>NC_090931.1:869140934-870340934 GCF_040938575.1 Ambystoma mexicanum
TGTCAGATATGAAAGTCATGTCTCTAAAGTTTGGCAGGTGCAAAGTTGGGGCAGTTGATAATCACAGTTAGAGAAAACGTGCCAATCAATGCTTCCATTCTGCCCCCATTGCGGGATTCCACCATTCTATCAGACACAAAAGTCATCCACCATTGGTTAAAAAGCCCTTGTGCTGCGGTCACTGGCAGTGCTGTGGGATGCTTCTACTTGAGGAGGCTGTGCCACGGGGGAGTGAAAGAAAGTGGTGAGAGACGTTTGTGCCTCTTAACTGTCTGTCCAGCAAATATGGCCGTACTCTTTCATTGGGACATCAGATGTTTCTCAACAGTTGTCATACTTTAATGGGTCGGAAGAGAGGACAGTATGGAAAAACAACTCTAAGTGGTTATAGTGTGTTGACTAGGTGCTTTGAGGTCAAGAGGTGTGGGTTCCCACTAGTGGTGGGCATACATCCAGGCCTGGGTGGTGGTTCATATATTTAAACCATGCATCCTCCTCACTGTTGTTGCTCTGTATGGGACCCTCACAGTGCTAAGTTAGGCTACAGTTAGCACTATGTGGAGTGCTGGTGACTCCCTCCACATGGCACACACCTTGCTGGCTGTTACAGCTAGTACTGGAAGCCCATAGCAACCAGCTTCAGATCGCTGGCCTGTCATCTCTCTTGTATGCCACGAATCGGCCATAGCTCGAGCTGTTAGTTTTGCTGTCATGGTGTATAATGCAGTAATAACAACAAGAACTGGACCAATAGATGAAAGATGACAATATCATCTGAATTCTTTTTACTTAATTCACACACAATTACATAGCAAAATCAGTGTCCATATCTAAAAAAAGCTCATAGCCTTTACCCCATCATTCATACACTTTCATACATTCATACCTACTACCTCTCTACTTTGTTCAACAATATCAACATATCATACAGTTTAATTAATATAATGTGCTTGCACCCTTTCCTATTTACAGGTGTGTCCCTCTGTATTTATTACTGGGGGTCTAGCAGTCGACACGTGTTTCGGTTGGTTTTAAACAGGACACAACATCTCTCGCCATTCAGTTGTTCCAACCTTTGTCAGAACTGAGGCAAATTACCCACTGTGTATTGCCTCGCAGATGGATGGGGTGAGCAACGTAATCTCCACTGTACAACTGTTGGAGGGGAGTACAAATATTCTGGGCAATGCCCTGCATGTACTCTGTCAAAGATATCCTAGGTCCAGGAAAAGCCTCTGCTGTAAAGCCAATTAACAGATATGATTTGCCGGTATCGCGTTGTTACAGAGACAGGAGGTTTTTTTCAGTGGAATTTTTTCTGACAAAATTCCCTTGAAGAAAATAATCAAAATATAGATGGGGGATAAAAAAAAACAGTAGGGACGGTGTTGGGGTAGGCATACAAATATAGGGAAGAGAATTGGGGGAACTCCCAAATAAAAGAAAATACTTCAATGAGGTTTTCAGAACACATTTATTTTGGCAAAAAATTCCTTCGCAAAATCTCCTGTTGGCAAAACGACATAGAACCCATTTGCAGCAGGAAAGAATTTCTTAACAGCAGGGTACCAAATCTGGAAAGGTCAGAAGCAGCAGAGCAGGGGGTGCGAAGGGGGTTCCTCTACCAATTGTTTTGTGGTCTTAGACCAGGGTCAAAAGAATAGAGATGTGGAATTGCAACTATACCATCTCTGGATGAGTGGGTAAAGGTAGGCTATGGCCAAGGCTACAAAGGCCCTCAGATGATCCACTGAGCTTTGCTCAACAGTTTAGCCAACCCAGAAGGTCCCCAGAACGTGCCCAGAAGGAATGGGATTCACATTATTGGTGGACTCTCTACATTCCTTGCTTAATTTCAGCCCTTGATTGCTCCAAGGAATCATAGATCATTGAGCAAATTGCTGAAGCTTTTATCCAGAAGACTCTACCAGGAGACCTTGGGCCAGAGTCTGCGGCCATCCAGATCCAAGGGGCCCGTGAAACACGTTTTGTTTGGAAAATATCAGCCATGTCCATCCTATAAGTAAAAGGTTTTCTGCCCTATAATATACTGCAGCCTCTGGTTGCTTTTTGAGATTGGATTGGCTAGTTTAAAAATATCTCTAGAGAAAAGAGTCTGTTTTGAAATCTTTAATAGTCTTTCCCTAAACTATTTTAGAAGTGACCCGTCCTTGTGCATCTTCATAATATTTGCTGCAATACATTACAATTGTTATAATTTCGTCCTTGCCAGTGCGGCATGTTTTCAGGTATCTCGCTTAAGTAGTCTTGTGTTTCTGGGCTGCGACTTTTGGACCTGGCTACAGTTAGCCACCACAGAGAGTGGGTCCCCGAGCCTCAGGCCCATTTCAGTGACTCATTAATGTGCCCACTGACTCGCCCACTCACCCTTGAATGTGTGGCAGGCATGCACGCGGTGGTCATTTGGTTTTGCAGGTTCTCCGTACTTCCTGGAGGAGAAGGAAACTTGCAAGCAGTGCTTGCAACTGACAGTAATGTTACCTTTATGAGCAACATGTTTCTTATTTTTACTTTTGTTTTGTCTATGTCTCACTTTGCTCACACACTCATAAACTGGCTCACCACTTATTCTCATGTGTGTGCTATTGTACCGGCTCCCTCCCGGGGAATGCCTCTCCCATCTGTAAAAGTTTTATTGTAAATTCTTGCTTATCGAAAATTAACCCCTTAAGTGCCAAGGACGAGTATGTTTGTCCTTTTTGCATAGACTTGCATAATAGCCTGGCACTTAACATCTCTGTATACCAGTACAAATAGAAATATAAACGTAAAAAATATAGTACTGACCAGCAGAGAAGGAAAGACTAATGACACACGGCACACATGGCCACCCCTCCTATGGCCAATCCCATGTTCATGGCAACATGTCGCCATTTTGGATGCATTGTTGCCTTTTTGCCACTTGTCACCTGTAACATGAGATGTTTACAAAGGCTAGTAGGCCCGGGCTCTAGTCTCAGTTTTTCTACCTGCCCGGAATGTGCAATCTTGTGCAAATGTCATGTGATGTAAAGTGGCCTTATAAGAGCATGTTTCTGCCATTTTTGTTGTCCTACCGGAGCCAAGTTTCCCTATGCCATTCAGGAGGAGCTCATCCGCCCCTGTTCTTTTCTCTTTGCATTCTGTGACTTTTAGTCAAACATTTACAATGGTAAAATCTAAACTGCAAGTCCCAGGTGAAACCAATAACACTATAGGCCCGGATGACCCACTAAGCATGGCATGGCGCAACTTGAGTGCTCTGAATTACCCCTATCTGGCAAAAGAACCCCATTGCTTAGTGCTCCATTCCTTAAATCCATTTAATTTCCAATGAATGTGGGGCTGTCAAGTGAAGTGTGCAGGGCGCTGGGATTTTAAAGCAGCTGGAGTAATTTGCCTTCCCGCTAAACCCCTGTAGCCCTCCCTCCCCCACACCCAGCGACCGCCCTCATGCCATATCATTGCCCCTTCACCAACGCAAGCCTTTCAGCCAGCTGAAAATAACGCCGCCAACAGAAAACTCTCCCCAGGAGCACTTAATTGGCTCGTCCCTCATCGGGCACTGACATACACCCACTCCGTTTCAAGGAACCAGAGGCCCGATCCGCTGAGGAATTAATCCTAAAACGACAGGCTCTCGAGGCCGCACAACACTTGCTCATATCGCCCCCCACGTGACTGTGCCTGAGAAGGGAGGAAGCTGCTGGAGGTGAAGGGTCAATGCTCCATGAGCTGATCGTAATGATCAAATCAGCGGCGGATTAGGCCCAGCGAACACGTCACTGAAGTCCTTCTTTCATTTCCGCGGCTTGGCTAGCTCTCGCGGGGGCGCTGACCTTCCCGCACGACTGGTTTCAGAGAGTAGGCAGCATGCTTCAGACCGTGGAGGGGGGTGGAGGGGGCGGTCGCCTGGAATCCGAGGAAAATGTATAGATTCATAAAATATGACGGCAGTAAAAGAGAGTCCTCGGAGCCCCACACATATCATGTGCGTTGTGGTCGGGCTGTTTCCCTTGAGTCAGCTCCATCTCGGCACAAGGTGAAGACAGATGATAAGCCCCCTGCCCATAGCTGTGCTAAGCTGAAATCTTACTGTTGCTCTATTGCACTTCCCATCAAAAAGATTTGTAGAGTAAATCACAAGACTGAAAATACTCCAGGTCTCTCGAAAAACTCATGTAATGCAGGGCCAGCCTGAGTGACGGCAGCGGCCCCCGGGAGTGAAACGAAAATGTGGCAAACCCCGCCCCCCCGCCGAACTACTTCCCCCCTACGTGCCCCATGTCAATGCAGGCGTGGAAGACATGGAAGGGGGGGAGGGGCACCAATTTTAAAGTACCAGCACAAGAGTGGGTGCCTTTAATTTCAATAGGGCGCCTGCCACGCCTTCTCCCACCACGCCAGCTCGGGCAGTCCTTGAAAGACTCCTCCAAGCTGGCGTAATAGAGGACTAATGGCGCCCAGGGCGGTCGCCCTGGTGGCCCTGGCTTAAAGGCCGGCACTGATGTCATGGTTGCCAATATATATCATCGTCAACCAGTATATAGAGGAGGGATGCACAACTCATTTCGCTGCAGGCCGAATATACCACAGAAGTCTCATACAATTGTATGGACAATCTTTGGGGATAAGCAGGTGGTAGGGTCGTCAGTGTACGAATTTCAGTAAAGAAGAAACGTGGGTTTTAAAGTTTAATTTGTATTTCTTGTTGTACTTTTTAACCTTTAACATGTGTGACTTATTGCCTGCATCACTTATTTGTATTGTGGGACTTAAATCATGTTTTAAATAGAAGTAAAATGGAAGGCATCATGATACAAATGACAAAACTTGGCTTTAGGCCGGACACCACTTACTCACTGGTGACTTGGTGGGCCAGACGTTAAGTCCTGAAGTGCCACATTTGCCCCATGGCCGTATGTTGTGCACCACTGATCCAGGGTCATGAACTGTAAGCCTATCGTGTACACTCTAGTCGGACGAAATCTTCCATCACAATACCCAATGCCAGAAACCCTCCTTCTTTCAAGTGTGTTTTGGATTTCTCTTCCGTGCTACATTCGGAAGGGTACAGCTGGACATTAGTGTGTGTCTATATAAGCCAGGCAGACTCGATGTTTCTGAGTCCTATCATTTTGTAAAAAAATATTCCATGTATGGATGTTACTGTGGGCTAGATTTTCCCATATCCAGGTAGAATAGTTGGTATTCAATCATATTTCTATGTACAGCGCTTCATGATTGACTCTTGATTCCTTCTGCTTTTAGGCACTGTAAAAACAGGTCTCTTACTATGAAATGTAATAGTACTTAATGTATCAACCTCAGATGGGTGAAGGGCTGATTCCGACCATGCTGATATGATATGATATGATATGATATGGCATTCATAACGTGCCTATACACAAGTGTGTCAAGGCATGACGAGGCAAGGGAGGGGGAATAGAGGGAAGACGGACAACGATCTTACAAGGCCAGGTGTCATTCAGATCGCGCAAGTGCAAGGGAAGGGGGAAGGGGAAAAGTGCATGGGGGAAGGGGGAGGGGACAGTGTAGTACATGTGATAATAGAATAAAGAAGATAAATAAAAAATACGGCCAGCTGGAGACAAGTGCAAGGTAAGTGCAGACGTAAGTGCTGGTAGGGGGACTGTAGGGATACAGAAAACAGTCCCCAGGTTCAGGGGTTGCCAGGGAGGCAGTGCAGGTGTGCACCTGGCGGGGCCTGGGCCCGAGATCAGAAAGGTGGCCAGGTAACCAGTAGGGGAGAGAAGGCAGAAGCAAAGAGAAAGGTTTTAATGTGCTTACGGAACCGGAGAGGGTTCTCCTCAAGTTTCAGGGAGGCTGTTCCAGAGGGAGGCCCCAGCCGAAGCAAGAGATCTACCACCAACTTGTTGCTTTTAATATGAATTTGGGAAGTTCAAACTGCCACTTGTCAGGGTCAAGCTTTTATTTTACTGAGTTATCCAACAGCAACACAATATGCAGTTTGATCAAAGGTGCAGTTAAAAAGAAGCATTTATCAGGATAAATCACCCATCACCGTCTCCTGCCACCTCCAGTCCTTTTTAAAACAAAATAAAGCACTACTATTTTCACATTTACTATTTGGCCATGACGTAATCCTCCTGCTTCAAAGCACTGTAATAATAAGGGCTATATTAACAGAAAAGATAACCCCTGGAGCCAATGCATTATGAAACGCTGCACTATGCACATTTAGGAGAAATCACTTTTAAGATAGCTCAGCGGGCTAACGGTTCAATGCTGGCATCTATATGTGATAGGCACCCCCTGCGAGGCCTGAGGCGGTTGTTCCCCTTGTAACATGCTCATAATAGCCCTGCCAGAGCAGGAATTGGGCTTGATTTCCCTAGAACAGGAATCTGTCAAAAATTGCCTCCTCAGATCTCAGATCAAGGGAAATTTAAAGGATATGCACAAGCCGCCACAACACAACCCTGCACCTGCAGCAATAAGCTGTTCCCAATGCTCAAAGACTGTTCTGAGTCCACAAGAGCTCTGCTCCAACTTGACTTTTTGGTTTTGCATTGAAGCACATGACAATGTGATTAATGTTTGATAGCTACAGACACAGCAGTGTATGAGTAATGGGGAATGACTAGGGTGTTTCGTCTGTCCATTGAGACATGCAAATGAGAGTGAAGAGAAATAGGAGAGGTGTATAAAGGTACATGCTGTGGGAACCAATGACAAACTGCGATCGTATCATATACTCTATTTTACAATGTTTCTTTCAGTCTTGTAAGACCCAGTGGGAATTATTTTGCTTTGTATGCTGGTAATAACAACCTTATATTCAGGATGGGAAAATATCGCTACACTTGTACTCTTTTTACATGTTACTATAACAATGTATATATTGTCAGGCTGGTTTGTTATGTGATTTGCGCACATTTCAAGTCTTCTCTATAAGCTTGTTATTTCCTCCTTGGCCTCATTGAGAGTGTGGCAGTGCAGTCAAAAAGGAATGGTATCAAGGTTACCACCACTTTTACCGCAATGCACATTTGTGTGGAGGAAATTTCCTCCTCACAAAACTGTAATCACAGGCACAATTAATGCATGCAGTATTATGCAATCCCCAATCGAGTCCTGTGAGGTTTTAAAATGGGGAATAACTAAAAGGTTCTGCACAACTCTGACTCAGACAGACCCTTCAAGTTACTGCATGCTCACTGCATGTAGTAACAGTAATTCCATTTAGCAGTATTACCAGCAGTACTACTGCTACACTCTTAATGATGCCCTATGTATTTTTATCCCTTTTGCAAGCAAATCATTTGCAGGAGGTGGTGTCCAAAGTATATTTTTTCCATTTCCAGGACTGCCAATGACAGATATTATTTCCAAAATGGTATTGCCTGATTCATGTGCATGAATTGTTCCAGGATCTGAAGGTACAAAACCACAAGGCACAATCCATGGAACATACTCAATGCCAGGTACAATTGTAATGCCTGTCCACCGAGGTACGGGACATTTCCGAATAGGCTCAGGGACCCAGCCGTCTATGGGATCTTCTCATGCTTCTGGTAAAATTTGCCAGATGCAGATGTTTTAGCCAGTTTTTCCCTCATCCGTTTCTGTGAGAGACGGCTCTACTCTGGTTGTCCCTGGCACTTAGTCCCCTGCATAAATCATAGGTGTGCTGATGCTACCTCACTGCCGCTTCAGAGCACTGCAAACAGGGTCACACTGGGGCATAAAATTGTCGTGGGCACCAACAAAAAAGTGGCCCACAGTTGCAAATGGGAATTCATACCTTATTTGACGCTGTTTGAATAGTACCCAATGGGGAGGTTTCTGATGAAATGTGATGCAAATTGTACATTTTAAAGAATATGAATTCAGCATCACTGGTCACAACTATTAGCTGCATAGTGAAGTAACTCATCAAACTGGCCCACATTGGTCAAAAAAGGTCTCCAATTTGACCCAAAAAACTGGCCCACACAAGCATTTTGCGTTTTTGGTTCGGCCATGGGCCGATTGCCCTATAAGCCAGTCTGAGCTTGACTGCAAATAGTTTAGAAGGAAGGTTGGAGTTTATCTGAGCAGGAACAGACAATGGGCCGCATTACAAGTTTTGCAGTAATTGGAATTACCGCCAAACTCATTTACTGTTAGCACCACTCGGTCCCACAAAGTTACAGTGTGATTACAAGTGGCAGCAAGGTGGCATTGATACGCATTTTCGGAGTCCATAGGACTGCATGGGGATTTTGTTGGATTTGCCATGAGCAGTAATTCTGCTAGAGTAAACCTGATGATATTGGGAGGTGAAGTGGAGGGTTTACCTCCAGTTTATAGTCGCCACTTCACCTCTCAAATCGAAATTTGGCAGTGTAGAAAATTTACGGTAACAGAATTACCACTCTACCAACATTTTTACTTGCACCACCAAACTCATAATGAGGCCCAATGTTTAAAAGTGCCGTCTGCTGAGGCTATGGGCTTCCTGTTCATGGGATTGCCAGAACAAGTGAGTTTTGAAGCCAAGATAATAATTCAAGAAACCTTCTTTAGGCACTGGTCCGGCAAAAAAGCTGTGGTGTAATTAGGACCCTCTCTATTGCGATCGTCCACCAAAAGCTTTGGGCCCGATTCATGGACTTATTTGCACGGTTCAAAGTGACTTTGCACTGCTGAAAAGTGACTTTGCACTACCGACACAAACCCTCATTCATGGAACTGTGCAAACTGTATTTTTGCAGTGCAAAGTCCGTGCAAAGTCAGTGCATAGTTATTTTTGCAGTACAAAATGACTTTGCACGGACTTTGCACTGCAATTCACAGAATATTTGCCTGGTTCAAAGTAAATTTGCACTGCTAAAAAGTGACTTTGCACTGCCGACACAAACCCTGATTCATGGAAAAGTGTATTTTTGCTGTGCAATGTCCGGGCAAAGTCATTTTGAACTGCGAAAATTACTATGCACTGACTTTGCCCAGACTTTGCACTGCAAAAATACACTTTGCACAGTTCCATGAATCCGGGTTTGTGTCAGCAGTGCAAAGTCACTTTTCAGCAGTGCAAAGTCACTTTGAACCGTGCAAAAAAAATTCCATGAATCAGCCCCTTAATGTTTTTACAGCTGAAATGACCAAATGATCTGAAGCATCTTGTGGGCTGTTAGCAGGAAACATGGCAAAGAGATAGCCTGGGACAGAGCCCCAGTGCGCATTGGCACCAGGACAGGGACCTTTGCTGTCAGTTCTTTACTTCATAAGGTGCCAGTACTGAGATTTCAAGGCCTAGTTCATATGATTCTGCTGCAACTTGCTGCAGGTCTTGGAGGGGAGTCCCAGAACGATGTTAATACAGTAGTTAAGTTGTGATCATACCACAGCAAACACAAGGGTAATGGGACGGGCAAAGGGACAGTTGGTCTAGACCTTAAGGCTGTCACTGGGTTTCTTAAGTAAGGATGCAATGATGGTACATTTCAGTTTTGGTAGGTGCTTTGCGTCCACCAGACAAGGTTTTAATCAGTTTAATGATGATGGGGCCAGGACAGTGAAAACACTCAATGAATGTGTTCACTTTGGCCATGTAAATAAAGGCACTGACATTCATGAACAGGAAAGCACCGTGGCCCTTATTATTATTTTATAAAGCACAGAGCCACTAAGCCTATGATTGGTTGGCACAGCCCACAAGGCTGTGTGTAGCTGCAAAACAACAGGATGTTCAGAACGAGGCAAAGCCCTGTATTAGCTCTCCAGCGCATCAGAGACCAGAAGGAAGCCCAGCCACACTCTAAACGTGGAATGAATATCATGTGGGGTGGTGGTAAGCCTGTGTGTAATGGTCCAAACCACCTGCAGCAAAGAGTATATATTGGGCTGTTAAGAAACTGAATAAGCAGGAGATGTAGCTACACTGGTGCTGGGCTCAAGGTTGAAGCATGTCCAGTTAGAAAGTATGATGTTCAAATGAAACTAAATGTCTATGGGCTTCATTCCGAATTTGGAGGTAATTCGGTGGTAAATCTGGTGAATTACTGCTAACATCCCTCACACTATTTGTTGTTATGCCGCAGTGGCATTGTATGATCGCACAATATAATGAAAAGACGTGGGCACTAAACTTATTGGTTGTTCAGTTTGATAAGATATACAAAGTATGTGAATAACCCTAATTAAGGGTGTTTTTAAGAAAAAAATATTCTTTTGGAAAATAAAGTAAACTATTGTACTATAAAACAGTGGTGATCTACTGAATGAAAATATAGATTAATCTTTTAAAATCTGTTAGATGTGTTGTGTAATACTTCTGTAAGTGTTAAGATGAGAGGTAGCCTGAGTCCACCCAGTTCTTTGTCCTATAACTGATATTGGCCTTATCAAAAGAAGGGAGGGGAGGATTGAGCATTAGAGAGGTGTTTAGAGGTACGAATGCGGGGGCATACCACGTTCTCTGAACATAGTCGCCCCAAATCCCATAAGGGAGGTTCCTCCCCCATGTGATCCTCCCTCGGTGCACTACCCTCAGGGGAATTATTGTACTGTGGATGCACCACCCTGGCCCCATGGGTGTGGTCTCCCCCTAGGGGAGAATGGACGACATCCTCAGATTCGTCACAAAGAGATGAACTGACTTTGTCACCAGCTCCTATCAAGGACAGGGTGGGGGATATTATTATTGCTTTCCCAAGAGAGAGGTAGCGGTTTGAGATGCAATGTTTACATTGCAGGCATGGAGGCAAGTGAATAACATTATCTTGGTGATAATACGCTCAGTATCTGGGGAGAATGCACAAAAGTGTGAAGGTGTTGTCCTCAGTAGCGGACCAGTGCATTTTGACAGTCAAAAGATTGTCACAGTGATGTTGAGAAGGATCTGGAGCATTATCGGCTACTAGGTGGTGTAGCAATTCATAACGAGACGTAACAGCTTATTGAACGGGTTTTCTGTGTTGGTGATGTGTGTTTGGAAGTTCAAGGTTTACTCTCTGAGGGGGCTTGTTCAAATCCTCAGTCATAGATGAGGCAGGCTGCGTTTTCTCTAACAACTTTCCAGGGCCGTGTCTCATACAGTCAAGGCTAGGAGATCAGTGCTGTACCATTTGTTGGACCAGATAATAGCTGATATTTTCGTTTTTAGGAGACCCTGATGTCCTGAGTTTTTATTAGGGCCAGACCAAGTTAGACAAGGATCTCAGCAGGGATCTTGTGTAAGTGTGTTCGACTATCAAGAACGCTTCCAAGGCGGTTATAGAGTCCTTTTTTATGTTTCTGGTTGTGGCGAGGGGTACCGCTGCAGACAGAGGGACCCTTGGGTTTGCTCCAAAAAGTACAATTTAGATAGAAGAGCATGAGCAAATGGTTGGTGGAGGAGAGTAACTGGTAGTGTGCTTTTGCTACTGACCGTGCGTGACCGAGGAGAGACCAATTCTGAAATTCTGAATGTGGTTTCCTATCCCAAGCCCGCCTTGAGCCACCTGACCACTGGCAAACCGGACGTACATCTAAGAAGCAAGCCATCATACCCTTACCACCCCCACCTGTAGAGGAGCAGATGGACACCTTCACCCTGGTCTCCGCCCTCTTAGCACCATCCCATTGGAATGACAGATGAAGAGCCAGAATCTGTAAAGCGTGCATACATCCTTGCAATATTCCTGTACCACGGCGAGTATATAAGAGACGATATTCACTCAGGCAACCATTTAGAGTGTACCCAGAAGCTGACATAGTGGAGGAATGCTACCAAGAAGGATATCCCTTGCTGAGCTCTCGTATGCAGCCATGAACAGAATGGATGTATGTTAAAACAAAATTTTAAGACAGCAAAAGAATGGAATGAAGAAGATATAAAAACCTAATGATGAAACAATATAAAAATACTTAAAAATGACAATGTAACTAGAGCATTAAGAGAAACATTTACAAAATGATACAATAATCATGAACACAAAGAATAAGTAACTCACTGGTCAATAACTGTAAATGTGCCATAAAGCAAGGTAGAAAGAACTTATAGAAGCTTGCTTATAAAATGTATATATTCAACGTTTAGGACGACCATTAGAAGAAGATGGGCAATGGCTTATGTCAATGAACCCAGCTACCTCTAAATATGAGGCCAGGATCCTAAAGTGAAAAGGCGATTAAGAAGCTGTTTTTCCCTTGCAAAATAAAGGAGTACATTGGTGTGGGACCAAGGATGCTATTTCGAGAGATGATGACAAAGTATTAAGGGAGTCCAATGAGCAGATCATGTGTGAAGGACATATTTCTCAAGATTAGGAGGAACAAGAACATTTACAGATGCCAAGTATTGGATAATTAAACGTGTGTAAAGTTTATATGGGATAGAGTGAGCAAGTCTAAAAAAGCCAAGAAGAGCAACTGCACCCAGTACAATTTAATCAGATAGTGTTAAATACACTGTCAAAATTGACACATTTGTGGTCTCTTAACACGTGATGAAGACAAACAAGGGCTATTCATTAGGTTTGAAACTAAAATAATGTTGTCCCTATACTCCCTTGAATGTTCCGGGACAGTGCAGACTGGCAAGGTCATTCTTCAAACAGAGGACACTGGCATGAGGCCTACCGATGAGAGAGGGTAGACTAATTGGGAAAACAAGGGGAGAGCGGACGTATCTCAAAGCACCTGAGTTTCGCTTTATGTGCGTGCTGCTAGCGAGCCTAATGTCCAAGGTTGGATTTGGGTTGCCAGCCAATCAGAAAAGCCTGCCATACACGTTCACATACAATGTTGCAAATTACTATTCCGCTGCCATATTCACTGTTGTACTCAGTATACTACGAATGTAGAAGTAGCTCAGGACGTTTCCTACAGACAAGAGGCTGCCAATGAGAGACTAACACGCATGCCTTCTATATGTAGACATGTTCCCCTAATCCAATCCCACCCCTCAATAGATTTTTGTAATGTGCTATCTAGTATGACATCATAGATAATGCATCTAGCATTATATAAACTAAGTATAATCAAGAAGACGTTGTTGGTAATTCCATCTACCACAAAGACGCTTCAATGTACACACACATGCAGTCAAAGGCCTAACAAATACCCTTGCATTCCCTGTGAGAGAGGTGTCATTGGGCCATGAAGGGTCCTCCAGATGGGCGGATGCATATCTATAGACACACATGTGAATGCCCCTCTACTGAGGATGAACAGGGCTTAATTGGAGTGCTCTATAAGAATACATCCACTCAGGAGGGTCTACAACACATTTGAGCTCAATGCACCTTACCAATGGGGAAACAGCCATTCATATATCAATCTGGTCCCACCCACAAGGACTTGACCATTCTCTGAACAGGAGTAACACCTCTGTATATGGAGATATGCTATTATTAGAGGTACACTGGAACACATATGAGAATAGTTTTTGAGCTTTTATTTTAGAACTTATTGGCATTCCCTGATCCCGTGCTGCACAATGTGCACAAACTACCTATGGAGAGAGAGAGAGAGAGAGACAGAGAGAGACAGAGAGAGACAGAGAGGGAAAGAGGGAAAGGGAGAGGAAGAGAGAGAGATAGTGAAAATGGAAGGTGTCTTCAGAGGAAAGTAGGTGGATGGAAGTGAAGTAGCAATTAGAGGGGTGGGTGAAGTATAGAAAAATAGGAGAGAGGAGAAGGGGAACTCAGTCCCCCTCTTCACTGTTCTGATATGACGATTGACCCTTCAAGAACGCCACGCTTTAAGCTTCATATCTTTATCAGCACCTATGTTTCTCTACAATATTACCCTGCAGAGACCCTTCATTTCTAGCACCACTCTTACTGCATCACAATACTCTAACCTTGAAGTCTGGAAAGAATCCACTGACACCTAACATACTCTTCTGACACCCACTTCTCACACTGGCCAAAGCTTTGATTCCCTACCCCATGACTCTGCTCAAACAGCCCTGTAAAATACCTCTGGGTACCAGGGTGGGCGCAGCGGTGCCATCCTTTAAATTTACCTTTGGGAAAAGCTGAACCTTCCAATGTAACTTTTCACCTAGTTAATGTCACGGGACATGACACCACAGAAAATGGCATTACAGGCACACAGATGTGGGCGATGCACTGGCTAGGCCTTGTTTTATTTAAAGACAGTGTACCTCAATACGATTTGGGCGGTATTCCGGTGGTAAATCTGCTGGAATGCCACCCAGTGGAATGATTGTTACTGCCACTCGGTCCGGCGGATTTACCACCAGATTACAAGTGGTGGTGGCTATGTTAGTCCCCATTAATTTAGAGTCCATAGCACTCCATTGGGGATTTCAGCTGAATTACTGCTGCGTTAATTCTGCTGATTTGACTGATATTTTGGGTGAAAGTGGGAGTATTTACCTCCAGCATGATGCTGGTGGTAAATTCCCCACTCTCGGGCCAAACTTGTTGCATGATATACTCGTAATGAGGCCCAGTCTGCTTTCCACCAAAACAGAAAAGTGATGGATCAAGGGTTTTAAAGGAATGATAACCTCAAGCATTCCTTTGGGAAAGCTTAGATAAAACCCATTGGTGATAGGAAGGACTGGTTTGCATCTGTCTGGTGTCCTTCTGAAATGGGGCAGAAAGAATAAAAAATAATGGCATGCAAGGCTGCTCATAGCAATGATAGTGATTAATTGAAAGACTTTCATCGATCAATTTTGTAGATCAAAGAGGCAGCCCAAATGCAGTAGTGGCTGGTGAGGTTTTTAATTACAGGGGTGTAAATCTTTCCAACAAAAATGTGTAAGCGACCAAGCGTAGCAAGAGAGCCTGAAATCATCAGGGGGTGGGGGGTTGGAGTGGTCCCCCCCGAAGAATTGACAACACATGCCAGCATAAAAAGCAGGCTCATGCTGGCTGTGCCCATACATGTCCATGCAGGTGTCATGCCGTGTTCACAAAGGTATCCCTGGCAACTATGGAGCAGCTGGCGACTACGTTGCCATTAGGCTGTTCCACCTTTTCTGTTACTTCCTGTAATTCCGCTCTAGTCTTTCTGTCATCTGTTTCTTCGCTTCCGTACTTAACCATCGCCCCTTTGTTTTGGCTGGCGCGTTGCAGCCCTTTTGCATAACACTCCGGTTACCCGCTCTGTGTTCCTTCTGGCTTTTGCCGAGTTTCTTAGTCGACCGGTCACACTCCGGTGCATTATCTCCTTCTGACTTGCTTTTTTCCCTTGTTCTATTCTAGCTCTCCGGTTTACCTTCCATCCTTCTAGCCTTTACTTTCTTACTCGCTTTCCGTCTCAGTTTACTTAACTGTTCCGGCCATTGTTTCTTGCTCTTACCACTCTTCTGCTCCTCCCCCTTTTCTCTCTTCTACTCGCTTTCGGCCGCTTCTTGGCTTTCCGTTCTTACTTGGTTCTTGTTCCTCTTCTGTCCTCTTGTGACTTTGTTCCTTAGCTGTCTTCCCACGCTGCTTTAGTGTTTCTTTTGTGCTGTCCACGGGAATGCATCCCCTGCTCGGTATTCTACTCGGAGACAGATCGCTTCCTATACTTCCCATCACGTGACCAGGATTCCGATCATCAGTTCTACAAACTTAGCTGGACTTTCTGTAGCACCAACTCTGCAGTCAAGACACAACATCCACGAGAGGTTTTTTTCAGCTTCCGCTTTTTTCCTCTCAGAACGGTCTCTTTGGGAAGGGGCCCTTTGCTTTCCTGTTCTATCAGGTGGGCAGGGTGGCTTCTAACCACGGAGACCATTTCTCTTCACAAAAAAGAAGTCAACAAGGAGAAAGGGGCAAAGACACAAGTCCTCATCGGAAGATTCAGGTGAGGAGGAATGGGTTTGGGGCATAATAGTTCTGATTCTGAGAAGCCTTGTGCAAAGTTTAACAGATGGCAACGCCCAAGAAAACCTACAAAGGCTACAGCTGAACAGGTCCAGGAACTGCTCACTGCTGTACATAATCTTACACAAGAACTCCAGACCGTTAAAGCGGAAAACGTTGTTCTTAAGCAATGGGTGGACAATCAAGAAAGAGCATGCACTGAACTTCCCCCCCATGTCTTTAGCCTCTGGTAAATATGACGGCTCCCCTCACACGTTCAAGGAATTCATGGAGGCATGCATCATTCACTTCACTTTCCGACCCCAAACCTATGCCTCTGATCAAGCCCGTATAGGCTTTCTGATTTCAAATCTCACTGGAAACGCCTTAGCTTGGGCCACACCACTGGTTACTAGCATGAGTCCGCTGTTACAGGACTACAGCGGGTTTACTGCTCAGTTCAAAGAGGCTTTTGAAAGGCAAGAAATCGCTTTGGTTGCCAGCGAACAGTTGTTGGATATCTGTCAGGGTAACGCCGACTTGTTATCCTACATATCCCGTTTCAAACGAGTCGCTGCAGAGACCAGGTGGCAAGAGACAGCCCAGTATACCATATTTCAGAGGGGTCTCAGGGAAGAATTGAAGGATGAATTAGCACGGGTACCCAGACCCGCAACTTTGACAGAACTATGGTCTACAGTGCTTCAACTGGATTTCCTTCTTTCCGAGAGACATTCTGAACGACAAACATGCCAAGTCCTTTTGACATCATCTGAACCCTGCTTACCCACTTCCTCCTCATCTCATCAGACCAAAGAAGAACCCATGCAGATTGGAACCACTACTAGAGGGCCCCTTACTCCTGATGAACGTAGGAGAAGGAAAGACAATAATCTATGCTTGTACTGTGGCTCGAACCAACATCTTCTGAGAGACTGTCCTGAAGTCCCACCACGGCGATCGGGAAACACCACTCCTCGGTACTAGTAGGGACAAATTACCCAGGGGGATTGCCTGGTCCCTACGTTTCGATGTCAGTGACATCCGTCACATCCACCGAAGACAATCGCCTCATGGTAGTAGCCATCCAACTAAGTCTTCGCCGAGAAACCTATGACATCCTGGAACTACTGTATTGTGGTGCTGCGGGGTGCTTTATGGACATTATGTGGGCCAATCAGACCGCAATCGAACGTCTAGAGAAAGACAAAGACCAAAAGGTTGAAGGGGTAGACGGTAAACCCTTAAGCTCCGGTCTTATAACTCACACCACACCCCCAATGACTATGAAGTTGTTACAACATACCAAAACAATCCAGTTTGATCTTATCAGAGATTCCCATTTTCCAGTGATACTAGGGGTTTCCTGGTTACGCAAACACAATCCTTCAATCAACTGGAAGAACAATCAAATGTCCTTCTCTTCCGACTATTGTCTCAAGACATGCCAACCAGAAACCAATTACACCACCATACAAGCAATTTCAGAAACCACCACAATGTCCAATACTTTAGGAATACATACCATTCCTACCAACCTTTGTCAGTACAGTGAGGTCTTCCAGGATAAAGAACCACAAGATTTGCCTCCACACAGACCCGAAGACTGCACCATCAACCTGATTCCAGAGGCCATGGTTCCTTTTGGTCGCATGTTTTCACTCTCGCTAAAGGAAAAGGACGTACTCAGGAAGTACCTGGACTCCAACTTACAGAACAGCCTTATCCAACCATCCCGTTCCCCAGGTGGGGCATCATTGTTCTTCGTTCCAAAGAAGGACACCAGTGAGCTAAGACCTTACATCAACTACCAGGGTTTGAATCAAGTTACCATCAGAGACAGGTACCTAATTCTGTTGATCAAAGATGTATTAGAAGCGGTACAGGGGGCCAGGATGTTCTCCAAAATCGATTTACGAAGAGGATACCTTCCACTACGCATTCGGTCTGGGGACGAGTGGAAGACCGCGTTCAGGACCCCGTTTGGGCACTTTGAGTACCGAGTGATGCCCTTCAGCCTGGTTAACGCCCCGTCCATGTTTCAACGGTTTATGGACCGTATCTTCTCCGATCTGCTGTTTCAATGCACCATCATCTGCCTAGATGACATATTGGTATTCTCAAAAACCCCACATCTGCATTCTCAAAACCTGCATCAAGTGTTACAAAGACTAAAGGACAATCACTTGAAAGCTAACCCAGACAAATGTGTATTCCAAGCTTCTACGGTTCCTTACCTTGGGTTTATTCTGTCAGCCGAAGGCATCCAAATGGATCCCCGCAAAGTAGAAGCCATCTTGCATTGGCCAAGTCCTGAATCAGTAAAGGAAGTCCAGAGATTCCTAGGACTGGCCAATTTATATCGCAAGTTAATTTCCAATTTCTCCTATAAGGTCCTACCCATCACCAGCTTGTTAAAGAAATCGTCTTTCCCTTTTGTATGGTCCAACAAGGCTGATACGGCATTCCAACAACTAAAAGAAGCCTTTTGTTCGGCTCCGGTATTACATCAGCCAGATCAAGGGCGACAGTTTATTGTAGAAGCCGATGCCTCTGCTGCAGCTTTGGGAGCTGCACTGCTACAGGAACATGATGGCATTGAATAGCCGGTGGCATATGTTTCCAAAACTTTGACTACCAGTAAAACCCACTACTCAGTGATTGAAAAAGAGCTGCTGGCTAGGAAAGTAGCATGCGAAGAATGGCGACATCTCCTGCAAGGGCTGTATATCCTTTTGAGTTGAGAATAGACCACAAGAACCTCAAAGTAATTCAGAGCATGGAGTGCATCAATTTGCGTCAGGCCCAATGAGCAAATTTTTTTTCCCAGTACGATTTTGTGTTGACATACTTACCTGACACAAAAAACCTGCTTGCAGACACTCTCTCTAGAAGACCCATTCTTCATAATTACCCGGAACATCGACTGAGTCTCATGTTACCTCAAAAGAAGGTTATTTGTTCCGTGAATTCTTTCCTGGAAGAGGTAAGCAGAGCCACAAGTAATCTAGGTATACCACCTTAGGCTAGACCATCGGAGGACCTCATTCTGCAAGATGGATTGTATTATTTCAAGCAGCCTTTGTATCTACCAGACTCCTGCTCCAGACGGTGTGTCTTAACGTGGTGTCATGACGATCCGGTGGCAGGACATAGGGGAGTTAAAAACACCTTCGATCGGCTCAGACAACAGTTTTGGTGGCCTGGGATGGAGAAAGAGGTCAATAATTATGTGTTACCATGTCATATCTGCTGTAGATATAAATACAGCACTCAGAAACCTGTAGGGCATCTTCAACAAGAAAGCCCGCCAGAAAGACCATGGAGCGTAATTTCAACCGACTTTATTGTTGAATTACCTCCGTCTGAGGGTTGCTTATGTATAATGGTGACAGTGGATAGCTTTACCAAAATGGCACATTTCACTCCTTTAGCTGGACTACCTACAGCCGCTGAAATGGCTTCTGTCTTCGCCAAGGATATCTTGCGTCTGCACGGAATACCAGACAAGGTCATGTCGGACAGAGGAACTCAGTACGCCTCCCGCTTCTGGAAGGAACTCTGCGAGAGGTTGGGAATTGAAAGAGCTATGTCTTCAGGGTTTCATCCGCAGACTAATGGCCAAACAGAACGGATCAATGCTTCTCTGGAGCAATGCCTATGTTGTTTTGTCAACTATCAACAGGACAACTGGGTGGCATTATTGCCCACTGCGGAATTTGCATATAACAACTCTACACATAGTGCCACCAAGCTTAGCCCTTTTTTTGTTCTTATGGTTTTCATCCCAGCTTCATACCAGCAATAACATTTCCACCTTCTGATACTCCTTCAGTTGATGTCATGCTTTCCAACATCTCTGAGGCTCACAAAATCGCCTTTGAAAGTCTACAAGCCAGCAAGCTTTGTTATAGCTCTCAAAGTAACCCACAACGCCTTCCTCCCCCTCAATGGCAGAAGGGAACCAAAGTCTGCTTATCCACAAAGTATCTTCCCCGATGATTGTATCCTTCCAAACTTACCCCACGATATCTGGGTCCGTTTACCATCCTCGACAGAATTAGCCCCATGGCTTACCGTCTCCAGTTGCCAAAGTATATGAAGCGCATTCATCCGGTGTTTCACACCTCCCTGTTGAAAGAATACCAGGAGGACATGTACTGACGCAACTTACCAAGAAGACCTGAACCCCAGGACATTCCTCCTGAGGAGTACGAGGTTGCTGCCATCCGAGATTCCCAGTATACAAGAGGCCGACTGGAGTATTTGGTTCATTGGAAGGGGTATTCCCTGTCGGATGATTCATGGGAACCCGTTTCACACATTCATGCTCCCAGCCATGTCCAAAGGTTTCATCTCTTCCACCCCGGTAAGCCGGGAGGTGTGTCCCTCAGGAGGGGGCATACTGTCATGCCGTGTTCACAAAGGTATCCCTGGCGACTATGGAGCAGCTGGCGACTACGCCGCCATTAGGATGTTCCACCTTTTCTGTTACTTCCTGTAATTCCGCTCTAGTCTTTCTGTCATCTGTTTCTTCGCTTCCGTACTTAACCACGCCCCTTTGTTTTGGCCGGTGCGTTACAACCCTTTTGCATAACGCTCCGGTTACCCGCTCTGTGTTCCTTATGGCTTTTGCCGAGTTTCTTAGTCGACCGGTCCCACTGTGGTGCATTATCTCCTTCTGACTTGCTTTTTTCCCTTGTTCTATTCTAGCTCTCTGGTTTACCTTCCACCCTTCTAGCCTTTACTTTCTTACTCGCTTTCCGTCTCAGTTTATTTAACAGTTCCGGCCGTTGTTTCTTGCTCTTACCACTCTTCTGCTCCTCCCCCTTTTCTCTCTTCTACTCGCTTTTGGCCGCTTCTTGGCTGGCTTTCTGTTCTTACTTGTTTCTTGTTTCTCTTCCGTCCTCTTGTGACTTTATTCCTTATTTGCCTTCCCATGCTGCTTTAGTGTTTCTTTTGTGCTGTCCACGGGAATCCAGCCCCTGCTCGGTATTCTACTCGGAGACTCGCTTCCTATACTTCCCATCATGTGACCAGGATTCCGATCATCAGTTCTACAAACTTACCTGGACTTTCTGTAGCACCAAACTCTGCAGTCAAGGCACAACATCCACAAGAGTTTTTTTCAGCTTCCGCTTTTTTCCTCTCAGATCGGTCTCTTCGGGAAGGGGCCCTTTGTTTTCCTGTTCTATCAGGTGGGCAGGGTGGCTTCTAACCACGGAAGACCATTTCTCTTCACAAAAAAGAAGTCAACAAGGAGAAAGGGGCAAAGACACAGGTCCTTATCGGAAGATTCAGGTGAGGAGGAATGGGTTCTGGAGCATAATAGTTCTGATTCTGAGAAGCCTCGTGCAAAGTTTGACAGCAGGCTACGTCATTGCATGCCAACATTGGCATATGCAAACATTCTTCTGTTGGCTTGGCCCGTAAAAAATGCCATGATGCAGTAAGAAAATATATCCCGATTACCTGCACCAATCTAGGCCAGTCTAGCCACATATTAACACTCATCATGTTTGGTTTACCCTTGATGCACAATAAAAAATGTCATGCCAGAGTCAGAAAACGTAACCAGACGTAATGCATCAATGCATGCCAGTCTAGCCGCGTAACCACATTTATCATGAATGCTTACATGATCAATGTGGTTACCTGTCATGCATGCATTCATGATAAATTTAGTTACATGGCTAGGCTGGCATGCATTGCTGCAGCCAGTCTGGTTACGTTTTCTGACTCTGGCATGGCATTTGTTACTGGGCTTCAAGATTAAAGCAAACATGATAACCAAACATTGTTTGCTTGAAATGTTATGCCCCATTAAAAAATGCCATTTCAGAGTGAGAAAACATGACCAGATTGGTTGTAGCAACGTAGGCTTGTTGCAGCTGTGGGAGAGCTTAGTGTTTTCACTAGGCTAGCTTGGTGGCTTGTCCAAAATGGGTGTGTCGATGGCCCTTCGCCCATTATGGACGAGCCACCCCAGTCCAAATGAAAAAAGTCATGCCCGCCTTCCTAGGCAGGGACGGATAAGTAGCAAACAGGACTACTAGTGAGCTTTGCCCCAAGAGGAGCTTGCCCCAGTTCCCCAGCAGGCAGAACAGGAATCAGAAGGCGACACCCACTTATCCTGGATATAGGGAAGAAACGCGAATGTGCGGAAGGTAGTAAACCTCAGGATCAGGCAACTAGAGCCCATGTTTAAAATGAGCGTCATCTGCCACCTGTACCACCCTACTTGCAAACTGTTTAGCAGAAGGAGACCCCATCGCTGCTGCTCCTAAGCTGATGTGGGTTGCCGGGAGGCAGACTCCTTACACTGCAAAGGAACAAGCAAGCCCCCCTCACAAAACAAACACTAGTAATGTATTTCACTTTCCTATTAGGCGGGTATAATATAATTACTCACAGTGATGCAGGCTAAGTGACAATTTAGGATGTGATGTGCATTATATGAATGTCAAATATTATTTGCACATGGAGATTGTTCTTGAAACCCCCCACCCCCACGCCCCTACGCCAATCAGAATGTTCCGAGTGCATTCGGGTCATCTATAATGTGTTGGATGAATCTGATACCTTTTTGAATCCATGTTTTGCGGTTGAGGATCTTGTTATTAATTACTATGTTCTTATTATGCCATAATAGTGGGGAAAGATGCTTACTAGGAGTTATAGTGTGAGGAAAAAGAAAGGTTTGTAGTGCTGAGATTGAAGCTTTAATAGGGTCTAAAATCTTTTTAGGCGAATGTTTAAACATGTATATATAGTCCATGATGTCGTGTGGTAAAACTGCTTGTTTTTCTAATGTACACCAGGTCAGGATATCAGCGGATATAGGATTCATGAACCATTGGCGAGATTGTTTTATAAGAAATGCATGGTGATATAATTTAAAGTCAGGGAATCTAACTCCCCCCATATCATAGGGGGCTTTCAGTTTCGTCAGAGCAATTCTCTTACTTTTTCCTTTTCCCCATAGAAAATTAAGTAGTATAGAGTAAATGGATTTGAAAAAGGAAAGGGATATTGGGACGGAGAGAAGTTGCAAATAGTGTAGTATTATGGGAGTAAGCATCATCTTGATAGTATCTAAGCGCCCCCACCAGGAGAGGTATAGTGGAGACCATTTGGAAGTTGCATCCTTGAGGATGCCCAGTAGTGTTTCAGTATTGAGTTTGATCGTATTAGGGATAGTTGGGGCAAAACGAAGACCTAAATATTTGACAGAGCAACTGCACCATTTGAGGCCAAAAGTGACAATATCATTTTTAAGGCAGTATGGATTTAGGGGCATAATTTCTGATTTCTGCCTATTTAATTTATATCCTGAGACCTGACCAAATTGCGATAAAACACTCAAGAGGTTGGGAATGTGAAGTTTGGGGTTTTTAATTAATATAAGAATATCATCCGCATATGCAGCTATTTTATTTATTGAAGCACCAACTTGATTTCCCGGGATGTTTTTGTTAGATCTTATTAATTCTAGAAGTGGTTTAAGAGAGAGGATATATAGTAATGGCGAGAAGGGGCAACCTTGACGCGTTCCTCTTAGTAAGGGAAAGGAGGAGGAAGTTTGACCAGTTAAGTAAATAGCCGATTTGGGGGCAGAATAAAGCAGTTTGACCAGTGAAATAATTTTTTCACCACACCCATGCCAGCGTAGAGTTTGAAACATAAAATTCCAGTCAACACGATCGAAAGCTTTTTCCGCATCTAATGCAATGGCAGCATAGCCTTGAGTGTCTTTTTTGTCATTGGCTGCAAGGTTGATGGCGTTTAGTAGGAGTCTTGCATTAGAGGATATATTACGTCCTTTTACATAACCTGTTTGGTCTGGTTTAACTAGACTTGGGAGTGAGGATTCAATTCTATTGGCAAGTATTTTGGCAAAAAATGTGCTTTCAATATTGATAAGGGAAATGGGTCGATAGTTGCTAGGAAGAGTAGGGTCCTTGTCAGGTTTTGGAAAAATGATAAGCAAAGCTTCAGAAAAGGATCCGGAGGAACATTTTTGTGAGATGAAATATGAAAAAAGTTTTTTGAGCTTAGGTGTTAAGGATTGAGAGAATGTGTTGTAGAATTATGTGGATAGTCCATCAGGGCCTGGTGCTTTACCTTTTCCGAGGCCATGGATGGCTTTGGTAATCTCGATAGAAGTGATGTCTTTTTCTAGATGAGCCATTACAACTTATTTCCCATCTGACTCTGCAAGACTTTATGATTTATTCATCTGTATAGCTTTAAAATGCATTACTGCTAACTGGGAAGACTCTAGTTTGCTTTCTACCAAAATCTGGTGGAATACCATTTGTAACACTCATAAACTAGAGATGTGCATGGCCAATAATCATAACACAATTCCTAAATATAATGCTAAATGGTATTATTTCACCAGGTATCTTAACTGTTTTAATGCAACTGCTCATGGTACATGAATCTACACCCTTATATTTGCATCATTATCCATATTTCCATACTCATTTAGAAATGCTAGAACTTAATAATGTTTGAAATGATTAGTTTATTTTGATGAAATAATCCAATATACCCATTCTCCCCCCCTATCCTTTACCCTCCTGATCCTTATATGTCTCTAGTCTGTCTCCCTGTACGTCTCCCCCTAATCTCTATGTTCACTACATATAAGTCACTCTTTGCAGACTTGTGCTATTATTAATTTTATACTACTTGTTATATTAATGCGGTTTATATCTACTATAGTTCATATTATATTCGTAAGTGATTTTAACAAATGATTCAGCTTTATAGAAATACTATTACAAGTGACCCAAATCATTTACTATGTCATTTCTTTGTGGTTCTTGTTTTATTCAAAGTCTGTAACTTGTCGATATCTGTATCAAAATCAATATTTTAACAATAAAAATCATTAAAATAAAAAAAAGAATGTTCCGAGTGCAATCAATAATTACTGGATTCTGAACAGTCTGTCTTCAAAAGTAAACGGGGAAACAACAATGCAATTTCCAGGCTATTTTCTTTCAACTAGACACTTTATCTGTGAGGAGGTTCTTTTGCTGCAACATCTTATTTAACACGACAAAGAGGAATCTTTTACGTTCTTAAGGAGTATTCGTTTTACAGGGCACCTGAGCTATCATTGATATGATATGATATGGCATTTATAACGCGCCTATACACAAGTGTTTCATTGGTTCTCCCATGTCCTTGAGCAGCAGGCAGGTCACTGGAACCAGCACTTGGTCTTACCCACACCATCGTTCCTGTTCTAACCCCCAGGGAGGAACAGAGCTAGCTCCGCAAGCTGAAGCGCCGCTCCCAAGGCACACGGGAACTGGCTCAGAAGATCTCTCCCATGTCCAGCCCAAGCTTTCCCAGCCGTCCTTAGGGAGAATGTGAAAAAGCTCACAAGGCCGGACGCAGGTGCCTTCCCCTTTTTTTAATGTAACTTTCTTACTGGGAGAGATGACCAGGCTTTACTTGTGGAGTTCATTTGCTGTGAACTGAGAAGTGCATTCACAGAACAGTCTAAATATAGACCAGCCCTGGGGAAGGGCTCCAGAGCAGCCCCAAATTCCCAAAGAAGTATCAGCCAAGCGGCCATGACCTTTTGCTGCTTTTCTTTGCTGATCTGGTCATTGGCATTACTGTTGGGACGATTCCCCCTCTGCCAACTTGTCACAGCGCAGCTCACCTGGGCCTTGCGGGCCAGCTGGTATCTCCTTGCCAGCTTTCACACCTTCATTTCAGCAACTACCCTCTCTCTACTCTCTCGGTCCTCAAACTAGTCAACAGTCTTACATTCAAGTTGGGGTTCTTCAAAGGTGATGCAGGAGGCCAGGTCTTTAAGGTCGAAGGATTTATTTACTTGAGATGATAGCTGTGCCTTATAAGTACACTAAAGACAGTAGGCACCCTCTGGCTACCCCATTTATTCCAGCTCAGCCCACAACTGATATCCACATGGAGCGTGTGTTCAAAGAACTCGCCCAACGTTCTCTGAGCTGCACGAGCACACATTATTCACCCACTTTCTGCCTCCAGTCAGTCAGTCAATACACTTTATTTAGCAATAAAGTGCAATGCAAACATGATACAGTAGATTGTGAGACTAAGACCATTACATAATAATTCATGGCAGAAACCACGATGCATGAGTAAAACCAATGTATACACTGCATGCATGATACGCCGGGATGCACGACAACAAAAGATTTTTAGCATCATGTGAGTGCAATGCATAGATAATAAAACAATTAAAATCAATCTATATTATAATTAAACAAGAATTGATTCAGATGATGGCTTTCGATCGAATATGCCGAGCCCGTGTAAGAAACTAAAAACAGTGAACAATGACATCCTCGTGATCTGTGGATTTACAAACAGCATACGCATCGACAAGAGAGCATGAAGGATATCTGAAAAGATGGGGTAAAGCCATCTCCTCCTCAGGTTGGCATAACCTGGCAGCTCTACAGGAAATGCATCTCAGTTTCAACTACTGCATTACATAATGGACAAAGATTACTAGATTCCCAACACCATTTGCGGGAGAGTGTTGCAACACGAAATATGTTCAATCTAAATTTGACGTACAGTGCTCTGTTAGAGCTCGGGAACATATAATTAAGATAATGTTCAATAATTTAAAGGTTTTTCCACTGGCAAGCTCAGCTATGTCTTTAAACATTTCTTTGTAAAAAAAAACAGTTTAGGCCAAGCCAGAACAAGAGGGGTTTGGCAGTATCCACATATGTAAGTACTTTAAAGCTGTTTCCATTAGTAATGAGATAGTAGAGGTACTAATGGGTATGTTAAGGGTTTTGTTTATACATTTATTTTCTGTCATGGACATAGAAGAAATATCGTCACACCCTCAGAGATTGCTGCCATAGAGGGCAGCAGACTGCGCTTGTGTTGATTAGACCTCCAAGACTGTTATTGGAAGACGATACACGGTTTGTATATTTAGAGTGTGTATAGCGCTGGATCATCTTTTAAGAGTGAGGTCACTTTTAAGCAATTGAGCCGTCCACTTGATGTTATCTTGAAATCTCATTCCCAAATAGTCACAAGAGCTCACCTGTTGAGTCTCTCTCCTTCAATTGCTATGCTGGTGTTAATTTCACGTGTGGCGTGACAAACCATCATCATGGTTTTTGAGCAATTTATTAAGTTTTCTTTCTTTACAAAACTCAGTGAGAACTAGGAGCTGTTTTAAAATGGCCATTTTAGTCTTGTAAATTAGCACAGTGTCATCTCCGTACATGAGGATGCCAATTCTACGCGGTGCATCGCTATTTGTGTTGGCGATCTTCACATTGAAATCATTCATATATATAAAAAAGAGTAAAGGAGCGGGAACGCAAACTTGGCATACTCTGCTTGACACACGGAATGAGTTTGTTTTTTTACCACCCTACCCACATCTGACTGTGGATGAATTGTTTCCATAGAACTTTCTTATCGAATTTAAAATGTCAAGGGGAATTTCAAGATTGGCAAGGACATTCCATAAAATAGTTTGGTCTGCTGAATCAAATGCCGATTTCAAATCTACAAGGCCTGGTCAATCGTACTTAGCCCACTCCCAAAGCCTGCTTGAAGATCAGCAATTATATTCTCATCATCTGCACATTTCTCCATGTGTGATAGTAATAGTTTACGGTAGACCTTGGAGAAGCTGTCAATCGGGCTGCTTGGCCTGTAGTTTCCCGGTATCTGCTTGTCCCCTTTTTTTAAAAAAAATTGCCACGTTCTTAGCCTGCTGCCAGCTAAAGGTGACCAAATCTATAAAGTTCAGAAGGTTAAAAAAGTGTAAGAACTGGCCCTGCACATGCGCGCAGGAGCCAGACCGTTGCTAAGGAAGCGTCCCTCCATGTCTGTGCGTGCGGGGAGGCGCAGGAGCAACCCTTCGCACATAAGGACGGTCATGGACTCATTATGGGCAAGGAGGATGTTTGGTAATCCTAGAACGTTACTATTTACACTAGTCAGGTTACTAAAACACATTGAACGCGAATTGGAAACTTCAACATGAATTGTGATGCCTGGGATATTGATACCAATGTGTAGTTGTGAAGATGATAACTTAAGAAAAACGACTGGTTCTTAAAGTTATATTTTGAGGGTAAACATTTTATCTTATGTTCTTATGTGTTCTGAAATAAAAAATGTTTAGTTTTTAGGAAAATATCAAATGTTGCCATATGCAATGATATCTGTTAAGAGTCGTGTATTTTACACTATATTGTATGTTCCTTGTACAGAGTATAATTGCAATTGTGAATTCTATTTTTTTTAAACACAAATTCCTTAAGATATATAGCAGTTTTCTTTTTATTGTAAGCTGATACTGAAACTTATGTGTTAAATTATGATTTTTTTTAGAGTTTGTAAAGGTTTTATTGAACCATAAACAAATAAAAAATTAAAAAATAAAAAGACAGGCAGTTCCCCAAGCAGAATTTCAAATGGGCTATGCAAGGCTGGGGAAGCAAAATGCCCCCAGCCTTACATGGCTCACTGAGCATGCGCAGCTGGGGAACAGAACTGTCAAAGGGAAACTGCATAAATCAGCTGAGGGAGCGCTCAGTGTTTGCACTGGGCTGGCTCCTCGGCTCCTCCATAATGGGTGAGGGGGCCGGTGGGTCGATGCCCCCTCACCCATAATGGACGAGCCACCCCTGGTAACATGACTTGTCTCCTGAAAGAAATAATAAACAAAGATGCAGGCACCAAAGTGGGGAAGTTTTTTTATTTATTCTGTAGGATTATTGTTGCGTTGTGGGTTTTCTTTATGCAAAAAGAAAAAGGAAACCACATCTCTGTTTTAGGGTGCACTGAACCATCCAGCCCTATCACGTGGGTAGGATGGAATGTTGAAAAAGAAGAACAGGGGAAAGATCGCTCCTGCACTAGGAATTGGGATTAACAATTTTCTTTTCCCAGAGAAGTTTCAGGAGGATGTAACAACAAGCTCCCTGCGGGGGCCAAGGCCTCAAGTGGGCCCCCGGGGCAAGGTTGACGGCAAATACAGGCCATGTATGTCTGGTACAGCCAGTCTGGCATGTTCTTTGGGTTCAGGGCTGTATGCCTGGTGCAGAACGGACACCAACAGGGCCTGTCCTCATGTCGGCACGCCTGGGATTTGGGGGGGGGAGTCTGAGCGGGCCCAGAAGAAATCATTCCCAGGCCACGTGTGAGGGTTGACCGGGGAGAACAGGGCTGTCCCAGCCCCGAGTTCTGTGTGTGGGGCAACCCAGGACCAGGCAGCGTGGTCATGTCCCATTCTGCCTACCCCGGGATCTGACAGGGCATGCCCTGAAGAACTGCCTTCCTGGTCCATGTACACCAGGAGCGGGTAGGGAGAATGAGGGACCGTGCTGACAAGCCCACCCTGCCTGGTGTCTGGTGTCAGGCAGGTGGACAAAGAACAGGTTGAAGTCCCGGGCCGCCGAGGACCTGGCAGCCTGGGTGAAGAACTTTGGTGCCTACGTCTCTGGTGCCATAGCATCAGAGAACCTGCAGTGGCCTGCCCCCTTGCACCACACAGGTGCAGAGGATGGAGGGGGAGAGCCCTGCACAGAGCAAGACATGCCAGAGTGCAGCCATGAAGGCTGCGTCCCCATGGCAAAGGGATGCCGCCTGGAGAGAGCACACTTGACAGAGCTGCGGTGGTGGGTGCGGCAATCCCCAGGGCATGGGGCTCCTGTGAAGACAACAGAGGCACGCTGCCAGAAGAGCAAA
The DNA here is from genome assembly GCF_040938575.1 of Ambystoma mexicanum. Classification (NCBI taxonomy): domain Eukaryota; kingdom Metazoa; phylum Chordata; class Amphibia; order Caudata; family Ambystomatidae; genus Ambystoma; species Ambystoma mexicanum. The sequence goes on from NC_090931.1 coordinate 869,170,457, forward strand.
AAGGTGCATGACCCACAGGTAGTGATTATGGCGGCACATGCCCAGTTGCCAATGCAGAGATATCACCAGAGAATTATATATGTGGGATAATCTGAACTAAACTAAATTTGTGAGATCTGAAATTAGCAATGAATCCTTCCAATTTCATAGAGTTGCAATAAAAGTAATTGTTGTAAAAGCAGTGTTTCAAACCACGTAGACTTCATCAGGACATATGCATTTACAGCAAGTCCTTACATGTGTGATTTCCTTGGGTTAATAGCTTGATTTCATATTTATAATGCAATGCAATTCCATAAATTGCTGTAGAATGGAAAGAAGGTTTGAAATTCAAGGTTTCTTCGCTCCTAATGTTTCCAAATATATTTCTCTTTGCAGAGAGGAGGCAAAATGATTTGGAGCCAATGGAAACAAAATGTATCCAACTTGGAGCAAAGGGGGTCACATTGCTTCCAGCCAGATTGGTTTCTTTCCCACACGACCCTAAATCTGCCAGCACAATGGTGTCTACACTTCACATCAAGTGTCCAAGAAGAGAAAGAAATGGGCATTCCTTTTATGAACCTCCAGTGCATGGTTACTGTGATATATTACCAGCGCTTTCTCCTTCCTCGTCCAGTGCTGACAACCCTGTTGTAAATTGATGCCGCAGCCCACCTCCCACCAAACCCCCCACCACTGCTGAGGAATTCCCAGGAAAAGATTTGTTAGGAGTGAAATGTGTGAGTCAGAATGGTGGGCTTTGCTTCACATGCTGCAGTAAATTATGTCCCTGCATTAAAACAACTCAACACAGTAAGTTCGGGTGTGTGTGTTTGCATCTAGCGTGGGAGGATATAGTGGGGACTGAGATTCACCTGTGCCGGCAATTGTCTACAGTGCTACAACATAGTGTAACTGCCATCATGTCACGCAACTGGGTCTTGTAAAGCACTTCTTCTACCTTTTTTGGGTAGCCACTTGGGTCGGGGTTCTGCAAGACGAGGGATGTATGCAGAGTGACGAGTAAAGTGTATTTGTATTTGTATGTTATTTAATTTTATAGTGCTTGACACCTAAGCCATCAGAAACCAGACAAACAATGAATCAATGAGACAGAAGGTGGAGCTTTAGGTGAGATTTAAAGAGGGGACGGGAGGATGTGGAACGCAAGGAGAGAGGAAGAGAGTTCCAATTCTTAGAGGCCAGAAGAGCAAATAAGCGGAAACGAGATGAGGCACTTGGAGCACAGGGAACATTTAAGATAAAGAGTGATTGGGAACGCAGTGGCCGGGCTGGAGAGTAGAAGGAGATTAGAGAAGAGAGGTTTGAAAGAGCATTAAAAAACAATACAAAGAAAGTTAAAAAGAAGACGATTTTCAAAAGAAAGCCAGTGTAGAGCGGAAGTAACAGTGTTACGACGGGAGAGTGAGCAGAGTACCTGGACTGAGGAATGGTAGATAGAACGAAGAGAGGCAAGATGAGATACAGGGAATCCAAGGAGGGGAGAGGAGCTGTAGAACTGCAGAGAGAAGACTAGTGAGGAGATAAGGAGTATAGTAGAGGGAAAGTTAAGAACTGACCAGCTTTTTTATTGTTAAACAGTTGATAGCGAGAGAGAGAAGAGATATGAGCCGCAAAGGATAGTCAAGAATCGAGGATGATGCCAAAATTGTGGGCAGAGGGAGAAACGAAAGGGAAGAGGGGGGAGAGAGAGAAGGGAAAAGGGGGAGAGAAATAGTCAAGGCAGGAAAGAAAAGAACCTCAGTTCTCAAGGGACTGAGGTGGGGCTAGTGAGAGGACATCCAGGATTGAACTGCGAGGAGGCAAGTGGACAAGGAAGAAAGAATAGAATCTGTTAAAAAAAAAGGAAAAGATAGAAAGAGTTGTGAATCTTCCTCATAGAGGTGATAAGAAAAGCCAAAGGATGAAATAATGGACCCAAGAGGAGAGTGTAAAGATAAAAGGGGCCAAGAAACGAGCCTCGAGGAATACCACGTAAGAGAGGAAAGATGGGGGGGGCGAGTGACCAGCCCAGGAAACAGAGAAAGAGCGGTAGAGAGGTAGAAGCTTAACCAGTTAAGGACAGAACCTCTGAAAAGCAATTTGGTAAGAGATAAAAGGTGTGATCGACTATCAAATGCAGCAGAGAGATCGAGCAAAACAAGGAGTACGGAAAGTGTTGAATAACGAGAAGAGCGAAATAAGATAAAAGAGCAGTTTCTTAGGGGGCGTGGCTTGGCGCCATGGTGAACAGTCGGGTCCGGTGGGAGCTCCCGGCCGCGACCACGTGTTTACCAGTAATGCCCCAGTAAACTAAGGTTTGCGCGAACGAAATCAGCACACTGCAGAGCCGTAAGGCTGCGGCTGCCCACGTCTCGTTTTCGTCGCCTGAAACGGAGGGGGACCGAGTTTGAGCCGTAATCCCCCCGGCATGATAGGGGCAACCCAAGATGGCAGTCAGCAGAATGGAGTAACTCGCCCTCCTCACCAGCGCCCGTACCGAGCGGGAACAGTGGAAGCCCAACGCAGAGCCGATCCTAATCTGCCGCACTGAAGCGGCAAGCGCCGGCGCCTTCCTACACCGCCGATCCGGGACGCACCCGTGCTGGCGTAGTGTCCGACCCCGAAGGGAGTGGGCCCCTCCCCCAGATGGAGGCATGGGAATCCCCAAGGAAGGCCAGCAGTGGCACCGGGGCAAATCCCGTTACGCAGGGCGGCAGCGCGAGAATGCTCCTCCCGCCCTCCTCGAACTCAAGGACTCTTTACCGCCCACAGCCTGGGGGAGCACCAGCAACGGCCGTGTCCGCAGCTCCAGCAATAGCAGTGTCTGCCTCCGAAACTGCCAAACCCTCCAGCTACCTGCGGCGGCTCCGGGGAAAAAAAAGAAAAGCCAGCCTCCCTGAACTTTTAGACCTCTGTCCCACCGCTACCCAAAGGAAAGCAGCAGTCCTGTCGGTGGGAGAACGGCAGGCACCGCTGTCCCCCCGACAGAGCCCGGGGACCCACCCCCGCTCGGGCATGGGGGGGGGCCGGCAGCAGCAGTGCGGTGGGCCCCGCCGCAGAGGAGTGGAGCGTGGGGCCTCCTCCCCCCTTCTCCGGCTCCACCAGCTCACCAGCCCCTGCAGCTACAGAGACTGCGGTTGGCTCGGGGCCTCCGGCAGCCCGGCTGGTGCTGGGGGCGTGAGAGTCCACCCCGCAACAGGCCGCCACCAGCGACACCCAAAGCTCCGGGAAGAAGGTAGGGCGGCACCTGCCGCAACACAGAAGAGCTCCCCGGCCCTGCAGATCGCCTCCCGCGCTCCGGCTCCCAGGTGAGTGGCGAGGTGGCCACCCAGACACGAACCCCTCCGGGAGGGCAACTTAAATACAAACTGGAAGGGGAGACCGGGTCCCTTCTCCAACACTGAGTCCCAATTCCCTGGGGGTCTTTCCCCCAGAGGCACTGCTCAGCCTCCGGAGAGGGGACCCTCCTGCGGGTGGCCCAAGGCCCTCTACGACCACCAACACCACCATCGCCACTGCCGGAACCCCAAGACACTGGGAGAACATAGCAGGCAATCACTTGGCCCACGCCACAGCAAATACCCCCAGACGAATCCGCCCAGTCAGGGAATCTGGGTAAAAAGGAGGCCCCGGGCGTTCCATAACAACCCATCCCGGGTGGGGAGTGGACAAGTTCCCGCTCAAGGCACAAGGGGCAATGTCCAGACACCCGAAATCATCCAAACAAACCGCTTTGCAACCCTGCTATCCAACAACATGGAAGAAAAAACTAAGAAAGGGGAGCGCAACGACACCTTGGGTCCCCCACCGGACTCCAACACTGAACTGCCAACACAAGCAGTGACTAAAGCTGACCTCCAAGAGCTCCTCTCTGCCATAACCAAGGAGTACCAAAAAGGGACAGAAGAGCTAAAGGGCAAAATCTCCTCCCTGGTCAAGAGAGTGGGGGAAGTCGAGACTAGAACAGAAGAAATTGAAACCACCCTGTTCGAGCGAAATTTCGAGATTGGGGAAGGGGCTGACAGACTCTCCGTGCTGGAGGCCAGGTGCGAAGCCCTCGAGAACAAACAAGAAGAAGCTGAAAACAGGTCCAGGTGCAACAATATCCGCCTGAGGGGAATTCCAAGCTCTGTCCCAACGAAGAACTCAACACTTATGTCAATGCCCTATTTCGCTTCATTCTAACGCTCCCAGACGGAGCTTCCTGGAACTGGATAGGGTCCACAGGGTTAGAGCCAGACAAAACGCAAATGTTATGCCGGATGTTCTAGCAAGAATCCACTTCTACAAAGTCGAGAAGGAGAGGAGAACCTCACAATTAGGGAAGAATGGAGGAACTCAGCACTGGAAGACAAGGAACAAGAAATCTTCAAGGAAGACTACAAACCGACCTACTTAGAACTCAAAGGATAGGTTCACTAGACAAAACCCTAACCATCACGACCTGGAATGTGCAGGGGCTTAATGCACCAAGAAAGCAGAAGTCAGTGGAGCATAAACTTGACCAATTAACCACGGACATTGTCTTTATCCAGGAAATCCATCTGATCGCAGAAGACAAAAAGTGACTACGGTTCCGACACTACCCGAAATGCTACTTCGCTTCTGCCACACAGAAAAAGAGAGGAGTCGCTATATTGTTGGGTCAAGACCTCCAACTAACACAGATCACCACCAAAAGAGATCCGGAGGGCAGATTCCTACTCCTGAAGGGCCTCCTAGTCGAACTACCGATCACTCTGGTGGCAATCTACGCCCCAAACAAACAGCAAGACCAATTCCTCCATAGTCTCCTCACAACTATCACGGCTTCTCTGTAGGCCACTTGCTAATCGGCAGGGACTTCAACATTCCCCCAGATCCGAAGGTGGATAAGTCACTCCCAGCCTCGAGGGAAGACTTTGGCAAATCCCTGGCCCTGGCTGAATTCCTGCGGGAAACAGAGACGATCGACATATGGAGATTACGCAACCAGGGAGAAAGGGACTACACTTTCTTTTCGCATGTACATAGAGGCTACTCGCGTATCGACCTCTTGTTAGCCGCTAACAACTGGGCCCCCTACGTGGATACCATCCAAATGGGACATATTGCAATCTCGGATCACGCGCCAGTCACGATGACGCTGCTTCTTCATGGAGTCCCGGAACCTAGCCAGAGGCAATGGAAGCTGCAAGATTACAACCTTACCGACATAGCGGCCAGCTCTGACCTCACAGAGGCGATTCAGAATTACTTCACTGAGAACACAACCCCAGACTCCTCAATGGCAACAGTATGGGACGCCATGAAACCAGTGATCCGAGGGGTGGCGATGGACTCAACAGCTAGACTCAAGCGCCAAAACCTGCTGAAGCAACAAAAGCTTGAGGAAAGACGCACAGAATTAAAAAATAAGCTCAAACACTGCTACACGAAGACAACGCACCATGAGCTAAAAAGAGCTAAAAGAGATTTGAAGATCCACCTAGCAGACCGGGCCGCCAGAGCATTAACCTATACTAAACAGTACTACTACCTTAACAGTAATAAAGTGAACCGGCTCCTAGCACACAAACTGAAAAAGCTCCAAACCAGGAACCACATGCCTTGCTGGACAAAAACGGCTCCTTGCGTCATCTGGACCCCGAAAAACTTGAGATAATGATGCAGCACCACAAGGAAATCATGGCAGGACCCCCCACGTTAACCCCAGCCATCACTCAATTTTTGGTCCCGTTCCCAAAGACAAAGCCACCTCCGTCTCTAGCTGACCTGGAGGCTCCGATCTCAGCGAAGGAAGTCAGCGAAACAATCCGCCACCTGAAAAACACAACGCCCGGGCCAGACGGGTTTTCCCCAAAATTTTACAAAAAATGTGCTCACCTGCTAGCACCACAACTGGCAAACCTGTTCAACTCATTCCTCTCCACCGGCACCACGACCGCATCCATGAATGAGTCAATACGGTATTGATCCCTAAACCAGGGAAAGACCGTACGCCATGCGCATCATACAGGCCCATTACGCTCCTAAACAAAAATGTGAAAATATTCGCCAAAATCTTGGCAAATCGGCTAGCCCCCTCTCTCCCGGAGATCATCCATCCAGACCAAGCAGGCTTCATACCGGGACTGGGCACCCAAGACAACATCCGCAGAACCATCAACATCATTGATTCAGCGAACAGGTTGGGCTCAAAGCTAGCAGTCCTCTCCTTAGATGCGCATAAGGCATTCGATATGCTTGACTGGGGCTACGTGGAGAAAATCCTAAGGCACTTTGGCTTCGGCCCAAATTTTGTAAAATGGATCCTAGCCATCTACCAAAGCCCCTCCACAAAACTGCGCCTCAACGGGGCCAAATCCAGTAGGATAAACATAACCAGATGCACGAGGCAAGGTTGTCCTCTCTCCCCGCTTATTTCCACCCTATCAATGGAGCCATTCGCGGGCAGGATACGCCGTAATCCATCTATACATGGCCTCACGATCAAAAAAGAATCCTACAAAATCGCCCTATACACGGACGATGTGCTCCTCACACTCACCCGGCCAGCAGAATCAATAAGAACACTATGGCAAACACTTGAAGAATTCCGTGCAGCCTCAGGGTTCACAATAAACATCTCCAAATCAGTAGCACTGGGCATCAATATCCCAAGAAAGTCCAAATCCAACCTCAAAGTGGAGTTCCGGATCCCCTGGGCAAGAAGCAACATCAGCTATCTCAGAGTTCAGATACCCAACAAAACTGAGAAGCTGTATAAGACAAATTTTCCAGCACTCTTCAGGGACCTGAAAAACGACATCCATCGATGGAAAAAACAAGAAATCTCCCGGTTCGTCCGGATTATGGCTATAAAAATGAATCTAACTCCACGGCTGCTATATTACGCTCAAGCTCTGCCGGTGATGATCCGGGAGAAAGCCCTAAGAAGGCTGCAAGGAGAGATCTTGAATCTGGTCTGGGAGGGAAAGAAGTCTCACATCCCGAAACGCATAATGCTCCGAAGCACTGCCCTGGGTGGCCTAGGGGTCCCAGATGTTGCGAGGTACTGTCTCGCAGCCCAGCTAGCCCCGGCCTTCACCTGGAGGCTCCAAGCCAACCGCCCTCGGTGGTTACCACTGGAGGAAGATTGGAGCCAGACCCGACTGGAATCTCTGCCTCACTCCAAAGAGCCCAAAAAGACCCAAGACCCGGGCCCCCTACCAGCAGCAAGAAACACGGTCGCCAGCTGGAAAGTGGTGGCCCGCCAGTGGAATTGCAGAGGCGCAATGGGTCCCCTTACGCCAATCTGAGACAACCCCGACTTTTCCCCCGAAGTCTCACCAAACCAGTTCATGGAGTGGAGGGCCGGGGGCTTAGAAACCATATCAGATTTCTTCGAGAATGGCCTCGCCTTAAACTTCGAGGAGTGTAAAGCAAAATTCAAGATCCCGGAAACTGAAAGGTTTCGCTATGCGCAACTGAGACATTGGCTGTCGAATCCCCAGGTCAGAAAACAGGGTAGCAGAGAGCTAACGGCATTAGAACTTACCCTCTTAGCAAACCCTCCGAGGGGGAAAATCTCTGCACTGTACAAAATTCTGGACAGAACAGACCCAGCTAAAAAAGAACCATACATGCTGAAATGGGAAGAAGACATCGGAAGACCGATTGAATCTGAGGAATGGCACCACATCTGGTCCCGCGCCCAGAAAAGCTCAAAATGCGTAACAAACAAAGAAAGTGCGTTTAAAGTTTGCTACAGATGGTATATAACCCCTGCAATCCTAAACAAGTGTAACTCAACTATCCCGCTCAATGCTGGAGGGGGTGCTCGGACCAAGGAACCCTGTTCCGTCTCTTCTGGTCTTGCCCGAAAGCCACCCTATTCTGGAAGAATATTTTGGAACAAATTAAAGGAATCACTGGACTCACCATCCCCTGGGACCCAGGAATTGTGCTGCTAGGGGCTACAGGAGACGGCCAATTCCCCCTAACAGGTTGTCTGGCGGACCTCTGCTCCCATCTTTTTACAGCTGCCAAAATCACTATCGCCAGACTCTGGAAAAATACGGAGGGTCCGTCCACGCAGATGTGGTGGTCCAAATGCTGGGAAATTGTTGCAGCTGAGAAAGTCACAGCTATCAGACTAGGCAATAAACCCAAATTCGATCGCATATGGGCCCCCTTTTTGGACTATGTGCAGCAATTCCCCGGAGTGGCGAGACAGCCCCCATCCCTACGCTGGATGGAAACTCAAGACTGAAATTTACTAAGCAGAAACCAGGCCAGAAACGCAACTGAGCTCCTCTACACCCCTGTGCCGCCATTAACCATCAATTCAGGCTCCTCAACCTTGAGGGGCCTGTGTCGAGGAACTCACCCTAAAACCAGCCATAGAGATGTACCGAAACCTTGAAACTATTCCTTTGTTGAAAACAGACAGTCTTCTACCCCTAATGTGTGCACAGCTCCTTGTCCCCCATTCCGCTTCCCCCCTCTTTAGTTATGATTTAACAGTTTTATTTTTTGAAGAGAACGCATGTTTCGCTAATTCTTAGCGTGGCCTAAAGCCTAACTGAAAGGCAGGTGGAAGAGAACGTAGGTTCATAAAAGCAGAAACTTGAGTGCACTCATGAAGCTTAGAAGAAAAGATATAGCATGGAAATTAGAAGGTAGGGAAGGATCAGGCGTGTTTTTCTTTCTAAATTGGAAGGATATAAGCATGTTTGAAGTAAGAGGAACAGTAGAGAAGGAAAGTGAAGTATTTAGAAGAAGAGTGATATAAGGCTGAAGCATAGAATAGACAAGGAGGATAAGAGTAGAGGGAAGAGAATCTTCTGAAGACGAAGCAGGATGAGCTTTTGCTAGGGCCGAGGAAATATCACTATTAGAAAGAGGGCAGAAAGTAGACATGGCAGCGAAGGAGGGATGGGAATGGCTGAAATGTACAGGAGGAGTGGGAACAGAAGAAGAAATAGAAGAACGAAGAAAGAAATCTTAGAAGTGGAATAGTAAAATTAGATGCAGAGAGTGAAGAGGATGAAGAAGGGTCAGAGGAAGGAGGAGAGAGGATGTGGTTCAGGTTTTGAAAGAAATGACGCAGATGAGAGTCAAGTGAGGAAAAAGGAGAATGGAAATATTGTTGCTTGGCAGAGAGAAGCAGAGTGTCAGAGGTGGAGTGAAGAGAAGACGGAGACGATAGTTCATCTGACTTACACTAGCTCCGCTCGGCCTGACAAAGAGAACACTGAATGGACTGAAGAGATGCTGACATCTAAGGCTGAGACAGCCTCGGATGTCAGCATTTCTTTAGTCCTGGAGTAAAGGTGACAGAAGGATAGGGAAGATCAAGAAACTCCAACTGAGTATCATACAGAAGAGAGGCGGCAGAGTCAGCCATGAGAGAAGAAGAAGTAGAAACAGAGGGGAGAATTTAAATGAGAACTGTAGAAAAAGATGAAGAATCAAAGAGTCGACATCACGACAGAGAAAAGTAGAAGATTGAGATGGGAGAGACGGAGAGAGAGAGAGAAAGAAAAGGAAAGAAGAGAATGATCAGAGTAGTAAACTGGAAGAGCAGTAACGGAGGCAGAGATAGCAATAGTAAAATAAATTAAGGCCAAGAGAGGAGCCTCAAGTGTGAGAAGGTGGTGTCAGAATTTGTAAGGCTGAGTAGAAATGAAGCATAGAAAGTAGCTGGACAGTGACGTGAGTAGAAGAAAGATGGATATTAAAGTCCCCCAAGAGAAAGAGAAGAGAAGTTGAGGGCAACAAAGTATAGAGAAAATCAAGGTCATCACAATAAGTGGACACAGGGCCAGGGGGCGGTAGATGACAATAAAAATGAGCGAGGGACAAGAAAAGGAACTGTCGTCAAATTCCAAAAACGGGGGAACAGGGGCAGTGAATAGCAGTATTCTGTAAGAGAAATAAGGTGAGGATGAAAGTGAGAAAAAGAGGTCTAGAAGAGAATGGACCTTATTATTAAGAGACTGGGAGATCTAAAGAGCAACAGTTAAAGGGGGATAGATAAGATTGCAGATATCACAGGGAGAGAAATAGTTGCTCTGGCAGCAAGGTTGGAATGGTGACATAAGGGAGTGTAGAGAGAAAGAGGGATACAACTAAACTGTGGAAGGTGGTTAACAATAACCCAGTAGTCGTACAGAGTCCAAGAATCTCGGAGGCTTGAGAGGGGAGGGCCTATTCAGAGGCGAATGTCTGAAAGATAGAAGGCCGCAGACCGGTCGAGAGGAAAGAGATGAGAGCCATAGTAGCAGAAAAGTGGTAAACAGCATTGCGGGAGCCGAGAAAAGCAGCTACCAGCTGTGGACAGCGGCTGACAGTGCAGCAGACTTTGCCGGGACTTCGCCCCATGCAGTCTGTTTTGAATTCTGGGGGTGGTGAGTGTGGTGTGGTGATGTACTGATGCGGGCAGATTGGATGAACCCATTTCAGTGTTTAGCCAGCTTCTAGGTGTTGGGTTTAGCTGGGAGCCTTTTGCTTGATCCCGGTCCATCACTCGCAGTCTTTGCTACCCTGTGGGCGAGGGGCGGGCAAGGTGTGTTCCAGTGGTGTGTGCATGCAGCTTGCCACTGCTTCTCGCTTAGAAGGTGAAATTGAGATTTAGGCTCAGGAGATGGGAGCAGCAAGAGTTATATATACAAGTTCCAGTCGAGTCATAACTTTGGAGTCAACCTAAATTCTAATCGATTTTGATATGAAAAAATGGGTTTACATCAGAAAGCGGTCCCTTCAAATCAAATAAAACCAATTTAAGGTTAAAAAATGAAATGAAAAGAGAAACTTTGACAGAAGTACAAGCCAGTAAGTACATGAGATGCTCAAATCTTTTGAATCATTTTGAGTCTCATCTCCAAATGGTTCGATCCATTCAAACCCCCATTGTTTAGAATGCAGTTCGTGAAGGATTGTACTGAACTTTGTTTCGAGTCGGTTTTCTGCTGCACTTCGTCTGTAGCCCAGCTACTTGGCTTTGGCTGAATACTTCCTGGATTACTAAGGTATCCAGTGAAAATGTCGCTGTGAAAATGCCGCCAGATGGTGACATTTCCCTAAACATGCACCCTCCAGAGTCCAGACAATCAAACACTTTCCCCAATATTCTAGGAATAATGAAAGACTTTTGGTCAGGAAAAAAAAGTCGCATACCTGGCAACTTTTTCACAGCAACATTATCACATGAAACCGATTACTGATTCAAAGTCCACTTTCCATGATTAACTAACTTCTCTCTGCTTGGGATGGGACAGACAATCATATAGAGTAGCACTGCAAGCAATGGCTGCAGTCTGACACCGCCAGACAAGCTATTTGCCCAATTGCTGTCCAGGCCTGCCCAGAGTACCCCAGCACAGATATTCTTGAGTAAAAAGTGGGGAAACAAGGCTACCAGGCTACCTCACTTCTTATACCAGATCACTAAGCTGCAGATGAAGAAAAGTCTGCAAGGCGTAAAGAGTGCCAGGCAGGGGGAAGGCAGCAGGTATGCATCTCTCTCTCTCTCTCTCTCTCTCTCTCTCTCTCTCTTTCTCTCTCTTTCTCTCTCTCTCTCTCTTCTCTCTTCTCTCTTCACTCTTCTCTCTCTCTTCTCTCTCTCTCTCTCTCTCTCTCTCCTCTCTCTCTCTCTCCCTTCTGGTCCCTGTTGCATCTAGATTACTGGTCTCTGCCCTCTTTCCCCACAGCCCTCAGAGCTACCTGTAGACCCCATTCCAGGTCTGGATTCTCGGTGGCACCAGCAACCATTGCGCTGGCAGCCCCCACACCTTCGGCAATGTGGACTGCCAGGCATAGATCCCCAGGCACCCCTAACCTTTTTATTTACCCCATCTCTGTGGAAATTTGGGGTCACCTAACCTGGCTCCCTGGTTGGCCCCCATTGCCCCAACATTGGCCTCATTTTGTGACCCCGCCAATTGGTCACGGGGAGCCACTGTGCATCACTCCCAGTAGTCCCAGATTTCTTTGTTCCCCGGCAGCCCCCAGTCTTATTCAGGCCCCCCAGCATTATTACCACACTATGGGCATCAAGGTTTGCCATACCTCTCTACCATGGCAGCCCGACCTTTGTTTGTCCCCACCAGGAAAATTAAGGCGCTGCCATGCCTAACTCCACAGAAATCCCCAAAATCCCTTCCAAACGCCCAAGCCTTGCACAAATGTTTTGTGCCCCTGCCCCCATTTCCATGTTGCTTGTGCACAAGGAAACTCAGGATGCTTGCCTCAGTAACATATGCTGGGATTGCCACTGTAAATCAGATTGGCATGCTGCTTGTGCTTAAAGAAATCCAGGAGGCTTGTCTCAACAATATATCCAAGCACTGCCACTGTAGGGAATTTTATCATGCTATTTGTGCCCAAAGAAATTCAGAAGGATTAGATAGCTCAAAAATATATGCCAGCATTGAACCTTTCATTTTCATCCTCATTGCTACCCCAATTCTACCCCATGTGTCTCTCATTGCCCCAGTACTACTCCGTGTGACGTTCACTGTCCTAGGTCTGCCCCACGGGGCTCTCACTGTGCCAGTTTATCCCCAATCTAGTTTTGTCAGTGCCACTGGCTGCTGTGATGCTAGGATCAGTTGGTAGGGTGACTGTAGGTACACTGACAGGTGCGCTCTCCTTGTGCTATTGGAGTGGTGCTGATGGCGGCACCGAATGGCATGCTATCAGGCAGTGCACAGTTAAATCTCCAACATATAGTTTAAAGTATTAGTGATATGTTAACTCTGACTTCTTTTTGGATAATCTGTTCCTCCCTTCTCTTTCTTTTAATAAACTTGGTGATGATATATAAGCTCTGTGACAAAGTCACCTACCTGACCCTATTGGTGGGTGGTGAGAAAGCCAAGGTGTCTTGAGGCCACCACCCATTATGCAATACGAAGCCCAAAGACAGTATGTGGAGGATGCCCTGGCTAGCCCTACCATGCCACACGAAGACAACCAAGGACACTGTGCCTTTAAAAGAGGGCATTATTTTGGAGCTCTAGGGTGGATACAGGCAGCGGCCAGTGCCCACCACTGCCACCACCCGGGTCTAGCGATCGTGGGCTTTGAGACCTGGGGGAGGGGTGTCACCAGATTCAGGGACAGCCAAAGGGAAGACGTGGAGGAGATGTCCCTGCAGACAGCAAAGTCAAGAAAGAAGTGTGGGGTCACTAAAACCCCAAACATTGTGAGACTGTTTGAGGTCTAAACCCTCTGGCCCTCCATCTGTGGGGGGAAGAGAGAGGAATACTTGGAAGGAGAAGTGCAATTTTGAATAGGGGAGAATCCGTCCTTTCCTGGAATTTGACTTTTGATTTGACGCTTTTTATTTATTTATTTATTCTAACATTTGTATAGCGCACAAACCCGGCGCTTTCTGTAAAACAGTTCCTTATAAATGCACTTATTTAATGCTAGTTCTGTGCCTGCCTCTTATTTATCCTGCTCTGCCTCATGATAGCTCAATAAAATAAACATGGGATCACATGTAATAGGATGTTCCGACTTTGTTGCATCATGTGCTGTTTATCATATTCTGGAACCTGTTTTGTCAAAAAACGATTCAGCTGACTATTTGACAAACTATTCAGGATTCAGGCAAATTGTGGAGTTACCATTCAATGCACCCCTAAATTCGAGGCAGACAGAAGGAATTGTTTGAATGTGGTTACCCATCAAGTTATCAATTGAAGAGATCTATCCACAGACACTCTAGAATATTCTAGCGCCCGCATTATGATACCATTAGCTGATGACATATAATGCTTTCCTGCTCTCAAATGCTCTCCAGACTACCTCTCAGCACCTGTCCACTACATGCACTTCTCTGAGACACACTACACAACACCTCAGCCGTTAGAATGCATCCATCCCCCATGGTACAGATGTGTCTAGCTGCACACACTAATGGTACTAAAAAAAATGCGTCCGGTTGCCCTTGGGCTTTGTGTGCTATACAAATAAACAAAATACAAATACAAATACATAATATCTTCTTGCAGACTCTCCAGACTACCTCTCTACACCTTTCCACTACATGCACTACTCTGAGACACACTACACAGAATCTCTGCCATTAGAATGCAGCTATCCCCCACGGTATAAATGTGTCTAGCTGCACACATAATGTCGTCTCGCATACTCTCCAGACTACCTCTCTACACCTTTGCACTACATGCACTACTCTGTGACACACTACACAGAACCCCTGCCATTAGAATGCAGCTATCCCCCACGGTATAATTGTGTCTAGCTGCACACATAATGTCTTCTCGCATACTCTCCAGACTACCTCTCTACACCTTTCCACTACATGCACTACTCTAAGACACACTACACACCTCTGCCATTAGAATGCAGCTATCCCCCACGGTATAAATGTGTCTAGCTGCACACATAATGTCTTCTTGCATACTCTCCAGACTACCTCTTAGAAGCTTTGTACTACATGCACTACTCTAAGACACACTACACACCTCTGCCATTAGAATGCAGCTATCCCCCACGGTATAAATGTGGCTAGCTGCACACATAATGTCGTCTCGCATACTCTCCAGACTACCTCTCTACACCTTTGCACTACATGCACTACTCTGTGACACACTACACAGAACCCCTGCCATTAGAATGCAGCTATCCCCCACGGTATAAATGTGTCTAGCTGCACACATAATGTCTTCTCGCATACTCTCCAGACTTCCTCTCTACACCTTTCCACTACATGCACTACTCTAAGACACACTACACACCTCTGCCATTAGAATGCAGCTATCCCCCACGGTATAAATGTGGCTAGCTGCACACATACTGTCGTCTTGCATACTCTCCAGACTACCTCTCTACACCTTTGCACTACATGCACTACTCTGTGACACACTACACAGAACCCCTGCCATTAGAATACAGCTATCCCCCACGGTATAAATGTGTCTAGCTGCACACATAATGTCTTCTCGCATACTCTCCAGACTTCCTCTCAGAAGCTTTGTACTACATGCACTACTCTAAGACACACTACACACCTCTGCCATTTGAATGCAGCTATGCCCCACAGTATAAAGGTGTCTATCTGCACAAATAATGTCTTCTCGCAAACTCTCCAGACTACCTCTCTACACCTTTCCACTACATGCACTACTCTAAGACACACTACACACCTCTGCCATTAGAATGCAGCTATCCCCCACGGTATAAATGTGTCTATCTGCACACATAATGTCTTCTCGCATACTCTCCAGACTACCTCTCTACACCTTTCCACTACATGCACTACTCTAAGACACAATACACACCTCTGCCATTAGAATGCAGCTATCCCCCACGGTATAAATGTGTCTATCTGCACACATAAGGTCTTCTCGCATACTCTCCAGACTACCTCTCTACACCTTTCCACTACATGCACTACTCTAAGACACAATACACACCTCTGCCATTAGAATACAGCTATACCCCACGGTATAAATGTGTCTAGCTGCACACATAATGCCTTCTTGCATACTCTCCAGACTACCTCTCTACACCTTTCCACTACATGCACTACTCTGAGACACACTACACAGCACCTCTGCCATAAGAATGCAGCTATCCCCCACAGTATAAAGTTGTCTAGCTGCACACATAATGGGCCTCATTACACAGTAGGCGGTAAGGGTTTACCGGTACCGGTATTTTACCGGTACCGGTAAATTCTTACCGCCTTACTACGAGGTCCCTTTGCGGGTTGGGGAATTTAACGCCTGCTTTTGCAGGCGTTAAAAACCAACCCGCAAAGGGACCCAGGGAGCTAATTACGGTACTGCAATTTGCGGTGCCGTAATTAGCGCCTTCCCCATTCTCATTATGCCCTATGGGACAAAAATGGGAATGGGGAAGGGCAATGGTGGAAGGGGGAATTACTGCCCCGCCAACCTTGGAATGGGGCGGTAATTCCCCTTTCCACCAAGGCGGTGCTGGTATTTTACCGGCATGAACCATGGCGCTAATAGCGCCATGGTTCTCCGCCTACCTTGTAATGAGGCCCCATGTCTTCTTGCATACTCTCCAGACTACCTCGCTACACCTTTCTACTACATACACTACTCTGAGACACACTACACAACAACTCTGCCATTAGAATGCAGCTATCCCCCACGGTATAAATGTGTCTATCTGCACACATAATGTCTTCTTGCATACTATCCAGACTACCTCTCTATACCTTTCCACTACATGCACTACTCTGAGACACACTACACAACACCTCTGCCATTAGAATGCAGCTATCCCCCACGGTATAAATGTGTCTAGCTGAACACACAATGTCTTCTCACATACTCTCCAGACTACCTCTCTACACCGTTCCACTACATGCACTACTCTAAAACACACTACACACCTCTGCGATTATAATGCAGCAATCCCCCACGATATAAATGTGTCTAGCTGCACACATAATGTCTTCTCGCATACTCTCCAAACTACCTCTCTACACCCATCCGAAGGCCAGCTCGACATAGGTGACTAGCAGGGACTTGCCGTCCCCTACTAACCTTCGTGTTGGCTATATGCAAACATGCATTCTATAACCCTCTGACAGATTTCCCACACATGTTCTTCCGTCCCCCAAGGGCATTCAACTTACCGCGCAGCGGTACCATACATGGTCAAAGGCTCTACACAAATGACAATGACATAACATTAGATGATATACTAATGAGTTAATGTAAATGGGAGTGGTGATCTGACTGATCCACAACCCCCAGCCCTGGATGTGTATACAGCTGAAATAGGGGGGATAAGGATGCTGGCCTTGGAACTCCTGGGAATCTCCTCCACAGGTGGGCAGGCTATTTGTGCAGGCTATGTGTTGCAGGCTACGTGTTGCAGGCTACGTGTTGCAGGCTATGTGTTGCAGGCTATGTGTGCAGGCTACGTGTTGCAGGCTACGTGTTGCAGGCTATGTGTTGCAGGCTAAGTGTTGCAGGCTATGTGTTGCAGGCTATGTGTTGCAGGCTATGTGTGCAGGCTATGTGTTGCAGGCTACGTGTTGCAGGCTACGTGTTGCAGGCTATGTGTTGCAGGCTACGTGTTGCACTTGCAACCACGCCTTGCCTTGGATGAAAAGTCATTTCTTATAATGGAGCAGGCCCACCCACGGGGAAGGGTTTCAAAGCAAATCAAATGCTCACCTACCTTAAAGTCTCATCCCAGTTGCACCAAAGCCTCGGCCCAAGGCTGTCCATGTCGAATCTGAACTTTTCGAGACAAAACTCCTCGATGAATTGGGTGTAGCTGTCGAAGTCGCATGCGGCGACAATAATGCAGTGGTGAGCTGCAAGAGAGAGAGAGAGAGGGGCGGTGAGGTTCCTGTCGATCACCCATTGACATCAGGCACCCTTCGCCCTCAAGTGGCTCACCTCGCCCCTGACAAAATCAGATTCCGGCCTTCCTTTCTGGACAATGCAAGCCCACGAGCACGAGAGCTTCAATTAGTCGCTGTTACAAGGTGAGTGTTGGGCGTCTGACCCCACGAGGTCTGCTTGAGGAGTGAGGGGCGGGGCCATGGAGGACTCACTGCACCGAGCATGGTTTAAAAAGGAGCAGGGAGGATGTGCCAGGAATTGACACTATAGTAAGCGATGGTTAGGAGAGAGAGAAGTGAACTGGCTAGCCGGAAGTAAGCAGGGGGCAGGGATGACCCTCTACTAAGCAGAAGAGGGGGTGATGGGCACAGCATACGAGGGATAATGATCAGTCTGATGTATGACTCCTGCGAAATTAAGCAGGATTTGGTTTGTAGTGGTATGTGAGAGGTGAACTAGGTGAAAGGTGGGGGGGTCTTTACCTTACTTAGCCAGTGATTAGAGGGCAGGGTCCATTCGTGTGTTGGTGAGAAGTCAAAAGGGGACCCGTGTCGAAGGGAAGGCCCACAGACTAGCAGGAATAGTAGAGCAAGCCCCCTGGGGTGTGCATGGGTATAAGGAGCGGTACCTGGGTATCGCCCTTCTGCAAGCAGGCTTTTGGAATGATCGGTACCCAGGTGCGTTTTCCAGGCCTGAGGGAGGCAGTGAAGCTTGTCAAAGACAAGCGCAGGTGGCGCAATCTGCAAGGAGGCGCTGATGCAAAGTGGCCCATTATTGCCCATATGAAGTGTCGGCCACCTCAGAGCACGTGCTACAGGTATTCCGTATTTACACACTGTCATAAATCATACGGGACGGTGCATACACATCGAAAGCGCACCCCTGGATCGTGCAGAGAGGGTAGCCTTGTTAGCCGAGCTACTATTTGGCGTGTTTTCCAATGTGTACTATCCTTCTCTCTAGCAAGTTATGTGAATGCTCTGCTTGTATAATAGATTAGAATATATGTTATAAAGTAGGTTTTACCATACACTGCAAATCACAGAGGTGTTTGGCCACCATGCAAAGCAATGAGGATGGAGGACCATTGCAGAATTCCCCAAAACCCAAGGGGCCATTACACCTGCCATGTTCCTCTGTATACTGCACTGCACCCCTCTCAATACGCACTGTCTTCTTGCACCGCAGGCCGCCGACACAGCAGCAATCCTGTTCACACGCAGTGAAGAAATAGCCCAATTGTCGGCCACTACATAGTTGCAAATATATGTTTAAAGGCGTTTATTCGAAGTCATCCGTGTGCTAAGATTCTTCACCCTCCCATTTTCTTTTTTGCCTCCGCAGAGCCAGGTCTGGTTACCCCGTGCCTGGGCACAGACCATATCCCGGACAAGCCTTGGTGCCGAGAGACCTCTGCGGTGGTAACGGGCGTGGTATAAATAACTATTACATTGCAAGTGCGGAAACACTGGCCTCCTCCAGGGCACTGCATATGCAGAGGACCATCAATCTTCCTGTATCAGCCTGTGACTTGCTGCCAGAGAAAGTATGTTCCCGTGAATGGATTCTGCAAACATTGTGTCCAGGGAACCGTTTGCAACTTTCTGTTCTCCCCTGCAGCAGCGATTGTGACATCAGACCTCAACTTTTGTAAGTTGTGACACATAGAATGGCATATGGGTGACTATCAACTATGGGTAATTAGTACCCGGTGGGGGCGTGGCTTAGGCTTCCCAGCCATCAAGGAGGATCATAGTGGGGGCATTACCATAGGGTAATCCCGCCGCTCCAAGCCTCCTCAGTACGGGAGGCCACCATCTTCCCCGCCAGGTTACCAGGTAAGCCGTACCCCTTGCCCGGCAACCGCTCCCACACTTTTCCACAGTTTGCACACTCTCCCACCTCGTCCCACTTTCCTTCAATTTCATTCTCTTGCACCAGGAACACTACTGTTTCTGGCATGTTCTGCTGCGTGACTCGCTGTCATCGAAAGTGAGAAAGGACTAGGTAGTCCCTTCTCACCCTATCCATGGCAGCTATGCTTTTGTGCAACTCTATTTAAAAAAAAAACTCTTAGTACCCCAGTCCAATAGGCTGGGGTACTATTAGCAATAAGCCCCTCACTGTGGGGCGGGGGGATTACGACTTCAGGAAATGCCCCAGGGACATAGTTACAGGCCCAGGGCTTATACCTTAAATATTCCACTGAGGGGTTCAGAGCCAAATCTGATAGACAACGAGAGTGAAGCTCGAGTTATCTATGAAGGAACTCTGAACCCCAATGTGAATTATTTGCCGTTGGTTAACAGTCTCACAGTTACAATGTTATGTTGTATATGGGTGCTATTTAATCCATCTAGGCTTGCAGCCTGGTAGAAAAATGGGCAGGCTGACTGTGCACAGAAGGGTAAGGTCCTTTTCTCACAGAGGCCCTTACTTCCTGTTTCCAGAGTGTGGCCTGCCTGGATAATGAATGAGGCCCGGAGGCGGGCTTTAGGCTGCTGTGAGGAGCTGGAGGGAGCGGCATGACGAGGAACAGCACGCTGAGCCTTTTTGTGGGCAAGCTTTTTTGTTAATCAAATTGCTGGTATAAGGTAATGTTAATGTTAAAGGATATTTGTACCGCACACCAGAGGTGTTGCTGGGGGCGGGGGAGGGATGAGGGGGCTATAGTCCCTGGTTTTTTGGTTGTAGCCCCAGGTAGAATCTCAGGGGCTGCAACCAAAAGGCTAGCTAGCTCCCAGTCCCGACAGTCCTGGCATCAGCGTAGCCCCAGACCTTTTCCAGACCTAGCAACACCCCTGCCGCGCACTATCACCACGGAGTGGTCCCCTGGCACTCTAAGGGGAAAGGAGTAAAGTATCTTCCGAGCATTTGTTCCTGTGGCTGTGCCACACGGTAGGAGTGTGGGTACCTGACATCACTGCAGAGATATTACGAAGGCAGCATAACAGGAGTTAGGGCTTTTTGAATGCTGCCTAGTCACTGAATTGGTTGTAAAGCCATAGACAACAATAGGGTAGTGATGTCATTATATAGCACAGGTGTACCGTTAGATCAGAAATACATTTTAGCAGGCAAATTATGCGTAGGTGTTTAAACTGCAGAACTTGCGCCTCATTTAAAAATGCGCCTGGTATGCAGGTCTTTCCCTACGCTGTATGTGCACTACTTGCATTAAAAATCAGAAATCCATAAAAGAGCTCCTGTGAGTAGAGTTAACACTTTGATGCAAGGGACTTTTTTGGCCACTGGTAACGTGCCACTCTCGTACATTCGTCAACGTTCTAGGAGCAGAATATTTGAAATTGGCGCCACATCTTTCCGCTCCTATTTTCTTTCATTGGCTTCCACTTCACCAGCGGGACTAGCTATCCTAGCCAATGGTGGGGATTCATGGGAGTCTGAGTCCAAAACATCTGGAAAACCACAGGTACATTTTGTCTGGGAATCTTGCACCCCACTTTAACGAGGTGATCGGATTCACACGGACAAGGACACAAGGCAGGGGTGGAGCCAAACTCAACGTTTTAGGGGGGCTGGGTGACAATTTTAAAAGCTGGTGGTGAGTTGGGTCATTACAACATTGCACTGTTACCCCTATCCCTTTCCTCTGAGCCCAGGAGGCTGAACAACTAGCACACCTACCTTTGGTGCATCAGATGCAGCTTTCATATATTTTCAGGATCAGGAAGCAGTCCTAATCGCTGGAGGCGCGGGCCGAGCAGTTCAGCCTTAGGCTTTGTCATAGGGGGTACAGTGCTAATCGCTGGAGGCGTGGGCCGAGCAGTTCAGCCTTTGGCTTTGTCATAGGAGGTACGGTGATAATCGTTGGAGGCGCGGGCCGAGCAGTTCAGCCTTTGACTTTGACATAGGGGGTACGGTGCTAATCATTGGAGGCGCGGGCCGAGCAGTTCAGCCTTTGGCTTTGTCATAGGAGGTACGGTGCTAATCATTGGAGGCGCGGGCCGAGCAGTTCAGCCTTTGACTTTGACATAGGGGGTACGGTGCTAATCATTGGAGGCGCGGGCCGAGCAGTTCAGCCTTTGGCTTTGTCATAGGGGGCATATTTCTGTCACGTGGGCAGGCTTTTGTCCTCTGCCTCTATACCTTTGCTGCTACCACATTAATGATTGTTTAAAGGCAAATGCTCAGCTCTCCCACGTGACAGGCTCGTGCTGTAAAAGCCCTTTCTCAGGATAGTCCCGGCAGAGCATAACGTATAACGCGTGCCCTTTGTCTGTAACCTCCTGCAAATGGGAGGGCTTAGGCCCTGCCAAGCCAGGGTCTGGTGCCGCCCGCGACAAGGGGCCAGCATTTGTGCTAAATGTGGACTTATTTCTCATGAGGAATCTTCCTAATTCAACTGCCTCCTGTTGCAGGGTTGTAACCCCACCCTGTGCAGAGCCAGTCCTTTGCCCCCTATAACCAGACTTTAAGCTCTGCCCTGGCAGTCACGGAACATGGCACGCAGCTCTACTTGAGGAGCATTTGATCTGATACATATGCCTCTTTGTTTACCATAATGTGTCCCACAGGCATTGCTGAGGGCCGTGGGGCCGAGGGGGCTATAGCCCGGGGTCTTTTGGTTGTAGCCCCGGATAGAAGCACAGGGGCTACAGCAAAAGGCAAGCTAGCCCTGAGTCCCGACAGTCCCGACATTAGCGTAGCCCCAGATCTTTTACAAATTTAGCAACACCTCTAATGGGTCCTGCCTTGGTTGCAGCACTACGACTTTACAAGTCCGACACTTCTGATCATTTAAGCCCTTTCACAATGCACAGAATAGGCACCACACGTATGTATATTGTAATATAACGACATAAGCGGCATGGAGAGAGCTCTGGCCCTCCTCGTTTCCTAAGTGCTACACTGTGCCCAGTGCACTCAGGGCATGCCACATGCCACGAATGCCTCCACAGCCCAAGGGCGTTGGGTCTTTCCTTGTTATCGCCCCTTTTTTTTAGCTGCTGTGTAACGGAGGCCCTTAGAGTCCTTTGCTCAAGGTCACGGGCTAGGATTTAAACCTCTGTCCGGCGTTGGCAGGCTCCCGCTGCTCCCTCTCCCCCTTCCTGGTGCAAGACTCCTTCGCATAGATAACCTGTAACATTAGCTAGAGTGGAAAGATCCGTACACATGGAAAAGCTAGGCCTCGCCACCTAAATTAGGACATTCTTCAAGAGTGACAATGAGGCAGCCGTTTCTCTCTTGCTGTGCCTTGAGCCCGGGGTCTTGAGATAAATGTTCCAGGCTCTGTTAGGAGTAGTGGGGGGAGTGAATTATCCTCCAAGCCTCAGCTTTAGTCCTTACTTGACATGGGGCCATTGTGAAATATTTCTCCCAGCACCCCAATATCGTCATAATTGCCATTAATCTAGCTACCCATTGAGGCCGGGAACGGAAGAGTAGCGGAAACAGAACACAATAAATGACATATTGGATACCCAACACTTGGTTAGCACATCAAGCATGCAAGAAATTTGTGAAAAGTTCCTTCACTAAAAAAAATATGAATATCTTAATGGTGCAAGCCCCATATGTGCCTCAGACTACTGGGCACACATGTACACCCGAGTGAGCACTGTGTCGCTTCTCCTACTCAGCCTGAGGAACATGCACACAAATGATAAACATCAATCCTAGAAGATTTCTTTTTTTAATTCAACAATTTGATAGTCAAAGTAAATGTTCAACCATGGGCCTCATTACGAGTTCGGAGGCAGCCATGCCCTTAGCAAGGGCATGGCTGCCTCCAAACTCGGATCCGGGTCCTGGTTCCTTGAATGAGGAATTACCGGTCCATTCCAACCTTGGAGGACCCGGTAATTCCTCATTCAAAATACCCATCCCATTCCCATTCGAGCCCCCATAGGGCTAATGGGAATGGGGAGGGAGCTAATAACGGGCCCGTTATTAGCTCCCTGGTCCCCTAGCGGGACCCGCAAAGGACGTCTGGTCTGACCAGACGTTCAGAGGGGGTCCTGCAAGGGAACCTCGTAATAGGGCGGAATGGGATTAACGCCACCGGCACCATTATCGGCGCCGTTAAACCCATTGCGCCCACCTGGTAATGAGGCCCCATGTCTTTTCAGTTTAGAATAAATTTGCCTTTTCTAGTTCAATATTTGTTAACAGTTTTAAGTTCATATCTAATGACGCTCAGAGTCTTACTTTTCCTAATTTGCATGAGCCAAGGTGCCATGTATTACATTACTACTCCACCACCATAAGATGTGTGACCTTTGCATCTCAATGCACTTCAAGCACTTAATACTATTGATCAGGATATAGTTACGCGCCCTCTCGTCACTAGACAGTCTTAGCCTCCACTCCACTGCGCCCTGTCTTCTCAAAGAACTGTCCTCACGTTGTTCTGGATCTAAGAAGCCCTACAGTCCAAACACCCAAAATGGCTGCTGCTGGAGTTTAGGGCTTCCTTGGTCCTAGGGGAACTTGATGACAGATTCCGTGGTGCATGTGGCAGAGTGTTGACTACCTATGCCCGGCAGAGGGGTGGTTTTCTGTGATATTCATAGAGTGGGAAATGCAGGCGGCCACAAGACCTTCAAAGGTTAGCATGGTAAAGAGCAGCAAAATGTGCGGGCTATCTTGATGCAACAGCTGTCTAATATTTAAAGTCATCAGAGGATGTGAGGCAGTGATGTTACAAATGTTACACGTGACTCTTGGCACATATGAGGTTTTTAGGTCAGAAAACATTTGTTCAAAAAGGACTTGAGTAAAATAGACAACACATAACGTCATGCCAGCCAGCATGAGGCTAAAAAATGGCATCTGAGGTTTGTAAGTGTGCTGTAAGAATCCTGACCAAAAAGGTAATGCGTGAACACTTAAACAGTGTGTTTGTCATTATTTGGTAAAGGCATGCTTCATACCACGGGAGGGAGGATAGCTCAGGGGCAACGTTCTCGCCTTGGAAACAAGACAACACGAAACACCACAGGTTCAATCCCCGGCCCGCGCATAACCTATCATATCATATAGGATGTGAGGAAAATGCGACAGTCAACAAAAAAAAAGAAAACCTTTTTGGTGATAAGCAAACGTGAAAATAAGGGAGATAGTTTAAAACATAATTTTTGTGTAACATTTTAGTTGTCTTCAAAAAGAAGACATTGGTTTGAATAGCTAACCATTGCTTTAGCTGCGCCACATGGCCCTACTGTCCTTCTCATCACCTATACGTTAAAACTCAAGTTCTTGTTGAAACAATGGTTACTCACATAAACCATGTCGTACAAATAGCTTCCTGTTGAAATTATATACGTACTTAAGTATTTGCAGGCTCCAGAAGGAACTGCTTGGCCATTGGGAAGGTGGGGGAGATTAATTCTCTCCAGGCCTCACAGGCTGTTGGGAGGTGGGAGCACAACCTCCATCATCATAGACAGGCAAGGAGAGCCTCAAGCAAGACGCAGTGTAGTCTCCCCAACAGCACAACGTATTAATTAGTATAAGCATGGCAGGCTGGCAACTGGTGCCTGTTGGGCCCCCATGAGTGTGGATCCCTGGGCGATGACACAGATTGCCCATGCCCTGAGTGTGCGTAAGGTTTGATTTGTTGTTGGATGAACTTTGTTTAGATTTGGGAAATAGATTACTTTGGCCATTTATACTAACCTTAATGTCGACATTGTCAATTTTTGTAGATGATATATTGTATGGCTAATACCTAAACGAATAGATAGATGGATAGATAGATAGATAGATAGATAGATAGATAGATAGATAGATAGATAGATAGATAGATAGATAGATAGATAGATAGATAGATAGATAGATAGATAAATAGATAGATAGACCGACAGATAGGCACACCGTCATATGTGGTTGCAGCATCTTGGCATATTTCAACATCCACTTGGACTCCCTTTCCACTCTGGGCCTTTCTGCAACCTCTGCGACTCTCTTTTCCTCTCCATTCTTCCGTCTGGTCCGACACACTCAGCCAGACACACCTTGGATGTTCTCATCTTCTCAGACATCCGCCTCTCTAACCCTCTCACTACTCTTGGACTGACCATTTTCTACTTTCCTCTCACCTGAAACTATCTGTCCCCCTGGCAAAACCAGTGTTAGTGTAATTGACCTAAAAACATTTCACCTAAAACATTTGATCAAATCTTTTTGACCTTATTTGGTCAAATTTAATTAAATATATACATATGGGGGTGGGTAAGGGTGTAAATTAGGTTGAGTGGAAGTGGGAGGGGTTTGCGGGGGTGTCCCTCACATTTTAGACTGAAGAAAAAGGTAAAATAAGTTCAATCAAATGTGATTAGATCAAATGTTTAGGTCAAATAGACCCAAACCGGCAAAACCTACTCCAGCACTGCCACCTTCCTTCGCGGTCATTTGTCCTATGAAGCGGGTGTCAGTCGCTGCTTTTGCTAGTACTTTCTCGCCTCCTCCTACACTTTCGGCTGACACCCACTCTGACACAGCCCTTTCCAACCTTCATCTCTCTATCTCCAATGCTCTCGATATCTTTGTCCCTGTCATGAGAATCCGTCTGAAGCCTGCCTCCAAGTGCAATTCTTGGTATGACTGCGACCTGGCTGCTCTGAAACGCAAGTACACAGCTGTCCAGAGCGGACGTAGATGCCTTCAGGCACATCCCCTGACAAAATGGCCTGCCACCTGCTCCAAAGGCAATACAGACTTTCCAAGAAGGCGTCCCTGCGGCCTCTAACAGCATGGCCAAACCTTTTAAAATCTGCAAGGTGCTGGCCAATCCGACGGCAGTCTCTACCTCTCCTGTTCATTCCCAGGCCCTCCCTATGGTCCTGGCCTCTCATTTCACCACTAAAACACAGGACATTCTGCCCACGCTATCCTCCTCTCCTCATCTCTCTCCCTCCACCTCTCTCAGGCCTCGTCCGGCCACCCTTCCAACTCCTCTCCTTCTCTCCTCTCTCTCTCCTATTACACCTGATGATGTCTCCAGACAAGTCCGGTCTATGAAAGTTTCATCCAAACAGGGGCTCCCCTGCTCCTCCAGAACTATTAAGGGCCATATTGTTCCCCTTCTCCAGCCTTGGTCAATTTCTGCAATTATTCCTTTGCCACTGGATCTTTCCCCTCTCTTCTCAAGCACTCCCTTCCAGCCAGCTATCACCCGATCTCTATCACTCCTTTCCTGGGCAAACTCCTTGAGAAACTGGCCATTTCTCAGCTTAACCTCCACATTGTATCTGCTGGTTTTCTCCATGACCATCAGTCTGGCTTCAGGTCGGTCAGAGGCATGGAAACTGCTCTCCTGAACTTCCGTGAAGATTTGCTCTCCAACCTTGACGCCAGCTCTCAATCTGTCCTCATCTTCCTTGACCTCTCCTCTGCCTTTGACTCCGTCAATCCCGCCAGCCTGATCAACTGTCTCAGTGTGAACCTTCGCATCACTGGTCAGGCTCTGGCATGGCTGACCTCCGCCTCTCAGACCGACCCTCCCAAGTCCAACTTGGGTCCTTTCTCTGCACCAACTCTCTTTCCACTTGTAGTGTTCCCCAGGGCTCTATCCTATCACCCAGGCTCTTTAACGTCTATCCGGCCCCTCTGGCCCATCTGATCTCTACCTTCTCCTCTACCTTTCAGTGTTATATGGATGACACTCAGCTCTGCTTCAGGCTGCCCTCAGCCTCCTCTCCCTCCTCGCTCATTCCTGACTGTCTATCCGCTATTCAGGGATGGTGCGCCTCTAAGGACCTCTTCCTTAATGCCAGAAAGACAGAGATTCTTCTCAATGGGATCCCTGCTCCCGCTTTTCCTCTCTCCCTCTGGCCGCCCACCTTGGGCCCCTCCCCTTACCCTCCTCTGAGGCTAAGAACCTAGGAGTCATTTTCAATTCCACTCTCTGCATCTCTCCACAACATCGCAGACCTTGCCAAGAAGGCCCATTTCCAGCTGCACCTCCTCAAAGGTACCCTACCTTTTTTCACTTTCCTACAGAAGCTCACCATATCCAGAGCTCTGGTTCTCTCCAGGCTGGACTACTGCAACAGTCTCTTTCTCAGTCTTCCTAACTCTACTCTTCTCCCTGTGAAACTAATCCAGAACAGGACTGCAAGACTTATCCGTGGCCTCAAGCCCAGAGAATGCATCCCTTCAGCCCTGAAATCTCTCCACTGGCTCCCTGTGGCCACGAGGATCAAGTTCAAGACCCTCTGCATCGTCCTCAAGGCTTTCTGGGGCAGTGCTCCTCTCTATATCCAACACTCTCTTCCCAAATACCTCCCGTCTAGAGCCATTCGCTCAGCCACCTCAAACTCTCTGCGGGTCAGATGCTTCTCCAAGCAGAGAGTGGGGGGTCAATCTCTCTCCTCTGCAGGTGCCTCTCTCTGGAATGGCCTCCGTGCCCCACCCAGACTTGCGCCGGATCACCTGAAGTTCCATCCTGACTGGTTTCGTGGTTGCCCTCAGAGTCACATAGGGTACCACGCCCCCCTGCCCCTATCATCACCATGCACTACCTTCTAGCCTACCATGCGGTGTGGTACTGCACCCGTGTAGTCCTTTGCCGTCCTCACACTTACTCAGAGCCCTGCTGCCCTGACTGCACTTATCTCAAAACCCCCTTCCCCACACTTCTCCCCTCGCCCTCTCCCTTGCATTTCTTCATTGCACTTGCACCATCTGCATGTCACGAGGCCTAGTAAGATCCTTTGTCTTGTCTTCCTCTCTCTGCCCTCCTTGTCTTGTGGCGCCTAGAAATACTTGTGTAAAGGCGCGTTATAAATACAATATCATATTAAGGCCGCAACTCTGATAAACTAATTTTTCTGCATAGCAAATCTCAAGGGATATTCATTGCACAAGATCTGTGATGGGAACTTTATTGCCTGACCCAAAACCTGGGTGCCAGGCCCACAATACATATCAGGCAGCACTATTTGCTCTTCACGTTTGCATGCAGCGCATCCAGTTGCTTTTCAAACGCGCGCGTTCCTGATGCGCACGTGAAAGCCGTTGCTACTGCATACAGGCGTGGCTCCTGGGCACTGTTGTTGACAATGAAGAATTGTATTACTTCCGGGGCACTTGCTCAGGTCTGCTTCTAAACCTTATTTATCCAACAGACTCGAAAAATGTAAGGCTCTGTGCTGCTGTGTTTCTACAGGCTTTGCCAGTCCCTTCCTGCCGTAAAACAGGAGAACCTACCGACAGTAGCCAAGTCTGCAGAACAAGGAGCGAGAAATATTTCACCCGTGGCACTTTTTCCGGTGCAGCCCTGCGTTGTCTGGAACAAGAGCTCTCTTGTAACATTCCCAGCCTCCGTATTTCAGAGGGGAGACATGTCCAAGCAGCCAATAGCTTGGCTGTGGAATTATTGCTCCCTATAAATGAAGCCTTTCCAGGCGCATGTTGCTTTCTGCTTCATTTTACCACTGAGTGGGGCTTGCCACGAGCATGGTCCTTTCCAGCGCGCAGCGGGAGTTAAAGTTATATTGGCACTTTCAGGTCAGCACGTCCTGATATTTTAGACCATTCAACCAGTTTTGTAAATTATTTGCTATAATATTGGTTGCACTGGAGATTTATCTGTGCCTCACGACATTTGATACTTAGTGACAGGGGCGGGCTGGCAAGGGGGGCAGACGGGCAATTACCCCCCTTTCTGCAGGGTGCCCGGGCTGTTGCTCATGGGCCAGAGCTCCAGAATGCAAAATAAATAATAGAAAGAGACGAAATCCTTCAGAATCTAGCCTGCCACAAAGGAACCGAGTGCTGCAAGGCCTGCTCATATTCTGTGTAACTGGGTCGAGGCATTTATATTGATAGCAGCGATGTTGTAAATGTGCCTCGGTGGCCTCCACGTCGCCCTCCACCGTGAGTGACAGGGAGAGGGGTCTAGGCTGCAGGAGCATGTTCATACCGCTCAGTAGCAATGTGTACGTTTATGCGCTCTGAGGCCCATGGGTGTGTAGCGCTTAACAAACATTTAAATAAATAGATTCTGTGATCCTGGATGGTAATGTTGACACCATTGGTCTGTTACAATCCACAGCAGCCTATCACAACGCCTACTTGCCAGGGAAGTAATGGTTCATATCTTATTAGAGTGCTCGGTTTGATTCTGTACAAATGCGACACCCTGGTGTAGGTCGTGATTGCCAGTGTGTTGACACAAAAAGCGTTTAATAGCGCCCTAAATAGCCCATGGGTGTTAGCTGTACAGTGGTTATAGAAAAGGCAGTTGGACTGTTTGTGGTACTTACTTTTGGACACAGTTGAAAAATACACAGAGAAAGATGTAATATTCAGGTATTCATTATTAGAAAACTACAAACAAAGGGGGTCATTCAGAGTTGGATGGATTTTTTAGTAACGCTGAAGAAAGTTACCAGGTTTGCTGGTGCTATTTCTGAAATCCCACCCCAATCAAAGTTTACCACCAGCAGAGGTGGGATTTCTGGAATACCTCCAGTGCTCTTTCATAAATACCACCACCAATGGCGGTAACGTAAAAAGGTATTTTTAATAATATTTTCAGCCCTTTTCACCCTCAATGTGAAAGGAAAAATGATGTACAGTAGTTGCCCATAAAAGTACTGTTGATTTTCTTTATGCACAAAGGGGTCAATTCTGGCCATTTTAAGCACTGAATGGTTAAGGTGGTGAGAGGTGGCAATCCAAGATGCCCACACTTTTACCCACTCAACATGTGCCTTGGTAATACAATTTTCCACTGTATGGAAGGGAAGCAGCTGTGTTTCTGTTCTGCCCAGTAAAAAGAAAGATTTAAAACATTTGGGGCCCATTTGGATTTCTTACCTCCACCTTCAAGGTGGAGGCAAAAAAAAGAGGTGGTTTTTCTGCAAGAACTATACCTAAAATACCACCGCTAGTATTCCCATGGAACACCACTGATGGTATTTGGTCAAACCCTGAATTGAGTGGTCAGTTAAATCAACAGTATTTGACAAATGTTGACGATTTTATTGTTACCATCCAATGCTGAATGACCCCCTAAGTCTGTGCTCATTTTGCATTGTCTTGTCCAGAACACATCTCTTATGTGACCAACAAAAGAAACACATACACATCAACACCGAATTCAGATCTATAGATACAAAGTCATATGAACAGGGCTACATCTTTCCACCTATACTTTACACTGTCACAAATACACTCAAACACAAAAACATGCAGACACTCCACCTTATATGTTATATGAAAACACACAAATATAATAGGCCACTCTTGCTCCCTCTCCAGCACCAGGTCCTAGTTTTATTCCCCTTGCAGTTCTCTCTGCTTCCGGAAGCTGAAATATGCAGCTGATGTTCCAAGAAAGTGCAACTTGCAGCACATCCCCTCATCGTCTTTCGCTCAGCATTGTCCAGGTGCAGACCCCATAGCCACAATCACGAGCAAGACCCCGACCACGGCTTCTTGTCATGTCTGGTAGAGGCTGACTAGCACATCGAGGTGGTGTACTGTCTAACTGTAAGCCATGGTAATGGAAGGTGGTGAGGGGCAAGTAATGGGCTTGGTGTGATGGGTAATTAAAGGGCGGGAGTGGCAAGGGATTGGTGACTGAGAAATGCGGGCAAGGGAAGGAGGTGTGTGCAAAGTAAGGGAAGGGGATTGAATTAATAGTTAAAGGATGGAGCAAAAGGGGAATGGAGGTCTGAAAGTTAATTGTAAGAAACAGGGGGCTTTTGAGAATGTGGTATAAGAGAAGAACACAAGAGGATGATGGGTGAGAAAAATAGGATAAATGAGACAGAGGTACACATCAGGAATGTAGATCAGCAGGTTGACTGTTGCTGAGATATGTCTGACCTGCATGCCACTGCACCCCATTGTGGGACTGGCTTGACACTTTTTCAAAGTGATGCATACTTGCTATGAATATATGTTTCAATTACCACTTCTGCTATATTTATTGAGGCTGCTTTATCATGTGACTTGGTGATTTGAAAGTATACAGTACAGACTAAGATTATAATTATAGTACATTTTCATTATTAATATAATCTTAGTATGTTTCTCAGATCTGTTTGTCTCAGGATAAAGCCGATGAATATGCTTCCCTCTTGTAGATGCATTGGTGCTTTGAAAACCAGATTTATTGAACAGTATACTAGTTTATCCACGGAATAACAACTTTGCAGAAACCATTCCGACACTGAAGATGGAATAGGAGAATATGAAGTTACCCCTGCTTTCTGAATTGGAAGCTGTACCACCAGAAAGACAGGGCTCAAATCCCCACCTTTCACACTTCATACATTATGTGATCCTAAGCAAATCACTTTTCTTCACTGTGCCTTATCTTTAACTATCTGTATAGAAAGCCTCACTCATATGGGTTTATACTCTATAAATAATTATAATTTTAACAGTTTATGCCAAGCATACTGGTGAGGAGGCAGAATCGCAAGTGAGGATATTATATTGTGGGGGTACACATGGCACAGGTAAGGGTTTTGTATTTTGGGATGGGGAGGCAGGAAGCCACGCATAGGTATTTTGCAAAGCTCATGTTTCACTCTGAGAGCAAATCCGAAATCCAGACCCCCTGGCTCAGCAATGAATCTGCTCTACCAATGAATTCTCTACCTTTGCCACCTCTTTACATTGTTCTAAAAGCAAAAATGAGTTGGGATGGGAGGAGAGGTATCCTGCTGTCAAATTACAAACTGCAACACAATGAAAACTGGGCTCAAAATCCCAGCCTTCTGATTTCCCCCAATTATAATATCCTGGTAAAATCATTTGACTGTTTTGTAAGTGGGAGAATTTCCAGAGGTCTGTGTCTCTTAGAAACCACAATCATAACTGAAAAATATGTCCATTGTATATACTTGAGAATGTGTGTGGGGGAGAGGCTGGTATAGAGTTTACTTGTTCTAGAAGCTGGAGCCATTGCACTATGGGCCAGAAAAGTGAACTTGCCCCCCGGGCCAAATGTTGCCAGTCCCCCCCGCTTAGTTACTTTTAAAACATGTCCAATTTCTGATATAATTATAATAATTCATAAGTATGATACTGATTACATTAGCATCAAAACATGGGGGAAGCATATCTGTGGAACCCGTTTGAAAAATGGTTCTTGCCGAATCCCCCCCAACTCCCCACAAAGTGAAGTACAAAAGAGAAAAAGGAAAACACTCAAATCTTAGTTAGGGGACGCAAACCTTGGCACAGCCATTTGTACACATCCTAAATGTACCGGCAATTAGAGGAGAGGACAACCCATATAATATAGGCCCATTCTTGTTCAGTGGCACCTATACCTATCCTGTCCTTCCCTGCGGGGCTCAGCTGCCAAATTATTTTTGGCATTTCATCAGGGTATGGAAGGGTCTCAGCAAGAGTCCTCCAGTCATTCTTTCTTTCCACCATCGCCCAACTGCCCAGATCTGAGAGCACCTTCATAAATTGACGGCCAGCCATGCTTCCACCATCACCCACCTGATCTGAGAGCCCATTCATGTACTGAGGGCCAGTGGTGACTTCCAGCATTTCCCACCTGGGAGCCCTTTCATGTAATGAAGTCCAGTAGTTGATTCCAACATTGCCCAACGGCCCAGATCTGATAGTCCCTTCATGTACTGACGGCCAGCAGTGGTCCCGCCATTGCCCACCCGCCAAGATCTGAAAGGCACTTCATGTACTGAGGGCCAGCAGTGACTTCCCGCATTGCCAACCTATCCAGATCTGTCAGTATCTTCATGTTCTGAGGACCAGCAGTGACTTTCAGCATTGTCCAACTATCCAAATCCAACATCCCCTTCATATACTGAGGGCCAGTAATAACTTACAGCATTGCCCACCTGCCCCGACCTAAGAACCCATTCATGTACTGAGGTACAGTAGTCGATTCCACCAACGCCCAATGACCCAGATCTGATAGCCCCTTCATGTACTTACAGCCAACAGTGGTCCCACCATTACCAACTCATGCAGATCTGAGAGGTACTTGATGTACTGAGGGCCAGTAAAGGATTCCACCACCACTCACCTGCACCATTCTTAGAGGCACATCATGCACGGATAGGCTGCATTCATCCGTGGCAGTGGTTCTGCCATTGCCCACTTGCCAGGACCTGAGAGGCACTTTATGTACTGAAGGCCAACAGTGATTTCCTCCATTACAGACCTGCACAGTTCTGAGAGTCTATTCATTTACTGAGGGCCAACAGTGATTGCTGTCATTGCCCGCCTGTCCATATCTGAAAGCCCCTTCATGCACTGAGAACCAGCAGTGGCTTTCACCATCACCTACCTGCCCAGTTCTGAGGGCCTCTTCATGTACTGAGGGTCAGCAGTGAAATTCTCCATTGCCCACATGTCTAGATCTGAGAGCCCTTTCATGTACTAAGGGCCAGTAATGGATTCCACCACCGCCCACCTGTACAGTTCTGAGAGGCACTTTATGCACAGAGGGCCAGCAGTGGTTCTGTCATTGCCCACATTGCCCACTTTCCAGGATCTGAGAGGCACTTCAGGCATTGTGGGTCAGCAGTGATGTCCACCATTGCCCAGCTGCCCAGATCTGAGAGCCACTTGATGTATTAAAGGACAGCAGTGATGTCTACCATGTCTCATCAGCCCAGATCTGAGAGCCACTTCATGCATTAAGGGCCAGCACTGATTTCTACCGTGGCCCGCCTAGCCAAACCTGAGAACATTGTCATGTACTGAGGGCCAGCAGTGATTTTCATGCTGGTGCAATACATGGACAACTTAAACATCATCATACCATATATGAGAACTCGAAAGAGTCCTATAAACCCTGTGTAATCCATCGAATTGTATAATTTTCATCCTTTCATTACTGGACACTATTCTTGAGTAATTGCACATTTTCCACCAGTTATAGTCTGTGGGTTTGACATGCATGTCCGCCTTCTCTCTGTGGACTTCTATGATGCAGCCGTCAAATTGAATAGTCTGCCTGTAGATCTAAGACTAGAAACCAATCTCCTGAGCTTCAGGAAAAAGCTGAAAACCCACCTCTTTAAATAACTCTCAGTAACTATCTCACATTGTTCTGAGTCTTTGCCTCTTCTATACTGTCGCGTTCCCTTGTCAGTCTCTTTTTGTTTGTTGGAGTCTTTTTGTTGCGCCCTGATAGCTGCAGGTGACCAGCGCGATATAAATAAATAAATGAATAAATAAATTGATGGGCGACCCTTGGGATCTATGAGGGTTCATTTCAGCATTGATAGAGTCTTACCCTCTCACCTGCTCCATCAGCACCTCAAAGGGTGTTGTTCACCCGGTTTACTTCAGTGGCAGGACCCTGTCATCTGCCACTGCTTTAGTAATAGTACCTTAATCTAAGGATTGGCTGCTGGAATATACATTTCCTGCCAGATTTCTAGGTTTTTAGTTTAAGATGTCTGACTGAAGGAGTGCCACATTTTTTATCATATTCCTGACACTTCCAGATTGATAATCAAATGCTGTGTTGGCATTGCGGCGCGTTCATATGTGTACAGGAGTATCTCTTAGTAAAATGTGTGATAGGTAATTTATTGCATGCTCGGGTCCAAACCTTCCTGAGTACACTGACCAGGTGCAGAGTTCTCAAATAAGAGTCAGTCCTTAATTCCTCCAGGGTCTCCTCTATCATACAGTAGGTCTCACTCCGGTGAGCTTCCATGCTCTAAACACTGTATCGCATTCTGAAGCTATGCAGCACAATAGTAAAAGTGATTATCCAGCACCTCAAGATGATCCCTCTCATACGCTTGCTTCAGGGCGGACCACACAACCTTGTTTTTGCTATTTTCCCATGTTAATCTGCACATTGGTAATCTAGGTCTCTAAAAATCTGCTCTTCAGAAGTTCCTGGACACTCTGAGAAGTGGCGTAATCTTGGAATAACCACCATTTTACACAGTGCCATCATGTCCATCCCTGACCATGGTAGTGTGACCTGGAAGGGCTGTTCAGTGTCATTAAGGCTCTTAGTTTCTTCACTGCTATTAGGCCTGTCACTGCCTTATAGAACTGAGCACCTAAGCATGGAAAGGAGTTTGTGGCCCACATTGACAAAAGGCCGGGGAGTTTGAAGGTGTTCTTGCCCTTCACCATGCCTAGTGAAGGGCAAGAATGTCTAGTGCCACGCCAAATTTTCTTTTGCCGGCAATATCATTGTGTTCAAAAAATTTAAAACACTAGGGGTTATTCCTGATGCTGAACTGACCATGAGAACACACGTCTCTTTCATTCGATCTCCCTGTGGCCTCATCGCCAAGTTGCTTAATTACATTCGCCCATTTCTTTCAGTCAAGAACTGTGCGTTGCTACCTTCTGCATTAATAAATTCCAGACTTGACTAATGCAACAGCCTGCTGGCTAGAACCGCACTCTCAAACACGCAATCGCTACAGGTTGCACAGAACAGCGCAATTCACGCCATTCATGGCATCCCCAAATGCACCCATGTATCTGATGCGCGGAGGACATTACACTGGTTACCAAAAACATAGGATCGCCCACAAGATTCTTACGCTGTCAGTTAAATGCCAGTCCAATGCCAGCCCAACATATTTAAATTTAAAGGCTCACACATTAGGGAGACAACTTGGTGCTCTGCCTACCCCAACCTCGTGCAGCCCTGATACAAGCTTGCTCGTTTCGAGGGGACGTCTTTTGACACCCAGGCTCCCTTACATTGGAACATGCTTCCTGGGTCCATACGCTTGATAACAACCTTGCACTGTTCAAGAAACAAGTCAAAACTCACTTGTTCAATCTTAATCTAGGCTAAGTACAGTGCTGCCCGTATTACATCTCCAGGCTACGGACTCTTGTCTGTCTTTGTCTCATCTTCTTCATGTACACTCTGAGGCCCATGGGCATATGGCGCGTTATAAGCATTAAAATAAATAAATAAGAGACATGCCTACAAGGCAAAAAGCCAGGCCGAAGCATTCCATTCCCTCAAACATTAGAAGAATCCCTTCCACGGGATTACTATTCTCGACCCGTTCCAGCTGCTCATCAGATTGCGCTGCTTAGATGCCTGTTGGGTTGTTTCCGCGATCTGAGTGCCACGAGACATCTGCATACAGTTGGATGCCATCCAGATACAGTAACATTTTGTGATGCCTTCCCTTCCGTGCGATCCCCCTACTCAGGAAGACTGTTCTCATTAATCTAACCAGGGGTCCTTGGGAAATAAGATCAGGGACACAGTGAATCCCTGCCTGAAACCCCTTTGAGTTTCTCATTGGTCTGGAACAATCCACCTACACTGACCTTGGCCATCAGGTGCTTGTTTAGCAGCTCTACTCATTTTACCAAGTGGCGTCCAAAGTTTATCCCTTCCAGCACAGCAAATATTGACTCCCTTTGCATGGAGTTAAATGCTTGCCCATGGTTCTGGGAAGCTACTTCTTAACCCTTGTCTACCTCCCTGATTTCACTGATTTCATGCGTTTCTACCAGTACTAAAAAAAGCCTGATCCCCATGCATCGCGGCCGTTAATGCTCTTTGGGGCCTACAAGCAATAACATCGCTGAGGAGTTTCACAACCAGGTTAAGCATGAATAGATGTTTGTAGGACTCTGATGGACAATGTCAATTACTGTGTCTCCGAGGGACTTTTGTACAGCCCGGTTAAGGGTATTTCACTGCTTGCATGTATTGAATATGGTGGGATCTCTGCCATGCACACATGCATGCAGAAGAGAGTTGCAATCCTGGCTACCATTGTTGGAAGGAGGCTGTCTCTGCATGTCCCTCTGCCTCTCCATCCATCTTTCATTTTGGCAGATAGCAGCTGCATTTTGCAAAACATTATCCAAGTTAGCAGACGTAGGAATTACATACTTTCATGCATATGGGATCACTTTACTTTTGGAAAGGTTGTCTATATGTGTAATGATCCTCTGTGTCAAGAAGCATAGATTGGATGGGTGCAGATATTTCATGAGCAAAGCATTTTCCCTGAATATATTTGTATTTGCCCGGCTCAGAAATGAGGATGTAAATGTCCTTCTTTGTCTATTTAACACGACAGGGATCACAGGTCGTCCCAATACCTTTTGTGACAGGGGTCAACATGATCACAGGATTTAGAAGAAATCCTGGAGCTCCAAGTACTGCAGTAGAACATGGTTGCAGGAATCATCTGAGATGGACTTTACTGCCCCAAACAGAGTCCGCAGGAGCTCCCGGTAAAGAAATGTAAACAGCACAGACAACCTTTGCAGGTAGAAATGTAAACTTCAAGTTTCGAGAGGTCGAAACGGTTCGATGTGGTAATATCCCCGCAAAAATATCACAATACAAATATATTGCCATAT
This sequence comes from Ambystoma mexicanum, assembly GCF_040938575.1. Lineage (NCBI taxonomy): Eukaryota > Metazoa > Chordata > Amphibia > Caudata > Ambystomatidae > Ambystoma > Ambystoma mexicanum. Next base: position 869,208,058 of record NC_090931.1, read on the forward strand.
TTTTGGGGCGATATTGACCCATGGACCCTGTGGGGGACACCCCTGCAACCCCTGCTTTATTTTAAAATGTGCGAGGGACACCCCCGCAACCCCCGCTCCTACAAATGATCCCCCCCAAAAATATCGCCTATAGCAAGACAAACGCCCATATGTACGGTGATATTTTTGGTGGGGATATTTTGTAGGGATACGGAAAAAGGATATGCAGACTCTAGATGGTACGTGGTGCAGACTCAGGAATCATCATCATGGGGTGGTGGTTCCACAGTCTTGAAATGCCAATGGAGAAGACACTGGTGAAGAGTCTTCACATGTGAAATGACCGAAATCGGTGATGATGCAGGCTACAATGTGTGTAGGCTGCTTACGTTGATTTACTTATAGAGCCCTTGCGCCATGACTTTGTTTGGTCCTTTTGGCACATTTGGATGCTCCCAGTGTCTCCTAGGAGCTAAATCCAGATGTGAGGTGAGATTGCAGCGAAGCGTCTGTCTCATTAGGGTTGTCATGCCAGTATAGGGATTATCAGGTGGTTGGCCTCTTCGGAACATAGGGCTACCTTGGTAAGGTAACTCTTATTCACGTCCGACTCAGCTGTGCACCCTGGTGGGTTCTAATGGTGCCCAGAATGCACATAGGAGTCTCTGCAAAGTTCTTTTTCCTCAGGTCCAGCTTTTTCAGATTTTGGATTCATCCAACTCTGGTACTAAATATGAGTTCCTCGACATATAAGATTTCCACTTGGATAATCTTGGAGATAATGTTATTGTGAGTATTTTAAAGAGAATGCTAGCACATTCACAGGGCAACACTCAACATCAGCACAGAGGTGTAATTCTGCCTGCATCCCTATGGATAGCCAAATAGCAGTCGTTTGCCAAGCCGGCCATTTTCAGCGCAAAATACTAAAGAAAGTGCTTCTTTTGATCTCTGCCCCTCTTCGTCCACCGGTGGTGGCAGCTTTGGTGCTATCCCGGCTGGACTATTGTAATTCTCTCTACTTGGTGCAGCCGAAGGGGCTGATTCGGTGACTGCAACCTTTACAAAACCTGGCAGCTCGCGTGGCAACAGGTACGCCCTATGGGGCCCATATTTCACTGGTTCTCCGGGCCCTTCACTGGCTCCCGGTGACTCAATGCATCATGTTTAAAGCAGTTTGTATTGTCCATCGGGCTCTGTACGATCAGGGCGTGGAATTTCTATGAGTAAAGTTCACCGGCTACTGTCCCAATCGCTGTCTGCGCTCTGCCTCAGCTGATCTGCTTTGTGTGCCTTCCTTCCTACGTATCCGGATTGGAGGACAAGCTTTTTCCATAGCAGCTGCTCATCTATGGAATGAGCTTCCGTTAGCTATAAAAAAATTATCCAACCATCTGGCCTTCAGACAAGCCATAAAAACGTATCTGTTTTAGGCGGAGTGGTATCCCTGTTATGGCTGCGTACCTTGCTCTCTAGTGCCATGATACCTTAGGGTGGCCGTGCGCTTTAGAAATTCCCTTAACTTAACATAACATAACAGAGGACTGAGAGGCTAATTTACTTATATTTTTTTTATTAACGTGTTAGTTTGAGTTTCAAACCTTTACGTTATATTGTTTTCCTTATACAACACATTCAAATTTCCAAGTGGACTGTGAATTGTCAGTAAATGTTTGTTTCATGGTGTCCGGTTTAATATTGTTCTTTTGTCATGATGACAGTCCAGAATTGGATAATCATAGTAATCAGCTTCCGGTTGGTGCCAGATGTTATTTGAAGCCACAGAGGACTGAGAGGCTAAGAAGATGGCAAGCTAAAATCGAAACAGGGAGGTCTCAGTGCTTTCCACAGTATGTTGTCATTTGAAGAGGCTGCATACCTAAGGCTGCAGACTGGTGAGCCAGCCAAACCCTGCCCAACAGCACACACAACCTTTGCACAAGGCCAGATGGTGGATCTAAAGTCTCGATCTAACGTTTACATGGCATTAAATCAATATGGTGGCACCAATGTCCAGATCCTGCTGTATTCTGGGCATTTTGCTTAGGGGCCACAGTGCTCCACAATGGACTGCACGTGTGATACTGCCAAATCCATCATGACCCTTGCTTAAGGTTCTTGGTTCTGCTTCTCAGAGCTTCCAGGCATTGGGCTTAAACCGCGATGCATAGTCAGGGCTCCAAACTGGTATGCAGATTGTCTTATGTCACGAGGCTCGCTACGGGCCGACCAATCCCTGGAAACAAGCAACAGATCAGCAATGCTGAGACAAGTGAAGAGATGGTCCCTGTAATGGCCCTCGTGACCCCTATACAGATGACAGCAAGAAGAATGCAAAATGAGAGATGTCAGTCACTGTTCAACCAGCCCCCAGGAGGGCCAGTAAATTCGACATATGTGAGCAGATATTCTCATAAACAATCATTCAAACCCTATCCAGCTAACGTCTTCGCAGATACAGGTGCCTCAACACTGAACCAGGTTCACTAACGATAAATATCTAGCTGTGCTGACGTCATTAGAGACACCACAACATAGTAACGTTAGCCACAAAGCAAACTAGAATCCCTACACAAAGTTACATGGACACACACGTGCAAACACGAAGAACATGCATTCACAGTTCTATCTAGAGAGGGCAGATATACGTACATTCTGTCAGAAGTCTTTCTTATTTTCTTTCATTAGCCAAATGCCCAAAAGCAGAAATGCATGAGAGCAAGAGTCACACAAACCGAGCTTGCAGCCGCTTCTTGCAACTAAACATATGGAACTTCATGGACATATAAGGAATCTGGGAGAACCGCAGACTACAAACCTCAATAGAAAGCAATACAATATAGATATATAGATGTAGAGAAACCATAGCACAACTATAGTGAAAGTGCAAGAAGCTACAGGCCTCCGAATAAGGAATGAAGACATGCAAACGCCGCAGCACGAAGCAAAGGGCCAGTGCTCACAGCCAAGGACAAAGGCGGGTGGAAAATTCCAGACTCCCGGGGCAGGGAGACACCTGTAAAATAGCGGAATAAATCCTCTTTAATTGCAGACCAAAAAGCTCCGTTTTGCAGTACTCACCCACATGATGTGGCCGAGCGGACCAATAGCCACTTAGCTGTGATGGGAAGAGACGCTATTCCCAGCGAAGCAGAAAAGAACTGTCACGTGTTGCCCAACAACCATTGCAAGTTACAGGCACTCTCTCAGGCCAGGTGGATATATAAGTGGCAACAATTGGGACACAGTCTTTCTCATCACCTTGAGGAGGTACACAGAGCGCTGAGAACAGAGCGGGTCCCAGGCCTGAGGAGACCCGCTCCAGCCAATCAGGGAACACAAATCCTATGGTGGAGGGTAACGGGCAAGGGCCAATGGTAGGCCCACAACCATGCAACAATGTAACAGATAGTTTTTGGGGAAGTCTCAGGCGAGACCACCTGACATGAAAGGGCCAGTTAGCTAACACAAATAGGTGCCTTCTATAGGCACTACCATACGAGCCACTGAATAAAATGAGCTTGTAGGTTTTTGCAGAATGGTTCTAATTTGCGATGACTTTTGCTAACAAAAACCACTGACAAAGGCTCAGGAGCTGTGATTGCTGGAGATGTTTTGGTTTCCTGTAGCATCCCTGTCTGTTATGGAAAATAAAGGACAGTTCTAACTTGCCCTTCACTGAGTCCTCCGTCATTACTGGAGGAGAGTTCATTGGACCTGGGCGCTCAGCTGAACTGTGACAGTGTAGCACGAACCTTGGTCCTCTGGTATGCCTTTACACAAGCAAGGCAGCTTTTCCAAAGACCTTCAGTGGCTACCTTCACCGTAGATGTTTCAAAGTGGCTGTACCGTGGGTAGCAATATATAGGGTGGTTCAGCTATGTCATAGGTGAAGTCACAAGCCTAAATTACTAGCTTCTTGCATAGTGTTGTGCAACCAACTCTCCGGGCAGTGGCAGGGTAGCATTTGACCGTACCTGGGAAAAACTGTGACTTTGGAGCTCCTTAGAAGAAACCCCTCCTCTGACGTAGCCATCCTTGCTGATGGGGGTCAAAGGTGCTTGACACAGAGTTGCCAGGATCAGCCCTGGCGATTTAGTGTTAGAGAACCCACCAATTCACCATTATCCCTAGCTCACACAGGGGCCATCCCTCGTCCCAGTCGGATTGCGCCCAAAGCCATGTGAAAAGTAAAGAGGCTCCCAAGTTTTTAAATATTGTAGCTTTTTGGCTGGCACAGTGGAATAAACGTGCACATTTCCACTTGACTCATAAAGTCTGCTTCATAATTCACTGATTTATAATCAGCTCTACGGATGCAATAAGGTTGGTTCCACGATATCAATCAGGTCGAGGTGGCACAGCACGTGGAGCCAGTGGCTCAACGTCATTGAGCTCAACAGGCTTCAGACCCCCGCCCTCGAAATTTTGGACCTGGTGTGCTCGACCATGGCCGGACAGACAGGACACAGACGTTAAACGGCGTCTCTGCTTCGCCGTTAACAAAGCCCCAGCAATTACTAGAGGTGGGCGAGCCTTGCGCGTCCCGGGCCGACCTGGGCTCCAGCGGGGGCTCCAGCTCGACCCTCCTTTCGGGACGGTACCCCCGGGTGCCACGGGCCCCACCAGGGCTGCCCAGTGCACAGCGCAAAGAAAAATTGTAATTTCTTTTCATTTTGCCTACGCCGCGCAGTAAAAAATTGAAAGAAATGGGCGTTCATTTTTCTTTCATATTTGACCATTGCTTTCCATTTTGCCTGCACCACACGGACAAAATGGAAAGAAATGCCCATATATGAAAAAAAATAAACACGGCCCTGATGGTGGCTTGACAGGGCCACATTTAATTTTTTTCCCTTTTCTGGGGAGCCAGGGATTTCATGGGGTCTGCGCCTGGTGGGCTCCTAGAGCCAGGCCTGACCCCCAGGCTGGCCCTGGCTCGTCCCTACCCATGAAATCCCTGGCACCCCCAGCTCTAGCAACTACTAATGTAAAAGCATTTACATGTTATTTTCGTATGTTCATTTTAATCAAAAGTCAAAACAATTCTGTGTAAATTGTGTAAGGTTGTCTAGAACAACCGGTTTTCACAATAAATAAAAAAGAAAAGTAAAGCATTTCCCTGTTAGCACTCGCATTCATATGCAGACAGTTTTAGGCAATCGAAATACCGAAATCCCGATGTGGAGTTAGTACTTGCATGCCAGGGGAGTGATTGGAAGGGATGGGGTACAGGCGACAACTCAATCTCGCAGCAGTCCTTATGTGTGTAGTTTCAGACATGAAGGAGAGAGTTAACGGCTTGTAACATTGAAGCTGCACGAAAACAGTCTCATTAGAATGCGTAAAGAACTTAGATGCTCCCTGCATAAATACATTTGCCCCTCCCCCATCATCTCTGAAGTTAGTGCTCCCCCCGAAATGTAGGTTTCGTTGCGCCCCTGCGTGGAACAAGCTGCTCTTCTTTTATGGGTACACAGTAGACGCACCTTCCAGGCTTGCACTGTGTCTTGGAGTTGCAATGTGCACACGCCCACTTTGCCACTTTCCACTGAGAGGATTGTTTTGGTTACACTGGAATTGGGCCATAGGCTGGCGATGAACCTGGCTGAAGGGAAAACAGCTGTGTGCAGGAATACACTGTAGCTGTACAGCATGCACAAATCCACGCGCAAACACAAATGCATGCATAGGGCCAGATTACAGAAACTTTTCATCAGTGCAAATGCAAAGTTGCATGGTATTAGAACTAGGGGAAAGTTTGGCCTATTTTTAAAAACACTGGGACATATTAGAAAACTATTGCACCATTTCAAGTGCAGTTTGGCATCATATAAGCCTGAGGGGAAAAACTGCCTTGGGGCAAAAAAGATACATTTTCAATGCATTATTGCAACAGGGCAAAATTTGCCTTAGTGCTAATATGCAATGACATTAGCACTAGGGGAAACATTTCCCTGGTGAAAAAACGCATTGAAAATGTATCTTTTTTGCACGATGGCAATTTCTGCCCTGGTGCTTAAACCATGCCAAACTGCAGTTGTCATGGTGAAACAGTTTTTTTTTACATGTCACAGTGTGTACAAAAAATAGGGCAAACTTTCCCCCAGTGCTAATACCGTGCAACTTTGCATTTGCACTGGTGCAAAATTTCTGTAATCTGACCCATAGAATCAACACAAACCCAATCATGCCGTGAGATAAACACACACAATCATGACGTGCATTCACAAAGAGATGCGCTTATACGCACAAAAGCCAATCAACACAGACAGACGCAGAGTGACACTCCTGAAGAAATGCAGAGGCGCACATATGCATGCACGGACAGAGCGCATCTTTAGATAGAGACATGGAAGCACCCAGCTGGCATGTGAGCGTGTTAAACTGCACGCACAGCACCAGATCTACAGTACGAGAGCATGGGACGTCCACGGCTCCGCATTATATAATCCCAGTGCTCCCTCTGAATAATGCACGCATGCTAAAGTGCGGCATGAAATGCACTGAGCCAGCCTGCGGCCCTGAATATTTCAGCACTGGTTGCCTGAAGAGCACCGTTTGTGGGATTCATATTTAATGATCACTTGGAGATCACTGGGGCCGCCCGAGGCACGAGGAGCCGAAGGACCCGAGGAAGACGGGCAAGTGTATAGGCCAGCTTCTGTCCTGCCATGTCTCGGTTTACAGCATGGATGTATGGTGCAGCCCCGGGCATGGCCATTGACTTGTGTCTTTCAGCCTGCTGCCCGATTTACACGCAGCAGGCCAAGTGGAGAGAGTGCTTCCTGTGAACAAGGGCCCTGCAAACCAGAGGCATTGCTAGCGGCGGGCTGAGGGGTCTATAGGACCTGGTCTTTTGGTTGTAGCCCTGGATAGAAGCTCAGGGGCTAGAGCCAAAAGGCTAGCTAGCCCCGAGTCTCGATGGTCCCGACATTAGCGTAGCCCCGGATCTTTTTCAGACCTAGCAAGAATCCTGCTACAAGCCAAGCTGTGAGAGTATATATAAGGCTTCTTGGTGGAGTCCTCCAGCTCCTAGCACTGTCATAATGAATGTTGGGGGTGGTGAAGGGCTGAGTCGGCCAGACCGAGTTATGATACCTATGTTGTATGGCACTGTTGAACTATCAACCTAGCATCAGGACCTTCGGCATAAATTAACTGTTGGTCCTCCTCTCACCATCACAGTGGAGTATAAGAAGGGAAGGCTAAGCAAATAATCTTCCCAGAACACAATCCCTGAGGCTTTATGGCCCATTTCAAACGTGGTTGTAGCGCCTCCTGAATGGAAGAAATTCTATAGAACAGGGTATTTGACTGATGTTTGTTCTCAGTAGAGGGGTTGCCACACCCTTGCTTAATTAATTTGTAAAACTTGGGGTTTCATCCTAAGTGTTCCAGGGCAGTCCAGGCAGGCACGCCTTGATCACAGTGCCTTAGAGAGGCTCAGCTTCATTGAGTTTTCAGAAGCTACCGCCTACCTGACAATCATAAGATTTCAAACAAGCATTGACAAGGCCAGTATGTTTTGGTTGCCATGTACAGCCTCCAATAACTCAATTATGCATCCATATGCCCATTACACGATACATGAAGCACAGGTCTGCAGGTGCAACCGATATGCCAACTGAAGAGTCAAATGCCCCAATAAGGCCATTGTAAGATATAGGGTCAGAGTGGAATTTGAATTTTGGGATAAATCCAGCAGAAACTATTTGAAAATGGTTTCTCTCGATTCAGATACTGGCATACAGGATGCTATTTGACAATTAGGTTTCTTATGTAAGTGCTACAACATAAATAGACACACCTTAAGAATACACTGAGTGCAATAAGTAACATTAATACCGAGTGAGGGACAATGAGCTTGAAAAAAGCAAGCTCATTGACCCTTGTTACCAGAATGACAAGGCACTGAATCACTGTCGCAGCTCTGGGTTCCTTCGCCACTGGCTGCCATGAAAAGGGAGAAGGGACTACATGTAGTCCCTTCTCCCTAATCCATGGCAGCCATTTAGTTGGTTTATTAATTTTTTTACATAATGTTCAATGGCCAGCATGGAAAGGTAGGAGGGACTATGTGCACTCCCTTCTCCAGATCCCCGGCGGCCATTATTTTTGCTATTCTTTTTCTCGAGAAACGGTCACAGCACTGTTTCTCGACTCCAGAAAAAGTTCAATTAGTACCCCGGTACGATGCGCCGGGATACTAATGTCAATATGACCCTCGGAGGGGGGGCATTACTGGCCAGGTAATGCCCTTGCGGCTCCGTTAAAGCCCTCATTTCGCTCGGGCTTCTAACCCGACCGATAATGCTCCCCCTCCTCGGGTCATATTGCCAAATTCATGTGTTTTCATTAAACATGCTGATCACACACGGGGTCATATCTTCATCATATAAATAAGGACTCACCTTAAAATGCGTATTGTGTAAGGCATACCATTTTACAAAAACTGCAAAATATTAAATTAAATTGTGATCTGATTAAGCACTTTCATAAGAAAGCCTTTATTAGTAAGTCAGGCCACTCATTACTGCGTGTAAACCTACCCAATAAACATGAAAATACAGTAGAAACACAATGGGTAATCCTTTAAGGTGCATTTTCAAAGATATGTTTGTACATTGTATATCTGGGTTCCTTCCTTCCTTTTCCCTTCCGCTTTATCTCTTTCTGCTCAGGGGCAACATGTTGGCCTTGGAAGAAAGACAACATGAAGCACCACAGGTTCAATCCTCGGGTCCGTGCTTAGAAACCTCTGTGTATTAAGCACGTTATAAATAACCTCTCATATCATATCATATCATATCTCTCCCCTACTGATGCACCCGACTGCTCCGCGCACTGGTCACCTGGTCACCTTCTGTACTCGGGCCCAGGCTCCTACATGTCCAGTGACCTCCACTGCCTCTGGGCTCCCCAGTACTTAAGGGTCTGTATCTGCAACACTACAGTCCCTTCTCTCTGCACCTATGAGCCACCCGCTGGCCGCACTTGTGAGTTATCTGCACTTCCCCCTTCCCCTCCCCACTGGCACTTCTCCCCTTCCCTCTTCCCTGCACTTGCGTGATCTGAATGACACAAGGCCTAGTAAGATCGTTATTTTGTCCTGCCTTGTTTCCTCCTCCTTGTCGCGCCTAGAAACACTTGTGTACAGGCGCGTTAAAATTGTCACATCAAATCATATCATATCATAATACGATGCTTGTACCTATGTATGCATGTTTTGTGTTTTGTAATCAATTAATGCCCTGGGCCAGAATAGGAAGCCAACGGGTATACAACACTCAGAAAGGCAAAAAAGTCAAGCATTCACATTACTTCTCAGAGCTGTTAGATGACCGAGTAAAGTAAACATGCCCCACTTCGGCAGCCAATTAGTTTGACCCAAATTAATGTAATGGGAATGAGAGTGAAACAAGGAAAGCAAAGGCACACAACTTTCTTCAGTGGCTTGCACTTGCAAAAATCTGAATGGTAGCATCAAAGAGCCAATGGCGGATGCTGCCCATGCCCTGTTTTGATATTGCCCACGGATGCCCGCCAAGCATGGGTGAGGTCGTGGCCTAAGCAGTGTGCATATGCATCCATCCACAAATGCCATCCTTCCCCCTTCACACTCATACTGTAGCCACAGAAATAAAGGAATGGTGTGTGCCCATTTAGCCAACAACTAAAACTGTAATAATGGAGAGGATGCAGCAGGTGTGGCAATTGTATCAGTGGTTCACACGTCTACTCCTGGACCACTAAGCACAATGGAACAGCCAGCATTCTACTGTCATAAGGAAGGATTGCACCTTTTAATCAGATAATGGAGTGACCCCATCATGATCAGAGGAGAGAATGGTATAAGAGGATGGAATAAAAAGAACAGAAAATGGAATAACAGTGTCGCTTTTTTACAGAGTGCATCAAACCAGATTCCTCTTGCTTCTTGGTGCTATGGATGGAAAGGCGTGGATAGATAGATGGGTCATTGGTTAACAAATAATCTTTAGCAATTTACATCACATCAAACAATGACAGAAGAAATTAAAAGACTATAAGTGCACGATTCATCACAATTTTATCACATGTAAACGTTGGCTTATGCACATCATATTCAACCTTTTCACAAAATATTCCAACTTGTTTGTTTCAACACACTTAAAATCTATACTCTGCTACAAACACGCAACTAATACCATTAAAATTCATCTAATTTCAACCGTTTTACAAAACCAACCACCACTAAATCTGATGAGGTAGTACACCCACTGAGACAAGTAGACCATACAACTTCACAACCAATACAATTCATTGAAGGTACAAACTTTATAATACGTCTGCCGAGCAATGCTGGCAAATGAATCAACAGATGTTTCAACATCTCAGCCTGGCTTAGATTATTGCAGACCCTGTACCCAGCCCGCGTGACAGACAGGACTTTGTATCGGGCTAAAACCTGTCTAATTGAGTGTTGGTTCTATTTACATTTAAAAAAAGAAGTGCAAACACGTGCAAACACATCCATTTTGTTAAAAAAGGAGCCACTACTCTGCAATGTCTGTGATCCCAACTAAGATGACTTAGAGAATCATAACTATGTAACTCTTCAGGTGTTCAGGACCCATCCCTTCGGGTGGTCAGTCAAAATGTCGAAAAGAAAAGTCGAATTTATTATTTTTTTATGTATTTTTTTTTGGGTTTGGTAAGTAAAAAATAAGGGGTAAAATAAAAAAATAAAAAAGGGGGGTTAGGGGGAACCCCCCCATTTCGAAAAAAAACGTATTGGAAAAGAAATGCAACTTTTTTTCGACATTTTTGTTTCGACATTTTGACTTTCGACATTTTTGTTTTCGACCAAATCACTATAAACCATCCCATCGGTACAGCATCGTCTTTACTTTGCCAGGATTGTCCATAAGATCACTCTTAGTCAAATCAAGTTGACATAGTATATTATCCCAAAAATGTGAGATTGGTCTCCATTCTGCCTTATAATAACGCTAATGTCCTCGTACACTGAGTCCTTAATAGGACAGAGGATTTTGTAATAAAACCATAGAAACTTCCATCTTGCCCTACTGGCTGGGGACGTGATCCCGAGTGCATATCTGATTGCTGCCTGCAGGTTAGAATTTGAAATTCGCAAAGCCCTGTGCCAGATCAACCCTCTCGGAAGAAAATCTAAAACCCACAACTGTGAAACTTCAATTCGATATAAAACCTTTGTAATTATTTTACCCTCATAACATTTTAAAAGCGATATTACTGAAAACTTCCCGTACTTGACATCAACTTTACATATTTGATTTGTAAGAGCAACAACCCTGGACCTCATCCTCTCCTTTAATTGTGTCTTACGGGGCTTGCATGTAATCGGAAACCCCAACTAAACAAAATTGTCCACCCTTTCTAATTTATCAGAGGAGATCTGCAACTGATCATTAGTCATATCTGTTTTAGTAGTACATAGCATAATCTTAGTTTTCCCAGAGTTCATCTTCAGGGAATTTGTTCATGCAAAATCAGCAAATGCATTAATCAAATGCTGTAATCCTTTCAGAGTCCAATCAAATAACAACAAATCGTTGGCATAAGTCAGCCAAACAATATGAAGAAAATCTATCTCTGGAGAAGCAAAAGATGCTGGTGCAAGAAAATTCTCGACATCAGAAACATACACATTAAAAGTGCAGGGAGCCAAAATGCATCCCTCCCTAACTCCAGTGTACGTGGAGATTTTACCAGACAACAAACCCGTCCTGATCTAACCTCACTTGGATATTGCAGTGCTCATGGTGGAGACCAAAAATTAAAACGAAGCAGACCAAAAGATATCCCCCAATTATCTCATTTAGTCCACAAGTGCCCTCTGTTAACAATGTCAAATGCCGCAGACAAATCAATTGTTGCCATAAATACTGAGACTTTTTTTTTACCACCCCGTATCCTGGATACATTTAAGGATAAAGACATTGAACCTGATTCGTGGAATTTTTTGCACAGTGCAAAGTGACTTTTCACTTGTGTAAAGTGACTTTGCAACGCCGACACAAACCCTGATTCATGGAACTGTGCAAATTGTATTTTTGCAGTGCAAAGTCTGTGCAAAGTCAGTGCATAGTCAGTTTTTCAGTACAAAATGAATTTGCATGGACTTTGCACTGCAAAAATCCACTTTGCACAGTTCCATGAATCAGGATTTGTGTCGACAGAGCAAAGTGACTTTTCAGCAGTGCAAAGTCACTTTGAACCATGCAAAAAATTCCATGAATCAGGCCCAATGTTTGGGTAGCCCACTTTATGAGGGTGAATCCTGCAATTCACTGTAACATCTTAATACGGGAGGGCCTGCAATTCACTGTAGGACGACTCTGTTTTCTATATTTATGAGGCCAGGACCTTTAATTACCTCTAGGAAGTACTTCACAACATGACATTATGAAGACAGAGTCTGTAATCATTGCAACAAGACCATAGCAACCCTCCTGAAGAGCACAGAGCATGTGATTCACGGGCAACAGACAGGACTGCCACTTGGATAAGGGTGTCTCGTGCAATTCATAGAAATGTGTCCCTCATAGCCATCTATGTTATGCCTTGACAACCGTCCTATAATGAGAGAGCAGCAGCATGGCTTCAGACCCATAAAGGGCATTTGCATTCTGTTCAATATGGGATATGCTAAAATAACAACATGGGTGACAACTCAGAGTGCTCCTTTCCTTCTGGGCATTGCTGCTGCCATTGACACTCTCAGTCACAAGTTACTTCTAAAAACGACTGGAATACACTGGAATAAGATGGGCAGCTCCACACTGGATAACCCCCTTCCTCACCAACAGAACTGAAAACACTTATCATGGCCCGATACAGATGCAAGCCACGCTGATTGGATTTCCTCATTATAGCCCCTTCGTTTCTCCATCGACATGACTCCTTTACTAGAACAAATGAGCCTCACCAGACTCACCTGCTACAATTATGCAGAGGACACCAAAATGATCTTCGAACTGGCAAACAACTTCTCAACTACTGGGATACACCTACAAAAATGTCTTACAGATGTGGATGCTTGGACAAACAGACTAAAGTCTGGGGGTGCTGTTGCGCACGACAGTAATGGCTGCCTGATCTGAGCGCTTCGGCCCGAGAAAAATCTGTATTGAAACAAATCCTGTATTTGGGGCTCGCTGTGGGACGCTGAACTGAAAAAGACGTGCAGTGGATGTCCATGCACCCGCACAGAAAATCCTGACACTGAAGGTGTTTTGGCTACAGAGATACACCGAGTGGAAGTTTCAGCGGGACAGAGCCAAGGCGCGAGCCGATCCACGCATCCAGAAGACTGCAGCCCTGAGCCGCTGATGCTCTAGACAGGAAGAGCATCGAGAGGAGAAGCCCACGGCACAGAAGCGCGCAGCGCTGGAAGGAGAGGAGCGTGACCCGATGCAGACGGCTTCTCCCCCCTCCATACCTACTTTGGGGCCGGACACAGAAAGACCCGAGCACCACTGAGGCTGTCCGAAGGAGCCGGCTGACCAGCACTACCCCGGCCGGGATCCGCGCGCCCAGACGGGGGTAAACGCGGGGTTGCCGCGGTTGCAGAGCTCATAGTCCCGGGTAAGGCGAGCGCCACCGCACACTGTGTGACCCCCAGACAGTGTCCCCCTCCCGACGTGGATGCCGCCGCTCTCCTCTTGCTCCAGGCGAGGGGGCTGATTTGAAGACTGCGAGGCGTCTGGCCTGCACAGACCACGAGGGTGTACTGCTGCATGGTGAAGGGACATAGAAATCCTGTGGCAACTGAAGCGCCGATTGAAATACATCATACGGCTGCTTTCCTACATGGGGGAAGACTGAGGCTAAAACCAACCTGGACTGCACATTCGGGTCGTGGGTCGCTGCGGAGCCGCATTGTATTTTGGCAGTGAACATTCTGGATACGCGAAGCGACGTAGAGCATTTCTCCCCGCGTTGCGCGGGCACCCCACTGAACGGGCCCATGAACAAGGCAGGCAACACACGATAAATACCATAATTCGCGCCCGTGGCGGATTGAGGGCGTGCAGGAGCGATACTGTGCCTAGGTCAATAGTAACATAGCGCTACTAAGCCACGAGCTGCACTAAATCTGCAGTGCCTGATGCTGTACGGGCCCCTACGCCCCAAACTAAGTGAATGTTAAGCTTGCCAGTGATAAAACGGATCGCCAAACTGAACATCCGTTAACATTAAAACCGTATGCTATTTATGGACAATCAGCGAAGTTACAGTAGGAGAGTGCCCTCGGCAGCTACTAAACAGGCTGTTCACCATTGGGAAGACTTAATATCCTACTTGTAGAAACGTGGGAGAGCACAGTCCATTGGCAGCATTGGGTGAGGAGCTCTGTCCTTGCGCTGAGTGTAAGGGGGAAGTTGAGTACAACGGTGAGTGAGACATGGGCCGGATAGCCGGGGTTAATGTGACACCCTGCGCAAGACCTGACAGAGTGCCCCCAAGTGCAGTGCAGTAACCAGGCAACACTCGGGGGTGCAGAATAGACCTGCCCCTGCTCGATAAAACCTCTGACCAGCGGACGCCACTGGAACAGATTGGAGTGGAACACCTAACCGCATGATCACCATGGGAAACACGAGGAAACAAGACAAAATGGCAGAAGGAGCTAGTGCCAAGAAAAAAGGGCCGATGGATTCATATACAAGTAGTCAGTCGGGGAGCGGCGAGCACGAACCACCAACATCATCTGGTTCTGAACTCAGTGCGGAGAGCGGTAACAGGGTTGAATACCTGACCAACATAGTCCAAAATGGCTTCCTATCCCTAAATATGAAACTGGATGATATTATAACACCCATTGGAACACTGAAAACTAGGGTGGACAAGCAAAGCCTGAGGCTGACTGAGGCAGAAAACAGGATTGGAACAACTGAAGACACGGTCGCGCGACAGGACCGAGACATAGCCCAGCTCAGAGAAAACGTGAACAAACTACAGAATAAGTGCGAGGACCTTGAATCACGTTCAAGAAGAAAGAACATATGAATTGTGGGAGTGCCAGAGTCATTTGGCAAAGTTAAAATGGAACAACAGGTGGAATCACTCCTTAAGACCGTCTTCGGAACAAACTCCTTCTTAGGGCACTTCCTGATTGAGCCTGCACACCGCACTCTGGCTCCAGTGCCGAAACCTGGGGCCCCACCGCACACGATTATAGCAAGCCCGCTCAACTACAGAGACAGGGACACAATCCTCCAGTTAGCGAGAGAGCTTGGGACACTGCAATACGAAGAAAGCCATATACACATCTACCCGGACTTTGCTGCCAGAGTGCAGGCAAGCCGAAGATCATATGAACCAGTCAAAAAACTCCTAAGAGCATGACGGTTCCCATATGCACTAATATTCCCGGCCAAGATGTGAATCCAATATGGAGGAAGGGCACATTTCTTTGAGACTCCGGCCGCAGCCTTGGCATACGTAGAAGACACCATTCTGCTGCCCCCCAGGGGCCGTAGACCAGACCAGAATGGGAGACACTCACCTGCAGCGAATGACCATGACCCTGTTGAGTGACTCAAGACATGTGTGTATCCTTTTGTGTTAACAACAAGTTTGGCCACTGTGGGGGGCTCCAAGTAACGTTAAAGCGGGCCGTGAGCCTGATCTGGTAGCCTCGTGTAGGCAACGAAGTACCCTCAGGAATGTTCCTAATGGTTATTAGCGTCCATCGTCAAGTTGGGGTAGATGATGTGGGTGGAGAGGGGGGTTGGGGGAAGTTGGGAGTGTTTTGGACTGCTGCGCCCACCTAGACGAGTTTGAGTTTGGAATGTATGAATGGAAGTTTTAGTTTAATTGAAATGTGGTCTCACGGACACTGGTGCTACTCAAATGGTGTTAAACTACAAATTAGGGGTTATTATGGTATGTCACAATATGTATACATGAAAGATGGGTGACGGGTTAAATATAAGATTACTATCCTGGGACGTCCGAGGCCTAAATAACTCGATGAAAGCCAGAAAAGTGGGCAACTATGTCACCAGACACGGGGCACAGATTCTAACGTTGCAAGAAACACATGCACAGAGCTCGGTCAATGAGATAATGTTGGCTAAATGGGACAAATTACACTATTATACGGATTATTCCTCGCAGTCCAGAGGGGTTTGTACACTCATACATCACTCGCTGGGTTTTTTGACCAAGGGACACAAGGTGGACCCGATGGGGAGATATGTACTGGTCTGGGGGGAATTAGCAGGGAAACAAATAACTCTGGTGAATACCTATGGCCCCAACCTGGACGACCCAGAGTTTTACTTGAATATGTTCGAGATCCTTAACAAATATGACACAACCAGCATAATATGGGGAGGAGACTTCAATGTTGCACTTGACTCTGTACTGGAGAGATCTGCCAGTGTGGTTAGGGCACCCACCAGAGCGGCACTAACTCTAGGTCAAGTTCTCCCGCAACTGTCCTTATTGGACGCCTAGCGAGTACTCAATCCTGTTAGTAGACGATACACATTCTACTCTTTGGTGCATGACAGTGAGTCATGCATAGATTACTGGTTTATATCTTCAAATATCTCACACACACTACAACACTGTGAAATCCTGCCCCGCACGCCATCTGACCATTCCCCGGTGCTGTTGGAGATTAAATTGAAAGATACCCCTAGACCAACGATGAGATGGAGAATGCCTAGAGATATACTAAATGACTCAAATATTGTTGAAACCTTACACGTTGAAATAGCCAACTTTTTTGTAGATAATGTGGGGACAGTAGATCGGGTGTCATCAGTCTGAGAAGCCTTCAAAGTCTGGGTTAGAGGGGTTCTGATATCCAAAACCACGGGCCTCCTGAAAGGTGTACGCCGAGAGCTTGAAGAGGTGGAGGAGGAATTGAATAAACTAGAAGAAACTTATAGTCGCACACAGAGTGGGGACACCCTGGCTAAAATACACAAGCTCCTAAGAGACTTTGACTGTCTAGCAATGAGGGAAATACAGTATATTGCAGCCCCTGCCCGGGCACACAGATACGGAAAGGGAAATAAAGCGGGGAAAATGCTGGCTAATTTAGTGAAACATGAGAAGCAATCTACCCCGATCACCACTATCCAAACGGCACAAAATGAGATAATTACAAGCGAACAAGGAATAAACGATGAATTTGCCAAATTCTACAAGACCCTGTATGCGAATAAAGATAAGAAATCCCCCACTGAGATTAAAAGCTACCTTGCAACACTGGATCTCCCGAAGCTCCCATATGAAAACAAAATGGCATTAGAGCAACCTATTAAAGCAGAGTAGCTCACTGAAGCAATCAAGGGCCTCACATCCGGTAAAGCGCCGGGCTCAGACGGGCTGAGTGCTGAATTCTACAAAGAATTCCAGGAAGAATTGGTCCCTATACTGCTGGAAACAAGGTAAGAGGCCCTGGGAAAGCAAATACTGCCCTCGACAATGCGTGAGGCCATAATCACGGTACTGCCTAAACCTCGATGCCCGCCGCAAGACATGTCATTTTATAGGCCCCTTTCGCTTATAAATGTGGGCGCGAAGATCTTCGCGAAAGTACTGGCAAACCGCATGCTACCCATAACGCCCACGCTGGTGCATGCAGACCAAAGTGGATTTATCCCGCAAAGGTCCACTGCTCTGAACTTACGCAGGCTATTCGGCTTAATTTCACAAATAAACCGAAACAAGCAGGCGGTTGCGGTGTCCCTCGACGCCGAGAAGGTGTTTGATTCGGTCTCTTGGGAATACCTCTTCTCAGTACTGGAGGCATTTGGAGTGGGCCCCAACTTTATTAAATATGTCAGGTTATTGTATACTGCCCCTGGGGCGAATGTATGCACAAACAGAACCACATCTGGGTTGTTGGAGTTGGGTAGAGGCACTAGACAGGGGTGCCCCTTCTCTCCCATTCTATTTGGCCTAACAATAGAGCCGATGGCAGCGGCTGTTCGATTGAGACATAAAAGCAAGGGTATCACACTGAAGGGAGCCACCCAATTAATATCACTATACGCAGATGATACACTGCTATATGTTCGTGAGCCAGACAAGAACATCGCCCCCATAATGGCAGATATCCACGAGTTTGCTGAATACTCTGGATACACAGTAAACAACTCTAAATCAGAAATGTTCCCGCTCACCCCCTCCACAAAGTGCCCTGCGCTGACGTGTGGCCTTAAGTGGTCGGAGCGACATATTAGATACCTGGGGGTGTTGGTCTCGGGAAATAGACAAACCCTATATGCTGATAACCATGACCAAACGCTGCAAGGACGTAACACAAAACTACAGGTTTGTAGGCACCTCCCTATTTTACTACATGGCAGGATTTCAATTCTCAAAATGATTGTACTTCCAAAACTACTATATTTATTCGTAAATAACCCCATTTGGCCAGGCAAGGACTTTTTTTCCAAACTCCGATCTCTGGCAGTGGCATTTCTTAGGAATGGAAAGGCGGGCAGGATGAGCTGGGAAAAGATGACAGAACCATGTGACACTGGCGGAATGGCGGCACCAGACTTTGAGCTATACTATTTGGTGGCACAGGGGCAGTTCGCAAAATATTGGTATGCTGCATTAGGTAACCCAACCCACACAGGGATAGAGGCACATACCACCTTATCTACTGATATTCGATTAGTTATCCTTGATACACGGCATAGAGATACATGCATATTTGACCCTGTGAGCTGTACCGTGAGAGCCTGGGGGGCAATATACAAGAGACTGAAACTAAATATGCCCTATAACCATGAGATCCCCCTATGGAATTGCCCAAACATTCCCCCCACATTTGACACAAGCATACAGGAAACCTGGGACCCCACTAAAGAAATGAAGGTGGGAGATATGTACATAGTCGGGAAGTTTGCGACCCTGGCAGAATTCACGAGAGCTATGGGAGGAGGCTTGCTCTGAACACTACAATATTATCGAATGAGATCTGCGTATCAGGCACGATGGCCATCCTTCCCTGATGAACCCCCCCCTCCCACCCATCCATACAACTGGTGACAACAGAAGGAGGGTTGGGGATTTCCAAACTGTATATGTCGGTACAGACTCACACTCCCACGACAAACCGGGTTAAAGAAAAATGTGAAATAGATATGCAAATGCTGATACCCGATGACAAATGGGGAAGATACTGTGCACTCACGAAAAAGGTATCACTTAATGCGGGACTGCACCAAATACAATTCAAAATATTGAACAGGCTGCACTATACACCGGCCAAAATTTCCAAATTCACACCGGATGACTTAGGCAGCTGCTCCAAATGCGGGACCCCGCAAGCAGGATCCTATCACATGTACTGGGAATGCCCTGCTTTGGTGCGGTTCTGGGAGATGGTGGCTGAAATGCTGGCAGAGATTACGCAGATCCCCCCACATCTGACTCCTTAAAAATATTTGTTCAGGGACATTGGGAAATGTTCTGAAAAAATCAGAAGGCTGTTTAATGTGTCATGTGCTGTCGCCAAGAAGTGTATATTGCAAGCATGGAAAAGCCCGCTGCCCCCAAGAATTAACACCTTTCTGCGTGAATTGACATACATTAACGAATGCGAGGAACATTGTGTTCTAACCCAACCAAGCACAAGCCGGCCAAAGGACATCTGGGGCCCCTTCAGGGCGTACCTATGTGAACTGCTTGCGGACAGTGAAACATCCATGTAAACTGTATATTGATTGAATGTTCATAATGATATCACTGTAAGATATGCCGTATGCAATGTTGAGTAAATGCCAATTTATCTGTTGAGACCACCAATAAAAAGATGTTTAAAAAAAAAAAACAGACTAAAGTCCAACGCCTACAACTCATGCTCTGCAGTGCAAACCTGTCAAACACACTCACAGTCTTCTGGCACACTGAGTTGTGCCCTTGCCCAGCACACTCCTCAACAATAAGGAGCTTCGGAACAAAAATGGACTGTAGCCTCATGCTAGAACCATAAGCCAGAGTGAATGTTACAAGCTGATTCTACCAACTTTGCACCTCAAGATGTATACTACTGTACCCTTCCTTCACCCTCAAAGCTATTATATAACTTGTCCTGATAAGACTGGATTACACAAATAGCCTTTACCTAGGTCTTCCACACTAATGCACAGGAAAGTTACAAAGGGCTCAAAACATGGCAGGGAAACTACTCTTTTAGATGCAAAGATTTGAACACATCACTCTTGCACTTTGCACGCTGCACTGGCTGCCCATAAACAAATAATTAATTTCAAAACCCTCTGCATTGCCCACCACGCTTACTAGCACCTCATACCCACTAGGAATCTAGATATTTGAAAAATCCGATGAAAATACATACTGCCAAAAGAACCACAATACTTAGTGAGGAAGTACGCATACTCTTCTTTTTGAATAAATCTGTCTCAGCGTTTTCGATTCTGGCTTCTGTTTCTCTTTCTCTTTCTACTGCGGCAATCTCAGATCAAGTAATGCCACCCTAGTCCTTGTTTCCTACATCCGGAGGAAAAGACAAGGAGACGTATCTTTCGCATTGTTAGCCACTAAACTATGGAATTCCCTTCCTAAACATCTTTGGATAGAAGCAAATAACCAGACATTCAGGAGACAACTTAAAATGTGGATCTTCAAATAAAACAAAATGGATGCATAACAAGCAACCACGGCTATCCTGACAGTAATTGCAGGCTTCCATGCACCTCCATCTCTTAGAGTTTACAGGCGCCCATACGCCCAAACCAACAAGCACCATGGGCAAAGATGTTGTGTCGGCGGAAACAAAACAAACATGCCATGAATACTCGGAAGAAATCACCAAGCATTAACCCCACTATCCTTCCAGAAGATGCACCCCCTCACTAGCCCATACACCCAAACCAACAAGAATCATGGGCAAAGATGTCTCTGCGGAAACAAAGCAAACATGCCATGAGCACTCCTAAGAAATCACCATGCATTGACCCCACTACACTTCCAGAAGATGCGCCCCCTTGCTAGCCCATAAGGATCCTCCTTCTCTCACCAAGCACCGAAAACCTGAAATTACCTTCCAAAGGATATACGGAATACAAAAAACCACCTAGTATTCAGGAAACTGATCAAATCCTGGCTCTTCTCTGCATAACTAGAAGAACAGCGACATGAACGCCTACACCGCTAAAACAAGGATGAACTAAGTTATCGACCCCGGCCCGCTCCAAGCGACAGAACCCAAACTGAATCCAAGGAACACACTCCACGAATACATAAGTCATAATGAGAGATAGCGAAAAGATGAGGACACTAAAGACTGAACACATAAACAGAGCTAGACGGTAGCACTCGAACGACTCACCCATAGCATTCTGACCTGTACCACACCCGATGTTCCAGCTGACTAAGTTACATAGATGGTAAGGAAAGAGGACACCACAACTCCTGCTCCAACACCCGAGGAGGAGTATAGACAAACCACCCTCACTATACACACACAGTCCACTAGGAAACAGGGAGTGTGCTGCACTAAGACCCTCCAGAGCCATCCGTTCAAGAAAGGATAGCAGCAACTAATCCCACCGGCTAGTGATATAGGTTAAACCGAACTAGATTGCCAGAACCAGGATTCCCACCCCACTGGCCCCCCATCAGGTCTCTGCATGCCTAACTCTCCCAAAGGTTCACGTGGCCACCTCTCCCCTAACAGGCCGCGCGCGCTTCACCACACCACACCACACCAACAACAAACTAACCACGCTTGGACACTGCCAACAGTGCACGTGATTGCGCCCCGGTCCGGTGCCAACACCGAGTGCAGTGCACGGGTTGTGCAAGGCTAGGGCCGCCGGTGGCGCACCGCCTCGCTCTCCCTCATGCTCCCTCCTACCCCGACTGGCCAACCCCCCCTTCTTGCTTGCGGATTCACCGGAGCGCCTCGGGAGCCCAGCTCCATTGGTTTGGGTGCCCGATATAGGTGCCTTTAGCATTTAACATGTAATTGAGAATGCTAGCATGCTGCCATGCTTATATGGAGTTGTGAAGATTAGTAGGTGCAGCATGTGGTTGGAGTGGGGGATGTTGGTGTGTCCCGCACTCGGATGGAGTTCTGGGCATTGACCTGGGATGCTTCGTGGGGGAAGTATGGGGGTTGGGGGTTGGCGAGTGTCGCACTTGGGTGGAATTGTGAATGTTAGCATGTTAAAAGATCATATAACTCACTAACAAAAAAAGAAAAAACTCAACATCTCTGCATACTTATCACACTCAAGAAACTCACACAACCATCTTTTGCCCAACAACCCCCATGCACTTCACAACATTTGCAACAACATATAAGCCGTACCAACAGCACACAAGGACTGACATCGATGCAATACTCACACCAAAGCTCAGCACCCGGTGTTTACCGAGTTGAAGCTGCCAACAGAACACCACTCCTCTCACTATCCTACTCCATCCTCACCCTACTAACCCACCCCACCTTCTCGTTTACAGATCTGCCAGAGCGCCAGGGGACCAACTCCGCTGGTGACGGTGCACGGTACAAATACCTTTAACATTTAACATACACCCAAACGAACAAGAATCATTGGCAAAGATGTTGTCTCTGTGAAAACAAAGCAAACATGCCATGAATACTCTTAAGAAATCACCAAGCATTGACCCCACTACCCTTCCAGAAGATGCATCCCCTCACTAGGGGACAAATTGGACCGTGTATTCCATCATTATTAAAGACCCACGTGGATATTGTGGGTAATCAGTTGATTATATTTTGTACCTATATTAATTGCCGCCCATCAATATTAAGCACAGGTTTCATTTGGGCAGCATCCTTTTACCTCACAGTTCTATAGAGATGTTATCTCACATCTTTGTTTTATGAATTGTCTGATGACAGCACCCGGATTACACAGCTACTGTGTATGTATCTTTGGGAGGTGAGTGTCTGCTTATACAGACACCCAGCACAAAGTGTTGTACATACTCCTGGCAGATATATACTTACACTCCTTTTCGATTTCTTTTTAGGATTCCTACTCACATAGAACACTTGTTTCTAGAGTGTCAAGTTTGCCTTTCACCTACAAGCCACCGTCCTGGCTAAAATGGACACTTGTTGAGGTACCACACAGCTTTATTTATTCTTGTTTTAAGAGCTAAACAACATTTGAACCAATAGAAATATTTAAAGTTTGGGCAATTGTTCTTTATTTGCAATTTTGGTTGTCATAATATTGGATATTGAGTTTTCAAAAATAGGCCGAGGGGGACTATCTCATTCTAAACAGAGCTCTGTTCCCAGAAATATGCATTATTTGTGCCTTTTAACTTTTGTGCATATGGCTATAAATTATTGTTTCAGCAGGAATTATTTTGCAAATGATGAGAATGATGAACATTTTGGAATCTATTTTATTAGTAATATTTGGAATTGATGATTTTCTAGATATGTGTTGACTTGAAGACCCCTTATGAAGAGTTATTGTCTCGAAACACGTTGGGTCACCTTTTGCCAATGGAATAAAAACCTTTTTTGAAGTGAAATATACTGTGTAATACCCAGTTGAGTGGTTTACATTTATTTACCTTGATAGCTTAACAATTGTATTATGCATATTTATGAGATATGAAAGATATGCATAACTGTTTGTCTTAGTTGAACAGCCAATGATAGAGTGCAGGGGACTCTTATTTTTGGGGAACTGTTTCTGTCTTCTAGTTAAATTTGGTCCATGTGCCAGGACTAATTTTCCTCCCCTGCACCTTAAGGTCTTTTCTAATCATGTTGGTTGACATTTGATTCAATCTTTGACTACATGTGTCTCACTACGGATGTACATTGTGTGTATTTTGATTTAGTCATCTTTATGAGGGCAGAGACTATAACTCGATCAAGCAAGGTCCTGACAGAGGGCTTCACGAGAACAGAGGCTTTCAATCATTGTGTCAAGTCCCAGGCAGCCATCTTTATATGGACAGAGATAGCAGTTCCTGTAGTAAGGCTCTTCAAGCCACAAGCATTTCTGGCATTTGCAGAGGGCGACATATCTACCAGTACTGTGACCAATTATCTCATGCTAAGAGTTTTTTATTCTGTGCCAGTCACCAGGTTAGTGGTCTAGAGGGCAGACGGTTATTTGGAGAATGGGATATTGTGCCCCAGTCAGGGACATCCAGACCTGAGTCTGCGAGAGAACAGAAGGAGCACATTCTTTGTATTTTCTACATTCTTGACACATGTATGTGATTTCAAACAGTCATTATTCCCTCCAAAAACAGTTTTTCAAAAGAAAATGGGTTAATTTCAGCCATTCCGCGGATCCTTATCTAGAGTCAGGTCACATCTAGGGGATTAAAACTGCCATTTCTGCCAGCAATATGTCTGTCTAAACGGCTATCAGGCAGCTCCTAGCGTAATAAAGCCTCTTCAACGGGTGTGCCTTCCGCCACCTGATTTCCAAGCAAAAGCTGTGGGCTGTGGGATTGGGGTGCCTCATCTCCCTTGCCTTTCCTCCAGTCTCTGCCCTTGCCACAGGGATCGCCCGGGTGAGATAAGGGAGTGGGCTTTTGCTGTGCACACACTGCCATGCACGGCCCTCCAGTAACTGTCATCCGGGTGCACTCAGCTCTGCCTTACACCCCCTAAGAGAGGTTCCGGGTACACTCAGCTCTGCCAGACACCTCCTAAGAGAGGTTCCGGAGAGACACCCTTGTTAGACTGATCCAGCAGGGTTGGTGTCCATTCCAGCAGGCTATATTATGGGAAACTGATATTTCTCCTCGTTAGAGGACCTGATCATAGGACCTCAAATGTGGTTGGTGGTCATTTATCCCACGATGAAGCCTACTGGAACACTTGCTAGTGCTTCATGGTAGTGAATCTGTATGCGAAGACCGTGCCATTTTTAGAAGAGCCAGGATCTCTAACACACTGGCCTATGAACGCTGTGTAGATTGTATGTATATTTTAGTTCAACTACTTTCAACAATATTTGAAACTTGAGAAATCTCATGATTCTAGAGTCCACCATTTCTCCAGATGGAGAACAGAGACAGGCTCCTTCTTTTGTTTGCTTTTAGTGAACAGCAAGAAAAGAAAGGTCACAGGAGCCTTTAGTAAAGGCGCTTCCTGTAGAGTCAGCATTCACCAATGGCGTCAGTCATGATAGCAGTCCTTTATTCCACCCTCTACCTAGCTATTCTCCATCCCCCCCCAGCCCCTCCCAAAGCCGCAGCTTTTCTCTCCAGAGTGAAAGTGACGAACCAAAGCACCCCAGCTAAACAAAAAAATAAAATGTAGATTTGCAGTCACATCTCTATAGTTAAGGTTACATCAAACTTTACATAGGAAAATGCAAAACTGCTTTGTACTGCAACTTTTATTTCCCGTTCATGAAAGTTCACCAAGTTTGGCAAGCAACTGATCCGGCCAAATGCAAACACTCAGCAATGATTCATGCTGAAAAAGACTGCTGAGAAAAACTGTTTTTTTGTGGGAGACTTTCCTTAGAGGCCGAAAAATCCACTATTTAGCCCACAATACTTAAAAATGACATTTCAAAAATCGCATCAGCCAAACTTGCGATAAACCACTTTCAAAGGACAAAGAAATCTATTGACTTTTTAAAATAGGAAAGAAATGTGGTCTGAACGGTTCTACTTTGTGCCACATCTTAGAAAAATAAAGGATGGAAATAGTAGATAGTAAAATTTGCTATTAGTGTGGACCTGTTACGACTCTCAAACCTTGTGTCAACCAATTAGAATATTGCAAATGCTGCAGAACGCGGCGGGGAGGTAAGGCATGCTACTATTAATGGAAACATGCAGATGGTAAAGGACATTACACGTACATAATTGATTGATTGATATTAAATTGAACTAGGATACACCAATGCAAAAGCCACATATGGATAGTGCAACATCCAAAAAGACTATGGGCTTCATCACGAGTTGGTGGTATCCCGTCGGTAATTGCGCCGGGATACCGGCCAATGCTATTAGTGTTACCGCAGTTCGGTCTGGTGCAATTTGTGCCGGATCCCGCGTTGAGGTGTCACGGTTAGTCCTCATTTATTATGAGTCCACAGGACTCTAAGGGGCTTTTCGGTGATATTACTGCCAGCGATAATAGCGCCAGTTGTAATAGCACCAAAAATGGGCGGAAAGCTGGAGATTTACCTCCAGCTCAGAGCAGAAGGCAAATCTCCAGCTTTCCGCCCAAACTTGGGATTAGGCGGAGCGGTAATGCTGCCACATTTTTACTACTCCACCAAACTGGTAATGAGGCCCAGATGCTATTAAACAGATAGTCAACCAATTGCAAGATTACGAGTATTTACCCACAGTAGAAGAGGTTTTAAAATCTTTGTTATATACAAAGCGGACCACAGATGTTATACATATATTTTGTGTCAACCATGCTATTTATAAATGGATTACTACATTTGTATAAGGAACTAATTATTTGAACTAAATTATTGTAGGACTTAAGAAAGACTACTGGGAGAAACACGCATGGGCCACGTTCCAGGGGCAACAGGCTTTTTTTTGTTGAGATCATCGTGCACGGGCAATAACTCCCTCGGGCAATTTTTGAGCAGGAGTAAAGCTGTAAATCAGCCCTTTTGCCATTCTTGCCACCAACATACAGGAAGAAAATTGAGTAGTAGGCACATTTTATTGAAGATTCACCATGGACCTCTTCAAATAGGACTCACAATGAGGGATGACCTTCCATTAACATATGGGTACACATCTAATTGACATTGCATGTTATCACTATGTTTTTGCTTGATAAGTAATAATTCAACTTTTGAATTGAAAATTTGATGACTTGATTTTTGATTCTGTCATTAATATCACAACAATCGATAATGAATGTAACAAATATATGTTTTGAACAACGTATGAGTTTGTATTACTAGTCTTTTGCACAATATGTGAATTCACTTTCCAACTATTGCCGTTTCAGCCATTAATTACTATGGCAATCTCAATTTAGCTTATTCCACAAGATTCAATACACTGAGATACATTGGTGCTAGAATTTGATAATGTATTCGTCCTTTCGACTTTTTAAAACATGTGCAGCAGGCATGTGGAGTGACAAAGAAATCAGCAAAATGCAAAAACACATCCGCAACCGTCAACACCCGCACGCCCCATTCAGTCTCACGCATTATAGGGTCAGAGGGAAGAAATGTATTAAAAATAACAAAACAATTACAAATATTCTGCAGAATACACAAGATGATTGGCCCAAAACACAGTAGAGCTGCAATACATTTCAGAAGAGTTGGAGAGACAAAATGAAATGAACAACTTGAGCAAAATGAAAAATATTCTGCAAAACACACAAATCATATTTGCAGCACCCGCTACACACTTCTAGTTAGTTATGCGCAGTAGGATTGGAGGGACAAAACAAAACAAAAAATATACTACAAAGTGAAATATATTGAGCAAAGATGCTCCGCTACAACAAGCCAGCAGTAATGCCACCCACTGTATATGTGCAGGTGGATCTGAGGGACAACATAAAATGACAAACACACCATTGAATGAAAAATATCCTGCAAAAACACAAACACATCTACAGTCCCAATACACACAGAGATATCTGTTCATTCATGCCTATTACAACACAGCAACACAAATGCAGGGGCCAAATCAATTCAAAAATATACCACGCAATTTACGGTTAGATGAAAAGATTGTGCAACAAATGAAACCATCTGCAAAAAACAAACCCGGAACATGGAAGCAAAATGAATCCCGGAAAAGATGTCACCATTGAGCAGAGAACTCACACTCACTAAGTTTGCCAAGGATGTGAGTGTGAAGGAGGTCATTCTACCAGATCTATCAGGGAAAGAGACCAATCTAGAGCGGGGATTGCTGGCAGGATTAAAGCCAACAATGAGATGAAACTAGAAACGAGAGGACTCAAGGAAGGACATCTGGAGCTAGAGATGAGTAGCTCCTATGCATAGCTGGAGTGGATGAACATGCAGATTCAAATATATCTGTGCCCTCCCTGGTCCTCAAAATTCAGAACGAATTCCTCTTCCCTGGCATCCTACTTATGGGAGATGCTGATTGTCCATACAGAGCTGGACAAAAATGCTTTGGCAAACACAGGCAGATAATCGCAGCGCTCACCAGAAAACTACCTACTAAGGAGAATATTCGAAGAGACTCCAGGGACAAAGGAACAGTCGTGCGGAATAGGGCACCGATCTTCCGAAACCCTGTCTTCCCAAAGGGCGTAGTGGAATGACATAGGGCAAGTGGTGGACAATCATAGTGCATTTGGAGAAGCTAAGGCACTGGCAAAGGTGGGTAACATGAAGTCAACTTTCAACAGGGCCTCTGACACTCAGATTGTGCTTTCCTGAGGTATTGGGTCTATGTCTGACACTACGCAAGCAGCCTACTGGCTGAAGAGCCCAGGCAATAGCAACTATGGGTCTAAGATCAAAGTGCTAACATCAGGGTCCCAAGGATTCAATATGGATATCTGAATGGCCCTCCGCGCTCCCTCTGCACCCTGCTTTCCCTGGAATGTAACAAGTCAGTGTTCCTTCATGCTTGCAAACTTTATGAACTAATTTAGTATTTGATAAAAGTGAGCTGGGGCTAGAGTCAGTTTATTGGCCCCTCATCTGCTCGCCGCTGCATGATGGCCACATCTACATGGAGGGGCTGAGTTTGAACGTTCCTTCATTGCAACCGTGAACACTGGTTGGGGAAAGTCAGCGTGAGTGCAGGTAATGGTGCAGTAATGCTGTGTAGGTCGAGTTGCAACCACATATGTCTGTCATCACGTAGAAGATAGTGGTGTGCAACACTGCAATGGTGCGCATGTGGCGCGACACAGTGATAACCTAGAGACTTTGTGAACATGGGACCGAGCTAGATGGATCCGGTGCTGTGATGGGCAAATGGTGAAAAGCTGGCCCAGGAAGGGATTACCCAGACAACAGAAGATCGTTGTGGAGCGGTTGGCTCCCAGGCATAATTAATGTCAATTGGCCCTCTAAACCAGTGAGGCTCATAAAATAGCAGTAATTACAATGAAACGCAATTTTCCCTGTCCTTATTATTGATCTGCTCATAATCACTACCCCACTGTATGGCATTAGTGGGGTGGCAGCAATGGGGCTTAGACTGAGACCTTAATTTCTAGTCCGGGTGTAATGTCATCTTTACTGTGCGTACCCATCCAGTCCACCCTGATCCAACAATAGTTTGGCAATTCTTTTTTTAAACGAGAAAGAACTTGGGTAAGTCTCATGACTCTTGCATTGCCATGCCTCGGATACTTGGCCAAGAGCCGGGGAGACTGGGCATATAGACGGCAGTCTGAAATGGATTGGACCTTGAATTATCTGCATGAGGTGGTAAGACAAGCAATCGCACGTTTTAAGATTTCCAAGGACATGTCGGACTACTGAGAGATATGGGGCCCAATCGTTCCAGGGCTTATTGCTTTTGAGGGCATTGAGAGTGGTGAGTTTTGGGTAGCTGGGTATCCTGAGAGAGTCTGTATGCGGACTACTACCCATATCATATCTTTTACATTTTGGCATTTGATGATTTTTCAAAAGGGGGTGGGATTTTCACTTAAGTTCATTTATATCTTTACATTTTCTTTGTTTTCAATTTTTCTTTATAGAATATTAGTATGGTATGGTAATGTTTATTTGTATAGCGCCTATACACAAGACAAGTGTTTCAAAGCGCTCACAGATTTTCCAAGAGCATAGAGGCGCACCATGCAGGAGGGGAGACAGGGAAGAAATGATAGATGATCTTCAGGAATGGTACGTTCCGATCGTGCAAGTGCACAGCAGGTTCAGGAGAGGGGACAAGTGCAAGTGGGAGGGGGGAACAAATGTGACCAGTTAGTCAGAAACTGGTAGGTGCTGAAAGATGTCGTTCTCATGGGTCATTGACCAAGTGCAGTAGCGATGGGGCAAGTGCAGGCCCTGAAACAAGTGCTGAAGGACTGGCAATGGTGCCAAGGACCTGTAAGACTCTGAGGTACACCCGGCGGCCAGTCGGCATGCTGTGTGGAAAGGGAGGGAGAGAGGGATAGAGCAGAGAGAGAGGTTAGTAGGGCAGAGGGAGAGAGAAGGAACAGGAGAAGAGGAATGTCTTGAGTTTCCAGAACCTAAGGAGATCCGGCTCAAGATGGAGGGTGGCAGGGAGGCTGTTCCAGAGAGAGATCCCTGCAGAGGATAAAGATCTCCCTCCAAAACTCTGCTGTGAGAACCGGCTCACTCGCAGAAGGTTGGAGGTAGATGAGTGGAGGGCTCGGGAGGGACAGTATTTAGGAAGGCATTGATGCAGATAGGTGGGTCCCAGGACCCAGAAGGCCTTGTGGACAATGCAGAGGGTCTTGAACTTGATCCTTGCAGCCACGGGGAGCCAGTGGAGGAATTTCAACATCAGAGAGATGCGGTTCCTAGACTTGAGGCCAAGGATACATCTCGCGGTTCTGTTCCAGATGAGTTGCAGAGGGTGCAAAGCAAAGGCAGGGAGGTTGAGAAAGAGGCTGTTGCAGTAGTTTAGCCTTGAGAGAACCAGGGCTCTGGAGACAGTAAGCCTCTGGGGGAAGGTGCAAAAAGGAAGAGTACATCTGAGGAGGTGCAGCTGGTAGTTGGACTTTTTAGAGATGTCCGAAATGTGAGTAGAGAAACAGAGAGTGGAGTCGAAGATGACCCCAAGGTTTTTTGCCTCGCAGGTGGGTGCGGGCGCAGGGCCTAGGGAGTCCGCCAGAGTGTGAATGGGAAAGCGGGAGCAGGAGTCCCAATGCGAACGATCTCAGTCTTACTGGCATTGAGGCACTGCTTGTTTGCCAGCACACCATGACTGAATTGCAGACAGTCATATATGAGCGAGATAGAGGAGGTGGCTGAGGGTAGCGTGAAGGAGAGTTGTGTGTCATCCGCATAACATTGAAAGTTAGAAGTGAAGCCTGCAATCACACGTGCCAGGGCAGCCATGTAGAGATTGAAGAACCACGGGGATAGGTTAGAACCCTTGGGGGAGCCGCAGGTTGAAAGAGTGATAGTAGAGAGAAAGAACTCAAGTTCTACCTGGGATGGGTGGTCGGAAAGGAAGGAGGTTAACCACGCTAGAGCCGGACCTGTGATTCCCAGGGTGTCATGGAGACGTGCGATCAGGATGTTGTAGTTTAACGTGTCAAAGGCACAGGAGAGGTTAAGAAGAATGAGGACAGAGGGAGTGTTAATGTCAAGATTTGAGTTGAGAGCAGGTCTTCACAAGTGTTCAGAAGAGGAGTTGCTGTGCCTCTGGATGCTCTAAAGCTAGACTGGTGGTCGTGGAGGCAACCAGCAGATTCAGTGTGGAAAATGAGCTGAGAGATAGCCAGCTTCTCCAAGAGTTTGCCCAGGAAAGGGGTGATGGAGATTGCCGGAATGGAGTCTAACATATACATTTTCATTTACTAACTTTCTTTTACTTTCAGCGAAGTGCTTAACAGATGACCAGAGCAGGTTTCTAGCTGCAGATGTTCTAATTGGGCCTTCCTGGCGATCAGTGACATTGGGAATGCTGGGAAGTTGGCAGATGACGAGCTCTAAGACTGTCATGCGTTTAGCTGAATTCTAATTTATATGGGCGTTATTAAGGGATATAAGGCACTACTTCATGTGTGTAATTTGTACAATGTTCTGTTGATTGTTGTTGGGCTTACCTGGTCATTCAAGCTTGATATGATATGATATGATTGGTTATTTTTTAACGCGCTTAATACCCAGAGGATTCTAAGCGCAGACCTTGGAACGAACCTGGGCAAATAATTCACACTGATCAAGTGGGTTTTGTAGCACAGAGGTCCTCTACTGTTCACTTAAGGCGACAAGCCCATATAATAGACTTGACTGATCTAATGGAGGACAAGCCATATCTGATAACCATCAATGCCGATAAAGGCCTTTGATGATCAGATCCCTTAGGTGGTTTGGGTTTCACAATACCTTTAAAGCTTGGGATAAAATTCTTTACCACGCACCTAGGGCTAACATCAGGACCTGTGGGCTTGCCTACTCTTCTTTTCGTTTGTTCGGGGAACTTGACAGGGCTGCCCCTTGTCACTTCTGTTTTTTGCCATGGAACTACCCTTACCTTGATACATGCGAGTGCATCCATGCATCACAGGTATTCTACTCAGAGACAGCGAGAGCAAACTATTACTATATGCAGATGATATCCTCGTCCCCCTAGCTCATCCAGAGGCAGCATTACTCCCCCTTTTACTTTTGACCGAAATTTTCGATCGTTTTCTTGGTTGAAATTAGCTCAATTTCTTTTCAATATATATATATAGGGATGGAGTAAACGCATAGGAGGGGTTGTGGGGTGTCTCCTCCTCCCCCATTTTCGACCAAACAACTACCCAAATAAATCCAGTAAAATGTGAAAAGGTCAAATATTTTCGACCAGGTAGACCTAAACGTTGTTGATTACCTTGGAATGTGAGCATCTCTTTCTGGGTATAAAATAAACAGAGGCAAAACCAAGCTGCTTTGGCTATGTACCAAGAACCTCACATAGACCTACCACTAGCCCCGTAGATACAAACGACTAACACTTTGACCCACCTAGGGATTGTTTTCCAAAGCACTTTGGAACTTCGATAAAGATAAATGTGGCTAAAGAGGGGGAGAGAATTCAGGTTGGTACTTAAAATTGAAGTACTCTCCCTTTATCATTAATGGGTAGATGCTCACTATTAAAAATGATCTCCCGTCCGCAACTCCTATATTTATTCACCATGTTGCCCCTAATTATCCCCAGAAAATAGTTTAAACGACTACCTAGAGCTTTACATCTTTTTCTAGGGCAAGGATGTAGACCAAACATTAAAATGAGCGCCTTCACAAAAAGCAGATCTTGAGGTGGTCTTAATGCTTCAAGATTAGCTCAGGTAGCCAAGTACTGCATAGAAGGGGGTATAACCCATACAGGCACATATGATGAGAGACTTCACCTCAAGCCCTTTACGGCCATAGACTTCCTTAACCAACACCATCCACCAACTAAACCAAACACTTTTCTGTCACACACTAAATTCATTTGAACGGTCATACACAAGAAAGAGGGCATTTCCTCAGGTGCCACGATACTAAGCCCTTTCTGGTTTAATAGCTATTCTGCTATCGAGCAGAAGGCAGCTTTCTGGAAGAGCCGGGATACCCTAGCCCTCACACACTAACACCAGTGTCATGCAACTCTTTTTGCACACTATCTCCAAAGTTTAATCTCCCCAAGAACAACTAAAGTCCCTCCAGCTAGGCCGGCGCTTACAGTCTCGGCTAGGACAGACTCTAGAGGGTGGCCTAGTGGCTCTCATTACGATACATACCTACGTGTATGCGTTTGCAGGTGCCAGCAAGTCAATTCCTGTTTTATAACCAATGTTGGAACAAAGAGCAGCTGCTTCATTGTCGCTTCTTAGGACGACCTGGAAAAAAGATCTGTGCCCAGAAATCAGAGGGAGAGGGGACGCAGGTGCTAGGGGGATGGGCAGTGGGGCCTCGAGATGCAAATATCCCTTCATTGCTTACATGATCTTACATAAAGCATGGTGATACCTCTCCCACTTACACAAATGTAGTAAGTCATTATCGTACCCCTGCTGGAGAGGAGCCAACACACCCGCACTGTGAGATTTTTAGAAAAGGGGCTTTGAAATGATACACCCATGGATGATTGTAAAAGTTTCCCAGCCACCAGCTCAGCCTATTAAATCAACAAGAGAAGTGGAGATGGCTAGAGCTGGCAAATGCTTGGAGAGTACTCAAGAGACATTGGGAAGCCTGCTCTCTTTTCAGAGTGATCGGATCCCATGATACAAGAGGCTTGGTTAAATGCATACTCCTCAAGGTGTCTGGCCAGTGAAGGAGAGCCTTGCCGCCATGGTAAATCCTTTTACAGTTGAGTTGACTTGTAGTTACAGCAAACCTATTATTATCGTGCTGGTTAATAACTGCATATGCTGATTGTCCTGCTATGTTTTCCCTCCTTTGTTTAAACTTCTGTGGCTTTAAGCTATTGTACTCTGGTGATCTACTTGAATTTTTTTATCAAATTCGCCTTTCTTTTTTATGGCAAGAAAAGATGTAATCTCATTTGATGTTTGAAATAAGTTTGTTGAAAACCTTAATAAAAGAAATTCACAAAAAAAGGACAACGATACAGCTGCATGAGGTAGATACAGACCGATTAGCTTCCTCTACAGAGACTGTAAAATCTTTGCGATAATCCTGGGAAGAAGGCTAGACTGGGTATTAACATCAATAGACCATCAAGATCAATGTGTTTATAATAGAGTTGAGAAAGCGACTGGCCACATGTGGAGACTGCTGCAGGCAGTGATGAATACTAGGGAGCACTGTAGGTCACAACCATGGCGTCACCAGATGCAGAACAAGGTGTTCAATCCTTAGATAGAATGGCAATACTTCTTCAGGACCATGTCCAAAGTGGCCATCGGCAAAGGGTTTAACAGCATGACAAGACTGCTCTGTACCTCTCAGACTGTCTTTAAGATGACAAATGGACTGATCTCGGCTCTGCTTTCCCTAAACCAGGGGACAAGACAGAATTGCCCGCCCCCTCCTTTGTTGTTCAACATCGCCAAGGACCCTCTAGCAGACAGAATCAGGCGAGGTGCTTTAGTCATCGGGCTGTCTTATGTGGGTGCCTGCCAGAAACAGTGGCTCCATGCTGATGATATATCATTGGTCCTGAAGGAAAGGTTAACCTCCCTGCACATCATGATCATGTCATGGAAGAGTTTGGCCTACACTCGAGTTATACGTGGAATTGGGCAAAGGCTGAAACATATAGAGCCGATGGTGGCCTGTCAGAGGCATATGATGGATGGGGTGCCTCTTACCTGGTGCCCGACAAAATGAAATATCTAGGAGTCTGGGTCATGAGTGCCTGGAGACCGTGGAAAAGGCAGCGGTGTATGGTACAAATCAATTTAACATAACATTTCTGACATTCCAACCTTTGTGAAGGCCAACATGCCTGACCACACAGATAAAGTCAGGATCAACCTTAATCGATGGAGTACTCTGAAACTGTCCCTGTTGGGTAAGACCAACACCAATAAAATGGTGGTCTCACTAAGAGTAAATGATGTGCCGTCAATGGTCCCCGTGATGGCCCCCAACAGTATAATCAGCCATTTTAACTGATTGATAAGGGATTTTATGTCGGATGGGAAGCTTGACAGTTTTGCGCTCTGGAGACTACAACTCAGACAACACAGCGAGGGTCTGGGCATTCCTGACTTTAATAAATATACCTGGTATACGGATCAAGGAACATCTGCAAAAGGTTCACAGACAAAGGTCAAGATCGATGGGTACCGGCAGAAGCGGTCCCGCTGTCGTCACAGACCCTGATAACATTAGTGATTATAGGAAAAAGGATTTTTAAAAAGTATCCTGGATATCGAAGATATGAGGTTGTGACCCTTTTCTGTTCTCCGAGGCCTCCCTGCGGCTGAAACCAGTGATCACTGCGGAGAAAACGCCCTGTTTGCTGGGCTAATTGGTATCTCTCCAGTGTGAAATGCATTGGTGATGTGTGTAAGGCGGAGGCTGGCTGTCATTTGAATCCCTAACATGGGCGTTTGACCTGGGTGGTTGCACGCTTGGAGAATATAGAAAACTGAAAAGAGCACTGGCGAACACTGAGGGTAATAACACTGGCCCTGATGAGCCACAAACAATTTGAAAAATGCTTAAATCAAATAGCAGATGGGCCCTACATCACCAGGCGTACGTATAGGAGGATCAGGGTTGTTTGACTGAAGTCAAACAGTTCGTGGTTGAAGTGTTTGTAGACGATTCCGCCGCAAATCTGTATGACCTTTGTTTACACAACCCCAATCCCTGTGCTGGTAGCAGCCTCAGACTATTATCCCCTCCCCTACTTACCTTCTCGCCTGCCGCTGCTGCTACTTCTACAGCCCTGCGGCATCAGTTTGCTACAGAGTCCCAATTTTCTATTTTTCCCCACTCCCCCCCCTCCCCTGCCCCCCCCAGTCCCCTGCTTCCCATATCAAGGAAGCGAGGGACATCCCTGCAACCCCCAAAGCCCATATTAACGAACATGTGGAGTTGGGGCAACCGCCGCTCCTCATGTTCGGTATATTAGGCTTAGACTAAAAGGCACACCCGAAATTATATCAAAACGTCCGTATGGACAATTTGATTCAAACAAATTCGGTGTTACCAGTATATGATGCTAACCGGAAGTGAAAAATGCAGAGGAACGGCTGCTGGGGGCATGGTCTAAAAAGCTGGGTGTGGAGGGGCTTTGAGTGGACTGTTGGGAATGCTTTGCAAGTATCACCCACATGTCTACGGACCTTGGAGTCCGGGCATGACAGGTACTGTACCAGCCATTCTGGATTCTGACTAGCCTGTTTTTGAGAGGCCCCAAGAATGCAGTCACTTGCTGCAACTGTGGTCATGGCTCAGGCCCTGCTGTTCACATTATATGGAAGTGTGCGAGTATTTGCCCACTCTGGGAAGAAGTCATGTATTCGTCAGGGAGATGCTGGCCGTCCATGCCCTGTCAGATGTTAAACACGCAGATAACTTGGAGCTGCTATTGGCCTAGACTCAGAATGGCTTGTCCAACTTCAGGCCTCAGGATATCTCCATACAGTGCCTGTGCGTAAGATGGATCTAGGTGATGGGCATACCCGCAGAGGTGCTTACAGCTCCACCCCTTCAGTTGATTGGATAGATGGACTGCAGAGCACGCGGGGCCCGCCTTCCAGTGCGTTAGTATGGGCCTGGGATGGCAGTGCCTTTGTGTTCATAATGACGCGCACACCATGGAATGGCCAATATGTCGGCAACAAAGATGAGGTGGGAGGTTCTGGAAAATCTGGTCCAAGCAAAAAGAGAGGAGTTTGTAAACTAAGTTACTGACGGGCTCGTGACGAGTCAAGTACTAGTGCCCACACGATGAGTGCATTTTATTTTACAGTGATTTTCCAAGGAAACCGTGCAGAAGCCACCGCCCCAGTTCATGTTTCTGCCTATCTTCCAGGACCTCTGTTCACTTCGTAAGATGTATTGTGCACACCATAATCTGGGATGATTACCAGCTACTTGTGGTATGAAGTCAGTGCTGGGGAGTCTTTCCATCAAACAAACCTGCTACCTCTCTCTAGAGGTCTTTGAAACAATACTTGACTGTGCTTATGGTTCCAAGGCAATCTTGATGCCTTCGTTGGCTGCTGTGTTTCGTTTAATAAACTATGAATGCAAAAATAAAAACGTACACCCACAATCACACCTTATGTTGAAAGCCCACAAAACACACACCTATAATCACACGTTGTGTTAAATGACCTCAAAACTTTACACCCGCAATTACTAAAATCCCGAGCCCACAGCAATATGTACCTTTACTACCATCTTGATATCGCGCTTCACACTAAACAAAAGCTGACATGACGTGCCGAGTCCAAACAAATACACAGAATCATTAGGCAAGGCAAAAAAAAGAGTCTGAGTTTTTCAGCAATGTCGGCTTCAATGTCTTATTGATTGTATGGTATGTTTCTTGATAATGGTTGGTTTTATTGAAACAATCGGTTGAACCTTAATTTTGGCGTTCCAATATGCATTCCAGCTGACCATTTCCAAATCATTTCGACTGGAATGAGTTCTTTACATATGTTTTGGTGCAGTTTCTGAATTGCTTTCAATAAATACTCACCCTTCATGGCGGGGCTCTGTTGCGCCGCTGCAAAATGGCCGCTGCCTAAAAGCACTCCGGCGAAGGCTCAAACATCCTGCCAATTAATCCGGCATTCTGTGATTTGCCATCTACTCTAATCTATGCCTGATCGACCAGTGAGCAATCGTCAGCAGCTTCGGGTGACCTGGGGGCTGAAAACTGAGGTGTCTCTGAATCCTCAGCGGTGGTCTGCAGTATCAATGGCGACTGATCGCTCAGAGGAGGTTGTGCGTTGCTTGGCTTCGGTACTCGTCCCCGCTTCCCCTGCAGACCGTTGTGGGTCTAAACATACTCCTCGCTACCTGAAACACCAGCCGTAGACAGCTGCCCGACTGGAGAGAGGTGTTGTGACAGCAGCAGCTCCGCTTGGAGAGATCGCTGCCATGTGCCGATACTGGTGTTTGGCTTGCAACGTGTTGGGGCCAGACGGGCCCAGCCTCTCTGAATCCCACCGAGCCCTATAAAATCCAGTTGGGTGCGAGAGCGCCCCCGTCAGGCCCGGTGATCCGTGGAGTGAGTACGTAGGGGCTGCCCCATGCTCCCCAGAGACCTGCGGTGGTGGATGTGACCACCCCCGGACATGCCGCACCGACACTAAGCAGGCCCCCATCTAATGGAGCATCCAGACAGGAGGAGTGTGGCGAGGTGTGGGGAATCCCATGGCATCTAATACCACGCTTGGTGCTGCGGTCCCCCCAGTGCTGTTCCCTTACTGGAAGCAGCCACCGTCTAGGAGGAAAGCCATGGTACGGACGTGCAGCCCCCTTAGGCCTCTCTGGAAACCCCATGTTTGGGGGATCACACCTCCTGCAGGAGGGACTTCTTTGGGGGACGGCTGCGACGGGGCATTCCCCGCGTGGGGTATTAGGACAGTCCCCCTTGACTCAATTCCATCTAGACTGCGCCACCTGAGGCTGGGACTGGCCGTCTGCTTGGGTAAGGCCACACAACATTATACGGCCAAACACCCTGGAGTGGTACATGGGGGCTGCAGTGGTCATCTCCTGCTGTGAAGATCGGATGCCCCACCTGGCCACAGAGGCACAAGGTCCTCATTGCCCTCACTGGGGGGGCAACCCTGCATGGTGTGCTGCCTTGCCCTTGGCCGGGCAGCTGTGCATGCCCTAAGAGACACTGCCCATCCCCCCCACATTACCTGCAAGACTGCATGCATGAGTCCAACTGGAGGGCAATGCATCCTTGAGTAGGAGTGTGGACCACGGCAAGCAGAAGGAGCACTCAGTGAGGACAACCAACCTGGCTGCACTGCTGCCCCGAGACACCCCTTGGTGCCATTCAGTCTATAATTCAGATCCTGCAGGGCCTGCATGCCCCATACGGTGGAGAACCACCGCTGAAACCTGGACTCTCGGGCGGCTGGGGTTGGAGCAGAGGAGCTTCTGTCAGTAACCCCTGACCGGAGTGGGTTCCACCTTGTCCTCTTGTGTAGTAATTCCAAGCATGTGCCTCCCTGGGTCCCTCTCGAGGCTCAGGGCTTGATACGAAGAACCACTAGAGGACGCACTTGGACCAAAGTATACCAGCGAGTCCGGAGTGGGACAATATCGCGACAAGTATGGTTTCCACCTCATCATGGTTAATTTTTAAAAAACAGGCCAAGATGGATCAATTTGCCAGTGCTGAATGGGCCTCCTTGCCCCCCGCCCCATCACCGGGCTGCTCCCAGCTCGATGTCTCCACACTCAACCAAATACTGTTAGCACTCAAGAATAGCAGGGATGCCTCAGGGCAAATATGTACATCCTCACTTGCAAGGTCGATGTCTTTGCAGTACAGATCGACAAGTTATGTGACTGTGTGACCGAGACGGAGCAGAGGATCAGTGAAGGCGAGGATAAGGTGGTGGTCCTACAACAAGGGGCAGCGCTCCATCAGCAAACAGTCAAGAAAGTGGTGGCGAAGAAAGATGACCTTAAGGGAAGAGCACAAAGAAACAACGTACATATTTGGGAGTGCCTGAGTACACCTCCAGCGTTAATATGGAAACCTTTGTGTAGCTATTGCTTCTGGAGATCTTGGGGGGCCGCGGTGTCCAGCATGTTCATGGTGGAGCAGGCGCACTGCTCCCTAGCAGACAGGCCTCCCCCTGGAGCACCTGAGCTTCCTGTTATCGCCCAAATCTTTAACTACAGGGACAGAGATGTGCTACTTAAGGCCTCCAGGAATAAAGACCAACTACGCAGGGGCTCTATGACAATCTGTCTCTTCCCAGACTTCAGTCCACAAGTGCAGGAGCAGAGGAAAGACCATGAAGAATATCCTGAGGAAGAAGGGGGTCCAATATGCAATGTTATTCCCCACTAAACTCCGAGTGGTCCACGAGGGCAAAACTGTGTTCTTCACATCCTCTGAGGCTGCAGAATGTTTTGCTTTGACACTTCTTGACCCTAGTGGCTATCCGCGCTGCACGCCTGGCTGATTGACCCAAGGTACTCTGCCTGGCACAAGAATTGGGAGTGCTGGCTGGGTTTGGGACTGTATCGGATGTGAAGTGTTATGAATCGAGATTTTGGTAAATGCAAACATTTTGAGTAGAGCCTCCAGCCACAGGAAGCCCATGCAGCTGCCGGCAGCTCCCCGTTTCCGCAGTTACTGCAGGTTGAAGTGTGTTATTCTATTGGGTTGTTGGGCTTGTGTAGCAGTGTCAGTATGTTTGTGTTTCTGGCATGGGTGGGGTGGTTGTTGGAGTGGTAGGGGTTATGAGCAGCAGTACTGGCATTTATAATCCCTTACCCTATGGAGACCACACAAACCTTGAATCAGAGAGGAGGCTGCGGTAGGTGGACGACAGCTAAAACGACTCCCCTGGCTTGGGGAATATGGCAGAACAATGGGGATGCTGGCAATAGATAATCAGATCAGGGTGCCCATCAGAGTAATGCCTTGGAATATACAGGGGTTCACCAATCATAAGAAATGTAGAGTGATTACAAACTATGTGAAAAACCACTCCGTGAATATTTTATGTTTATAGGAGACTCATATGGCTAGGGACAGCAAGCTCCCCAGAGCCCCTCAGGTGGGGGATGCATAGGTACGGTTCCTCTTTTTCCACCCATTCCAGAGGGGTAGCTACGCATATCCACTGATCACTGGGTTTTCGATTGCATGCCCAAATTGGGGATGAGTAGGGACGATATCTGATTCTAGCTGGGGAATGTGAGGGGCTACAGCTGCTCGTTCTTAACATATGTGCCCCGAACGTTGATAGTCCAGACTTTTTCCAGATTTGTGGTAATCACCTGCATAAATTCCTGAACCACAAGGTCTGGGTGGGCGACAATATGGTTATATCTCTAGACTCGGACAGGTCATCCACGACCCAATTCACGCTCCCCAGCGCCGCCGCTAAGTGAGTGGCTATAGCCGGATACCATTGGCTGTATGATGCTTGCCGTTTTATGCATCCCATGGCCCGAGAGTATTCCTTCTACTCTGGATATCACCAGGACAATCACAGAAGCGAAGATCTTTCCCTTGATGCTGTCTGATCACTCCCCGGTAGAGGTTTCCTTGCCTGGACTCCCTCAGGCCCCTAGACATTTATGCTGGTGATTTAGAGCACAAGCACTAGTAGATGCAGACTTGCGGGATGACCTTGAACAGGATAAACAAACCTTATTTCTGACAAATGTGAGCTCTGTCCCAGATCCCGCAATTGTATGGGAATCCTTTAAGGTATACGTTAGGGGGTGTTGTATGTCTAGGGAGGGGGAGTGCTGAGGTCGCTCTGTAGATCTATAGCACTGCTGAAGAAGGAAATTAAGGCCCTGCACCCCCTGGCAGGGGCACAGTGACACCCCGGCTAATTGGTGTTCAACTTCGGGCAAAGAGAGATGCTGTGGCGATTTTGGCAAACTGGGAAGAGAGGTTCCTTGGAGACCCCTTAGCAATCGCAGTTTACGGCAAGGGTGACCGGCCTAGCCAGACATTAGCCTGGGCAATAAAACGGGACTGCCAACAGGGAGCCACACTAGAGGTCGAAACTCCGGAGGATGCTTACTAGGGACCTTAAGGAGATTAATGACACCATTTGTGAGTTTTATGACCACCTACACACATCCCAGACTCAAGCCACGCTTGATTCCATTACACAATACCTGGATAGGGTGTCACTGGGCTGCTTAGATCTGGTACAAGGGGACAGATTAAATGAACCCCCCTCTGACGAAGAGATTTGACAGGTGATATTCTCGCTTCCCAACGGTAAGGCGCCTGGACTGGACAGGATGACTGCAGAAATGTATAAGGAGTATGCTGATCTCGTCATACCACATTTGCTCAGTATGTACGAAGCGGCCATGGTGTCTGGGTCATCCCTAAATCGACCAGAAGCACATTAGTAATGGTTCTACGGAAACTTGATAAGGACCACCTACGATGTTCCTCATATAGGCCATTTTTTTAATTAAACACAGACAAAATCCTAGCCAAACTCCTAGCTGACAGACTTTTGCCATATATGCCAGCCTTGGTCCTCACGGATCAAACTGGCTTCATCCCGGGAAGATTCTCCCAGAATAATTTACAACATTTATTTTCCCTTATGCACAATGTAGATCCTGAAGTTCCACTTGCTGTCGTGGATTTCGACGCCTGTGACAAACCTGAAAGTGGATCTGTCATCCAGGTGGACAGGAAATGCCCATCGCTATTGGATCCAGCTCCAGGGGGTGGACTAGTGGGGGAAGATCACGTGGAGCAGGGGTCCTCGGGGAGTGGAAGTGGGACACCAAAGGGTGAGACACAGTATCCCCTTCCTTATGACACCTTTTCTCCATCCTACCCCATAGGATATCTAGAAACTCTACCCCCCGCAACACCATTTTCTAACACAAACACTTTCCTACACCGCGACAAACAACGGTCTAACACCAGAGCCGTTGCCCTGACATGTCCCAACATAACGGTCAGGTAGAGTCAGGCAATTGCCTATAATTACACACACCTGATGGCCCTTCCTCTTCCCCGCAGGGAGAAAAGGCGGTGCCCGAGAGCACACTTCAAGCAAGGCCGAACGCACGAGGAAGCAGCTATTCCGGACCAGCAGTTCAAACGGAGGGGAAAGGCAGCGAGACCTGAAAGGACGACAAGAAGGGAATTACCCTTGTCCTTTTCAACTCAGACCCGCAAAGCCTCCGAAAGGGAAATCATAAGACCGGTAAGTCCAGCTGGCGTGTGGTGTGACAAGTGTCAACGGTACATGGGGCCCTCCCGCACTGATAGCCAAAGCGGGAAGAACTGATTGCCGCTGTGGTGCCGTCCATGACTCCTGAGACAAGAAATTCAACAGTTCAGCACAGTCGGTGAGTCGGAGAGGACTGATAATAAACAAAACTGTGCTGGGCCCAAGCAGGCAGCAACATTGTTGAACAAAGAACTTGTGACAATGAACTTGTTTATTTGAACTTTTAAAAGAAACCCCAGTGAAGGTCCAGATGCAGAGTGGCCCGGCATCCCGTGGGGGCTCCTTCGAAGGACTCTGGCTGGTCCCCTTTATTGAAACTACAAGTACCAGGAGGCCCTAGGAGAGGCCGGTGTGAGGAGTCAGAGGGGTCACACAAGGGTTGAGTCAAACCCCTTGTACAATCGAAAGTATCTGACGCATTGACAAGAAAGGAAGTAAAGGAAAGCCTGGCTGGGGGCTTAAAGGAAAGCCTGAATGGGGGCTGAGATCAGGACTTAGGTAAAAGGAAGAACCTAAGGAGTTTAAAGGAACTGTCATGTGAATTGTGGCAAGTGTGAACCCGATGCAAGGATGCCAAGAGAAAGCTAGGGGAAGGGAACCCCTACTTTCTAATAAGGTTGTGAAATTGTGAACTGTATTAGAAAATCATGAACTGTGTTAGAATGGCTATGTGAACAAGGGGAAAGCTACCAAGAGTGAATCCCGCATTGTGAGAAAGCAAAGTGAACTGTATATTTGGCGAACGTTAACCCAGCTGAGGGATGCCTGCAAATTGGGGTGAAGTATAATACACCCGTGAACATTGTGTCGACCAGAGTGAACCCCACTGAGTGTTGTCCACAGTGAATGGTTGTTTAAAAAGACATTAAGACTCTTGAATATAACAAACTGCTATGAACCCGACAGAGGGAGGCCCACGTTGTACAAAGGATTGGAGCCCGACAGAGGGGGATCCTAATGCGAAGAGTAATCACCCTATGAAGATTTATTGAAGGACATTATGTTTTTGTTGATTGTAACACATCAGGTCCTCTGAGGCAAGAGACTTTGTGTGAAAGAGAGACTTGGCCACAGATGGTCCTGATATTTTGAAAAAGAACTGTAACCTCATGCTGGCGAGGCCCAGGAGTGTGCTTGAGAGTTTCGCCTTGTCCCTTGCTAAAAACGTGGGGAAGGCAGACCCCAGTTAGACCATCCTGACTTATCATTTTGAGAACACTTCTTTCTTTTATTGTGAACACAATCCCAGACTAATTTGTAGCACAGCAATAAGGATTGGCAATAGTTTTTTTTAGTATAGGTACTTTTTTTTTTACTAGACCGCACTTGGTCTGTATCATTATTTGATGGTCGTAGCTTGCTACCATCTTAGATTTAGGTTTAGATTAGGTGTTGTTCTCACTCATGTATACAGTTTAATAAACACCCTTGAACTGTGATCACTAGTGTCTGTTTTTCCTGTTGCCACCATGAGTTCCTTACACACTGAAAAGGACTTTGATTATATAGAATGGCCTTTTCTTTTTGAGGTCATGCAGCGTTCTGGGATTGGGTTGTCCTTTCTTTGTTGGGTTCGATTGCTTTATACCAACCAGACAATGTCTGAATATATCACTCCCTCGTGGGGCATGATCTTACACTTTCTATAGGGGAGCATGACCTAGCTCTACCCTTATTGTATTCCCGACAGACACCAGTAACCATAACGGGGAGAGATATAATG
Source organism: Ambystoma mexicanum (assembly GCF_040938575.1). Classification (NCBI taxonomy): domain Eukaryota; kingdom Metazoa; phylum Chordata; class Amphibia; order Caudata; family Ambystomatidae; genus Ambystoma; species Ambystoma mexicanum. The sequence continues at coordinate 869,252,781 of NC_090931.1, forward strand.
AGTAAACTTAATATGACCATCTCGTTCACTGACAAGAGGACAGTGTGTGCCACACCTGGGATTCACCTCCTAAACGTGAGGAAAATTATTAAAGCTTATCAAAGATGAATGGTACAGAGGAGGGTGCCAACAGGAAAATAACTATTTCGGTATGGATCTGAAGTAATAATAGCATAGCTCTTGGGAATACAGGGAAAACTGTGGCATCTTCCAAATGAGCACATGTTCAGACCAGAGTTACCATTAGATGAAAAGGAGGGGACGGAAATACCACTAGAATTAGAGGCAGTAATAGTGGGAGAAGACAGAATAACAGTGCACAGGACAGATAACACCGGATGAGCATGGAGGTCCATGATCGCGGTAGCTGACGAATACAGGTTAATGACTGTAACAGATGTAAAACTGTTCAAAGACAACTGCTCAGATCACGAGGTAGTGTTTGATATTAGCATTGCATACTGGGTGAAGATAACCTACAGGAAAGTATCACAGAGGATGGTGATGATACTACAAGCACCGCCGCCATTTCTCGAGGAAGACCTGGCAAAGGTCCCCAATGTGTTATAGACAACAAGTCCCATGACGTGGGGCTTCCGAAAGGAATAGGAGCAGTGCAGATAAAACTTAAGCCAGGAGCAATCTTACCAAGAGCTAAACAGTATCTCCTGTCGAGGGATGCAGACAAGGGCATCTATGAAACAATTACAGCGCTAGTAACACAAGGCATCTTAATACCATCATTGTCACTGTGAAACATGGTGGTTTACTCTGTGAAAAAGGCAACAGGGGGGTCATGGCATTTTATACAGGACTTGCGCCCTCTGAACCATATTGTTGAGGCAGAATTTCCTTAAGTTCCGCATCCAGCCACAATTTTGTGTAGCATTCCAACGCATGCTACCTACTTCACTGTTATAGACTTGAAGAATGCCTTCCTCTCTATACCACTACATCCACACTCACAAGACATAACTTTGTTTCTATATAGAAATAAGAAGTGGAAACACACTAGGCTTCCTCAAGGGTACTACAAGTCCCCTTCCATATTCAACAGGGTCCTACAAATGGACTTACGCAATGGACAGTTAGAAAGTGTTGTTATACAATACGTAGACAGCATCTTGATTTGCAGCAAAACAGAAACGCAGTGTAGAAATGACTCCGTGCACGTGTTGACTGTGCTCGCAGAAAAAGGGTACATGGTCGACAAGGCCAAATTACAATATTGCCAGAAGGAAGAACTGTACATTGGCAAGATGGCCAAAAAGTGACACCAGAAAGAGCTGAGCTAATACTCGAGACTCCAAAACCCACAATCATAAGGCATACAACTATCAAATAGCAACGCCGTCATACCTAGCGCACCCACACCTACTAGCAATACTTCCGGCTTTACATTTAAACCGGTTACCATACCTGAAATTCAAAAAATCATAGCATCCCTCAAACCCTCTAACTGTAAAGGGGACAGCTGCCCCGCACAGATCATCAAAGACGCGGCGCGAGACCTTGCCCCATTTATTTCCAAACTAGTAAACCTATCCTTCTCTACTAATTCTGTACCTAACAACCTAAAACAGTCTTGGGTTCTCCCTCTCCTAAAAAAACAATCTCTTGACCCAACCATTCCCACCAATTACAGGCCTATTACCACGGTCCCCTTCCTGCTAAAAATCCTCAACAGAGTTGCCTATCTGCAAATCCAGGATTACCTGGAGGCTAATCAACTGCTAGGCCTGCGTCAATCTGGCTTTCGCCCTCAACATGGAACGGAAACTGCCCTTGTTGACCTTAAAAGCCAGATTGATGTCATCAAGGACAAAAATAAAGCAGCTATCCTACTCCTCTTAGACCTTTCAGCAGCCTTCGACTTGGTTGACCACAAAATACTTTGCAACCACCTCTATTCTGCTGCCCACTTCTCCCCCCCTGCTGTCATGTGGATTCAATCCTTCCTAGCCAACAGAACTATGAGGGTTTTTTCATCTATGGCTGCAGCTGACCCCATCCCCATTACCTGTGGTGTCCCACAAGGGTCCTGCGTCTCCCCTACCTTCTATAACATCTTTACAAAACCCCTCTTTGATAAACTGGACCATCTGGGTGTCACCTACACCAACTACGCAGATGGCACCCAGATACTCCTCACCATCTCTGGCAACTATAACACTGACACCACCAGGATCAACAAAATCTTTGCCATCATTCAGGCATGGATGGCCACACACAGTCTCTGTCTGAATGATGAGAAGACCAAGCTCCTCCTAGTCGGGTCCACTAATAATCTACAGAAACTCAGCCCCGATTACTCAAACTTCACCATAAATGGGAACATCATTCCAGTTGTGAAAAACGTGAAAATGTTAGGCTTCTACTTGGACGCCAATACCAACATTGCCAAACAAGTTAACATGACTGCCTCAGCCACCGCATACACGGGTAAACTAATCAGGGCCTGTAGACCATTTCTATCTACAAACAGTTGCCTCATTCTGGCGAGAGCCCTTATACAATCAAAGCTTGACTACTGTAATAGCCTCTACCTTGGTGCTAACCAAGCCATAATCAAGAAACTTCAGATCCTCCACAATAATGCGCTGAGAGCAGCACTAAATATTCCCAAGAGGGAGCACATTTCCCACACAAGAATTTCTTGCAAACGGTTATCCATTCAGCAAAAAATTGACCTAAAAACCCTCTGCCTCACCTACAAAGCCTTAAACCACCTAGCCCCCCAATACCTGACTAACAAACTCACTCTTAAACCCAACACAAGAGTCGCCAGATCATCCAATACCCTCAGCCTCATCATGCCCAGATTCACCGCCAAAAGAGCGGGAGGCTCGAGTTTCACGGTCCTCGCCCCTCAACTTTGGAACACACTGCCACTGAATATTAAACTGGTCAAATCCTTCCAATTGTTTAGAAAACTAGTCATCAGCTGGCTACTGGAGAAGATAACCCTTAGTTAGATTAAGCTTAGTTCTTATTGTATATATTGTACATACTCTGAAATGCTTCTTACTACCTGCCTGTACATACTATATATGGCATATTCCCGCCACATTTGTATAACCGCTTATATACTGTAACTTTGTAACTTGTCCTAAGCGCCCATTTACCCCTGGGTCTGGAGCGCTATACTAAATAAAATAAACAAACAAACAAACAAACAAATGCAGCAGGGTCTAGGGCTATGTAATTTCTGCAGAGAATGGGTATTTGATTACAGCACTTACACTAGGCCCTTGTTAAGTGCACTGAAAGAAGCACAAAGAGGGGAGGGCACCTTGCAGTGGACGGAAGAAATGACTGAGGCATTTGAAGAGCTGAAGATAGCAATATGCACAGCTCCCGTGTTAGGAATCCCAGACTATCAAGACAAATTCTTCTTATTCTCACATGCCAATGGAGTAGTAATAACAATGGGACACAAACCAATAGCATACTTCAGTGGGAAATTAGACCCAGTGATGAAAGGTTACTACACTTGTGAGCAGTCACTAGCTGCTGCTGTATTTGCAGTGGAGATGTCAGCGTGCATTACTATGGAATGCAGCACCACTCTTTTTTTGGAGCATACTCTCTTCGCAATACTGGAAAGGCCCAAAAGTACATTGACAACACAGAGGTCTTCGTGGCAATGAGGTGTTACTGTCAACCCCAGTTCTCAAGATAGTGAGATGCCGACTTGTCAACCCGGCAACATTCATCACCAAACCCATAAAGGATGACGACTACGTGCACGACTGCACCGTGAACATAGAAAACCATGGCAACATCCTGACAGTACAGGAGAATGCTCTTGAGGGGGGAGACATACTTTATATTGATGGGTCGGCGACAATAGACCAGGCCACAGGAGATAAACATACAGGGATGGCAGCAGTGAGGTTAAAAGAGGATGGTAAAAAGTGAGGTGGTAGTGAGTACACGGTTACCATCTCATTTATCAGCACAGGCTGCAGATCTTTTGGCTGTAATATTGGCAATGGAACATAGCAAAAACAAAGAAGTGACATTTTATTCAGATTCAGCCTACGTGACATCCACAGTGCATTCTGGGCTGTCACGTTGGCTGAGGAGTGGCTTGAGATGTGCTGATGGGTCACCAGTGCAGCACACACTCCTATTGGCCAGACTTATAGAGGTGCTCCAGTGCCCACTGCGCACGGCAGTGGTGAAATTCCAGGCCCACATGAGGGGGGAGATTCGCTTCTCTAGGGGCAGCAGACGCAGAAGCAAAACGTGATGCTTATTTTGGGGACATTTTAGTAATTCACTCTTCATCCCCAGCATGTATTCGTGTTTGAAAAATGGTGTTGAAAGAATGGTATAACACATTGCCAGTGACACAGATTATGCAATTGCATGGAACGGCACCAAGAGAGGAGAAGGAGCAATGGGTTAAAAGGGGATGCTCAGTATCTCTGACAACCGCCCTATGGCGGCAAAACAACACTGGGAAGGTAGTAATGCCAATCTCATTATTGTACACTGCACTAACACAGTGGCACCATCCTACCCATATGGGGAAGGATGTACGTGCTGTTCATATTGGAGAAGACTGGTTCTGTCCTAATTTGGCGGAACATGTGGCAGAAATTATGACTAATTGCATTGTTTGTAAACAATTCACAGCAGGTCACACACTAAGGATAGTGAGAGGAGCCATACCTCGCCCAATGGGTCAGTCCAACACCTTCATGTTGACTCTGTAGACATGCTCCAAGTATGCCAGGGCTACCACTACATGATAGTGATTGTGTGCCGATTTTCCCGATGGATCGAAGCTGGTCCATGTTTCCATCCTGATGCCACCAGAGCAGCAAAATTCCTGGTTCAGGAAATATTCCCATGATGGGGCATGTGTGAGACCCTCACTTCACCAATGAGCTGTTTCATCACATCACAACCTTGCTAGGGATACAACACATGTTTTCTTGTGCTTACCACCCACAGGTAAACAGCATGTATGAGCGTCTCAACGGGCTGCTCAAAGAAAACAGCTAAGATAAATAAATGCTACATAAGAGTTGGTTATATTGTTTACCCTTAGCCTTATTCGCCTTGCACAACAAACAAGGGAACGACCACCATTTAACCCCAAATGAGGTGTTAACCAGATGGTACATGAGACTTCTGCTGGCTCCTCCCACTAGGGCATTGTTAGATGTGGAAAGATGTCTGATGTATTAGGACAGGAAAAGTATGTGTACTCTGCTTCCTTGATGGCCAGTGGCTCTTTTATTTCTCGTCAACTGCAGAGACAACAGGAGAGGCCCAAAGTAAAAGATGAAAGAGACAAACCAGAAGCAAATGAAGAAAGACTAAAATCTCCATAACTTTATCCAGGAGACAGTGCCCTTTTGCGTAATTTCACTCGTAAGTGGTTCAAACCACGCTTTACGGGACCCCATGTTGTAGAGAAAATAACAGATCGAGCCATGAAACTCCAAGATAAAAAGGCCTGGAATTATCTTGGCAACATCAAGCCATGTCAAGCAGTGGCCTCTCCTAGCATCAACAGTGAAAGGGCCTATGTTCCACAAGCAGAACAAGGGGACCATTCAGGAACATCACAGCCCAGCAGAGGCCAGCCTATCATTACTCACTCCAGAGCAAGAGAGATAGGGAAAGGACTTCCTACACATCCAGATTGAGGGTACACTGTCTGTTTACTGTTTTCCTTTCTGCAAACTGACAGCACTCCTCGTGAAAGTGCGACTGTTATTACTGCATTATCACATGCTTCCCCATGACCCTCATCCTGCGACATTCCAAGGCCAATTTGTTCACTTTGTTAGGAGATCTAACAATGCAAGGTGCCATCTTAGTGTATTTTTCCATGTTTCCCTGGCCTATTCGTCCCAAACATACCCACAACTGGATGGAGGAAATCCTTCAGTGCTTTAAGTACTTTGTTATCCTTGAATACGCACTGTCTGGGAAACATTATTTTTCCATGCACTGACACAGCATCACATTCACGGGAGGCGTGACTTAATAAAGTACTAACAAAATAATGCATTTCTAGCTCATTGCAGGCGGTCAATAAGCATTGTTCAAGCTACACAAGATTTCGAAGAGGAGTAAGTAGTGGGTACCATTATTAAAAGTGTGCTAATTGTGTCTTGTGTCTTCTTTTCATTTGGTATTTTTGCTCTTATTTTTTGGTGAATGTCCTTTGTTATAGAGAATAAAGCTGTAACCCCTACTAACACAATGCCAATTTCGGCAGGTGGAACTACCATGTCACGTGGGGAGGTAAGCACTGCAAGACCAGTAAGTAGAGGTAAACACAGTGTTGATGTAGAGATAGGAAGGGCTGATCTCTATCTCACGGATACTGCTGGAGTATCTAATTACATGTGGTATAAACACATGACTAAAGTAGGGAAACAAACCACTGGAGAGAGCAGCTATGTGTGCTCTCTAATACCCTACACCGTGAGTGCCTCCAGAACGTTTGTGGAAACTGAAATACAAGCAGCAAGAGCACAGTGCCTTATGTACCTGTTTATGTCTACTACCTGAAGACGATTCCAATGGAGAACAGGAACCTTGAGATGGATGTCCAAAACAACATTCCCCTATCAAGAAAGCTATATAAAAACACTTGACATGATGGACAATTATTGGATAAAGACCATACAAGGTTATACAAGGCTATAGAATGCATAACTGATGGCGCACAAAAAAGAGAGACCAAAATGATAACACTGAAAGAATGACCATGCCCTAAGAAGGGACCTAAAGAAATAGGAGGAGAACCAGGATACTGGGAACGACCATAGATGCTCATATACGGCCACGTTTACGCAGCTGAAGGATGGAAAGAAGGTGTAGTGGGAAGCAAAGCACACATGCTCCTAACAGTTCCAGTGAACACAGTACAGGAAAAAATGACAAATGCCTAAAAGAGAGGGACGCAAGTGCGAACTTACTGACTTGTGTGGAAAGTGAAGCTGGACCAACGCCCATAATACCACTGAAGAAAGCAGCATTATGCTTCCCGAATGATGGAGCAGTGAAGGTTGGAGAAAACAAAGATTGCAAGCGAACAGTAAAGGCTCCAGGCATGAAAGGTGGGACAGCAGCATTGATGGATCATTATTGGGCCTGTGGATCTAAGGCATACAAGAAGCTGCCACCCAACTGGGGAGGGGTATGCTTGTTGGTGCACATCAACACGCCGGCACTAGTAGTTCCACGAAAAGACATCAAAATGGATGACTTCCCTAAAATGGACGATGCCAGAAGAAAGAAGCGGTCAGTAGAATTGACTAGGGTAAAAAGGGAGAACTACATTTCCTCAGGATCAGACGCTTCTCTGGACAGCATACCACATGAGCACTGGTTGTTTAGTAGGACAGGGATGTACTTTGCATCAGTAGTTCCAGCAGTACAGACATACACAAATGCAAAATGGCTCCAGATTACGAGGTGGGAGCTGATGCAGACAATAAACTCAACTTTCAATTGCTTCAACACCATAAAGGAAGAGCTCTGAGCAGTAAGGTTGATGGCCCTCCAAAACAGATATGTTCTGGACCTTCTCACAGCAATGGAAGGAGGAGTTTATGCCAATATCGGGTCTTCTTGCTGCACATTCGTACCAATAAACGATGAAGCAAAAGTGACACTTACTGAAGCAGTTACCAGACTATCAAAGATGCATACCAAAATGGAGGAAATAGCAAAAGGTGCAGCAAAGGATGAAGGATGGCTATCAAATATATTCTCCTGGATACCCACATGGATGGAGAATGGGCTAACAGTATTACTAACAGCACTAATACTAGTATTACTGGCACTGTGTGTGAGCAGGATATGCATCACACAATGCAGAAATATGACAGAGAAAACTGTAGGGATGAAAGTATTAGTAGACAATAATGGTGGAGGAGAAGATAGTAGAAGCTAGAAATACAATAAGGATGCACACTGTTCCCGACTGAAATGATCAGATTTGAAGATCCCAATGACTACAAACAATATTGGGTAAAATGGTATGGTACAACCCAGAAGGAGACTGCTGTTATATGACATGGAGTTTAAATGACCATGCAAACTACTATGGACACCTTGGATGAGTAACAAAGATTTGGCTCCCAAGAGCTACGGTGAATAGGTTTGGAGATGTGGTTGACAGGTCGACCAGAGGGAGGACTAAAGAGAGTGTCTCTGGAATGGCCCTCATGTCCCATATACGCATGACAGCCCGTAGACTGAGAAACGCGAGATGCCAGTCACTGTTTGGCCAGCCCCCAGGTGGGCCAGTACCTCCTACATATGTGAGCAGATATTCCGTATGTGAGCAGATATTCTCTTAGACAACCATTCAAACCCTATTCAGCTGATGTCTTTGCAGATACAGGTGCCACAGCACTGTACCAGGTTGACTAATGATAAATATCCTGCTGTGCTGACATCATTAGTGACCCCACGACATAATAACATTGGTCACAAAGTAAACTCCTGTCCCGCCACAAAGTTACATAGACACGCATGTGTACTCACGAAGAACATGCATAGACAGTTCTATAGACAGAGGATAGAAACATGTACATACTGTCTGAAGCTTTTTTCCTTTACCTAGCCAAACACAGAAACGCAAGAAAGCAAGAGTCGCACAGAGCAAGCTTGCAAACCGCTTTTTGCATCTAACCATATGGAACTTCAGGCACGTATAAGGAACATCAAAGAGCCAAATACTACTATCCTGTAAGGCGAATATTACTATCCCCTAAGGAGAATATATATATATATATATATATATATATATATATATATATATATATAAACTATAGAATGACTGTAGTGAAATTGCACCAAGCCACAGACCTCAGAATAAAATGGTGAAGAGAACCAGATTCTATAGCACGAAGCACAGGGCCAGTACTCGCAGCCAAGGACAAAGGCGGGTGGAACATTCCTTGCTCTGAGGGCAGGGAGCCACTCAGAAAATGACAAAATAAATCCTCACTAATTGCAGACCGAGAAGTTCAGTTTTGCGGTCCTCACCCACGTGACTGAGCCAAGCCGAACAATAGCCCTTTACCCGTGGTGGGAAGAGAAGCGGTTCCCAGCGAAGCAGACAAGAACTGATACAGGTGTTGCCCAACGAACATCGCAACCTGCAGGCACTCTCTCAGGCTAAATGGCTATACCAGTGGCAACAATTGAGACACACAATCTTCCTCATTACCATGAGAAGGTAAACTGAGCGCTGTGAACAGAGCAGGGTCCCAGGCATGCGAGGACCTGCTCCAGCCAATCAGGGAGCCCAAATACTGGGGTGGCGTGTAAAGGGCAAGGGCCAATGGTAGTCCTATGACCCTGCAACAATGTAATAAATCTTTTTTGTGGCAGTCTCAGGCAACATGGAAGGACCATTTAGGCCACTCATATAGGTAATACCACCCAAACCACCCAATAGAATGGGCTCTTAGGTTTTAGGGGAGAAGTGAGCTTTTGTGACGCAATTATGTAATAAAAACTTGTGACACAGGCTCAGGAACTGTGCTTGCCGGAGAATGTGTTTTTTCCTGCATGATCCCTGTCTGTTTTGGAAAATAAAAGCCAGTTCTAATTTGCCCTTGGCTGAGTCCTCCGGCATTGGCGGGGGAGGGTTTATTGGGCCCTGGGCACTCTGTGGAACAGTGACTGTGTAGCACGCACCCCAGTCCTCTGGCATACCTTTACAGAATCATTGAAGGAGGGCAAAATAGGGGGCTCACTCATGCCTCGTGGATTAATAGTTTGGGTGGCCAGTGTAGCCCAGGCAGTAAAGTAACTTAGGCAAGCCTTTATTCGTCTGCTGCAGCAGTAGTGACTGAGACTATGCGTACTTCCAAAGATGGAGTGGACCAAGGCTGCAGAAGGACCGCCTGAACTGCCTGTTTGTTGTAAGTCTAAAAGTCTGCCTATAACAATGCTAGCACACATTGTTCAAACACACATTGAGATTGGCTTTGTGGACAAGTGGCATAGATATGGTTTACAGGGTGTCCAGTCATTTGGTCGACTGAAAACTGGTCGAATGACATTTGGTCGACGCAATTTGGTGGAAAACCAAATGGTCGAATTTTTTTTTTATTTATATATTTATTTTTCGGGTTTTCGTTTTTTAAAAAAAGGGGGTTTTAGAGAAAAAAGGGCGGGGGGAGGGGGTTAGGGGGGACCCCCCAAAAAAATAAAAAAAAGGGGTGAAAATAAAAAAATAAAAAAATTCGACCATTTGGTTTTCGACCAAATTGGTTCGACCATTTGTCTGGTCGACCAATTTTCTTCGACCAAATGTCTGGTAACCGTTTACAGTGGCAATGCTGGCATATAATTTTTTTGAGGCGGCCTCAAAATTGTGTATGTGCACAGGTAGCATGAAAATGTATTGTTCATATATATATATATATTAAGAGATGACCGTCTGATATTCTTTTGGCACAGTTATCAGAACATATGCTGGGAAATGCGCCTGTGCAGTGTAACCTGGAATCTATTTGAGTATTTCGTGGGTTTTCCTGCAGAACAGATTACAATTCTGTGGCTTTTCAGCTATTTCCCTACAGTTCGTGCTGTAAACTGCATCATTTTGAGACATCATTTTAAAATGTTCCTAGGAGGAGCAATCCCCCAGCCGCCCTCATTTGTTTTGGCTTGTTCACTGCAATCACTTCTCAGGCAAATTCAAGGAATACATTTACATCCCACCACTTTAAAAATTCACGAGCCGCCACTGTTGTGCAGTAAGTTTGCATTCGCATTTTCTTCTGCCAATTAGCTGGGTTCACCTCACGAGATCAGGTGCATACATATGTGGCCCTCCAGAGATCTTAGCGCAACCTGTATGCATATGCATGATGTCTGGTAGGCTGTCGCTGCCTTTCATCTTTATACATTCATAAAATTAGCACCATTTGGTTGGGGAATAGTAACAACAGTTCACTGAAGTGTTAGGAAAGAGCAACATCTGGGAAAGAAGCACTACACCAGAACAAGCATTGGCAAAGCCAATATGACTGGCTATTTAACAGGCTTTAGTGGTTGTCTATGTAGGGATGAGTTTGATTATGTGGATGGAGCATGGATGGAAGGATAAATGAGCGTGATCATTTAGATGAATGCTGGATGTCATTGTGTGAATGGATGTAATTGGGTGGATGTGCAGTTGTAATTGTGGGGATGGGTAAAAGTAGATGGGTTTGATGGATGAATACGTGAAATTGTGCATGTGTGCATGCTTGACATGATTTGTGGAAGTTTGTAGATGGATAAATGAGTCTGATTGAATAGGCGTGATTATGTAAATGTAGGCATGGGCGTAAATAGATGCACGGAAGTAAAGAAAGGGGCCCCTTAACAGACTACATGTTCTACTCAATACAATTAATAACGTGTTGTCATATTTAAGTACCCCTACTCCGCACAAATTCTGTAGACAGACATGATAACATTGTTGAACATCAATGATCCTGTCCCGCTTTGCTTGATGTGCTTTTCACTCTGAAGTGAACTGCACTGAAATGGGCGTGTGTGGATGGCTGACATACCCCACAGCAGACGAAGAGAGGAGAGGCGAGATTTGGCATGCTGCAGGATATTGGGACCTTGTGTGCGCTCGCCCCCCACCCCCCGTCGCCTGACCCTGGCGTAGTGCAGCACGCTGCGGTGCAAATATCACGGGAACTGTGGGTCCTAGGGCCTTGAAACGTGGTTTTCGAGGTCTATGGGAACTTTAAGTTGTGTTCCTCGCGTCGATTCGTCGGTTGCTCTACGACCACATTGATGTTTCACTGATTTCAGGCAACCGTCTCACGTGTGATGGGGCTGAAATGTGGGGAAAGGAGTGGGGTGTCCAAATGCCATGTAGCCAGTAATGTTCAGAGAGTCCTAACCGGTAACTATGCAAAATGTGGCGCAGATTGGTGGAACGGTGTGGGAATATATAAGAAACAAACCAACAGATGTTCTGCTTCATTTATAGAGAGATGAGTGTCTTTATCATCACATGTATTTGCCTCTCACATGAAGAAAAACGAACATCTGGTCAAATGGGCCATAGAGTGAAATGCATGTAAAACGGTCTTTGCCCCTGAAAAGCCAGTGCGTGAATAGTGAGTTATCCATGAGTCAGCACCCCCTTTCTCTACTCGTTGCCAGGGATCCGGGGGTTGCACGGAACTTCGCCTGGACGCTGAAAGGCTCTATATCATGGGGGTTGCTATGGGAACTACAGGTGTCTCCATTGCAATTCCCTGGTGATCTGGCGGAGCTATCGCCCTCTATGCATAGATGCCATGTCCCACTCGAAGGGATCTGACTTGGCGCGCGTGTATGGGTGCTCCCCAAAGATCTGACTGAGCCGGTAGTGTCAGGCTACTCAAACACGCGCACACATAGGGGCCCCCTGCGCCCACTGCCAGAAGGTTGCAACACTGCCAACAGCCGCTGTGGCTGTTTATCCCCCTCCGGATTCAGAAATGACAGCTCTCAGCAGCAAGCACTCAACCCGCTCAGCATTTTTTTTATACCGGGGGCCTGTTCGGATGAGCTGTTATCTGCTCAGCGCTGCTTTGTGGCATTGATGCTGCTGATTTCTGTCGGCGTGGAAGCCCACTTATCCTTTTATATATTAATCTCCGCTCTGCTGCTTCCCTCTAAAAGGTTACCGTTGTTTGCCAGCTGTCACAAGCCCGTCAAGACATCTTTACAGTGCGGCGGCCATTTCCCTTCTCCTCCAGTGGCCAAGGTCGCCCGCTGGCTGACGAGGACAAGGAAGGAAAACCAAACACACAGTGCTCCCCAGCGCACCCTGGTTTTGAGGTGTCCATCTCGCTTTAACAACCTATATGATATAGGGCAATCACTTTATATCCTGCTGTAAAGGGCAATTTCCCGACAACACGTGTTTTCTCCTGGATCCAGTTGCTGGGGACATGGGTTTTAGGTGTGTAATGAACTGTTTTGGGAACAATTCCACCTCCACTGTTGCACTGCTTTCAGATGGCATTCACAGGTTTTACTGGCGCCTGTTGTTTTCATTTGCCATGTATTTGCCTAGAGAATTTCCCTTGGTTTTTGCAACTGGCTCAAGTAGAAACCATTTGTAAATAGTGCTTTTCCATCAAGAGGAAGCATTTTACAGAAGACGGGTTTCACAGAAGAAGTGTAGTGGGCAGGAGCACAGTAACACCATGTAAAGGACTTCATTTGAATAAGGCACCACAGGGTCTGCAGGGTCTCACAGAAACTCACATACGCTCCCTCACACTATTATAGTACTCATTATTTATGTATAGGTTGTTAATAATTCACCTATACAGCAAATGGTGTTTCAAGGCGCAACAAGACGGGGGGAAGGGGGGAGAGAGGTGGGGACAAGAAGACTAACAAAAACGGCCCTAGTAGGTCTTGTGTCGTTCGGGTTATGCAAGTGTAGTAAAAAGAAGTTCAGGGGCGTGGGGGACAAAGCGGAATGCACTAATGCTAAGGGGGGAGAGGAAGTGCAGGTCGGAGTGGAGAGCACGCAAGTGCTGAGGGCGGGGGAGGGGGTGGGTGCAAAAGGGCCCCTGGGCTAGGCGAGTGCTAAGGGGAGGCAAAGTGGACAAGTACCAGGGGAATGCAGAGAGTGCAGGGGAATGAAGGTCCACATACTAAGTGCGAATAAGAGGCTGGATGGGCTCAAAGGGTGCAAGCCCGGCCAGGCTAGTGCAGGGGGAGGTGTGAAGAATCAACTTCCGGGCCACCAGTGGTCCTGGGATGAATATCGGTTACAAAACCAAAATAATCCCCACACCTCTAGTACACCAGAAAGGATCCGAACAGATTGGAAACACAATCAAATTATAAACCTCCTTGTCCAATTTTGGTAACGTGGCTGGAACAGCAGGCTTATCTCCGCAAGGTTGTGGATCGTTAGTTGTAACACAGTGAAAATACAATTATTACCTGATGATAAAAGGGACTGTCTAGTGAAGGGTGTATAAAGTTCTAGCACACTACAAAATACAGCCCACCCTGTAAAGGAATGTAGAGCGCAGACAGTTTCAAGAAGGAAAAGGGATGCACCCTGGATACTGACAAGAGGGTAGTCGGCAAAGTAATCAATCTCAATAGTTCAAGGATACTTGGTTTCAGCTCAAAGGGAGCAATGGGTCATAAAATGTCACTAGGGACCTTCAGAGAAGGTCCAGAGGGACAGAACCACAATGTACCTTGTGCTTGTAGAAGTTCTTGGTGCTCGAGAGGGTAGAGTCGTTTCAAGGTGCTTTGCAGCTCCAGTTACAGAGTTCAAGACAGGAGACATCTGCGGGTATCAGGCAGCAGGCAGTTTGGCGAGCAAGGCTGGAAGGACAGCTGCACGCTGGCCTACACAGCAGCTTGGGGTCAGTAATCGTTGTCTCAGTGCTGGTTGGTGGGTCTGAAGCACTGGTCGAGGCGTCTTGGATGACGTTAGCGACTGCAGCGCGACAACAGTCAGCAGTGCAGTCGGTTTCAGCTCAAGGGGTTCGACTGGCTCGAAAATGTCCTTTAAGGCGGATGCTGGTTGGTGCTTGTTGATGCACTCCTCCTAGCTTCTCACTGGGCTCATGTCGTCCTTTAAGGCGGACGGCCTAAAGCTGAGGAGACTGCTAAAGGCAACGGCCTGGTCCTTGGTTTGGTTCACAGACTCTCAGGCACTTGCCACCTAGGAAGCTTGCTTGAAGGCCCTATCAGGGCAGGCTGTGTGCTGGCTGCGTACCGGTTCTGGTCCTCTGGATTCTGTATCTCCCTCTGTTCCCTAGGAGATGTTTATGGGAGGGATCTGGCTTCCCTCTTTGGAAATCCGGGCCTTCCTTCACTGGTGAAAGCTGTAAGGCAGATTGCACCTTCAGCCAGAGTCCAAATGAGTTCTTGTTACTCCTTACAAAGTCTTCAGATGATCTTCCCAAAAGATGGGCCTAGCCCTCTTTTAAAGACAAATTGACCACAGTGATTGATATAGGCTAAGCCTACCTTAATGAACCAATCCTGGGGGCCCCACCAACAATCTCTTGTATGCCTGAGGTCATAACCAGAGTGCTTTCAAACAGAAAAAGGTGAAGAAACGAAAACATGTAATACTAAGTGCCACCCATCTTCGTCTGTTGTGGATCAAAGGGTCTCTCTGGTTAATTGAGCTCTCTGTGGTTCCTGATTAAAGCGGCAGGTCTCCCTTGAACTGCGGCGAGAACAGACTTTCAGTCTCCATCAATCCACATACACATACCTTCTGAATGGGGTCCCCCTGCAGGGGTTGCCTACTGTAAATACATAGTCCTAGACATGACAGGTCATGTGTCATAGATACTTTAGAAAGGGAGCTGGCTTCTACTGTATAACAATAAGAAATTATCATTTTATAAAAGTTGTAAAAGTTTGTTGATCGAACTAACAAAACAACGGTTTGAAATAAAAAAAAAAAGGGAGCTGGCTTCAAGTTGACACAGTGCATATGAAAGGGGTGTTCGGGTTTCCTGTCTCCTTTGTTTTAGCTTCTGCAGCCAGGCCCCATGTGGGCCTGTTTGGAGTATACTCTATTGGTATGTTACTTATGTGAATTTCTGCCACGATCTGCAGAGGGTAAACAAAAGGACAGGGCAGATCCAGGGAGCCTTTGATAGTTAATTAGGCTGGCCATGACAAGAGGAAGGTTTTGACCCTCTGCCTTCTGAGATGCACCGTATACTCCACCTACCAGAACCCAACTAAATATGACAGGGAAGACTGCGCCTGTAGGGTGTCCACCCAGGGTACATGCGTCTATGTGGGGTACATGTGATTTTACCAACTGAAATTCGTACATTTCATTGCGACCATAATACTGATTTTTTATTTTTATTTGGGGGTCCCCCCAAGCCGCTGTTTCTCTCCCCTTATAACGCCACCCCAACCCCATCCCAACTCATTTTAACCTCTTACCACACTACCACATATATATTTAACTAATATTTTCAGTTTTTTTCCGTGTTCTGTACTTCAGTGAAATATACCACTCTATTGTTTTCCATAAAATTACTGGGTACCGTCTATGTGTATGTCGTGCAGTGAGCACAGGAAATGTGTGCAGATTAGCCCCACACATTTTCCAGAGGTTGATCTACCATAATTCAATTTCATATAAAATTTCAAGAAAAGCCCAGGTGACCGCACGCCCACTCTGCGGATGGTCGAATTCATCAAAGGAGGAGCCCGGAAGGGAAGTGCAGGTAGAGGGAGGTGCTGGGGTAGACTGGGAGTGGAGGGCTTGATGCCCTGTATGAATCAGAAGGAATGAGGGAGCCAGTCAAAATACGGAAGAGGGGGACATTAGCAGAGAAGAGGGGAGGAAGAAGAGGAGGGTCTTGAGAAGCTTCCAGTACTTAAGGAGATCTGGCTCAAGTTTGTGAGGGGCAGGTAGGCCATTCCAGAGGGGGGCTCCTGCAGAAGAGAGAGATCTATCCCCACTCTCTGCTTGGAAAAGCATCTGATCTGCAAAGAGTTGGGGCTAAAAGATCGAAGGGCTCTAGCAGGGAGGTATTTAGGGAGAGAGGGAGTTGGATGTAGCATGGTCCCAGGCCCAGAAAGCCTTGTGGGTTATGCAGAGGGTCTTGAACTTGATCCTCACAGCAACCGTGAGCCAGTGGGGAGATTTTAGGGCAGGAGAGATGCAGTCCCTGGGCTTGAGGCCAAGGATAAGTCTCGCTGTCCTATTCTGGATTAGTTGGAAGGAGCAAAGGCAGGATTTAGACAGATTGAGGAAGCGGCTGTTGCAGAAGTCCAGCCTAGAGAGGACCAGATCTCTGGAGGCAATTGAGTTTCCGGGGAAATTGAGGAAAGGGAGAATGCCTCTGAGGAGGTCCAGCTGAAAGTGGGCCTTCTTGGCAAAGTCTGTGATCTGAGGAGAGAAGAAGAGAGAAGAATCCAAGAAGACGCCAAGGTTGTTTGCCTCATAAGAGGGTGGGGGGTAAAGGAGGAAGGCCAGAGAGTAGGAGGGAGCTGGTGTCTTAATGAGAAGGATCTCAGTCTTACTGGCATTGAGGCAGAGATCGTTAGCTGAACACCATGCCTGAATACCAGCCAGTCAGACAGCAATGAGAAAGGAAGAAGAGGAGGCAGTGGAGGGAAGCTTGAAGGAGAGCTGAGTGTCGTCCACATAACACTGGAAGTCAGGAGAGAGGGCAGTTATGAAATGGGCTAGAGGAGCAAGGTAGATGTTGAAGAGCCACAGCAAGAAGACAGAGCCCTGGTGGATGCCACAGGTGGATAGTGTGATGGAGGAGAGAAAAGGGCCCAGTTGAACCTGGGATGGTCGGTCAGAGAGGCAGGAGGTCAACCAGTCCAGTGCCAGGTCTGTGATCTCATGGGTACCACAGAGTCGATTTATAAGTGTGCCATGATTGACCATATCAAAAGCAGAGGAAAAGTCAAGTAGGATGAGAACAGAAGGAGAGCTGGAATAAAGATTTGAGAGAAAGTGTTCACGGGTGTTCAGGAGTGCGGTTTCCATGACTCTGGTTGCTCTGAAGGCAGGCTAGTGGTAGTGGAGACAACCAACAGATTCAGTGTGGTGGATCAGCTGGGAGATGACCAGCTTCTCTAAGAGTTTCCCCAGCAAAGGGGTAATGGAGATAGGGTGGTAGTTAGCTGAGCAGGAGGGGTCGGCAGAATGATTTTTGAGTAGAGGGTGCAGAAGGGAGTGCTTGAGGAGTAGCGGGAATGAGCCAGTGGCAAAATAGTGATTGCAGAAATCAGTGATGGCTGGAGGAAGGGAGGCAACGTTGTCCTTGATAGTTCTTGAGGAGCACCTGTTTCGAAGAGACGTTCATAGAGAAGACGTAATATAGAGACCTCATCCGGTAATATGGGAGATAAAGAAGAGAGTAAGAGGGAAGGGCAGAGGGGGGCTATGGGTGGCCTGAGAGCAGGTAAGGCAGAAGGGAGGGGTGTAGAGGAGAGTGAGGGAAGGAGGTCCTGAGTTTTAGTTCTGCAGGCCAGTGCAGTGCTAAGGTCAGGGGTGTCAGTGGAGAATTGGAGACTGCAGTAGGATTGGCGAGTTCCTAGGAGATTTTGAACAGTTCAGCCATGTTGTTAGTGGCCCCAGAGATGCAGACTTGTATATAGGCCTTCTTCTTCGAGCAGATGTAGAGTCTGTATTGCCTTTGGAGCAGGTGGCAGTCCGGTCTGTCAGAGGATGTGCTTGAAGCCTGTCACTTCCGCTCAGCACCTATGCGCTTGCGTTTCAGAGAGGCTAGGTCGGAATCATACCAGGTGTTATGCTTGCAGGCAGGCTTCATGCAGATTCTCATGACAGGCACAAGGATGTCCAGACTGTTGAAGATGGAGAGTTGATGGTTAGCAAGGGCTGTGTCAGTGTGAGATTCAGTGGCCAGAATGGGAAGGGGAATGAAAGTGGCAGCAAAAGCAGCAACTGACACTCTCTTCATCGTTCGAATGACGGAGGAGTCTGCAGTGTGGGAAGAGGCTTAGCCCAGGGGACCCAAGAGATCCAGGTGAGAGGACAGGAGAGCATGAGCAGACCAGGAGAGAGGTGCAGTGAGAGGGTTGGAGATGGGGATGTCTGCTTAAGATGAGAGCATCCAAGGTGTGTCCAACTTAGTGTGTCAGATCGCAGGGAAGAATGATGAGGGAAAGAGAGTCACAGAGACTGCAGAAGAGTCCAGAGGCCACATCAGGGGAGTCAAGGTGAATATTGAAGTCTCAGAGGAAGAGAAGCTTGGAGATGGAGGCCAGGAGAGAAGAGGTGAGGTCAGACCACTTCGAGAGGAAGAGGGAGACCGAACCAGGGGCCCTGTAGATGGTATCAAGAGTCAACAAGAGGATTGGAGAGACACTAAGCCTGCAAACGAGGCATTCAAAGGATGAGTAGGAGTAGGACTTAGTGGGTATGATAGTAGCAAGGACCCATTCAGGGAAGATCAGGGCCTCTCTGCCCCCAGACTGATTAGGCCTGGGCTTGGAGAGGCTCTTGTAGACTTCTGGGAGAAGTGTATCAAAAATAGTGATAGAGCTGGCTGTGAACCATGCCTCGGTGAGAGCGAGGCCGTCAAGGTCAAAGTCTTCCAAGAGTTGTCAGAGGAGTGTTTGACGACAGAGAGTGAGTTGAGGGTAGCTAAGTGGAGCTGGTTGATACCTTTGAAGCTCTTCCGAGGAGGGGTACTGGAATGTGGTATGCCCATCAGTGGTGGCAAAGAGGCCAAAGGGGTGGCAGAAGGAGTAGTGGCAGGAGAAGGGAGGAAGTTGATGACAGACAGAAGACAACTATCGAGAAGGAGGAGGTTGGACTGAGAGTACTGGACCATGACAGTGCCATGCTGGTAGACATTAATGATAACCTTAGAGGATGGGAAATATGTCAGTTGTACTTGCCATCGGGTTCCACCATTAATGGGTGAAGAAGTGAAAGGGGAGATCGCTGCAACCATATCTGGAATCCAAAGGTCTGGAGAGGGAACAACAAAGAGGATGTCAGTGACAGTCTGCCTGGAAGAAGCGTTGACATGGGTGTCAGCGATGGGCAGGCCTATGTTCGAGACCAAGAGATCTTTCTTGACCATTTTCCTTGCACACTTTGAAAGAGGGATAGGTGAGAGAGTAGCAGATAGAGAAGATAGGGGGGGGGGTGGAAAGCACCATGGAGGGAGAGGGCAGAGTAATGGAAGGGGGACAAAAGGGAGGGAAGGAGAAACTGCACCATGCACGACAAACTATCCAAGCGGCCTAGCAGCAAGCCACATTGAAATGGACGGTGAAATATCAGATGTGCCTGACACAGAAGATTTTCCGACCCTTCCAGACGTCTCGATTCTGGTGCTGTGTCTGATGAGCCTGACAAGCATTTCCATATTCGACACCTTTCCATCTTTCATCTTCAGTGCATGCTTGAATTCCTCACTCATCTCAATGGGTCTAGTCCTTCGACAACCATCACCACGCAACACACCTAGCCATTTGATTCTGACCCAACCTCCCACCTGGGGAACATTGCATCTCCTAAACCGCTTGTTGTACTGGGCAGTCTTGTTTTTCAATGGACAATTCCTAACCCTCTCTTCCACTCCCCGCTCCTTCACTTCCATTCCTGACACATCCCCCATCCAGCCCAGAAAGAACCTTGTTATACCCTTTCTTCCTGTATGGTGTGTTCAAATGGGGAAAGGCCTGTGGTGCAGAACGGTGTAAACCTATGGGCAACAATCTTCCTCTTTACCACATCCTTCCATTCTTTTCCATTGGACCATGCCCACCCGATAGCTTCCTTTATTATTGTATTATAACTGTCTACAATTCCATTTGTTTGGGGGTGATGAATGGTACTATCTTACGCACAATTGCTCTCTTTTCAAAATACTTGTTCATTTCTTTTGATTTAAATTGAGGACCATTATCGGTGAAGCCACACACACGTAGCCCTCCTGCACACACAATTCCGCCAAATCCTCAATTATGCACTTTGTGGTGACATGAGGTGTCACCTTCACCTCCGCCCATCTAGTCAAATAATCCACAACTACAGCCCAGTACTTCTGACATCCATCACTCCATATCGGTCCCAACGCGTCCATTGCTAATTTCTCCCATGGTTTTTCAGGTATGTCTGTCAGTGCCATGGGTTGTCTCTCACTCACGCATACTTTGTCACTATTAGCGCAAAGGATACAGTCACAAACTTTCTTCTCAATCTACGCATCACAGGCCAGCCCCTAATAACTGTTCCCTATCATGTGCTTCGTCTTCAAAATTCCCTGATGGCCTTCATGACCAAGACGAATAACCTTCCCCTGCAGACCTTCTTGCGGTATCAATTTGTCCCCTCTCATGAGAATACCATCACACACACATGCAGTTAATTCCCAGGTTCCACAAGCCTTCACCACTTGCTTATTTCACTGTGGCTTTACCCCATTGCCCTTGCAACAAATCTTTAACTATGATTTGTAAATTGTCATCTTTCTCCATTTCACTGTGCCAGTGAAATAGCAGATTCCCACACTTCACAAATGTATTCCCGCTCCTCATCATCATTTCCTGCTTCCACACTGTTTGTCATACATGGCAGGCAGTCAGCAGCATAATTCTTTACTCCTGGAATGTATAGAATTGTGACGGCAAACTCCTGTACCCTGAACACCCACCTTCTTATCCTGCCCGATACTTTATCTAGTCCTTTAGTTGAAAACACTTCCGACCGACGGCTGGTGGTCAGTGTGTAGTTCAAATTTGGTGGCACAAACGAAACTCCTAAATTTGTCAGTGGCCCACTTCACTGCCAGAGCCTCTTTTTCAATAATTGCATAGGCTTTCTCTGGCCCCTTCAATAGGCGAGACACAAATGCCATCACATACACCTTCTTGCCTTCAACTTGCGAGAGCACAGCACCCAATCCAGCATTACTGGCATCCATAGAAATCACAATCTGTCGTCCTCTTCTATAATTCTGCAATGCTGGTGCCGATGCTAAAGCTTGTTTGACAAATTGAAACTCTTCCTCACAGCATTCCCTGAAAACTGCACCTTTGATCGTAATAGACTCCTTAAGTAGCTTGTGTGATCAACAGACCCCTTGATGAATTTGGCATACTATTCAGCCATTCCTAAAATGTTTTTACTTGATCTTTACAGGTGGGCGTTGCATTTGTTCTTTTGCATTGACCAACTCCCTCTTTGGTCAAATGCCATCTTTAGAAACCACATGACCCAAATATTCTAATTACTTCCTGTTCATTTTGATTTCTCCTTGGTATTGAGTGTCTTCTATCATGCTCTACTTGGTTGTTAGCATAAATCAGTAGATCATCCTGGAAAAAGATCACGCCATCTTCTCCATCAAATGTTCTGTACATAGCCTTTTGAAAAATGCAGGAGGCTGAAACGAGGCCAAATGGCATCCTACAATATTGCAATAACCCTTGCGGCTGTAAGATGATGTGATTCTTTGTGCAGTTTAATTTGGTGATACATCAGGGTAAGGTCGAGTGTCAAAGTCGTTTTTGCAGGACCCATCATGGTAACCAGCTCCTGAATATTGGGCAGTGGATGCCTCTCCAGTATGACATGTTTGTTTAATTGGCGGCGATCCAAACACACTTAGACCTTTCCTAATGGTTTCCGGACTACCGCCAGAGTTGACACCCAATCTTCAACATCAGTACGTTCTATAATACCTTCTTTCTCTAATTTCCTTAGGTAATTTTTTACTTCTCCTCTCATGGATAGTGGTATGGCCCGTAGTTTTTGTGCAACAGGTTTGCACCATTCTTTTAACAAAATGCGATGTGTGAACCCTTTCAGGCTCCCAATTCCCTCTCTAAACGTGTCTACCTCCCTCTCACCCTTGAGGTGCTTCACATCCTCAATTGCGAACACTGCTTCATCAGCATTCAGATCCAGTCGTACCTTCAAAAGTCTTTGATGTTAATGTTAATGTTAATCTTAAAGGTATTTGTACCACGCACCGTCACCACCGAAGTGGTCCAAAGGCGCTCTATTGGATCTGAAAAGGAGGGAGTAAAAAAAAAGGGGAGTGCTGGGGCAGTTGGTAGGGTGTAGCTGGAATAGGAAAGTGGGAGTTGTGATGTCCAGTTGGCAGTTTCAGTTCGGTTGGCACCGTTCACTGAGCTTAAGTGCGGTTTTCGGTTCAGTGTGAATTCCTATGTGCTGTTGTGCCGGGTTATGTGTTGTTTGTCTGTTGTGGTGAAGTATGTGCGGGTTGCTGTGCAGAGAAGTGGTTGTGAGTTTCTGTATGAGAAGTGTATGTGGAAAGTTGAGGTTTTAGAGTTGGGTTCACAGGTTTTGCTCATCGCGTTGTCTTTGATAGTGGGAGAAAAGGTCTAGGTTTCACACAATGGTATACAATGAGAAAACACATCTAGATCTGAGAATTCCTTGCTAGTGGCAGAAAGGCCCAGGTTTTACAAAATGGTATACAATGAGACAACACACGTAGATCTGTGAATTCCTAGACAGTGGGATTAAGGCCTAGGTTTCAGAGAATGGTATACAATGGGAAAACACACCGAGATTTTAGAATTCCTAGACACTGGGAGAAAGGCCCAGATTTCACAAGTGGTGGACAATGAAGAAAAACCTATATTTGAGAATTCCAAGATAGTGGGGGAAAAGGCCCAAATTTCACAAATGGCAGACAATGAGAAAACACGCCTAAATCTGAGAATTCCTGATAGTGAGAGAAAAGCCTAGGTTTCACAGAATGGTATACAATGAGAAAGCTCACCTATATTTGGGTTCACAGATGTTATGTTATGTTAAAGGACATCCAGACTGCACACCATCACCACCGGAGCGGTCACTCCAGTGGATCCGAATAGCAAAAGGGCAGGGTGAGCTAGTAGGGCTGAGCGGGAAGAAAGTGCAAGGGAGTCGCAATGAGCTGCCGGCAGATCCAGCTCGCCCCACATCACTTGCTGAGCTCAAGTGTACACCACGGTTGGTAGCCGTCATGTGCTACCATTCAAGACTATTTGTGGCATGCTTTGCCGTTACGGTACAGTAAAGTGAGTGTTCCCCTGCTGTGTCATAGAGGTATGGTTGTGCTTGTTTAGAGTTCGAGAGGTGTATGCATAGGGGGAAAATTGTAGAGGGTTGGTTGGTGGCATCGCTGCCTGGAAGTGGTACATGCTAATCTTCACAGTTCTATCATGATGTGACACAAAGTTGGCTTCACAATACGACCTAGAAGAGGCTGGTTACAAGATGGTTAAACTTGTGTAAGTGAGGTGAATACTGACCATGTCTTATAGGTGAAGCTAGGCTGAAAGCCTGAGTGGGGAGGAAGGTAGTATTATTGTAGTTAAGGAGTTATTCAGGATGGCTAGCTAACATAATGGCATAATGCGGAACAGGCATAATGCACAGACAATGTGCATAATGCACACAGCAACATCCTGGTGATAATGTCTCATTAGAAAATTAAATTGGAGTTGAAATCAAAATGCATAATGTAAAGAACTAACAGTACTTCATCTGATAAAAGGGCTTGCTATGTGAAAAGGTGCCAAACACTAAAGGCAACAGACTTGGGGGTTGAAAAGGAAAGGTACACCACATACTGAATGTGCCTATGAAAATGTATAGAAAGCAGATGAAGGGGCTACACATGTGTGTAGAACCTGTGAAGTATATTAGCAAATATCCAAGTGCAGAAATTGCACGAGGAAATCTCAGGTATGTCCAACTAAAGAGAGAGGATGCACACTTATTTGATAAATTAACGCGTCCTTCAGCATGCCTACCCTTAAAATTCAATGTCACTTTGAACCAGCAAATCAGATCAATCTTCACCCATCCATATGCTCTGGGGTTTATATCTACCTCATGCAAATACAATCGGGACCACCTTTTTTCCATACTCCCTCTGGAATTGGAGTGCATTTAGCAACGGAGCCAGCCATCATAGTGATTGGAAATCCGTTAACTTGGACAACTGTCGTTGGGATATCTGTCATCTCTTTATCTCTGACGGCAGATATACATGCTTCTCGGTCATCACTTTCTTCTTCCCCAATCCAATTGGTGGAATATTTGTTCCTACAACATTTTGCTATACTTCCCCAGCCTATATTTCCCCTGCCCTTGCCAATACTGCATATCATCTTTAGTGCTGGCGATGTTAAACTGTTGTTTAGGTGGGAGGGACTGCCCCACATATAGCACGTTCGGTTCCATCTCCGTCCTCTTGTGCTTTGACCTCGGCCACGTCCCTCCATGCTCCATGTTCTTCCTGAACTTCTACTCATTCCTTCTCTGTTTTCACCATTGTAACTGGAGCATCTTCTATCATTACTCCATCTTCTCATCCCACTTTGAGTACTTATCACTGCTATGGATTCATTACATGGCTGTGGAGTAGTCACTGGTGTAGCCTTAACTGAATTTTCCTTTACCCTGTCCTCCAAGGTCTTTACACACTTTTCTGTATGTTCAACTTCTTTGGCCACCCTCAATACCGTTTCCAATGGTGGTTCATCCTCTGTCAACAGACTTTTTCTTACTTTGTTACTTCTACATTCCAGCATAAATTGATTTCTAAGTCTCTCATCTAACTGTTGATTAAATCTGCATGTTCTTGGCAGTTTGCACAATACGGTATTATACTATTCCACACTCTCCCCTTCTTCTTGTATACGTTTGCCAAACTTGTAGCTTTCTAGGATGGAGCACATTTTCTTTTCAGAATGTCTACTCATTTCCTTTGTGGCTTTCTCATATTGATTCATGTCTTGACCTTCATCTGTGCTGAGGTCTGGTAAATCCCCAGGTTTTTCCTGTGCAGCTGGTCCTAGGCAACGTAAGAACAGAGATTTCTTCCGGTCTATTCTGTAGTTTGTGCCACATACTACATTAGCTTAATGTTTGAAACGTGTTGGCCATCTTTTCCAGGACAGGGATGGTTCACCAGCTTCTAGTAGAAACATAGTAGATGGAGGAACACTGTGTAAGGCCATGTCTCAACCACCTCTGAGAGTAGCTGTGGTGCTATGTTGTCCAAGTGGTCTTTGACCAGGTCTCAGCTTAACTTTGTATTCTACACATACATCAGCAGTGGCACTTGAGTTCATTTCAAGCTTGCCCAAATGAAAGTCTCTTTTTTTTTTAACTGGGTCGAGGAAGAGTGCTCATACCTTGAGTGTAGATGCAGATCATCACAGTATTGCCTGACCCTCGAAAATGGCCGCTGGTCATGTGACTACATCACGTGGTGCCGGGTGCATCCTCTATCTTCCGACTTTGCTTGAGTTGGTACAATTGAACAGAGCTTCCTAGCTCCTGCTGTATGCCTAATCGCAGCACTCCCTCTATATTCTCTCTTTTCACTCCCCTTTTATCACTGCTCACCTTGCAGGACTCCCCTTTCACATTCCCGATAAATGATAGGAGGTGGGGCTTGCTCGTCGCCACTTAAAGCATGGGACTGCGAGCTGGTAAGTATTTATACACTTTTTCTTTTATTTAACTATCGAGGTATGCGTGGAGTACATGCAAGCCCCACTCTCCAACCACCAACAGTCTTCTTTCTCCCCCTCGCGCTCTCCTCCGACCGCTCGACCTCTTGCATCGTGTCATAGGTTATATGACGCAAAACATACCAGCACTACAGTAATCCCTGGAATTGCAAATGTTAAGATGGGGTTGGGAGGGAGTTCATTTGATCTTGAGCTGCCAACAACTTTTTCTAGAAGCACACCTACATTTTAACAAGATTTCAAAATGATAGCAGTTAGGTTCTCACCTGGTGACCCTGACATTTCCAAATGTTATTATATACAAGGGAACACAGCCTTGTAACTTGCATGTGCATTGAGGGCCAGCAACTCCTGCCTCAGTCTGGGATATTTACAGAAGTGTTTTCTTACTCTGTTTCCATTATATTGCTACAAAAGAAAACTGGGGACTGACACCTGTTTCGCATTCCTGCACTCTGTTATTCATCAGGACTCATTAGTAATGCAAATTAGTCAGTGTGAGGAGTGTGAAGACCCTTCAGGCATGTGTAACCAATATATATAGATAGTGGGAAAAGCTTTTAGGAATATTTCCTGTGTACACTGGAGGAAAGTCATGCCACAGATTCTTCCAGTGGGTTTGTGCCCATTGTGACATCAGCCAGTGGAAAGCTCTGATTGGCCACTAAGTGTCAACGCTGCACAGAGGTGTGTTTTTTTTAATTTGTTTTGTTTTATTATAAACCTTTACAGAAATATTAAGAGCATACACAATCTTACATATATATATATATATATACAAAGTACAAAATAAGTGTTAAGAACTTTACCCAATCTAAAGAAATAAAACAATGATTCAGATTTCTCCAAAAATCAAAAAATAATATCAATCAAACCAAATACTAACATAAATCACAAACATTTCTCAAAAAGGAAGTTACCTGTATATTTAAGTTGGAAGTATTGTCATGCAGCATTCTGTTCCAAATGAATTCCCTATTTACAGTTTGCACTGAATGCACAAATTGCGCAACATACTTAATCCTATGGGTCTTAAGGGCTGGACATAAAAGAAGGATGTGTTGCAGTGATTCCACAACCCCCTCTAATTTGCAGAATCTGCACCATGGCCAGTCAACAGAATTACAATTTCTGATGCTCTTGATTTGGTTGGTTTGGATCACGTGAAATGTAAAGCGCATAAAATCATTGCGTAGTCTCTTACAAGGATATTTCTTTAGATCATTTTCTATAGCCGGATACCATTTCCATGTTGAGCATGCATGTTTATACAATTTGGTCTCTAAGATTCTGTTCTTGGTTTTCTGCCAATCAAAGCCCATAAGACTTTCTTTAATTTTTCTAGGTTTGTTGAGCATAGAAATGACAGACATACCTAAGTCGCCAAGACATTGCATCGTCTCCAAGAGCAAAGTATGTACAAAAGGGTTAGTAGGTTCCTTGTCTGCACATGTGTACAGATCACCCTCAGCTGACATTTTGCATTTTCTCCATAAACACATTATTTTCCAAGAAGAGAGGGATTGTAGACCAAATTCATATTTTATCAATTCAAACGGAATGCATTTCGGTGATAAAAGTAACACTGACCTCCAAATATTACCTTTTAAATACTTTAAGTACTCTTTCAGTTCATTTGAAAACAATTCCATACCATACAGTAATCTGGGTATAACTCTTTTTTAACATATAATTCCCTAAGGCGTACCATAGAACATTTCCCAAATTTAGTTTCAATAGAACGCATTTGCCTGTTTGCAACTTCTGCTTTTAATTTGAGTTGACTTTTAATTAATGCAGTGGTGCCAACCCCAGAAAAATGATAACCCAAGTATTTGAAGGCGGGTTGAGCTCCAATCAGTTTGTCTCCACATGACCAAGAAAATGCACTTTCCCTCTTGTTCGATCTCCCAAAACAGACATTATTGTTTTGGTTGGGTTAATTTTAAGTGATAAGTTAAATACAAACCTCTCAAATGCTCAATTTGGACACAGGATCTGCTATGGCAATCGGCTTATAACTGGAAGGGCACAGACGAGATCCTTTTTTAAACACTAGTATAACAATCAAGACCTTCCAAGATTGTGGGATATATTTACAGTATAAGATGATTTCAAATAGCAAGAACAACATTTTGGCCCATATGACTGGGTTTAACTTCAATAGTTTATTTGATAAATTGTTCGGGCCAGGAGCACCCGAGTTTTTAGGTCTTTTAATAAGACCCAGAATATCTTTCATAGAATGCTCCAAGGACCAATTTGGTCTCCCAGTGGTCTTTGTTGCCTCAATCATCTCATTATAAATATAACGTTTGGAGAAATTACCCAACCATATATCTTCAGTGACAAGATTGAGAGCTGCGTCCTTCTGGGGTCTTTCTAGCTCATTGATTAAATTCCAGAAATTAGAGGAGTTTGGTCCCCGTAAAGAGTTTAACATTGCTTCTCCTTCAAGTTGCGATCGACAACCTCTATGGTTAATTATCCAATTTCTATACCTTTGTTTAATTTTATTTTTCATAATCAAAATACTGGTTGCAGGTAACCCTGATTTGTGTATATGTCTAAGTTCGTTCCTCAGCAAAAATTTACGATCATGTTCTTCAATGACATTGTGATGGTTACGTAATTTGATTGGGCTTATCTTCTTACGTGAACACTCCTACAACTTTGAGATAGTGGTAGTTATGTAATGTGTGAAATTCAGGGCTGAATAATGGTCCACCCGTTGATAATAGGACAGTGTATCATAATCTTTCACCATGGTGGCTGTAAATTTTAAAAAAGAATTCTGAGTCCATTTGATAATTTGATAATTTCCCTTAATATTTGTCAATAAGCATTGATCATAAGCATTGATCATAGGTCTTTGAAAATTGACAGATATTTCAATGGTAAGTATACAATGGTCACTACTCTTTGACTCCTTAATATCGAATTTCCCCAGGTGCTTCGACAAGCCTCCTGAAAGAAAAATATAGTCAATAATTGACTCATGACCCTGGCTTTCCAGGTGTAATGGTCATTATACAACAAATCAAGTCCACATACTTCAGAAAAAAGTGTCCATAGTTTCCCTCGTAATTTGGAATTTCCCCCCAATCTGACCTGTGTGCCAATGTTAGAGTAGTTAACGTTCCCAGACAGATGATCACCAAAGCAATCGGCATTCATGTCCCCTGCAATGACAAGCTGCCCCCCGGGGTTCTCTTGTAGCCATACTTCAATAGAGGATCCCAGACTGCTCAATTTGTTTACTAGTTTTGGTCCGACAGTTTGCTAGGGTTCCAGTATACGTTCACAATAAGTAATGGGATACACACTTCGTTAGCCCCCACCTGATAAGAGACCACAAGAAAGAAATGGGAAAAGCACCATTCTCCAGTTTTAATCAAATGGTTGGAGTCTTTGGCTGCTATAATGAGACCACCCCTAGGATGGCCCTTGTTCAAACCATGTGCACAAAGTGATGACATAATGAAACCTTCCCAACATAGTTGAACTCTTGACCAGGATTCTTGAATGAAAATAAAATCAAACTGTGCCAGATGTAAAATTCAGTTTCTCATTGTGCATTAGATTGAAACAGCCTCTCGGATTCCAACTCACTAGCTTTAAGCTGTTATGAGAGCTAAAGGGGCTTGCCCAACAGTTTCAGCATGTCAATGGACTCCGGCAGAGACGGGCCAGCCACTTCCAGTCCTGTTTATCCAAATTGGATTCCGTTTTGGGGTTAGCCCTTTCTGGATATAATTCTTGATAGCCCCTGTCATATTTTGTAGACCTTGGTGCAATTGTTTGGGCAATAGGCATAGTAAACGTCTGTTAAAAAATGTCAAAACCTCTACATTGCAGCTGTTCAGCTTCTTTCAAGAGAAGAGACCTCACCAAGGGGGCGGGTATAACCAGACATACGTAGTCGTATCTAAATTTATGAATGAAGTCGACTAACTGTTTGTCTGCTGACGTGATTAGACTTAACTCGGGAATGGTTGCAAATAAGGATAAAATGTAGGTCTATTCAAAGATATGTTACCAATATTGTTAAATAGCGATCTCATAATTAGCCCAAGTAGCTTGGGGTGGACTGTCTGACTCAGATCAGTATCCTGATGAGTTAAAGCCATTTGTACCCTGCCGCTACCCAGTTCATTTGCATTCCCACAGTGACCAACGTCCTTAATCCCTTCGGTCTCCTTACCAATGTTTTTATCTGGAATGGTTTCTGCTATAATAATTAAGGGAGGTGGATCTACCAAGTTACACCTGGTCTCTACGGGAAAGTTATCTTTAAACATCTTGAGAATCAGTTGATGCAACTCATCTTCCTTAATAGCTTGGTCAACCTTATCCGACCCTTTCCGTACCTCATTTGTTGAATTTAGGGGCAATAACTCGTAATTTACAATGTTGGTGGATACGTGATCAGGTTCAATAAACGGGTTTGTCCCCATCATGCCATGGGGGGCATTCCAGTCTGAATTGCCGAGGCCAGTGTTGACAGTAGTTCTGACACAGTTCCTCAGTAGTTTCCCCTGTTTTGACAGTAGCATCGATCTTTCTTGCTTTAATAACATAGGTAACCGGGGGATTAACAAGACTGTTCGACTGCCATTCGAAATTGGAATTAACTGTCACCTCTTAGGGCTGTGCTTTTGAAAATTTCAAACACATCTTCCCATTTCTTTTTCATTACTTCACAGAGAGTATAATCCCCCTCAGAAAATACACTCTGTGAGGCTTGATCATTGGTTTCTTTGAGGTAAGGGAGCTCATCATAGTTGGTCATACTTTTCCTTGACTTTACTACTTTACTTTCAGGCACTAAGATCACATCCGCAGCCTCTCGGATTGTATGTTTGAGGTCGTGATCCCTCAAAAATTTCGAGATTATTTTTTGTGTGTCTCATTCTTGTTGTTTTTTCTTCATTTGATCTAATTTTTTGCCCTTTCTTTTAAACATTTTTAGTACATAGTCATCAGTAACCACCTGTTTTTGGGTCTCACTCCCATCAATAGCAAGATTACCTTTATCACCCGAAACCATATTAATTACATCTGTGTCTATTGCTGACAGATACCCATCGTGTTCCTGTGTTGTAGGTATTATTATTATCTCATCAGTTGGCGAAAAATTACCTTGTCCACGGCTCACTTTTTCAAGGTTGCAGCCCTTCTCTTCTGCATGGGAATTCATCAGGACAACCTTAAATACTAGAGTTAATGCATCACTTAATTTCAGGGGTAGTTGCCCCAGTTCAATGGATAGGCTCATAATGGCAGCCTTCTGCTTTCTTAATTCCAACAACATCAATCCATTAAAAATACTCAGCATGGCTGATATATCCAGGCCCACTGCTGGTTGAGTTGGATCAGTCATACTCTCTACGCAATTACCTTCTGAATTGTGGTCACTTAATGAAAAAGCGTTTGGAAAATCAGAAAAATTGTCATAGCTGAAATGGCTTGGTTTACACAGGTCCTCCCCCGCCAGCCGAACAGCCCAACAGCTAGGCACTTATGTACACTTGCGGATGCGCGCGAGAGATGCGCATGCACCGGATTGCTATGTGTATGCTACACCAATGGGAAGCAAGGAGGGCGGGTCATCAAAAAAACGAGTACAGTGTAAGGATTTGAAGCAGATCACAAATCGCGCACTAAAAAGGTGCGCACCCTCAAATGGGTGCGCGAGCCCCCGTCCCAGGATATTTACTTGGAACAGGGTTGAAGGCAAATTTCCGTGTTTCCATACCGTCGTGCTTCTTCTTGCCAACTCGTGTACAATTGAAGACTCTGTAAAAACTGCTGTCAGAAACAGGGATCAGTTCTTGTCTGGCAACGCAGATCATGCGGGACAGCCCAACAGCCAGACACTTACGTACACTTCCGGATGGTGTGTTTAATCCTCCCATAACCTCAGCCAATGCCACGCCTTGCTAAGTCAACGACTGGCTGCTCCATCCACAGCGACCAAACTGGACCATACTGGTGTCCTTTTCTGACTGGCCAACCTCTGTCTGTTTTTCAATCCCATTGTGTGTGTCCCCTTCTTCTCTTTTTGCAGTGTCACGCCCGTGCTCCTTCTTCTATTTCTGACCCTCTTCATTCTCATTGCAGAGCCCGTCATTCTCTTTTTGCTCCCTCATAAGACTCTTTCCTCCCCCCAATTAAGGCCATAGGTTATTTACAGGATTTTGATGGGGGCCACCAATAGGAACCTTACCAGAGCTTATTTATGGCTGACCGCAACTAGAATTCTCAAATAAAAAGTGGAGCATGCCACTGGCTGTCCCAAATGTGAAGCCCTAAAAGACAACTGTACACACCAACATCAGTGCTGGGTAAACAGGGATGCCTGCAAGTGCTAAGGGCGAGTATGCTTGTCCTTTTTGCATAGGAATGCACAATAGCTCAGATGTTAAGGGTTAAACACAGCTAATGTATTCTGCTCACTATTACTGGAGATCATGGTGTGCTCTGGGAACATAAATGTTCTACAATATATGTATTTTTTCAGTATGCGTGTCGTAAAATGTACCGGGGTGTCCCATATTTTTCTTTTCTTTGACAGATATCTACCGGGCTTCTTATCCATCCAACCACCCTTAGGTGATGGGGCTCACATGCTGCTCTCACTCTGTGTAATATGGGCCTGATTGGACAATTTTCCAGGGCTCTTATTGGATGCCATTCCGGCTCTTGTGAAAATCCCATTGTTTCATTTATGCATACCAACATGTTCCATTCCAATCGTGGGATGCTAGCCCGTCGTTTGTTCAACATGGCATTCTGGGACTTGGACTTGCAGTCCTGGGTTCATAATGGTGCAATGTGGGACTACAAGTCACAGAATGCAAAGTTAAAACCAGGACTGGATCAGCATCCACTAAGTGGAACGGCGCATGTATACTTTAGAACCAAATCTAATACACATTCTCAGAGAGATTTGCAACCCCAAATCAGGGGTTGTTTCAAGGACCGCGGCCCAGGGAGATCTTTATCGGAGGGCAAAAGGAGCACTTGCCCAGGGCCCCCACGTTGAGGGGGCCCCACGAGCCTGCCTGAGCTAAATAAGTCAGTTCACATTTTTCACTTAACTTAAATAGCACATGCCAGGATATCCTATGGCGTGCTGCTTAGGCCAAACCTATTGCTTGTCTGTTGTTGACATGTACATTCTGCTCTTATCAAATCAGCCTATAATGCTTTCTGTGTGCACCGTGCTTAACTTAGTTTGTGCGTTCACTATGGCACTACTCCTGTATCATTCTCACCTTTCTGTGGAGATTATATTGATAAAATGCAATAGTCAAAGTTGACATGCTTATTGATACATGTGAGTGCTGTAATGGTTCAGAAGATAGCTCAGTGTCTTACGCACTCATTGCAGAGATCTGTGTTCATATGCAAGATTGCAATACAAAATTCAAGAAAGGCTGACTCAGCCTTTCCTATGCCTGAAGTTGATAAACCTGGACCTATATGTACTTTGTTTTGTAGCGCAACAACTATTATCAGTAATGCACCTTTACCAAATAGTGGTTGCTATAAATCCAAACATAGCATCAGTGTGTTGAAGATCTAGGAAAGGGTTTGTTCAGAGAGGGAGTTGTAAAGCCTAGGCAGCCACCTCTAACGATGAGCCCTCATTTTAGTGTGCAGAGGGGATTAGGTATGCACATTCAAGACTGTGGAACCAAAACATACATGCCTGTATCCTGGCTTTGCCAGCAGACGATACTGTGATCCTAGACAAATCATCATATCACTGACATTACTGTTCTGTCATCTGTGGAAATGTGTTACGCTCACCTGGTATCCACGGGGCGCCACACGATACTGGATGGAGGTCTAAGCGCTATCCCGTACCCCTCTCTACTTGGTTATGTGCCAGACATTGGGACATGCCTATAACAGGAGAATGGAGGGTTAAGATACTGGTTCTGTGATGGGTGGACTCCCACCTCCCTCTGGCACAAATCCCCTCCCTTGGGGTTATTGCTCACCTTAGGTTTTTGTGCGTTGAACTCTCCGTCCTGCGTCTCTGTGCAGGGGCTCGTGGTTGGTGCGGGCGTTCCATGGACCTAGTTGCTTCACTGGTCCGTGTGCCCATATGTCGGGTCCAGACCGGCTCTGACTCGGACTCTGCTTACTGTCTTCCAGGTGAGTTATAATGTCTTTTCCGTCTTTATTCTGTCTCTTTCTTTCCCTCCGTTTTCTCTGTCTTCTCAGCGTCTTGCTCCAATTCGCTGTTCCCTAACAATGTCTCTTTTTGTTTTCACAGGGATAGTTGCTATCTCGGAGTTGCTGCACCTATGGCGAAGACCACAGTGAATTATGGATGCACGGAGCGCTGCGCTTTTTATTGGTGTTAATTGCTAACCAGTGTTCTCTTCTTTGTACAGGTTCCAGTGATGTTCCGGAGTGATGAGCGATCGAAGCACTGCTTGCCCAGGTAAAGGCTTTGTTAATGCTGACCTTGTTCCTTCTTCCTTGCAGGTTGTGGCAAAACCCAGAGATGGGCGAGGTAAGAGAAGCGCAGGGTGCTGCCAGGACTCGCTACTGGCCCAGGTAAGAATTGTTATTAATGCTGTCCTTGTTTCTTTACCTTCGCAGGTTGCATTGAACTCCGGAGATGGGCGAGGTAAGTTATTAATGGAATCCGGATCTAGGGCTTCAGGATTGGGCTGCTCGAGAAGCAGATGAGCAGGAACTGGACACGGTGGGGGTTACGCTACAGGAGTGCAGAATAACGCAAAGCGTGTTCTGCTGTTTGTATGTGGTTTAAATAGCCCAGGTAAAGTAATTCCAGGCCAAGTAGTTCCAGGACCAGCCACACCCAAAACACTAGACCACATGGCTTGGTCCTAAAGACTAAAGAACTGAGCTGTGTAATAGGCCTCCATGTTGGATTAAGGTCCAAAACTGGTATTGCTTTATTCCCGATAATGAGCCTGGCGCCAAAGGCGCCAAGACTGACTCCATTTATGTTTCTGATAGAGTTCTAAGGCCCTTGGGGCCAGTATGAAGGGCTTTAGCCCCACTGCTGCCAGGGGGCTGTTATAACTGAGGGGGTCAGGGGCATGGATCATGACAGCACTCCCCCCTAAGGCCCCTCTCAAGGTATTTCCTCCGTCTGGCCCTGGTTTGGTCGGATGGTTCAGATTAAATTGTCAGACCAGATGTGGCGCATGGACGTGCTCGCTAGGGTCCCATGTCCTGTCCTGAGGGCCGTATCCCTTCCAGTCCACTAGGTAGTATAACTTGGACCTGGTGAGTTTAGAATCTAGGATGTCCTTGACTTCAAATTCGGGTTCTCCGTTAACCAGTACTGGATTTGGTGGTGTTTTGACCCGACTTCCAGGCTGAACAGGTTTTAAGAGTGACACGTGGAATACGGGACGGATCTGCATATTTGGTGGTAAAGCTAGTTTTACTGCCACAGGATTTATAATAGCCTTGATAGTATAGGGCCCTAGAAATGTTTGAGTTCCTCTTATGGGCACGTGACGAGACGCCAACCAGACTTCATCTCCAACTTGGTAGTCTGGGGCTTTTCTTCAGTGTTGATCAGAGAATCTTTTCTGTCTTTCTTTGGCTTGGATCAAGTGTTCTGCTGCCTTTTTGAAGGCTTGAGTGGTGGTCGTATGTAAAGTTCTCACAGCCAGAATTTCCAAGGCCAATTGGGTATCTAATTCGGAAGTACGTGGGAGCCTTCCATATATGGTATAGAATGGACTCTGTACGGTACTGGTGTGTAGCGAGTTGGTGTAGGCATATTCGGCCATCCACAGCACATCCTTCCAGCTTTTTTCCACTTGATGTAACATGCACCATAGGTATTGCTCTAGTGTCTGATTCATCCGCTCTGTTTGGCCATCAGTTTGGGGATGATGACTAGTGGACAGACGAATATCAATTTCAGCAATTGCGCAAGTCTTCCTCCAGAAGTTAGACACAAACTGACTCCCTCGGTCCGAAATCAGGACGGAGGGGAAACCATGTAATCATACGATTTGCTCTAAAAACACCTTTGCCAGACTGGATGCCTTTGGTAGACCCTTAAGTGGAATGAAATGGGCCATTTTAGAGAATTCGTCATCAACTACTAGGATAGTGTTGAACCCTTGACAGGGAGGCAGATCTGTGATGAAATCGAGGGAGAGTGTGTGCCAAGGTCCAGGTGGAATTTCCAGGGGTTGAAGAAGGCCCGCAGGTCTTTGTTTCTGGGATTTATTCTGTGCACAAATGCCACATGACAGAATAAACTATGTAATGTCCTTTCGCCAGGTCGCCCACCAATAATTTCTTTTAACCTTGGCTAGGGTCTTGGCAATTCCTGGACGTCCTTCTATCAGGGGGTTGTGATAACCAGAAATGACTTGTTCTTGTAGTGCCTTATTCGGTAGATATAAACGCCCTCTGAAATACGGGAGTTGGTTCTCTGTTGTGTAATGTTCACCTTGAGTGGTCCAGTCTTGTAGAGCCTCTGTGTTCATTAGGAGCTGAATTTCCTTTTGGAGTATATCCAGAGATAACGTTGTTGTAAGTCCTAGAAGTTTGCACCTGGAATAATGGCCACCGGGTCTGGAGTTGAATATGCATTCTCATCAATACCCATGTGGGATAGGGCGTCGGCTGTTCTGGACTCCAGGTCGGTACGTGATTATGTAATCATATTCTGCGAAGAATAAAGCCCATCAGAGTTGACGGGATGATTGAGCCTTTGCCGTCTTGAGGTTTTGTAGGTTGCGATGGTCGGTGATTACTGTGATGGTATGTCTGGCGCCTAGGAGGTAATGCCACCAAGCTTTAAAGGCTGCTTTGATCGCTACGAGTTCCTTGTCTGTTATTGCATAGTTAAGTTCAGGTGTAGTACATTTTCACGACCAAAAGGCCACGGGAACAGCCCTCATTGCCATGCTGGAGGCATCTGTTTCCACTACATATGGGAGATCTGGGTGGGGGTGTCGTAGCACCGGGGCTGAGGTAAATCTTTTCTTAAGTTCCTGGAAGGCCTTCTCCACCTCTTCTGTCCATTGGAACAGTCTGTTTTTTTTCGTAATAAAGAAGTGATCGGGTGCACAATCTGGGAGAAACCCGGGATGAATCGGGAATAAAAGTTTGCAAAGCTTTGACTGAAGACGGTGATGGCCAGCTAAGGATGGCGTCCACTTTGTGCATATCCACCCGGACACCTCTGGTAGTGAGGACAAAACCAAGGAACTCTACTTCGGTGACATGGAAGGAGCATTTTTCAAGTTTGGTGTATAGCTGGTGCTGTCAGAGTTTTGCAAGGACGGAGCGAACATGCCTGACATGGTCCTGTTTAGAAGAGGAGTACACCAAGATGTCGTCGATGTAAACTAGGGCACATACGTCGATCAATTCCCGTAGTACATTGTTCATGAAGTACTGGAACGCGGCGGGAGCATTGCAAAGCCCAAAGGGCATTACCTGATATTCGTACAGCTCATACTTAGTACGAAAGGAGGTCTTCCATTCGTCTCCTTTCTTTACACGCACAAGATGGTGTGCCCCCCTGAGGTCCAATATGGTGTAAATTTGGGCATCCTTCACTCGGTCCAGCAGTTCTGGGATAAGGGGTAGAGGATAACGTTTTTTAACTGTTACCTAGTATAGTGCGCGTTAGTCGATGCACGTTTTCAAGCCCCCCTTCTTCTTGGGTACGAAGAATAGGGGCGAGGCTGCCAGGGATTTGGACGGGCAGATAAAACTGTTTGCCAGGTATTGGTCCAGATATGATTTCAAGTGGAGATTTTCAGGTTCGGTGAGTGCATACATTCGACTACACAGGATTTGTGCGCCAGGTACGAGGTCAATCTGACAGTCATATGGTCTGTGAGGGGGTAAGGTATTAGCCTGTTCTTTTTGGAAAACGTCTTGGAACTCGTGGTATTCGCTTGGTAGTGTACTTGTTACACCTAGTACCAATGCCTCTTTATCTTGGACAGGTGTCTCTGGGTCAGACAATGGCATTTCCACTTGGTAGCACGCATGAGCACACTCATTGGAGAAGGCACATTTTTTGGCTCGCCAGTCGATGTTAGGATTGTGAGCCACCAACCACGGCATCCCTAGAATCACACAGAACTGAGGGGCCTTGATAAGGTTGAAGGCAATGGCTTCCCGATATCCGTCTTGGCACAGAAGGGTCAATTCTGCTGTGCGCTGAGTTACAGGACCAGAAGCTATCTCTGTGCCGTCGACAGTGGTGACCTTCTCAGTTGTCGTTTTCTGATAGAGGGGAAGCCCCATCCTTGTTGCCAGTCCTTGGTCTATGTAGTTACCAACGGCTCCGCTGTCTATGTATCCCTCCACAGCATGCATCCAAGACGTTTATTGGTGACTGATCAAAATCACAGGCAGGGCAAGCTGTGAGGTCTGTGGCTCTTTTCCTTCGCTCGACAAACAGAGCTCTACACTTGCCGGGCCTGGAAGATTTCCAACTCTTGCTCTCCTCCTTCTTTCTCTGTAGCTCCAACTGTTCTCCTAGGGGGTTTTACGGGACATTCTCTGAGGAAGTGACCTGCTTTCCCGCAGTATAGGCATAATTGCTGTTGTCTCCTTTTGTCTCTTTCGGCCTTGGTAAATGGGCTCCGTACCCCCCCCAATTTGCATGGGTTCCAAAGTGTTTTCTGATGAACGCGGACTGTTCTCTTTTGAGCGTACATACACAGTCCGATTCTCCGTTCTGGTTCAATCTGTCCTTCGATCTTGCAGGCTGTGGTCTAGCTGCACCACTAGGTTGATGAACTCTGCACAGTCTTTTGGTGGGTTTACCACCTGAGCTAGGACGTCTTTCAATTCCCCCCGTAATCCTTGATGGAATAACGTTGTTCGTTTCTCCTCAGGCCACCCAGTTTCAATGACAAGTATGTTAAAAGTGGCGATATATGTTAACAGATCTTGGCTGCCTTGGCGGAGGGACAGAAGTTTGTTATCCAGAGCTTGGCCCTGGGTATGTCGGGCGAACAGCTTCTCCAGCTCCTGTTGAAACCCCCTGAAATCCCGCAGGAGTGGGTCATCCTGGCTTACTAACAGTATGGACCAATCCGCAGCACTGCCACTCAGATATGACAGAACGAAGGCAACCCGCGACTGATCGTTAGGAAAGTCTACGGCTCTACAAAGAAAATGGAGGCGGCACTGGTTCATGAATACTGCATATTTCCTTGGGTCCCCCATAAAACGTTCCGGTGGGGCCAAAGGAATTGCCCCAGGGAGGACCACCTGCACTGGATTGACAGATGTGGCTGGAACCGACGGAATACTTCCTGGCAACGGAGCCTGCCCAACCTGTGTTTGAAGCAATTGTCCGGCTACTTCATCGGTGCGGTCCTTGGTGACAATCAACTCCCTCCTAAGGGCCTTGGTTTCTTGCCGGGGGTAGTGCACCTCGGCCCATAATTCTCCCAGTAACTGGGCTAGTTGTTCAGTCTCTGATGTTTCCATGATGCCCAGGTGGATGTTTTAATTGAGGCTTTGCGTTCTGTTACGCTCACCGGGTATCCACGGCGGTGCCACGCGATACTGGATGGAGGTCTAAGCGCTATCCCGGACCCCTCTCCGCTTGGTTATGTGCCAGATGTTGGGTAGCGCCTATAACAGGAGAATGGGGGGTTAAGATACTGGTTCTGTGATGGGTGGACTCCCACCTCCCTCTGGTCCAAATCCCCTCGCTTGGGGTTATTGCTCACCTTAGGTTTTTGTGCGTTGAACTCTCCGTCCTGCGTCACTGTGCAGGGGCGCGTGGTTGGTGCAAGCGTTCCGTGGACCTAGTTGCTTCACTGGTCCGTGTGCCCGTATGTCGGGTCTAGACCGGTTGTGACTCTGACTCTGCTTACTGTCTTCCAGGTGATTTATAATGTCTTTTCCATCTTTATTCTGTCTCTTTCTTTCCCCCCCGTTTTCTCTGTCTTCTCGGCGTCTTGCTCCACTACTCTGTTCCCTAACAATGTCTCTTTTTGTTTTCACAGGGATGGTTGCGATCTCGGAGTTGCCGCACCGATGGCAAAGACCACGGTGAATTATTGATGTGCGGAGCGCTGCGCTGTTTATTTATGTTAATTGTTAACCTGTGTTCTCTTCTCTTCTTTGTACAGGTTGCGGTGATGTTCCGGAGTGATGAGCGATCGAATCGCTGCTTGCCCAGGTAAAAGCTTTGTTAATGCTGACCTTGTTCCTTCTCCCTTGCAGGTTGCGGTGAAACCCGGAGATGGCCGAGGTAAGAGAAGCGCAGGGTGCTGCCAGGACTCTCTGCTTGACCAGGTAAGAATTGTTATTAATGCTGTCCTTGTTTTTTTACCTTTGCAGGTTGCGGCGAACTCCGGAGATGGGCGAGGTAAGCGAAGCGCAGGATGGATTCAAGACCGGTTACTTCACAGGTAAGTGTTCTTGCTTGCTAATGCTGTTCTTGTTCTTCCAGGTTATTAATGGAATCCGGATCTAGGGCTTCAGGATTGGGCCGCCGGAGAAGCAGATGAGCAGGAGGTGGACACAGTGAGCATTACGCTGTAGGAGTGCAGAATAACGCAAAGCGTGTTCTGCTGTTTGGGTGTGGTTTAAATAGCTCAGGTAAAGTAGTTCCAGGCCAAGTAGTTCCAGGCCCAGCCACACCCAAAACACTAGAGTGCATGGCTTGGTTGTAAAGAACTGAGCTGTGTAATAGGCCTCCATGTTGGATTAAGGTCCAAAACTGGTATTGCTATATGCCTGATAATGAGCCTGGCGCCAAAGGTGCCAGGACTGACTCCAGGTATGTTTCTGATTGAGTTTTAAGGCCCTTGGGGCCAGTGTGAAGGGCTTTAGCCCCACTGCTGCCAGGGGGCTGTTATACCTGAGGGGGTCAGGGGCATGGATCGTGACAAAATGTGTGCCTTCTCGCATGATGGTGGTATTGATAAACCAATCGCCTCATCTTTCTTAAGTAAGCCACTTGAGTGGAAATACTTCTAGGCCGAAGAAAGAGGACCATGTATCGCAGGACACTGGAAAGCATATTTAAGGTCTGCTGATTTCACACAAAAACAATTTCCTCTTTTGTACAATTAAGAGGTTGTTCTGCACGTTTTTAAATAACAATTTCATAAACTTGTGTTTTTGGTTTAAAATACAATAGAGAAGCCCAGATAACATTGTTTAAGTTCACATGAATAAGAATGTTGGTACTTGTTTACTTCACTTGAAGATGGAGACAATGAAGCTAGACTCATTCACATTTTGCATAATACACTTATATAACATTTTGTTTTTAAAAAATGGTCATGTTGGGTTATGTGATTTGTTTAATTTCATATAAAATGGGATTATTTTCGCTCATGGTAAGAACTGGAAAAGTAAGTGGTAAAGTGGAGAAATTGCACAGAGGGCATCAATCCAGGCGCCACCGCTTACTCATGTGTGCTTCCTGGCATCTCATTTAATCTCGGAATGCCTAACTTGTCTAAAATGTCAGTCCCCAAGCCTTTCCAAATTGTCACCCTTCAAAGTGATTTCATTCTCAGGGTGTGCGATCTTCAAAAAGAAAACTCACTCATGGTTTCACTGGCTGTAGTGCTGCTTCCTCAATAATAATAGTGAGCATTGATTTATTGCACAAAATGGACAATGGTTCCATTACTCTCTAATGGCAACATTACTTGAAAACCATGCCCCTCTTCTAATCTCGGTCTGTCTGGACACGGACACCTTCCTGGTAGTTTCTAATCTTAATCCACTCTATGATATGGTATGTGTAGTTTTCTCCTTGTTTCCAACTGGTCTCCTGTAATCAACGCTTCAGCACTTTAACATTCTCAGAGGCAGCTAACCTGAGTCGTTTGTCTATTCTGGATTATGTGCACCCTTTTCATACGATCTGTGTCCTGGGTTTAAACTGGCTGGTGTGCGTTCCTCGTGGCTACTAGTGATGAAAAGTGTCCTATACCCAAAACGGGAACACAGGTGCCTTTGCTGTGGACTGCGAATGTTGCCCTTGTTTCGGTGGAGTGGGCCCCAAAGATGTCTGTGCGCCGCCCCTTAAAAGTGCTTAAGTAGGCCCTGCCGTGGCCGCTAGTAGTTCTTTAGGGTTGAGCCACACCAGCTCATCCGAGTTAACCGCCATTTTTTCGTCAGAAACGCTTAGTGTGATCGAGTTTGCAGGCTTAACTGTGCGCGTTTTTCATTGGCTCATTCCGCCGTTCAGCAGCAGTCCATGAATGAAGCGCGCGGCACGTCGGCGGGTCACGTGCAGAGCGTTCCATCGAGTGACAGAGACGGGCCTAAAGCGACAGCTCTGGCTGAGGAGTCCTTAGCCCTTGAGCCGCTCTCTTGCCCTGACATTTCAAAGCTATTCTGATTACTCATTAGGCTTCAGATTGCCTCGGCAATTGCACACCAATTAGCGTAACGGGGCCTCGTGTAATTATTAATTACCATAAATCTGAGAGAGATGCAGGGAAGGTGAATGGGTTGGTGCGTTTCATTTTCCCCGGGGGAACTGGTCCCCTCGGGCTACGCGCACTGCAGATGTGAACAGGTAGTATAAGGAGGGAGGCGGGGCGCAGGGGGGAGGGGTGTGGGGGTGGCGTGGGGGTCAGGTAGACGTAGGTTCACTGTTACAAGTACCGCGAGACTCCTCCAGCTGTTTCTGCAAGTTACATTAAGTGACGCTCCAGAGACTCCACGAGGACACGAGCAGGCGGTCAATGAGTGAAGAATGTAAAACTCAGTTTAGAGGTTGGGGCCCGGGGGTGGAAAGTATGAGGTTTTGAGAGTGTTGGGAGTGGGGGTGCTGGAGTGGATGGCTTGAGGTAGGGGACACGATTCAAAGAATCCGGCGGCGAGAGAGTTTGTGCGTATGTGTAAAAATGCCCCTATAATGTTCCATATATTTTGGTGCGAAATATTACTCGCTCTTTCTATTTTTATGTATGTATGTTTGTGCCTAGAAAGCCCCTCGTTGTCAGTTTCCAGTCTTCCCACTTACATCACTACCCGTTTACAGTATGTTCAGTTATCCAATTACAGGTCAGTCTGTGGGCATCCAACAACCCCCCTCGCCTGGAAACGTGTTTATAGAGCATGTGCATTACTTGTAGTGCTCTGGCGATGATCTAATTTGGAAAGGTTTTAGTGCTCGAGCAGTGACCCCGTGAAGTGATGACATTTGGCTGAGTTTCGCATTGACACAATTGTAATTGTTTATTTGTAGAGTGCTTATACACAAGTGAAGCGCTTCAAAGCGCTTCAAGGCGGGAAGGAAACAAGGAACCACAGTAGTCATTCTTATGCCCCGAAGTTTCCATATGATCTTACAAAAATAACTAGCATACTAGGCCTAAGGCATTTCTACCAGTGCAAGTGCATTGGGGCTCATTACGAGTTTACCAGTATTCCGGCGGTAAATCTGCTGTAATACCGGCAAACAGAATTCCTGATACAGCCACTTGGTCAGGAGATATTGCCACTGGACGTATTACCTCCTATTTATTACCACTTGATTACAAGAGGCAGTTGGCCGGTGTAAATCCCCATTTAATGGAGACCATACTCCATTGGGGACTTTTGACAGTGTTACCGCTGCCAGTATTACCGGAATGTTAACCAGCGATTTTTGGAGGTAAAGTGGAGGGGTTACCTCCAGCTTGAAGCTGGATAATACTGGCAACAATGATACCGGCAAACTTGTGGTTTGGCAATGCGGAAATAATTGAGTTAAATGGTATTACTCCCACTTTTTCCCCGCCCTGTCAAACTCGTAATGATCCCCAATGTCATGATTTGTCGAGGAAGATACTCGGACAATGACCACATATGTACTGGTGTTGACAGTGGCACCAAAAGAAGTGGACAGAGACCGCACAAAATGGGCCAAGCTCCTGGATTGCTAGCTGTAGTCCCAGCACCAGGTCCGCATTGGGTTGGTTTTGGCCCTAGTGGAATAAAAACCTTTGGTCCACTGTAGTACTGGTGGTCCAAGCAGCAGCACCGGGACTAGCACATATGTTAATACTGCTGTGGGGCTACACTAGACATGTGTGTCTGCTATGAAATGTGCCCTATGCACAAACCTCTGACAATCCCGAAATATTCCCGTTCACAAGAGTTCGAGGTTATCCCAGATTGAGAATCCCAGTGTACACTCATTATAGCTCCAGTATACTCCAGTTGGACTACCTCGGTATATTCCACCGTTCCTTTATATTCCTATTTTGATCATCCCAGTGTACACTAATTCCAGTGTACCCTTAGTTTATTTCTCGTTTGAGAACTAGTATATTACTAGTTTATTCAACCACATGATGTTTCCTTTTTGAAAATCGGAGTATATTCCCAGTTTGACAATCCCATCAGACTACCATTTTGACAATCAGGGTAAACCCAACATATTACTAGTTTTAACATCCATTTATACTAGATGGCATCAAGCATTACCTGTACAAATGCCTGCAAATAATGTTCTTATTACAGGCTAGTTGTGACATCATTACTGACCTGTAATAAGAAAATGCCATCACAAAACATCTGACATCTTAATGCTTGCTGCTTGATCTCGCACAGAGCCGAATTCCAAATGTCACTGAAGCACTTAATTAAAGCTGTGATAAACATTTAAAGTTCCTTTCTTGT
Source organism: Ambystoma mexicanum (assembly GCF_040938575.1). Taxonomy (NCBI): domain Eukaryota; kingdom Metazoa; phylum Chordata; class Amphibia; order Caudata; family Ambystomatidae; genus Ambystoma; species Ambystoma mexicanum. The sequence continues at coordinate 869,297,430 of NC_090931.1, forward strand.
AAAATAGCTTTCTGTACCACTTGACAGTCATTAACAGATATGAAAGTGTTTATGGTACTGTGTTAAATTGTGCAAGAATCTGCACATTATTGCTTATTTTGAAGCCCAAAATGAAAACATGTTTAGATACATTTAATTAAACTGCATACATTATTTATCCGCAACAGTTTAGAAGATGCATATTGGCTGTTCTTTTAATTCCAAACAGATTCTACATTGATTCTATGCACCAACAACTGGAAGATCTCTTGCATTATATTAAGCAAGAGACCATGTATAAAACGGGATGTCAGTGAGTGTATGGCCATGTATAATACGGAATAAAATATCCCCTACCATCTGTAAAAAGGATATTCCAAGTCCCCTTGCAGTTCCATGACCTTATGAAGAAACTGAGCCTTCAGCCTTTTTGTTCACCAAACTCATCTGTGAAATATCCTTTTAACGTATGTTAGGGGGCACTTTACCTCATAAATAGACACTCTTTGACAATCTCATTATACTCTCAAAGTATTCCCAGGATAACCACAGCAGTATAATTCAAGTTTGTACCACCAAAGAATATTTAACCTTTGACACCTTCAGTGTATTCCAAGTTTGTTGCACACGATACCAGTATATACCAAGTTTGCACAATTGCAGCATGCTCCCAATTTACAGTAACATTTTCTGGTGTAACCCCACTGAGCTATTGCACAATTCCATTATATTCCCAGTTGCATGGTAAAAGACTCTAGTGCACTCTGTGGCAACGCTGAACATGAAAGGAGCAACACAGTGGGTTAGGCTGAACGCACATATGCTTATTATATTTGTACACAAGTGGATCAACCTTACAGAAGTAACTGGATTAAGTGTTCCTTGAAGGTTAGCAACATGTCTCTGGGTTTCCATCTCTCATTCCGGGGCCATTTCTACATCAAGTGTCTCAACACTTACAGTCCCAAGGGTTGAAGTGTTTCAGAACATCTTCCTTGATGCTTCCCCCGGGTGCCTCAATTATGTCCTACGTGCCCCGTCATTCTAAGTCAAAGTGATGGTAAGAGTCGGGCTGAGCGGTATGGATGAGCCACAAAACGTCCAATAGGGGGCTGGCCAGCTATGCTCATCTGCAGGTATGGGTACCTTGGCTTTCTCCATTCACTGGTTCGGGATCCTAGTTCTAATCCCCCAAACCCCTTAATGAGTCACAACAATCTTGTGCCCAGGGGATGCTCTCCTGCACCTCCTCTTTTCCCCTTTTGACTGTCTCTCCCCTTCACTTCCTCCTGTGCCACCTCATCAGTTTGCCATACGCTTGTACCCCCACCCCTTCTCAACTGTAGTCCTACAAGCTAATGCTGTGCCCACTCCATTCCCCTGCGGGGAAGAGAACTGTATAAAATGAGCTGGAGAGGATTTATTATTTATTTATTTATATATTTATAACGCGCCAAGTGGGCCATGAGCATAGGGGCACACTTAAAGGAATGGTTCACCCAAAAAATTTTATTGCCCAAAAAGATGGGCAATAATAAAACAAATATACTCGCACTTTTTAAAAAAAAGTTTCTATGTAAAATTTTGAGCAATTCAAGCTCAAAAATTGGAAAAGCAAGCACATGGGCGCATCCATTTTGTGAAATGGATGCCCGCCCGTGCTGGCTTTTGCTTTTGCGGCACTAATGAAGGAAAAGCCAGCCAGCTGTAGTAAACAAAAGCTTCCACTGGGTGGCTTTTCCTTCATTGGTGCCGGGACTCGGAGGACGCGGACCGGAGACTACAGGCAGAAAAGCTGCAGCTGCATCTCGGTAAGTGCTATTTATTTTTTTTTTTAAAAAATAAGCACTAACTGCGGTTTTTTTCTAAGTTTTCCAGGCTGGAGGAGCCCGGAAAACTTAGAAATAAAACTGCAGCTTTAAAAACGTTATATTTATGTTTGCGGTAGCTTTTGAAGCGACGAGCCTGAGAAACCTATAAAGAAAAAACGCAGCATTTTCAAACACAACCGCGTTGTGTTTCTGCCTAAATCTGCTTTCCCATTTGGGGCTCTCTGGCTCCCCATGGAGCCGTTTATGTTTACCACCTCCTCCTTATTCTCCACCTCACTCCTCCTGCACCTTCTGGTGGCCACCTTCCTCCTGCCTCGGCCTTTCTGCTCCACTGTTTTCCATCAACCCCTGCCAATGCTCTAGCCCCGATTACGAGTTTGGTGGTATCCCACGAAACAGAATTAGCATTCCTGCCACCTGACATCCCGGTATTTCTGGGATATTATAGGCGACATGAATGCTGTTAATCCCTCATTCCATGGGGTATTTCCAGCTGATTATTTTTGCCAGTCAGGGCCTGATTTACCTCCAGATCTTGGCTGCAGGTAAATCAGTCACCCATACCAGCAAACTTATTGTTTCCAAATGCAGGAAAAGTGCTGGTGGTTGTATTACCGCCACTTTTACCAGCATTTTTCCCACACAGAGAAATGTATAATGACCCTTTCAGTCTCATTTTCCAAAATCAACCAAAACAACTTTTCCTTGCTACTGAGAATCATGAGGAATTCACCAAACCCTTGGGGACGACTCCTGCCTAACCCTACTCAGGTGTGAGTTGTAAATGAACTGAAACTCTGATTGGCTGAAACAGTCTGGCTGGCAAGCCCCACTGCCACTCTGGTGCCCCTGGACCTGTGGATACATGCCAGAGACTTTAGTATTGCTGGACATTATCTAGGATTCGCATGTGTTGTTGGTCAGATTAGAGATTGCTTTGCGAAGTTCCGTGGTTCAGCCATGGATACAGCAGTGACCCCGAGTTAAATGGAATGTACGTTTTCTGATGAGTGGTTACCACGGGGAGCACACTGCTCAATATGCATCAGACATTACCTTGTTCAAAAATTCGTGTAAAAAGTCCCTTCTCCGTTATATCATTTTCATCTATGTATACCTAGGATTTATAAAGTGCAAATCTATTTGAAGCAACAGAGCGCTTTTGTACATAGGTGACGTATCTAGGGGGTTAAGAGCAAAGTGCAGGGGTAGCAGAGGCGCTAGAATGGGTAGGATGCAGAGGCGAGAGGAGCTACTGTGGTGCTGAAATAAAGTGGACTGGAGATCAGTGACTGGAAAGATGTTTGTTGGAAAGTAAGGTCTTTAGGTCCTTCCTGAAGTGTAGAATGGAGAGGGCTAGTTGTTTCTGCATTGGCAACTTGTTCTACAGATATTGTGCATAGGAGGAAAAGGGCAGTTTCCTCGTTGTTTCCCACTTGCAGTTCTTTGCTTCCAGTCTGGTGATGTCATGCATTCTGGTGGCACACTGGCCTCTGGAAATGATGTGTTTCTCATCCAGCAAGGGTGGTGTTTTGGTTGTGACTCCTTTGTAGGTGATGTAGGCTGTCTTGCACATTATGTGTGTTTGAAGGGGTAGCCAGTGCCTCTCCCTGAGGATGCGGCTGAATTGTCTTAGACCTTTGATGAGGCGTATTGCTACACGAGGCACATCTTTCAAAGGGTCCAAGGTTTGTTGTCTAACATGTTACTCAGGGATCAAGTTGATCAGTGGAAAGAAAAAAATAAGTAATGGGATATTTGAATGTGATCTATTATTGGTTCTACAAATATTTTTAGAATAACTTCATTGATTTGTATAAAAATGTTGTTTTTTGAGAATATATTGACATCACTTCCTGTGTATATTTTAATGATAATGCGAAGTGTTTAAGACATCTCCCGCCAACATTTAATAAGTTGAAGTCGCCCCTAGGCTACTGTACAAAATTCCCAGATAAAAATCTGCGAGGAATATTTCTGCGAGCCCGTCTCAACCTGCTTCATACAAGAGAAATCTTGGGGATAAGATCCTTAACTGCTACAACCACCTGCAGACTATGTAACGATCCTGACTCCACGGAGTCAATACGCCACCTTTTGTTAAAGTGCCCCTCGCTGAACCGAGAACGGATGGCCTACCTTCTTCCATTATGGCATGACTCAATCTTGATTGAAGAAAATACATGGTGGTGCCGTCTGATTTGTGGTGAAAAATCTCGCTGGGCAACGGCCACGGCAAAAATAATGCAGGCGGCTTTTCTCAAAATTGCAAACCAAAGCAAGAACTCCTTACCGGAAGCTTTTGCTGTTGGACATCAACTTGATAACATAGGTGCACGACACGAGGCTCCAACAGGCGAACCAGGCTCTGGCGGAATTTATCCTTTCAATCTGCAAAAAACTCCGCCTTGACTTGATTTGATCTGTTTTTACATCAACTCTTCAAAACTCTGTCCAATCCCTGGTGTCTGCACCTGTGTAGGTTTTCGAAACTTATGGAAGCAAGATCTGATACTTCTTGTAAAAATCATGTTTTTCTTTGATTATGTACAAGTAATAAAAAAAAAAAAAAAAAAAAAAAATGATAATAAGAACATTACACTTACTGAGCAAAACACATTATCAAAATCTGGATTGATTGTATACATTTGTTTCTGATAGAAGTTTATCATTCCAAGATGAATGGCCTGGTAAACTCCTATTGTACTCTTTTGAAATGCCACCATGAGAAGGGTGCAAATAACTCCATTAAGGGTTCTAGCCTTATCTGCATAAAATCACAGAGCACATGGGGAACAGAAGAATGACCGCAGATTTTTATATTTGACAAATGTGTCTGTGATAAAAAAAAAGGATGTATGCTTAAATCACGAAGTACATAATGCACACTGGTGTTGGTGCTCACTTAATTTTTTTTACAGCACTCACACTAACATTAAAACACTTGAAGCATTGATCAGTGTATACTGATTCGAACAGTCTCAGGAGTTTTATGTGAGGATAGAATGGCTTGGATATTAGCCACACCATCGGGGTCCATGGCAGTCTGGAGATGATGTTCTGTCCCCTTTCAGCTGTATCTCAGAAATCCTAAGGGGGAGGTGGGGCGGGTGTGTGTGTGTGTGTGTATGTGTGTGTGTGTATATATATATATATATATATAGATATTTTTGCACTAGAAAGCTGAAACTGGAGGCTAAGGGGAATCAGGGGGATGAAGAGACTTACCCACAAAAAAGGCTATAATAGGCAGATACCAGCCACTTGTATTCCCTAGAAACAGGTAACTACAGCACCAAAAATAGGGAGTAAAAACACTTCCAACTAAATATAGCAAACACCTGACAAATTGGAGCGGCCTGCCTGCTTCAAGCCACACAGCTCCATGCGTACATTCAGATCAGCTGTACCAGCAGAGCAGTGCCACATGAGTGTTACTATTATTAATCCCTAATTTTAAAAGGGCCTTTAAGATAAAAAGGCATCTTTTAATTTGCATGAACTGGTAGGTGCAATTAAATATTAACAAAAATATGAAAATATAATCTTAGCAGCCTGAATAATATCCCGATTGAGAATAGGAAGTACTACTTTTGACTCACAGAATTATCATTTTAAGGCCACCGTTAGAAAATCAAGAAGTACCCCACCTCAAAATGGTTCTATGTTCTTTCATCAACGGCTATTTTTCCGATTGTTTTTTTAATGAAAATGTTTCACCGAAAAATCCCATGGAAAAAATGTCTTTTTTGGGGGCGGGGTTCACTCGTCCCTCCAAAACCCCCCTCCTTATAGTTTTTTTTAATTATTCCTGATCCTCAACACTTTATATGCCATTTCCCACCCCCTATATTTTTCGATGGGTTTATTCGTTAAAATATTTTCATTAAATAACCCATTGAAAAAATAGCCGTCGATGAAAGAACGGTATACGATCAAAATTGCATCCGGAACCCAGGGCACATGGCTATGACCCAGTAACATAGGGACACATTCAGCAGACATTTAAACAGTAATAGGAGCAGAGCTATAGATGTATTGTTAAGAGGGGGCATCTTGTGGGGAAGGGCACTGGGTTGGTGGGTGCAGGATAGAGCTGGAGCGAGACCTTTGGAGAGAAGGCATGTGTCTTGAGCAGCTAAACAGGAAAGACCTGCCAAACTGAAGGTTAGTGCTGTAATACTGTTCTTCTGTTTTCAGAGGGATACGTTACTTTTCCTGACATCAGATGGAAAGCCTAGAGCTAACCCCTAAACATACTGCATGCTTACGGAAAATGAGCAACTGCTGTAAGTGGAATTATATACCTACATATGAAGAACATTTAAAAAGATTAGGCCTGGTGTCAATGCAGCGCCACTGAAGCTCTCAGAGAAGCAACATTATCCCCAGTAAACCCACACATCTGCTAACTCAAATCCTTGTTGCCATTGGGCTGTGGGTCATGAAGCACCTTCCCCTGCCACATCTATGCATCATACATTTGCAACAGTCTTCTCTGAAAAAAGCACCCACGTCAGCAGAGACACTTCTATGGCTTCCTACTCTCACAGCATTTACAAATGGGCCCCCTTCTCTCTTTTAGTGAGATGTAGCAGCATCCCCCCAGGCTCAAATAACTCCTTGAATGTACTGCTATTTATTGGCTTGTCATCATCCAGCTCTCCCTGCATCTGGGAATCCCATCTGGGCTGAAAGCCTGCCAAGCACATCCACTCCAGAAGAAGTCCACCTTTCAGACAACCAACTACAGCCAGAGATGACAGACCTCCCAGTTATCAAAAACCATTGACAGGTGTGTTGCCTGTCTGCTCCAACTTCACATCTGACCCAGATCCGCGTTCCACCCCGATCAAACATAAGCATACTGTCTCTAATGAGATGGCTTACAGATGGCTGGGTCATCTAGAAATGCCAGTGGCTTTCAACAAGATGGGCCTACACACACTGATCTACATCCTTTCCACTCATATAGACATTTAAGGCAATGGCTGTAGGTCAAGCTGGGCCTACAGGCACTGATCTGCATCCTTTCCACTCATATAGACATTGAAGGTAATGAGTTTTGGTCAAGATGGGCCTACACACACTGATCTACATCCTTTCCACTCATATAGACATTGGAGGAAATGGATTTAGGTGGAGTGGACCCACAGGCACATACCTACACCGTTATCCTTTGCACTCTTATAGGCACTGGAGGCTACAGCTATAGGACAAGATTGACAGAACAGAACACTTCTACATCCACTCCTACAAACCTTCAAGGCAAGGTCTGTCAGTCAAGACTGACCAACCACCACTGATCTACATCCTCAACATTCATATAGGCAGTCTAGGCAAGGTCATCTATGTGTTCACCTGCCTACCTCCACGCCATTCTTCAAGTTTCAATCTTGTCAGCCACGCTGAGAGCTCTTAAAAAGCACTGGAACATTTTCATTTACAAATATCCTAACAACACTTCACTCTGTTTAAAATATCATTAGTGAGCATCATCAAATGCTTCTGCTACTTAAACCTATCTTTACATTCCACAAACTCCCCCGGCCATCTGACTCAGTGAGGCTCTCCCCCTGCCCACTCAGCAGCTTTTATTACCACTTCTATTGGTCACCTAGTCGTGTATTGAATCTCTCCCTCATCTATAAATCCTTAGTGGAAAATCCAGCCATGACCTGTTTCTTCCAAGTCCCTGATGTTCACCGTCTAAATATCACGCTAGGGCAGCTACCTACTCACTGACCTCAATTCCTGATCTGTCTCTCTCATGCTTTCCCCCATGCCAATGTTTCACTCAACTCCACCTCTCATTTCACCTTACAGGAATTTTGCCCGCATCACTCTTGTGCGTTATGATGTCCACTGCCTTCTCCTTGGCGGTCTCATCCAATTTAAACATTCCTGCACCATCCTCAAGGCTGTCAGGTGTCTACAACTCAGATACTTGGGGCCTCAACAAGAGTTTGGCGGTAATTAAAGGGATAAGTATGTGGTAATAGGAAGTTCCACATGATGGAGTCATGCGGACCCTTCAATTAGTCCCCATTTTGAGATCCCACAGGACTCATTGAGGTTTGATAAATAAAGTATGTGCTAGTTCGCGCGGGCGGTACAACTGGCTTTGCAAGGGAGACATTTCCTGCACACAACACCAGGAGGTGCTCATGAGTTTCAATACTGTAACTCCACATTTGGCAGTGTAGTAAAAGTGGCAGTAATCCGGTTTCAGACACTTCTTGATGGGGCTGGCAAACAGTTAATGAGGCCTTTCGTATAAATACTCTTGATTGCAAGTTGCTGGCTCCTAATTGTAGTAAAAATATCATGGCTTCCCGGTTTATAGTGCCTCGCGGTGCGGTCTCAATGATGTTTTATCTGACTCAGAAGGTCGACTAATCCCTTAGAAAAAAGTTCCCACAAGATTTTTCTTGAGAGAATGAGCTATAAGAGCTTTCTATTGTGCATTTTTATAGGAGAGGTTATTTTGTAGATACCATGTCATGTATTTTGAACATATAATGTTATGCTTCATTTTCTGTAAGGTGCATTCTGCTATGTTTGCACTGTAAACACTGTCAATCACTATGATATGTCAGGCTACAGTCCCTCTTGGCCCCTGAACAGTCTGGGTCTGCATACCAGGGGCTAGGCCGGCCTGAAGATGTGTCATGATTCGTGGGGGCCCATTTCAACATGATGGTTGCCCCCCTTGCATAGAGTGGAAAAACTATTGCTAAAACTGCTGAACACGTGGACTACTGACAACCAGTTGCTTAAACCCCATCAAGTAGGTTTTAGGAAGGATTATTCCACGATACAGGCCATATGGACATTGCGCCTCTTAACAGCCAACATATTAAATGGGTCGGATGGAAGCCTTTCCTTATGTTTTGTCGACTACACGACAGCATTTGATTGTGTTGATCGGCAAATCCTATGGTCCAAACTAGAAAGATGGGGCATTGATAGGCGTTTATTGTACTTCATAAAGGCTCTTTATACTGACACTACAGTTACTGTTCGTCTTTCTCAAGAGGGGGACATTACTTCCCCCATGCCCACGAATAGGGGGGGCTGAAGCAGGGGTGCGTTCTACCTCAGATTGGTGGGGTTGGGGCGCCGTACATTATGTATGTCGATGACACGGTATTGCTTGACCGTACACCCCTAGGTTGGCAAAGAGTTATTGATAAATTGGTTCAATTTGCAGAAGCCAACCGCATAAAAATCAACTATTCAAAGACCAGTGATGCATATACGGGGGAAAGGTCAACCTTTTACCAACTTTAATTGGTATACTAATGGCACAGGGTTGTAGTTGGTTAAAACCTACATTTACCTTGGCTTACCCTTCCCACTTCTGCTAAACACTATGCTATGATAAGTCATGTATAACGCGTCTGTGCACAAGTGTGTCTGCATACATTCAAACCAAAGCACTGTGTCGATGGCTGGTGTTGAGGGGCTTTATTAAAAGAGTGGGTGGAAATTCAATAGAGTGACTTGTTGAAGTATATACTAAAGCAATAGTTCCTTGTATTTTATATGACATGGAAACAATTCCAGAAAAACATGTGGGCTGGCTAGACCAGTTGGAAAGAAAAATACTTAGGTCATTATTAGGATTTCCATCATCAGTTCCCGTGTCCGCCATGAGAATGGAACTTGGTATTACGTCTCTATGTACTACCCAAAAACTGACCTGTAGTAAATTATTCCTAAAAATTGAAAGAGCCAACACCACTTTGGCCACACAAGATACATATTTAAGATGTGCAAAGCACATGCCTCCATCTGGAGGGATAACACAGCACATTTTGAATTGGCAATCGCAGCACAAGACCATTTGGATAACATCGGATTACCTCTGGCCAGGGCAGCCAACATTGGTTATTTCTTGCATAAATTAAAGAATAAAACACAGGACGGATAGAGTAAGAAGCACTGAGACTCTTGTAATTGTAATTGGTTATTTATAACGCGCTTAATACGCAGAGGTTTCTAAGCGTGCACCTGGGGATCTAACCTGTGTTACTCTGCGTCGTTTTGCTTCCAAGGCGAGCATGTTGCCCCTGAGCTATTGTGAAAATGGGACGCTACAAAGAATATTTAAAGCAAAGTTGTCCATATCATAAGCCATGTAACTACTTGACCAAGGCCTGTACTAGCCCTCTAGGGCGTTTTATCATGTATTTACGCCTAAACATCTTGCTGGTTATCGATTATATTGGTGCCTGGCAAAACTCCCACCAGATAAAAGATGATGTCGATTGTGTGCAAAGTCCATAGAATCCAGTAGACATATACGGACTGCATGTGAAAAGTTACCGAAATTCTATGCCAAAGGTTACGCGCGTTTTTGTATCCAGCCAGGTCGCAGCGAAACAGATCTGCTTTGGTGCCTGCTTTTAGCCGCAGATTCTCAGTGATCGCTACTGCAGCAATGCACATCTGGCAGACTATCCGCTACTGCAGCAATGCACATCTGGCAGACTATCCAAAGTATACTTTTACCAAACAGGATCCTCGATGGTAGAAAATGAACTGACTGTGGATTTTTAGATATTGATGATAGTACATGCAATTATTTAGTATTGAACATAATGTTTTCTTTTCTTTTCCCCATTCATATATGTTGTTGGTTTCTAATGTAGAGAACAGTATGTTGTTTTTAGAAGCATGTGACTTTTCTTTTTTTGTGTTTTATGCAAAAGGCAAGAAATGTTCAGCCAAAAGCACAGAAAAAATAATGAAAAAATAGAGTGGAAAACTACAGTCTGAGGCACCCCTGGGGTGCATAGATTATAATGGAGACACAGAAATACAGCCGGTGGTTAATAGCGCCGATTATCACAAGAGTGCCAGTCAGCAGGGAACTGAAAAGCTCTAAAACCTTCTTTGTCAAAGGGGCTGATGTGGAGAAACCAATGTTAAAACGCAATGAGGTGATAAGAACACTTCTATAAACCCTGAGGGAAGTGACAGCCTGAAGGGCTCCAGCACGCACAACTTATAACGTAGCACTATATTTCGGTGTCATGAGACTGCTGACTGCCAACATGGGGGCAGTTTCTGGGGGACCCCCGAGGCTTGTGGCACCTAACAACTGAAAAAGTTGAAATGCCCTGACGCCGTCGCTAGCAGGGGCAGATGAACCTTTCACAAATAACACATAAGGGCAAGGGTCCCTCGGGGTAGCAGAGCCGTGCGGTCCTGCACACCCGCGCGGGCCACAGCGCTACGAGGCCATACCGGGTGCAGAGGAGCCTTTCGCAAATAACACGATTCGGCAGCAGTTGCGCGACTCTCATTTCTGAACGAGTGGGAATGGTCGGATGGCCCGATCTGCGTGGGCAGCGAATCGAAAATGGCAAACGTGCTCATTTACTCTTTTTAATGACTCGTTTCAAGCGTTTAGCCTCAGAAGCAGCAGCTGTTATTTGCCGTCAATCGTCTGTTTTATCAAGGAGCTCGGGGACAGAACGGAGCATTCGTTCCTAAATTGTCAATTTGTTGCTAAATCAATGCGGTTGTTACAGGAAGGCAATTCATTAAATACCACGGGTTGTGGAGGAGGGGGGGTGAGGGGGGTTGAAATCCAAGGGGCGAAAACCCTGGCAACCAACAGATCTGATCTTGTAGGATTTATTAAGAAAACGGAAAAGCAAAGAAATTCCAATAAAGACACATTTCTCTACAGTCCTACTATGCCCATATATATTAAAGGAACCGCAATTATTAAAGCATTTCCCATAAAAGAAAAGCCCCACCCCCACCAAAGTACCAGTGTGTATGATTACGTTACGTATATGTAGTGAGATTTTACATAATGCAGAGTTGTCTGATGGCCATGGAGTGCTGCAGAGGAGCCGGTGTACAGCGGATGGGGGGGGGGGGGGGCACAGGGGCATGATTTGGCAGTGCTGGCAAGGTGATTGGGGTTCCATGAGGGTGACAGGGGGATAGCTCTGTGGCAAGGCGCGGGCCTTGGAAACAAAACCACACTGAGCAAACACAGGTTTGAATCCCGGATCAGCGCTAGAAAAAACCGAGTGCATTATAAATGACCTGCACTTCCACAATGCAATGAAACTAGCGCCGAGATACCTGTTAGTTATCTGCGCTGCATATAAAAATAAAAGAAAAAATGAGGTGTTCTTTGACGGGGTTCCTCTCTGAAATGCAGGGCTGGAGGAGGCCAGCTCGGTGGGGAGAGGATTGCTAAACCTTTACTTTACTTTCTTCATTTATAGAGCCTAGAAACAGGCCCGGAAGCATAGAAGCGCTGACAGAACAAAGACCTAACCAGTTACCAGCCGCCGGGCGAGCAAACCACCAAGGGATCAATGTAACAGGAATGTCTACATTTGTCCAGAGTCTGGGTTTAGTCATGAGGGAGGGCGGTCTCCACAAAAAGACTCCAAGCCGGTAGCAACTTTACCAGAAGGTTGACTCGGGAAATAAACACCACATGGGGCCATGAAGATTTGGGGATGACTTGTGAGGCATCCAATGAGGCTGTTAAGGGTGTGGGGGGGGGGGGCGAGCCATAAACCATTGGAGGAAGAATGACTTAAATAAGATGTGCGCTGCGATTCATTTGCACCTGGAAGTTATTTCTATAAAAAGATATACTCTGGAGAAAAACAACCTGCCCCTACTCCCAGCGTCTTCGCCCTCTTTGAGGTTAGTTCTCTCATACACACCTTTACCTGCTAATAGCTTCTCTCCTCAGCCAGGCATGACTGTCCCTGTGGAATGCATTGCTGTCGAGAGAGCAGCTGTCTGTACCCCGGCCACTGTGCCTTCTTCCCTGTGGAGCGAATTCCTGCTGCAAGAGCCTCCCTGTACAGTCCTGGGATGCCCGGTGCCTGCGGTGAGTGTCATGGTACTAGTGTCCTGGTTACTGCCCATCCTGAACCTCACGGAATAAGTGCACTCGCTTCTGATTGGTGTAAATAGATGAGTGCTGTGTCCTGTTACTGGCCCACATAACTCTCATAGTATGAATGCCCCCTGTTATTCTTACCCTATGCACATCTCAGCATACTAGCGCCCTCTGTTATAACAGACAGTTTTAGTTTATGAGTTAGGAGTACTCTGTTCTGGTCCCTCTATATACATGTAAGGGTGTGAACGTCTACCCCTGCTCTTGACCTCTACGAATCTCGTTGGGTGTGTGCTGCCTTGGCTTTGGGTATCTTTGTTCTTTATGGTTTGCATAAAGCATATAGTATGAGTGCCACTTTTATTATTGGCCTGTACATATTGTATTTTAATGACTGACCTCTGTGTTCTTAGCCTTTACACAGCTTGTGTTTTTTTGTGTTGCTATAGGCCAATGGAAACTCATGGCATGTACGCCCTCTGTTATATTGGGCCTCTGTGGACCTCATGGTACGAGTTCCCTCTGCTTCTATAGACATATGTGAAACTCATGGCATGTACGCCCCCTGTTATATTGGGCCTCTGTGGACCTCATGGTACGAGTTCCCTCTGCTTCTATAGACATATGTGAAACTCATGGCATGTACGCCCCCTGTTATATTGGGCCTCTGTAGACCTCATGGTACGAGTTCCCTCTGCTTCTATAGACATATGTGAAACTCATGGCATGTACGCCCTCTGTTATATTGGGCCTCTGTGGACCTCATGGTACGAGTTCCCTCTGCTTCTATAGACATATGTGAAACTCATGGCATGTACGCCCTCTGTTATATTGGGCCTCTGTGGACCTCATGGTACGAGTTCCCTCTGCTTCTATAGACATATGTGAAACTCATGGCATGTATGCCCTCTGTTGTATTCGGACTCTGTGAACCTCATGGTACGAGTTGCCTTTGCCTCTATAGGCCGATGTGAAACTCATGGCATGTGTGCCCTCTGTTATATTCAGTCTGTGTGAACCTCATGCTGATGATGATAGTGAATTTATAAAGCGCTTGTTCGCTGAAAGACATCATGGCGCTAATGCAAGAACCAGCTCCACCAGAGTACAAACCCAAATGAAGATCTTTATTGGAAGAGGTATGTTTTTAAATATCTACGAAAAGAAAGGTGATCAGAGGTACCCCGAAGATGTAGCGGAAGCAAATTCCACAATTCAGCAGCGGCCACTGAAAAAGCACGTCCTGAACCACTAGAGAAGCACACTGTCAGGTGTATTGACCCACGTTTGAGTCATTAAGCTGCAACATTTGGTGCTGTGGGCTTAGAAAATCCAAGATAGCCAAAAAGCCCACATGTGCGCCAGAATCCAGGAGAACCGCGCAGTTTGTGCGCACACCAAAATGGTCGCCTAACCTTCCACCCACCAGTGCGAGCGTGATGGGCCAGGGGTGCCATGAGTGGAATGTGTGCCAAAGGAAAAACAGCAGTGCCCGTTAGCTTAAAAATCCCTTTGAAATCACCTTGGTTTCTCTGAATGCAAGCTCAAAATGCCTATTTCAAACATTGCAGGATATTCAAAAATCTCACTGAACACAAGCAGACATTTGGCAGAATGAAGTTTTGTGTGCATACAAAATCTGGAAAGAAAAAGAGCCCAAAACAATGTTCATAACAAAACTGGCTGAGCTGTGGAGGTCAGCAGCTTAAGTTAAACTGAACTGAAAACCACTAAAATCGAAATGTTTAAATTAAATGAGGGACCTACTTTTGAGTGTCACATAGTTTGTAACTGTTGAAATGTCATAGTTTTGAACTTAGAATCAGCATTCTAGCTGCATGTGTACAAATTGTCAGTTTGATTAGAATGTAGAAAACTGGGAACAAAAAGTGACATTTAGCTGAAACCTGCCTTAAAGAAACTGGATTCTGCCTGACAACTACCCCCGACAGGAGTTGAAACTGGATCAACAGCTGTGTTCCCAGGCCTGGCTGCATTCTGCTGCCCCCACAAAAAGGAGGTGACACCTCTCTGATTCAATTACCTGGGGACTGCAGGAAACTGAACAATGGACTCAGGCAAATGTTATATTGGGGGGGGGGGGCGTAAAGTGGCTTCCTCTTGGGAGAAGTGGGAGGAGAAGTGCCTGTGAGAGCCAGCTGAGCTTGGGGGAAGTGGATAAACCAGTTCTTCCACCATGTGATGTGGGAAGCCACACCCCTTTTTGACCAGGGCATAAGTTAAAAAGATAGATAACTCATAGTGCGGACTGGTCAACATTATATAAGTAATATCATTATTCTTGTGATTTTTCTGTGCACGTTTTAAGAGGCGTTAGGACCCTGTGGTGTATTCTGGGGGGTTGCTAGCGGAAAATAGGGTCTCACTCCAAATGTCTGCATGTTAAAAATCTTTCACTTCATCAATTAATGTCCATACTCCTTGCGCACATGTGTGTAATTTTTGGTAAATGTCCGATATTGGTAAACCAGTCAAAAAGCGCAAAATGTCATTTTTGAATGCAAGCCGCCAGGAAGATCAGAGGCGGACAAGCATGGACCATAAGGAATATATAATGTGTACATGTAATTTCAACAAATTGTGTATCTGGGAAATATGTATTTGAATCAAATATAGATTTGTGGGCAAATTGACCAGGGGAGGATCCTCTGACCCATAAACAGACCTCATCATGATGACAATCCATTTCCTTCCCCCAATCATGGGAGAGGGGAGAATTGGGCCAATGACAAGTAGAGAGGGGCAGGCTCAGTTATGCCACGCGCACACCGACTTCCAAAACACATATAAAGAGACTGCTGGGACAGGTAGAGACATTCAATTCCATTTGCTGCGGAGCGTGCTGACTGACGACTTCACATCCAGAGATCCAACACTTAGACTTCCAAGCTAAACAGAGACTACAGAACTTTTAACCAAGAAGGCCCACTGCAAGCAAAAGTATTCTCAGCAGGCCTTCAGAATCCAGCAAACCTAACCAAACTATTCAACAGCCGGGCAAGCTGTTTGAATTCTTTGCCAAGAACTTGTGCCGGAACCGCAGACCAGACCCAGACCATTGTGAGCAGAACCAGAGATCCGGATCGCTGTGAGCAGAACCGGTGCCTGATTGACCCGCCGAGCAGAGAGAACCGCCGCTGGACGTGTTGACCAGTTCCGTGACGAGGCCCATTCATTTCAAAATTAGGAGTGAGTATCCGCCAGAACTGTGCAGAACCCAATCTCTTAGTTAAAATAATCTAATCCAAACTATTTTAACCTAATTAGAACAGCCTCCTAGAAATCATGTCATCTGTCATTTGTAAAGCTGCACAACTGTCACCTGTCAATTCTGCAGCTGCAAGCTGTCACCTGTCATTTTGAGTTTTACTTTAAAAATCTACCTTTATTAAATCGTCCGTATCTCTTGAACCGTTTGGGTTAGGAACGAAATTTAACTTTCATTTTAAAGCTGTGATTCTAGGCTTTCCAACGAACTTTTTCATACATACTTTCCATACTTGTTCCGCAATCGCGATTCACGCACTCGCGAAATTTACCGCGATTTGCGATTTGGCTCAATTTCTCCACTTGTCAAAATAGCAGCTCCATTCTTTCCTTTGTTAAAATCCGTTTGCAACCTGGTAATAACTCATAGAGCATTGCTAAAGTGAGCCTGAACTAATACCAACAAGCATCTCTCACTCACCCTGAATCTCTAGAGGGAATTAAAATCAGTTAGCACATTTTCCCATCCATTGCCATCGCATTTAAAAGCATTTTGGGCCTGTTTCAAACCTCTACCTGTTTTCCTCTAAGCTTGCTGGGGGGGAACTGCATTTTGTATTGCATTTTGTTGGGATTCTTGAAGACTGTGTGCTCTCCTTCCATTTCTTACATTGCATAGGGGGGGGAGTGAATTGTCAAGGAAAAGTGATTACATTGTCTTTTGTTGAAGCCATATCAAGTTATTTTCTGCACTGCATTTCATTCATCATTGCGTTTCCTTGAACCATATAAAGCATTCTTTCCCACCTTATTCTTCTGTTCCTATTCATAAGTTACCGCTTGCTGATTACTGCTCATATTCACAAGTGTAATATCCATTATCAATTTATTTATAGAAGTGTGATATATATATATATATTGTTTAAATTTTCAAATAAACCTTTTCATTTGCAAAACAAACCTACTTCTTGGCTCAGTGGGGTCAGGGGGATTCTAAAAGGGGGGTGTTATACAAGGGTTGTCATCCAGAGTACTGAACTGTACATAAAAATGCATCAATAAGGGTTTCCCTCAGCATCCCAGACTAGGCATTGACTTAGCTGTAGTGTTGATTGAATATCGCTTACAACACCCATGGTACCAGAATCCGACATGACGTCAGGGACCTTAAAGATCAATTGGGAACATAGGGGCAGAACTTATCCCTTAGCTATTTGGGACCGAGCCCATAGAAGGCCTGGTAAACAATACACAGGGATTTGAACTGAACCCTTTTGATCACGGCAGCCAGTGAAGCTGGCGCAGAACAGTGGACATAGGTGTAAAATAGGGAGTACAATCCACCAGCATTGCTGCAGAATTTTGCAGAACTTGCAAACAGTGAATCAGATGCAGTGGTTGCTCTAAATAGATGAAGTTGCTATAATCAATTGCACTCAAAACCAGTGCCGCCACAACCAGCGCATGGAACTGGGAGGGAATACAGGCTAGAACTTTCTACAGGATTCTCAATTTAAAATGACCAGATTAACAGACTGATGCCACTTGTGCATCCAGTGACAGAGAAGAGGAGATTTTCGCCCCAAGATTCTTAACAACCAAAGCTGGACTAGGACAGGCCCCAAAAGAACTTGGCCAAAAAGACGAAGTCCATAGAGAGGCAGCAGAGGAAGAACCCACCACCAATATCTCGGTCTTATCCTCATTCAGTATAAGCCAGTTTCGGCCCATCCTCCTCCCCACGTCCTCCTGGCAACTCCTAAACTGAGAAGCGGGATCGGGATGTAGCTGATCGAGTCGCACAATAATTTGTGTATCATCAGCATAGGAGTGGCAATGGAGGCCGTGGGAGTGAATGAGCTTGACCAGAGGCTGGATGTATACATTAAACAGATTCGGGGAGAGAGCCGAGCCCTGAGGCACCTCACAAGTGAGAGACACAGAAGCCAAGCGGAAAGGTGGAAGCAAAAGAGTCTGTGAACTTCAATCAAGAAAAGAAGAGAAGAGAACCAGGATAAAACCTGACCAGTGATCCCCGCTCTAGTAAGCCAGGCCAACAGGGTGTGATGATCGACTGTGTCAAAAGCTGCTGAAAGATCTAAAAGTACCAGAACTCCTGATCCACCCTGATCCAAGAGTTGAGCCAGGTCATCGACCACAGAGATCAGCATGCTCTCGGTGCCACAGCTGGGGCGGAAACCAGACTGGAAAGGGTCAAAGAAAGAACAGTTTTCCCAAAAAAGAACTAAGCAAATGTGATAACAGCGACTGTAGTAGTTTAATAAATAAAGAAAGAAGTGCGATAGGCTGAACATTGGACAGACAGAGTGCGTCCAATTAAGGCTTTTTTAACAGCAGCATCACCAAAGCGTGCTTTAGATGAGAAGGAATGATACCAGACTGGCACAAGAAAATAATGGCCTGAGTCAAGAAAGGGGCCAATCAAAGGTAGAATCTCCTTACAGATAGAGGAATAGGATCCAACGCTGAGGCAGACCTAAGCCTAAGAGTATCTCTACTAATGTCCTCAACAGAAAAGAGGGGAAAAAGAGACCACTGTTCCCTAGAAGGAGAAGCTGTAATGGTGGGAGAAACCCCACCAGTACCCAAAACTAAGAGTGACATGGTACGAGTTATCTCTGCTTCTATTGGCATATGTGAAACGCATGGCGTGTGTGCCCTGTGTTATTATGTGAATCTCATGGCATGTATGCCCTTTGTTATATTCGGCCTGTGTGGACCTCATGGTATGAGTTCCCTCTGTTTCTATTGGCATGTGTGTCCTCTGTTGCAATTGACCTATATGAATCGTAGGACACTCATCTGTTCTTTTTGGTCTGTATGAATGATTGAGTGTGGGTGTGCTCTGTTCTTCTTGGCTTCCACGCATCTGCAGGTGCGGCTGCCCCTCGTAGTATGGGGAATCAATTTGAAGAAGAACCCCCTGTTGCACTTCATCACCATGATTGCTATGGTATGAGTATTATTGGTATAAATATTATGTTGTGCTGTGGTGTGTAATGTTCTAAAGCATTTAAACAGAGCCTATCACCACCATTGTGGTCTTGTGGCCTTAGAGCACCAAATCTTGTCCGGAAAAGTAGCATATTGTGCCCACGCCCTGGGTGAACCAGACTGTGGTCTGTGGAACAAAGGAGGCGCAGAGGTGAGAAAGAATAAGAGGATGGAGTTGGGTACCAGAGACAATGGGGTTGTCGAAGACTGTGTGACTAGTGTCACTGTGTAGAGTCGCTGTTGATAGATTAGACAGAGTTCTGATCAGAAGAGAGCAGTTAACACCCACCGTAAAGATGGCATTTGCACTGATGGCAGATACTAATGCATTTTCGAGTGATTCTAGAGATAGTCAGTGCACGGTTGTGCAGTGGGCGCAAGATGTGCTCTAGCATTCCCGCGAAGTGTGGAGGCTTCCTTACAAACAGAGTTTTTAAAAGGGCTCATCTTGGATTGCCAAGCTGTCTGCCAACACCAAGAGTTGTTAGCAGTATATAGGTGAGTGCAGGGGGTGGGGGACACACAAAATGTAAGAAGGGAGAAGGGACAAAGGGAGAAATGGAACCTTCCAGGGCGGTATGTAGTGGATCATAGATGAAGATTGGAGAAATGAGAAGGAGAAGGGCAGCTTCTGACTTGTCTATGTGAGTCCTGCTTCAGAGAGAGACATGGCTATTACTGAAGGTAGTCTGTGGCTGTGCGATGGACTCGAGATGTGCTCAAGGGGGCGCTCCTTGCATGGCGGCTTTTACTGCTGGTAATCCAGGACCGCCAAGCCAAGTGGCCAAGTCAAGAACAGACTGTGTGAGGGACAACTGTGGACAGAGACAGGCAGTGGAGTAACTTTGCTGAAAATGTTGGGGGGGACAGGGATGGGTTTTGGTGGCTCGTAGGGTTCATTCTGGCCAAATTGTTTGATAAAATGTGGTTGAATGGTAGATTTGACTGAATTCGGTCACCACCATTAGTTCGAAGCTGAAGATCCCGAACATGAAGTGCTAGGGTTGCGGGGGTGTCCTCTGTTCCCCATGTTCGGTATTTTTGACTTCAGCGGTTGCAGGGGTGTCCCCCGCTTCGTCAGCATTGGTGGCAAGGGCCCAACAAAAAAAAAAAAGAAGAAAAAGGGACCCTACAGCGTCAGATCCGATCCGCGTTAGATGGATGGATCTGACACTGCAGGGTACAGAAGAGGCTGTAGATGGAGAAAAGGTAAGTAGGTGGTTTATGGGTGTACTGGCAGTTTGGGGGGGACATGAGTCTGGTTTTCTGTACCGAGGTAAAAACATATTTGCAGCGAAAATGACTATGGTCAATTTCGCTGTGATTTTGTACCTCGGTCAAACAACCTAAATCCCAGAGGGATAACACTAGACTACTACACCACAAGAGTCCATTGCTGACGCTCTGTCATAACTTTCATAAGAGTGGTGGCCTATCTTTAAAATTCAATTGGGCCCTCATCCTTCTCCAGCCGGCCTACCATGCACCCAGCGACACAACATAACATTCACAAACTTAGTTCCAATAGAACATACAAACAATGCATTATTTATCATTCATTCAGACACAAAAGTCAACACACAAATGTTTGCATACACTCTCATCACACAAAAGTGCACCCAGCACCTCCATTGACATACACTGTGTGCACACAACATTTATATGTACATATATATTTAACACATGGAAACAGTGGAGCAACGTCCATTGAGCAGACCAGACTTTATCACCCCCTGATCCCTGAAATTTTGGGCTAAGTTGACTTGACCTAGCTGAACTATAAAGCCATGGCCGAAAGGAACAGATTCAGCGGAATGTCAGCAATTCCCTTGATTTTTCCTTTCGTTCAAAGGCAGAAGCCATCGATTAATGCAGTGCAGTGGGTGACCAAGTATGCTTGGTATCAATTTTTAAATTCCATACATCTCCAAACTTGGGTTCTGCACAGGCCCTTATATGTGTATGTGCTGATAGATTTTTTCTACAAGATTCTGACTGATTAAAATTAAGGTATGTTTTCCTGTGTTCAAATGACTCCAAGCAGTGGAGTACCAAGCGGGAGAGGCGGGGGGGTGGGGGGTTGGGGACACGCTGCCCCCTCGTAGCTCTTTTAAGAGCCAGACTGGGACATTTTTCATTGGGACAACTCTCCCGTTTGGCACATCAAAGAGGGCACCCAACGGCAAAGGTGTCCTGCTGGCAGGACAATGTGTGCTGAGCAATTCCTGCTCAGCACGCTCATTGTCCTGGCAGCAGGACACCTTACCCATTCTGAATGGTAGAGGTGTCCCGCTGCCAGGACAATGTCCCAAGGAGCTCCAGGCAGCAAAGGGTCCTCACGTTGCTCTGTATCAACAGAGCATTACAATGTGAGCGATTAGGCACTGATGGGCGTATGGAGAGGTACTATTAGCAGGGACTTTTGTCCCTTTAGAAATGTGAATGGGAGGGAGTGATCAGAAGTGAGAAGGGTGCATAATGTTGTATGCTTTATGAAATAATGACTATGGCTTTAAGAACCAAGGGGGATTTGTAGGCTCACATTAATCTACATGATGCTATTGTGACTTTGCATGCAGAATGGGGAGAATAAAACTAAAGCCATACTCCCATAGCTCATCATATTTCTATAACAATGTATACAGTGTATGGTTAGTTTACTATGAAAGGCTAGTTTATTATGTAATGTGGTTTGCTTCCAAGGCTTTGCTATCAATAACTATTTATGCACATGAAATGTAAAGCAAAACCTTAATAAGTATCTATATCAACCAAACCTGTAAAGATGTGCACGGTTGCTTAAATTGTCCACATCACAGTTTCACCATTTAAACAAGTTTGTGATCCTGAGCAAATCCTTTAATCACATTGTGCCTTATCTGCAGCGCTGCAAGGGACTTTGATTCACTTGAAAGCTTATGTTAATGTATCATGGTATTATAATGGAAAAACCTAATGACTATAGAGTTGCTCAACATATAACAAAAGTGCAATTCAGGTATTTTTTACCACAAAGTTATTTGTCACTTGGCTTATTTATCGCAACTTATTCTAATGTCCCTTCCATGGTGCCTCCAAGTATCAAAGACTGATGATGCGTCTTGCAATGTCCTTTTCTGTGAAGTCACTTCTGTTGGTGCAATCCATATAATAATTAGGAAGTTTGCATGTATTTTGCCTCAGAGGGCTTGGACAGAGCTCTAATAGATGAGTTTCCTGCATCTGGAATGATCCTGCAGTTTTACTTTCGTTGTTGTGTGTTAAAATGCCATCTTCCACTAATGTTACCAAAAAAGTAGATTGGGGCAGGGGTGGGCGTTTTGGGGATGCCAATGAGTCCTTATGGAATTCCAAACACTGCATTTTGTTGCTCCCCTCTCTGCCCCCACTCTTACAATGCTGGATACTCCCCTGCTTAGTTTGGTAAGTGAAGCAGTTTTGGTAGCCTGTAACCATGACACCCATTTACTAATTTGCACCAAACCATCTTGAAAATGTGTCTCAAAACTCGAGATACTTTTTGCCAGTTTGTTGAAGATTATTTTTGGCGGCAGGGGGAAAAGTTATACAGGGCTCCTAAAAGTGTGCTTTTAACACACAATCCCATATGGTTCCTTCTGCGCACCTAGAGCAAAAAACTGCTTAACAAAATGTTCACCATTTTTGGAAGGCGTATAGCACACAAATTCATTTCACAGAATTTGCAGCGTACGGCAGTTTTGAGTCACAGGCATTCTTAGCTTGACTCTTTCCACTCTACTTGGGGAGGGCGCACCTGCTGCCGACTTCATTTTAAAATTACGATGGTGGTACTTTAGTAGCATCTGAAAAGTGGCAACACTCATTTTGAAGGCGTTGCAGAGCTGTGGCTTGCCACAGAGAATGCACCATTTGTTATTGTTAGTGTGTCTTCATACCTGGGGCCTTACTGTGTACTGTGAGCTCTGCTCACATTGTCCAAATGTGACACGCACCCTCACTAGGGTCAGCCTGCAGCCCAGCCCCCCGGCAAACATACACAAACATAATAAAAAAATATATTTAAAAATAAAAAAGTACCTCTGCTCTGCTTTCAAATGCCGCCCGGGCCACGTCTCATGTTAGACCGACCTAACCTCTTTGCACTGACACACCTCCAGACAAAAACAAGCAAGCTGAATGAGCTTCCTTGTTCCTGTCTGTGTGTCGCACGAACACAAAGCCGGAAAGCAATTCTCTGCGTCGCGCCCCCTGGAAGTGCTACTGCTAGTGTGGCAGCACAGGCGCCAGGCCCTGCAACACCCAGTTCAGCACCCTGGCTGCTGACTTTGAGTCAGGCCAGCCAGGGTGAGGGACTGAGCCATGCAGGGCATCCCGAACCTGAATGTGTTGCAGCGCGGCTGCCAGGCATCTCAGCATTATGTAATGAGACTGCGCAAGCCTTGCTGGGCACCCAATTACATAATTGATGATTGTAGACCCCCTGCCCTCCCTCCAAAAGTTGGGGGGGAACAAAAAGGCATGCCACAGAAGTTGGGGGGACAAAACCCCCTCTCCCCCCCTATAATTACGCCCATGGAGACAGGGGCTAAGTAGAAGGGCTGCCCAGAATGAAATCTGGCATTCTTTTGGTGTCATATTGTTTAGTGACGAGAGAGACTGTGGGCCTCATTACACGGTAAGCGGAGAACCATGGCGCTATTAGGTGGAAAGGGGAATTACCGCCCCATTCCAAGGTTGGCGGGGCGGTAATTCCCCCTTCCACCATTGCCCTTCCCCATCCCATTTTTGCCCCATGGGGCTCTATGGGAATGGGGATGGCGCTAAATTGCGGTACCGTAATTAGCTCCACTGGTCCCTTTGCGGGTTGGTTTTTAATGCCTGCAAAAAGCAGGCATTAAATTCCCCAACCCGCAAAGGGACCTCGTAGTAAGGCGGTAAGGATTTACCGGTACCGGTAAACCCTTACCGCCTACCGTGTAATGAGGCTGTGTGTTTGGCTCAGGGATGGTCCGGTTTTCTAGCCTTCCTGCAACTGCCTGGGTTACTGTTAGCATGTGGATGATGAAACAATGTGCAAGGGAACAGGAGAGCAAAGGCCCTTCCACTCAATCTTGCTGTCCCAAAACTGCCACGAAGGGCCAGGTATTAACCTGAGGGGGCCCTATGCTATTAGGCCAGAAAAAGGGCAGATCGATACTTATGTAACAGGGGGTGTATTCCAAATAGGTCATTTTCAAGATGATTTTGGTTCTATTATTTCATCATCCTTTCGTGATATATCAATTTTTCATTCCCCAGCAGGTTGCATTAGTACCAAACAAAGTACACAACACGAGTCATGTGTAAAAAGTTTATCAAGAGTTTTTTCAAGTCACCCTTTCTTATTTTTTTTTCTGGTTCTGTTCGCAATTTGAGTGCTACAGAATTTTTGGAGTCTCAATTCCTGTAACTCCTCGAATCTTTGGCTTAGTGATTTGACATTTTTGGGTGTACAAAATAGAAAGGTACATACATGAATCTACTGTGAGGTGGTAGAGTAAACATACAATAATAGGTACAGGTAGACATTTCAAAAACAAATCCAAAAACACATTAATGCCTAGAATAGACAGAGGGCCTCATTATGACACCGATACTGGCGGTAGCCGTGCCAGTAGAAACAGCACGGCTGCCGCCAGAGTCATTTTTTTTTTCCGGCGCCCAGCATTGGGGACTTCCCGTGGCATTACAGCCCCGGCGGTCCCGATAATTGCCCATTGCCGGGCGCCGGAAAAAATGACTCTCCATTCCCATTGAGTCCCACAGGACTCAATGGGAATGGGGAGGACGGATGCACCGGCACCGATATTAACGGTACCGGTGCATCCGTCAAGATCTGGGAGCGGGTGCCATTCTCCCGCCAGGTCAGACCTGCCACACGGAAAGGCACCCGCTCTCAGAACTCAGAGTATGCCGGTCCGGTAGCAACGGTGCCGGTAGCTTACCAGCACCGTTGCTACCGGACCGGCATACTCGTAATGAGGCCCAGAGTCTCCAATTTATCTGTTCCAGTGTAACTGCAAATATTACAAATATTACAGAGTAGCTAGTGGTGTGACCTGTGCACCATTAGTCTCAAATACACCAATCCTCTAGTGATAAAGAAGAAACCTGGGAGCCATCAAGGGCCCCCTTAACTGTGGCTCCTATACGAGTCTTATGGTCTAAGAGGCGCTGTTCTTATTCGTCTACATGCATATTATTAAACGAGGGACCTCTGTTGTTCTTAGACTTCAGGAATCCCATGGTATGATTTAGTATTGGGCCCATACACATTTTATGATATACATGCCCCTAATTATCAAAAGCCAAATAAAGGTGCCGCTCCAGCTGTACTCTACACAGAAAAGCATTTAAATGATTGACAGTTCTCCGCTTTGCATGATGGCTGCAGGGGACATTAGCAAATAGGGGCGCATCTGCCCAGTAGTAACTGCAAACACGTTATAATGTTCCCCTTTGCTTCTGTGCTCATGCAATTGTCAAATTAAAGACAAACCTATTCAATAGCTCCTATCATAACTAGCATTATGTATTGATCTCACAGAAATGCCCAGCCAGCTGGCACGTGCTTACAGCGTCAGCATAGAAGAATATGCCCCTATATCTTTGTTATTGGAATCTCATGGGACGAGGGCCCTGTGGTGAGCCTCGAGTGTGAGAGTCCCCTGTCCCCTGGCTCCCATGTTAAGTGTCCTATTTTTTTCTTCATGGCCACCTTGCTGCTCAGGGCATGTGTGTTTTCTGCCATAGACCTATGGCAATATGCCAGTAGGAATGACCTATGTTCCGTCTTCGGTTCTCGCGGCGTTGCAACCTTTGTTCTTTTTTAATATTTTGGACTACAAATCCCATCAGCCATAGCCAGCATACTCGAGGCTTGGAGATGATGGAGGTTATAGTCCAAAACATCTGAAAAGCCGCAGGTTGCAAACCCCAGTTATCCCTTTGTGGACTTCAGGCAACAGATGTCATGTTACAGTTGGCCTTCACCGTTCGCATTATTGAAAACCAATTCAGTAGAAATGGTACAGCCTCATTCGTGCCTTTAGCAAAGTCAGATGTGTGAAACCTAAAAAGAACTGGCAGAAAAGTTCTGCGTCTTTCATACATGCCAACATTATCCATTCCACTCGGAGAATGCTATTCCATTCCTGGTTTTAACTTTTCATTCGGGGTCTTGTAGTCTTGGATTTACCTAATTGGAAACTAACATCTCCACGTCTCAGAATGCAAAGTTAAAACCAGGACTGGACTCGCCTCTCCCAAACGGATAGCATAATGTTGGCATGTGTGTTCGTCGTGAATAAGCCACGTACACAGCCCACGTGCCTCTCTTGGATTCAGAAAGGCTTCCATTGTATTGAAGCATCGGGTAGGCCGCCAATGCTTCTTTCCCGGAGACCCCCAGGAGCTGGCCAGGCGGCCTCGCGTTTAGAAATGTTAATCTGCGGTATAATTAGTTATTGATGTCTCTGTTCGCAAGCAAAGCTGGCAGGAAGTCTCAGGAGAGCAGGCACGTCCGCAAAGCAAGAATTTGTTTTCGTATCTCTGTTAAAAATACTCCTCCAAATGGGCATAAAGGGGGGCCCTATCATGGCCGGCAGAGCCACAATGGCCTTACTGGGACCCGAGGGACCCACAAAGGACAGCACCAATATGGCCATAGGTATAGCACATAGTAAAGCATGATGTGGTGGACAATAAGTCTATGTCATACCCAATTCAATGGTAAGGAATCCATCGATTACAGAAGAAACCAGGTATTAGCCCTGCTGGCAGTCTACCACGTGACCCGCGGATGGCATCTAGATCCCTGCAGCAGGTGGTCAGCCAACTAGACTGCTTCACTGGCTGCATGATACCCAGTGGTCAAGTCCTAAAAAAAAGGGGGGGGGCTCATTTACATACCAATTGAATGTGGCGTCACCAGAAATTAGCATATCACGGTGCACTCTGAAAAAATTAGGAGTACTCTCTAAAAAGGTGGGGGGACTCCGTCCACCCATGTGTACCCTCGACTTGAAACCCGACGATACCACACTGCAACACAAAACAACATGCAAGAGAATGGAAAGTGAATACATTTTTTTTAAAAAAAATACTTTAAAATTACTAAGAACATCTCAGTTTCAAAGCATGAGGCTGGTGACTGCCCTGTCAGATGCCAGCATCTCGGTTCTAGGGCTGTCAGCATCTGGTTAGGGCCCCAAATTCAGCTACAAGGTCCCTGAACATGCATAGTGAGTGCCCCTGCACCTCCGGGTGTGTGGGTGGCCCTGCCGCACCATGTCCTGGGGGGAGCCATGTCCAGCTTCCTTTAGAAAGAAATCACTTCTTTCTAAAGTCGGAGTGCATGCACGTTCACAAAGTAGTACATTGTTTCTAACTTTAGAAAGAAATTATTTACTTCTGAAGTCTGAGCATTTCTTTCTGAAGTTGCAGTGTACGTACTCCAACTTCAGAAAGAAATAATGTATGTTTCTGGTGCCGTGGGATGGATGCACCCAAGCTCCTTACGCTTCACTCCACAAGTCAGGAACCAGGAAGCTCTCCCTGCTTCCTGGTTCTTGTCTGGCGTGATCGAGCAGGAACCCAAAGGCCTGCAGTCCCTCGGCAAGACTGATTCAGAATCAGGACAGTTGGTTAGAAAGAACATCTTTTTTGTAAGTGTATATGTGTACATGCGTGGGTGTTGGATGTTTATGATGTATGTTTGTATGTGTGCGTGCATGCTAGGTGTGTTGTGTATTATGTAATGTGTTTGTATGAGTGAGTGTATGATGTATGGATGGCTGGGTGCGTGTGTGAATGAGCGAGCGTATTGTCTATGGGTGCACATGTGAATGGCCGAGTAAATGGTGTAAGTAAATAAGTGAGGGAATGTTGTGTGAATGTGTGTGCGCGTGTGTTTGTGCTGGGCTGGCCCCGTCCAGAAGCTGATTTTGGGGAGTGGGGGTTGAAGGGTAAGAAGCAAGGGCTATCAAGGGGGGTTGCTATTATGGCATTTCATTTTGTATCCATGATAAAGCAAGCATAACACATGTTATTGCGTGGCTAGACTAGCATATTGACGCAGCCAGTCTAGCCATCTCTTACTGTGGCATGACATTTTTAATTGGCTTCGGACTATGATTTACATATTTTTACTGGCCATTTATAATTAAGCAGCATGATAAGTGTTATTACGTGGCAAGACTGGCATGTTCTAGCCATTTACTACTGTGGTAGGATATTTTTATGCCATGATAAAGCAAGCATGATATGTGCAATTACCAGGCTAACTGGCATTTTGGGGCAGGCAATCTTGCCATTTCTTACAGTTGCGTGATATTTTTAATGGGCTTCCAACCATAATAAAAGAAAGCATAATGTATGCTAATACGTAACTAGACTGGCATTTTGGTGCAGCCAGTTTAGCCCTTTCTTACAGCATCATGACATATATTACTGGGCATCTATGATAAAGCAAGCATGATACGTATTATTGTGTGTCTAGATTGGCAGTGGAGTGCAACCAGTATAGCCATTTCTTACTCTGGCATGACATTATTTCCTGGACATCTATGGTAAAGCAAGCATGATATGTGTTATTGCGTAGCTAAATTGGCATTTTAATGCAGCCAATCTAGCTATTTCTTAGAGTGGAATGGCCTTTTCCTCTGGGTACTCTGGGTGTCCATGGTAAAAGTCCATAACAAGTGTTATTTCATGGCTAGACTTGCATTTGATGCAGCTAGTTTGGACATGATTTCTGAATGTGGCATGGCACATTTAATGGCAAAGCCAATAGGAGTGTGTCTTTACATGGGAATGCCACCATGTATACTTCAGAGCCAGCCTGGACATGTTTGGCATTATGCACAAAGCAAACATGAGTGTGTTCTTGTATGGGAATACTGGCATATTCGGTGCAGCCATCATGGACATGTATGGGCACAGCTAGCTTGAAAATGTTTTTGTACATAGGAAGTGAACGACATGCAACAACAAGACTCAATGAAGCATTACAGGACAGTAACACTACCTCAAATTGAAAATAAAATTTAAACGGGAAAAAGACCTTGGAGAGAAAATAGAGGAGAAAGCATGGATCAAGAACTGCTCATGAGTACGGCCGATTCCAACTGATTCAGTTCAACATCCTACACCGGTTCTACATAACCCTGCAGAAGTTACACATGATGAATGAACAAAGAAATAGAACATACATGCCTGAGATGCAAGTCGGAATTAGCTGTGCTCTGGCACATGGTATGTGAATTTCCTACAAAAAAACGCTACTTGCAGACAGTGACACACAAAGTCAATAATTTGCTGGATACACATGTGGAATGCACCCCTAGGATGTGTCCATTGGGAATATTTCCAGGGGTAAAAAGAGAAGACACACAAATAAAATAGCTGCCATCCTAATTCTATTGGCAAGACATTGGGCCTCATTACGACCTCGGCGGTAGCCATGCTGCTGTTGGCGGCATGGCTGCCGCCGAAATCGCGTCCGGGTCCGGGTTCCCAGAATAGGGAATTACCGGGCCATTCTGAGTTTGGAGGGCCCGGTAATTCCTCCCTCCAGGAACCCGGGCCCGGACCTTCCCCATTCCCATTTCAGCCCCCATAGGGCTGAATGGGAATGGGAGCAAACAACGGGCCGATTACGAGTGGCCCGTTTTTTGCTCCCTCTTCCCCTCGCGGGACCCGGTAACGACACCTGGTTTTACCAGGCGTCCTAACCGGGTCCCGCGAGGAGACCTCGTAATGTGGCGGAACGGGTTTAACGGGTCCGCCTCCTTTTGCGGAGCCCGTTAACCTGTTCTGCCAGGGTTGTAATGAGGCCCAATGTATGGTTAACTCCTGGAAGTGTTCCAAATGACCCTTACTAAAACAACGGTCCCAAGATCTGTTGAAGTGGGTAACGGCAGATAGAGGAATCTGGTACCCTGGAACTGGAATGGGGCACTCTCCTCATCGCCAGGCGATCTCCCTCCATGATGGAATCTCTCCAGAAACACTCAAATGAACTGTGCATCAGGCATGACTTTGCACAAGAATCTCCAAGACGTCAGAGACTTACACTAAGTTACGCATAATGGAGTGGTATACAAATGGCTTATCTAATAAAAAATTCACCAGTCGCTACTGGGTGAGTAACTGGTCTGTGAAAGGGTATGATAGTGAGCATGCAAGGCTAGGGCACAGGCAAGGGACATTGGAGCATGGACATTTTCTTACCTGTTTTACTGGTATTATTGGGCAAAGCCAATTTGATGAATGTTATTACATGGAGGAAGTTTTGGGATGGAGGATTTATAACACAATGGCACAGGCAGACTGGACATTTTCTTTCTGTAGCATGGCAATTTTTACTGACATGAGAGGCAATGCCAATATGATGTGTGTTCTTACATAGGGTACTTGTGCAGTCAGCAAGTAAATGTTTTCTTACTGTGGAATTGCATGATTTACTGGTGTTTAGGGCAATGTCAACGTGATGAGTGTTCTTACATGGTGGTTTGAGGTTGAAGCATTTGTGCTGCCAAACAAGGAAATGGTTCCTTACTGTAGCACTACATGTTATACTGGCGTATATAATACTGACTAGTATTCTTGCATGATGGTGCAGGGGTTGGGAAAGTATTTGTGCAGCAGCAATAACATGTTTTCTTCCTATGGCAGTAGATTTTTACTGGCATTAGGGGCAAAGCCAAGAAGAGAATGTTCACACAAAGGGATATTGGCATATACTGGCAGAGCCAGCATGACCATGTTTTCTTAGGGCATCATTACTGTACATAATGTTACTGGCCACGCACAGAGTTCGGTGGTGCATTTATTTACTTATTACTGTACCACTGTCTTAACAATTAAGCTTCCTTTCATCTACTTGCAAGCGCTGCGATGCCTGTGGGATTTAAGTGTGCTCTGCAAATACAAATAAAAAATGTATTTAGTCATTTGTAAAGCGCGCTAAATCCTTAGACATCAAGGCGCTGGTTAAAGAGAAAAAGGTACAACATAGGATCACAAACATGCTTAAAATGTGCTTGTTTCAGGAGAAGTTATCAGACATTCGGTTAATGTCTTACTAGAGATTATCTTTCTTTAGTGTCGCAATCTTGTGAGAAGAGTCACGTTTTAAGTTGCTGGTGGAAGGCCTGTAGGAGCGTTCTGATCTTAGTGATGGTGGGAGGGCATTCCAATTCTTGGCTGCAACCACTGGGAAGCTGAGGCCACCTGATCTTTGAAGTTTGAATCTCGGAGTCGTGAGGCGATGCTTGTAGGTAGAATACTGTGCCGCCATCACCAGAAATCCAGTTTTAGATCACATGGTAACAGATGTTACTTATTACCATCATTAATACACTCACTATAGTACTCGGTTTATCACCTGGGGGGTTTGGGGAGTGAAGGGCTAAATTGGCCTGACCAGAATATCGAACCCATGGTGCACAGCACTGTCTGGATCCCAGGGCGAGTGTGTTACACTTGTGCTAGCCTCCAAGCTATAAACAAGCTCATCATATTCCAAGTTTGCTAATACCAGAAAACTCTGCCACACAATCTCAGTACATTTTGAGGTGCCCAATACAGTAAATTGCCAGTGTTACCATACAAGCAATTCTTTTTTGGGAGATGTATTGCCATTTATTTGCTATTCTTCCCCGACAGTGCTTCTCTCACCCCCGGAGCTGCCCTTCATCCCATCCCATGCCATCATTCCTTCCTCTCTGTGCTGTCATTTCTCATTTCTTCCCTCCACCATAAATGTAAAATGCAATAAACAACTCCAAACGCCAAAACTGTTGGCTTTGCCAATTCTCATTTTAAATGAGGCACATAATGTTAAGAACAGCCTGGCTGTTAATTACTTCATTTCGGTGACTCTTGGCATTCAAACCTGAATGAACTTACAAGAGAAAAACAGATTGACAGGCTGTTACTTTGAAACTGATGGCTCTTATCTTGGTAAATGTCCAGGAAGCCCAATGCAGTTATGGATTACAACACATGTTGGTATTTAATGAGGAACAACATCAGCACGGCAGACGCGGTGCAAGCTGATGTGCCTGCTCGTGGCAAGCTACCCCACCAACACAGCTGATTTACAATGATCTGGTGCCCCCTTTATTCAAAGCACGTCGCATTAAAGGACACAAACAAACAATGTTAACAATTCATCTCACTGGAAATGGGAACACGTAAATTGTCCACATTTCAGCAAGTACAGTGCACAATATAAAAACAAGCTTCGGCAATGCAAACAGTTTTGGCTTTTGTGAAGACATGGGAAAGGTATTTGCCCAGCACTGCTGTAATGGCACTAATTGGCTGTTAATGGTAGTGGATGAAAAACGGTGCACATACCTGGGCACACAATAGTAATGCCTGGCAAATGCCCATGTAATATCGATACACAAGCCATAACTGGTGGCTTTTCCAATGCTTGTTTTTAACAGGACTTCAGTGAAGGACATGCATAGTGCTTATAAATCAAGTGGCTTGCACCAGTATAGTGTTTACTGCACCACTTAAACCATTCTCTTTCAGCAGACTGCTTTGAAAGAACCTTGGCAGCCACTTTGAGTGCAAAGTTTGATGCTGAGGTTTGCTAAAGCTAGCTCAAAAAGATCCCAGGATGGTGTGTTTTGGGTGTGGAGTAGTAAGAAGGGGTTGGACTGGCCATAGGGATTAGCATGGCTATGGACAGTCAATGGATGGGTAAATAACCAAGCAACACCTGCAAGGATTGTGTGCCTCCTCATATGCCATCTCTCCCTAGCTGTACCCCAATATATTCGATTGGGCTTATAGGTGGTGCTAAAGCACCACCTTCTAGCCAAAACTAATAATCCTTTTACATCTTATATTCAGGCCACTGCTTGGATGACCAATGAGCACACTGTACATCATAATAATCACTACCAATACACCTGGTCTGAAGTATGCAGAGGTTAACAAATGCCACTTATTCAGCACCGGTTCCTAGGGCCTGATTCACAGAGCATTTTCCTATGGGATTGCGCCATTACAAAACGCTTCTGTGAGTTGCAGGTGGACAGAGATGAGTTCAACAGTGTTATGCTTGTGCCAGGAAATGCTTGCAATGACAGGGCATCTCCAGCGCTCCCCCCCTGTAGTTATGTATAATATACCATGGGTTTTTCCACTTGGCGGGCCAAACAAGATATCTGGGCTCCATGTCACAAAAGCTGCATTTAAAGGAAATGAAAGCAGCCCAGTGAAAGAAATCAGCTGTAGAAAGGAGGGCCCATGTTGAGTGCCTTTAACTAGCCTTTTATTCCCATGACACCCACACCTTTGAGGGCACAACAATGTGATTAGGCATTACTGTCATTGGCTGCCTGTCAAGGCATAGTTTCATTTGAATTCCCTAGCATGAAAGTACCTAGTTCACCCATGCCAGCTCTGTCATTTTAGGGCGGCAGCCTGTTTTTTTAAAAAAAAAGGGTCGCCAGGAGTAGCAAGGAAGACAGCAGGGGTCGCAGCTGCGGAAGCAGGGGTCGCAGTTGTGACCCTAGTGACCCCCAAAGGACATCCCTGGAGGGGAGGTGGGAGAAGATGGTAGGGCAGGTGTGAGCAGCTTGCAGCTTGCTCCGAACCAGGGCTTGGATTGTGTAATTCAGCCCAAGTTTGGATCAACCTGATTGACTGCTGCACCCACCCTTGTGGCTAATAAAGAACAACACTTAGAGGCAACATAGCTACACCCTTGTTTTATTAATACAACTTTGCCACTACCCCAAGTTTGCGCATTTTCAGCACAGTGCAAGTTTTCGAAATCCCAGTTATCATTCAGGTTGACAACCTGGTTTATTTTACATCAGTGACATCCCAGTACGCTTCCACTTTTCACAGTTGAAGCCTGCTCCCAGTTAAACAATGTCAGCCTATTTCCTGTTTTCATAATGAAAGTATATTTCTAGTTTGACATGCCCAGGATATTGCAGGTTGCGCAATCCCATTTTATTCCAACTTTTTACAATTAAGGATATTACCAGTTGTCCATCTAGTTTTCAGAACCCCAGTATAGCCTCAGTGCGCAGTTTCATGATTCTAGCATGCACCCAATTAAGAAAAATCCCAGTACATGTCCTATCTGCATAATCATCCCTGCATTCCAATAGCCGACAATCAGAGTGCCAAGGCTTAGGACCCATCACACTGAGATATGGCTTTCCAAATACACAAGACAAAAAATGGGCACATCAAAGTACCAGAATGTTGCAACAGCTGTGGTTCATTGATGTGTACTGCATCTATTCATATTGATGAATTATACTTTTTAGTGCGTCATTGATACATTTGGTGGTCAGTCAAAATGTCGAAAAAAAAGTCGAATTTATTATTTTTTTATTTATGTTTTTTGGGTTCAGTAAGTAAAAAAAAGGGGTAAAATAAAAAAAAATAGAAAAAGGGGAGGTTGGGGGAACCCCTCATTTCGAAAAAAAACATATTGAAAAAGAAATTCGACTTTTTTTTTCGACATTTTGACTTTCGACATTTTTGTTTTCGACCAAATCACTATAAACCAATACATTTACATTGTATCTATTTTTATTGAGGATTTTTATTCTCTGAATTATATGGATTTTATAGTGGCCCGCCGAAATACATCTATGTTTGACTGACTGACAACAGCTATGTGATTGGAGCCTTATATGTCCCCCATGTATTTGTGTCAACGGAGAGGCCCAGCTTCCACCCCAAAGATCTGTAAGTGCTTCTTTGTACTGCTACATGCCTGAATCCTAGATAACAGGAAAGTGTTGTTTTAGTGCTATACAATAACAGATACAATGCGCTATATTGAATGTCACTGATAGGACAAGTGAAACTAGCACTTGAAAACAGGGCCATCTTAACAGTGTTTATAGCTGAAGCACAGACACATTCGCCCGCCTCCCACAACCATAGAAATGAAGGGATCTAAGAATCTATGTTCACCATTCTCCCACCCCACGTTCCCGCCACAACACGAAGCTGGATAGGCTGCACTGGCAGTGCTCACAATGGGGATGGGGGCGCCCTTGGAGTCCCCTGAGCCCCGTCATCCATGTAGAAATCAAAATAATAAACAAGTGCCTTTTCAAGGGCAACATTCGCAGTCAACTAGGAGGGTACTTGTGTCCTAGCATGGATATAATAACAATGGCAGCCACAAAGAAGGCGTGCACGCCCAGCATAGGTGCAGGACAGAGCTGGGTAGCGATGAGAAAAAGATGCTTATGCCATACTTAAGATGCGGAGCTCGGATTAACATCACGGGGAAGGTACATCTACCAGGGTAGATGCCTCGAGGGGAGGAAATGTCCCCAAACATGCACAATACGTGATTTCACAGACTGCTGTTTGAAAGGCAGCAGTTTGTTCATGCACTTTTGGTCGAAATTAACCAATTAGACATACATATACATGTATACGTGCAAGGTCGGACTAGGACAAGAAATAGGCCTGGTCACCCAAAAAAAAGTGGGCCACCCCTCGCCTCAAAAAAGTGGCCCACCCCTCACCTCACGACCTCTGACAACATCACCGGAAGAGATGTCGTTTGACCCCACCCCAAAGTGACATCCCGGGAAGCGATGAAACGCGACCTTTCACTCCTTGAAAAAACAGGAAGTGGCATAATATAGCATTGTTCCTAAGTACATTATGAAAAATATGGTTATGATTTCACTAATGTGATATACATTTCATACAAGAATGGATCACCCAATGTATCATTAATATCTGTGTGTATAGATACATGTTGTGAAATTACAGTGAATGCAAGTAGACGTCCAAGGCCAAATGATTGATTGATTGATATTTTATTTCTATCGCGCTCATACACAAGTGTTTCAGAGCGCGACCAGGCAGGGGAAGGGAACAGGGGAGAACAAAAACAACGATCTTACTAGGCCCAGTGACATTGAGAAGGTGCAAGTGCAGGGTAGAGGGAGAAGGGGGAGAAGTGCATGGAAGGGGGAACAAAAGGAGAGTGTGGAGCAAGAAGGAAAAAAAACAAAAATAATAATAAAATAATAAATAAAAAGGCAACAAACAATGGGATTGCAGCCAGCAAGTGGCAAGTGCTGGGTTTAAGGCAGCAGGCCGTGTAGGTCTGAAAGTGCAGGAAGAAAAGGGGAGGGCTGTATGGGTACAGATCAGACCCCAGTGCAGGGGGTGGCCTGGAGGCAGTGCGTGAGGGTGGCAAGATGAGCAGGTACCTGGGCCCAGAGGACAGAGGGTGGCCAGGTGCATGGTGCCGAGGGAGAGTAGAATCAACAGGGGAGAGGGGAGAAGAAGGCAGAAGCAAAGAGGAAGGTTTTGAGGTGCTTCCGGAACCGGAGATGGTTCTCCTCAAGTTTTAGAGTGGCAGGGAGGCTGTTCCAGAGGGAGGCCCCAGCCGAAGACAGAGATCTACCCCCAGCTCATTTCTTTGAGAAACGACTGACCCTGAGGGAGTTAGAGGCAGAGGAGCAGAGGGCTCGAGATGGGAGGTATGTTCGGAGGGATAGCAGAAGGTATGTTGGACCCAGGCCCCAGAAAGCCTTGTGGACAATGCAGAGGGTTTTGAATTTAATCCTTGCATCCACAGGGAGCCAATGGAGAGATTTCAGAGCTGGAGAGATACGATCCCAGGGCTTGAGGCCAAGGACAAGTCTCGCAGTCCTGTTCTGGATAAGTTGTAAAGGGAGGAGAGTACAGGCAGGTAGATTAAGAAAGAGGCTGTTGCAATAGTCCAGCTTAGAGAGAACCAGAGCTTGGGAGACAGTAAGCTTCTGGGGGAATGAAAGGAAAGGAAGAATACCTCTGAGGAGGTGCAGTAGGAGGTTTGACTTTTTTGATACATCAGCGATGTGGGCGGAGAAGGAGAGTGTGGAATCAAAGGTGACACCAAGGTTCTTGGCCTCGCAGGTGGGGATAGGAGGAGGGCCAAAGGGGGCCGGCCAGAGAGTGAGGGGAAAGGAAGGTGATGGTGTACCAATGAGGAGGATCTCTGTATTGCTGGCATTAAGTCAAAGATCGTTGGCGGCATACCAATCTTGGATGGCAGTTAGGCAATCAGTAATGAGAGAGGTGGAGGAGGTGGCCGAGGGCAGCCTGAAAAGGAGCTGAGTCGTCTGCGTAGCACTGGAAGTTTGAGCAGAAAAAGGCAATACAGCGGGCGAGAGTTGCCAGGTATTGGTTGAAAAGCCAGGGCGAGAGGTTAGACCCCTGGGGAACACCACAGGTGGAGAGGAAGACAGATGATAGTAAGGACCCAAGTTGGACCTGAGAGGGTCGATCAGAGAGGAAAGAGGTCAGCCAGGCCAGAGCCTGATCGGTGATGCCCAAGTTATCCTGGAGACGGTTGAGCAGGATGGTATGGATGGTATGGACCACGGTCAACCGTGTCGAAGGCAGAGGAGAGATCAAGTAGGATGAGAACAGAGGGAATGCTAGAGTCAAGGTTGGAAAGCAGATCTTCACAGATGTTCAGGAGAGCAGTTTCCGTGCTTCTGCCAGATCTGAAGCCAGACTGATGGTCATGGAGACAGCCAACAGAATCAGAATGAAGGTTTAGCTGAGAGATGGCCAGTTTTTCAAGGAGTTTGCCTAAGAAGGGGGTAATGGAAATTGGGCGATAGTTGGCCGGACAAGAGGGATCCGCTGTGGGATTCTTGAGGAGAGGATGCACAAGGGAGTGCTTAAGAGGGGAGGGGAAGGATCCTGAGAAAAAGGAGTGGTTGCAGAAGTCGGCAAGGGCCGGAGCGAGGGTATCAATGTGGTCCTTGAGAGTTTTAGAGGAACAGGGATCAACCTGTTTTGACAAGGCTTTCATAGATCGGACTTGTCTAGCGACCTCATCAGGGGAGAAGAGAGGAAAGGAAGAGAAGGAGGGTGGGGGGGGGGGGTATGATATGTTGTTGTATAGCACTTACGCTCAAGCTATTTTTTTATAGAACAATTATGCATACAATATCACCCAACCTGTGTTGGTATTCATTTAACGACCTCAGAAGAATGAAAGGCTGAGATGGCCTTGCTGGGATTCAGACCTGCAACCTGCAGATCACACACGCATTGCAGCAGCGAGCACTCAACCCACTGAGTTATCATATTGGCTATAGTAAATTGAGAAATTATTCTGTAGTGGATACCATTAAACTGGTAACTGAGATTTAACAGCAGACCAGTTAAGTTCATCTGCCTGTCTGGTGCAAAGTTGGCAGCATGCCTTTGTGCATCTACTTTCTGGCTTCAGAGCGTGGCAAAATAGGGAAAGCAGTGCACTCACAGGACATCCCATACTCTGAGCAACTGTTACATCATACATGCAAACAAACATCCTGAAGAGCATGCCAGGGAGATGGGAAGAATGGCGACATTACAACAAAGCATTCATTCTGGCACAATAAAGTCAATGGCCACTTGATGTGCTATGGTCAAATATGTCTACACTGTACAGAAGCTTTTAGGCACAAGGATTTTATCAAGTGACCGAGGACACCGAGATGGAATGTTTTGTGATGACCGTAACAGAGACAACGGCAGAAGAAAACATGCTATTACTACTTGCGAAAAGCAAAATACATAGTCCGAAATGGATGCTTATTCTACTCTAAAATTGGTCGTTTATCACTAATGCAACAGCACAAATGACTTTTGCGTAACCGAAGGCAGGAACTGGTCTCTCTCCCCCTCTCTCTCTCTATCTC
The DNA here is from genome assembly GCF_040938575.1 of Ambystoma mexicanum. Lineage (NCBI taxonomy): Eukaryota > Metazoa > Chordata > Amphibia > Caudata > Ambystomatidae > Ambystoma > Ambystoma mexicanum. The sequence continues at coordinate 869,336,102 of NC_090931.1, forward strand.
TCTCTTGCTTTCTCTCTCTCTCTCTCTCTCTCTCTCTCTCTCGCTTTCTTTCTCCCTCTCTCCCTCTTAAATTCGCCCGCACTTTAGTTGGTCATCCAAAGAGTGTTGTCCTCCGAAAGTTACTGTGCATGCTTATAGTTTTTCCCTTGCCATTCGTTTGTTTGGTCTTTCTGAGGTGAGAAAACTCTAGGTATTTTGGAAGCCATTTCCCTGCTTTCCAAAGAAACACATGCAGTTTCTGAACCAAAGTTATCCCTGATTCGGCAGATGGGGAGCAGGTGCAAGTGGATCTAGGTCACCCAGCCTAAGCCCCACCCAACTTGTGGCCTTCCTGCTTGCCGCTCTTTTTCACCACTTAGCAAGCCCCGCCCATCTTGTGCCTTCCTGCTTGCCGCTCTTTTTCCCTACTTAAGGAGCCCTCAAGCCTCTTTTCCTTTGCAGATGGGGAGCAGGTGCAAGTGGATCTAGGTCACCTGGCCTAAGCACCACCCACCTTCTTAGCCCTACCTCTTCCTTCCTGCTCTTAACTATTAGATCAAGGGTGTCTCTCGCCCGGGCGTCGGAAGCGATGGGCAGACGAAGAAAAGGGCAATTCCTGTTTGGACCTGTTCAGACCAGGAGGACCCAGGGCCCAACCCCCTGCTCAGACAGCAGGTAAGCATGCACTAACATGTGTTACTCCCTCTGTCCCCACAGGCCATCCCCACCCCCTCTGGTCCCTTTGTGATGTTCCCTTGTGCCCCCACCATTCTTGCACAGAGGTGTTGCCTGTTTTGCTTGATTCTTCTACACTGTTCCCCCTGACCCCCCTCAAGCCTACTTCTTCAGGAGTCTGTCCTGATAAATTCTGGTTTCACCATCACCGTCTTTTCTGTAATTGTATTCACTCTCCCCTCTTGCTTCTCCACTCTTTCGACTGATAACTCTCTGTTCTCTCCTCCTTTCCCTTCTCCCTTTTCCTATCTCCTCCCCTTAGTTTCTTCTATGCACTTACTCCATCAGAATGGTCCCTGGACCTAGCATGATAGCAACCTCGTCTGTCTCCTCCACCCTTCCCTTACTGTTTTTTTCCTCCCCACACTACCTCCAGTACTATCTGAAATGTCATCAGGCCTAGTATGATAGTCGGTTGTTTTGTTCCTCCCCTACCTTTCTGCACCCCTCTCCCTCACCTCTTGTTTTTCTCCGGCGCTACCAGAAATGTCGTCAGGCCTAGTACAGTAGTCGCCTATCTGTTTCCATTTCCTTCCCACTCTCCCCCTCCCTTCCTTATCTATGTCTAATCTCTTGCACTATCTGAAATGTCGTCAGGCCGAGTACGATAGTTATTTTCACATCCTGACTGTTCATGGCCTGTAAGAATGTCATTGTATTTTCCCTTGTTCCCTCCCTTGCCTTGAAGCGCTTTGAAACACATTGTGTATAGGCGCTATGTAAATAAACTATCATATCATTTGTCATTCAAATAAAAAGAAAAAATTTCAGCACCATTAAAATCGAGTGTTTCCAAAGTAAAGGCCCAATGATTAATGTATAGCAAAATGACAGATCAAGTGATCCCAGCCCCTCCCCCTGCCAGAGTGCCAGTTCTGTCGTCCTGGGCCTGGTTGGCTGCTGGCGTTGCGAGTTGACACTGGCGAGCGAGCTGCTCGGGCCGCAACTGGTCCGCGGTACACTGTCACACACTGGTGGACACGAGAGAGGGTAATCTCCGGTGCCCTTCACTCGCCCCCTGGGCGCGAGTGCTCTTGCCGTGCAGGGTCACAGGGAGGTGCGGGAGGTGTAGAAGATCACCTCGCCCATGGAGTAGTCCTCCAAGTGGCTGTACCCGCTGTTCATGCTGCTGTGTACACGTAGGGGGGCAGAGCCAGAAGAGCGCTCATGGCAGCAATGAGCTGCTCCACCCCTCTACTCCATGCCGCTGCGGGTGCTTTTTTTTGTTGTTTTTTTTCCTTCTCGCTCAAACGACAAACAGGCGTGGGCAGAAACCAGTCCCCAGGGACATAGAAAGGAGTTCCACCCGGCCTCAAATATAGGGCAGGGATCAGAAGCTGTGAGGAAAGCAGACACAGCCACAGATGCAAGGCAGAGATGCAGAGCCTCACAGAATGTGCAGATGCTCAAGCACGGGTGCAGGAGACAGATTGGAAGCAACGTGTAAGGTGCACGTACCATAGCATAGATGGAGTCCACAGATTAGAAGTTGCCAGGAAGGTGAACATATCCAACCATTGACTGAAATTACAAGCGGACCATGGAGTTCCAGTGGTGTTGCCAGGAGTGGGTCAAGGAACACATTTCTTTGTGGTGTGCAACATATAAATGGTCACTTTTAACATGTATGAAACAACGCTATAGAAAGTGAAACCATGAGAGAGGCTTTTTTGAAGAGTGTACCCGGAAACCGAAATCTCTCTTAGGGACAGAACATTTTGAAATATTTAGGTACATGTTTTGTGACAGGTTTGTCACCATGGCAATAAATGAGTTACCCAAATGACACAGATCACACTACAAACTCATTTGTTAAAAGAAATCCTTATGGAAACATGGTACAAAAAAAGAGCATGGGTATAGCATTATTTTCTCCTTCATAAATGGAAGTCTAAAATAACCAATATCCTAACTGATGTAAGAATCAACATATGGATTGTAATACTTTGTTTCAAATATTCAATACACCAACTACAAAAATGCCTGATGCTTAACAAGCGTATATTTCTTGTTTGACGAAGACTTAGAGGGTGTCAAGTCAAAGTTTCGAAACAATAGTTTTGAATGCCAAAAGTTTCGACACAAAAAGGCAGAAAAAAAGAGTTTCGAATTCATTTTTTTTTATATTTAAGTTTTTTATTTTATTTCGTATTGTAAAAGAAGTGTTTTAAAAAAAACAGAGGTTTGGGGGTAACGCCCCCCAAAGAAATCGCAACTTTTTTTCCCGGCACTTTTGTGTCGGAACTATTGGCATTCGAAACTTTGACTGTCGAAACTATAACTAGGAACCGACTTAGAGATTTGTAGTGACGATGTGAAGAGGGATATTTGAACATCTCGACTAAAATAAGCTATTTTGTGTCAAAAAAGCAGACCTGAAATAAGCTGCCAATGGGACTGCAACATTTTGTCAGCTCTTGCCTATCTAATGCTGTTTCCCTCAAATATCCAAAAAGAAGAGCAGACAATGGAGCAAAGAATTCCACCAGAATGTGAGAAGGCAGACATTTTCACCAAATACAGCCCAGTACTATATAGCTAGATACGATGATTTGTCCAGGATCACAGTATAGTCTGGTAGCATAGACAGGGGCTATGAGACGCAGCATCCTGGGTACCCTTTCTCCATGTTGGTCCCTATTCACCTCCACTGGTGTAATCTTCATTTGGAGCTGCTGAGCACTAGACCTGCATGATACCAATGCTATGGCAATTTATATAAGTAGCAATTTCTGGTGCATGTATGTTATTTTGTAGCACAGTTGATGTTATTATCACCAAAGGTTATACATTCAGGTTTATCAGTCTCAGAGAGCAGAACGTGTTAGTCGACCTTGCTGGCATTGGGTACTGTGGCATGGCATCTAAACAGATCTCTTACACAAGTACTTAACACACCAAGCTATCTTCTTAGCCATAGTAGCACTTAAACCTATCAATTCGTACAGCCACCGTTCCCTTGAGACCTTGTGCAGGGAAAATAAACATTTCCAGATGACCCTTGAATCCTAATGGAGTGAGTGACAATGCATTCTATCCTCACATCGAAATCCTGCAGCTGTCCGAATCAGAATTTATAGGTTAATTCAACAAATGTGTTAAAGTTACAGTGAACGTTGTGAAAACGGAAAAGAACACCAGCCACAGTGTGCATTATGTACTTCGCGATTCAAGCCTTCAACCCTTTAATACAGCCATATTTTTCAGATCTAAAGTTCTGTGCTCATTGCTATTTTACCAAATCGCTATTAGATTTTATGCTAAACAGGATGTAACCCTCAGTGGGGTTGTTTCTCCCATTGCCCTTTCTCAAAGGGGAATTTCAAAAGAGTTCAATAGTAGGGTCTGATACTGAGCATCTTTGAATAATGATCGTCTATCATAAAATGATTTATAATCCTGCAATAGATTTTGATAATTTGATTTGCACAGCGAGACAAGTGTAACGTTACCATGACTAAAATATATATTGGAAGTGATCATTTAAAATGAACCTTGTAACATTTTTAAAAGACCCATTTACAGTGTTATTACAAATACACGTTTTGATGGCTGTTTTGCCAAATATCACAGATCCTGTTGCCTCAAGGAATCTGTTATTTTTCCTATGGTCGTGCAGCTGTCAGCAACAGCTGGGGTGGCTCTAGAAAACGTGCACCTGACAACACAACTCTCACCCACATAGAAGCAGGCAGAGACATATTGTGAAACAGAGGGAGCGAGTGAAAAACAAGATCCCAGAGAAAGAGTGTGTGTGTCAGTGAGACAGAAAGAGAAAGAGAGAGGGTCAAGAATGGTCAAAAAGAATGTTAGGTCATTGTATGATATGCTGGGCACAGAAATTGATCACTATATTCCCCAAAGAAAGGTGAAAAATGCTACAAAAAATGTGCTTTAGTGAACACACAAACTGTTTGTACCTCTACTCAGGTAGGCTGTATAATGTCGACACTGCTCGAGCCAACAACTAGATCAACACACAATGTGTAGTCATTAAAAAACATGATTACACTAATGTGCAACTAGAATAAATGCAAAAATATTTAGTATTTTATTCCAAATCCAATGTCTAAGATACAGGACACATTCAAGGGAAACAAATAAAGATGTGCAAAAGGGAGTTAGTGCTGGCCCAAAACAATGAATTCCTACTGTGCACAGAAACAATGGTGCAAACGTACCTAGTCTTTTAGTAGAATTAGCCATATTCTTCCACACTATATGCTTGAAATATTGTTTTAGCGATATTGCATGGCATCCACAACCAGACAGAACAGGTTTGCAGTACTGTCTACTTTTCTAGACCCTTTAAACGTCAGTCCATAAATTAGACTTATAAAAATATGGTTTGGCATACACTGGCAACGTTGGAAAATCAACAATAGCTTGTTAAATTCCTTTTTGTTTAAAGAAGAAGCATTAGCATTACAGTCACTAAGTAAAAATGAGCATCCCACAATAAAACAAGCCGACAAAGGGAGATGAATTGTTATCATGGAAAAACTAAATGTAATAAAGAGATTTTGAGACAACTACATAATTCTTTTTACAAGAACATTGATTTTAATCCAACTACATAAGTCAATAACATACTTTTTCCTATTGTTACAGAAGCAAAAACATTAGGAATTATCTGCAGACGAGAACCCCAATTCATAACTAACAAAAGAATCCGGTCGTGCCAGCTATGTACATATTTCCAAAAATATATAAAAATCCACAAAATCCACAGGGATGACCTATTATCTCTGGCCAAAATTATTTTCTGCAACCCTTGTCAGTATGTATAGACACATTTTTAAAACCCAGAGTTGTGAGAACCCCGAGTTACATCAATAATACAATGCAAATGGTCAATATTGTAGAAAATACACCATATGATCCACAAAAAGACTTGTTAGTTACAATTGATGTTGGAACTCTTTATACAAATTTAGATTCTTTGAAAGTGTTAATAGCTTTCTTACATATAAGAGTCCCCACACATCCAATGCCAAATGATTGTTAAATTCAATTGGCTACAATTGCATGGACACAAAACTTTAAAAATCTGTTTTTTTGGCTAATAAAAGAGACAAGTATGGGCTCCAGCTTTGCGCCCAACGTGGCCAATTTATACATGGCACATTAGGAAATGAAATTGGTGTATCACACTAATAATCCTTTTAGGCAATAAATAAAGAAATGGCACAGGTATCTTGATTTTAACACATGGAGGAACTATTCTGAAGGGAAACTAGCTAGTAAGGATGTATAGTTCCCTCTTTTTGCATTGAAATATTTAACTAACAGATAGGAGTTCCTCTATGTGTTAACATTGGTACCAGTGATTGGGAGGACCCATGAGCGCGACACATGCCCATTTATGTGATTTGTTAGCCGGTATATTGATGACATTTTGAAATTTGGCCAAGCAACCATGAAGAACTACATATTTTAAAATTATGGTTGGAAAGTCAAGCTACTAATGTCAAGGTCATTGGATCGTTGTAAAATACTTTTTTGGGACTTATTAATAAAATATTCAGGTGGACTATTAACGAAGCCAATTTATTGAAATACATTGTCACACTTCAACAGTTATCATCCAGTTAGTTTAAGAATTAATTTACCGGTGGGACAATTCTTACGCATTTGCAGGAATTGTACGTTCACTTTTAGATTTTGGGAAACATGCAAATATTTTAAAAGTCAAGTTAAAAGCAAGAGGCTATCCAAAAAGAGGTACCAATGAAGCATTCCAACGTGTTGGACACAGCCACAGAGAGGTACTGCTGGAAAAACAGGTTTGTCAAGACTCTGACACGAGAAGGGTTTGTGCAACTCATATTCGCAAGTGAGTTATAAAGTGGGTGAGGTAATAAGAAAATATTGGTACTTAGTACAACATCCTCCCTTTGCATCATCTGCTCTGGATCAAACATGATGTTGTTACCCTCATAACTGCCTGTATGTATCTGTGTAAATGTAACCAAGTAACATGTACCAATGAATCTTGCCGCTGGGCCGCATTCTTGTAACCATGAATTAAGCCTAACTACTCTCTCCTGTAATAGCACCTCGATGCCTGTGGGCTGTAGTGCGCTCTATAAATCCCAAAAATAAAAATAAATAAAATAACATTACCAAAGCCATTATTCACCTTTAAGAGGGGCAAAAACATTCAAAGGAAATTAGTGAAAACGTGTCCAGCAATTATAGACATGCAATGTTGTGGAACTAGATTATGGGGATTCCCACAGGTGTGTGGACATTAGCCATGTGGACAATAAATACGTGAAACAAAGAACACTTTTGAGTACAACAATCATACTTGGCAACTAAGGTGGTTTGTGAAACGTCATCAGACACAACAAGCGCTGTGTGCTATAATGGGCCCCATGCAAGCTTTTGTATGCAGGCAGGATTTTATGGGAAATCACAAAACGGAGAGGTGGGAATCACTCCGACTCGAAAAGAGGTCATGTTACAACATCATTAGAGCAGCACTTTGTGACTAGAAGATACTCCAGAGGCTGTACAAGGGTGTGTCATTCCGCAAATACGATCCCACATTAGAGCAGGTTCAGGAAAAGATCCTTCTAGAAAAAGAACACAGATGGATCTATCGGCTACAAACTAAAAACTGTTTGGACTACAATGAGAATGTGATCAGAAGTTACTTGTCAGCAGCAGTCACGTGGCAGGGCTCTAAGCGTCCGTGCCGCACTATACAATGGGCCTCATTACGACCCAGGCGGAAAACCATGTTGCTAATAGCACCATGGTCCATGCCGGTAACTTACTGACTCCGCCATGGAGAAAGGGGGAATTACCACCCCATTACAAGGTTGGCGGGGCGGTAATTCCCCCTTCCTCCATGGCCCTTCCCCATTCCCATTTTTGCCCCATAGGGCATAATGGGAATGGGGAAGGCGGTAATTACGGTACCGCATATTGCGGTACCGTAATTAGCGCCAAGGTCCCTTTGCGGGGCCATTCCTTAACGGCTGGTAAAACCAGCCGTTAAGGTGGGAACCTGCAAAGGGACCTCGTAATCAGGCGCTAAGGGATTACCGGTACCAGTCATCCCTTAGCGCCAGGGTCGTAATGAGGCCCAATGTCATGACCTATGTTACTGGCGTTTAGTCATAAATGTGCACTAACGTCTTCGCAGCCGGCAGCCTGTTCGGGGGCCTTCGCCAGATGGGACCCAGGAAAGAGGTACCGTTTGCCCATCCGTAAGGAGTCTTTCCTTGCAGAGCCAACAGATTTGGCTTTGAGGCGGGGAACTGTATTCCACGTCGCTAGTAACAAGGAGAGGCACTGGGGGTGCAGTCTGTGACCATAGGAACCTAGCGACGGGAGAGAAGTGCAGCATCCCTTCACTACCCAACCATGTTCACCTCTCGAGACCAGCTGCCTATCCACAGCATCCATGTCCTGGCAACGTTTGACCAGCTTCCATAGCCACCCCGCTTTGGAAGCAGGCGAGACATGCACAGTGCCCACGCTGTCCCTCTGCCCTGCTCACCTCTGTAGTTATGATGATTATGCCAGTGGGACTGGAAGGAGGATGGGGATTGGTACTGCAAGAAAAGCTCTATCTATTGGTCAGCGTGAGGGTTGGGGGATGGACCAAAAGGAAGCTACGCACAGGGGGCAGGAACCTCATCCCTCATCCTACTGAGTGTCTCCTCTGTGGGAGGTCCTGGGCTTTAAGTGGGCCAGAGCTAGCAGGGGCTATGCTCTGGCAGTATTCAAATATTGTCCATGAGCCGGGGGGCTACCGGGGCTCCCTCAGTCCCCCACAAGTGCCCGTGAGTGCAGTAGACAGATAAATGACCACTGTTGTGAAAGAAATACATGCAGGGCCGACAGCATGTGACTCTTTGAGGGTAACTGTTTCCAAATGTATATACAGGACTCAGAGCTTTTATTCACTAAACTTGTAGGGTTTTATCATAAATCAAATAACCGCGGATCCTGGCGAGCATGCTTAAGGCAATCGGACCTGGCAAATAACAAGAAGATTAAGATTTATCAATTTTGGCATAAAAGAAACCCACTTTTCAAGTCTTGAAATCAAAAAACGACAATTATTTTTCAGAAAAAAAGAAAGGAATCTCTCCTGAGGAACCACGGCTAAAAGCTGTGGTGAAACACGTGTTGGGAGAATAAAAGTGTTTTCATGTAAACCTAGATGACTGGAATGTATGAATATAATACATGAAAAATAAAACTATTCATGTTTTAAATAACTAAGAGTCTATCGTATCACATCTGGTGCAGGAGTCGCACAAATTACAAGTGACAACATATGAAGAAAAAAACATAAATCAAATAAGCTCGGAAAGACTGCAGGCTTGAATCACTGTCACAGAAAAAATGGTGCTTGTTCTTAAGGTCCCAACATGCTCTTTGATTTTATGCAAAGCACCAAGTAGTTTACCTTGGTGCTATGTGTTGTCCTCCCCTTTCTCACATGTGCTCTCCTGCTACTTTTAGGGCCAGCTGAAGATGTCTGGGATAAGGTAACGCATTGCTCTCTCTCTCTGGCCAGAAAAAAACACATTTAAAGTGGCACAGCCTTTCGTTTGAGAAGAATGCCACCCCTAGAGAATATGTGCATTCTATTGGCCCTCCCGTGCAGGAGTTTAATAGCTACATGTTGTCATGGAACATGCAGACAGCAGGGGAGCGGGAACCCTAAAAGAGTGCTTAAGAAGTGCTATTCAGTACACTGGGCCTGGGGCATCTATATACAGAGTGATGACAGTGATTTACTCACTGATTGAGCTGCTTATAGTCCGACCCAGAAAAGGATTTATTTACAAACAGCACTTTATTTAGGAACTGAACCAGCTGGAATTATATATACAGTATGCAGAATTGATGCAAAGAGCACCGGCCTAGCTTGGGCCCCACATCCCCTGCGGTGTGGGGGCCCCGCTAGCACATGTCCTGGGAGGGGAGCCCACTTGGAGAAAAAAAAAGAAGAAAATACATTTTTTTCACATTTAAAAAAAAATGTTTCTTTTTTAATTCACTCTGCAGTCATAAAAAATGTATTTTTGTAACAGAAATAATTTCTTTATGAAGGAAGAGTGACTACAAAAAGAAACTTTCTTTTTGAAGTCCTAGGGCTCCCCCATCCCATGACATGGAAGACCCCAGGCTGGAGGCCTCCATGTCATGGGGTGGGGGAAGCCCTATGACTTCCAAAGGAAATTGTTTATATTTGAAGTCAGTCTGCCTTCATAAAGACATTGGGCCACATGACGAAGTTGCAGGTAGCCATGCCCTTAATAAGGGCATGGCTACCCCCAAACTCGGGTCCGGGTCAGGGACCGGGTCCCGCAAAAGGGGAATTACCAGGCCATTCTGACCTTACAGCGCCGAAGAATTTCCCTTTCACGGGACCCAGAGCCGGTATGTCCGCATTCCCATTTCAGCCCCCATAGGGCTCAGTGGGAATGGGGAGGATGGTAGCAGCGGTACCGTTCATGATCAGGTGTGCAGAGCGGCACCCGCGGCAGAACTCATAATGTGGCGGCCCGGTATAAACAGTGCCGGTGTCTTACCGGCACCTTTCAGTCCGTGGCCGCCACAGTTGTAATGAGGCCCATTATTTCCATTATGGTTCGGTCCTTAACAGAAATAATTTCTTTATGAAGTCGGAGTGACTTCAAAAAGAAACACATTTCTTTCTGAAGTAATAGGGCTCCCGTCAACCCGATGACGTGTGCGTGTATGAGTGTATTTTGAAAGGGTGTACACTTAAATGTGTAGGTGGCTGCCTGTGTGAGTGTATGGTGAAAGGGTGCACACAAATGTATGGATGGTTGTGTGTGCATGTGTAGATATGGTGAATGGTGTGTGTGCTTGTGTTCAGGGGAGCAACAAAACCTACATTTCAGGGGGGCTCATCCTTCAAATGTTGGGGGAGATGCTAACATCACGGGCGGGGGTAAACATATTTGTGTGGGGGCATCTAACTTCTTTACACATTCTAATAAGACTGTTCTAGTGCAGATTCAATGTTACAAGCAGTTAACTCTCTCCTTTAAGTCTTAATGCACCCACTTATGGACTGTTGTGAGAATGAGCGGTCTCCTGTTCCCTCTCTACCCTTTCAATCACTCCCCTGGCATGCAAGTACGAAACCCACATCACAATTTAAATTGCCTAAAGAATTTGGCATTTGAATGCAGGTATTAACAGTGAAATGCTTTACGTTAGTAATTGCTGTTAACAGTGAAACCCAGGTGCTGTTTATCAACTCTGTCTTGTTCTGTCCGGCAACTGCTCTCAAGGTCAGCCAGGTTGAGTCTACATAGGCCAACTTTTAGGGGGGGGAAGTGCTGAAGCCCATTCAACCCAATGGTGTTATGCCACTACTTGTGTTTAATGCCTTGATTACTTATTGGTAATCGTCATTACTCCTAGCCCTATTCTTCCTCGTCCCTGTACTTGTGTATGAGGCAGTACTCGTGTATGAGGCATTGTGCCTCATACACAAGTACGGAATGAGGTAGAGGTAATTCCTGACTTAGCTACCTGTAATCTTCATTACTCCTAGCCCCCCTCTTCATCATCCCAGTACTTACCTATGAGGCAAGAAGCCTCATAGGTAAGCTCTGTGACAAGGAAGAGGTACGTGAAGGTAATTCTGGGCCAAGGAGCTGATTTTGGAGGTTGGGTAGGGGGTGGGAGGGAGAGGGGATGTGTGGGGGGCAATAAACCATAATGGTTGTCCATGTCCAGGCTAAACAGGCATGATATGTGGCATTAGTGGCTAGAGGGGCATTTTGGTGCAGCCAGTCTAGTCATTCCTCAGTTTGGATGACTTTTTCTTAACTGCGCATTTCTGATAAAGCAGTCCTGCTAAGTGTAATTACCTGGCTAGACTGGCATTTGGGTGCTACTAGTCTAGTCATTTCTTACTGCGGCATTGTATATTTTTCTGGGCATCTGTCATCAAATGATATGATATACGTCATGTATAACATGCCTGTACACAAGTGTTTCTAGGTGTGACAAGACAAGGGAGGGAAGATAGAGGGAGGATAAGACAAACAATCTTATTAGGCCTTGTGTCATTCAGCTCGTGCATGTGCGAGAATGAAAATTGCAAGGGGAAAGTGAAGGGGAAGTGCAAGGAAGAGGGGAGCGGAAAACAGGGCAGTAATGCGCTGAGTGAGTCCAGCTAAGGCAGCACGGCTCTGGGTAGTGCAAGGAGAACAAAGGACTGTAGGGTTACAGTTACAGCCCCTAAGTGTGTGGTAGGCCCGGAGGCAGTGCAAGGGGGACTGATCAAGAATGAGCATGGACTCAGTGAGACTCTGAGGGTACCCAAGCAACCAGTCGGTACAGCAGACAGGCAGGTCAGGTAGGTCAGCTGGGGAGGGAGAGCGAGAAAGCAGAGGAGAAGAGAAAAATGTTGAGCTGCTTCCGGAAACATCAGGTGGTCCGCTCAAGTTTGAGAGGGGCAGGAGGGTAATTCCAGGCGGAGGTACCTGCAGATGAAAGAGATCTACCCCCCACTCTCTGCCTGGAGAAGCGTCTAACCCTTAGAGAGTTGGAGGTAGCTGTGGAAAGGGGTCGAGAAGGAAGGTATTTTAGAAGAGAGCGTTGGATGTAGTGCGGGGCGCGACCCCAGAAAGCCTTGCGGACAATACAAAGGGTCTTGAACTTGATCCTTGCAGCCACCGGGAGCCAGTGGAGAGATTTCATGGCTGGAGAGGTACGATCCCTGGGCTTGAGGCCAAGGATAAGTCTTGCAGTCCTGTTCTGGATTAGTTGCAGAGGGCGGGGAGTAGTGGAAGGCAGATTAGAAATTGGCTGTTGCAGTAGTCCAGCCTAGAGAGAAACAGGGCGCTGGAGACTGTGAGCCCATGGGGGAAAGTGAGAAAGGGAAGAGTCCCTTTGAGGAGGAGCACTTGGTAGTGGGACTTCTTGGCGACGTCAGATATGTGAGGAGAGAAAGAGAGAGTGGAGTCGAAGATGATTCCAAGGTTTTTTCCTTGCAGGAAGGCGAAGCAGAGGGCCCAAGGTGGCTGGCCAGAGTGAGAGAGGAAAAGCGGGGGCAAGGGTATCAAATGAGAAGGATCTCCATCTTACTGGCATAAAAAGCAGAGCTCATTGGAGGCGCACCAATCCTGAATTGCGGATAGGCAGTCAGGAATGAGTGAGAGAGGAGAGGAGCCTGAAGGAAAACTGAATGTCATCAGCATAACACGGAAGGTTAGAGGAGAAGGTAGAGATCAGGTGGGCTAAAGGAGCCATGTACAGGTTGAAAAACCAGGGTGAGAGGATAGAGCTCTAGGGAATGCCACATGTAGAGAGAGAGGTGGCTAAAGAAAGGGACCAAGTTGGACCTGGGAGGGGCAGTCCAAGAGGTTGAAGGTCAGCCACTCCAGGGACTGATCCATGATGCCTAGGTTCTCAGAGTCGAATAATCAGGATGGCTTGGTTGACTGGGTCGAAAGTAGAGGAAAGTTGAAGGAGGATTAGGACAGAAGGAATGCTGGAATCAAGTTTAGAGAGCAGATCTTCAGAAGTGTTCAGGAGAGCAGTTTCCGTGTCTCTGGCAGCTTTGAAGCCAGACTGATGGTCATGGAGACAACAGATTCAGTGTGGAGAGTAAGCTGGGAGATGGCCAGCTTTTCCAAGGGTTTGCCCAGGAAAGGGGTGATGGAGATTGGGTGATAGTTTTCTGGGCAGGCCGGATCGGTAGACGGCTTCTTGAGGAGTGGGTGCACAAGGAAGTGCTAAAGGGGAGAGGGGAACATTCCAGTGGCGAAAGAGTGAGTACAGAAATCAGCCAAGGCTGGAGCAAGGGTGTCAATATGGTCATTGATGGTTTTGGAGGAGTAGGGGAGCACCTGTTTTGACGACACTTTCATAGATAGGACTTGTCTAGATACCTCGTCAGGTGTTGTCAGTGTGGGATGTTTTTACCTATGCATCCAAGCCCTACCATAAAACAGTGCAGTACTGGCATGGAAAAAATCATGATGGCCAGAACTCCCCAGAGAGTGCACAGGGAAAACATGAAGAATAGGCTGCCACCCATTTTTGCCTATGTTGTGAGCACAGGAGGGCACTGCCTAAAACCACCATTGGGCTACACACACAGTAGCCTGAAACCATTGGGAATGGCAATGCTGATAGCCAAAAAGCAACTCAGAACTGTGGGGAATTCATTTTCTTAATCCCAAAAATGGTTGCAATACCGGTAATCACCACTATCAGAAAGCCGGCGTTTTAAAACCACCAGACTTTTGTGTAAAACTGAACAAATGAAACAAAACCAGGCCAAGGAAAGACTTGCTAAGAGGTGGATACAATGTAAAACTATATTCTGAAATGTCTTGAAGGAAGTAATTATTTAATGTATATGTAAAAATTGTAAGTTTGATTGAAACTGGGAACAAAAAGTGACATTTTGCTGAAACCTGGCTTAATGAAACTGGATTCTGCCTGACAACTACCCCCGACAGGAGAAACCTGCTCAGCCACTCTTCCCAGGCCTGGCTGCATCCTGCTGCCCCTGCCAAAAGGAGCTCACATCTGCCTGATTGAATTAAGGGAGGGGACCTGCAGACTGCAGGAGGTTGAACAAAGCCTTGTCCTGGACTCAGGCAAATGTTATATTGGGGGGGCCGTAAAGTGGCTTCCTCTTGGGAAAACTGGGAGGGGCAGTGCCTCTGTTAGCAGCTGAGCTTGGGGGAAGTGGATAAACCAGTTATTCCACCCTGTGATGTGGGAAGCCACACCCATTTTTGACCAGGGCATACCTTTAAAAAGATGGATAATTCATAGTACGGACCTGTCAAAATTATATAAATAATATCATTATTCTTGTGATTTTTCTGTGCACATTTTAAGAGGTGTTAGGATCCTCTGGTATGTTCCTGGGGATAGTAGCGGAAAAAAGGTTGTTACTCCAAATGTATGCATGTTAAAAACCTGACACTTTATCATCTGTAACCCATATCCCTGGTGCACATTTGTGTAAAATCTGGAAAGGTTTAGAGGTCGTTATCTGGATGAAAAGGGGAGAATTCTGTCATCAGTGGACACAACATCGTACAAAGACAGGGATCGGATGGTTTGGTGCTACAGAAAATATGAAACTGGACCTATAATATGAGAAAAATGGTACATAGATAAATATGTATTTGGATCAGAAATAGATTTGTGTGCAATTTGACAAGGGCAGGTTCCTCTGACCATAAAACCTACAGCATCACTCTGACACTCCATTTCTTTCCCCCAATCAAAGTAGAGAGGAGAATTGGGCCAATGACAAGTAGAGAGGGGCAGGCTCAGTTATGCCACGCAAACACCCATTTTCAAAACACATAAAAAGAGACTGCTGGGACAGGTGGAGACATTCAATTCCATTTGCTGCGGAGCATGCTGACCGACAACTTCACATCCAGAGATCCAGAGTTCAAATCCATCAATCTCCAGAACCTGTAGCAGAAATTAACTCCAGAATTTGTAGCAGAGAGGCCTGAATCCACCAGCTGAATTCTCTTCAGCAGGCCTCAAAACCAACCAAACTATTCAACAGCCGGGTGAGCTGTTTGAATTTTTGCCAAGAATTTTTGCAAGAACCTGTAGCAGTATCCAGAAAGCAGTGCTGTATCCGGAACCCGAGAGAACCACAAACCAGACCGGTGTGAGCAGATCCGGTGCAGAGCTGACCCAGATAGCCGGAACTTCAGAACCACCCGCCGGAAGTCCTGTCCAACCTGACCAGACCGTGACGAGGCCTATTTCAAAGTGATATTGTGAGTACCTAGCAGAACTGTGCAGAACCAATCTCTTAGTTAAAATAATCTAATCCAAACAATTTTAACCTAAGTAGAACAGCCTCCTAGAAATCGTGACATCTGTCATTTTTAAAGCTGCACAACTGTCACCTGTCAATTCTGCAGCTGCAAGCTGTCACCTGTCATTTTGAGTTTTACTTTAAATCCGAAAATCTACCTTTATTAAATCGTCCGTATCTCTGGGACTTTTTGGGCTAGGAACGAGATTTAACTTTCATCTGAAAGCTTAGAATCTGGGCTTACCATGTGTAAGCCAACAGCCCCATATCTGGGCTTTCCCTGTGTAAGCCAATAGCCCCATATCTCCCAAGGTCATCACAGAGTCAGCCCGCTGCCCCATAAGTTAGGCTGCACCAATGGCAAAAGATGTTTTGACTAAGTGCAGTTCATTACTGCTCGGTCACAGCTATGCTCAAGTACATCACTTTGAAATACAATTGTTGCTAAAAAAGAAAAAGGGGAGTTGGGGGCTCTGAGGAGTGCCGGCGCATCACACTTCCTCTAGTACTGGAGTGCAAGGTAACCTATTTAAGGGAACATCATGACACTGATTTATTTATTATTACTTATTTTATTGTTCATTTATACAGCGCTTAAACACAGGTGGAGCGCTTCAAAGCGCATCAAGGCAGGAAGGGAACAAGTGATACAATAATCACTCCTAGGCCTTGAAGTTTCTGAGTGATTGACAGAAAAACTAGCATACTCGGCTCAACAGCATTTCACTTAGTGCAGGTGCATAAAGTGTTACAGTAGCGACCAAGCTAGGGAGAAGGGACAAAAAAGGGGGGGCAGGATGGTATGCAGTGATTATCATGATTTCCAAAATAATTAATACCATTATAACAAACCTAAAATAACGACATCCAAAATATTGAATTCGGAAAAAACAAAAAAGGGGTTGGGAGGGGGGGATATTGGTTTTGGGGGTGGGATGAACCCCCCCAAAAACAATGATAAAGAAATGTGTTATTTGGGAATTCGTTATTATGGTATACATTATTATGGTATTAGTTATTTTGGCTATGTTGTAACTACATGTAACCGACAGGACAGACAAAGGGCCTCATTACGAATCCGGCAGTAACCGAGACGATAAAACCGCCTGGTTACCTCTGGACTGGTATTACCATTCCACCTCTGTGACTTCCGCAAATACCAGGGCATTACGACCCTGGTGTCCTGGGAATTCCGAAGGGAATCTCCTGATGGTGCTGGTGTTTCCACGTCCGCCTGCAGGCGGGCGGTGTTAAACCCGCCAGGTCAGACCTGGCGGGAACATCACCTCCCGCCTGCAGGAGTCTGGATCGGGCGGTCCGGAATTAACAGTGGCGGCGGGTTTACCGCCACTGTTAATTCCGGACCCCCCGACCTGTAATGAGGCCCAAACTAACTAGTCCTGGTATATTTAGGTTATGCATGCGTACAGACGGAGGTGCGAGGAAGGGTGGCCTGGGGGGAACAAATGAGTCCAGTCCAGCAGGGCCCTGGGTTAAGTGCAGAGAGATTGTCCCGTTCATGGAGCGTGATCTTAAAGTGCAGTAATGCTGAACATAGTGCAGTGGCCCGGAGGCAAGTGCAAAAGACTGGCAGGGAGCCTGGGATCTGTAAGGCTCTGGAGGTGAACCAGGCAACCAGTCAGCAAAACTGAACAGAGTTAGGGAGGAGAAGGAGGGTGGAGAGAAAAAGAATGGAGGTTAGCAGGAGAGAGGGAGAGAGAAGGAGGAAGAGAAGAGGAAGGTCTTGAGGAGTTTACAGAAGTTAAGGTGCTCTGGCTCAAGGCAGAGAGAGGCAGGGAGGATGTTCCAGAGGGAGGGACCTGCAGAGGATAGCGATCTACCCCCAAATCTCTGTTTGTGAAAGTGGCTCACTGGCAGAGAGTTGGAAGAGGACGAAGGGAGGACTCTAGAGGGAGAGTATTTAGGAAGAGAACGTTGTAGATTGTTTATTTGTTTGTTTGTTTTATTTACTTGTAATGCGCTGCAGAACCGAGGGTAACCGGGCGCAACAGTCAAGAAGATGCAAAGCTTAGGTTACAAGGTAGCAATGGTTACATACAAAATACAGGATACATATACAGATATCACAAGTAGTAGGCAATTATAATTTACATAGACACAGACATAGTTACAAAGTATATAGTATATACAGTAGGGGCAGTAAATATACAGGTGCCGGATGGTAGTAGGGGCAGTAAATATACAGTCCTAGTATAGTAGGGGCAGTAAAATATACAGGTGCCGGATGAACATTATCTCCTCAACCAGGAGGGCAGAGTGAAGAGGTCCAAGGGTCAGAAGAAGCAGGGTCAAGATATGTAAATACTGGGTAGTCTGGGGATATTTGTGCACCAATGGGCTAATCATTGGTAGACTTCAGCAGGTTGATGTAGTTGGTTCTGAATTTCAGAAAGGGCTGTTCCTCACGTAGAGGGTTAGGCAGTGAGTTCCATAGTTGGGCCGCTTGAACCTGGAAGCTGCTACCCCCCACCTTAGTTAGCCTAAATCTTTGAATGATGAGGCTATTGGCATTAGCGGTTCTAGCTGGGCGCATATGGTTTCTTTTTGCGAATTTTTTGGTCAGATAGCTCAGTGCGGCATTGTTTAGGGCTTTGTGAACCAAGGACGCTACTTTAAGGTGGATTTTGCTTTGGGTAGACAGCCAGTTGTTTTGGTGTCTGATCTTTGAAATGTGTGATCTTTTAGAGATACCGGGGCCGCTCGTAGGGCGTTGTTTTGTAGAATTTGAATGCAGTGGGTGATGGATTTATTTGCTCCAATGTAGAGGGCATTACAATAGTCGAGCCTCGAGAGGATTAGTGCTCTCGCTAAGATGAGGCAGTTGTTGTCAGATAGAAAATGCTTGCCAGCTCTGATAAGCTTACAGGTGTAAGCGGTAGCAGATGCCAGGGACTTCGCCTGTTTGTCGAAAGAGAGAGTGGCATCCAGATAGAATCCAAGTGTCTTCACATCTTTAGACACCCTGATGATATTGCCATCAATTTCAAATGAAGTGTAGTCCTGGCTAAGTTTTTTAAGGTTGGGGTGCGTCCCCAGGATGATAAGCTCTGTTTTATCATCGTTCAGGCATAGACCGTGGTTTGCCATCCATGCCTGGACGATGGTATACACGCTGTTCACCAAGGCCAAATCCTTACCAAAATCCCCGGAAAGTGGGAGTAGAATCTTGGTATCATCTGCATAGTTAGTGTAGGTGATGCCGAGAAGGTCCAGATCATCGGAAAGGGGCTTAGTGAATATGTTGTACAGAGTTGGGGAGACACACGATCCCTGAGGAACTCCGCACAGGATGGGGATTGGGTCGGCCGCTGCCAAAGGGGAGAATACCCTCATAGTCCTGTCACTAAGAAAGGATTTGATCCAGGTTAAAGCCTCACTGGAGAAATGTGCAGCAGAGTCTAAGTGACTGCAAAGTACCCCATGGTCCACGAGGTCAAATGCTGCCGAGAGGTCCAGCAGTAAGAGCAGGGTCATTTTTCCTTTATATCTTAGTTCGTCTATTTGTGCCTTCAGGTCAATGAGGGCCGTCTCTATGCCGTGTTGAGGGCGGAATCCTGATTGGCGCTCTCCTAGGAGTTTGTGTTGTTCCAGGAAACTTTTAATTTGATTATAGGCAATCTTATCCAGAATTTTAAGCAGAAAGGGGACTGTCGTAATAGGGCGGTAGTTCGTGGGTATAAGAGGGTCTAGCGTTTGCATTTTAAGCAGTTGTATTACCCAGGATTGTTTTAGATTGGTGGGCACTGTGCCAGACGTGAATGAGGAATTGACAAGTTTTGCAATAAATGGAGATAGATCCCTAGCAGCATCTTTTATGAGCTGGGCAGGGCAGGTATCGCCCTGACAGTTTGAAGGCTTTAGAGAGGATGACTTTTTCCACCTCAAGAGTGGAAGTTTTAGAAAACGTAAATCGTGTTGCTGGGTCCTGTACCTTTAGGGCAGGGTCTATAATTGGGTTATTGGTCTTAGGTGGCTGTGTAAGGGAGGCTTTCTTATTTGCTATTTTTGTTTGAAGTAAGGAGATTTTATTTGCTAAGGCTTGCTGGATATCAGAGCACCAAGTTTTATCTTTAGGGCATATTTCTGGAATGGGGATGGGTGACTCTACTTCCTTGAGGATGGTGAACAGTTCTCTCATGCTTGAATTGGCATTGGCGATACGCGTGTTGAATGAGTTTTGTTTGGCCAGATAGATTTCTTTTTTATAGTGGGAGGAGATTTCTGTTAGTTTCTTTTTGTGATCTTCTGAAGGGGTAAGCCTCCATGCTGTGTCGCAACTCCTCTTGAGTAGTCGCAAGTCCTTTAGTTCAGGAGTGAACCATTTGTTTAAGTGAGATTTAGGTTTACTTTGTCTAAGTTTCATAGGTGCGATATTGTCAATGGTAGTTAGCATAATTTTATTATATTCCTTGACTAATGTTTCTGGGTCTAAATGATCCTATAAACCATTAAGGATGGGTAGAATGACCGGGATTACTTTGTCTATGGTGATGCTCTTTTTATTTCTTGTTGGACAAGGCGGGGCCATGATCGATACTGGAGGAGGTGGTCTGGAGGTAGATAATTCAAATGACAAGAAGAAATGATCAGTCCATGGTTGGGGGATGATGGCTTTGATGTTGGCGGTGCAGTTGTAGTCTGCTAGCCAATCAAGGATTCCCCCTTTGATATGAGTAGGTTCTATAGTTTTTTGCATTATACCCAGGTTAGCAAGGGAGTTCGCAATGATAGTGGCATTTTTATCTGAAGGGTCGTTGAAACCCAAGTTGAAGTCCCCTAGGACAAGTAGTTGGGAGGAGGTTTTAAGGTTATTAGAGAGTAAGTTATGGAGGTCCTCCTCGAATGTCCCTATGGGTCCAGGTGGTCTATAGATGAGGTAGATAGTCAATGTTTGGGAACTAGCTAAAGGAAGTTTGATGGTGAGTGTTTCGCATGAATCATAAACTGTTGTAGGCGCAATCCTCATACCTAGGCTAGACTTAACAATGATAGCAATACCGCCGCCACGTGTATTGGTTCTGTCTTGTCTAAGTATTGTGAAGTCTTCTGGGATTGCTAAAGAGAGTAGGGGTCCTGCAGCGTCATGCAGCCAAGACTATGTGATGGCGATGAAGTCCAGGTTGTTGAGCACCATTAGATCGCAGATGTCTGTTGCATGTGCAATCAGGGATCTTGCATTTATTAATCCCCCTTTGAGGGGTGGGGCTGTCAGATGAGACAGTCCAATTTTAGAAGAGGTGGGGAGAGGTCTACGGCTATTGAGATGGACGATATTGGCCTTCTGGATGTTGGTTCTTTTGTTGGAGGGAGGTAGTGTTCTAGTTAGAGGCTCATGGAGTTTCAAGAGTCTGGCTCTCAACCTAGTGTAGGCCCTGGCCCCAGAAAGCCTTGTGGATTATGCAGAGGGTCTTGTACTTGATCCTTGCAGCCACGGGTAGCCAGTGGAGGTATTTCAGCACCAGAGAGATGCGGTCTCTGGGCTTGAGGCCAAGGATAAGTCTCACAGTTCTGTTCTGGATAAGTCGTAGAGGACAGAGAGTAGAGTTAGGAAGATTGAGAAAGAGACTATTGTAATAGTTCAGCCTAGAGGGAACCAGAGCTTGCGAGGTGGTGAGTCTCTGGGGAAAAGTGAGAAAAGGCAGAATATCTCTCGGGAAGTGCAGTTGGTAGTGGAACTTTTTGTAGATTGTCTGAGATGTGAGAGATGAAGGAGAGATGACCCCTAGATTTCTAGCCTCATTGGTAGGTGAGGGCGCAGGGCTTAGGGAGGTCGACCAGTGTGAGAGTGGGAAAGCGGGAACAGGGGTCCCAATAAGCACAATCTCTGACTTACTGGCATTGAGGCAAAGATTGTTAGCAGCAAACCAAGACTGACCTGCAGATAGACAGTCAGGAATGAGTGAGGGGGAGGAGTCTGAGGGTAGCCTGAAAGAGAGCTGCATGTCATCTGCATAACACTGAAGGTTAGAGGTAAAGGGGGGGATAGGTTAGATCCCTGGGGGACACTACAAGTAGAGAGAGTAAAAGAGGAGAGAAAGGACCCAAGTTGCACCTTGGAGGGCCGGTCAGAGAGAAAGGAGGTGAGCCACGCCAGGGCCTGATCTGTTATGCCCAGGGTATCACGGAGACAGGTGATCAGGATGTAGTGGTTGACCATATTGAAAGCAGAAGAGAGGTCGAGAAGAATGAGGACAGAGGGAGGCTTAGAGTCGGAGCAGGTCTTCACGGGTGTTCAGAAGAGCAGTTTCCGTGCCTCTCGATGCTCTAAAGCCAGATTGATGGTCACAGAGACAACTAACAGATTCAGTATGGAGGGTAAGTTGAGTGATAGCAAAACAAAAGAAAGCCAGGCTGTTTTTACTTCACTTTAACAGCTAGCATCAGTCATCAATGCAAGCAAAGCCTTCTGTGTGCATCCCTGTGTACAATAAGTGTCACACTGACATGAACGCTCCATGCACTGTGAAAGAGTCCCTTTGATTGATAACCCTGCACAAGCGATTAGCTCTCAGTTGCTGTTCCTGGCCATCTCTCAACTTGCCATCACCCGCTGTGAGCATGTGTGCAGCTGACACAAACCGCATCCGAGAGCCTTCACAAGGCGGCCAGCCTGCCTGCCTGGATACAGTGTGCCAGCGGCATGCTAGTGCTCTTGCAGTTTAATGTCAAGAAAGTGCATTGGAATCCATACACAGCAGAAGACGTGTGCAATGTGTTTGGTGAAGGCCATGTAATGGGTTGCAGCAATCAGTAACAAAGTGGTGACGGTTGGCTGAGAACGGTTAGGACCCGGAAAGATAGTGGTGCGGGGGCAGGGGGGGCCAATCTGACAGTTTGCCTATGGTGGCAAAATTCCTTGCACCGGCCCTGGATGAGTGTTATTGCTTCGACTGGCCTTTTGGTGCAACCAGTCTAGATATGTCTAAATGTGGCCTGGCATGCTTTACTGTAATGTTATTTCGTGTCCACACTGGTCTAGATTGTGCAGCCAGTGACATGTTTTCAATGTGGCATGGCATTTGTATTTGCAAAGCCTTAATGTTCCTGTGCAGTGTTGGTGACGTTCATGTATTGTATTGGTGTTATCCTACAAAACATTTACAAACACTCTGGCTAATCAGCCCATTTTTCTCAGAAAGTGTGCTATATTTTGCGTTAAAACACATATTTATATCTTTCTCCTGGTACAGTGTGCGGCATACCCCTTGTGCGTATTGTGCAAGCATGATAATCTAGGCCGGCCCAGAGTGTGGCACGACCCGTGCTCACAGGGGGGCCCCCACATTTTGTGTTACGCCACAGGCAAAAAAAGACCACCCATGACTCTGCTTGGGGGCCCAAATCATCTGTTTGCAGGGCCTCAGGGTGTATTGTTGATTTGTGGCCGGTAGACCTTGCCTGTGTCACCAGACCGGTTCCATGTGTTAAAATCCAAGCAAAAATGGCCGGGGACACAAAATATCACTGCAAATAGGCTGTGTTTTGCCACTGCAATCCTTGTAAAGGATGCAGGGGGCAAACCCCTGCAACAACCAGACCCATTATACCACTTAAGGGGCACGGGGAACAACCCCGCAACTCCTGCTCCCCTTAAATGGTGTAATGGGGTACACCTTTAACGGGTCAAACCACTGCATTTTTGCTGCAATTTTTTGTAAAGGGACATTTTTGGCGCAATTTAATCACTGCATACCACCAGACCCTGCTTTAGGCCACAGCCAGCACAATCTAGCCAAACACCTCTTTCCAGAGCCACTCCTCAATTTCATATCCCACGTAAAGCACTGGGGAGGCCCATATTTCTCCTTGCCCCTTCC
This sequence comes from Ambystoma mexicanum, assembly GCF_040938575.1. Lineage (NCBI taxonomy): Eukaryota > Metazoa > Chordata > Amphibia > Caudata > Ambystomatidae > Ambystoma > Ambystoma mexicanum. The sequence continues at coordinate 869,359,478 of NC_090931.1, forward strand.
TGTTTTGGTGTGGACAATTGGAAAAAGCCCTCTTTGCAGCATGGCACAGAAAGCAAATGGCATATGCCATGCAGCCGAAAAGCGTACCTCATAGCCCAATATACAAAGTCTTTTGCATGACAACTCTTCTAACTCTTTAAAACATTGGCCTTGACAAAAGCGCCACCCAAGAACCAAAACTAAAAAAAAGTGGCAAATACACACACTGTAAACTGCACTAGAATAGATATAACCCCTGTGATAATGTTTGCATCATACACCCTCATCCCCCACACTACTTCAACCCTTCCGTTTGTTTGCAGTAACATTCACAAAGTCAAACTTGGAACAGAAAGCCAAAAAGAAAACAAGTCCAAACAGTTCAATGAAGGTAAACACAAGCAAACCTCTCATTAGTGTTCTGCTGGTGTCTGCAAACACAGCCTCTTATTTGCCATCAAACCTTTTGCTTTCCTGGAGTTCCTCAGCTTGGAACAGATCAAATAGTCTCTTTAAAACCCGAGTTAGTGCTGCTATTAGTTATTATGCGTGAAGTTTCTTTTGTCCTCTGCGTATTGACGTCTTTAATTCATGCACAAAGTGTAAAGGAAGTAAGCAGGCCTTCATTTCAAGTATTGAATGACTTCTTTGTATACATTCAGTTACTCACAGTGGTCGAAGTGTACAAAAAAAGTAGTCGACTGATGTTCCTCTGCCCCGCCTCCTTTTATGCCCTGCCCCCTTTTCTGCTCCATTCAATCCCCCATACAGTCATTTCCACCTCCCCCCCTCAATTCAAACAATTACCTTGGTCCTTTTAGTCCTTCCCTCCACCCCAAAAAGCTGTGATTTACAAAGGTTCTTACAAGACTAAAGAAAATGTTGTGAAAGAATATACATTTAAATGACCACCATTAGTGTGTCATTGCCCCATCAGCATGCAGCTTTGTGCAGCCTCCCCTTCCCTTCCCCCACCATTCAGGCTCCTTAAGGGGCATCTACATGACAATAGTCACTGATAGGCCCCCTACACCCATTACCTGCAAATGCCTTGTGATGCTGGAAATGCATTAGAGGGACAGAGCCTCCCTATCCTTGTCTGTTACTGCGTTTTATCGTTGTTCTGTCGTGTTTTCCGCGCAGGAGTTCATGTGGGACTCCTGGCGGTGCCGCTCTCTCTTTTGGTTTGGTGTATAGACCCATAAGATACCCTTGTGGCACCCATAGGTGGGGGTACAACCCTGTGCCCCTAGTATATGTTTTTGGGCACCTGTGTGTGGCCCACAGAGCAGGGTACGGGCAGGTGGCAGCTCCGTGCTGAATTGACAGGTGCCCTGAGCATCCTCCATTTTGGGATGCCCAGTCCCTGTCATTAGAATTGGTAGAATCCTGATGGGGACAAGATGGCCGCCGTGGCCTCTTGCCTTCCATCGCCTGTTACCTTGTTTTTCACGAAGTCCCGGAAAGCCCTGACTCTGTCCCTTCCCCCTGACTGGTTGTTGAGTGGAAGTTCAATATATGGGAGTGTGAGGAAGTGCCTTCCAAACGACCGTATGTTGTGGGTACACCTGCGGGTGTGACCTGGGTGAAAGGAGTGTGTGACGAATATACACTTCTTGTTGTGTATGTCTGCTATCTGGTGTTTGACACAATGACTGAGACAGCCCTGCCCGAAACCGGTATGAATGCAGTGTGTAGTGTTGAATGGCGTGGTACTTGTCCGAATCCACATTCTGTGTTGTGAGTGTCTGGATGGAGAAGAATGGCCTAGATTCTGTCACGCTCACCTGATTCCCACGGAGGCGCAGGTCTGGCTTCGAGTACTAATGCTTCTTCAATGGTGAAGCGCAGAAGCGCAGGACGCTGAAGATGGACAGGAAGGGCCCCTCTACTCTGGCTTTTCTGGCTCGCAGGAATATTCCCCTGTGCGTGGAAAGGGAGTATTACCTACTGACGGAATAATGCTCAAGCCTCCCACTCCCTTCCAACCCTCCACGATACCCTTCCACGATTCCCTGTGAAGTCTCACCTTAGGGTCTGGAAGGATGAGTTCTCCATCCTGCTTCTGATGCAGGGGCGCGTTGAAACCCAGTTACTTCACTGGATTGAGGTTTGATGGGAGTTCAAAATAAGCTTCACTATTCAGGTGAGGCGCTGTAAGAGTTCTGTTGCAAGTTCAAAAGTTCAAGCTTGATAATAATGTTCATTGTCTTATTGCAGCAAGCGCTAATGCTTATGGCCCTCATTACGACCCTGGCGGAGATCCATGGTGCAATTTGCACCATGGTCCATGGCGCAGAGCTGCCAACTCCGCCATGGGGGTTGGCGGACTTACCGCCCCATTCCGACCTTGGCGGGGCGGTTAGTCCCCAATCCCCATTTACCCTTCCCCATTCCCATTTTTGCCCCATAGGGCATAATGGGAGTGGGGAAGGCGTTAATTACGCCACCGTAAATTACGGTGGCGTAATTAACGAGAGGTCCCGTAGCGCCATGGATTTTTCCGCCCGGAAAATCCGGGCGTAAAAATCACCATGGCGCTACGGAAAGTCGTAATCTGGCGGAGAGGTACGCCATGCATTACGCTGGCGTAAACCCCTCTCCGCCAGGGTCGTAATGAGGGCCTATGTCTTTTTCCCCTTAGGGGCCGGGGTTCGGAATGCCGGAGATATGGCGCCGACCCGAAGTGAAACGTGCAGTTCCAGTAAATGACAGGTAAGTTCTGGATGAGCGTTCAGGTAATGTCTTTGCATTCGCTCAGTCAAAGTCTTTGTCTTTTTTCCCCATAGGGGCCGGGGTCCGGAATGCCAGGAAGCGGCAGGACCCGAAATGAAATCGGAATGACCCAACAGGTAAGTCTTAGAAGGAAACTGAGCCTTTCCTATTCCCTTCCTTCTCTCACCTTGTTTTCTTGTCTTTTTCTCTCTAGGCTCTGAGAAGTGGGTGCGGATCCGGATGATCGCTGCTGAAGATGGAGGCGCCCAGGAAAGGTGAGTGAAATGCAGCGCTGCAGCGATCGAAGCGAAATTCTTTTAAAATGATGTCTTCCCTTTCAGGATCGTCTGTGTGATGTCTCCGTGATGCAGCTTTAGCTGGTAAGGTCTTCTTTCTCTCCAATTCTCTCTTATCTCCCTTTGCAGGCGACCCAGGATGCTGACAGGCGTGGCTGAAGTCCAGATGCAGGAGCTGACACGGTGAGCGTCCAGCTGCGAGGAGCAGAACAACGCGAAGCGTGAGTTGCTGATCGGGCGTGGTGTAAATAGCTTTGGAAGAAGTTCCAGGTATGTATCCTTCCACCGATCAGGTATGTATCCTTCCCCGACCACACCCAGGTGGAAAGTAGTCCCACAGGTAAAGTAGTTCCATTCAGGCCTCAAGAGGGCCTGGATGTAGCAGCATGGTCTGCATCAGGTAAGTGCACATTAAAACACTTGAACACATGTCTAGCTTTATGAGCCTGGCGCCTAAGGCGCCAGGACAGGGGTCTAACATGAGCCTGGCGCCTAAGGCGCCAGGACTGTGTCCAAAGGGTCCCAGCTTGGGCCCGCTGGCACTTCCCTGGGGGGAATGATGCCTGCCTCTGGGGTTGCTGGGTCGGACCTGGCTCCTTGGAGGTAGGCATCATGACAGTAGCCCCCCTCAAGGCCCCTCCCAAGGTTGTTCCCTCCGGGGGTTTTGGCTTGTTTGGAAATCTCTGGTGGAACCTTTGTATTAATCGAGGTGCGTGAACATGGTTACTAGGTTCCCACGATCTCTCCTGAGGTCCATATCCCTTCTAGTCAACAAGATAGAAGAGTTTTGACTTTAACACCTTGGAGTCTAAAATGTCTTTAACTTAGAATTCTAATTCCCCTTCAATTTGAACTGGGTCTGGAGGCTTGGACAGTCGGGTCCCTGGTTGTACTGGCTTCAAAAGTGATGCATGGAAAAACTGGATGAATACGCATGTTAGACGGTAAATCCAGTTTAAAGGCCACAGGATTGATTACAGCCTTGATGGGATAAGGTCGTATGAATCTGGGATTGACGGTTCGCGGGCCCTTGAGGGGTAAATGTTTCGTTGCTAGCCATACCTGGTCTCCTACTTGGTAAGGAGGAGTTTTACTTCGGTGCAAATCAGCGTTTTCTTTATACTTTTTCTTGGCTTGCTGTAAATGAGTTGCAGCTTCTTTGAAGGCTCGGGTTATTGTGGAATGCAGATGATTTACTGCGGGCATTTCCAGGGTCAGAGGTGGATCTAGGTCAGAGGTCCGAGGATGGTGACCATACAAAGTATAAAAAGGAGTTTGTCCGGTTCCAGAATGCACTGAATTGTTGTATGCATATTCTGCGATCCAAAGGATGTCTTTCCAATTTAACTCGGATTTGTGTAACATGCACCGAAGATATTGCTCGAGAGTCTGATTGGTTCTCTCGGTTTGTCCGTCGGTCTGGGGGTGGTGGCTGGTGGATAACCGCACATCTATTTGTGCTAGTTGGCAACACTTCTTCCAAAAATGGGAGATAAATTGACTTCCACGATCCGAGACTAATATGGAAGGGAAACCATGTATGCGAACTATATTCTCCAGAAATTCCTTGGCCAAGGTGGAAGCTGAAGGCAAGCCTTTTAAAGGGATAAAGTGGGCCATTTTGGAGAATAGATCCACAATTACAAGGATAGTGTTGTAACCAGCACAAGGAGGCAGGTCAGTTATAAAGTCCATTGACAAGGTGTACCATGGTGCCGGTGGAATATCCAAGGGTTGAAGTAGGCCGGCTGGCCTTTTCTTTTGACCCTTGTTTTGGGCGCAGATTCCGCAAGACAATACAAAAGACTTTATGTCTTTTCTCCAAGAAGGCCACCAGAAGTGGCGTTTGATTTTTTCCTCCGTTTTAGCGGTACCAGGGTGTCCTTCCATTAATGATTCATGATGATGGGCAATAACAAGTTCTTGCAATTCTTTGCTTGGCAGAAACAACCGCTCCTGGAAGTAGGGTAAATCATCCTTAACGGTGTAATGAGGACCCTTTTGACTCCATTCCAGTAAGGCTGAAGAGTCTAGAAGTTGTTTTACTTGCGTTTGGATGTCCTCAATTGTTTGCAATGAAGTTAGGCCTAAGATTCTTTGTTCAGGTATGAGTGGCACAGGTTCTAAACTCGAATTGGGTTCTTCCATGCCAATCCGGGATAAGGCGTCCGCTTTACCATTCTTGCAGCCAGGGCGATAGGTAATTACAAAATCAAATTCCGCAAAGAATAGAGCCCATCGGAATTGTCGTGAAGATTGAGCTTTGGCCGTCTTTAAATACTGTAAATTTCTGTGGTCCGTAATTACGGTGATGGTGTGTCTTGCCCCGAGAAGGTAGTGACGCCAAGCCTTGAAAGCAGATTTAATAGCCAGTAACTCTTTGTCGGTAATTGCGTAGTTGATTTCAGGAGAAGAACATTTCCTGGACCAAAAGGCCACAGGGTGTAGTTGGTTAGTTTCTGGGTCTCTTTGCGACAGGACAGCTCCCATGGTCGAACTGGATGCGTCGGTTTCCACAATGTAAGGGAGATCTGGGTGCGGGTGTTTCAATACAGGTGCAGAGGTGAATTTGGTTTTCAGGTCCTGAAAGGCTTGTTCGGCCTCAAGAGTCCATTCAAAGCGTTTGTTTTTCTTTAGGAGAGCTGTGATGGGTTGGACTGTTCGGGAAAATTCCGGGATGAATCTTCGATAGAAATTGGCAAAGCCGAGCATGCTCTGAACTCCCTTCACCGAGCTAGGAGATGGCCATTTGAGGATGGCGTCCACCTTTCGCGAGTCCATTCGGACTCCTTGAGGTGTCAGGATGAATCCGAGAAACTCAACTTCTGTGGTATGAAAAACGCATTTTTCGAGCTTTGCAAATAGTCTGTGCTGGCGCAATCTCTCAAGAACTGCCCTAACATGTTTTCTGTGATCGGATTCTGAAGAAGAGTACACCAGGATGTCATCAATATAAACAATGACACAGACATCGATAAGTTCCCGAAGAACATCATTCATAAAGTACTGAAAGGCGGCAGGTGCATTGCACAAACCGAAGGGCATCACCTGATATTCGAAGAGCCCAAATTTGGTGCGGAATGCATTCTTCCATTCGTCGCCTTCTTTTATACGCACCAGGTGATAAGCTCCTTGGAGATCTAACTTGGTGTACACACAAGCGTCTTTCACCTGGTCGATAAGCTCAGGGATCAGGGGCAGAGGATAACGATTCTTAATCGTTATTTGATTTAGGGCACGATAGTCTATACATGTTCTAAGGTCGCCCTCTTTTTTCGGCACGAAGAACAGAGCTGAGGAGACAAGAGACTTGGGCGGGCGAATAAAACCATTGGCTAGGTACTGATCTAAATACTGACGCAAATGCAGGTTCTCAAGTTCCGTAAGAGCATGAATCCTACTACAAGGCAGTTGAGCATTGGGTACCAGGTCGATTTGGCAATCATAAGACCGATGGGGAGGTAACGTGTTAGCCTGTTCCTTCTGAAAAACGTCTTGGAATTCTTGGTATTCTGACGGTAGCTGTACAGGGGTGGAAGGTGCTGAGGCTAGACCCATAACTGGATTTCTTGGATAACAAGTTGGTTCACAATCAGGAAAACGTATCTTCTTTGCTCGCCAGTCAATTCTGGGATTATGTGTTTCTAACCAAGGAATTCCAAGAATTACTTGAAATTGTGGGGCCTTGATCACATCAAACACAATTGCTTCCCGATGTCCATCCTGACCCACCAGTGTCATTTCAACAGTGGAATGCGTTACAGGCCCTGAGGCTATTTCGGTTCCATCTACTGTAGTAATGACATCTTGGGTTACTTCCGGGCGGAGAGGGAGCTTAATCCTGGAAGCCAATTCACGGTCTATGTAATTTCCAATAGCTCCACTGTCGATGTATGCTTTTATAGCATGCAACTGCTGAGGCTGTTTTGGGTCCACGAGCACCATTGGCATGACAAAATGCGAGGTCAAAGAGTTTGTTTTCAAGCTCGGCAAGCAGACCCCTACGCTTGTCGGGCTAGGTCGTTTCCCGAATCAGGTGTCAATAAATCGTTATCAGTGGCTCCAACCACCTTCTTAGGTGGCTTAACCGGACAATTTCGAAGAAAGTGACCGGAAGTCCCGCAATACAAACAAAGTTGCATTTGCCGCCTTCTCTCTCGTTCCTTCTGCGTTAATGGTCCTTTAACACCGCCGATTTGCATAGGTTCGGATACGTCAGGACTCTTGGAGTTAGCGTGGGTTTTGATCGGTACTCGGGTTTCGTACTTGAACCGATCTGCTTTTCTATTTTGAAGTCTGTGATCAAGTTGAATCACCAAGTCTATGTAGTCTGCGCAGACCTGGGGTAGATTTACAATCTGAGCTAGAACATCCTTAAGCTCTCCGCGCAGGCCTCGATGAAACAATGTGATCCTTTTGTTTTCTGGCCATCCAGTTTCTACAACCAGTCTATTAAAGGTGGCAACGTAGGACAGGAGATCCTGATTACCTTGTCGTAAGGATAGCAGTTCGTTATCAAGGCCTGTCCTTGAGAGTGTCAAGCAAACAATCTTTCCATGCTGGCCTGGAAGCCCTGAAAATCCTGGAGAATGGGATCATCCTGATTTACAAATGGAATAGACCAATCGGCAGCACTGCCACTGAGGTAAGATAGTATAAAGGCTACCTTGGTCTGGTCGTTAGGGAAGGCCCCGGGTCTGCATAGAAAGTGTAAACGACATTGGTTCATAAAGACGGCATATTTCTTGGGATCCCCCGCAAAACGTTCAGGCGGGGCCAAAGGCATGTGTCCAGGTAGATTGATTTGTACCGGGTTATTCAAACCCATTGATGTGGAAGTACCTCCGGGATTAGGTAAAGGAGTGTGCCCTGCCTGGGCCTGCAGTAACCTTTTGGCCAGGTCATCTATTCTCAGTTCTCTTTTGAGAGCGTTAGTCTCCTGGCGGGCTGAGTGCACTTCTGCCCGTAATTCCCCCAAAAGCTGGGCCAGCTGATCTGTCTCGGAAGTCTCCATAGCGCCCGGGTGGGAAATTGTGGGTAGGCTTCGCGTTCTGTCACGCTCACCTGATTCCCACAGAGGCGCAGGTCTGGCTTCGAGTGCTGATGCTTCTTCAATGGTGAAGCGCAGGACTCTGAAGATGGACAGGAAGGGCCCCTCTACTCTGGCTTTTCTGGCTCGCAGGAATATTCCCCTGTGCGTGAAAAGGGAGTATTACCTACTGACGGAATAATGCTCAAGCCTCCCACTCCCTTCCAACCCTCCACGATACCCTTCCACCATTCCCCGTGAAGTCTCACCTTAGGGTCTGGAAGGATGAGTTCTCCATCCTGCTTCTGATGCAGGGGCGCGTTGAAACCCAGTTACTTCACTGGATTGAGGTTTGATGGGAGTTCAAAATAAGCATGACTATTCAGGTGAGGCGCTGTAAGAGTTCTGTTGCAAGTTCAAAAGTTCAAGCTTGATAATAATGTTCATTGTCTTATTGCAGCAAGCGCTAATGCTTATGTCTTTTTCCCCTTAGGGGCCGGGGTTCGGAATACCGGAGATATGGCGCCGACCTGAAGTGAAACGTGCAGTTCCAGTAAATGACAGGTAAGTTCTGGATGAGCGTTCAGGTAATGTCTTTGCATTCGCTCAGTCAAAGTCTTTGTCTTTTTTCCCCATAGGAGCCGGGGTCCGGAATGCCAGGAAGCGGCAGGACCCGAAATGAAATGGGAATGACCCAACAGGTAAGTCTTGGAAGGAAACTGAGCCTTTTCTATTCCCTTCCTTCTCTCACCTTGTTTTCTTGTCTTTTTCTCTCTAGGCTCTGAGAAGTGGGTGTGGATCCGGATGATCGCTGCTGAAGATGGAGGCGCCCAGGAAAGGTGAGTGAAATGCAGCGCTGCAGCGATCGCAGCGAAATTCTTTTAAAATGATGTCTTCCCTTTCAGGATCGTCGGTGTGATGTCTCCGTGATGCAGCTGTAGCTGGTAAGGTCTTCTTTCTCAACAATTCTCTCTTATCTCCCTTTGCAGGCGACCCAGGATGCTGACAGGCGTGGCTGAAGTCCAGATGCAGGAGCTGACACGGTGAGCGTCCAGCTGCGAGGAGCAGAACAACGCGAAGCGTGAGTTGCTGATCGGGCGTGGTTTAAATAGCTTTGGAAGAAGTTCCAGGTATGTATCCTTCCACCAATCAGGTATGTATCCTTCCCCGACCACACCCAGGTGGAAAGTAGTCCCACAGGTAAAGTAGTTCCATTCAGGCCTCAAGAGGGCCTGGATGTAGCAGCATGGTCTGCATCAGGTAAGTGCACATTAAAACACTTGAACACATGTCTAGCTTTATGAGCCTGGCGCCTAAGGCACCAGGACAGGGGTCTAACATGAGCCTGGCGCCTAAGGCGCCAGGACTGTGTCCAAAGGGCCCCAGCTTGGGCCCGCTGGCACTTCCCTGGGGGGAATGATGCCTGCCTCTGGGGTTGCTGGGTCGGACCTGGCTCCTTGGAGGTAGGCATCATGACAGATGCATTGTGCGCCCGATTGGCTGACTGACTGCTGAATGCCCTTCTGAGTGATTGGTTTCCTGAGTGTGACCCAGCAGAATGAATGGGAAATCAACTAGTATATCTGGGGGCCTCTACTGCTAGAAATCGTTCAGAAGCTGGAGTTGAAACTAACATTGAAACTGAAGCTTAACCTTGAAACCCTGCTGGGAGAGAAGTAGCGCAGTTGCTCTACTTCATCGATCTGAAAGCTGCTGTGTCTCCAAGGACTGACCCAGGACTAACCTTTGCCAAAGCTCCCTGGAAGTCAGACACTCAACAGGCTGCAGACCGGAGACGGGGACCGCTGAGGAGAACGAAGATAAGCACTGGACATTCCTTCCACCGTGGTCGACCCGGGTTCGCAGGTTTGCTATAACTGCTGGAGGCCCATCAAAGTAAGTTGCCCAGAAGCGGGGACTGCTTGACGCTGTGCCGTCGACAACCGGAGCCGCAACGCTTCTTTTGCCTAAAACATTTTGTTTCACGGACACGCTCGTCCGCAACGCTGCCCGTCTTATCCCGCCGGAGAAGGCCAGACCGTCGACGTGCCGAGGAGTATCCGCTGGTGGGTTTCCCGCCACCCAAAGACTGTAGAGACGCCGGACGACTCGATGCCCTTGCTGGGCCACAGTTCTTCAAACTCTTTGCGGTCCTGAACTATTGTTGCCGAAGTGCCCTGCACGCCTCTTCCTTGCAGGACATCTATGCTCCATCTTTGACGAGCACCGCTACGAATGAAGCTACCACTTCCCCGCCATAGTTCACCCTGTTCATCGCTGGACTTTAACGCCTTAAAGGGAGTGCACTCAGGAAGGGCCGTCGATTTCCCGACGAGGAACTCTACAACACCAGGTACTTTGGGGTTGCTGAATTATTGGAAAGACTCTTGTCAACAATATATGGACTGGGCTTGTAAGATATATCTTTATCCACAGGTTGCCCAGGTGGGGGGATCTCCACACAGAACTGTGTCTAACGGTAGAGGCTAGTATTCTGCCAATTTTTCTAACCAACTGCTTTCCTCTTATATCTATTGTTGGTTACTTTTATTCATTTATCTGTGTGACATTTGACCAGAGTATAGTTGATGCACTTTAATGAGATCTAATAATAACTGTGGTACCACTTAGAACTGTATATATTTGCCATTGTAGATTTAATGAGCACAAAGTGAGTTGTTGTGATTGTGTATATAACCTTGAACCTTAATTATATAAAGAACTGTGTTTTCACTTACATAGTGTGTGGACATTCCTTTGTGGGTGCTTGGGGACTACACTGTACTTAAGAACCAGCCCGCATCACATCCTGAGAAGCTAGGCCTTGATTGCTTGTCTATTGCTACCAACAATAGAGAATCTTGGCTGGGGTCTCTCCTCTACCATACAGAGAGCAGAAGTACAGACCCCCCCCCTCCAGTCTTTACACGCCTCTGTGCCTAAACAAGTCCCTTGTGCCTACACTTAGCCAGCACTTGTGAAATAGCACAAGGTTATTTACTATTATTATTATTTCTTTAAAGTGGTCTTTCCTTCCGTCCTGGAACGGTACTCCGGGTGACATAAATTAAGGGAACTATGACCGATTTCCACAAGAAGTAAGGGAACGTAGTTCCCTCACACTTTGACTTCTGGTTATTCAAGATAAAGTTCTGAACTAACCCACATTTGAAAGGAGGTAGTTTCCTCCCAATAAAGCGTTCAGCCAAAGAGCAGGATTTTGGCCATGAACAGCCCAAGTCGGACATTCCGGAGCGGTGCTTAAATATACTGCAAAGCACTGCATTTTTCTGTCTTTCAGTTGAAAATATATTTAAGCAAACATAAATATCTCGGCGTACAGGGCCATGTGCCCTGCTGGTCATGGCCATCTGTGCTCATCTAGATGGGACCCGTGCCCCCAACGCACTGTGCCAAAATGACCGGTGCCAAAAGCAATGCGCCAAACACGCGTACCGGAACTCGGACTGCATTTGTCTGCAACTGAAGTTCTCTCGCCCCCGGTGGGCTGGAGGAACACCTACAATCAGTCTAAAGGCTAGGATTTAGAAGACCTCGTAAACACCATTCCCTACCCATTTCCCTCCCTGATGCTATATTTTATGCAGTGTTGGTGAGGTGTCTGCCTGGCGAAGAGAGATGCTGCGAAGCGATAAAGCTACGCATTTGCAGTCTCACTCAAAACTTCTCACACACAAGATGCACATCCTGACATTGCTCATTTATTAAACACCAAGCCCAGGGAAACACGTAATTGATTTTAAACTAATGCATTAAAATAGCTGCCAAGTTGCACTATATCATGCTGACACCTCAAGCCAGTTCGGTTTTACCCGTTGCATGCTGGCAATTGAGGTTGATACTTACAATGGGAAAACCAAAACTACAAATCCCAGCATGTAGGCTGATACAATGGGAAAGACAAAACTGCAAGTCCCAGCAAGCGATGGGAAAAAGCAGGGCTGGCTTGAGCTGTCACGCATGACACAGGGCAACTTGGCAGCTAAGCATTAAAATCTCCTTTACTATTTACAACTTCCCTATCACGGGGAAAATAGTGTATGGTACTGGTGGAAGGGCCTAAGAGTAAGCTTCTTAGCGCTCCCAGTAGGCATGTGACTGGGCAAACCCAGGGATTCGTGCAGAAAACCTTCATGCTGCATCATGTTATTTGTCTTTTACACTGTGCACATCATCACTGTGTCACAACTGTCTACAGAGCAATCCCATCTGGGGTCTGCCAGGTCACAGTACCGCCTAACAGAACATCAAGCCTCCACGCTGCACGGGTACGCTCATGCACATCTCAAGGCCATCACCACAATCACTTGCTGACTCATTTTAGTACTTCGCTGTAAGGAATATAAACTGCACCCACTGATATGGGTTTGTAAGCAGGAGTATCAACCATTTGGCCATTTTGAATCAGCGCTACGTTTGTTCATTCTGCACTGACTCTAAATTTAAGTAAATTATCAAACTCTATCCCTGTCCATCATTCCCTTTCTTAACTGGACAATTCTTTCATGTGAATTCTTTCAGCGAATCAAGTTCAAATCGATATAACGCACAGAGCAATCCACTGCCAAGGCGCAGAGTTCTTGAGAGAATAAATAAACCTACGTCTCCCAAAAAGGATGCTGAGATCCAACAGCGACATTCATTTGGAACCAAAACCATATAACAAAAGAACATTTGGAGGATCCTCTTTCTCCCACCTCGCCCCAAAAACCTGGAACGAGCTACCAAAAAACATACGTAACACAAGAAATCCCCTCTTATTCAGAAAACTCCTCAAATCTCGGCTCTAACTAAAAATAATGCTTATTGGGGCATATACACAGCTGAAACATTTCTGAGAGAAGAAACCGATCCTCCCTTCTTCACACCACACCACTTATCTCACTTTCCTATTCCCTCTTCACCCAACTAACCCTCCCCGTCTTCTTGTTTGCAGATCCACCTGAGCGCCTGGGGACCAATTCCGGTGGTGACGGTGTTCCATACAAATGCCTTTAACATTAACATGTTTGTTACCCTTTCCCCACCTTTCCCCTTCCACTTTTTTGCTGTCCTTTTGTTTTCTCTTGCTCACCAAGGTCTGTATAACCCTTGTGGGAGATTAATACACCACTCTGCAGACAAGCCTCTGCGCTGTTAAACCATTATTGTGGTGACTAGCCCAGTACAAAAAAACTCCATTTATGTATTCATTTACTCATTCATCAAACAGATCTTACTAATGTACATGGAACGAACACATCTGAATGTTTTCTTACCTCTTCTCTGGGAGTAAATAATACATGAGAGAGGAAAGTTGGTTGTCTCTCCTCTTCATTATAAATGTGTGTACACATTTTATGTATGTTTTGAATGACGTCTTAAGTAAGTGAGGAACATGTTAGGGGGTAAAAAGGTAAGTCCAATTTCCAGTGGGAGTATTTTATACGCAAATAAAAATGTTTTAACTGAAAAACAAAAGTGTTTTTGTAAACGTTTTAACTGAAAAACATTTTTTTGTAATATCAATTTCTTTGCACCTAGTTATTCATGCACATTAAACAATACATGTTTACTTCTTTCAATCATGCAGTTTAAATAGTGGTTTCTTCCTGTGGTACTACATGCACTACTGCTCCAATCATATCCATGGAGCTGTAAGGGTGAAAGCAGGGGCGCATGATTCTACAAGTCTGTTTTCTATTTTTTTGTTGCCAGTATTTTGAATCCATATTTTAATTTTTTGGGAGTATTTCCCAGTTTTTAGTGAGTAAAAGTGGCCAATACACCCCTCATCTCTAGGGCCGGGTACAGGGAATCTGAATAGTGGAGACTGGACTGAATGAGTGCTGAAACAACAGCACTGCAATCAGTGAGAGACAGGAAAGGAACAATCTGACGCAGAAGCAGCTGGAGGTAAAAGTTAGAAGAGTAAGAAATCTGAACAGTGTGATGCTGATATGATTTTCATGTGATGGTGATATGATTATCACGCCCTGCTTGCTAGAACTTAACCTCCACCCCAGAGGCAGTAAGAATATCTTACTGGGGTTGAGGTTAGTTTTGCAGCTGGGAATAGTGCTATATCCGATGCAAGCTTCCAGAGAGAGTTGGATCGCTGTGTTTTAAGGCAATAGAGTCCCTTACTCTTAGGAAACTAGCAGGTTGACTATTAGGAAAACCATTGTGGACATGCCCCCAGAGCATCCAGTGAGTAACTCTCAATACCCTTGTGTAAATGATCAACATTAATGTCATTAACTCTCCCTACATAGTTTTTATCACTAAACAGCAAGCATTTACACTTGTAATATAGTGTCTCTTTATACTCATCAAATAGGAACACAACGTAGGCTCCTACACCTTGATTTAGCATTTATATATATTTATTTTCTTGTTGAGATAGTATGGGGAAATAAAAAATAGTATACACAAACAATACACAAGTTCCAATAATAATAACAGTGTACTTGAATATAGTCCTAGCATCCTACTCTTCTAGCCACCACTTATGGGAATGTAAAGCCTATACACAATCAACAATGTCTACAGCCATCTAAAATATGGCACGGTAAAACTAAAGCTATTCCCACATTAGTGCTGCCAAGAAAGTTAAGGCAAAAGCCATTTTGTGTTATTTCAGCCATTAAAACCCCTTTGAATGGAAGGGCTCAAGAAATACCAAAAGCCCATGGCTCCCATGGTCAGTGACCTGAAAGCAATCAAAGAACGCAGATAAAGATACAGGTTAAAAAAAAGTAGCAATTCACCTGCTCATTTTCTCCCTCACGCACCCGCCCATGCATGTAGGGTCCACTTATGCTATGCCAAAAGAAATACCCTGGGGAGCAAAGCTTTTGAAATCCGCTATGCTCAAAGTTGTACCATGCCTGAGCTCAGTGCATTCCCCAAACACCATTACAAAGCCAAGCCCTAACCCCACAGAAATAGTACATGGACACCTTCGTTTTCAGACCATGGAAAAGAAAGTATGGGGTACAATTCTAATTCCCAAAAATATAAGAGAAAGAATATGATTAAAATGTGGAAAATGGACAAAATGCGATTAATGTATAACTGGGGGACAGTTTTAAATCCCTCTGGAAATTCTATCGGAAAGGTTACTCATGCCATCGTACCCAATCCAATCGATTTAGCTCTGCCCCAATGGACATGAATCTGCTTCAGAGTGCACCACATAGGGTTGAATGATGCCCCCTCCTCCCCACATGACCCTTTGCCGCTATCGCTGCTTTCTCCTTAAGGTTCTTATCTCTTGCCACCAGGAATGGTCATCAGGCTTCTCAAGCCCCAGGGGTACAGGAGAAATGCCAGCTCCATTCATTTCTATTGGCTTCAGTAGTTTCTGTCCGAGATTAAGCAGAACTTCTTGTCAGATATATTAATGGATTATTAAAGTAAAAAACAAAGATTACCTTAATGTCAGCCCCATTATATATACTTGCACAGTGTTACAAATACAACAGATATACAATTCAATGTTTATATTTTAGTGGAAGATGTTCTCTTGAAAAATGAAACACTGATAAGCTTCATGCCAGATATGTTCATAATGTAATGTTGTGGTTTAGCAGGCTTATTAAGGCCGCAGTCATGAAACATATTTACAGATGTTCAAAGAACACATTGGTGTTAAGCGAATAGTGCACCAACACGTTGCATTAACACACTCTACAGGTTTTGATTTAGTGAATGTTATGTGAAAACTTAACTGCAATCCAAAACAGCTCTCAAAGCAGAGTGGGCCAGAGCCTGTGTTTGGATTTGCAAAACAAAATATGTTACACATGTGCAAGAGGCAGTAAAACAGCATGTACCTAGCTTTTAGGGAATTCATATACTAACACGTTGCAACAACCAGTCGCAAAGCATTGGCTTGTAAGCAGTGGGTACACTCTCCTGTACATGATCCTTTTAAGATTAATGACAATGGATAAAAGGAGATTGTAATCCAATTTGAAACCATTTTTTTTGTTTAAAGAATAAACCGGGATAGAACGAGCCCCACCAGGAGAGGGCCAAAAACTCGAGCCACGCATGTTACTGGGGCCACCACACAAACTTCGGTTTTGTCTGAATTCAGGTTAAGGAAAATCATGGTCTTCTATTCATAGATGAGTGCATGCAAGATTGAAATCTACTTGGAGTGGAACCCCACTCCCCCTCAAGCTAGAAGAGGAGCTGGGTGTCATCAACATAAGTGAAAAAGAAGAAACCAAAAGTTGCAATAAGAGAAGCAAGGAGTTGCACTTTAAGATTGAACTGAATAGGTGACAGTGGGGGACCCTGAGGGACACCACATGTGAGCAGCCAAGAAGTGAAAGTAATCCAAACTGTCTAGGGCAGAAACAATCATCTTCGTGTCTCATACTGGCACGCTGCAATCAAACAGAAGTACAAACATTGTAATAGGCAAATCATTGCATCAAATAATCAAATATAAAAGCAAGCAGTAGTTTAAAAAGGCAAATGTTAGGAAGACCCATTACGAAGAAAATACGAAAGGGGGTGGGGAAGAGAGAGAGAAGGGAGACAAATAATATGTGCCTATGTAAGACACGCAGATGATTGTTTCGGCATTAGACAGTTTGGATTGCTAATTCGGTCCATGTGAACAGTTCTTATAAGTGCCCAGTTTGAAAAAGACCAGAGTTTAGGTCGAAAACACGTGTTACACTTAGAGGCACGTCTACAATAAAAGCATTTTCTGGATTTACTCTGTCTCAAATTATACCTTTTTGGCCTGGCGCTCCAACCGGGGCAACCTATCACACTTTTGCATGTTTAAGGGTTGGGAATACCCTTAATGCACCCGAAGAAGCGAAAGGCTATACTGTTACCACAAAGGATAGCACAGATAACTACCCCACTTCTAAGAGGTGAAAGTAAAAGAGGTAAAATAAACTGATAGATAGCAGTTACAAAGAAAAGAGAAAACCAAAAGTGTGTTGCCCCAGAGATGAAAGGTTGGAAAGACAGGCAAGAAGAATGGTGGGTTCAATGGTGTTGAAGGTCGTCAGGAGCTCGAGCATGACAAGACCCACAGCACCACCAACATCAGTGGCCATACACATGTCATTCCAGGAGGCGAGGAGGACAGACTCACTGCCACATCCCACGAGGAATGCTACTTGAGGCGGGTGAAGGATGCACGGGGTGACTGCAGAGTCCAGACCTGGAGCAGAAGGAGGGGAAATACAAATAGAGCAGCACCTAGACAGGAGAAGTGAAGTTCTTTTTGAGAATGAGACTTACCACAGCCATTTTCATCAGAGACGTTCCTCACCATAGACAGAGGGACATGTTGAGTATAGAGATCAGAACATCGGAAATAATGGTGGAGCTGAACTTCAAAATTCTAATGGGAAACAGGTTATCTTCCAAAACCATCAAGGAGCGCATTGACACCCTTGCTCCTGCCCTGGCCCCTGAATCACTCTCTTGTGCACCCTCTTCTCAAGAAACCCACAGCTGACCCTTCTTGCCCAGCATACTATCGTTCTATCTCCATCACTCCTTTCCTGGGCAAACTCTTGGAAAAGCTGCCCATCTTGCAGCTTAACCTTCACTCTGGTTCTGTTGATTGTCTCCATGACTATCAGTCTGGCTTTAGAGCTGCCAGAAGCACGGAAACTGCTCTCCTGAACATCCGTGAAGATCTTCTCTCCAACCTTGACGCTAACATCCCCTCTGTCCTCAACCTACTCGATCTCACTTCTGCCTTCGACGCGGTCAACCATACCATCCTGCTCAACCGTCTCTGACAACCTGGGTATCACTGATCAGGCTCTGGCCTGGCTGACGTCTTTCCTCTCTGATCGACCCTCCCAGGTCCACCTTGGGTCCTTCCTTTCCTCTACCTCCCTCTCTACCTGCAGTGTTCCCCAGGGGTCTAACATCTCACCCTGGCTTTTCAACCAATACCTGACATCTCTCAACCATCGCATAGCCGTTTTCTGCTCCAATCTTCAGTGCTATGCTGATGACACTCAACTCATTTTCAGGCTTCCCTCTGCCACTTCTTCTCTTTCTCTGATCTCTAATTGCCTGTCTGCTATTCAGGATTGGTGTGCCACCAATGATCTGTGCCTGAATGCCATCAAGACGAGATCCTCCTCATGGGCACACTTTCACCCTCCTTTCCTGTCACTCTGTGGCTGGCCTCCCTTGTCCCTCCTCCTACCCCCACTTGTGAGGTTAAGAATCCCGGGGTCATCTTCGACTCCACACTTTCCTTTTCTGTCCACATCTCTGATGTCTCTAAAAAGTCAAACTTCCAACTGCACCTCCTCAGAGGTATCCTGCCTTGCCTCTCCTTCCCTCAGAAGCTTTCTGTCTCTTGAGCCCTGGTTACCTCTAGGTTGGATTATTGCAACAGCCTCTTTCTAAATCTACCTGCCTCTACTCTCCGCTCTCTGCAAGTAAACCAGAACAGGACTGCAAGAATTGTCCTTAGCCTCAAGACCTGGGATTGTATCTCTCTAGTCCTGAAATCTCTTCATTGGCTCCCAGTCGCTGCAAGGATTAAATGCATTGTCCACAAGGCTTTCTGGGGCCTGGGTCCAAAATACCTTCAACTATCCCTCCATAAACACCTTCCCTCTCGAGCTCTTTGCTCCTCCACCACCAACCCCCTTAGGGACAGTCGCTTCTCAAAGAAATGAGCTGGGGGTAGATCCCGGTCTTCGGCTGGGTCCGCCCTCTGGAACAGCCTTCCTGCCACTCTGAAACTTGAGGAGAACCATCTCCGGTTCCGGAAGCACCTCAAGACCTTCCTCTTTGCTTCTGCCTTGGCTCCTCCTGTCCCCTGCTGATCTATTCTGCTTCGTCATCGTGCACCTGGTTACCCTCTGATTTCGGACTCAGGTACTTGCTCACCCTGCCACGCACCCGCACTGCCTCCTGGCAATCCTTGCACTTGGGACTGTATCTGTAACCCTACAGTCCCCCCTTTTCTGCACTCATCATACACCCCCTGTCTGTGCCTTAACCTAGCACTTGCCACTTGCTGGCTGCACTACCACTGTTGGTTTGTTTTTTTATTCCTTGATCAGCACTTTCCCCCCTCCGACTCCCCTGCACCTGCGCATTCTCAATGTCACTGGACCTAGTAAGATCGTTTGTTTTTGTTCTCCCTTGTTCCCCTCCCTTGCCTCGTCGCGCTCTGAAACACTTGTGTATGAACGCGATACAAATAAAATATCAATCAATCTATATAAAGTGTCATCTAACCTTAAGTATTGTGACACCATACTGATTAGAAAATACTCCAAATCTAGTTAAGGTTGCAATCATTCTGAGGTTTTAGTGTAGCCCCAAACACTTTGACGGCTTCCCTGCAGAACAAGTGGATGGAGATAAAAACCGGATTCAAATTCAAAAAAGCATGGGCCAAAATTGGGGAGTAGTGACACTGAGAAAGTGAAAAGTGTAAATGATCTGGGTTTGTGGGTAAATGGTAATGTGAGGAGTCAGAAATGAAACTCTGAAACAAGTTAGCCATGATTTTGTTTAAAGACTTGGGGCCTCATTATGAGTCCGACGGAAGCCGTGCTGGAAAAACCGGCAGGCTGCCGCCGGACCCGTAATACCATTCCGCCTCTGTGATTGCCGGAATCAACGGGGCATTACAACCCTGGTGACCCGGTAATTCTGGAGGCGGAATTCTGTAAATCCCCATGGGAATGGGGACCATGGAAACACCGGCTCTGTCTATGACAGAGCCGGTGTTTCCATGTCCGCCTCCAGGTGGGTGGTATTATTACTGCCAAGTCAGACCTGTCAGGAGTGACACCTCCCACCTGCAGGACTCGGAATCAGTCGGTCCGGAAACAACGGTGGCAGCGGATTTACCACCACCGTTGTTTCCGGACCGGCTGACTTGTAATGAGGCCCTTTTACTGAAAACAAAAGGGTTAGGAAAAGACATCTCAATCCCTGCTCTAAGAGGATTTTCCCTACCTAAACCAAAACTAAGGATCGGTCTGTGTTAGGACGTGAAAAGCAAAACTGTCTTGCATCCAAATTTATATTATGACACTCACACTATAAACTAAACTCTAAGGTGCAAATGGAAATGTCATTAATCTTGGGAGGTTTACAAAAAAAAATCAAAAAGGAAGAATAAATGGTTCCAACAAAAAAAAAGTTCTTCTAGGATAAAGATCCTTGTTCCAGAGGGAGGCTCCCTTCCCCTGGATTCCTCTTCAATACAAAGGTTCTTCAAATAGCAATTCCCTGTGTCTTAATTGGCCCAAAATAACACTGTCACACAAAGCTGTTTGGCTTGGTAATACTATTTCTTTTGGGATTCCTGGTATACTTTTCTGCCAGGGGTTTGCTCCTTCTCTTTTGATAAACACTGTCCTGATGTTCCTCTTAGGACTTCTGGTATCAACACACTTGTAATTGCCTAGTGTACTCTCCTGCCAGGGTTTCTTGTATTCAAACACGTTAGATTGTCTGGTGTATTCTCCTGCCAGGTCTACTTATATTCACACGCTTGTAATTGCCTTTTGTACTCCCTGCCAGGGATTCTTATATTCATACACTTGGTTGCATAATATATCCTCTTGATATATTTTTATGTTTGGGTTTCCCATGCACTTGTATTGCATACATTCACATATTTGCAAGGGTCTTGTTTGCAATTAGATTCTCCCTTTTTAAAATAAGTATTTCTGCCTTTTCTCTTTCTGTTGCTCTGTTTATGATTATTTGCATTTGGTGTGGTCGCCGATATGCTCCGGTGTCCCTGCTGTCTCTGGGTGGACTCACCAGCATTTGTTGGCATTCCTGAGCTCTCCTGTGGTAAGCCGCTGAAGGTACTCTGCTTGCTTCCTCCTGGCAACCGTTTTCACTTCTCTCTCCCGTGGCTTTCACTGGACATGCTCGCTTCGCTCCAGGCTTCTGTAAGTGAAGCGCTGCCTTTTGTCACCTGTGAACACCCAGGAGTCTTGTGGTGGCTCCTGGCGATCCCGCAGCATGTCCTCCTCATGCAGAGGCTTCAGTCTTCTCCATCGGTGAGCAGACTGGCTTTACCTTGCCTGTCTGGGATTTTCAGTTCCTCGAGCCTCGGTGGTGCAGCTTTCTCTCGCCAACAGCAGCAGCCATTAACTCTCTGCTTCTGATCTTTAAATTTCCCGGTCACAGGTATATGCGAGCAACTAGAGCGCTTGCTGTGCTCTTGGCCTCTTCTGCTCTGTATTACTCTATCCCTCTTCCTCCTCCCAGTATATGAGTACTTCTGCGAAAAGAAGCCTATTGTTGATGATTGGTTTGAAAAACCTGGATTTGTTTTTTCAATGGTTTTAAATGGCAAATCAGTCCTGAATGATTGATGAGTGGAACTGGAGAATGTGGTTTCATATGTTTCACAAGGCAGACGAACGTTGGAAGGTTGGCCTACAGGTTTCGGAAAATACTCTCTCTATTCTTCATAGGATATGACATGATAGGTTATTTATAACGCACTTAATACCCAGAGGTTTCTAAGCGCGGACCAGAGGATCGAACCTGTATTGCTCTGTGTCGTCTTGCTTCCAAGGTGAGCACGTTGCCCCTAAGCTACCCACCCGAGACAAGGAAGAGGAGAGCTATGACAATAGGCCAAAAGGGTATTAGACCTTGGTGTGTTATCTTCAAGGGAAAATGGGGGATACCATGTGTCACCCGATGTAGCCATGACATCTACCCTGAGGTTGTCTCCCCCCATGTGATCCTCTCTCGTAAAGCCGCCCCAGGGTCAGGATCAAGTAGTGGCTGCCGTCCCCTGGCCACATGGGAGGAGGTCACTGTCGGAAAATCTGTGATGACTCCATTGAATTCATCACAGTAGGCAGAAAATAGTTTGACTGGATTGTCCTGGCAGCCCTTACTCAAAGTCAAATTGTCTTTTTGACAATCTGCAACAATCCTGTGTAGATTTGTTTGCTAACAGACCACTATTCTCATTACATCTGAATATTTGGGCAGAGACATCAACAATAAAGATAAGGCAAAATGATGGCATTGAAAAAAATAAACTCTGAATTAATCTTTAAATTTGCATGAATTACTAGGGACTAGGTGGTATGGAGAGTTACATTTTCTTTTGCTTGCTTAAAAAACCCATTGGGGATTGCAAATTACTTTTTTACTTCCTGAAAACCCTTTTTCTCCCAACTTCATAAAATATGAACACACCAAACGTCTCTCTATAGCCATGCTCAGCTCCATACTGCAACCCATCAGTTTTCCTCTGCACACCTCCTGCTCTGATCTGCAGAATGTAGATTACCCCTGCTATCTGCGCAGGGAGTATTAATTCTATTAAAGACTAGGAGGCGAGCATTATGCTTCATCTTCTTTTATTACTACTCCTCAGCAGTTCAACAACATATATATAAAACCATGGAAAATACCCAACAACTTTTCCATTTTTTTTTTTTTTTTTTCTCTTTTTTTAACTACAACCCCCATGAGTCTCTGTAGTCCGTGCTCATTCCACCAGTCCTGATCTCCTTCCTGTACTTAGGCTCCTCCTCTGCTTTTACTCGCTCTGATATTCACTCCTGTCCATTAACTGATCCTCGTCAACGGTGCGAAGAATCTTCAGAACTCTAACTCAACTGCCGGTGCGCTCCCGGCCTCCTGATGGTCTTCTCTTCTTCAGTTATTCTTCTGCTCTTCCCCTATGAAGACACAATCATAAATCTTAGGGTGGTGTGCATGTACTGTACCCTCACATATAAATTTCTCAACATTTTATACAGTACATCCAATCGGGCGGGAATTTAATGCTCGCCTCCTAGTCTTTAATAGAATTAATACTCCCTGCGCAGATAGCAGGGGTAATCTACATTCTATGACAAGACAGGAGGCGAGCATTATGCTTGTTCAAAGCTTCCCCAAGACTGTACTAGCCAGACCCTCTGCTGGCTTAAAGTAAAATTCCTTAAATGTACGATCGCTCGCCCAATCTGCTGCTCTCATTATTTCACTCAAAGGCACTCCTGCTCTCGCGGCTGATGAAGCCATCGCCCCTCTCACTGAATGAGCTCCATATGTGTCCACATTCACTCCTGCTGCGCACATAATCTCTTTGACCCATCTGGCTATGGTGGCGGATGCCACAGCGTGATAAGGCTTCCTACGCGCTATTAACAACTGAGTAGTGCTAGCTGCTCTGTTCTCTGCTGTCCTGCTCTCGTATTCTTTAATGCATCGAGCTACGCACCATTTCGAGTTGTCCGGAAAATAAGGGTAATGGACTGTGAAGGTGCCTGTCTTAGTCCTCCTCACTATGGAGAACGTAACCCCCTCCGGTCCGAAGATTCGTCTATTAATCTCTAGCGCCTTGACGTCTGACACTCGTTTACATGAGATCAGACACAATAGCATAGCTAATTTACCCGATAGTTGTTTGAGAGAAAGGTATCTATCTGCTGGCCAGTCTGATAGTAATCGTAGCACTGTCGCCACGTCCCATGTAGTACTATACTTAGGCCCTGGAGGCGCTCTAAATCTCGCTCCTCTGATGAGTCTCACTACCGCTGGATGTTCCCCTGCCGGTACTCCCTCAATTGACATATGTCCCGCTGATATAGCCGACCTGTACACTCCTATCGTACGGAAAGCTTTCCCATTCTGCAATAGATGCGCTAGGAAATTTAGGATCTCCACTACAGGTGCTGAAACGGGATGAACACTTCTGTTCTTGCACCAACTCGTCCATTTTGCCCAAGCTGCGTCGTAGCTCCTCCTAGTGGAAGGAGCCCAGGATTCAGCGATAAGCTGCGCAGCCGGCTCCGAAATTCCTGGCAGAGCCCAGCGTCTCCTGATATCCTGCACGCGACTAATGGGAGTGTCCCTCTCACTCTCAGAGGATGACACGACCCAGCTGGGTCCGTGAGCAGTCGCTCTCCTTCGGGAAGGACTCTGGGAACGTCTGCTGCTAGCTCCATTAACGTTGGGAACCACACTTGAGACTTCCACAAGGGTGCTACTAATACTAGTTCTGCCTTCTCCCTCCGACACTTCGCTAGAACTCTGCTCAGCATCGCGAAGGGGGGAAAAGCGTAATGCGGACCTCCTGTCCACTCTTGCAGAAACGCATCCGTCCCTAGAGCTCCCGGATCCAGCCTCCAGCTGTAATATAAGCTCGTCTGAGCGTTGAGCCGGGAGGCGAAAAGGTCCGTATGCAATGGACCCCACTTCCTGTCTAGTCTCTGAAACACTACTGGATCCAGTCTCCAATCGCTGGAATCTGTCAGGTAACGGGAGTTCCAATCCGCTACTACATTCAGTGAACCCGGCAGGTACTCTGCAGTCACTGACGTTTCTGACTGAAGGCAAAAGTGCCATAAGTCCTTCGCTAACTCCGCCAGCATCTTGGACCTCGTGCCACCCAAGTGGTTTATGTACCTCACTGCCGAGATGTTGTCCATCTTCAGCAGCACACAAGACTTCACTCTCTCTCTCGTGAAGGCCTTGATCGCGAACGATCCCGCTAGGAGTTCCAGACAGTTTATGTGAAGCAGGAGCTCCTCTTCGCTCCACTTGCCTCCGGTCTGTAAACTCCCGCATCTGGCTCCCCAGCCCTGCCGGCTGGCGTCTGACTCTATGATCAGATCTGGCTTGTCTCCGAATATGGCACGTCCATTCCAGGCGTCCATATTCTTTAACCACCACTCCAGCTCTGTAATGGAGTCTTGATCTAGAGGTACTTGTTGGTGATATTTCAGACCCTGTTGAAGATGTTTTATCTTCAGCCTCTGCAGTGCTCGGTAGTGTAGAGGCCCAGGGAATATGGCCTGAATGGATGCTGCTAATAGTCCGACTATCCTCGCCAATGTCCTGAGGGATATAAGCCTTCTCTCTAGGCATACTCTGATCTCTCTCTTTATATCTCTCATCTTCCGCGCTGGTAGTTCCAGGGTCGCTTTCTTTGTGTCTAGCACAAACCCTAGGAAGTCTAATCTCTGTTCTGGAATGGTATCCGATTTCTCTATATTCACTAGGAACCCTAGCGATATCAGAAGGTCTTGTACCCATCTCGTCTGGTATAGCAGCACCTCTCGATTTTCCGCTAGCAGCAAAAGGTCGTCTAGATAGATGATCAACCTGACGCCTTTCTCTCTGATTGCTGCTGCTACGGGTTTCATTAGCTTTGTAAATGCCCAAGGAGCCGACGCCAACCCGAACGGCATCGTCTTGAATTGCCAGAACTGTCTGTGACAGCGGAACGCTAGGTAAGGTCTGTACTCCTCGAGTACCGGAACCGTGAGATAGGCATCCTTCAGATCTAAACGCGTCAGCCAGTCTCCTTCCCTTAGGGAGTCTCTGAGCTGATGTATGCCCTCCATCTTGAAGTGGCGGTATACGATCCATCCGTTCAGCTCCTTGAGATTTATAACTGGACGCACCTTCTCTTTCCTGTGCACTAGGAACATATTGCTTACGAATTTGGGCTCCCTCGCGCATCTCTCTATCGCCTGTTTGTGCTCTAGCTGCGCGATCTCGCTGTCTAGCCATGCTTGCTCCGCTTGCGCTAGTCTCTGGCCCCGTGGTCTGTGCTGCTGAATTGGGGTTTCTATAAAATCTAGCTGCAGTCCTCTGACGGTCTGCAATATCCAGGAATCGCTTGAAATCATGCGCCAATTTTCTAAAAACATGCGCGTCCTCCCGCCAACTGGAGGATACTGAATCGCTCTCACCTGGCGTAAATCCTTGGCCTCGGCCTGATCCCCTGGATCTGCGACCTCTCGGGAATCTTCCTCTGGACGGGAAGAATGTATCCTGGCCCTTGTTCTCCCAGTATTGTGCTCTGGGATTATGGGGTCTTCTTCCTCCGTGACTGCGACCGGCTGCGCGACCCCGACCGCGGCCGGTCCCTCCAAAAACTCTACTCGGAAAGATTTTGCGGATCGATGCTTGGGCTTTCTCCAGGGATGCGTATGTTCCGACGAATCGGCCCATCTCCTTCCCAAAAGTCTCTCCGAATAGAAGGCCTTGCGCCCCTTCTCCCGCTTCATACGATGATAGATCGCTGAGCTTCGAATCAATCTTGAGTAGAAGCCCCTTTCTCCTCTCTGAGGCTATGGCGCAATTCGCATTCCCGAGCAGACAGACCGCTCTCTGCGCCCATCCGGCGAGAGCCTCCGGGTCCACTGCTTCACCAGTGTCCTTGGACCTCTCTGCGAGGTCCATTATCTTTGCCAGTGGTCCTGACAGGTCTAGGATCTTCTCCTGACAACTTTTCCAGGACCTATCGATACCTTTGCGGGGGTCCTTATTTGTCTTTGACACGAAGGTCAGCATTTTCGGGTCGAGCTCGGGGGCCTCTGCTACTTTGCCCGGGAGATCCGGTCGCGGACACTCTGCGCGCAGCCGTTGTCTCACTTCCTTGTCTAATGGCTTGCGCAGCCTAGCCGCCATGTACTGAGCTACTCGGGGGGATGGCTGCCACTCGGTGGACCTTGGATTCCTGATGCTGTCCGGGTCGAACATATCATCTTGGCCCCCAGTCAAGTGTTTCTCTTTCCGAGCTCTCTTGCCCCCACTGGGCTGGACCCAGTCTACTTCGCTCTCCTCGTCTCCTTGTGAGGTCTGATCCTCCCCTTGCTCCTCCTCCGAGCCTGGGTCATCTCCAGTATTGTCCTCCCCTGGAGAGGGGGTCATGAGGTCTGGCACTGCCTGTCGTCGTAGATAAGCTTCCTTCAGCTTTGCGAACGCATCAGGCACCTCTGGGGCCTCATCTTCTGCCCCGTCCCAAGAGCCCCGGGGGTCGACAGAGGCTTTCCTCTTAAGGGCTAACTTACTCCCCTTGTGTCCCTGTATCACGGGATCTGTGGGCGTGCGCTTGCGGTCTGTGGTGCTGTCCTCAGGCTGCGAAAGCATAGCTTCCAGCGTCTCTAGCCTTTCTTGAAGGGGCCTAACGCCCTCCGCCACTGCATCAATGAGGGAGCTCCCTAGCACTTTCTTGAAGCTGGCAGCGAGGTCATGTGATTGTTCCTCCTCGCTCCACTCAAATTCTGACATTTTTTTTTTTTTTTTTTTAAACAGTGCTGTGTGCCAAATTACCTGGATCAGGTGTCTTAGCACGCCCACTGCTCCCTCCTGATGGTCTAGAGATAGTAGGGTCCCCTACTTGTATTCTCTTATGTTTTTATTCTATTTTATTTTCCAGTGGCTGCATCTTGCTTGTCCACAGCTCAGTGGCTCTTGAGAGGTATTCTCTCTCCTCAGTAGCGCCGGTTTTCTGCTAGGAGCAGTAGCGTTTTTTTTTTTTTTTTTTTTTATATACCCGTAAGCTGCCGTGTGATGTCTTTCTTAGGCACGGAGCTCCCGAGCGATCCGATCGCTACGGCCTGGCGCTTCCCTTGTATCAGGGGAAACTTGTCCGAACTAGCGGCGTTTTTAAAACTGAGCCGAAGTTCGAAGCCGACGCAGAATGTACTGCGCGGCACGTCTTTGATAGGCTCCTCCCACCCGTGGGTGGGGGCTGCTCTGAGAGCGTCGCTCTTCGCGCTCCTCACGCGGTAGCTCCGCCCACCCGCGGGTGGGGGCTACCTCTGTGAGAGCCGTCTGGCGGCTTCGTATGATTCGCGAGTGCCAGCTTCCCCTACCCGAGGGCGGGGGCCGGCTCGCGAGTGTCCCGCGGCCTCAGCCGCGTAGTTCGCGAGGCCTGACTGAGCCCCTGCGGTGCCGGGTATGCGACACGGGACCGTCCGCCTCGCCAACCGGCTTGTCTAAGGTGAATCCCTGAATCGGCTGCCCGCGTACGCGAGCTCCCTTCGAAGCAAACTCGCCTAAGCGTGCTATCAACAAACTACTATTTTATACCAAAAATTTTTTTTTTTTTTTTTCTTTTTTCTTTTCCATAAACTACTATCTCCTACACACTGTCTCAACTTATTTGAATAATCACCCACTCTCACACAGACATTTTACCCCAGTCGTACAGAGAGTGGAGAAAAGGTACTTATCTGCTTGAAGAGCAGTAAAAGAAGAGGAGGAGCCTAAGTACAGGAAGGAGATCAGGACTGGTGGAATGAGCACGGACTACAGAGACTCATGGGGGTTGTAGTTAAAAAAAGAGAAAAAAAAAAAATGGAAAAGTTGTTGGGTATTTTCCATGGTTTTATATATATGTTGTTGAACTGCTGAGGAGTAGTAATAAAAGAAGATGAAGCATAATGCTCGCCTCCTGTCTTGTCATAGAATGGAGTTTCTACACAACCGTAGGAACACACAATCAGCATTCAACACAAAACAGCCTGGTTCCATGTGATAATGTCCCCAGGGAAAAAGTTGCCAGGTAGGTGACGTTGTTCCCTGCACCCCAAGAGCCTTCCCCCACATATTCTCGGATGGGTACCATTTGCTATTCTAACTCCAGTCCTAGAATATTTGGGGAAGTGCTGGAGTTTTTTGTGGGAGCGCATATTTGGGGAAATGTCTCCCCCTTTTTTCCGACCTTTTCCCAGGCGACATTATCACCGGATACCACAGGCTCTGTGATGCAAAGATAAATGCTTGCGCAAAAGGAACAGACGTACGCATATAAAAAGATGATAAATATTAAATATATTTGCTCTGTAAAGTAGCCTACAAAGAGAAAACTCATTCAGCTCAGCAACAACAGAATGCTACACCTCGAAAACCAGCTGACAATGTCACAGCCGTGGCCAAGGCATCCTAGCACCATGAACACACCAGGCTCCCAACTGGACACAGCTGCCTCCATGCCTTCTACACAGAACACCTAGGAACACACCTGCACGCAGAGCACCATCTGACAATGTCACAGCCGTGGCCAAGGCATCCTAGCGCCATGAACACACCAGGCTCCCAACTGGACACAGCTGCCTCCATGCCTTCTACACAGAACACCTAGGAACACACCTGCACGCAGAGCACCATCTGACAATGTCACAGCCGTGGCCAAGGCATCCTAGCGCCATGAACACACCAGGCTCCCAACTGGACACAGCTGCCTCCATGCCTTCTACACAGAACACCTAGGAACACACCTGCACGCAGAGCACCAGCTGACAATGTCACAGCCGTGGCCAAGGCATCCTAGCGCCATGAACACACCAGGCTCCCAACTGGACACAGCTGCCTCCATGCCTTCTACACAGAACACCTAGGAACACACCTGCACGCAGAGCACCAGCTGACAATGTCACAGCCATGGCCAAGGCATCCTAGCACAATGAACACACCAGGCTCCCAACTGGACACAACTGCCTCCATGCCTTCTACACAGAACACCTAGGAACACACCTGCACGCAGAGCTCAAAGTACTTCCGGTCTGCACGCAGCAACACCACGGCAAAGCTATGTTGCATTTTCCCTCTCTCCCAACTGACTCTGCCCCTCCCCTCTCTTTCAGATCCACCAGGGTGCTCGGAGACCATACAAACGGCGGCAGTGTGAGGCATAAATCATATCAAGAAAACATATCATTATTTTCTAATACTATATTTTCTCTAGAATAAAATAATTTGATTAAATCCGTACAACTGCTTAGCAGCACCTCCAGGATGTAGTTGAGCTGCAGGCCACATCCAGCTCTGCCACTGGATTTAGCCTTCGATGCAAAGTCGACCATGCTTACTAATTTGGGTTTAACAGATGCAATGCTGCAGGCAACATCCTGATGTGATTTAACAGCTAGACTTCCCTTGATAGACTTCTCCCAAAACGCACACAGCTATTCAGCTTTACATTGACAACATGACTGCATACAAAATGATTCTTTCTAAAGAAAACCCACCACTGCTTTGCATTTCCCGGCACAGTACAGTAACAACCTGAGTTGAAAATGAAATCTTCTAGAACATTTAGAGTGCGTCCAAAATCTGGCCAAATGCAAAGAACATTACTGAGGTGATATACCCACAGTGGTGGGCCCGCCATGCCAGTAATGGGCTGCCGCCCAAGCTAAGGGCCCAAATGAAGCGAGGGTCCCATAATGCAGGGAGGGGTGCCATTACCTGCAGGATCGGCCGTGGGTTATATCGCCGGTGGCGACGCCCTGATGTCAGGACTCGGGCGCTACAGTCTTTTATGCTGACCTTAGTGATCTGTGAAGCCGCCCCTGTCAGCACAAGTCTGTTTCCAGTGTTGGTTACACTGATGTAAGGAACGCTCAACAGCCACTTGTACGGACCGGAGAGGAATTGTGTCTGTCTAAAGTAAGGTTGTTTTTATTGTACATTGTGCAACGCTTGAAGCACCCAGGTCTTGTTGGCGGAGGTTCTGGTTGGGGTGCAGGTGGCAGAGGGAGCATTGTGTAGGGGCGAGCAGGACAGTGGCCCCAGGCAGAGGTTGTGCTGCGGGAAACGGGTGCGAGAGAAAGCAGGCTTGTATCTGTGAATACAGCCATTGTCCTCTCACACCTGACTGGCTGTGAGTGCCCAACAGGGTGCTAATGGAAAGTATTGCTGTATAGCCACTTTGAAGCTTAATGCCAGGAATGCCCCGCCAATGATCCAGCAAAACCCTTGCAAATGAAATTCCCCTTATGTGCTCGAGTGGGTGGATCCTACAAAGATTCCTAATGGCAATTCAGGACGAACATAGACGCCCTGAGCACGTATACACCTCCTTTAGCTTATACTGTCAGAGACCCCTTCAATAACTCCAAGGAGTCGAATTTACTAACTTAATAACTGCCCGTAAAAACGAATATTTATATTAAAATCATGAGCTGACAATGGGACCTCAGATACACCAATGCATACCAAAACCTGGCAATGTTATGAACAAATTATGAATGCGTGATATTGCGCAGCAAATTGGGGTTCGCCACCGTGACGCAGTCACTCTCCCAATAATACAAGATAATCTTTGTCCATGTACTATTCACTGTTCAGTAGTTTCCAAAGACAAGCCCTTGCAATGCAAGTTTTGCCCTACAATTCACCTTTGCCACTGAGGCTCATGCAATGTGTTCCTTGCCTAACAAGCCATTGAGGCTCATGCAATGTGTTTCTCTGCCTAACAAGCCACTGAGGCTCATGCAATGTATTTCCTTGCCCAACAAGCCACTGAGGCTCATGCAATGTGTTTCTCTGCCTATCAGGCCACTGAAGCTCATGCAATGTATTTCCTTGCCCAACAAGCCACTGAGGCTTATGCAATGTGTTTCTCTGCCTAACAAGCCACTGAGGCTCATGCAATGTGTTTCTCTGCCTATCAGGCCACTGAAGCTCATGCAATGTATTTCCTTGCCCAACAAGCCACTGAGGCTTATGCAATGTGTTTCTCTGCCTAACAAGCCACTGAGGCTCATGCAATGTGTTTCTCTGCCTATCAGGCCACTGAAGCTCATGCAATGTATTTCCTTGCCCAACAAGCCACTGAGGCTCATGCAATGTGTTTCTCTGCCTATCAGGCCACTGAAGCTCATGCAATGTATTTCCTTGCCCAACAAGCCACTGAGGATCATGCAATGTGTTTCTCTGCCTAACGAGCCACTGAGGCTCATGCAATGTGTGTCTATGCCTAACAGGCTGCTGAGGCTCATACAGTGTATTTCCTTGCCTAACAAGCCACGGAGGGTTGTGACGAATCATGGGATCAGGTCACCTCTCCTGCAGAGGAGCCCTTCCCTATGGAGCTAGGGAGGTGAGGACTCTTCTCTTGACCCAATTGCTCTGGGTGATCTTAAAGATGTTAAGCCTGATGTTGCTCCTTGGGTTTTTCAGGCAATACATTCTACATTCTTCATGTACGTCTGGCTCTTTTACTGTGGAGCTGAAGCAGGCTCTTGTAAACCCTCTCTTGAAAAAACAACCCCACTGTCCTGGAAAGTTTTCATCCAATCTCTCTTCTCCCTTTCTTTATAAAGCTTTGACAATCTTTGAGCTCTCCTCTGATTAGTTCTTTCTGGGAAAACTCCAATTTTTTTTGGCCTCTTTCAGTCAGGATTATGACCGGGCCCTGGCACGGAAAGTGTCCTGGTCTCGGTGATGGATGATCTGGCCAGGCTGTCTGACCAGAGTGTAGTGGATGCACTGATTTTATTAGATCTTTCAACTGCATTTGATATGGTTGACCACTCCCTCCTGTGCGAACAACTAGCCTCGGCGGGACTATCTTGCCCGGTCTTGTCCTGGTTTACATCTTTCCTGGCTGACAGGGAGCATACTCTTACTCTTTCTTTCACCCTCAGACTAATTCTCTTTCCTGTGGGGTCCCTCAGGGTTCCCCCTGTCCCCTGTTTTATTCAACATCTACAGGCAGCCTCTAGTTGAACTTGTCCACTCCCATGGCTGCTGATGCTACCCCAATGCTGATGATACCAAGATTACGGTGCGGCTCAATCTCTCTCAGTCTGACACTTCTCAGTTTAGGGTTTGATTGGAGGCTGTGGGTTGTTGGATGAGTGAAAACTGGCTTAAGATGAACGGGGATAAGATGGAGGTGCTGGTGGTTGGTCCCCCCCTGCCATTTCCCTGTGGACTCCTTCGATTTGGCCCTCTGTCTTGGACCCTTTTCCTGAACCTCTGCCTGCTGTTAAGGCTCTGGGCGTTAAAATGTCATCTTCCCCTTCTACGGAGGCTCGGGTCAGCTCTATTTGTCAGTGGGTCACTTCCATCTGAAGGTTCTTTGTAAGGTTCTACCATTCCTCTCCTCACACCTTCATACCGCGTTGGTTGCTTCACTTGTTTTGAGTCGTATTGAATATTGTAATTCCCTCCTCTTAGCCCATTCTTAGTATCTTATTCGCTGCATGCAACATCTTCAGAACCTTGCAACTAGAGTTGCTACTGGTACTACCTGTGGCTCTCACATCTCTCCCGTGCTGTGCTCTCTGCACTGGCTTCCCTTTTCTAAACAGATCGAGTTCAATTCCCTGTGTATAGATCACCGGGCTTTCTATAGCGAGGGTGCTGAATATTTTCAATTCAAGTTCCGGTCCGACATCCCAAGGTGTTTCTTGTGCTCTTGGGATGCTTACCTCATTTCAGTCCCGTGCTTTAGGCTATTGAGAACTGGGGGTCAGGCATTCTCTGTGGCCGCAGGTGAGCTCTGGAACTCACTGCTGCTCTTTCTTAGGGCCACAGAGAACTATATACAGGTTAGGCACTCTTTAAAAACCCTCCTTTTCTAGATGGTTTGGCTTCGTCCCTTGGTTGTGTTGGTTATGTTCACAGCACCAAGATACCCTTGGGTGGACGCGTGCTTTACAAATGCACATAACACAACAAACATAACAGGCTGCTACACGATATTCCCCCTAGGAGTGGTAAAAAGCATGATGGCCTCACAGGGAGGGACTTTCCTCATGGGGATGGTGAGTCCTGTTCCATGGTGGAACTCCCTAACCCTCTGAACTTTGAGTCCCTGAAATCCCTAAGATCTGTAAGACATACCTCTGACAGTACCACTGTGTGTTATTGTTACACTCCTTCCCTTCTTCCTATAAAACCAAATTCGTTGTTTTATGGAAATACTATGAAGAAGATGATTACAGGGATTATACAACCTACTCTTTCATGTGACTTCCAAATTACTGAGAAAAGGTGGCCCCAAGGAGCCCTGAAGAGTGAATCATCAATACAGACAAAGGACTTAGATATTGTGCTGGGGAGGACCCAGCTACCGACCATAAAAACAAACAAAGGACTGCCTGAAAGGGAACCAGGAAAACCAGAGAGAAGCCAGCTTGAAGACGCACCTGCCTGGGAAGTTCCAACCCGGCAACTAAGATGTCCGATGGAGAAGCAGGTCCTCTATCGATAGGACATGGCTGGAAGGTTGGAGGAAGCCTCAGGAGCTAGAAGGAGACCCGAACAAACATAAGGGATAATCCAGTTGACGGTGGCATGACCTCAGCTGGTGGACCGGTAGTTCCCTTAACACAGATACTGGTGAACCGGAGGCTCTGCAGAACCAAAGCGGGGTAGAGAGAAGCGAGGAAAGAGCATTGATGAACGATTAATGCAGAAGAGTGCCTCCCAATGGCGCAGGAAGAACCAGTAATGGGGTCCCAGTAAAAAAGAGGTAACAGAAACCATGGTACACCCAGTAAGGGCTTGGGCGAGAATAACTAATGCATCAGAAGTAAATTCCCTCATCTCAGTAATTCTTGCAAAGCTGATCAAAGCATTGGGAGTGATCTCCCTTATCTCAATAATTGTTGCAAAGCCGACCAAAGCATTGGGAATGATCTCCCTTTTCACAGTACTTATTGTAAGTTGAAGCAAAATGGAATAAGCATCAGGAGTGATCTCCCTTGCCTCAATAATTGTTGCAAAGCCTCGGGAGTAATCTCCCTCCTCTCAGTGATTCTGGCAAAGATAAACCAGGACTCTGGTGTAGTCTCCCTCACAACAATACTTATGGTAACAGCAGAAAGCCTAATTAGAACTGTTAAGAAATATTGTCATCAAAATACAAGTGAACCAGGAGTAGGCAGTCATTCTTCTGGCCTCCCAAAACAGTGTTGTTCATTCTGACACTAGGGTAACAGCTGCCAAAGATATTGTCAATACCTTTAACTATTGGACCAGGAGGAGGGAGTCATCCTCCTGGTATTCGCTATCTTTGTGGAACATGGACTCTTAGTTAAGACTTTTTAAACATAATCAGCATGGTGGATACAAGTGAACCAGGAGAAGGGAGTTGTCTCCTGGTGTTCTTCATGTTGTTTGTGTATATAGTGGTAGGGCTAGAGTTAGGTAGTTTTGCACAGAGGACAGGATGTTTTCATTTGGACAAGCACCTTGATGACGTGCCCCCTGGTTTTCCATAGTTAGGGGGGGTGGGACCTGTTGTATTGTGCCTGTCTGAGGTGAGGTAGCTTGTGATGTCATTGGAATGTTTATGAGTGGATGATGAAATGTTCTGAGTGAGTGTTCTGTGTAGTGGCAGTTACAGCTGGCTGGCCCTGGGTGATGGGAGCCGGTGTTTGTCTCAGCTAATGTCCTTTATGTCTTCATGTGGATCTGTATCTAAGATCCTGGAAATAAACTTACCTGAAGTTAATCTGAAGTGCCTGGAACCTACTTTTTAACAATGGCGACGAGGATGGGAAATCGTGTTGGTGCTAGTCAGTCAGGAAGGCACGCGAAAAAAAAAGAAATGAGCATCCAGGACACTGCGTCCCAGTTAGCTGGAGCAGCATTCGGTGTTTGGAACCCGCCTGTCTGCGCTGAGTCGGGACTGGACGTGTTGATAATATCAGCTGGAGCAGCAACCGGGAGTTGGAATGTGCCCGTCTGCGCTAAGTCGGGTCAGAACCTGTTGATAATATCAACCGCGTAGCGGGGAAAAATGTCTTGTAGCCCATGGAGGCCAGCTGGAGGAAAGTGAAGCAGGGATCATTGCAAAGGTGATTCGAAGCACATGATAGAGAAGGCGTGGTAAGGGTGATATGCCGGCAATATTTTATTTTTTAGGCTTCAGCTGCTTGCAGTAACAACTACAGAGGTTTGTTTGGAATATGGTAGTCTATGGTACCACGAATCTGTTTGGCATATGGTAGCCAATGGTATTACATAGCATTTGTGTATGCAGGAGTGGGTGAGTTGTTGGTATGGATCTGGATTGGTGTGCATGGAATATATGGTTTAGTTTTCGATAATTAGAAAATGTTAGTTTCTAATTTTTTTTAAAGAATATGCAGCATTTAAAGTTGCATTAGCGCAACATGGACTTTCGTGGGCATAAACTGCTATGCTTAGGAATGCACTTATTAATGAGTGTGCATGTGAGGATTCAAACTAACGTTTTATTTCAGGTACAACCAAATAAGGTTGCATAAATGCAACGTGGTCTACTAGGTCTGGAGATGCCGTATTTCTTGCCCTTTAGAGCCTTCAAATGACTATGGACTTTTAGGTTTGGGGTTAGAGCCTA
This sequence comes from Ambystoma mexicanum, assembly GCF_040938575.1. NCBI lineage: Eukaryota > Metazoa > Chordata > Amphibia > Caudata > Ambystomatidae > Ambystoma > Ambystoma mexicanum. Next base: position 869,395,377 of record NC_090931.1, read on the forward strand.
AAAATGGCTATAGACTTTTAGGTTTGGGTTAGAGCCTACAAATGGCTATGGACTTTGAAGTTCCTAAAAGTGTAGTTCTGCTGTTTGTTTATTTACAGCAAGATAAGCAATGCCATTTAATGGTTAAAATTGTATGTTTTCATTGCTGTTTTGCCTTGTTTACAATAAGACATATAGGGCCTCATTACAACTTAGGCGTTAAGGGTTAACGCCACCGTTAACCCTTAACGCCTGATTCTGATTTTAACGCCTGCTTTTAGCAGGCGTTAAAATCCATGGCGCTAACCTGCCATGGTGCTAATTACGCCGCCGTAATTTACGGCGGCGTAATTAGCGCTTTCCCCACTCCCATTATGCCGTATGGGGCAAAAATGGGAATGGGGAAGGGAAAATGGGAAATGGGGATTTACCGCCCCACTCACCTTGGAATGGGGCGGTAAATCCGCCATCCACCATGGTGTAAACAGAGTTTACACCATGGTGGTAAAGTTGGTCCACTTAGCACCAAGGTTGTAATGAGGCCCATAGTCTGGGCCAGGAAATGCACAAGTTGTCAATCTGACTCTAATGATATTTAAGATAATATGCAATTCGTGGGAGAGGATGGAGGGGGTCAGTGAGAGCGTGGTGATGGATTGCACCCACAGTGAGCGTGGAATATGCGTGTTGGTTTTTTCTAGACATATAAGGTTTGTGTATGGATGGAGAGAGAGTCAGTGAGAGCTTGGTAATGGATTGGGTATGGAGTGTGACAATTTAGATACAAATGTTGAGCTACTGTATTTCCGTTTGGATATTGGTCAGGTTAATGGAGCTTAACTGGTTTCGTAAAAGTTTAGTAGTAGCCATACTTTGGTTTTAAAGCAACGTAGCAAAGAAAAGTTTAGTTTGGTTTTCTGATTCATGTCCAGGTATTGGTCTGGATATGAAGTTTGCTAGATTCGGTAAAAGTTGGGCGGCCATGTGGTTGTTCCAGAGCGAGGTAGCGCCTCGGCTCTTTTAGGAGAAACCCATTTGGTTCGGTTTGTCCAATTCATTTTTGGGTATTGGTCTGGTTATGGTATGTGGTTGTTCCAGAGCGAGGTAGCGCCTCAGCTCTTTTAGGAGAAAGCCATTTGGTTCAGTTTGTCCAATTCAGTTTTGGGTATTGGTCTGGTTATGGAGTTCATTTGAGTTGGTAAAGTTCGAACAGCAAGGTCGTTATTCAGAAGGAAGGTAGCGCCTTCTCAAGTATTTTTCTATCCTTCTCATCTTATAGGACAGCAGGTAGCTGGTGGTAAAGGGGTAGCTGGGGACGCCTGGTAATGACTCGTTGGCATTGGGTGTGGTGTGTCCTGAGATGATGAGTACATTGTTTTTCTATGTTACTTGTGTCATTTTTTGTGGATTTCGTTTTACCTATGGGTTCAACAGTTAGACTTGTGTGAGGATGCCATCCATTCTATCAAAATTGTTTAGTTTTACCAGTCATTGATGTTTGGCATTGGGAGTGCGTGGCCACTGCTCCTAATGTGTTTGGAAGGTTTTTACATCCTGGTCTGGTGTCATGTGTATGGTGTTGATTCCATGGATGTTTGTGGTTTCAGTGATGTTGTGTGTTTCCACTTTGTGAATCTCTACTGGAGTGAGGTTGTGGGTGTCTTTTTTGGAGGTTTTGAGGCCTCAGCTCTCTGGAGTAGCAGTCTAGAGGCCTGCTGGAGTTCCAGGGTGGCAGCCTGGACACCCGCCTTGTTGTAGGTGGGGGCAGGTGGTAGGAGGTAAGGCAGTTTTGTGGTGGTCCAGGAATGTAGGTGAAGTAGCCCTGTTTTAGGGTTTGCCAGGTCCTGGGGTGACAGCCCGGTTGCTTGTTTGTGGCAGGAACAGGCAGATGGATGACAGTATTTTTGCGATTGGTACATGGAATGTAGTTTGTTAGGTGTGATGTTTTGATGGTTGGGTTTGGCCGTGGAAGTGTCCGTCTGCCAGTTGAGTGTGATGTGTGTGCATATCTTGGAAGGTGGTAGTTGTTTTGTTCTGGTATGTGACTTATTTTGTGCATGTATGGTTTAGTAAAGGAGGGAGGTGTGTTGTATTGTGCCTGTCTGAGGTGATGTAGCTTGTGATGTCATTGGAATGTTTATGAGTGGATGATGGAATGTTCTGAGTGAGTGTTCTGTGTAGTGGCAGTTACAGCTGGCTGGCCCTGGGTGATGGGACACGGTGTTTGTCTCAGCTAATGTCCTTTAATAGGACATTAGGCTAATAGTGACATCTACTGGGAAGAGCAGTACTCATCATGTTGTGAGCTAGGATTAGTGCGGGAGGAAATTTCTTTTTTCACTTCGGCAGACGTTTTCCAGGTTATGGCACACTTTTCACATACCCCGTAGAATTTTCGGGGTATGTTTCCCGTTTTCCCTTTGGGAGTCCCCTGTGATGTGCTCGTAATATCCCGGCGCGGGAGTTGCAATGACGCAAGTGGTATGGTTGCTTTATTAGCTCCCTCATCACCCACTATGCCTTCCTCAAAACCCTACGTGTCCAGAAATTACCACGGGAAGTGTAGGGGAGGAATGGCCACGAGGCCCTCCTCACCTACAGCTCCCTCCCCAGGTGAGGACCATGGCTCGGTGGGAGCACCCTCATGCCACCCGGGCCCAGGTGGAGGAGGGTTCACCCGCCGACGACATTGCCCACACGCACCCTGTCCTTGCATTTACCGAAACTTAAGTTAGGCCTAGACGCCATCTTGCACAGCAAACATGGTGTGAGTTCAGCACACTGTAACGAGGCCCCCACCTTTGGAGGGCCTTTCATGCATCTCTGCCGCCTCAGCAGCCCTGGCAGATCCGCTGCGAGCGCGTTCCCATGAGAAAGTCGGAGATGAGCTAAACCCGAGATGCCAACACGGCAACATTATATTAGTAACAATGTGATATTGCACCCCGTATGACCCGGACCGCAAGGCCGGGGCAACGGGGAAAAAGCTGAAGCATCACTATCTGAAGAAGGTAGAAAATAGTTCAAGTATTGGTATTAATGAACTACCTCTGTTTAAAATGTGAATGAACCATAAAAATGTAACGTTATATGATATCCCTCCAGGTCTGGACTAATGCTGCTATAACCACGGAGAAAGATGTTGACCAAACGTGTAACCTCTATTTGTAAAAGTGTTTTTCAATAGTATGTAGAAACTTGAACTCATATATGTTTTGAATCACCCAAAGCGGCGAGCATCAATCTCTGTAGGCCATAACCTAGATATCCCTCGTATAACGTCTAATGTACATACAATACGCACACAATGTAGCGAACATAATGTTAGGTAATGAAAAGGTACTGGAACCGACTGTATTAAAGAAATGTGTAACGAAAATGAAATATATATATATATATGTGTGTCTGAATAACGTTAAAATAAGGCAGAACAGTATAAAACTTCTGCATTCACTGATCAGCAACGCACGAGGAAAATACCTTTGTGAGTATATGCAAGGTCATTCCCTCTCCCACCCCACCAAGCCTGCCAGATAAAAAAGCTAAGACTTGTGCCGCGCTCCCTCACCTCCCCCAACCAGGCTGGCGTTACTTCAGAGAGTCAGAGGCCCCGGCGCCGCAACCAAGGCCACAGCCCGCCACCTGTGTTATTTACAGCACGGTAATAAACCCACGGATGAACCCACTGATCTACCAGCACCCTCTCATAAATCCCACGAACCCCCCAAGAATCCTGACCCCGTGTAAGGACGACCCCCATCATTGGGACAAGACACAGAGACCCATCTATATAATAACTTCTAACGCAGCAGACAGACATGTATCACTCGGCCCAGGTCCCAGAGCCCCGTCCCGTGACCTAAAATACCGGTCAATAAGACACAGGTAAATCTCACCCCAACCGACAACCACCAGACCTCTCACAGGGTGCATTCCTCATGTGTTGTGTTTATTTTATAAGATAAGCTGGTGAAGCGATTTATTAATGAACGTAAATGTCATTTTCTGAATAACTGTAGTGTGCATGGCCTAGGGCAAATGAGACAGGAAAGGTATTCGTCATTGTCACAGGCTGCCCCAGCACATCAACACCGCACGGATGACCTCCAGCCGGCCTGCCAGGCCCAACCCAACCCACGAGGCTGACCAGTGACGTCGTCCCGCCAAGACCAACCCCGCGGCAGCAACACCTATAGCTAGTCGACACCACCCAATCCCAATTGACTTGTGCCCCCTATAGTGTTTAGGTGTTGATGACGTTTTTTGTATTAGAAATACGCCTGTCTTTGCTAATGTCAGGCAGAGCGCTCTCGTAGGTTGCAGAGTTCTTTGCATGCCTTATCCTTGGATAAACTCCCACTTACGCTCACCCGCACTCTGTCTTGGTCTTATTCCCACTACGGGAGAGTCCTTTATTGCCTCTCATTGCGGGGAGGATCGTGCTGAATTGGGGGCGCTTCCTTTCAGTGGTGACCCCGATAGCGTGATATCTCCAAACTATTTTTCCTAACTCCTTCTTAAACGACCCCCTTGTGGCACGAGAATCTCCGGTCGAGAAGGGATACGCACGGTGAGCCGTCTCCGGGAGGCCGCCCGCCAACGGCGACCGGCACAATAAGAAGTGCGCACTCAATGAGAAAGGGTACGGGATCCCGATTGGAAAAAAATCCCCTTTGAGTGCCGCTCGCCGGAGCCAGGGGCTGACCGTTGAGTTACCGGTGACGCCGCCTGGACGGACCCAGTTTCGGAGAGTATCGGTTCAAGACGGGCACGTGAGTACCGAGTGCGAGTGATCGTCAAGGGGAAAAGAAAGGGAATTGGGAATAACAGAACGGGGACAGGTAGAGGAGAAGAATATCGGGGGTCTACTACAGACGGGTCTTGAAGTTTTCTTTATTCTTTCTTTTGCATATGGCCATTAGGAGTAAGAAATAAGTGACGTGGTAGAAGTGACGGAAACCTAGCTCCGAGAGGGGGTGGAAGGCGGCGCCGCATAGTACTATCTAGACTAGTACTGGGAATATATGAAGAAGTGAGAAATAAGTTATTGGTGTCTAGCAAAAGGAGACACCGGGAATATTTTTAGTGATTGTGCTCTCTCTCTCTATTTCTTCTTTTTCCATTTCCACAGGGTAGGGGGCGAAAATGAGAAGGGTATAAAGAAGTTAGAACATCTTAAAAAGCGGGGACTCAGCAGTGGCACGTACAGACGTGAACACAGTAACCGTAGCAGGAAAACAGGGACAGCTGGCTAGGGAGGAAAGGGAGGAGAAAGACAAAAGAGTGAGTGGAAAGCATTGTGAAGGGTGCGCGCACCGTACGAGTGTGAGAGACGAACGGGTGGCCGCGAGGTGGTGTCAGAGAGTGTGGCCATAACCAGTACTTGATCAATTACAAGTGAGATCACATAAGAGTGCCTGGGAATGGGAAGGAGATGAGATATGGTGAGTGAGAAAAGATTTGTGCAGTGAATAACGGTGGGTGATAATTTTAAGAGGTCCGCTCTTGTCTGTGCCATAAAGGAATACATACGCATATTTACAGCTAATAAAAGATAACGATAGCGAACGTGGTAGCGCTAGCGATTTAAAGTATGGGGGCTGAAACTCCCTTATCACACATTTGCAAGAGCTTGCCGGGATATGCTGAACGCATAAATAAATATCATGATCAATGGTTAACAGAATTGAAAGGGGAGGGGTTGCCCCAGATTTGGCCAGAAGGAGGGTCTTTTGACAAAAGCGTTCTTGATATGGTATGTACATGTATTCGCCTCAAGTATAAGGGAAAACAATGGCAGAACAGGAAGGAGATATTAGATCTTTGGAGATTGTTTGAGGAAGTACCCCCACCCAAAGCTCCAGCTCCAAATATTGATTTACCCTCCACCACAGACAATCCACTAATGATCCCGCGAGAGGAAAAGGAACAGTTAAGTACAGAACAGCCTGCGGAAGTGGTTATGTTGTACCCAATATTACCTAAACCAGCCCCTGCAGCAGGATATAGCGACCCGATTTATGTGCCTCCCCCTTCAACCAGCACGCCGCAAAGACCAACTGCACCCCCACCATACGAAAACACCAGAGAGCGCACCCAGGGAGGCACACAGAGAGTGGACATAGAGAAGTTAACGAGTGACTTAGAGTCGAGGCTTACAGTGGCACGAGATGAGCTCTCAAGAATAAAAGACATATGTGAACGCACAGCATGCGCCCCCACACAATCTGGACGCACGTCTAGAGCGTCGAGCGAAAGTAGACAAATTGAGGAAGGATGGAAAAAGGGGGAAATACTGTTCAGAATTGAGGAAGAACCGACCAGGATAATAGAAGTAGGGACAGCAGAAGGAAGCATTGGTGATGTCTCGCGAGAGAGAGGGATCAGAGAGGATTTGTTATGTGATGTCAGAGGAGGGGGGGATGAGAGTGATAGATTGAGCATGGCAGTAGGAGGAGAAGGCGAGGAGCTAGATGGGGCATGTTCACTGGGGACTATAGAGGATGAATGGATAGGACGACTAAGAAATAGGGTGGGGAAGATGGCGTCATTAGAGTCAGCAGTGACTAAGGAAAAGGAAGCTGCAACGGCAAAAGGGAAATTACAACTACCATTACTCCACAGGGGAGGTGGGAGGCCGAACTATATACCGTGGGCTCAGATGGACAAGGCTAACTTAATGAAATTACTACCACAGCTGTCAGGAGGGGCAAGCAAGTGGATCTATGCATTTGAGAAACATACCGCGGGTATACCGCTGGCGGTAGGAGATGTGAAAAGCCTACTAGTGTCCGCAGTAGGGGATCAGGCGGACAGAGTGTGGGCTAAAGCGGGTTTTCCAGCTGTAACTTTAGAGTGTGATCGCCATGATGGGGCTTCTTTTAACACCGTGCGAGCAAGGGTGTGGGACGCACTGCGGGAAACCTTCCCGGATACCCCTGATTTGCAGTCAGTAATGCAATGTACCATGAATGATGGGGAGGACGCTATGGATTACATTCTCCGGGTGCAGGAGATGTGGAGAGCGGAAACGGGTACGCCCTGGCACCAATCCACGTCTCTATTCTACTTCATCATTAAAAGAGGGCTCCCAAAGGAAGTACAAAAGGCACTAGATAAAATAGCAGGTGTTGAGGCAAAAGGCTGGCCGGAGATCCAAAGCATAATAGTACACCATTGTAAACGGATAAAAGAAAGAGAGAGGGAAGTAGCACAGAAAAGGTTGGCGGACGAGGCGAAGTTGGTGCAATCAAAATTGGTGAAGGTCGCAGCAGCGGTAGCGGGACTCCCACTCATACGGGAGGGAGAGGAAGGAGAGGAGGGGCAAATAGCAATACAAGGAAGAATAGCAGCGAATTGGGCAGGACAAGGGCAACGACAGTGGACAGAGCAGGAGCAGAACGGAGGTCCAACGTGGCAAGAGTGGGCCCCAAGAGGAGGAAGAGGTGGGTACAGGGGGCGAAGAGGAGGACAAGGGTATGGAGGAATGGGAGGAAATGGGTGGCAGGGTCCCAGAGGTCCACAGGGGAGCTGTTGGAATTGTGGGAGATGGGGGCATTACTCAAGGGAATGTAGGAGCAGACAAAACAACGGTTTCCAAGAGATAGAACAGTACGGACACCCCCATCCAGGAAGCCCCTACGGCCTCCCCATGGGACAATACCAGCAACCAGACAATGTAGTACAAAGGAGTAACGCACAACTACACGGACATCAATACCGAACACAAACCAGCCCACAGAATAATGACAATGTGCACTACACGCCTGGTAATACTTTCGCCACAGGAGCTAATGGGGCACCAGCCCCCGCACCTTACAGTGGAGTGTCAGTAGTTTCGGGGAACATTTTCGATCAAGGGGGGGCAATGAGACACCCCGCATAGGACAGCCCACAGAGAGCACTTGCGTGTCCAGTACTGTCTACGACCCACAATGCATCAGAGGAACCATTGATAGGAGCGCAGATAGGAGACAAGCAATTCATATTCATGGTGGATTAGGGAGCGGAGAAATCATGCATTAGAGAGGGCCGGTTCCCGTTATCTAATAGAACGTTAGAGACGCAGGGGTTCTCTGGGGCTGTAATTGAAGTTCCTTACACAGAGGTATTGGATGTGACAGTGGGGGGTAAAACAGTGAAAGCACCCTTACTGTACTATGAAAACTCTCCCATCAACTTACTGGGGAGAGATCTCTTGAGCAAACTAAACATGACCATATCATTCACAGGGAGCGGCATCGTATGTTCAACGCCAGGCATATGCCCCCTCAGTATATTAGCAGTAATACACGGCCACACAATAATAAAAGAGATCAGAGGGGTACCAAGAAATGAGGAGATGTTTGTTGAAGGCATGAGAACATTGGCTCTCATAGTACCAGAACTAAAAAGGGTGGAGTGGAGAATCCCAGCAGAATTCCTTTTTCGTCCCATAGCAAGCCCTGACACTGCTCTTGGGGAAGTACTATCGTTGGATTTGCATGCAATACATGTATCAGCAAACAGAATATGTGTGATTGGTATTGACATGGAAGGGTGTGAGTGGCGGACAGTATTGTGTACAAATGCAAATATCCCGCTGAGAGAGCTCTCGGACGAGGAGCTATTTTCTGACACTGAAGGAGATGGTGAAGTAGTGACGGAACTGGCAATGCCCTGCGACATTGTAGTTACAGCCAGACAAACTAAAGTTGAACTAATGGCGGTAGTAGGAGCACCGCATACATTTTTTGATGAAGACATGAGTTCAGTACCCGCTAACTTATGGACTAATGGCCCCCACGATGTAGGGTTGCTACATGAAGTTCAGCCTGTGGTGATAAAAGTAAAACAAGGAGCAATACTACCTCGGGTGAAACAATATCCACTGTCGCGAGAAGCAGAAGAAGGGATCAGAGAGACAATAGAAGCACTGCTAGCACAGGGTATAATAGTGCCCTCAAACTCCCCATGCAACACATGCATTTACCCAATCAAAAAAGCGAAGGGGGGTTCATGGAGGATGATACAAGATTTACGCCCATTGAACGATGTGGTAATGAAGGAGTTCCCTTTAGTCCCGAACCCGGCGACAATACTGTGCAACATTCCAAAAATAGCATCACACTTCACAGTAATTGACTTAAAAAATGCGTTCTTTTCGATTCCCTTGGCAGAAGAGAGCAGGTACTTGACAGCATTTACATTGGGAGGAAGGAGGTTCGAACACTGCAGACTACCACAAGGATATTGCGAGAGCCCAAGCATATTTAACAGGGTACTACATGAAGATCTGGGGAATTTGTCTGTAGAAAGCACAGTGATTCAGTACGTTGATGATTTATTGGTTTGTGCACAGGATGAGGAAGAATGCAGACAGGACTCGATAACACTCTTGACATTATTGGCAAATAAGGGGTACAAGGTGGACAAGGGGAAGTTACAATACTGTCTGACGGAGGTCCTATACTTGGGTCAGTTGATATCAAAGGATGGCAAGCGAATTATACCAGACAGGGCACAGGCGATTAGAACAATTGGGGAGCCCAAAACAGTAAAAGAGATGCAGAAATTTCTGGGTATGTGTAACTATTGCCGAGCATGGATATTGGACTATGCGGCGTACACAAGGCCCTTGCTACAGGCACTGAAAGAAGCACAACAAGAACACAAACACATAGAATGGACAGAGGTGATGAACACAGCATTTAACTCACTAAAAGAGCTGATATCAAGCGCTCCAGTACTAGCAAACCCAGATTATGGGCGCGAATTCTTCTTATTTTCACACTGCAAAGGAACATTGATGACAGCAGTACTGACACAGAAAACATCTTTAGGGCACAAACCACTCGCTTACTATAGCGGCACCCTAGACGCAGTAATGCAAGGTCATTTCGCGTGCGAGCAATCCCTAGCTGCAGCCGCGTTCGCAATTGAAAAAAGTGCCACGATAGTGATGGGCTGCCCGGTGACACTGTTTGTGGAACACTCACTTTTTGCAATATTAGAGCGAACAAAGAGCACATTGACAACACAACGCGCCACAGCATATGAGATAATACTGTCCAGCGCTAACATCCATATAGTAAGATGTAAAACAGTGAACCCAGCCACATTCATCACAGAGGAATGCACTGTAGAGGACATGCAAAACCACAACTGCGCCACGTACACAGGTGACGAAAGTAAGGATCCAGTGATTTTTGAAAATGCCCTGACCGAGGGTGAGGTGTATTTTGTGGACGGGTCAGCATCAATAGACATGGAGACAGGAGAAAAGCATGTGGGTATGGCAGTGGTACGATTAGAGGAAGATGAATATGAGATACTAGTACAACACCGCCTCCCATCACACTATTCAGCGCAAGCAGCAGAACTAATAGCGCTAATAGAAGCATTGCATGCCGCCAAGGGGTGCGCAGTGACCATATATACAGACTCAGCATACATGACAACAACAGTTCACGGTGGGTTGGCCCGGTGGGGGCGGAGAGGGTTTCGGCGAGCAGACGGAACGCCAGTCCAGCATGCAGAATTATTAAAAGAACTGATTAAGGCCCTGCAAGACCCCACGGCAGTGGCCATCGTAAAATGTCAAGCTCATACCACAAATACAGATTTTATATCTTTGGGGAACGCGGCAGCAGACGCCGCTGCCAAAGCAGCTTCATATCTACAAAAAGGTGAAATAGGAGAGTACATGTTGCACCACACAGCAAGCCAAGAGGTCCCCACAGGATACAACATGATGTCCACACAGGAGATAATAGAGCTGCAAGAGGGAGCTAGTGCAGAGGAAAAATTGCTGTGGACTAAGAGAGGATGCAGCAAATCACCGACTGATTTATTGTGGCGACAAGAGAGTTCAGGAAAAGTGGTAATGCCAATCACGCTGTTAGAAATAGCATTTCAACAACTACACTTTCCTGCACACAACACAAAGAAACACATAATGGCAGAGATACAAGAAGATTGGTTTACACCTTGCCTCCAGGAACACGTCACAAGATTAGCTCTAGAATGCACGACATGTCAAATTTACAACTCAGGTATGACATTGCGTACACTAAGGGGTACGATACCAAAACCAAGTGGCCCATTCAGAGAGCTCCACATTGATTATGTAGACATGGGAGAAAGGTGTAACGGGGCTCGATACATGATTGTGGTTGTATGTCCATTTTCGAGGTGGGTGGAGGCAGGCCCTTGTGCCCGCCCTGACGCGAAGGGCGCCGCGAAGTTCCTAGTGCGGGAAGTGTTTCCGCGCTGGGGAATTTGCGACGTTATTCGCTCAGATAACGGGACGCATTTTGTTAATGAACTCTTTAAAGAAGTGACTACATTATTGGGAATAAAGCACAAATTATGTTCGATTTATCATCCTCAAAGTAATGGCGTCGTAGAAAAGATAAACGGCCTGTTAAAAAGCAGATTATCAAAACTTTGTTTTTCCCTTAAAAAGACTTGGATGTACTGCCTGCCTTTGGCCTTGTTTGAGCTACGAAACCAGCCAAGTAAGGATCACCATTTGTCCCCGCACGAGATCGTCACGGGAAGAAGAATGCACACAGCGCATTCGCCTCTCCGTGAGCGTTCTGATGCACACAGAAGCGCAGCTATTTTGGGGGAGGAGTTCACAGAATACCTGCGAAAATTGACACGGGCAGCGCGCGTAATTTCAAAGCAACTAGCCCCCCCCTCGACAAGAGAGGAGGGGAACGCGACTGAACCAAACGGTTTGCCTGAAAAACCACTACAGCTAATGCCTGGTGACCTTATATATGTTAGAAGTTTTGTGCGGAGGTGGAACGCACCACGCTTCCATGGCCCCTATGAGGTAGTGTTTTGCACGCCTACAGCAGTAAAGGTTAAGGGCCTGCGATATTGGGTGCATTTGACAGATGTACGTAAAGCTTACAGCGCTGCGGAGAGTGAGGTGCAGGATGAGGCACAGGCAACAGCGGACGATGAAGTTGTGCGGAATGAATGATTGGAATTTTGTGGGCTTCATGAGATGAACAGTGAACACAATTAGCGCGCAACAAATGTCCTGGACTAAAGCATGTACACATGTATATGTAAATTTTCTTTTTACAATTTTTGAAAGTTTTGCGTGGGGTTCTTTTTTTCCCTTCTTGTGCTCTTTAAGATGTTTTTATTATTGTTGTTTTTAAAATGTCATGTTTTTTATTATTTATATATATATATAGTAAGGTACGAATAATATTGACTGAAAGCTACCTTGTCTGTCAACAAACCCCCTTCCTCACCCAACCCTATATTTTATCACCGAAACGTTACAATGTGGAAATGCTTACATGTTTGTATTTAATGAACTTTTGTGTCTCAAACAGGATTTATCATGGCATCGAATGGGCAGCCTGCAACTAATAGATATGTTAGATTTAGAGAAATGTTAGTGGCTAGATTAACATATTCATTTGAATGTGGTTTATCAATGTGTGCTATCGTGTTCTTCATCTCAATGTTTTGTCTGGTGTTACACTGGATTATAGCGTTCATCTCTACCGAGATGAACGAGGGGGGAGGGGGGAACAACACCACCCTTGCTCCTGGAACGAAAACAATTCCGACTGTAAATGTCAAAGACGGTGATTTCTTGATCTGGGATGGATCACACTTTGTGTGGGGATACTATACTACACCACCCACTGCTGTCCTCTCACAATGGAGAACCAAAAATGTAGATAATGACACAATGTCCCAACCTGGCACATACAACAACCACACGATCCCTCCCGCCCCAATGTCAAACAACGATCTCTTGTTTATTAAGGAGGATGGAAAAGTGATTATGATGACAGAACACAAGTCCCTATATGAAGAATTAGAAAAGGGGGGTGGGAGGGAGGAAGGGGGGCCTGGTTCTTCACCTCCTATAACGAGAAGGTACAGAAGAAGGGAGAAAAGTAGGCGGAGAAGAGAGACTGGTGGAAAAGGGTATGATGAGTATTATGGGCTAGGGTTAGACAAAATGGAAGACCCACGACACCCTCACCAAGCAAATAAATGGTATGCAGATATGAGCACAACAGCTAAACAAACAACCAATGAGAGCTGTTATGTCTGCTCACTTATCCCCCATGCATCAGGCACACCTAAAGTATTGTTGCCACGAGAATTGCCCATTGTGGATGCCCAATGTCTCCTTCATCTCACGCTGTGTAGAATAAAGAACACTTTCCAAGCACACGATGTCTCTTTCAGAATGGTACAGAACAACAAAACGTGCTATTCGCAAGCGTCTGGAGTGATCTGCCTTAAAGAACCTTTCTTTGCAATACAAGGGACACTGTTTTCCGAAAACAAATGGAAAGACGAAGAAGTGCTGTGCAAGGCAGAAGCACTGAAGGGTGTCCAACCGGAAAAGTTGCGGTGGATGGAAAGAACGTGCTTGCCAATATGGAAAGAACACATCCCTAAATTAACATGGGTAACAGCGATGGAAAAACCCTTTAAGCTACAAAGTGAAATACAAAACGAACTATGTTTCAAGGGAGAAGGAAAAATGGCAATGGGAACGAATAAGAACTGTAACAAAACTCTCACCATCCCAGATATGAAAAAGGGAACAGCAGCACTAATGGACACCTACTGGGTATGCGGAAACAAGGCGTACCTGCACCTTCCCCAATCATGGAGTGGTAGCTGCTCAATGGCCACTTTGCATTCAACACTAATGGTGATTCCCGAAAGCCATATTGACAGAAGTAACATGGTGAACGGAGGCTCGAACCAGAATGCAGCGTCTCCAACTACACAAGCGCACCTTTATGTCCTGTCTTCCGGAGGGAAAGGAGAAGAGCTTTCAAGGAACAAGCGAGCCTCGAACTACATATCACAAGCATCATCTGATTTATTGGCACAGATCCCAGACAAGTATCGCCTGTTCAGCTCCGTGGAAACATTCTTTGCTTCGCTAGTATCAAGTGTCCAAGCAAGAGCAAATGCAAAATGGCTCCAGATCACACGGTGGGAACTGATCCAGTTGGCCAATGACACTGAAGAAGGGTTTAACATAATAAAGGTGGAACTACGAGCTCTGCGATTAATGACCATGCAGAACAGGTATGTTCTAGACCTGTTAACAGCAATCGATGGAGGTGTTTGCCGAAAAATAGGAAGTGCATGCTGCACGTTCGTACCTTCCGAAGACGCAGAAAATGGGTCCCTGTCCCACGTTATTGAAGCAGTACATAACCTGGGCGAGAAGATGAAAATGGAAGGTGGAGCTGAGGATAGCTCGTGGTTCGACAATATCTTCTCTTGGGTTCCCTCATGGCTTGGAGTGACAATGAAGTTCCTGATACCAATAGTGGTGATCATCCTTGTGATGTTCTGCCTGTGCCAGGTGGGCCTCCGATGTTGTGCTAATGCAGTCCCTAACGGTGCAATGATGATGGTGACAATGGGCAACTCCGGTGGTACAATTAAAGCAACACAAGAAGTACATGTGCAGACAGGAACAGACAACACCCCCAGGTACCAGTTAGTGCCTATGTGCCGTGACAAGTACATAGTAGATAAGCTATGGCACACCACGATTAAAGAACCACGAGACGTAGAACTGGAATGGTATGAGGAGGTCTGGGTAGATCTGGAAGAAACTGGCGACTGTATATATTTGACATGTACACCAGACGAGTATGCTAGGAGAGGTGAGAGCTTAAGGGGGGTGTGCAGAGCATGGATGCCCATAAAAGGAACCCCTGCATGGGATGGTGCAGTGTTAGAGGAACAAGAATGTAGAAGATTAGAAGAGCTAAAGAAATTCGTTACTTTAAGTAACGAAAGGGGGGAAATGTAGGGGAGGAATGGCCACGAGGCCCTCCTCACCTACAGCTCCCTCCCCAGGTGAGGACCATGGCTCGGTGGGAGCACCCTCATGCCACCCGGGCCCAGGTGGAGGAGGGTTCACCCGCCGACGACATTGCCCACACGCACCCTGTCCTTGCATTTACCGAAACTTAAGTTAGGCCTAGACGCCATCTTGCACAGCAAACATGGTGTGAGTTCAGCACACTGTAACGAGGCCCCCACCTTTGGAGGGCCTTTCATGCATCTCTGCCGCCTCAGCAGCCCTGGCAGATCCGCTGCGAGCGCGTTCCCATGAGAAAGTCGGAGATGAGCTAAACCCGAGATGCCAACACGGCAACATTATATTAGTAACAATGTGATATTGCACCCCGTATGACCCGGACCGCAAGGCCGGGGCAACGGGGAAAAAGCTGAAGCATCACTATCTGAAGAAGGTAGAAAATAGTTCAAGTATTGGTATTAATGAACTACCTCTGTTTAAAATGTGAATGAACCATAAAAATGTAACGTTATATGATATCCCTCCAGGTCTGGACTAATGCTGCTATAACCACGGAGAAAGATGTTGACCAAACGTGTAACCTCTATTTGTAAAAGTGTTTTTCAATAGTATGTAGAAACTTGAACTCATATATGTTTTGAATCACCCAAAGCGGCGAGCATCAATCTCTGTAGGCCATAACCTAGATATCCCTCGTATAACGTCTAATGTACATACAATACGCACACAATGTAGCGAACATAATGTTAGGTAATGAAAAGGTACTGGAACCGACTGTATTAAAGAAATGTGTAACGAAAATGAAATATATATATATATATGTGTGTCTGAATAACGTTAAAATAAGGCAGAACAGTATAAAACTTCTGCATTCACTGATCAGCAACGCACGAGGAAAATACCTTTGTGAGTATATGCAAGGTCATTCCCTCTCCCACCCCACCAAGCCTGCCAGATAAAAAAGCTAAGACTTGTGCCGCGCTCCCTCACCTCCCCCAACCAGGCTGGCGTTACTTCAGAGAGTCAGAGGCCCCGGCGCCGCAACCAAGGCCACAGCCCGCCACCTGTGTTATTTACAGCACGGTAATAAACCCACGGATGAACCCACTGATCTACCAGCACCCTCTCATAAATCCCACGAACCCCCCAAGAATCCTGACCCCGTGTAAGGACGACCCCCATCATTGGGACAAGACACAGAGACCCATCTATATAATAACTTCTAACGCAGCAGACAGACATGTATCACTCGGCCCAGGTCCCAGAGCCCCGTCCCGTGACCTAAAATACCGGTCAATAAGACACAGGTAAATCTCACCCCAACCGACAACCACCAGACCTCTCACAGGGTGCATTCCTCATGTGTTGTGTTTATTTTATAAGATAAGCTGGTGAAGCGATTTATTAATGAACGTAAATGTCATTTTCTGAATAACTGTAGTGTGCATGGCCTAGGGCAAATGAGACAGGAAAGGTATTCGTCATTGTCACAGGCTGCCCCAGCACATCAACACCGCACGGATGACCTCCAGCCGGCCTGCCAGGCCCAACCCAACCCACGAGGCTGACCAGTGACGTCGTCCCGCCAAGACCAACCCCGCGGCAGCAACACCTATAGCTAGTCGACACCACCCAATCCCAATTGACTTGTGCCCCCTATAGTGTTTAGGTGTTGATGACGTTTTTTGTATTAGAAATACGCCTGTCTTTGCTAATGTCAGGCAGAGCGCTCTCGTAGGTTGCAGAGTTCTTTGCATGCCTTATCCTTGGATAAACTCCCACTTACGCTCACCCGCACTCTGTCTTGGTCTTATTCCCACTACGGGAGAGTCCTTTATTGCCTCTCATTGCGGGGAGGATCGTGCTGAATTGGGGGCGCTTCCTTTCAGAAGCAATGATTCTGTGCATTCGGTCGCAGTAGACAATGAGTTTATGTGCATTGGCCACAGGGATGCACAAAAGTCTGTGCTCACAAATTCATGCCGCAACAACAAACAACACATAAGCCGCACCAACA
The DNA here is from genome assembly GCF_040938575.1 of Ambystoma mexicanum. Lineage (NCBI taxonomy): Eukaryota > Metazoa > Chordata > Amphibia > Caudata > Ambystomatidae > Ambystoma > Ambystoma mexicanum. The sequence continues at coordinate 869,412,197 of NC_090931.1, forward strand.
GCACACAAGGACTGACATCAATCCAAAACTCGCATCAAAGCTCAGCGCACGGTGTATACCGAACTGAAGCTGCCAACAGAACACCACCTCTCTCACTAACCTACTCCCTCTCCTCCTTACTAACCCACCAGGCCTTCTCGTTTGCAGATCTGCCAGAGCGCCTGGGGACCATTTCCGTTGGTGACAGCGCGCAGTACAAATACCTTCAACATTTAACAAATTCATGGGAGGAATTGGGTTATGAGACTGCAAAAAGGTGCATGATGCTTACAGAGATCCGCAGTGGTGCAAAATTAGGGGAATTTGCATGTTTCCGCAGTAGCCAAAATCATTCTGTGAATTCCACATTCTTGTTCACCTAAGACCCCTATGCAGGGGTGGACTGGGAACCAAAAGAGGCCCTGGAAATAATTTTTGAAGTGGCCCCATATTACAAATTGTTTCAGCAGCAAGTCCACCCCTGGTGATGTGCATGCCATTCTGCCCGCAAATCCCCATTCATCAAACAGGGGCTTGGGGGCAGAATGGCACGCAAATCCCCGTTTTACATGCAAATAATTCCATGAATCAGGTTGATAATCTGTAGGTGTTGTTTCGATATGTGCCCACCCATTGCCTGCCCATGGCCATTTAATCCCTATGGATATTCCCACCCATGCCTGCCTCTGCCGGCCCAAAACACCTCCTTGTGGGAACTCTTTGAGCTTGCTTTCATCAAGCCCTTCCATTAGATTTTACATTCAATTCCATCAGACTTTACATTCAAAGTGCCTGCCAGTGTTTGTTCAAAGCAGTCTTCAGAGAGTTAATGACTTCATTGGAGCTGAAAACACTCCACTGGTGTAGTCAAAATGATTTACCAGGCCTGCCTTCGGCGATTTATAAGCACTCTGCATGTCCTTCACTGAGGTCCTGTTGAAACCAAGCATTGGCAAAGCCACTGAAGTCCTGTTCAAAAGAGCATTGGAAAAGCCAATATCTTTGGTTAGTGCATACGTTTTACGCTTTGGTCAGGCACTGCCATTAGATGCCCAGGTATTCGCACCTTTTGCACCTACTACCAACAACGGGTAGATAATATACCACTACGGCTATGCCTGTTTTGTGTATTCCCATTCCTACAATAAAGCAAAACTGTTGGCATTGGCAATGTTGTTTAAATGACTTTGGTGTGCACCAGTTCCAGGAAAGGGATAGCTGTATGTTAGAATTCTAGAAAATTAAAATGGACACATTCATTTTTCACATGAAAATGTCCATGAACCATCATGGCATGAGTGTTTGTTTTCTTATTTTCATGCAACCATAACACTGTAATAGTACAGAGATGGTGATAGCACGTGTGCAGTTATGATTAACCAGAGAATTGAGACACATAACTTTGGTGCCTGCGGAGAAAAGTACAAGAACCCTCCACACAAAATCATGCACACTGATAATTTTGTTTGTGTTTTGCGTGTGGGCGCATGTGTTTGTGTGTGTGTGTTTTGCATTTGTGTGTAGAGAATCCGTAAATTAAGGGCATAAACACATTACCTTCGAAGTATGTCAGTGTTTGTTAAAATAACTGTAAAGCATTATGCCACTTCATTGTTCGCCCTTTGCTGCTGCACTGGGACCATTTCTGCTCACATCGCTTCCACTTCTGACTGCAGAATTACCCAGTGACCACCAGTTCTACAGATACACTCTGTTAAAAGGGCGTTACTCTGCTCTTCACTAGATCATCCCACCATGAGCCTTTCCCTGGCTGAAACCCTTCACAGTTCGCAATCTCTGTATTATTTCTGCGTCTAAAATAATGTCTTCCTGGTTAGATATCCCCCACCCCACCTGCCCGAAATCTGTGTACCTGTTAAGCTGCTGTCTCGGCACTGGCTTTCCGGGCAGACTACAGTGCTGCAGTGCAACACGCTGTGGACCTCATGCATATTTTTAAAATGAACAGTACCACCGAAAATACAAAAATAATGCACGCCGAGAGGCATTTCGCCTTCATGGAAAATGGCAAGCGAATGTTTTGTGAATTTACTGTGTGTGGTTCTTTTCTGTTTGGAGCACGTGGGGTTAATGATGGGCACTGCAACATATCAGTGGGAGGTGAGCTCCCCAAACCCCACCAAGCCTGCTTCGTACGGGACACCTCTAGCTCGTCCTCCCTCTGGCCATCCTTCGAATTCCTCGGGGTCCCACTATACCCAAGGACGCACACGACATGACATCTTATTTCGAGGAACTCTGGGGGGTGAGGGGCTGCTGAGGACTGTTCCCGCGTCCCGTGGTGGGTGACAGGCTATGCTCGGAATATGCCAATGACCTGAAAAGAGCCAGTGTGCGGAGCAGTCGTTCATCTACATGTACACATGTGTGGGCCAACACTCCCTAAACTGGCACACCACCCTTTACTGCCACCTGCGTATTTACCAATGCAGCCGAAAGCACCATATCTTTCCCTGGCACCCTGTGCAGCACATCACCCGTGTTCTTTCATCTTACTCAGCTATTCTGCCACAGCTTTATCGGACGCTTACCCTCCCCCACCTCAGCCACTAAGTAAAAAGAAAATCAGTGCTGTGAAAAGCAAATTGAGTTTAACATATCTATAAAGCTGACACTCAAGTTCAAGGTAGCATTGCACCCCTCCATGGTAGCCCATGGGACCTGTGTATTTCGTGGCACACTGCACTGTTTCATTAAAAGCGTCTGCTTACCTTCGAGTCTCTAGCCGAAGGCCTCACGTCCGTAGTGACGGCTACTGCCTGCAACCTGACCCTGCACCTGACCTGCGCAATGTGTGTGCAGGGCACGTGCGGTTCCCCAGTGCCCAGGCCCTCCAGCGCATGCGTGAGCCAATAGCCCTACAATGAAGAAACAAAAAAATGTGCCACGCCTGCAGCAGCCAATTCAAAAGAAACCACCCAGGCGGATTCACGCCACGTGTATCCTTCCGCACCAAAGAGGCCCTATGCGGCCAGAGGTCTACCGGGGGATGTCCCGGTGTCCCGGTGGGGCAGTCCAGCCCTGCCCCTATCCAGTATATGAAGGCAGGGAAGTCAGTGTGGGTAATCACTCCTTGACAATCAAGGTTGGTATGAACGACAGCGCTTAGATTCCTCAGCAATAGGCGTTTCATAAACAACAATAGGTCAGTGGACCCTTGGCCGGAGGCATTTTTTGGAAATTGCCATGGCTCGGCCCCGGCTAGCCATACCCCCCAAAGAGCCATGCTCAGCGTTTAGTTGCACATCATCAGCTGCATGAACTCAACCAGCCACAGCACACCAGTAGCTACATTGAGCACGCCCTTGCCCACGTTTCAGGGGTTAGGTGGAGAACAACACTGTGCTCAGGCAGAGTTTGGAGGGAGGTTGGAGGTTGGAACCTTTATAAGAAATCGAGGTGGGCTCTAATGCTTTGTGATGCAATATTTGGGAGCGTGGCCTAGAAAGGGTCTTGCGCAGCCTCAAATCCCAAGTAGCTAATTAAGCTTTAGCAGAAGAGTCACCTGTGTAATTAAAGGAGTGACCTAACAGAGTCAATCGAGTTTACATATGTGCAATGAAAGGGGAACAAATCGGGCTTAAAAGATGTGTTTAAATATGGTTAATGTGTATACAATTTGTGACCAAAATAAATATATTCAAAAAGGGAAACAGAACATCAAATCAAACGGGGTCAGTACACCATGCAAACCCACAGTTCTTCTGAAATAAATCCATTATTCACATATACTAATTAAAGGCATTCTAATGATAAAACTTTAATACAATGTGTGGCAAAAATCAAACAATGTATTCTCTTATATTTCCCCTTTCGTGTTTGAAAATTACCTAATTTCAAATGACTAACTGATGTTGTGATTGGAAGGGACATCTCCTGGCAAAGAGCAGCATTGCCACTCTTTAGTTTTAAAGGAATTTTGTAAGGGAGGCAGTTCGGAGGGCCCTGGCAGAGACTTGGCTCAAGGGCACTATTTGTAGACTGCCAGGGCTGAACCCTGGACCTCATCCTTTCTTATCCCTGTCTGTGTTTCGGGACAGATGGGGGAAATCGACAGCTCAACAACAGTGGCAGAGTGCAGGGCACTGGAGGAGGTCTCCCCCTGGGGGCTTCTTCAAGATCCCGATGCCTCACAGACCCCCTAACACCGGATGCTCTCAAAATAGTGAAATGGTATTGACCAGTTCCCCGCAAAGGGCCTTTCATTCCCCTCTGCTACTAAAACCAGTCCTTGTCACTGCCAGCACAGTACATGGGCTGGTACAAGACAGAGCGGCACTCCGGCAAGGCATGTCTTGCTGGAGAGCTGCCTTGTCCCCAGACCTCTGCTTCTGGGGAGGGCAGCGCTGGAGCTCTCAAACAGACATGCAACCCGCCCCTCAGCAATCAGGCATCTTTTAGAAGACTCTGCAGCACTGTCTAGTTGTTTGAAAGCCCCCTGTTCTTTGAAGCACAGGTTACTTGGTAATAACGTGCCTTTCAAACAGGATCCTCCCTAGAAGTCTGTCCTAAAGCTGAGTTATCACATGCACAAGCAACCCACATTTCAACAGGCAGACACTTTCAGTAGACAGCTGGAGAAATCGAACACAGAATCAGTCCAAGCCTGACATATTTGTTGTAGCTGTCCAAACTGGTATATATATCCTGCAATTTGCAGACATATTTTTCTTATGGTGATTAGTCTGACCAATCAAAAGTGCAGAGCCCAACTTCCATTTATTCGCTCAAAAAGGTTTCTTACTGAATCACTGTTTCAAAATTTAAATTGGGGACATTTTATGTTCTCATAATGCTCTTCGCTTTTATGCAAACTGCAAGGATTTGGTTCTATGAATATATGCAATCGGCCCGCCCCTTCCTCCCCATGGCCCGCCCCTCCATGGGTCAGAGGGTTCCCGGGGTACATGTTCTCTGTTTCCAGCACTGGCACTGCTCGACACGGCATACATCCATCTACACACAGAATTGCAAAAAAAAGAGCACTGTAGAGTTTTGGGGGTTGGCACCCCCACAGAAACATTGGCCGAGTCTGAGTCTGCTGGACATTCAGCTTGTGTCATCAAAAGGCTAGATGCCTCGTGGGATTGGAAGCCTCGAGAAGCTGCAGAAGGTTTGCCAACAACACCCATGTATGTGAAAAGCCAGTGGGGCTGGGAAGAAAGTCAGTCCTGTCAGTTTGACATATGACGGACTCTGCCCCTTTAACACACAGGAGTGGAATAGCAGTGCCTGGGTACCTATTGACTAGCGCACTGACATGCCCTCACAATAAAAACACACCAGTCAACGGCGAAACACTTTCTCACACCCGCCAAACCCCCTTGGCGCAGGTGTGGCATGTGACTCGGTCTGCTCCAACCCTATTGGCCTTTCAGACTTTGGCACTGTTGCCTGCCAGGAATTGTGCATATTTCCCTTCAGGCTGGTGCGTCTCTTGTAAACAGTCATTAGGCGTTGAGTCAATTATTTAATGCATGTTCCTGAAGTGGGTTAATTTCCCTTTGCAATGTAGAGAGCTGTTAACCTGCGCGCGAGCACGCGCTGCTGAGGGAGATAGCGCGAGCGCTTTTCGGAGGCCCAGCTGTACGCTCATTACTCACAGAAAATAATTTCCTGCTGAACTGGGAGATGTTCCGTATCCCTCCGCAGAAGACGCGCGCGATCTGATTAAACCCCGGGCGCGATAACAGAAAGCAGGCGAAACCCTTAATACGGGGGATTTATTTTAGATGCTGTGAGTATAAGAGATGATTAAGTGCAGGCCTGTGTGTACTGTGCCGAGAATAAGGCAACGGAGGCAATCAGACAATCAAACGCAGCTTGGATCCAGTGGTACGTTAATGCTCCACGGCCCTCAAAACACGCAGTGGGACAGCAAGAATGGCAACCTGCTTACCCACATAGAAACCGTATCACCGACAGCTAGAGGTGACCCTCACTGACCGGAGAACACATGCACACAGACAGCTAGAGAGAGCGCAAGGGTGGACTGGGAGCTAAAAGAGGCCCTGGAAATAATTACTGGGGACCAAAAGAGGCCCTGGAAATAAAGTGGAAAGTGGCCCCATATGACACATTTTCAGCAAGCCCAATGATTTTCCTATGAGAACATTTGGAAATACCACACAAAAGAGGCCCAGGGTGCAGAGGCCCACCGGGAAATCTCCAGAGTTCCCTATAGGCCTGTCCACACCTGGAGAGAGGGGCCTCTTACGGACCATGAAATAATATGACCGACAAATGCAGGGTCTCCTCACCGACCACAGGAACATACAGTGCATGCTGACACCGACGCGCTCTTCTCTGGCCATGCAAATTAAGACACCGGCAGCAAGAGGGTGACTGTTAACTGACCATTAAGGTAGTAGGCGGGAAGGGGAGGGGAGAGCAGGAAAGGATTGGAAGTAAATGGAAAAAAAGGAAAGGGAATGGAGGGATGACTGGATCGATGGTGCTGGCCATATAAATATGTTTATATTGTTGAGGGGTGCTCTTTACTAACCACATAAAGATAAACAGTAGGGCGGGTGTTCAAAATTGTAATTCTAGGCACTGCTTAGAGAGATACTTGCAGAATGGTTCCAAGGGCACCATTTTGGCACTAAAACATCACATTTGCCCCAATGTATGGGATGCAGGACACTGTTGTAATGGTGCCGTTGCTGCCAGCTGTGCAGGACTTGGAAGCCGGACCAGGCCACTGTGCGCACGAGATGCCGAGTGATGAAGAGCACGTCCTACTCGGTCATGGGTTTACCCGTGACTGCCATTCCTTCTCAGTGACATTCCTAGACGCGATGACGTAAACATAAAATTCCTCTTCTTCCCCATGAAACAAACAAAATACATTCTACTCATGGCACATGAATTCATTTTTTATTTATTTGTACATTTATAGCAGCGGGCACAGCCCATAGGCATCTACGCGCTAGTTACAAGTAGAGCAAACACAAGTCAGTATGGGCCGGCAAGGGGGGGGGAGAAGAGTCAGTTGAACAACAGTGTTTTAAGATGCTTTCTGAAAATATTCATGTCTTTACTTGCGCACATAGTCACTTAGCTTGTCTGGTGGCCTCACAGCCATTCTCAGGTGGTATCGGCTGTGCTGGCGTCTGGTCAGGCTCAGATGAGGGCTGGATGGCTGCGGTTTGGCCGATCATTGTCCTGGGCTGCTGCCAGGATCGGATTTGAGGGTTCCATGCTCCCCTTCATCCTCGTCAGGGGCCCTCTGCCCTGCGAACCGCCAGTCTGGTGCCGGCTCTCCATTTCTTCTTGCTCTCATGTCATTGGTTCTTCTTTCTGTCTGTCGCTGTCCCTTCTGGGGGAAAGTGAGAAAAGGAAGAATCCCTCTGAGGAGGTGCAGCTGTTAGTGGGACTTCTTGGTGAGGTCCGAGATGTGAGGGGCGAAGGAGAGAGTAGAGTCAAAGATGACACCAAAGTTTTTTTTGCCTCACAGGAAGGCGAAGGAAGAGGACCCAAGGAGTGCAGCCAGAGGGAGAGGGGGAAAGCGGGAGCAGGTGTCCCAATGAGTAGGATCTCTGCCTTACTGGAATTAAGGCAGAGATCGTTGGAAGCGCACCAATCCCGAATTACGGATACAGTCAGGAATGAGCGAGAGGGAAGAGGGTAGCATGAAAGAGAGCTGGGTGTCATCCGCATAACACAGAAAGTTAGAGAAGAAAGTAGAGATCAGATGGGCTAAAGGGGAAATTGTACAATTAAATAGCCAGGGAGAGAGGTTAGAGCCATGGGCAACACCACATGCGGAGAGGGGGCTTGGTGGAGAGAAATGACCCAAGTTGGACCTGGGAGGGCTGGTCCGAGAGGAAGGAGGTCAGCCACTCCAAGGTCTGGTCCGTAAGGCCCAGGTTCTCACGGAGTCAATTGAACAGGATGGCGTGGTTGACAGTGTCAAAGGCAGAGGAAAGGTCAATGAGAATGAGGACAGAAGGGAGGCTGGAGTCAAGTTTAGAGAGCAGACCTTCACAGGTGCTCAGGAGAGCAGTTTCCATGCCTCTGGCTGCTCTGAAGCTAGACTGATTGTCATGAGGACAACCAACAGATTCAGAATGGAGAGTAGCTAGGAGATGTCCAGCTTTTCCAGGAGTTTGCCAAGCAAATGAGTGATATAGATTGGGCAATAGTTTTCCAGACAGGTAGGATCAGCAGAATTCTTTTTGAGGAGCGGGTGCACAAGGGAGTGCTTGAGGAGAGAGGGGAAAGATCCAGTGGCGAAAGAGGGATTGCAGAAATCGGCCAAGGCTGGAGCAAGGGTGTCAATGTGGTCCTTGATGGTTCTAGAGGAGCGGGGAGCACCTGTTTGGATGACACTTTCATAGATCGAACTTGTCTAGAAACCTCATCAGGTGTTGTCAGGGAGAAAGAGGAGAAAGGAGGAGGAGAAGGAGAGGTGGCCGGAAGGGGGCCAAGAGATGTAGAGGGAGAGGAAAAGGAGAGCGAAGATAGGATGTCCTGAGTTTTAGTGGGGACGTGAGTGGCCAGAGCCATACAGAGAGCCTGGGAGGGAAGAAGAGAGGTGGAGACTGCAGCTGGATTGGTCAGCTCCTTTCAGATTTCGGTGAGTTTGGCCGTGTTGTTAAAGGCCACAGAGACGCAGGCTTGGATGTGAACCCTCTTCTTGGACAGGACAGAGAGTCTGATTTGCCTTTGGAGCAGGTGGCAGGTCTGTTTGTCAGAGGATGTGCTCGAAGCCCTCCACTTCCTTTCAGCCACCCTGCACTTGGATTTCAGGGTGGTGAGTTTGGAGTCATACCAAGAGTTGCACTTGGAGGTAGGCTTCAGGTGGATTCTCATGACAGGAGCAAGGATGTCTAGAGTGTTGGAGATAGAAAGATGCAGGTTAGAGAGGGCTCTATCAGAGTGTGAGTCAGCCGCAGGAGTAGGGGGAGCAGAGAACTTAGCTGCAAAGGCCTCCACTGACACACACTTCATGGGTCGAATGACCAAGAAGGTAGGTGGCAGTGCTGGGGCAGGCTTTGTCTGAGGGACAGAGCGTTTCAGGTGAGAGGAAAGCAGAAAGTGGTCAGTCCAAGAGAGAGGAGTGGTGAGACAGTTAGAGAGGGGGATGTCTGAGGAGATGAGAACATCCAAGGTGTGTCCGGCAGAGTGTGTCGGACCAGAGGGTAGACTGAAGAGAGAGAGAGAGAGAGAGAGTATTGCAGAGGTTGCAGAAGTGCCCAGAGGAGGGATTAGAAGCATACAGGTGGATGTTGAGGTCTCAGAGGCGGAGAAGCTGAGAGGTAGAGGCAAGGAGAGAAGAGGAAGAGGTCAGCCAACTCTGAGAGGAAAAGGGCAACCTGGCCAGGTGGCTTGTAGATGGTCGAAGGAGGAAGTTGGCAGACAGGTGGCAGAGGAAGGAGGTGGCAGAGGATATCATGCTCGCTGTATCATGGATGTCCATTCAAATTATATTTGTTTTATTTATTGGTCATCTGTATGGCACCTATACACAAGTGTTTCCAGGCACCACAAGGCAAGATGGGGTTGGGGGAACACTGGAATCACAAAAGCAGATCAACAAAAATGGTTATATTGGCCTTTTGACAATCCTACCATGCAAGTTCTTGTCAAGGTGGTAAGTGCAAGGGGGAGAGGACAGAGGGCGAAGTGCAGGAGTGCGATTCCCCCACGGAAGGGGGAGAGTGCTGGGCGGGCCAAGGTGGCAAGTGCCAGGGGAAAAGGAGGAATCGGGAGGATGAGTGTGGTGGACAGGGAGGACCAAGCTGGGCTAGTCCGGGAAAGGGAGCCGAGGGCAAGGGCTGTCAAAGGATGATGGGGGGACTACTAGGGGGTGTCTGGCCCCTGTATGGCTCTGAAGGCACCAGGCCCCAGTCGCAGCGATAGAGGAGAGTTAGCACGGGAGGGGGAGGGGGAAGGAAGATGAGAAAAGGAAAGTGTTGAGAAGTTTCTGGAACTTACGAAGATCTGGCTCAAGTCTGAGGGGGGGTGAGGCCATTACAGGGGGAGGAGCCAGCTGAGGAGAGGGATATACCTCTCACTCCCGGCTTGGAGAAGCGTTTGACATGCAGAAAGTTGAGGTCAGAGGACCAAATGGCTCTGGTCGGAGGTATTTTGGGAGGGAAAGCTGTATGTAAAGAGGTCCCAGGCCCCAGACAGCCTTGTGAATAATGCAAAGGGTTTGAATTTGATCCTTGTGGTCACCCGGAGCCAGTGGAGAGATTTTAGGGCTGGAGAGATGCGGTCCCTGGGCTTGAGGCCAAGTATAAGTCTTGCAGTCCTATTCTGGATTAGTTGAAGGGGTGAAAAGAGGACTGAGACACATTGAGGAATAGGCTGTTGAACTTCCCTCTGGCCCCCCTTTACCCAATCCCCAAAATAAGCTCCCATTAAACACAAGCACACACACATTCACACACCATTCACACATGCACCCATTCACATACACTCACAGAAACGCACACCCAGCAACCCATACATCATACACATTACATTATATACATATTGAACCCCACACACCCACTCTCCCACCCCCTCCCAAACCCCTAAATCACCTCCTTATCCCACTATTAAACACAAACACACACCCATTCATACACCATTCACACATGCACCATACTCACAGACACACACACCCATCCACCCATACATCATATACTCACACATTCACACACATACACCCCACATGTCCCCTCTCCCTCCCCCACCTTCAAAACAGCTCCTCAGTCCAGCATTAAACACAAGTACACATACATTCACACATGCACCAATTCACCAAAAACACAGACACCTATACCCAGACACCCATACATCATACACTCACATTACATAATATACACGTCCCCTCGCCCAAAAACAGCTCCTCAGCCCAGCATTAAGTACAAGCACACACCAATTCACACGGCATTCACAGATGCACCATACACTCAGACAAGTACACCCAGCCACCCATACACAATGCCCTCACCCATTCACACACATTACATAATATACATATTCACCCCTACATACCTCCTCTCTTGCCCCCACCCACAAAACAGCTAATCAACCAAGCATTAAACACAAGCACACATTAACACATGCACCAATTCACCATACACTCACAGACACACATCCAGCGGCCCAGACACAATACACTCACTCACTCACTCACTCACTCACTCACTCACTCACATACACTACATAATATACATATATACCTCCACACATCCCCACTCACTACCCCAACCCCCAAACAGCTACTCAACCAAACAAGCACACACACATTCACACATGCACCACTTCACCATACACTCACAGACACACACACCAGTCACTCATACATCATCCATTCAGATTACATAATATACATATACAACCCCACACTTCCCCTCTCCCTCCTCCAACCCCCAAAACAGCTACTCAACCAAGCATTAAACACAAGCATTCACACATGCACCAATTCACCATACACTCACATACACACCCAGCCACCCATACACAATACACGCACACATTCACACACATTACATAGTATACATATGCTACACCCCCCACCCGTCCCCTCTCCCTCTCCGAAGCCCCAAAACAGCTACTCAACCAAGCATTAAACACAAGCACACACACATTCACACTGCACCAATTCACCAAACATTCAGACATGCACACCCAGCCACCCATACATCATACACTAACATTACAATAGATATATGTCCAACCCACGCACCCCTTCTCCATCCAATACCCTCTCCAACCCCCAAAACAGCTCCTCATAAAAGCATTAAACACAAGTATGCACACAGTCACACATGCACCAAATCACCATACAGTCAGACACCCATACATCATACACTCACATTAAATAGTATACATATACACCACTAAATGTCCCCTTTTCCTCCCACCCCTACCCCCAACACAGCTCCTCAGCCCAGCCACCCATAGATCATACACATTAGATAATATACAAATTCACACCCTTGCATGCACAAACGCACAGACATTTGAAAATAAATCTCTTACCTTTTTTAGGGAATCTGTGGCTCCAAGGAATTCATCCTCTACAGGCAGATGTCAGGCCTTCGGCTCTGTGCTACACACAAGACAGAAACAGTTTCTGTCATACATAGAACAGAGTAGCCGGAGGCCTCCATCAATGTCCTTGCTGGATGGGTGGACTGTACTTCTAAAAGAAATAATTTCTGTAACGGAAATATTTTCTTTCTCAGGTCAGAGTGACTTTAAAAAGAAATCAATGTAAAGAGGGCTCTCTTTTGAGCCCTCTACTTATGATTTCTCTCTGCATCTGCAACCCTTAACCAGCAGCCGCACAGGCCAGGCCAGCAGTCACACAGGAGTTGCCTGGGGTCACAAATGCAACCCCTGGTGGCCCCCAAATTACATCCCTGTATCCATATAATTTCTCCTAAGAAGCCAAATAGATGAATACGTCAGAGAGCCCTGTAGTTCATAGATAGATATGAGCCAGGGGTCTGGCTTGTCTCTACGAGACAAACAAGAGACAATATGGTAAAAAGTCCCATACCTGGTTTGCCATATTGGCATAATGACGCAATGAAATAAAAGTGATTTTTCCAGGTTGACCTGCTCTAGTTAAGAGGTGAAGTTAGGCTTTTAGCTCTGGCCTCACTTGAGACACTGACCATATATATTCTAAGCTCTAGCTGACACAAAGAAGTGGCACTGTATGACTTTAAAGAGGTAAAATAATATTCTGCTGGATGAAAATTAATAGCAAAGAGCACATATTACATTACAAAATAATCTGAGAAACGTATCAATCTTTATCTGAAGCAAAACGCTTATTTATGTAGCTTTGTTTTCCATGTCCTGAATGTAAGACTACAAGTGGCAAACTTTAAAAGTATTTTCAACAATAAAATGCACACAGAAACAAAAAACAAATATGTGTGACAAGGTGTCCTGTTTGGAGTCATTGTTTCACAAACGCATGCAGCTTGTCACAATTTATGATGTAAAAAATATGTAAAATGTCACAAATATCGAACACTTATTTGTGTGCGTCATGCAAGAATGGGAAGTAAACTAGACAATTATAGAGAAAGGCATTATGTATAACTGATTACATTCAGTTCAACATCCAACAATTGTCAATTTTCTGCAAAGATATTTTGACAGCATTATCAGCTCTAATACCTCCATGGTTGTGGCAGACTTTCCCAAGATTTACATGACACTTCCCGAACATCTGCCTTGTTGAACACCCATGCACTTTTAGGCACCCTACTTGCCCCTCAGAGTATAACACACTTCACAGACGAACGGGGAATAGACACCAAGCTACCGTTCCCTTAGGCGTGTTGGCGGGAGGACCTATTTGAAAACTAGTGATTGCTTAAACTAGTTATAGAACATCACACTTGAATGTATACATATAAAAGAAAGTTTAATTGAAAAAACATATTAAAAAACATATAAAATACAGTTATAATTTATTAACCAGAAAGGAGACAAAAGATGTGTCTTGACAAGAAAAAATGAAATATGCAGAAATTAATTTTTGTGTAGTAACAGATACTAAACACATTTTGACTGTCGACACAGATTTGGTGTTTCCAGCTTAGAGACCCAAGTTAGTGTTTGTAAGTCATATACAAATATTATAGACACTAAAGTCTTGTTGATGGTGAGATCACTTTCAGGGGCTCCGAGTCTTCTTCAGGACAACAAGAAGATTAATAGATGTACGAGTGTTCATCTAAAACAGTACAAATAGCATGAATTAAACAGGGGGAAGTGTGATCATACCATTCATTATTAATGGAATGCGAGGAGAATAGGTCTAACCCTCACCTTTGGTTAATGATGTCTAGGGAGGCGAAAAGGATTCTGGACTGTCTTGCGTACAGTTGCGGAAGTCTCTAGTGCTCAGTGGCTACCTATAATAATAGGGACGGTATGTGGATTGTGCCAATTGCTATACTAATATGTGTCAATAAGCAAAGGAAAAATCTAATTACCTGGCAAGGCTGGTTGATGGTCACAGGGTGTGACGTAGTAGGTGGAAGTCCACGGACGGGGAATGACAGTTCAGGTGGTTGAAAAACTGTGGGGCAAGTCTTAGATGGGGGTAGAATTGCCTGATTGTAACATTAGGACTGCGAAGGACGCTTGTAAATTTGTCCTAAAAAAACACATAAATGGGCGTTATTAAAACGACTTACATGACTTTGCTTTTAAAACAGCAAAGTTTAGTAATAGCGTGCTGCGAGCAGCATATGGGGCTGATTGGCCCATACTTTTGGAAAAATGGAGGTTGTTCAAAATAGTAAGGTGCAGCAGAATGAGGCTGTGTAAGTGAAGGCTGTGCCAATGGAGGAAAACTAAGAGATCAGGGCAAAAAGCCCAGAGCAAAACTTTGGCGGAGCAACTTTGTTGCGTGTGTCAAAACCGCAATAAGTGCGAATCATTAGAGTATAGTGAGAGTTAGAGGATTGATCCATCGCGGTGCGCGATAAGGGTTCACCTGGAGTTGTGTGTTTCTCTGCGAACATAGAACTGCAGTGTTTCGGCTCTCGCACATGCGTGGACGCGATGAGAGCCGATATGCTTTAGATTGAATAACTTTATTAGTTCCAAGGGACTGCGAAAGCGGACACCTGAATTAAATTGTAGTACGGGTGCGAAAAGGTACGCAGAGCCCCGAGAGTCATCTGGATGCCTCTTCATTATTCAGGACTATGGACACAGCATTAAATACTGTGACAACCCATAATAGCCCTGTTTTCCAATGAGTGTTAGCTCAAATATTTTGTATTGCATTTTGGAATAGATAACAAAAATGCGTTATTTGTAGTGGAACATTTTTTACTTGGCATATTGAACATGGCATCACAGGAGACATTCCGTTTGACATAATCAAGTTAAAGACCTTGGTAATGGATCGATAGATTAGACAATTTCAATGTGTTGTATGATTGCATTGTTTGTTAGTGAAAAGGCACAAGAAAGCAAGCAATGAACGAGCAGATCTCTCATATTGTGTGTGGAAAACAAGTGCCAGAAGATTATTATTACACAAATAAACATAGAAACACAAAAAGATATTACATTGCATTTTGGCATAGTCTAATTGAAGACCTTGGTAATAAGTTAAGGAAATAAACTATTGCAATGCTTTGTGTGGTCACATGATTTATTGGTGAAAAGCACAAGAAACATGTAGGGAAAGGGGGACAAATTGTGCAATACAGTGTTGTATGTGACATTTTAAATTTGTTGGGTAAGTTATAGGCTTTTTGTGCCGTTACGCTAACAAACAATGCAATCATACAAAACATTGTAATTGTCTGATCTATCGATCCATTACCAAGGTCTTTAACTTGATTATGTCAAACGGAATGTCTCCTGAGATGCCATGTTCAATGTGACAAGCAACAAGCAAAAAATGTTCCACTACAAATAATGCATTTTTGTTATCTAATCCAAAATGCAATACAAAATATTTGAGCTAACACTCATTGGAAAACACCGCTATTATGCTTTGTCACAATATTTAATGCTGTGTCCATAGTCCTGAATAATGAAAAGGCATCCAGGTCACTCTCGGGGCTCTGCGTACCTTTTTGCACCCGCACTACAATTTAATTCAGGCGTCTTGGGACCACCGCTCAACACACTGTGCTTTCCCGGTCCCTTGGAACTAATAAAGTTATTCAATCTAAAGCATATCGGCTCTCATCGCGTCCACGCATGCGTGAGAGCCGAAACACTGCAGTTCTACGTTCACAGAGAAACACACAATTCCAGTTGAGCTCTCATCGCGCCCGCGATGGATCAATGCCGTAACTCTCACTATACTCTAAAGATCTGCACTTATTGCGGTTTTGACACATGCAACAAAGTTGCTCTGCCAAAGTAATGCTCTGGGCTCTTTGCCCTGATCTCTTAGTTTTCCTTCATTGATGCAGCCTTCTCTTACCCAGCCTCATTCTACTGCACCTTACTATTTTGAACAGCCTCCATTTTTCCAACAGTATGGGCCAATCAGCCCCATGTGCCGCTCACAGCACACTATTACTAAACTTTGCTGTTTCAAAAGCGAAGTCATGTAAGTCATTTTAACAACGCCTATTTATGTGTTTTTTAGGACAAATTTACAAGCATCCTTCGCAGTCCTAATACTACAATCAGGCAATTATACCTCCATCTAAGACTTGCCCCACGGTTTTTCAACCACCTGAACTGTCATTCCCCATCCGTGGACTTCCACCTACTATGTCACACCCTGTGAACATCAACCAGCCTTGCCAAGTAATTACATTTTTCCTTTGCTTATTGACACATATTAGTATAGCAACTGGTACAATCCACTTACCGTCCCTATTATTATAGGTAGCCACTGAGCACTAGAGACTTCCGCAACTGTACGCAAGACAGTCCAGATTCCTTTTCGCCTCCCTAGACATCGTTAACCAAAGGTGAGGGCTAGACCTATTCTCCTCGCATTCCATTAATAATGAATGGCATGATCACACTTCCCCTTTTTTAATTCGTGCTATTTGTACTGTTTTAGATGAACACTCGTACATCAATTAATCTTCTTGTTGTCCTGAAGGAGGCTCGGAGCCCCTGAAAGTCATCTCACCATCAACAAGACTTTAAAGTCTATAATATTTGTATCTGACTTACAAACACTAACCTCGGTCTCGAAGCTAGAAACACCAAATCTGTGTCGACAGTCAAAATGTGTTTAGTATTTGTTACTACACACAAATACATTTCTCCATATTTAATTTTTTCTTGTTAAGACACATGTCTTTTTGTCTCCTTTCTGGTTAATAAATTATAACTGTATTTTATGTACGTTTTTAACATGTTTTTTCAATTAAACTTTGTTTTATATTTATAAATTCAAGTGTGATCTTCTAAAACCAATTTAAGCAATCACTAGTTTTCAAATAGGTCTTCAAGCCAACACGCCTAAGGAAGGGGTAGCCTGGTGTCTATTCCCTTTCGTCTTTGATACCCACTTTGCCTTCTAGAACCAGGCCCACCTTTCACAAAAAAAGAAGGCTACCACCCTTGACTTTTTTTCTTTCTAACACACTTAAACAATAAATGCTGTGAGCCCCCAAAAGGCCATAATTTGAATGCAGTTTCTCCACAGCATCCTTCCTAATAAGAAAATGTCTTACTCTTGCAACACAAGTTCAAAACCGAAGCAAGTGTTAACTTCAAAATGCCCAGATATTATTAGCATATCACACCTTCTTCAATATTAAACATTTTTGTCAGTGTAGAACTGCAACTACATATGGTGATGCTGCAGTTTGTCAATTAAATGATAAAGTTAATAAGTTCTTTCCAGCGCACCTTTTGGTCACAAACCTATTTCTTCAAATGATCTTCTTTCCTGGGATACTCGCCTGCCAGGAAGCCAATTTATACAGCTCCAATCAAACTTGGTTGCAAAATTGGTTCCAAGATTCTCCACAACAATATCTCTTAGAAGGAGGACTGAACAATAATCACCTTTTCTTATAGTTTCTTGGCTCTTGATAATGTGGGTTCCAGTTTTCCCCAACCTGGAAATTCAAGATAAGAGAATTACTCTCAGATTGTCTCTTAACTATTTCTTGACAGCCTCTTGACTGTTGGCAGTGTGGGTTACAAGTTTCCCCCAGTGGAAATCCCAAAAAGGGGAGTTGCGCTCTTTTAGCTTCTGTGCGGTTTCACAGTATCTTCGTTGTTGGCAATGCTGCTTCCTAAATTGGTATCTCCCGCAAGGGGAATTATGTTCTTGTCGATTCAGTGTGGTTCTTTCACAGCCTCTTGGCTGTTGGCAATGCTGATGATATATATCATAAACTTTCCCCAATTGCAGTCCCATGTAAGAAAACATACTTCTTTGCTACTTCTGCTCTACGTCTTTACTTGTTCGGTATTCAAAATTATTGGGTTTCACCAATTGTTGTATTCGGAGTGCCCCAGGGTCAGCATTAGCATCTGGCCAACTCAACAGCTTTCTATGGCGTCTCCTTCTCACTGGCAGCTGCTGCGACGGACCTCACATTTTCTGTCCGCTCTCTCTCCAGCTTCCTCACGCCTTTGGGGGCTGCACATCTCACCCTTGGACCTCTGACAGTTCTGGTAACCTTCTGCGGATTCTTGCTCACCAACACGCTGTGTGCTCAGTTCGGAGCACGTCTTCCCATCAGCTGGACTTCTTCTCAACAGACGGCGTTCCACTGTGCATTCTCTTCAATGCTGCTCATCTTCACTCTTACCGACAGCATCAAGTGGCGTTCTTCTCTCTGAGGCAGTTTGTGCACCTCGGAGAGCCTCTGCTTCAGCAACTTCGTCCTTACTGCCTTTTACATCTCCTCCCTCATCTGCTTCATACAGCTCTAACTCATTTCCGGTTTTAAATGTCCCACTCAGTGCTTTGGCCTTTAATAACTAGACTGCACCTTTTGGTTAATAGCACTTTTAATCATAGTGGCATTGATCTTTTTATACTCAGTTGGTTGTGACTGTTTTGTGTACTGAGAGTTATGAGAGTTGGGAATGTTGTGAGAATGTTTTGTGATGTAATATTGGAATGAAGATGTTTACCTGTGGCAGAATTATGACAATTAAATGATTTCTCATTTAATTCTTGAACCTCTGTATAGAGGATTTTTATTTTTCATAACAGATTCTTTGAGTAGATTTATGGCAGGGACCTGTACATTGACAGAACCCCATTAGGTATCTGGAAATGATATGACTCTCATACTCAGAAGAAGATGAATACTGCGTCCCTCCTAGCAGAGTCACCACTTCCTGTAGATCGCGGTCTCCTCCTATGTGATCCTCACTCCTGATACCACCCCCAGATTTAGAATCAGGTAGCGGCTGCCTTCCCCACGCCACATATGATAGGTTAGGTTATTTATAACGCGCTTAATACCCAGAGGTTTCTAAGCGCGGACCCAGGGATCGAACCTGTGTTGCTCCGTGTCCTCTTGTTTCCAAGTCGAGCACGCTGCCGCTGAGCTATCCTCCTGGGACAACATAGAAGACTTTAGGCTGGGGTTTGGTGAGGACTCCGCAGGATTCATCACACTACTTATTCCATGGAACCCTCATTTCCTCTAAACATGTATTCATTTCCTGAAAGCAAACACATCCCGCCAACAGGCCGCGTTCCATTTGGGGGAGAGGCTATTCCAGTACTGTTCATTTATTCAGGGACTTGCAGTCCTGGATTGCCCCATTATAGATCCAAGACTATAGGACACAGAAAGCAAAAGAAAAAAAGAGTTCTGGACTAGAAAGCAAAGAAAGACAGGACTCAATTGGAATCTCGCAAATCAAATGGGTCATGCTGTCATGCATCTAGACAGTGCATGTAGTCGGCATAACGTAAATGTGTTCGATTCTTTAACATCTACTAGAAAAATCAACTGTACCTTTTTGCCATTGTAGCCATAGGGGCCAATTTTCGATGTTTAATACAGTGTAAAAAATGATCCCTTCCCCCAAAGCCGCCATTGAAGGAGCAAGCAACAGAGCTCCACCCCTTTCCAGGAGGAAACGGTGTAGTTAAGAGCATATTTGACAGAAGCAATAAAAAAAGAAGGGATTTATAGATTTAACTCAACATATATCTCAGCAACCGGCACCTACACTGCTGTGCTACCTTGCAGCTTTCTGCTTTGGAGACTGTCACTCAACCTTAAATAATACAGCATCGCAGGTGGATTTCTGATAGGGCTCAGAGTCACTCACTGTATGAGCAACAGTGCAGTTCACTTACATGGCTTCAAAGTCAATCGTGTTTTATTTCCTGGAGGACTGACCATCCACGCGGTCTCATTTCAGAAGTACAGTCAGTAGCTGAAAACTCTAAACAAGCTCTAGGGGCAAAGAGTGGTTTGTGTCCCAGTTGCTATAGAAGCGGGCAGCTGCCCATTTTGCCCCGCTGTACTCCGGGCCCATGAATGCTTGGGCCACACAAGCGAGTTCCCCGGGGTCGATTGCACTTCTAAAAAACCTATCATTGACGTTGCTTTATTACACCAATACACGCAGCCTTTACAGATATCTTTTTTTAAATCGTTATTGTTTTTTGTTTGTTTACTGCAACAGTTTGAACATACACTGCCTTCGTCTTGAATTCATGACTCGCAGTCAGTCAGCTACTTCTGGCTGAAGCATCCAGCGAACCTGCAAAACAGGTGCCCTCTTATTTTCCAAGAGAACTGGAGCACGCGTCCCACGTTTGCCAGAGCACCAGGATAGGGCTCTGTTCCCAATATCACGCGCATGTTCATTGTAACAGCACATGTCATGGGCCCGGGGTGTATATAGGGCACCACTGCCATTTTCATGGTCTCCAAGCACACTTGCTGGAATGAAAGGGGGGCTGTGGTTGAATACAGGGCCAGAAACGGGTTAAAGATGGGCCTGGGCCCCGATATAAAAACTCCCACAATTGCAAATCACAAGTCCTTACTTCCCATGACAAACTAAGTAGTCTCTAGGAACAGATGGTCTCCAGGAATAGATAGTCTCTAGGAACAAATAGTCTCTAGGGACTGATGGTCTCAAGGTTCAGAGAGTCTCTAGAGACAGTGAGTCTTTAGGAACAGATAATCTCTAGGGACTGATGGTCTCTAGGGTCAGATAGTCTCTAGGGTCAGATAGTCTCTAGGAACA
This sequence comes from Ambystoma mexicanum, assembly GCF_040938575.1. NCBI lineage: Eukaryota > Metazoa > Chordata > Amphibia > Caudata > Ambystomatidae > Ambystoma > Ambystoma mexicanum. The sequence goes on from NC_090931.1 coordinate 869,432,843, forward strand.
GATAGTCTCTAGGGACTGATGGTCTCTAGGGCCAGAGAGGTTCTAGGGACAGTGTGTCTTTAGGAACAGATAGTCTCTAGGGTCAGATAGTCTCTAGGGACTGATAGTCTCTAGGAACAAAGAGTCTCTAGGAACAGTTAGTCGCTAGGGACTGATGGTCTCCAGGGTCAGAGAGTCTCTAGGGAGAGAGTGTCTTTAGGAACAGATACTCTCTAGGGACTGATGATCTCTAGGGTCAGAGAGTCTCTAGCAACAGATAGTCCCTAGGGACTGGTGGTCTCTAGGGTCAGAGAGGCTCTAGGGACAGTGAGTCTTTATAAACAGGTAGTCTCTAGGGATTGATAGTCTCTAGGAACAGATAGTCTCTAGGGACTGATGGTCTTTAGGGTCAGAGAGTCTCTAGGGACTGATGGTCACTAGGGTCAGAGAGTCTCTAGGGACAGTGAGTCTTTAGGGACAGTGAGTCTTTAGGGACAGATAGTCTCTAGGGACTGATGGTCTCTAGGGCCAGATATTCTCTAGGAACAGATAGTCTCTAGGGACAGCGAGTCTTTAGGGACTGATGGTCTCTAGGGTCAGAGAGTCTTTAGGCTCAGAGAGTCTCTAGGGAAAGCGAGTCTTTAGGGACAGGTAGTCTCTAGGAACAGACAGTCTCCAGGGACTGATATTCTCCAGAGACATATGGTCTCTAGGGACTGATAGACTCTTGGGATTGATAGTCTCTAGGAACAGATAGTTAGGAACAGATAGTCTCTAGGGAGTGATAGTCTCTAGGAACAGATAGTCGTTACGAACAGATAGTGTCTAGGGACTGATAGTCTGGAGGGGCAGTGAGTATTTAGGGACAGATACTCCCTAAGAACATATAGTCTCTAGGAACAGATAGTCTCTAGGGACTGATAGTCTCTAGGGTCAGAGAATCTCTAGTCTCTAGGAACAAATAGTCTCTAGGGACTGATGGTCTCTAGGGTCAGAGAGTCTCTAGGGACTGATAGTCTCCAGGGACAGCGAGTCTTTAGGGACAGATAGTCTCTAGGAACAGACAGACTGTAGGGACTCATATTCTCCAGAGACATATGGTCTCTAGGGACTGATAGTCTCTAGGAACAGATAGTCTCTAGGGACAGATTTGTGGTGAAATGTGTGGTGAATAGTGCATTTACCCTTTGGGTCAGTTACATTGGTTAAAAACGACCAGTGTACTAATTCATCAAACTGGCCCACACTTGCCTAGAAGGATGGCCTACACTAGTTTGGTGGAATGGCGCTTTGGCCCATGCTCTGTCGCCCGATCGGTCAGTCTGAACCTGGTTTTATATGCCCTTTTCTTCAAATAAGTGGGCAGCACTGTTTGTTCATGAATTGCCGCCTTTCATGATCCGCACCCAGGCAAGCAGGTGGGTTTGGCCCCATGTTTTCAGGGCCAGTAGCTTGAAACTCAAATCAAGCTCGAGCCAGCCAAATGGCCGAACCCTACCGTTACTCGCCCACATGTAGTGATTTAATACAAGCCAACAGTACACGAGGTGCCACTTATTCGCTGTAGAATCAAACGACGGCATGCACGAGGGTTGTGTACACAGGAACCTATAAGGACAGTGCAGCTTCTTACTGGCCAGAAACGCAGGCCCTCCTTACGGATACGAGAATCAGACTTGAGGAGCAAAAGTGGTGCACCTTATTGATCATAGAAAGAAACACTTTTTTTTTCCTTCTTCCTTAAGGACTTTTCCTTTTTTGCATTTGATCATTTAATGGGCCTGTTGCTGTTATGCCCTGGACATGTTTTGACTTAATTGTCTGTTATGTATAAATTGTGGATCTTCTTCTTTCGGAAAAATTCAACAAACAATTTTTTTAAAGTAAAAAAAAGAAATATATACAGAAAGAGGTGCCACTCAATGTTATGTAAAGGGCTATTTGTAAAGTGTGACATTCACCGTTCCAATGGCTTGTTGGTTGTGACTGCTGTCATGGAGGCAAGCGATTGTTGCGCCAGTGGTGGGTTGTCCTCTGGTAAGACTTCCCTAAGTTGGAATAAACTGTGCTAAATCCCAGGTACCTAAAAGTGCATGTGAGGATCTCTTTGGCTCACGGGTGGACAGGCTACGAGGCCCTCTGGGATGCCCGGGTGGCAATGCTACTATGGGTGTGTTAAAACAATGCCACCCCCCCCCCCCCCCAGTGCAGTTTCATGCTTTAGTGGCCTGGTGTAGAATGTGGCTAGGTTTGTAGCAATCATGTGCTGGATGTTTTGGTTGTCATGTTATGCTAATGAGTCTTATTTTGGGTTGTTGTGGGGTTGTGAAGCTGTGGGAGTTGATTTGCGGTACTGTTGAGGTTAGCGAGTGATTGTATGTGTTGATCAGTGGTTGTATAGGTTAAAGGATGGCTGCACAGGATCTGTGTTAACAATGGATGTGGGTTGGTTAGAGGCTGTGTGGGTTTGATGAGTGGTTATTGTGGGTTATATCAAACTGTGTGCTATTTGTCACCTAGTGTCCACTTCAAAGCAATTGTTCGCCTTATTGACGGTATCAGGTTTGATCTTATTTTAAGCGGCTGCCCTTGTTGTCCAATCAGTCGATGGGTTATTTCATCAGGAGTTTGAATGGAGCAAACTAGTGTTATGCTCTCCCATTGGTGTGGCTCGGTTCCTGGACTGAGGGTGCAATGATAGTTGTTCTTTAGTTCCACTGCCTGCAAAACTCGAATCACTTAGACATGCAACACTTGCCGGTCCAACCACGAAGAAGCAATACGGGACCTCTCACTATGTATTAACATGTGCCTTACTCCAGGTCAGGGAGTGGTAAAAGGGCTATGCAGGACTTTGGCAATGCCCAGGTGAAAGAAAGGAAGATACCCACCTACTCACCCCCATTCCACGAAAGGCTAGATCCCATAGGCAGGAAAGGGCCATGGGACTATGGGGAATCTTAAATGAAGGTGGGCTCTGAACTGTGGCTCCTCTTGAAGCGATGCCCGGGACCTGGTTGCCTGGCAGTTCTCATGGCGTGGTAAGAGCTTCAAAGGGGTGGTAGTCAGGGAGCGGGAAGATGGGTCACCCAGGGGATAAGACTATGCTCTTCTGGGAATGATATGCATAATCTAGCTCCTTTCAGAGGTCTGCTCCTCCTTATTTGGCTGGGAGAGTGAGTAGGATCATATAAACATATATTCACTCACAGGAAAAGCGGCACTGGAACAAGAGGGGTGCCTCCCACTGACCACAGAAGCATGCACGCTCACAAGCAAGAGCATGGCCCCGTGCCGACCACAGGGACATCTCTAGGGAATACACGAAAGTTCTGATCACGTACACATGTGGAGATTGACAGCAATAGGTGGACCTATGGGTGAATAGAACTGCAGCCAGAGATGCACCTCCCGCTGACCAGGAACATGTATGAACATGTATGTACATGCAAAGCTTAATCCATTCCCTTTATCGCTCCATACTTGATCACTTCTGTAACGTCATGCATAGTTGTATGTTTTGTGCAGACTATTGAAACAACATGCCTTTACCTCAACACGTCCTCGTACATACGTTTGCATAAAATCACAAGCACACACCTGCACAACAAGAACTACAATACCCTCACCACTGCACAACGATCCAAGTGCACTCACTGAGCGCACACACCACAAAATGCACAGTGGTGACTCGCAGTTCCCATAGCACTTGTGTTCCACACCCTCATGGTACTGATCCGCACTGTGCAGTCTGGTCCATTGTCACTGTAGATAAAGTGGATTACGCAATGTAAATGATATGAGCAGAACCCTCAAATCTCAACCCATCCACTCTTCCCTTTCCTCTCCCTCATCTACCTCAACTCAACCCAGGCCAGTCCTCGCCAACATCTCCAACCCTCTTTTTTCATGTTTATATTGTGTTTTAGCCGATAATCCGACATCACAAGTCATAATACAAACCACACACACATTACATTCATTCAATTTCATAAAATAAAAAAAAATCATTCTTTTTTTTTTCTTTATGAAACCTAATTCTTGCAACACTTTCAGGACTTCACTAGTGAGGCAAACTTCATGCCCAGCTATCAATCTCTCCCAGGAATTCTCTGAGCACAACCAATCTACTTTGTCTACGAACCAGCCAAGCAACTTGACTCTCGTCTCCCAAGACCCTACAATCAATCATTGTTTTAAAGACTGCTGTCCTGTCTCATCAAAAAGAGAACACATGTCAACACCTGATTGTTCCGAATTGACTGGATTTCACCCGTACAAAGCAAATACAAATTAGACCTACATCTGTAATTTGGAAAGCACCTAAAATACATTGGAAGGACGCCTCTTGTCTTATCACAGATGGATAAAGATTTCGCAAATACCAAACAACGCATCTCTAGGATGGTTCAAATCCAGTCCATTCCAGCCAAGGCCTTGTTAACACCCACAGGATTCGCGACTAGATCTTTCTCTGAGCGATCGCACTCTTGCAAGATTTTAATCACATAGTTCCTCAACTGCATTAGGACTAGGCTAGACCCCTTGTTTAGCAGAAGCCCAATATCCTCTTACAGGGAGTTCTTCTGAGGCACCAATATAAGTCTATACAATGAGATAGCTTTCCAGTCAATATGCATCTGCATGGATTGTAAGCCCAGCTCATACCTCAGGCTTGCCACCAGAAAGCTCTTATGGAGACTCAAAACCTTCCTCCATGGTTTCCCCTCTATTCTGACCCAATTCAATGATCGAGACAAAGGTTTTGTGTCCATTCCATAGAGCATTGAGGAATTACCTTAGTTGTGTAAAATCTTATTAAGGGAACTAATGAGAATTTACAATAAGTACTTCATTTTTTCATTTGACAAGCCAGCTGTAGTTGTTTATCATCTAATTCCAACTTGAGCTGTGCTAGTGTTGGATAGGGACTCAGTTTGAGGCCTAGATAAATGACTTATTTTACTACAGGGACATCCTGTTCTATTAGTATCCAGTTGAAGTTTGGGGCATGCTTGAGTGGCTTCTTAATGCTCACAATATTTGACTTAGCTGGATTTATTTGTAAGTTATTCTTTGTGGCATAATCCCCAAGAGCTCTCAAAAGAGGCTGGAGGTCTATCGGAGCATAGTCAAGAATGACTATATCGTCCGCATAGGCAATCCAATTGATGGACTGAGAGACAATCTTGGGGCTGCCTAATGTATGTTGTTCTAATGTTTCTTTTAAGTCAGCAAGATACAGGTTGAAGAGGCATGGGGCAATAATGCATCCCTGCCTCACCCCTCTTTCTGTTGAAACCGAAGTGGAGAAAATGGCCCTGTGCATTCAGTCTTACTTACAAACGAGAATCTTCATATAAAAACTCACAATTGTTGCTAGCAAAGACTTTGGCAATCCCCATGCCTCCAATTTTGACCACAGGCATTTCGTATTTATCATATCGAATGCCTTTGAAAGATTTATCCAAGCACTGTGCAATATGGGTCCGCCCTTCAACCAAGACTTCTCGCACACGATGCTCAATACGAGGCCAGTCAATGAGGTAGAGAGGCCCCTTCTACAGCCTATTTGATGTTTAGATAGTCTATTTGTATCTAGAGACCAGGATTCCAGCTCCCGTAACACGGCCCCAGCAAAGATTTTACTATCTGCATCCAAGAGGACGAGCAGGCAGTAATTCACTGCATCAGCCTGATCGCCCTTCCTATAGATAGGGATAACAACGGCACAATTGCATTATTCAGGAATGCTCCTTCACTTCAATATCTCACTGATGAGAACTAGCAATGTTTTTGACCAAAGCTCTACGTTTACTTGAGCATTTGATTGGACAAGCCATTCGGGCCCGCCGCCCTAGAAGATGAGGATCTTGCAATCAACTCTGAAACACTTTCCTGGGACATCCCTCTTTACCCACTCAACTCCCTCCCTTGTGTATCTCAATCTCCCCATCCCAAGCCTAAACCCACATCCAACTCAATCCTCGCCCATGACTCAATCCACCTCCCCACCTAATTGTACCTACCCCACTCACCCACCTCCATCTACCGGCCGACCTTCTCCACCATTTCCATACGTCTCTTATCTACATCACCAGCCTCAGCCACCTCATCCCTTACCCGGACCCCCCCATGACCTCATCATCTACAACACCGAAGCTCAATCGCCTCAGCCCGCAGTGCCCCACCCATGTTTCCCACTAACTCTGACCTACAACACTACCCATCTACGTCACCTCCTAATGTCCCTCTTCCACCCCAACCTCAATGTCTAATGACTGCACTCATCAGCCTCTCCTCCATCCACCCGGCACCACACACATTCCTACCCTTTCCCTACCCACCTCCATGCCCCATCTTCTGCACCTCCATACACCCTCCTCACCAATCTAATCAGGTCTCCACTTGCCCCATGGACCCTCCCACCCTTACCAACCTCGTCGGATGAGTCCTTGAGAAATATGCAGGAATAGGAAGAGTGCTGGGCCACCTTCACAAGCTCCTCGGGGGTGAGAGGTTGTATTGGGGGATGTGTGTTGCATTTCTGAATAAAGATAGATTTGGCCCATCATTAGGTACCATGAGGTGTCCGCTCCTTTCGGTGGATAGTGGGGCTACTAAAGTGTGGGCTCCTCTTGCCTGGTTCATGCACAGGGGTGTAGGGCCTAGAGCATTTCCCTTTCTTGCCAGGCTCCCTGTTCCCTCGCCACTTGCCTGGGTCATGACACTTTCTTGCTCTGCCCGGGACTGGAGAGGTAGGCACCGAGGGGCTTGTCACAATCAAAGTCTTTTCTGGGCAAGGACAGACTGTGTGCCTGGCTCCCTCTCTGCCGAAGTGCCCTTGCCATTTGCACCCTATGCCGGATCCAGCCTATGACTCTGCTGTGCAGTCAGAGGGCACCGACCCAACTTTACGCTTCGCCCAGTTTGAAGATATATGCAAGGTATTGGAACCTGGACTTGAGAGACTTCATCCAGCCTGTCTCTGGCGTGATCCTAGAGCAGTGCCGCAATTAGAACACTGCTTAGCTAAGCGAGACTGGGCAAATACCATCAAGGCGAGCGTTGGGGGCTCTTGCCGTTTATTCGGCCGGGAGGATAGCTCTGTGGCAACGCACGGGTCTTGGAAGCAAGACCACGCTGAGCAAACACAGGTTCGAATCCCGGACCTTTGCGTGAAAAAAAAGAAAAAAACAAGCACGTTATAAATTACCTACCCTTTCACAATGAAACTAGCGCCTATGTGCCCTGTAATAAATTCTAAAATAAATAAAATAAAATATTCTAATAGAGTCCCCTATCCCACATTTCATTGGATAGGCCAAAATAGCCGTTATTGCTGATGGTGGCCAATGATGCTAGTTTGTAGCCATATGGTACACTACCATGTGATGCTATATAAAGCTGTGTGACATTGTGCCACTTATGTAACCATGGCATGAAGTCTAACTAGTCCACCCCACTGCCTCATAAGGACTTTAACATAAGTAAATATCAAGTAGTTAGTGTGAACATCAATGTTCATGAACCATTTCAAATACACTACTGTGTCTGTGTTTAAAAGCAGCCTGCAGGTTTGAAAAACCCGAGCAGCTGCCAGACTGCAGTAGCTTGCCAGTTTAAGAATATCGCTGTACGTGAAGCAGCAAATTCCAAAATGATTTGCAATTTAACAGAAAACACAGAATAAATTGTGAAGAGATATGATATGATAGTTTATTTATATAGCGCCTATGCACAATGGCCCTCATTACAAGTTTGCTGGTACAGTAACAACGGTACCAGTAAGCTTGCCGGTACCGTTGTTAACGTACCAGCAAACTATGAGTTCTGCTCGCAGGTGCCTTTTCGCCCGCCCGGACCCGCACCCACAAGCAGAGCATGTCGGTTGCACCGGCACCATTCATGAATGGTGCCTGGTGCATCCGGCCTCCCCATTCCCCCATTCCCATTGAGCCCGATTGGGAATGGGGAAGAATATTTTCCGGTGCCCGGGAATGGGAAATTACTGGGTCCGCTGGGGATGTAATACCCCGGTAATTGCCCATTGCCAGACGCGCCGGAAAAATTCACAAGTTCAGCGGCAGCCTGCCGATTTTACCGGCAAGGCTACCGGCGAACTTATAATGAGGCCCAATGTGTTTCAAAGCGCTTCAAGGCAACGGAAGGCACAAGGGAAAATACAGTGACATTTTTACAGGCCATGAACAGTAAGGATGTGAAATTAACTATCGCTAAGACATAGATAAGGAAGGGAGGGAGAACAGAGGTTCCTATGCAACCTAGCCTGAGGTATAGTACATCAGTTGACATTGCAGCTAATTAAAAGCCCTGGACGCCCACACCACACATTATTCCGGACCTTAGCTTGATGGGAAGATCAAACAATACAAGTATAGAACCGCCAGATACGTGCTCGTTTCTGCACTGCTGGGTAAAAGGATTCTGGGTAATCCAGCCCTGACATGCGCCCTGAATTGGACTATCAACAGAGTGGACAATGCAACAAAAGCCCCAAAGGCCTCGCTCAACAGAAAGAAGAAGCAAGGTGAAAAATACTACCAAACAAAACCACTACAACACCATAAACTCAACACAGACATGCACAATGCATGGTGAACAACCCCCGATGCAAAACACGCACTTTGGGAGAAATTTCCAAACAGGAGAAGGAAAAAGATTCAAGCAAGGTCAACAGAAATGTTGGGCAGTCATTGTGCAATCCGCACAAACGGTGCCCCCAAACTTTATTTGAAAGAATGACCACAGAGGGCTTTCAAAAATTGTAGCTCTGGCAAACTATAAATAGCCGCCTGAAAAACTTAACAAGCATTGGCAAGCCAACAGTTTGGGCTTTAGGGTAGGCATGGGAAAGGCACTTGCCAGGCACTGTTGTAATGACAAATGCCTAATACGTATACACAAGCCAAACCTGTTGGCTTTGCTAGTCAGTGCTTGTTTTGAATAAGACTTCAGAGAAGGCTACACATAGTGCTTATAAATCGAATGCTTGAATGCAGACCTGCTTAAGACATTTTTATTACACAAGTAGTATGTACATAGCTCCATTTAAGTTATTAAATCCCAGTGAACTGCTTTGAAAAAAACTGGCAGGCACTTTGAGTGCAAAGTTTGATGGTCAGGCTTGAGGAAAGGGATCTCAAAGAGTTCCATGAGGATGCGTTTTAGGAGTGGGGAGTGGCAGGAACTGGCTGGGAACGGCCATGGGCAAATTCCGAACGCCACCTGCAAGCTTTGTAGCACTCCTCAAATGCCATTTCTCCCTATCTTTACTCTAATGCAATCGTGTCAGCTTTGTTGTGGAGCCACCTAATAGCCCAAACTAAAAAGGGAGATGCTAATTCCGCGAGGGAAGGTCAGAGAACGTAGCCGTGCTTCGCTTTCGCGAGTGTTCTTTGTGATTTACTCAGCGAATACATGTTGCGGAGGCTTCAGGGCCAAAGACAGGATGCGAATGAGGCCTCTCCCACTCCAAGGGTTAAAATCACGGCAAAAATGGCTGTGAACACAAAATATTGCGGCAAAAAGGCTGTGGTTTTGCTGCCGCGAGCCATGAAAAGGATGCGGGGACGCCCCCGCAACCCCCAGACCCATTATCCATTTAAAGGGAGCAGGGTCACCACCGCAACCACTGCTCCCCTTAAATGGTGTAATGGGGTACACCTTTAACGGGTCAACCATGGCATTTTTGCCGCGATTTTTTGTTCAGGCGACATTTTTGCCGCGATTTTATCACTGAATACATTACGTCATCAGTGTATGTGAGTGGGCCTCTGGGGATGTTACATTTCGGGTATCATAGGGTGCATTGGCACCACACAATGCGCGGCGCTTTCTCAAGCGCAAGTACATTGGGAAACTTCTAGAGCCTCACTCCTGTGAAGGCATTGAGCTGCATATTTTTTTGGAAGTCGTTAATTTCTGCACGAGCGTTTTAGAAAAGTAAAATGACCCCCAACTTGTGCATTCATGTATTCATGTGCCGCTGTCTTTAATGCCCTGACACACTACAGAGATTGTGAAGTGAAGTCTTTTATTCTGGCTTTTATCATATTTTACATATTTTTGTTAACCTTTTCGTCAGTGTTTTTTTTTAACTAGAATCAGAGGTGGCACAGCGCTGAATTCTGCTTCCGGCTTTTGATGCGCCTGCTGTATTGCTTCTCTTGTCATATGCATACTCCTCAATTGCCAGGAATGTTTAATAAACATGAAATACACGAGTTCTTATTTCAAGATTTGTATTAAGCATTCGGGCCTTAGGCTTTTGCATGGAAAAAGTTCACTTCACTTTCCATTATATCCGCTGGGATAGTCACGTGCTGTCAGGGCCAGTGAGAGGAAGCGCCTTTGGGAGAGTGACCTTATGAAAGTAGTGCAGAAATGCGGCTCTGGCGGGGTGGGCGGGGGGGCTGGGTGGTGGAAGTAGACAGTGGTCGTTAAACTGTACAGCGCTGAGACACATGAATCGTAGATACACAGTGGTTCTGCGTTTTTAAAACTGAGAACAAGGCGAGTGCTCGGAACCCTGCTGTTACAGCTCCCCAGTCCTCGTAAGGGAAAAATAATGAGAATGCTTTGTTATAAATATAGCGCTTTCTGCAATGCGCGGCGCTCTACATAGAACATTTACATGCAATTGTCGCCCAACCTACGTTGGTACTCATTTATCGATGGAGGATGAAAGAATGAGTTAGCCTCGAGGGCTCACACACCACTCCAGAAGCAAACGCTCAACCCGCTGAGCTATGTTACCCAGTGCTTTAAGTGGGGTCAGAAATTGAGGAGGGGGGGGGGCTCTCGTTAGGGGGCGTGACCTACGTGTGGGTGTGGGAGCTCTCCCCAGCCCAACGGGTGGGGGCTGCTAAAAGAAGCAGAGCTGGGGCACACTGGCATTATTACCCTTGATGCGCCCAGCCCCTCCTTTTAAACAAAAGAAGGGACTGGGTGCACCAAAGGTGTGACACTAGTGTGCCCCAGCTCACAACCAGCCAGTAGCATTTTCATTCAAGGAGCCGCGTGGTGCAATACTTTGCCACGGACTCCTTGAATGAAAGTGCTGCCCACTGCTGATGGCTCTGTTCTCTACAGGAGGAGGGGTGGACTGCCCGGCTCCCCTTTTGTTTCCGAGTAAATAGCCATCAGCCAGCGCGAGGAGCCCAGGGGCTTCGTGCTGGGTGATGGCTATTTACTCAGAAAAGAAAGACGGGCTGCCTAGCCCTCCTCTTGTTTAGAGTACAGAGCCATCAGTCAGCCCGCACTTCATGGCTGCACCTGCTGCTTGCAGGTGTCAACACTTCGGTTTTTCGGTTTAGAAAAAAAGAAAAGGCGATGCCTTTTCTTTTCTTCTAACCCAAAGTGCTGACACCTGCGGGCAGCCCATGTAACCGGGCAGCCGCTACAAGAGCTGCCACAGGTGTCAGCATGGCTGGGGCTAGTCGGGGATGGGCACCGGCAGGGCCTCGGCTGGGGAGCCTTTTCTGGAGACTGCGGGGGCTCGGCCCTGGCCCACTTAAAGCACAGCGACACAGTACCATTGTGACACCTGCTCGTTTGGGATATGTGATAGTTAAGGTTTGATGCGATTTTTAAGACAATAATGATGTGTCATGGACCATACCTAGTGGCATGGTATAAACACCATTATAGAGAGGGCCTTTATCTGGGCTGGCGAGATGTTCCCATCCTATTACAGTCCACCAGGCACGGCTCAGATGCCATTGGCACAGCGTGATGATGGGCTCGGCGTACCAAAGGTGTGACATCAGTGTGCCCCACCTCTCAGATGCAGCAGGCAGCCCTTTCATTCAAGAAGCCGCGTGTTTGAAAACCATGGGCTTCTTGCCTGAAAAGTCTGTCCGCTGCTGAAGACTCTTTACTCAGAAACAGGAGAAGGAATGGAGGGCCCGGCTCATCGTAAAGAGTCGTCAGGCAGCATAAAGGCCATTAACTGCATGGTTAATAAGCGTTCATGCTGCCTGATGACTCTTTACGAGGAAACAGGCGGGCTTCCCTTCAGCCCTCCTCATGTTTCTGTGTAAGTAAGGAGTCATCAGGTTGCCCGTGTAGCCAAAGTCACAGTTAAACCGGCTGTCTGGAGGTGCCAGCACTTCGGGTTAGAAAAAAAGAAAAGGCGATGCGTTTTTCTGTTATTCGAATCCAAGTTGATGACATCAGCAGGCAGCTCATGTAACCGTGCAGTGCTTTCGGTTATACAGGCTGCCTGAGGAGTCGGCGTGGCTGGGGCTAGTCAGGTCTGGGGCCCAGCTCAGGGGCAATTTCTGCAGCCTGGCGCGCTTGGCCCCAGTTAGCCCCTGCCCACTTAAAGCGAGGGGTAATGCCCTCGATCCAATCGGCCTAATTTACTGTGTCTGGTCTTCCACGTGCTAATAAGCAAATAATGAAAAGGACCCCCTTTGTATATCCTGTATAACCGCCATTGCACAAGCATCAATGAGCAATTCATTTGTGCGGTGTAGGTTCTCTGAACAGCCACTATAATTAGTTGTCGTAGAGGGCTTCTCATTTTTGTGTTAAATAATTGTATGGAGGGGTTTATAATGCGAGCATAAATGGGCTCATTACATATGATTACGGCAATGCAATACAATATGAAAACGGAGCATGAGAGGAGAGACGGTACATATATCACACGTGCCATGAAATGATCGAAGGGGCTTCTCAGTATAACGCAACTCTCTTCGCGGTCACGTGTGCGCCGCATGGCGGGCACATGCTGCCGGTGACGCCTCCCAGCGCCTTCTCGGGGTTTGTACCGGATCCTGGGATCAGGAGAGATTCCCTTAATGAGCGAGGAGTTGGGCAGGAGCCCAGCCGGGGAGCCTGGAGCGCGGCCACCTAGGAGGAGGATTTGGCAGGGAAGGCCACTTCACAGCAGCGGCCTCGTTAATGTCACACAGTAGAGCTTCTGCAAAACCACTACAGGGGCTGCTTTCCCCATCAAGGACGGGCAGGGAAGCGGGCCCAAGCCAGGGCTGCTCGGAAAGACAGGGCTGATGTTATAATGCAGGCCTGACTTTACGCGCTTCAGCTCTACTCGATGGAACATTTCTGGACCTTTTCCAATTTGCCAAATTGTTTGGGTTATTTTTGCTCTAAAATGCACCCCCACCCACCTTCACTTATTCCCTTACCTCACCCCATATATATTTAATTAAATTTGTCCGAAATTCCCCCCAAAAACTATAAAAAAAATTCAGTCAAATTTAAAAGGTCAATTGTTTTTCGATCAAGTATGCTAATACTGTTTCATCTGGCTACATTGGTAGGCAAGAGCTACTTGTATGCTGCCCACTGAGTGGGTTACTTTGCACTCCATGGCTACCTTTATGCCCAAGGCCCGCTTTTACGTTCAAGGGCTTCCTTGTAGTGATCGCCATGCTTTTTGGGGGTGCCCATCCGTCCCAGCATAATGGAGGCCTGGGCAAAGCAAGGGCATCAGTGAGGACTTAGGGTCATTACCAACCCTGTTTGCCCCAGACGATGTGGGTTACTGCTACTAGGACTCAGGGCCTTTGGGTGCAAATCAATCTTTTACTTTTTTCTTGTTTTCATGGGAATGTGGCACCACGTGACTCGCATGCCAAATTCCTATCAATATAATCTAAGAAACAAAATGGACACCAAGGAAATAGTAAAGCAACATTGTCCCTTTCCTGTGTTTGCATGACCATGACTGGGACAACAGGACGCATGACCGGGACGACAGTACGCGCGACCGAGAAGAGCTGGAAGCAGTGCAGGCAAGAGCGGGAAAAGATGGGTGCCTACGTGTGTTTGCAGAGGAGTTCCTAACACATGGCAACCTCATTGCTGGTCACCTGATTGGCTGACAGCTCTCTGGCGAGTGCTAACTACAACTAATGCCTTCTTTAGGTTTTCAGTGCTACTTATATTTTTTACCACAAATTTATTATGGATTTTACGTGGACCGAATTTTACATAGGGCATGGATTTGATTATATTTTAAAATGGACCAGAGTAAGACTTGTGAGGGAAAAAAGACGACAACATGATGAGATGTGAAATGGTGTTGTTAGTACGTTTTGCAAAGGTTCTGTATGAATCAGTACAAATACAATACACATCTATTTACTTTCACTGGGGTTCCTTTTATAAACCAGGTGAACTTAACGTAACACGGCAAGGCTGCTTTCCAACTGCTTTTGCTTCCTTTGCGCTAACAAGCTAATTTGGCAATAGAAACTGAAATGTGTTTTCATGCCTCTCTTAGGCTATCTGTACACTTTACAGAGTTGCATGCGTGCTCCCAGAGAATGACTTGGAAGTGTCAAAAAGTGGTGCAGCTGTGGTTTCGGGCAAGAAAAACACAAGACTGCTTGGCGGGGGGTGGCGGCGGATGAGGGGTTGGGAGAGGCCTTTTGCTTTCATGAAGTGTCTTTCCTCACCAAACAAGAACTTAATCTGCCGGAGGCAGAGATTTAGAAGCAACACAGGTCCGATCCCTGGTCCGCGCTTAGAAACCTCTGGGTATTAAGTGCGTTATAAATAACCATTCATAGCATATCATGTCACTGGCCTCCCTCCAGGTTGATAAACAAGTATCAATGTGTCTAAAAAATATAGATTTCCAACTGTCATGTGTGACAAATTCAGGCACTGCTTGTTTTTCAGTAGGCCTACAGGAACTCCCCCAAATAAGGCAAGTGGGCACCTTCAACGTTTAGAGGGGAGTTCAAGGAGGCGTTTGGGTTCCAAAGCGCCACTCCGACTGATTCATCTAGAGTTAAGAACAGTAGATGGAGTCTTGTGATAGTCCACGTGCCAAATTGGGAGAGTCAAAGTTCCTAAGGGGGTTTAAGCTGTCAATCAGAAGCCTAACGCTCAAATGCGTTCATTTGAGGCACAAAAGGCCTATGACACCCTCTGTTCTTTTGTGGGGTTTCCTAGACTGTTAGTGGGAGGTTAATAGGAAGTGGGCACAATTTTATTGTGTGAGTGTGTGTGTGTGTGTGTGAGAGAGAGAGATAGTGTGTGTGTGTGTGTGTGTGTGTGTGTGTGTGTGAGAGAGATAGTGTGTGTGTGAGTGTGTGTGTGAGTGTGTGTGAGAGAGAGAGGAAGAGAGAGGAAGAGAGAGAGAGAGAGAGAGAGAGAGAGAGAGAGAGAGAGAGAGAGAGAGAGAGAGAGAGAGAGAGAGAGAGAGAGAAGGGAAGATTTGAAGTGCTACATAGACCGCCTTTAATTGTCATCTCTTACCAGGAGTTTTCCATTTTCTCTTGGTTTATGCTTCCATTTTTGAATTCTTTCCAGATTTTCCTTCATTATCTTTATCACCCCTTTATTCGGGGATTTTTAGAGAGAGTGTGTGTGTGTGTGAGAGAGAGATAGTGTGTGTGTGTGTGTGTGTGTGTGTGAGAGAGATAGTGTGTGTGTGAGTGTGTGTGTGAGTGTGTGTGAGAGAGAGAGGAAGAGAGAGGAAGAGAGAGAAAGAGAGAGAGAGAGAGAGAGAGAGAGAGAGAAGGGAAGATTTGAAGTGCTACATAGACCGCCTTTAATTGTCATCTCTTACCAGGAGTTTTCCATTTTCTCTTGGTTTATGCTTCCATTTTTGAATTCTTTCCAGATTTTCCTTCATTATCTTTATCACCCCTTTATTCGGGGATTTTATGTCTTGGGGTGCCATTTTATGCTTCTTTTGTGAGGAATGAAGAATGTAGGGGGCAGGGGTGGAAGGGTGCCACTGCTCCTGGAAATGTGTGGTGTCTGCCCTGCATAGAGGGGGGAGGAGGAGGAGGATCTGGTGGGGCTGCTCTAGGGGCCCCGCGGTCCAGTGCTCTCATTGGTTGGAACACAGAGCATGTCGGCTTGCCGTGGGTGGAGGTGCCGTGGGGGAAAGAAGAGAATGTACTCTGTGGAGGCCTGGTATAGTTGAGTGAGAGACTGGGCCCTATGGGAGAGCTGTAAAAGCAGAAGGGACCGCCCTGGTCTGTAAGTGAGCTGGCAACATGTTTGGGGCAGCATCGTTGAGAGTCATAAACGCAGACGTCAATGGCTCAGCTCTGATGAAAAGTTTCATCGAAGGAGTGTCTCAGCTCTGTGGGAGAGGGGTCATGGATTTTAGCAGCCGTTTGCCCTGTGCATGCTTGGGGTTCTAGTCAGACTGAAGCAGAATACCAGCTTTCCAGATAGCCCATGTCATCAGCGTGAGCTCCGTTTTCCTCATATGCTCCCTCTCCGGCCCCACTGCTGATATCAGTGTCAGTGCTGCGGCACATGACTTGGACCAGGCAAGGAGTCAACATCCTCTCTGTTGGTGCTGGGTCAACACCTGCTTTGCTTTTGGGGTTTCAACAGTGGTCCCCTGCCATGGACTGCTCTAATGTGATGCTGATCAACTTAATGGAGGTCAGGTGCTCAACATGGGACTCAAATAGGCAACATTTGCATTCAGGCACAATGCACCAAATATCTCCAAATACTCTCTCTCACTATACACTTGAGGGGCAGCATAGGCGTTCCACCGCCCACAAGAAGATATCTGCTTGCCAAGTGGATCACCTACTCAGCCAACCCTAGTTTGGACCATCAACCCTTCCTACCTGGCATGATTCAACAGTATAGGGGTCCACTAGCTGTGTGCCCAGAGGCCCACTGATGTGACTTGAAGACTCAGGGGAACTTCTGGCCGAGAAGGAGTGCTTAAGCATGTCAGTAGCTCTCATACCAGCTGTCAGATGGAAACAAGAGTCAGACATCGATGACACAGGTTGGGCACTAGCTGGTGTTGTAGTCCGCTGTGGAGAGGTGCATGTTGCTGTTGCCTACACAATTCCAAAAACCTCATCAGTGAATCATTTCACATTGTGAGCATGTCTTGCTCCGAGTGTGCATTGTGTCGCCGACTGCCTCAATGACTCCCAGAATCCGAAAATCGCTCAAGGGTTTTTATTTTTAAAAATAATAAAAATGGTTCTAAGGGCTTCCCTACTGGGATTTCCGGAGGGGTCCTGCCTCCCTAACCCAACCCTCGTAGACCCATGTCTGACAACTAGCGATCGGTAACCCCTACTATCTTCTATCCAAAGGTCAGCTAGGGGTGGAGGCCTACAGGCCAAAGCCTCATCTATGTGGGATACCTCACCTAACACTACCCGGGATTGCTCAATAGATATGAGGTATTTCTTATGCCACCAACAGACACCCTGGTCTATTCTCGCATGCACGCGCTGCCATTCTCTCCTTTCCTTGATCTCACTACTCCTTCCACCTCACCCTCCTCTCTACTCTCCCTCGCCCTTCTCCCTACTGCGCCTTCTCGCACACCCTCTGGTCTTCATCCCCTCCTCTCCCTCTCCTCTTTAGTCCCTCTGATGTCCGCACTCTCTCCACACCTCCCTACAGACCCTCTCCTGACCTCTATGCACACTCTTCCTTCATCCCCCCCTACTACACTCAGGCTCACATCCATTCAGAGCTTCACACTATCCAACCCAGTGCCATTCTCCCTCCCAACCAATCCCTCACGTGCACTCTGCACCAGCTCTTCAGCACGGTGCTCCACCATCCGTCCTGCATCCTGACCTCACCCTTACAGCCCACACTCCATCCTAGCGCCTGTAAACACGCGTTATAAATGACCCATCACATCATATCCCTCATCCACTCTCCTTGTGCACTGTTCTCTTCCTAGTTCACTCCAGGATATAGGCAGTGCCTTCGAATAACTTATGAAGAAAGAGTCTCTCGGGAAAGGAAGTGGTTACGAAGGATATCCCCAGATAAGGAGAGTGGAGATTGGGTCAGGGCATATACAATACGGAAAAAGGAACAGGGCAAAAGAGACACAGGGCACAAATGCGGCACACACGAGAGATACGGAAAAGATTCTGCACAACCAAAGATTTGCCAACGAATCAGTGCACAAAGGGCACCAAGGGCGGCAACATTAAGCAGAATCAGATCAATATTGGGCGCAACATCAGAAGAATCATCGCAAGGTGGGCAGGATCAGTCTGTGTTGCTTCAGCGCTGGCTCCGGCCTAGTCATAGGCATGGGATTTTCTCCCATACCTTGGTTGTGGAGTGAGTGGTGTAGAGCCCTTGCCCTGTACCCTCAGCCATGGATAGTGCGTGGTTAGGGAAACGGGGGGCACTACATTTGCAGTGTGGTTTCTGCCACCTATCAGCCATACTATCTCAATGTGCCTCCGCTGCCCACAAGACCCCTCTGATGCCACACTGCCAACTGGGGCTGGCAGAGCCACCAGTGGCAAATAACAAGCTCTGTTATCCACGGTATGATATGATAGATTATTTATAAAGCGCTTAATACCCAGAGGTTTCTAAGCGCGGACCCGGGGCTACAACCTGTGTTGCTCCTGTCCTCTTGCTTCCAAGGTGAGCACGTTGCCCCTGAGCTTTCCTCCCGAGAGGATAGCTCTCTCGGGAGCTATGGGTTGCGTGAGGATGGGTGGGCTTAAGCAATTGTGGTAGCCATTCCTACCAGCATTTTATCTGCCCATGCAGCCCTGGTCCCGATAACACCCTGCCACTCACGGTGCGTGGTGCCAAGAGCAGCTCACAGGAATCCTCCTACCCGTGGGATCAGAGGCTGCAGTATGGACTGAGAGCACTCTAACCGGTGAGAGGCATGCACTCTAGCAGCGCTGAAGATGGCAGCTCGCAGGAATCCTCCTACCCGTGGGATCAGAGGCTGCAGTATGGACTGAGAGCACTCTAACCGGTGAGAGGCATGCACTCTAGCAGCGCTGAAGATGGCAGCTCGCAGGAATCCTCCTACCCGTGGGATCAGAGGCTGCAGTATGGACTGAGAGCACTCTAACCAGTGAGAGGCATGCACTCTAGCAGCGCTGTAGATGGCAGCTCACAGATGTGAGTCGCCGTGTTTAAAAAAAGCCGGTGGCCTGGGCTCTTGGCAGCAAGAAAGGTAGACAGACAGAAGGCAGATGTGGGATCGAGGGTCATGTGGAACCAGGCTAAACATGGAGAAGAGCTTCCCTGCCCTGGTAGAGAGTGGAAGGGCGGCCCTCCCCCACTTGCTACCAGGACAGAGAGAGGGCAGTGCTTGGCAGGGGCCCGTTCAAAGTTGCGGTGCTCAGGGAATATGGATCCCCCCAGAATGGATAAGAATCCTGACTTGCAGTCATGGGTGTAATTTTAGGGGGGGAGCAGGAGTGTTTTTTTTTCTGCCCTTCCCCTTACCCCCCCCCCCCCGACAACTTTTGTGGCACACCGTTTCGTCCCACTCATTTGGCAGGGGCCCCTTTCATTTAGAGGTTATGTCCTCACCCAACATTTTCAGCAAAGGTACTCCACTGCTAGTGGTCATCAGATCGTGGCTTTGAGTGTGGTGACGAGTATGCTATAGTACGATAATATAATATATAATAATACGAGTATGCTATAGTATAACATAATTTTGGGGCGCTGTGCTGCAGGGTCTGGAGTTTTGTATGCGTGCTATCAGTGTGGAGCTCCACCTTTCACCTGTCATCAGTGTTCACAGAGTAGTTCGTAGTTGTGGTGCAATGGTCGAACAGGTGATGGCAAGGCCGCCGCCGCAGCACGCACGCCATGAAGGCCTAGCGCTCCTGGGCTAAAAGAGCAGGCCCGCTGTGTAGCAGTTACCCTCTGCAATCACACACAAGAAATTAGCAACACCAAAGGATAAGAAGGCCAACCGGTATCGAAAAGAAGTTCAGGTGTGGCCTGCACGACACCTTGCAGCAAATGCATCTGTACTGCTAAGAATCGGTGCAACTCCATATATTTCAGGGCATGTACTCAGCGACTTTCATTAACACAAAGGGTGTGTTTTACTCGATGTTTACATGGCATCTGCAAAAACGACTTTCATTACTAGAAAGGAATCTGCTTCCTCAATTTCCGGAGTCATGGGTGACTTGCATTCCAAATTAAGAATCAGGGGTTGGCTGTGTGCCTTTACAGCAAACGTGCAGGACCGATTGCAGAGTGCCTCTCTCGCAGCCCCCTGTTACTTCCCGAATAGGGTGCCTGCATGCGAAGTTATGGGGGGTGGCCACCCCCAAATAGTGGGCTTGTCCAATGAGCTCCTGTTATTACGTTGGGGGCGGGCTCCTGGGCGGAATCCCTCTCAGAGTAGCGGGATACGACAGGACGACTAGCAATTGGTGGAACATTTTGGGAATGTTCATAACTGTACAAAATTGGCCGCCCTCCCCCCTTAGCTCCCCGCTCCTGTTGCCTGTGCTTCCCTCACTGTGCTCTTCTCCCTATGATTGTAAAGCGCTGCTTTGCTTCTTGGAGCTAGGTCCACACTCAATAAATACCTTAATGATAATAATAATAAAAAACATGGGCTGACTTTGTAAGGAGAGGACTCTTGTAAGGAGAGTGGGATGTTTGAAAAGGGGTAAGGACATAAAAAGGCTGCACCCACAAATGTATGGATAGGGACTTCGAAAGTACAGCACTAATGAAGGCCTCAATCTATATAGATAATGGGGGTCTCAGCCACGGGGTGCAATCCATGCAGGCTTGCTAGACCCCACGTTAGGGCACCTAGCGTATACAGTGCACTAATGCCAATGGCCTGGGGAATTTAGGAGAAAATGTGAGGCAAGGGTCGCAGGGACATCATTTCACCAAAATGCCTGGGGTAGTGGAAGTGGCATCACACAACCCTTGACCTCTGATGACATCATAGAAAGTGGTGCTATTTGACCCCGCTGCCAAGCGACATCACGGGAAGTGATGGCACACAACATTTCACCCCTTGACAAAACAGGAAGCGGCATCACATAAAATTGTTCCTCAGTACACTAAGAAAAATATGGTTACGATATCACTGTAATATGATAAAAATTTCATACAAGAATGGATCGCCATAAGTAACGGTAATATCAGTGTGTATAGGCCCATATTACCAAATGACTGTGAAGGTAAGCAGACCTCCAACACAACAACCTGGACTACGGTACATCACTCTGGCTAAACTGGAAAAAGACAGAGCATCTCAGAGGGGCCTAAACCCCAAAGCGCAGCCATCCAGTGTCTGCCAAGTGTCTGGCCAGAGACTGGAAACAGCAACTGACCAACACAAGTCCAACCAGAAGACAGAGTCTGCCCCACTTCATGCTTTTACACTTCTAATTGTAATTGGTTATTTATACTACTTTTTTTTACTTATTTTTACTTGGACATTACATGCAAGGATTTTCTTGTCAATAGTGCACTTTGAACCATTGCACATAAACTCATTTCATCACGGGCACCCCACCATTCACTGCGAGTCACTAAGGGCACCCTGTCAACAACTTTAAATGTCTGGCACACACTCCCGCCCTCAACCACCTTCAATACCTTCATGTTTGCACAGTGCCACCCTCCAGCAACTTAAGTCTCCAGCATTCTCCAACGCCTTCAACCTCAAGCAAACTAGCATCTTTAGTCTCCAGAAACCTCCTTCAACACCCCAACAGTGTGAGTCTCAGTTACTCTCCTCCACCATCTTATATCTGCATTCAATGCATTTCAACTCTCTTACAACACATTACGTCTCAAACACTCTCAACATGTTAGTCACTAGTACAACAGCTTAAGTCTCCAGTACCAGCCTCTATAAAATTGAGCCTGAAACCCAGAGCTGTGCCAGTGGTTATGAGTGTTTTGAAACCTTCCAGCCATCCCCTTTCTGTTTTGCTTATTTGTTAAGTAACTGACTGTTTTGTTATATGGGAGATAGAGGAGAAGGATGCATGGTAATTGCAGGTTTTTTATTTACATTTTAAAATGTAAACATCAGAAGCAGCTCCATGAAATCACAGCCAGAAAAGGCCATTTTTTTATTTTCTTTGATTGTTTATATGTTGCCTAATGCCATCCTCCTCCAGCTTCTAAGCACTGGAACAGAAACTGAATCCATGTTGCACTGTATTCTCCTGTTCCCAAAGTAAGTGTGTTGCCCCTGAGCTATCCTTCCAAATATATATTTTGTTTGCTTGAGGAAGCAAAAGATGGTTTACTTCAAAGGCGGAGGGCAACTTCATGTAAATTAATGATCTCACCTTGCTGTGCTTGTGACGCAGGTCTGGCAGATCTGGGACAGGTCACACAGTGCCCAGACAGAATTGGTGGTAAGAAGCCACTGCAGCACACCCCTCTCATCACAGGCTCAGCGGCTCACTGGATGTGAAAAGCAGGGGGGAAACACTGATGAGATTTGCGTTCATGCTGTGCCGTTACTGAGTACTGCAGGGTGCTCTTACCCGTTGCCAGCTAGCTAGACCTAGATCCCACGCCCTTCCTGTTGCTACAGTACTGGGAATGAGCAGCACGGACAGCCCCGCCACTGAACCTAACCATTCGGGCATTCTTCACTAATGGACCGCCAACCTGTTAGTGACGGTGGCGTCGTGGTTTTTCCTGCATCCCTGTCATTTCTCCAGCTAACGAGATCTAGAGTCCAGGTGGAAATAAATCGGTGGCACCTTTAGCTGCATTTACAACTGCCTTTTTCAGGTGCAACACAGTTATCTGCTCTTGGCACTGCCTCTTTTTCCAGTGGCGCAGGGATAGCAAGGCCAGGTCTAGGGGTAGCAGAGTGGGAGCCAGGGGAAGCACTGACAACCCCCAAATTACGTACCTGGAGGGTTGCCTGGGAACAATTAAGAAACTGTCATGAACACCCCATCACTGCACCCACTAGGTTGTCGGGGATGGCACCCCCGTCCCACACATTACGCAGATCCCTGGGCATTGGGGGTTAGCTGACAGTAAAAGCATGCATGTTCTGTAACATTGCTAGGTGCATTTACGCATTTGACGTAAGGA
This sequence comes from Ambystoma mexicanum, assembly GCF_040938575.1. Lineage (NCBI taxonomy): Eukaryota > Metazoa > Chordata > Amphibia > Caudata > Ambystomatidae > Ambystoma > Ambystoma mexicanum. The sequence continues at coordinate 869,455,661 of NC_090931.1, forward strand.
GGTGGGCAGCAATGCGAGAGCAGGCCGCAGGGTATAGCTGGAGGCGTTGTTGTGCCCAGTAACTGTTTGAGGTAGAGTTTATTCAGATACTTTCAGCTCCTCGGAACCCCACGTTCAAAGCACTTCTACACAAGAAAACACAACAATGTAAACATATCTAGAGAAACAAAAGAAGACACGTGAAATAAAAAAAATTGCTTTAAAAATGTAGAAATCCAAGAGGAATTGTTACTTCACAAATAACGTCAAAGACAAGGCTTCTTTTGGTGAAGGTTTGCTAAGCCTTAGACATCAGAGAGGGTTGCTCTGACCGCTGCCGACGATTACGCAGTCTCTGTCCTTAAGAGAGGTCATTCGTTTATTTGAGTTCTACACCGGATTTGTAGGTGATTATGTCACCAGGATAAGACTTTGGGGCGCATTTTCCTCAGAGCCATTACGTTAGGGAAGGAGTAAAAGCCGCCACGGCTCATTTACAGGCATTTGTATAGAGGGGGCTGGGCGGGGGGTCAGAAAGCAACTTGCTTCCCTGCCACCATCCTTCTTCACCACCATGCAAATGTTCCATCCATTGCGCCTGCATGGATTGTCGAAGGCTGGAGATCCCCATGGGGTCCGCCGGCTCTATACACCAGCATTAAACAGGCGGACCCCATTGGGACCTATTGTTAACACTGCCTGCCATGCTAGCATGGCAGGCAGCGTTTACAATTACATCTGTAATTGTAATTGTGAGCGCCGGTTGCTATGCGAGCATGGCAATCACATTTAAAAGTAGACGCTGCCTGGCATGTGTAGTATAGCTGCCAAGCACGAGTAGTATAGCTCAGTGGCAACACACTCATCTTGGAAGCATGACAACGCAGAGCAACACAGGTTCGAATCCCTGGCCCGTGCTTAGAGCCCTCTTCGTTATTAAGCGTGTTATAAGATTGTAAAAAAAAAACATAATTATGTGAGCATGCCAAGCAGAGTTTACTCACTTTGCACGGTGCAGTCAAAAAGTGTCATACACGTGTGTACGCCATCTTTTGCTGTGTATATTTGCACTCCGCCGTGCAAATAATGAAAATTTGGCGGTGGCAAGCTGCTTACGTTTATGTCAACACGTAACAGCTTTTTGCCACCAAATTGCTCATTTAATTAAAATTAGCTCCTTTGATGTCTGTAAGGGGTTTGGATGTGGCGGTGACGCCACTTGGGCACAGATGTGGCAGCTTCCTACAACGGTTTCAACCAGGCGGTTGCGCTGGGGGAACCACACTTTTTGATGAAGGAGGCGCTTCATGGCGACCACGCCTCGGTGTCCTTCGTGGGCTAGGTGTACTATTCTCTCCCGGAGGGTTCTCGGGATGACGACTTTGCAGCCCTTTAATAGAATGTTGTTCTCTACCACCGTTAATTCTTCCCAGACTTGGTCGAACCATTTGACATCCTCACGTGTGGTTTCTGATTCTCCTCTGGCCTGTTGTCTCATGAGTTTCGTCTTATCGGTTTGCAGGCAGTGCCTTGCGACGCAGAGTGCCGGGTCTGACTCCGACTGAGCTGACAGCTCTGTCCATCCAATTGGCAGCAGTTGTAGATGATGTATGATGTAGTTTATGTTTGCGTCTGCTATGGATGGTTGGGACGCGGTCGTGGTTACCGGGTGGCGGGAGAGGTAATCTGCGGGGTTCTTCTCTTTCCCCGGTCTGTGTAGTATCGTGAATCTGTAGTCTTGTAGGCGTAGACCCCGTCTGGCTATTCTTGGCGGCATTCTGGCTTTCGAACTTCCATAAATGGTGAGCAGGGCCTGGTGATCGGTAATGATGGTGAATTCCTTGCCGAACAGGAAGAGATGGAAATACTCACAGGCCCATACTACCGCCAAGCTTTCTTTTTCGGCCTGTGAGTATGCCTGTTCCGTTGTTGTCAGGCTTGGCTGGCATACGCTACTATGTGGGGGTTGTATGAGTCTTTGGGGTCTTTTTGAGTCAGTATGGCGCCGAGACCCACCGGGCTGGCATCCATGATCAGTTCAGTGTTGCGGCTGGCATCAAAGTATGCCATGTCTTCGGCTTGAGATATGGCTTCTCGTATCGCCTCAAATGCATCTTGGCACTCTTTTGACCAGACGAATGGTGTGTCCTTGCGTGTGAGCAGGCGTAGCGGGTTGCTGACGGTGGCATCATCTTTCAAGTATCTGGAGCAGTAACTAGCTAGGCCCAGAAATGACCTGAGGTCCGTGGTGTTGACGGGGGGTGCGGCTGAATTGAGTGCCTTGACTTTTTCCGGATCTGGTCTCATTCGTTTGTCTGAGAAAATATGTCCAAAAAAACTCAGAGATCCTTTTGAGAATTCACACTTCGACTTGTTCAACGTTAGACCTGCCTCATCAAGTGCCTGACACACTCTGTGGAGTTCCAAGTCGTGTTCTTCTTGTGATTTGCCGTCTACTAAGACATCGTCTGAATAATTCAAACAGTTTGGGACGTGTCTTATCACCTTGTGAATCTCCTCCTGAAAGATTTCGGCAGCGGAGGAGATGCCGAAACTGAGTCTTTTGTACTGAAAAAGACCGAGGTGAATAACGAATGTAGTGATATTTCGGGATTCAGGCGCAATTTCGATCTGATGGTAGCCTTTTGTAAGGTCTAGCTTTGAGAAGATCTTCGCTCGGTGAAGGAGATGGATCATGTCAGTGATCCTGGGTGCCTGGTGCCTTTCTCTTTGGATGGCTGTGTTGGCACTGTGCATGTCCACGCAAAGGCGTATGGACCCATCCGGTGATTTCTTGGGGACCCGGACGATGGGTGATACCCATGGTGTGGGACCCGACACAGGTTCAATGACGTTCATTTTGATGAGTTTTTCAAGTTCCTCTTCCACCTGCCTTTGAATGTTGAACGGAATCCCTCGATAATGTTGGGCAACCGGCTTGATGTTTGGATTTATGTGAAGGTGTACTTTCCTGTTTTTCAACTTGCCTAGGCTGGTGAATAGCTTTGGGAATGATTGTTCGATTGTATCTGGTCTTGCAAAGTATTTACGCACCATCAGCTGGTATAAGACGTGTACTAGTCCCATGTCTACGGCGGTCCGGAAGCTTAGGATGCATCCGCTGTTGACTTCAGTTTTCAGAATATGTAGTGGGACTTTCGCTGTGTGTTCCTTATGGGTGCACCAGGCTGTGATCATGCCTTTGCACGGCAGGGGGGTCATGGAGCCGTAGGGATATATGTCTACTGCGGCTTTCCTGATCTTGAGCTGCGGTGTTAATGCCTCGTATGCTTGTTCGCTGATAATATTAACCGTCGCTCCGGTGTCTATCAAAAATTGTAGCGGGGTGTCATTCACGTGGAGTGTTAGTATGGGGCTGTGTTGGGTGGCTGCTGTGTTGTCTTTTATGGCCCACAGGTAGCCTTTCCTCCTTTGATCTTCCTCTGAGGACGGGGTGTCACTGCTTGTAGGTGATCGGGTCTCAACATACTGTACAAATCGTCTTCTGTGTGAGCATCTCGTGTCTTCTGATGGACGTCTGTCCTCGCGGGTGTGTCGGCTTTTGCGGTCACCGTCCTCTCTTCTCATGGGTTTTCTGTCACTATCCCCCCTGGCTCTGGGCGGACTCTGGCGGATGTATCGTCACCTGTCTTGATTCCGGTGTTTGTTCGGCATGTGTGTCGGTGCATTTTTGCACATGGCCCGGTAATGATCCATTCCTCCGCATGCGGCACATTGTTGTCCTATGGCGGGGCATTCCCCCATGTGGGGGTATTCGTATCCACATTTGTAACACATGGCTTCTGGACGTTTGTTTCCTTGAGTGGGGTTGGAGTATAATTTGTTGACTGATTCAACGTTATCACTGTGCTGTTGTAGTGACACTTTTCCTAGATTGTCCAGTTGTGAGTCCACTGCTGCTTCCATACGGGCCAGTGCTAGGATTTCTTCCAGGGACCTCTGTTTCTGTAGAAGTTGCTTACGAAATGGCATCCTGCGATGACTTGCAACCTGAGCGCCTCTTTGTTGGAGTATTTGTGGAATTCGCAATGTTTCAGTTGGATGCGGAGGCGCATTACAAAATTGTCTATTGACTCGCCCTTCTCCTGTCTGGTCGTATGAAACATGTGGCGTTCATAATCCACGTTGGTATGTGGTGCAAAATAGTCCGATAGTTTGGCATACAGTTCTCCATATGTGACAGTGTCTACGTCGAGTAATTCCCCGGCAATATCTCTTACTTCCGGTCCTACTGCAATGAATAGTGTATTTTTCAGTCTTGTGTCATCTGTTAGACCTATGGCACCAGTGTACAACTTGAAATCCCGGAGCCAAATGGTCCAGCGGGGACCTAGATTCGAGGTATCCCGTATTTCAAAAGGGTTTGGCATGTGCATGACTTTGGATTCCCCCCCCTTCATTTTGCGCGTGTTGGGTGTTGTCCTATGCTGCATTTGTTCCTCCTGGTGACGTTGTTGCCGCCGTTCCCACCCCTCCTGAAGATGAGGCTGTGGTGCTCGCCGAGTCCGACATGTCGGAAGGTATATAAAGGTTCTATGCGTAGATAATTGGTGTTGATGTTGGAGTCGTGCTCCTTAGGGGCGTGGATTGAGGCCCCCGTTGCTTGAGATTCATATTTATCTCAGCCCACGTATGGAGTGGGATGCGTATTGAGGTTTATCTGTTGCTTCGATCCGCACGTGGGGACGAATGCCTGCTGCATAGGATCGGTACACGCTCATGATTCTGGTGCCCCGACTGAGCACCGAGCAGGGGTGGTGCATATGCTAGCGCTGCCTTGCTGTGTGGCCCCTCTCGCCTCGCGGCTTGCACAACTCCACGTAGCGCCGGGGATGAGCGCACCTCACCTCATGTTGTGGGCGGGTTTCTCCAACGCTCCTCGCTTTGGGCCCCGTGCTTCCACACTGCCTTCACTGGGCATGCGGGCGACTCATCAAACTGTATGGAGCGTCGGGCGCGGGCCGCCTGGGCTCTTTTCTGGGTCCGCCGTCTCTCGAGGGGTGGCACCACGTTGTTTCCGCTGATGCCGTGTCCGAGGCGCGCCGACGCGCTACACTGCTCGGCTGCAGACCTCGGCACAGTGTTAGTGGGACATGTACCCGCTCGTCGCCATTGTTGTGTTCCCCTCTAGGGGATCACGTTCACCAGGGAGCGCACGCGCTGAATGATACGCTGAAGCCAGGCGTATGCACAGCATGCTTTTTTTGACATAAGATCTTCTCTTGCAAAGTTGTTTCTAATTTGGTGGCCGCCCCCCGCCGGGTGCTGTTGGAACTTCCGGGGAAAGCTGACAGGTCATTTCCAGGTTCATCAAGGGTCGGGCGGGGGCGGGGCTACATTCTCTTCTGGATTATTCGATAGGCATGGACTTTCCTTACACACACGTGTCCTCATGGAGGTCAGGGTGGTCTAGTTGGCACTTGGTTCTCAAGTTTAAGCCCTCTTCACTCACTATTTCATACGAACAAAGCAAGGAATGCAAATGAATGCAAGTTGCAGTTTGGGAAAAGGGGGCTAAGAGCGGGAGAGTGGAAGTGAGGCCAGGCTCACTGACCACTTAAGCAAGGTTGCTGGCATCCCTCACCCCTTGCTCTCAAAACCCTCAGTGGCAGTGGTCCAAGTGGGCAAGAGCAGTTGGGAGCGCTGCTCCTCTACTTATTTTTAAATTGCGTTTTACTGTTCTTATATATTTATTTAAAAAAGAAACTGTTCCGGAGTGGTTTTATATCAAAAATAAAAGTGTAGGAAGATGTTGAAACTTGCACTTCAGTGCACTGCGCTGGATGTTCCCTTAAACCGCAGGCCCCTGTGTGACACGTAACGGCTCTTTGCCTCTAAAATCAGCTCCTTTGTGTTTAAGTGCCTCTATAGGTTTGTCATGTGACTGGGAGAGGGCGTGGCGCTGTGGTTGTGGAGAGCGCGGGCAGGCCAGCAGGGAATACAGTTCCACTACTACTTTTCGACACTTTGACGACAGTTTGGCGGCTGTGCGACAAGTGGGGCAGGATGGTGGAAAATGCCCAGTATAGCAGCAGGAGGAAAATAAAAAAACATTGGCTTGGCCGTTATTGACAGGCTCGGCCCGCCCTGGAGGGTAATACTGCGATTATCAACCAGAACAGCACAACAATGGTGCTAATGGATGGTTAAAGGAAAAGAAAATGCATTGGTCCTCCAGCGATGAGGCTATCCTCAGAGTGGGTCTGTTTTCAGTGTTGATGCCGGTGACATAGAAAGCAGGGACACAGACTCCCTCTGAGAAAAGTATTGCGCTGCGTCAAAGGAGGAAAGGTATGATTTTTGGTTGATTTATCCCGGTATTAAGCACCCATGTTGCTGTATAGTGAGTGCTGTAGGCCCTGAAAGGGCGGCAGGGCAGATGGGGCAAGGGCGCCGGCCGAGCAGCATGGGGACTGCATGGAAGGAGGGTTGTACTTGTGAACACAGCCCACATGCTGAGCTTCCTAAATGGTCAGAGACCCAACCCATGGGGCGCAGAAGAAGGGTTGGCATGGCTTGCACCTTGCAGAAAAGCACTCCCACCCCCCAACCTGAACCTGATCCCTTCCTCTCTGATCACTCCCCATCTCACTTCCCAGTTTCCCAGCTCACTCCCAATTGAACCATCTTAACCTTGTATTCCTCTCATCCTCACTCCCCACATATAATCTCACAATCACCCCCTCCCCTTTTGACCCCTCTGTTCTCCATTTCGGCCTCTCAGTTTCCGCACCACTCCCTCTCATCTCTTCCATCTCCTCATGACACCCCCTTGGTAAAAGCTTATGATGATGTAAGGACACCCACCTTAAGAGCCAACCCCCACTCAGCACCCTTAATACATCCATGCCCTTAGTCCCAGCAGCAGGAGGGCCCATCAAACAACAGCCAGAAATGGGTGAGACATCATCCAACTAGGTGAACGTAAGGAATGCTGCCCCACCAACAGGAGAACCCAAGCCAGTGGTCCCGATGGTGCCCCTATTACATGGGAGGTCATCCCACTTGTAGCATTTTCACAAACCAATTAAGGATCAGGTCAGGCAAGGGAGTTCCTCAACATGTTCACTATACTACCTCCAGATTATGACTAGTTCAGCGTTACCTTTAAGAAATATGAGTGCAGGAAATAAATCCTAGTGGAGGGTCAAAGCTGATCCCTCAATAGCAAAATCATTCAAAGCAATCATTATGTGCTGCTGCTCTTGCCACATACACAAGGGCCCTGTCCCTGGAGTGAGAGGAAATAGGAGAAGGGCAGGAAGCGCACAAGTAGGACGGCCCCAGGGGCCATGTGGGAAAGAAGGCATCTGTCTTTCTGGGGCAAACCCAAACTGCAACAAGCAAGGTCTCTTCTTGCGACAGGGCAACAGCACCACCCACAGGAGGGATAACAGACAAAGCAACTGGGAAAGGGCTTGACTTAAGCAACAGAAAAAAGTCAATAAACAAAATGGTCACCATGGAACGGGGTGAAGGGACTGCACGTAGACCCTTCTCCCTTTCCATGGAGGTGATTGAAAAAAGAAAAGAAAAGTAAACATAAAAGACGGCCATTGAAAAAAGTAAAGATGGACACCATGGAGGGGGGCAAAGGGACTACAGATAGTCCCTTTTCCCTTTCCATGGTGGCCAGGACATGGACGCAACCAGCCCAACAAAATGGTTTGTCGGGCTGGTAACGACCCGGGAGGGCCAATGAGCTTGCTTGTTACAAGCTCATTGACCCTCGGCGGGTACTAATAGCTGATAGAAAACATGCAATGCTTCTGTCGCAGTGGATTTACATGGCGATCCTAGCTGAGGACAAAGGATTCTATAACTGAAGGCAGCTGAAGGGCTTACCCATATATATGTATGTCTTTACATATTGGCTTAGGCATGCCTGTCAACCTTTAGAAATGAAAAGGCGGGTGAAACGCAAAGATTTTCGTTTTTGTGGGTGTGCTCTCCATTGACCCGCATGGTGATTGGTGGTGGAGGGAACTGACTCCATCACGGGCGTCCCCTGTGGGGGCACTTACACTGCTGTGTGGTACACATCCCCCTCCCCAAAAACAAGGAAAAGGGTGCTCTTTTGATGTGTAAAACACAGAGGTCTGCCTCCTCAACATCTTAAGAAAAGTTTTTTTTTTGTGCATAACGCAGGTTGCCATTACCTAGGGCTTTGAAGTAACTAAGCCAAGCTATGATAAAAGCCATAGTCAGTCTGTTTATTTTATGTCTTAACTTTTATTATTGGTCCGGGGCAGACATGTGTGAATTCGAGAGTGCTAATGGCCCCTTTCCCTGACAAGTCCATTCACTGGGAAGGGGCCATAAGCAATCCAAAGCCCCTCATTCGGCCTATTGTCCATAGCAAATGGCGTGCACCACATCGGCCTGAAACAGTGTATTGCATGCACACGTGCACACTGTATTGAGGAGGTGCTTGTGTAAAACAATTCTGTGATGTGAAGACGAGTAGGCGAATACACAGAGATGTCTGGCTCTCTTGTGCAGGTAAGACATTTTCAAGCAGCAGAGTGTTGTAAATGTTTGCGGACCCGTTGATTTCAAGAATACGGGGTATTTAAAATGAATGTTGAAAACAAGGAAAGGGGGTGTTTTAAGTGTGTTGAGCGGCACGGCTTAGTTAGGGGTCAGCCCTACTAGGATTTCCGACCAGCCAGTTTAGCATAGAGCCACAGGAACTAAGGTTATGAAAATCCATGCAATGTTATCGTGCCGTGATTTATACCGCGCGCGGCTGACATTCTCATAGCTCTGGGTGCCACATGGCCATTTGCACAGCGCCATTTTGCAGCCCTTTATGGGGAGTTTCCAGGCCAGACAAGCAGCAGAGAATGGCGTGCAAAGGCTCACCGAGTGACACCTTGCCTTCATCTCCAGTAGCTGCAGTTGAAGGACCTGGGCAATGTCATACTCGATGGGAGTGCAATATTAAAAGCGCCATTGATAGCCAAAGGAAAACATCCTTGAGATGCTCTTTTGCTGAAAAGGCGCGTTAGTCTCCGCTGCTTTGAGTCGTGATTCTGCAGAGAAAAACCCGGATGAGGGGCTGGGAAGAGGATGTGCGATTACACATGCAGAATAATTAATTGCACCTGCATTCTAAATAGTGTAAGGATAATAGACTCCATGCAAGAAAAAGCAATAGCCAAGGATAGGCAAATAGCCAAGTACAGAAAGGGAAAGCAGGGGTGGGGGGAGAGAAATATAACCACATGGCAAGAAAAAAGCAGTATTTGTATTTGTATTTTGTATTTATTTATTTGTATAGCGCCTCCAGCCCTGAGGCAACTGAGCGCTGTTCTTTCATTTTTATACAGTTTTACAATTAGACGCCAAATATATACACACAAGGCACTAAATTAGTAGTCGTACCACAGATCGATACACAGGAAGACAAAATAAAGTCGATAATATGTACAGAGAATGGTGTGAAATAAACATTTTACAGTCATATATACAATGATGGCAGAATTGTTGGAGATCCCCTCTTGCAATGCCTTAAGGGGTAGGTGGGTTGGGGTCCTGGTCCAAGAGCCAGTCTTTGACCTTATTACGGAAGACCATGAACAAAGGTTTTGCTCTTATGGAGATGGGAAGTGGGTTCCATTTTTTTGTGGCCAAGACTGGGAAGCTAACTCTGCCCGCTCGTTATTGGTTAAACCGTGGTATGACGACACAATGTGACTGTGTGGTTCTACTGGGTCGAGAAGATATGTTATGTGCGATGGTGTTGCAAAGGGAGCCTGGTTATAGAGGCACTTGTGTGTAAGCGAAAGTGATTTGAGCTCAATTCTTTGCTTGATGTTCAACCAATTTAGGTTCTGTCTGGTTGTGGTAATATGCTGTCTCCTAGGGATGTTATATGCTGATCTAACTGCATTGTTTTGCATAACTTGAATTTTATTGATATTGTATTGGGAGGTTCCTAAATATAGCGCATTACAATAGTCAAGTTTGGATAATACATGTGCTCTAGCTACTGAAATGCAGTTGGTTGTGGTTAGGTACGGGCGGCAGGCTGTGATAAGCTTGCATGTATATGATGTTGCTGACGCTAAGGCATTGGTTTGTCTCGTGAGAGATAGTGTGGAGTCAATGTGAATGCCTAATGTTTTCTCATCATTAGCTACTTTAGTAATATTGCTGTCAATACTGAACGTTTTGAAAGACATTCCTAGTTTATTCAGTTTAGCTGGGGAGCCAAGTAGAAGTAGTTTGGTTTTGTCGTCGTTTATACACAAACCATGCTTGGCCATCCATATTTGTATCGTGCTGTATATGTAATTTAATGTTCTGCTGTCTGCAATGTATTCACCAGTGATAGGGATGAGTATCTGAGTGTCATCCGCACAGTTTGTATACGTGACACCCAGATAATCAAGTATATCAAATAATGGCTTGGTGAACACGTTATAAAGCGTTGGGGACACAGAGGAACCTTGTGGGACTCCACAAGAGCTGTCATGATGCCCGCTCCCGGGGAGCCGGTTCAAGCCCTGCGTCCCCGAAAGCGGACATCCAGTCCCCAATGAAGGACCCAGCAACCCCATATAGGGGCCCTTTGGACAGTGTCCTGGCGCCTATGGCGCAAGGCTCACAAAAGACATCAGGCTCATTATGGGAGTGCTTGGGAGCATTACCTGATGCAGACCATGCTGCAGGATCCCGGCCTCCTTGAGGCCTGAAAGGAACTACTTTACCTGTGGGACTAATTTACCATCCGGGCATGGTCGGGGAAGGATACATAGCTGATTGGAGGAAGGATACATACCTGGAACTTCTTCCAAGGCTATTTAAACCCCACCCGAACAGCCACACGTGCTTCGCGTTGTTCTGCATCTAGCAGCTGGACGCTCACCGTGTCTGCTCCTGCATCCTGACTTCTGCCATGCCTGCCAGCAGCCTGGATCACCTGCAAAGGAAGAGAAGAAGAGAACAGAAGAAGGAAAAGTCCTTACCTGCTAAATCCGCATCCCGGAGACATCTCGCCGACAATCCTGAAAAGGAAAACCTTTATTTAAAAGCTCATCGTGTCGATAGCTGCAGCGCCACATTCCACTCACCTTTGCAGTTCAGCAGCGATCATCCGGATTCGCAGTCACGCCCCAGCGCCTAGGGAGAAAAAGACCAGAACAAAAGGTGAGAGAGAGAAGGGGAATAAGGAAAGCTAAATCTCCATGTTAAGACTTACCTATTGATTCATTCCCTCTTCATTTCGGGTCCGCGCCGCATCCTGGCATTTCCGGACCCCTGACCCTAAGGGGAAAAAGAGACATCAGCGTTAATGAGCGAATGAAAAGACATTACCAAAAAACTCTCATTAAAGACTTACCTGATTTCTACAAGGATTTCACCTCTCATCTCGGGTCGGTGCCTGTTCCCCGGCATTCCGTACCCCGGCCCCTATGGGGAAAAAGACACTAGCATTAGTACATTAATGCATAGACACAAGGGGAACCTCTTATCAAAAAACTTACCTGGAAGCCAAGCAAGTTTGGTTCTCACCAATCCGAAAATCCAGTGAAGTAACTGGATACCAATGCGCCCCTGCATCAGAAGCAGGATGGAGAGCTCGTCCTTCCAGACCCTAAGGTGAGACGCTATGAGGAATCACAGAAGGGTTTCGAGGAGGCTGAGAGGGGAAAGTGGGAGGCCGATTGCATTAACCCGCAGACAGTTAATCCCCTATTTTCACCTACAGAAGCCAGATTTGTGGGCCCGGTCCAGTCCGTCTTCCGAACCCTGCGCATCACCTTAGAAGCGGTCAGCAGCGCGAACCAGGCCAGCGCCTCCGTGGGAGTCAGGTGAGCGTAACAAGAGACCAGCGTAGGGGCAGCTGCTGCTGATGGTGCAAAGACGCTCATAGTTCCGTTACTGAGGAAAGATTTGATCCAAGAGGTGGCTTGGTCAGAGAAGTGTGTGGCCGAGGACAAGTCTTTACATAGAATTTCATGGTTCACTAAGTCAAATGCCGCAGATAGATCAAGTAGTAGGAGAAGGGCAGATTTTCCTTTGTCTTTTAGTGACTGAATTTGTATCTTTAGGTCAATGAGTGCCGTTTCGGTCCCATGTCTTGGTCTAAAGGCTGACTGTCTTAATCCCAACAAGTTATTAGTTTCCAAGTACTGCTGAATCTGGAGGTATGCTGCACGATCCAATATTTTCAACAGGAAGGGGACAGTCGTAATAGGTCTGTAGTTAGTGGGATTATTAGGGTCCAACGTAGGTTTTTTAAATAACGGGAGTACCCATGCATCTTTCAGATTGGTGGGTACATTGGTGGTGTCAAGGGAGGCATTAATGAATGTGGCGATGAAGGGAGCAAGTGCACTGGCAGCTTCCTTAATGACCGTAGCTGGACAGACATCAGTAAGTCATAATGCTTTTTTACATCAGTTTTTACAGACTACTACTATATTTATGAGAGCATTTAGAGAGAAAATTCCAATGTGATTCTAAGTTAGATTTTGCACAGTGAAGAGAAAATGGCTGAACAGATTGTGACCCAATGTGTTTTGCTCCTTTGCACTGTATGAACTATTTGCACTCGTTACATTTTATGGCCTAGTTTAATTGTTGCCCCACTGTATTTTGCTACTCTTCAGCCTAGATACATTTTTTGCCCACCGTATGAATTGTTTGCCCCAACAGTTACACTCTTCTTTATGCCCAAGCACACTATACGCAGACCAGCTAAGCCACTCACACACAGAAAGTAAAATTCCCTCCCTACAGACATCCTGTACTTGCCATTTCCCCGGCCAATGCACCCTAGCACCCTGGGCGCACGAGCCTCCAATCTGGACACAAATTCTTCTATGCCCTCAATATACATCATTTTCTCACTTGCCCAAGTAACCTCACCCACCCTCCTCTCTTCCTGATCTGGCACCTGGACAGCATGGATGTAAGTGGCGTAAATGGCGTAAATGGCAGTGTTGGGTGTATAAATCCCAGTAACAATACATTGCAAATGTGTCCAAATAAACTTGTTCTTAGAAGGTTCCTTCACTATTGCCCAGAAGACAGACTTAGGTTTTGAAGAGTTGTTCAATTGCAGTTTCGGGAGGACGTGTTTGATTCCCCCTTTTAAAAGCTATCAAGTAGTAAAGAATGTGTTACAAGTATGTCTCTCAACAAAGAACATCTATGTCTAGTTACATGTTTCACTGTATATATGTTGAGTTTAGAAGATGTGAAAGAACATGATGAAAGACACAGATATGTAGACAAGCACAAACACAGTGATCACTCCTTTCAGAAGATGCATGCCACCTGCATATGTTGGGTTTGGAAGATGTGAAGGAATATCATGAAAGATACACATATGTAGACATGTACAGAACACAGTGATCACTCCTTTCAGAAGATGCATGCCAAGGCACACATATGTAGACAGGTACAGAACACAGTGATCACTCCTTTCAGAAGATGCATGCCAAGGCACACATATGTAGACAGGTACAGAACACAGTGATCACTCCTTTCAGAAGATGTATGCCAAGGCACACATATGTAGACAGGTACTGAACACAGTGATCACTCCTTTCAGAAGATGCATGCCACCTGCATATGTTGGGTTTGGAACATGATGATAGACACTTTCTCACACAGAAAGGGGACACGAGGGGGAAACAATGACCATCAAGGGCAACCCCTCAGTAAACAACAGTAAACATCTATAATCAAAATGCCCCGAGGTCCAAGAAACTATGTAGGATGCACAGCACTGCCAAGTTCGAACTTAATTTTCCCCTTCATACACATTTGCAATTATCAGTTTGTGATACTAAAAAAAACTATTTAATTTCAGATGACATACTGTGTACCAGTTTAATTACAAATAACAAATATTTTAAATGCCAACTAAATAGCCAAGAGTTGAACCCATACACAAAAAAACCCTTAATTCCACACTTTCTCATCACTCATATGTTAAATCATAGATTAAATCACATGCAGAAAAACGTATGCTCGGAAACTGCATTAACCACATCCACACTTACTTCATACGTAGCTAACCCTACACGTTTCTTTCCACTCATCCTTTTTTTAAAACACAGTTTTACAAGGACATTCATCAGGGGAGAGCCACCTCTCACTGTCAAACAATGTTCACAAATTAGTGGTTATTGAATCCATTTGAAAACACAGACAAATAAAAGTTACAACTCTGCTTTCTTTTTCTTGTTGTGTAACGATGCACCACTCAAAAGACGGTGATGTGATGATAACTTAACCGTGCAGCCAAAGAGACACACACTCACACGCAAGCGTTAATGCTGCACGATGCCGCTTCCCTGTCTCCAATCACTTTCTTTCCAGTTCATTTATTAAATGAATGCAGCTTCAAAAAAGCTCAAGGGAAGAACAATTTTCCATTCTTTTTCACAGATTTTCATGCTAAATCCCAGCTGGGGCCACTCAGGACGGCGGCATGCCCTCTTTTTCTTAGTGCCAAGTACAACACTTTCCTATTTTCGCAAGTATTTCACTTCCTTCATTTCGGTTCTTTTAGCCACGTAAATGTCAGTGAGGGCGCTGGTTTATTCTGTTTCAAAGCATAAAAAACCATATGGGTCCTCAGTTTTACCTTGCCTCGTCCTGCATTTGTAATTAAACTGGTACAAAATACTGTGTAATCTGAAATAAAATGGGTATTTAGTATCACGCACTGTGAAAACTGCACGATGAAAGGCACACATATGTAGACGACTAGAGAAGACAGCGAACATCCTTTCAGAAGCTGCATACCACCTGGCTATGTTGGGTGTGGAAGATGTGAAAGAACATGATGAAAGACACACGTATATAGATGAAGACAGCGATCACTCGTATCAGAAGCTGCATACCACCTGGCTATGTTGGGTGTGGAAGATGTGAAAGAACATGATGAAAGACACACGTATGTAGATGAAGACAGCGATCACTCCTATCAGAAGCTGCATACCACCTGGCTATGTTGGGTGTGGAAGATGTGAAAGAACATGATGAAAGACACACGTATGTAGATGAAGACAGTGATCACTCCTATCAGAAGCTGCATACCACCTGGATATGTTAGGTGTGGAAGATGTGAAAGAACATGATGAAAGACACACGTATGTAGATGAAGACAGCGATCACTCGTATCAGAAGCTGCATACCACCTGGCTATGTTGGGTGTGGAAGATGTGAAAGAACATGATGAAAGACACACGTATGTAGATGAAGACAGTGATCACTCCTTTCAGAAGCTGCATACCACCTGGATATGTTAGGTGTGGAAGATGTGAAAGAACATGATGAAAGACACACGTATGTAGATGAATACAGCGATCACTCCTATCAGAAGCTGCATACCACCTGGATATGTTGGGTGTGGAAGATGTGAAAGAACATGATGAAAGACACACGTATGTAGATGAATACAGCGATCACTCCTATCAGAAGCTGCATACCACCTGGATATGTTGGGTGTGGAAGATGTGAAAGAACATGATGAAAGACACACGTATGTAGATGAATACAGCGATCACTCCTATCAGAAGCTGCATACCACCTGGCTATGTTGGGTGTGGAAGATGTGAAAGAACATGATGAAAGACACACGTATGTAGATGAATACAGTGATCACTCGTATCAGAAGCTGCATACCACCTGGATATGTTAGGTGTGGAAGATATGATGAACATGACCCGTCTCGGGAGTATAGCACATGCTCGCCTTGGAAGCAAGAGGACAGGAGCACCACAGGTTCGATCCCCGGGACTGCACTTAGAAACCTCTGGGTATGAAGCTCGTTATGAATAACTTATCATATCATATCAAAGGCACACATATCTAGACGACTACAGAAGGCAGTGATCACTCCTTTCAGAAGATGCATACCACCTGTCTTATGCATTTGCATTTTTAACCGGGATGAATTGAGGCTCATGATCCTTTTGGCTCATGGAAAGCAGAATGGTTGAAAACCATAGCATTGAGTTTTTAATTGTAGTATTTTATCCATTTTGATTTTAGGTACATTTTGCTAGACACTTCTTGATTTATGAATGTATAATAAAAGTTTGTGCCATTTGCGATTTTATAAATCTAAATTAATTTTACAATGTGATGGCTGTCACAGGGAAGTCGTGGTGCCCGCATATGTGAAGGGGTCAAATCACAGCCAGGAAACTATAGACTAGTCAATCAAAAGAACCCGAGTGGCTTTTAACTTAATCTGCCTTGTCAAACTGACTTGTTAAATGATTTTGAAATGCTGAGCAAAAAGGTGGGCACTGTGAAAATAGTGGATTTTATTTGTTTGGCCCTTCCAAAGAGAATATATATAAAACTGCACAGTGCCTATTAGAGACATCACATGGAAGAATCTGAATTTCAAATGTGCAATGGATAAATAATTGGTTGGCTGGCAGACAGATGGGGTAGTAAATAGTTTCAATGCTTTCAGACAGAGAGGAACCCAGGGATCAATAATGGATCAAAGGCTTGATAGCATATTCATAAATCATGTGCAGAAGATGAGTGGTGATGCATAACACTCAGCAGCGGAAATGATCTAATATCATAAAGTCTAGTGGTAGGTCATGATTCATGTTCAGGGCGCTTTGAAACACAATTTACTTGATGTATAAGCGCCTCACAAATGCACAATAAATACATAAATGTAGATAAAAAGTACATGGGCCACGAAAATGCACAGGCCGCGTGAGAACCATGAGGGAAGATACTTCGCAGCGCAAGTCGGGAAAACGACCTAGGGTTGCTGGTAAAAAAAAACAAAGTTAGCCCTAAACACGAAGTCATCATTCTTATTGCTTACTTAGCATCAACTGAAATCTTCTGTTTTTTAAGACTCGTAGGTAGAGCAAGGAAGGTCATTTAAAAACTGATCAGGTCGCTTTGGAAACTGGACATGAAAAAAGGAAAAAGGATATTGGAAACTGAAAAAGGACAAAGAGGAGCCACACATGAATTAAAGGGATGTAAGGAGAAGCTACCCCAATTGGAGCTGATTTCTAGGGAGCAAAAGCAGGCAGCAGATTGGATTACAGCAATTACATACATGGGTCAAATCATTGCATTGCAGTGGACATGTTCAGTCACAGAACACCTTCAATGAACCTTTACCATCATTTGTATGCAGGTTTGTTAACATTTTAGTGACACGCTGCTCCCATTTCTTAGAAGAATTGCCATACTTTTTTAATGGGCCATTACCAGCACTTCTTGGTCGGGCTGTTTCTATTTTTAATGGGGCAGAATCAGCACGTCTCAGAAGGGCTGATGCACTTATTAATGGGACGGCAGCAAATCTTCTCGCACAGGCCTCTATGCGTGTTATGCACTGTCAAAGAGCACTTGTTGGCAGTCTGAGCAGAGAGCCCAGCAAGTAAGAAGGGGGAGAATCAGAAACGCACACTTGGGCATTTTAGCAAGTTTCAGGCACACTGATGGACAGTGTTAAAAGATTGAACTGCCTTGCGCTGGAATTGTCTTGCGACACAGCCATCAGCCTGGCTTGCATGTGATTGACACTAGTCCGGCCCTATGAGCTTCCAGAGCCCCGGGCCTAGTGGGAAGCACATCATAGTCGCTTAATGCACTGGCATTAGAGATCTCTGTTTAACTTGCAGGTCTCCGTTTCCAATCCTACTGAGACAATTTGGAGGGTTAATATGCTTTTTGCAGCAATGTCTTTAACATCCAGGTCACTGGTTGAAACCCCAGCCTAGCTGGCCTAACCCTTAAGTGCCTTACAGGATTACAAACACTTTCAGTGGGACTGTACTGACACTTTGCGTGCAAGGCTGGCTGGCACATGCTGAATGGGGCAGAACCACACTTCTCAACAGGTTTAATTGGAGATATAGTAGTTTAGTTTTAGATAGGACACAGTGCAGAGTGTTCGACAGGCACTTCACAAAGAACAAGAATACATCGAATGTGGCCGTGCCGGCACCATGGCACGGCCACCATGGCAGCTTTGCTTTAAAGGAATGGTTCGGTCCAAAATTATTATTGTCCCTATGGGTCGGCCAATGTGCTTTTAATCATAATTCGATCGATCATACAAACATTTCCTATGCACCTTACCCGAGTTTTCGTCTCTTGAACACAAGCAAAATCAGGCAGCAGGGAGCGGCCATTTTGTGATAATCCTATCACTTGCCGCATCGCCTTGGGTGACCTGTGTTTGCGGCACTAAATCATATCCCCCGCCTCTGAGCCTGACATCACTAGACGCGTACCACCCATTTCACAACGCCAAAGCACGTCTCGTGTCAACATTCTCTGTGCCTCAGCTAATGACGTGTCGCCATGGATACGGCAGGAAGCCTCTTTCCTCGACAAGTATAAACAGAGCATTTCACAACACACAACAGCAGATTTTCTTTTCCATTCCTCTCGCTGTATTTCTTTGAGTATTCTGTGACTCGTTTCTGTGCTCTGGTCAGCTACCTTCGTTGCTTGTAGCAAGTGTAAACAGATACCAGTACGACTGCTATAAGTTATTTTCGTTTCTTTACCACACAATGGCAACAATAATGCCCTACCTGTACGAGCCCGAGTATTCCGAGGAGGAATTACTGGAAAGAGCAAGCTCTGTAGACGATGGGGATTTGGACAACAGTTGGGCAGACGTTTCAACAGATGAAGAGCCTGGGCCTAGTCGCATGGATGGTGTTTCCACCTGGTGCACCTGCAATCAGTGCGCACTAATGCCAACCGAGGTGGAGAACTGCTGCTGCCGAGAAAACTCTGGATGCTTGTCCTACATATCGCAAGGCGATCCACCGCCGCAATGCGTTACCGAGCTGCCAGACTTCACGGCAGTCTGTCTCACACGGTCCGTGTTGAGGATTTTGATGGTGCTTATGCACAAACTTCGCGCAACAGTTTGCCCTCGTAATCCAAGTAACAAGTAAGTGTAGTCTGGTTGTGATGTCAGTTAGGCCACTACTATTTCTTGGTTGTCCCCTATATTTTCGTAACTTCAAGATATCATTGTCATATCCATTTAGTCTTGTAATTCTCTAGTAATAGTCGCATAAAAGTCGTTCAATATTGTGCAGTGTCTAGTTAGCATTTTTCATGGAAAAAATGTCATTGCATACAAGAATTGTCATTGACAACTAAGGTTTAATACACTTATCTTGGTCATTTAAAAACAGATTGTATCTTTCTCTTTCATAGGTGGTACCGGCTGGTGGCCTATTGTTCGTACACATGATGGCTTCATGGGAGGCTTGGACACCACGTTCGATGAGTAATACCCACCTGTGTCATTGGCACCATTAGACAAACTTTCCCCAGCGACAGTGGTCAGTACAGGGGATTTTCCCTTGCTGAGCTGCAACCAGACCTTTACAATGTCTAGTATTATTGGGCCATCAAAATAAGAAACCAAATAAAACGCAACATATTTTTTTATCAATGGTTGTTTCAGTTTTTAAGTGAATCAAGTGTGTCTCCATTCAGCAGTGTTCCGGTGCCTTGTCTGCACGCCTCCCGGCCCATCCATCCCGCCCCACTCTATCAAAGGCAGTTCGCACCAGTAGATGTGCGCTGCCATGGGGGCCTATCAGGGGCACGAACGGCCAAGGTGCCAAACAACATGTACACTTCAAAAGGTATCAAGTGTGTCTCCATTCAGCAGTGTTCCGGTGCCTTGTCTGCACGCCTCCCGGCCCATCCATCCCACCCCCCACTATCAAAGGCAGTTCGCACCAGTGGATGTGCGCTGCCATGGGGTGCTGTCAGGGCCGCGAACGGCCAAGGTGCCAAACAACATGTACACTTCAAAAGGTATCCTACGCCCAGGGGCCATTGCTCACATGTCCTCCTCAGACCCCGTGTCTCCAGGCAGGCCTCCCCTGAAGCAGACCGTGCCCCTGCAATCCACATAAGTATGTCTCCATTCAGCAGTGTTCCGGTGCCTTGTCTGCACACCTCCCAGCCCATCCATCCCACCCCCCACTATCAATGACAGTTCGCACCAGTGGATGTGCGCTGCCATGGGGTGCTGTCAGGGGCGCGAACGGCCAAGGTGCCAAACCACATGTACACTTCAAAAGGTATCCTACGCCCAGGGGCCATTGTTCACATGGCCTCCCCAGACCCCGTGTCTCCAGGCAGTCCTCCACTGAAGCAGACCGTGCCCCTGCAAACCACATAATACCACGACATATACACGTCATTCATTCACAAACACACCCCTTTTTGTTATTCTTTATAAACCACTGGATATTTACCATGAGAGCATCTTTGAGCACAGCAAGTCAACTCGTGAACGTGCTACTCTGTGACCGCTTCAAGTGAACTCGTCAGTGTGCTACCTGTGAACATCTCCCTGTTCTCCTGCCACTGATTACTCTGCTTGCTGAATCCAACTGTTTGTTGGTCAAGGTAAGGGCATGTATCCTAATCATATCTCCTTAATTTGTAAATTTATATCTATTCCGAAGTATCTAACTCCGTACTGCTATGTTAATTTGTATCATTGCTATTGACTTGAGTTTCTTTTGTTATGTTATCGATATATCAATTTTTATCAGTGTCAATTGGCATCGTATTGCATCCTTCGCGGACCGTGTCTATAGTATAAGCATGTTTCCTTTTTGTGCATGATAGAACATTCAAGGGACGAGTAACATGTTCTGATTTTCAACACATCAATGAATCCTTTGTGAAATCTATCCTATAATACAGCCGCACAAGCTGCACTGGTTTTGTTGTGGTGCCCAAAAGAAAGCGTGCAATGAACAATGTATGGTCCAAATCATTCTTTCTCACATGCTTATGCAAAATATTTTTTTAATAATGTTGAACTTTATTTTGCAGAATTTACAACAATGCCTGCATGTTCTATTTTCGGTTGCCCTTCGAAGACCCATGACAAATCTGAAGGCATTACAATGCATGTATTCCCTAAGACTGTTGATCGAATAAGAGAATGGGTCAGACGTTGCGGATATCCACCGGAAGACCTTGAAAGTAGAGTCAAACAAATCTTGGAGGACAAGAGGGGTCATCGATACCGCATCTGCAGCCTGCACTTCTCCCGGATATGTACGACACATCCTTGTACACAAAGAGGAATCAACTGAGAACAACTCGGAAATCGCTCCCAAACGCTATTCCGACTTTACTCGTGAAAATGCCGCCACAGGTGAGTCACTCTTCCAGATGGGAGTAGTTTCTTACCTGTAACTCCATTTCTCCAGCGTTGGTATCTTTCATGGATTCACATGCTTAGAATATTCCCCGTCGTCAGACTGGGAACCCTCGGTACACATATATAGTCGTTTCCTATAGGAAAAAACTTCCGACACTTGTGTTTCCTATCCACGTCTACGTCCTCTCTGGGGCCGTTTACGCATGCCCCGTAGGACGTAGCGGTATAAAAGCCCCGCCCCCGCGGGTCCCGTCAGATTTTGGCCCCTCCAAAGTAGAAAGGAGAACCTGCTTATGCACATATCTTGCACATTGCATTCCGGGGAGGCTGGTGGGCGCATGTGAATCCATGAAAGATACCAACGCTGGAGAAATGGAGTTACAGGTAAGAAACTACTCCCTTGTCCAGCATTGGATCTTTCATGGATTCACATGCTTAGAATAGATTGTATAGCAGTATCCTAAAAGAAGGAGGTGAGAATGCAATGTAACATACATCACAAAAAAAAACACCCCAAAACCTAATATATAGGCACGTAAGCAGCAACATATTTTCTGATATATACATATTCATAATACATACATATATATATATACATATATATATATATATTGCTCAAAACAGACACACTAAAGAACCAGAATAGACAAGGCAAAAGACCAAAGCTTAACCGTTTTTGGCTTACCTCATTGAAACAGATGGCGCAGAACTGCCCGTCCCATCTGTACTTCATCCGCATGCTGCCTTTCCAGGCAGTAATGGCGTGTGAACGTGTGTGGGACTGACCATGCCGCCGCCTGGCAGATGTCTGTCAGAGGAATTCCTGCCCACAGCGCCGTGGAAGAGGCTGTCGATCTTGTGGAATGGGCTCTAGGGTGCCCTTGTAGGGGTCTCCCGGCCTTGGAGTGACTAAAAGCAATCGCCGACGAGACCCATCGAGCCAGTCCTTGCTTGGAAATTGCCTTTCCTCTCGTCGACGGACCGTATGCGATGAACAGCTGTCTGGTAGTTCTGAGTTCTTGTGTTCTTTGCAGATAAAATTTCAACGCCCTTTTCACATCTAGAGTATGAAGAGCCTTTTCCGCCGTCGATGACGGGGTCGCAAAGAAAGTAGGGAGAACAATGGTCGAGTGTTTGTGATAGACCGTCGGAACTTTCGGGACGAAAGTAGGATTAGTTGATAGTACCACTTTGTCCTTAAAGAATCTCATATACGGGGGGTCTCTGACCAATGCCTGTAGCTCCGATACTCTTCTAGCTGATGTAATGGCAATTAAGAAAGCCAGTTTCCATGACAGGAATTGCATGGATGAAGAGGACATTGGCTCGAAAGGTGGCTTCATTAAGTCCGCCAACACCACATTTAGACTCCATATTGGTGGGAACCGCTTCGTTGGGGCAAAAATTCGAAAAAGACCCCTCATGAAATGTTTCACCAGTCTGTCGCTGAATAACGGAGAGGACTGTCTCCTCCTCGTGAACCTTGAGATGGCCGCCAGGTGCACCTTTATGGATGACGAGGATAACCCACTCTCCGCCAGGTGAAGAAGATACGGTAAAACTTGCTCTGGAGTTACTTCTAAAGGCCGTATTTCATGTTGCGTTTGACACCACAAACAGAACCTTCGCCACTTGCAGATGTATGACTTGTTGGTGGAAGGAGCTCTAGCCGCCTGTAGAATTCTCCGGCAATCCGACGAAACTTTCAAGGTGCCAAATTCCGAAAAGTCAGGAGCCAGGCCGTCAGGTTGAGGCTGTCCGGATTGTGATGCCACACCGTTCCCTTGTCCCTGGACAGGAGATTCGGAACCTTCTGGAATGTTATCGGTTGTTCCAACGACAGATGCAGCAGGTCGGAAAACCAAGGTTGTCTCGGCCAATACGGTGCCACTAGAATGACCCGGCATTTGTATCTGCGTATCCACTGTACAGTTCTCCGTATAAGGGGAAACGGAGGGAAGGCGTACAGGAACTTGTCTGTCCATGGAAATGAGAACGCTTCCCCTAGGGATCCTTTCTGAGGCCATCTGCTCGCGAACTGCTCGCATTTCTTGTTTTCCTTCGTTGCGAAGGGATCCACTGAGGGGTGACCCCATCTTTTGAAGATTTTCTGCAGCTGAATGGTGTCCATCTCCCACTCCTGTATCTGGGCCATGCTTCTGCTTAGGGAATCCGCTTGTACGTTCTTCACTCCTGGAAGATGATGAGCCACTATAGATATGTTGTGTTTCAAAGCCCAATGCCATACCTTTTGAGCCTCCCCGGACAGGGTCCTGGACCTCGTGCCGCCTTGTTTTATCAAGTAGAACATGGCTGTCGTGTTGTCTGTCAGCACTCTTACTCTCAACCCCTTGATATGTGGGAGGAATGACCTCAAGGCCTATCTCACTGCCCTCAGTTCCAGTACATTGATATGTAGGAGTGATTCGGTCGGGGACCATCTGCCCTGGGTTTGGTAGTTGTCCATGTGTGCTCCCCAGCCTGTCAGGGATGCGTCCGTGATGATGGTTCGCTGAAATTCTGGTTCTTGTAGAGGTACTCCTCTGTCCAGGTTGTGAACGCTTTTCCACCATTGGAGGGCTCGGATGATTTCGTCGTCGTCGACGGTTACCCTGTCTGACCACCGACCCGTGGCCTGCTTCCATCTGTCCGCTAAGAATTCCTGAAGTGGCCTCATGAACAATCGACAGTTGGCTACTAGATGGATGCAGGAAGCCATGGAACCTAGGATCGCCACATACTTTCTCACTGAGAGTGTGTCATGTAAACATAGTTAACTCGTCAGTCGATTGATCTTTGACATTCTGTCTAGGGAAGGTTTCACTATTCCCGACTGGGTTTCGAATTGAGCTCCCAAGAACTTTAAGTTCTTTGATGGCCTTAGAGAGGACTTTTCGAAGTTCACTGCGAACCCCAGTCGTTGCAGAAGCTGTAAGGTAGCCTGTACGCTGTCGTTGGTCGACGCCGAGGAGGATCCCCTCACAAGCCAGTCGTCGAGGTACGGGTATACATGATGCCCTTTCTTTCTCAGCCAGGCTGCCATGGGTGCCAAACATTTTGTGAACGTTCTTGGGGAGGATTTGAGACCAAACGGAAGCACTGCAAATTGGTAGTGTGTCCGACCTACCATGAACCTCAGAAACTTTCTGTGTTTTTGACACATAGGTATGTGGAAGTACGCGTCCTGTAGATCCAGCGACGCCAAAAAATCTCCCACTTGAATTGACCTGATTACTTCCTGCAGCGTGAGAATTTTGAATTTTTGGCTCTGTAAGGTCTTGTTGAGGTCGCGCAGGTCGAGAATGGGACGCCACTTTCCGTTTGGCTTTTTTACCACAAAACACTGTGAGTATACCCCTTGGCCTTTCTGCGATGCAGGAACCACTTCTATGGCACCTTTCTGTAACATAAGTGCTACTTCCTGCAGCAAAACGCTCAGATGTGGTTGGGGTAGGAATACCGGTGGACATTTTGGAGGTTTGCATTTGAATAGTAGCGAATGTCCGTACCTCACTGTGTCCAACACCCACTGATCTGTTGTGATGTCCTCCCATTCTTTGACGCAGCTTGACACTCTTCCTCCCAGAACGGTGCGCTTCCCGTCATTGCTGGTCTTTTTGTTTGTTCGTCGACGAGGGATAGGCCGGCCGTCTCTTGGATGACTGGAAATTTCTGCGCCGGCTTGAGTTTTGAGAGGCGCGTCTATATCCCTGGGAAGGGTATGCTGATCTGCCAAAGGATCTATCCCTGGATGCAGAGAATCTTGAATTGCCCGATGCCCCTTTAAAGGGACGAAAAGATCGAAAAATGTTTCCACTTTGAAGGGCACCCAACGAGCGTGCCGTATCCGAGTCCTCCTTCATGCCTTTCAGGGCCTCATCCACCTTTTCTCCAAAAAGAAGGTCACCTTCGAAGGGCATGTCCAATACTTTATACTGCACCTCGGGCCTGAAGTTGGTGCACTTAAGCCAAGCCTGGCGTCTAAGAACAACCCCGTTGTTTACTTGTTTAAAGCCCGACTCCGCCAGGTCCACCGCTATGTTAATTGCATGATTCAATGCTTCTTCGCCCTCTCGTACCAGAGACATAGCCGTTTTTCGATGTTCCTCCGGAAGGTGGTCCAGTATAGGGGCTAGTCTGTGCCACATTTCCCTGTCGTACCTGGCGACAATAGCCAAAGAGTTGGCTGCTTTCACAGTTGTAGCACCCACGGATAGTACCTTCGTACCAAACACATCTTGGCGCCTTGCCTCATTATCCGGAGGGGTAGAGCACTTGTGTTGGGCCCTCGCTTTCCTTGTCGCTGCTGCCGACACCACTGAGTCAGGTGTAGGTTGGGACGAAAGACATTTCGGGGTAGAGTCTGGCACTTTAAACTTCTTTTCAATGCGGCCTTTGACGGCCGGTTCAGAAAACGGGTGACGCATGGTTTGAACACCTTCTTTCCAGACATGATCTAAAATGGGTATTGAGAATACTGAATGTCTATTCTTACCCATATGGTCGAACAGAAAACAGTCCTTTTTCTCCTCCTGCTGGACCAAGCCAAAATCCTTGCATGCCTTTTCCATCATTGAATGAAAAGCGCCAATATCGTCTGGTGGAGACGGGTGAGTGGGGCTCTTTGGTGTTTCCAATTCAACATCCGACACCCAGGATGGATCCCTAGATGGAGACAGGGAGATATCCGATACCGATCCTCGGTCAGATACAGAGTCCGACAGCTCACCCTCCTCTTGGACCACTGGAGTCACCGGGACTCTGGTCGTTTGGGTTGGACGATATGACGGGCCTGGCTCGTCGACGGGAGGCGTTGACGGGTTCACTGGTGGAAGCCTTTCATCCAACGATTTCAGCAGCGAGTGCAATGAGGACAGGACCTCCATGGACAGGGCCGATTGTGAGTTTGAAAACTGGGTAAACACCTGAGAACAGGTCGCTCGTGATGGTGACTTGGCTCGGAGCCCAAGATCTTCCGGGCCCGCAATCCTGAAGCCGTCGTCTTCCTTCGAGGAAATCGACGCTGCTTGTTCCTGCAGCAACGTGTCCGGCAACACCAGATCAAAAACCGCTGGTCTCCATGCCTGAACTTCGGTCGACGAGGGCATCGTCGCCGTCGTCGGCAGCGGGTTGATGACGGGGGAAACCAACTGCGTTAGCGGCAGTGATGACACTGACTGGTTCGTCGTCGTCGTTGACGGTGGGCCTGCAGGTGGCTTAGGCGGTCCCGCCTTCACAGAGCTCTCCCTGCGCTTTTCCGACTCTCTACTCGTGGCAGATCTATGAGGATCGCCCGAGGAGGATTTTGGCCTTTCCTTTCCATGATTTTTCGACGATGAAGACTTTTTTGAAGATTCTTTTGAAGAGTCTTTGGAAGAGTGGCTTCGTGGAACATCCTTTTCCGCCGGTCGAGTTTTCTTTGCCGGTGGTTCCGACGAGGCTGAACGGCGTGGGGCTCCCGCTGTTTTCGTCGAGGCCACGCTGCGCACGGAGCCAACCTCCGACTGAGGATATGCTCCCGCCCCGTCATTTAACCACGACACCAGTCGCCGACTCCGATCTTTCAGGGTTTTCTGGGAAAAACCTTTACATATTTCGCACTGGTCTGCCGAATGGTGAGGGTGGAGGCAATATATACAATCTAGAAGGCCGTCCACCTCGTAAACCTTTTTCAATCCGCACGTGGCGCACGGGCGGAAGAGCGGTTTGCCCGACATCCTGGTAAGACCAATAACCTTTCGATCAAAAACGAGTAATTTCAACAATAACCTAGAAAGTAGAGACTACGCGAGGAGATCCCACTATCTTTGGAGACGGTTGAAATCTGACAGGACCCGCGGGGGCGGGGCTTTTATACCGCTACGTCCTACGGGGCATGCGTGAACGGCCCCAGAGAGGACGTAGACGTGGATAGGACACACAAGTGTGGGAAGTTTTTTCCTATAGGAAACAACTATATATGTGTACCGAGGGTTCCCAGTCTGACGACGGGGAATATTCTAAGCATGTGAATCCATGAAAGATCCAATGCTGGAGAATTAGCTTTATGCCTGTATTTTCGGTGTAAATGCCACTTATAGTACTTTCCATATTTATGTGATTGAATAGCTGTTGAAATAATGACCTTTTTTGCTAAACATCAGTCCTTGTTTTGTAGAACCCACATAGAAAAATGATTTATGGTGACGGATAACTCTGCAATATTATGCATTTCAATAAGTGTAATTTTCTCGTATCCAGTCTCCTTACATGCCATTTTGTAATGTTGGAATTTCTAAATCGAATAATACTTTCCCTTTACCACTCCATGACTATCCACCGAATATGAAGGAACAGGATTCAACATCCATGTCTTGCCTGGAGTCATCAACCACTTCGAGCGCATATCAGGTAATGTTACCTAGCTATTCTGTTCCAGACTGGTTTTATGCACGGAATTCTAGATAATGTGATCATATTTTCGCAACGTATCATTGCATTACATAATGTTTCTTTACTACTTTACTGTTGATATGTACCTTTGTCATCTTTCCAAATTGTGTGTCCAGTTTACAATCTTTTCGACCTTACTAATGCAAGTACTGTGTTTCAGGGAGATGCTGAAGCGTCCACTACAATCTGAACACCCCTCATAGTCGATCCGGTGTCAGAGGTATGGGTCTTCATGGCTTAATAGGACGAGATAATCTGATCATATTTTCATATTGTGCAATTGTTTTACACAATGTTTCATTCCTACTCTACTATTGATATGTACCTTTGTCGTCTTTCCAAATTGTGTGTCCCGTTTACAAGCTTTTCGTCCTTACTAATGCAAGTAAGAATATTTGGTTTTTGGCAGTTGACTTGCAAGCTGAATAACTGCTGGACCTACAAACGGGATTAGACCTAGGCCACAAAACATTCTAGGCATGCAATAAGTACTGACTGTGAAAGCATGACATGGGGTAGGAGGCCATGAGATAAGTAGAGGTGGCCCTATTATTAGACACATTTTGACTCCATTTTTATCTTACACCGACTATAATTTGGGAATAGGGGGCATTCTGTCATTGGCAAATTTCATCTACAGCTGAGCAGCACCACAAACAACGAGCAGTGATAGACCCCAATTGTCTGTTGCTGTGCTTCAAAATTCATGTTCTCACGGATGCGTTGACACGGGATGTTGCAAAGTAAGAATGTATGTTCATTTTGAGTGAAGGTCACCAGCTTTGAATTTTTGCTTGGGAGCTGGGAGGCCCCACTGACCTTGATAGGCAGGGACCATTCCGAAAGGGATTGAATTGAAGGGGGGTGTAATAACATATGATATGATAAGGTTGCACATTCCAAAACTGCACCTAGTTACATATATGTTCAGTTTATGAGAAAACGTTGACACGAACGGAGGAGTCTGCATTACGGTCTGCATTACGCCTAGAGAATGGAAATGCCGAATATGATGTATGTTTCTCTTTAGACGATTTCATACCAGAACTAATCGAAATACAAATAGCTGACCGTTACTGCTGGGTGACATTGTACTTGTTCGTTCTGTTTGACATATTGCAATGAAGTGCTAGTATAACCTTTGTGTGCAGGGCTATCTACCGGGCACATGGGCAGGCCAGCATCGAGATGCATGTAGACCACCACTCGTTTCTCCCTGGCTCTACGCTAATAAATCATTACATTGTATTTGCACCTCGAATTCTTGCCCCAGTTTACACATTACGTTTAGAGCTCAACATTTTCATTTGCACTATCCTCGGAAGCAAATAGCAGAGTACTTTGATATTCCACATTGTATTCTCTCGGTTCACATTGTGTCACCTCTGCGCTAATAAAGGACATTATTAATTGTGATAAAGATCGGCTACTGAGACACTTTTCGATTTTTATCTTTTGAAAACAGGTGCATCGTGCCGTTCTGCGATTGTCATCTATTCCAGACCCCGACTGATGGCTTCTTCAACCGCCAGCTGCAGCTACATGTCAATCACTGCATCTACTTGACCGTATTTTGGGACAGACAAGGTCCAATATGTCCGTACGCGGTACCAGCGATTAGGAGCAACATGACAATCTTTACAGTGGTCTAGTGCCAAGTTGAAGTACCAGCTTTGCAATTCACCGTGCGACCAAAGTACTTCGTTTACCCAAAACGAACACCCTGTGTACCCAAAAGGAACAGCGCATGACTCATGATAAACATTTGCGGATTAATGAAACGAGAGCAAAGAAAAGAAGTTCCATTTTAATTGATTAGG
Organism: Ambystoma mexicanum; assembly: GCF_040938575.1. Taxonomy (NCBI): domain Eukaryota; kingdom Metazoa; phylum Chordata; class Amphibia; order Caudata; family Ambystomatidae; genus Ambystoma; species Ambystoma mexicanum. The sequence continues at coordinate 869,485,094 of NC_090931.1, forward strand.
TCAGACGCCGAATGTTATCAAAACATTTAATGTGAAATAAATGCACTTTACCAATTGTACAGTCTTGTTGTTTCCTTTTAAAGTACAGTTTCATATTCCTAATTGTGACGTGCCGCGATGTGAGACGATGTGTGTTGTTTTCCGGGTTCCGCGTCTAGTCGTGTAGGTGACGACTGGGCACGTTTGGCCACGCTGCCCAGCAACGTCACGGAGAGAGGCAGAGAAAATAAATGATTTGGTGATGTCAGGCTCAGGGGCGGAGATATAATTTAGTGCCGCAAACGCTGATCACCCAGGGCGATGCGGCAAGTGATAAGATTATCACAAGATGGCCACGCCCTGCTGCCTGATTTTGCTTTTGTTCATGAGACGAAAACTCAGGTAAGGTACATATGAAATGTTTGTACGATCGATCGAATTATGGTTAAAAGCACATGGCCGAACCATAGGGACATTAATATTTCTCACCGAACCATTCCTTTAACTTGAACAGTACGGCATTTCTTGGAAGGGCTAATATATTCTTAAAGCAAGCATGCAGCAATAGCCTTAGAAGGTGGTACACGTAGGACTCTATTGCCTGCCACTCTGCCTCCTGGTTCAAGCTTCCAAGCAGCTGCGGGAGTTCTATGCAATCAGACTGGCCAAAATGCCCACCTACAACCCCATATGTGGGGTAGTTCATCCAATCATGATTTGCACGTGGTCTTTTCCGTTTCTGTAACGGCTTGGCAGGTGAAGAAGGATGTTCTGGAGGGTTGCCCAAAGCAATGCTGGAGGTTAAGATGTATTCTAAACCTTCCCTCCACCACCTCTTTTGTTTTGAGGCAGAGTCTCCAACAGTGGTAGCCAGTTGCCCTCCCCAAGGCCCCCAATCTACATAGTGGTATTGAGGTCATCCACCCATATCATCCCTTTAATTTGAAAGCACGCCAATCTGCAGCCAGCCTGTTATTCTTTAAGTGGAACACCTAAAGAAGGCATGATGCCCACTGATACGGTGTGCCACCTGCTCATTCCCAGCTTTGACTTCTCACATGAGTACCATTTGACTGGTATTGCTGTAGCAGGGCAGTCTTGCCTGAATTATCCCTTACGAAGCTGTTTCTTGTGTAGACTCGTGTGACGGTACTCTGAAGATAAAGTATATTGGTCCCCACTGTGCTGAATTCACATTCTAGCTTAGTTTTATATTTGGTATCATGCCCTGCACCACTAAAACGAAGAATGAGGAGTGCTCTTGGATTCTCCCTGCCTAATAGTTTCCTCCATTAGCACCCAGGGCAGGGGCAGCAGCCATTCAGGTTCCTTGAAATCCGGGCTGAAACCGTAATCTCACCGCACGTTCCATGTAACCCGCAGGCTGCCTCCCTCGCCGCAGGAGGCTATCTTCCCCACACACTCCCTTTTTAAAAACTTTTCCCAACCCCCTATCCCAGACCAACATACCTGATTGTTCCGTTTTCCCTCCTCACTTTTCCAGCCACAAAGGTAATAGAAGAGAGTCTCCGTAGAGTCCTGACTTCTACAACCATGGTGGCCATTTTGGATAAGTGAAATGAAAATTTTTTTTTTTTTTTAGATCCCTGGGTTACCACTTTGTGGGGTGGGGAATAGTGGCAACAGCCTGAAGCTCTTGTTAACCGTCCTCACTTCACACAGGCTGTTAACTCGGGCTGCCGGGCAGTTACCCCCAGTTCCAGCGCTTGGAACGGGGTGCTAACGCCACATTAGACACATCATTCATGCAACACTCAGTGTACCACTGCCCACTGTTAATAAAGGAAGGGAGACAGGTTGTCCGCCAACGAAATGTTGCCTCTTCAGCACCAACATGATTTACAATGTTCACTACCTTCACGTTCTTTGAGGAGAACTGCTCTGGTGGAGCACATTCATAAAGGCTAGACGTAAAATCATTGGCTAGCTTCCTTTTATTACTAAGATCAAAGGTCGACATGAGCTTGGATTATAGCAACAGCGGAGATCTGAATAGGTCTGTATCACTAAGAAAATGACTCTGGATATCCTCATAAATAGAGCTCTGAGTGAATGGGTCAGGGTGTTAAATTAAACAGAGTCATGTGTGAGGATCGGGACCTAACTATGAGGGTGACTGGGTGATATCAAGGGTATACCACTCTCAGCGTGTCTGCATATTTTACGGGGCGTAGTTCTAAATGTCACCACAAGGAGCAGAGTTTTGAATGAGCCTGGGCATTATAAAGAACAGAACTCTGAATACATGTGAATGTCATCAGGCTCAGAGTTCTGAGTCATGTATGTTATTATCAGTAGCAGAGTTGTGAGGGACATCACAGCTCTGGGCGAGCCTGACATTTACGAGAAGCAGGGACCTGAGTGGCTCTCAGTATTATCAAGCATTAGGTCAGTTTGTAACAGTGAAAATTAACAATTATTTTGTGGGTTTTGTAAGGCACTAATTGCTTTCATTAAATTTCAGCTGTTGTTAAGCATCAGTTGATGGGGAATCTATGAGCATATTTGAAGAAGAAACAAACCATTTATGAGGAAATAACTGAATTCAGTGTAGTGTTTGCCCAGTGAAAAAGAAACATTAGTACCCGGCAAGGTGGGTGTGGTGGCCTCCCAGCCAATCAGGAAGCTCAGATCCAGGCCCCCCCTCCCCCCGAGCCTCCTCAGAAGTGTTAGGCTGCCATCTTCCCCGCCGTGATCCCTCTTCCTTCCTTCTCCCCACCCCACAAATGCCAATTTCCATGTCGCACCCTAACCCCACCCCCTTTCCATGTGCTCCCTTGTCCGTCTGTGTTCGCGGCAAAGGCCATCATGGAAGGTGAGAAGGGACTACATGTATTTCCCGTCTCCCTAACCAATGGTGGCCATCTTTCATTGTAGTTTTTTTTCAAATTGAGAAATGGCAAATACGCGCTGGGATGCTAATAGTAATACACCCCTCTGTGTGGGCGGGAACTTTACTGGGGCAGGTAATGCCCCAGGGCTAACGTTCTAACTCGGCCATGGTGCATTACCTGGCCCGGTAAAGCCCCCGCCTGTTGGGGGTTTACTGCTTAATTATAATACACAATGAAATAGAAACACAATGTAAAATCATTACAGAAAAGCGGCCTCTTTGCTGGTTGCAATGGGACCAAGTTCAGTGGAGGTGAAGTGTCTCTTCTAGGCTCCAGCAAAGCTCCCTGGAGTAAGTGCAGAACGGAAGGATACATCTTGTCATGCTGCCCCTGGATTCAGACTCCTAGCAACCCAGAAGCAAACGCTTTGAGTTGGATCTACAGCATTTAATGCCTTTTAGCGTCCACAGGATGAGTGGTGCTGCTATTGCCACTCAACACAAACTTTGAATCGCTTGCTGCATTGTGAGCCATCCAGATGCAGGCTCAATCAATTGAAGTGGACCATTAAGCCTTGACCGGATCAGAGGCTCTACATTGTGGGGGCAACTGACTCGAGCTTCACCCAGCAGAACCAGCATCTCACTGCCGACTCAACCGCGGCCCTAAACCATTGAAACCCATCATCCCACTATCTCAAATGCAGCCTCGATCCCTCAGGAGTCCTACACCATTGGAACGACTTGACGCTGGTGGCCAGTGACATCAGTTAGACTCAAACTACTTGACACCAGCTCAACCATGGCAAAAGCACCTAGAAGCCACCCAGCTCAATGCTGTTAAACATCAAAGACACAAATAAAGGTACTTTGAGAGGCGTTGTTCCCCTAATCCACTTTCTGGGAGCATAGTTGCTTTTAAACCCCCCTTCTCTACCTTGTTCTCCTAAAACATCTTTGAACTGAAGCATTGTTGCCGATCAATTGCCTGAACCCTCCGGCTCATCTACCCAGAGTGGTCTCACACAATAGTCTGCATTCTTTATTTCTCTTTCACAGGTGTGTTTTTTTTCTAATGTTTTCTGATGAGTTATTTGCATTTTATTGATTAAAACAATATATTTGTATAGAAATTTGAGTGAACATTATTTTATTTCGTGAACGATTGTACTTACGTTGTTTGAGTCACTACTGTTACCAGCTAACACACCTCCTGAACAGAATTACCCTGCCCCCAGCCCATGTCACCAAAAGAAGCAAAGGAGTAGTGCCTGTCGGACTGTGCTTGTTTCACCTTTAAGAGTGGGATCCCTTCTGGCTTAGTAGGAGTGGGGGGCCGAGCGGGCAGTTTAGCCAAGCCACTACTGATCCCTCTACTCCTGTAGAACTGTAGCCAGTGTGTCACAAGGGGAACTGCAAAAGGAAGAGGAGAAGTCAAGGGGCTGCTGAGGAAAGAGGGCAGGAGAGAGGGTGCACACAAGAGGAGAGCGTGGGGAGAATCGTCCCCAGGGGGCAGATACATGTAGGAAAAAAGGTGGGAGGGAGGAAGGTTAACATGTGATAAGTGATTAAACTGAAGATGTCTCGAGGTAATTTTGCGATACTTAACCTGTATTGGAACCACTCTGACATATCAGAGCAGACATTCTTTGCAAGAAGTCATACGGATGTTAGATCTTATAAACACCGGCACTAATATACTTAGCACAGGGATTGCAGGAGATCTCAATATAAAGTGTATTACTGACAACGAAAAAGAACTAACCGACTCTGCAAGGAAATGGATTGCTCTGATGGAATTTGAAGGCAATTCATAATGTTGAATGGAACAATGAAAGGTGACATCCCGCCTAAAGCTACATGAAAACGCGGTCATTCGGAATCAATAATACATTATATCTTTATCCAGAGAAACATGTTAAATGACATCCTACATTTTTAGATAAGTGAACAATATGAAAGTGACCATGATTTATTTGAACACACATGGAAATGGTAGATAATAGATAATAACATACACTATTATAGGCCCACTCTAACACTATCAGGTGGTAGGAACCGATATAGATGGACTTAGGAAACTTTAACAAAACTTAATAAATATATGTCCACCCAAAATGTGAAGCTTGACTCCAAAATAGATAATCTGGAGGGTCGATATGAAGCTGTAATGAACTTGTTCAAACTGCAGCCATCAAACACGTTAAAACCATGCTAAATGCATAAACAGGTGTTTGACCCAGAACTTGCTGATAAAAAAAGAAAACTAAGAACAGAGATAAGAGTAGCTATAGAGCAAGATTTGAATCCAAAACCTAATTAGATATATCATCTTAAAATGACATATCGAAATTGGTGCAAAGCACAGCGAGCCAAACTTTTATCAGCAAGATGGCGAGCATATGCTAGACATCATTGCATCAAAAAATAGTGGCCAAATTTGGGCCACTTTGAATAGCTCTTATCGAACAAACCAGCTTGCCCTCCAGGTGAATGCTGTACAAGAGTCAAGCTGGGTTATCTATTATAGACAACTGTATGGTGTATGTACATATCCTCATGAAACGGTTATTATAACATGGAATACTGAAACCACTCTGATCATTGATAGTGAGAATGTTCTCCATCTGATACGAAAACTCAGTAAATCGAGAGCCCCTGGCCCAGGTGGCCTAACAAATGTAATGTTGAAGGCCCACCCGGAAGCGTGAGCAGAAATTCTGTTTATTATTTTCCATATAATACTTCAATCACAAAGACTACCCCCCACCTGGAAGAAATCTATTATCATTCCAATCTTTAAACAAGGTGACTGTGAACTCCCACATAACTATTAGCCTATAGCCCTACTTGAAATCCCGGGAAAATGTTTTGCTAGTCTCCAGTTGAGAGATTTGACAAGATGGGTGAACCAAAACAATCTGGCAGACACTTTCCAAACAGGGTTTACACCAGAGTTAGGCACTGCAATACATATTTTGGTACTTTCGCGGATAAACCGCCCAGCCCAGCAAACAAAACAGCCAACATATTTGGCTTTTATAGATTTCAAAACTGTTTTCGACTCAGTTTCAAGACACCATTTATTTAAGTAGTTTGAAAAAGCAGTGTCCACGATACATCCTAGCCATAATTGGCCAGTTCCACACAGGCACATCAATACAGATTAGACTCTCCCAAGAAGGTCAATTATCCACCCAAATTAAAACGTAGAAAGGCCTAAAGCAAGGCTGTATACTTGCAGCAACTTTGTTTAACTTTTCTACCGAGGACATCGGAAACCATCTGAAAGCAGTAACATCTGATCCACCTAGATTAGGCACAACCTTGTGCCTGTGGTTGCAATATGCCAATGATTTGGTTTTACCATCTAAAACCCCAACTGGCCTGCAGAAACTATTAACAGCTTTGGAAAACTATGCTGTAATTAACCATCTCCCATTCAATCATGATAAAATCAAAGTCCTGGTCTGTGGAGAATCCAAACACAAAGCCAGACAAAACTTTACAAGGAAGCTATATTCCTGTGCCATAGAGAGAGTGGACAAATATTGCTATTTAGGGTTAAATATGAACAATACCCTATCGTTTCTACCATACCATCTAGACCTAAAAAAAAAAAAGATCCAAACAGCAATTTCACAAGCCAAGTTGGTTCACTAAAAGTTTGGGAAGTTTTCGTACAAAACCTTTCCTCACTTACTATAAACAGAACGTTGTTCCCATATTAACCTATAGAGCGGAGACCAGGCCTTATCTGGGAATACATTTCTGGATTAGACTAGAAGGACAATTTTGGAAGAAGGTATTATCCCTATCCCTAAGTGAACCCATGGGAATTATAAGGCATGAGCTGGGTTTATTATCACTGCCTATTATGGTGGTTTGGAAAATGATAGCATTGTACAGGAAATGTTTGATAACGACTTAACCTTGCTATAAATCTTGACAAAACTGGTTAACCCAACTATGTTATGTTATGTTATTTTGCACTTATATAGCGCCTTATATACCATTGGTATGGTCTGAAGGCGCTGGTAGGTTGAACGCCCTTGGGAACCGAAGTTCTGGTCAGTAGAGGGAGAAGAGAGAGTCCAAAGGTGCGTGTGCGCATCTGGTATGTGTGCAGCTGGTGCGAAATTCCTGTGGTAGCTGCTTCCTAGCGGTAGGTGTGGTGGCTGATCGGTCAGGAGTATGTGTTCGATCTGGCCGTGATTATCCAGACTGAGAGTGGCAGCGTTAGGCCTGAGGAGAACGCCTGGCTGGGGGTGCGAGACCAGCAATGATTACTTAGAATGATGGGGAGTGAGCGGCAGATGTTGATATGAGAACAGTTATACCGAATGGTGTCATAGTATCTCTGTTGTCTAGTTGAGTGGTGGTGTAAGGAGAGAGTAAGCGTGGGGTGTGATATGAGGTATGCTCTTTTAAAGGATCCATGCATTCCAAGGCATAATACGGACGTCTTGCAATTCTGCAATTCGTCCACTCTCCACACATCAGCTCTCCACACTCCTCCGCTCTCCACACTCCTCCGCTCTCCACACTCATCTGCTTTTCGCACTCATCCGCATTTTGCACTCACCCGCATTTCGCACTCATCCGCTCTCCATACACATTCACTCTCCACACTCATCCGCTCTCCACACTCATCCGCTCTTCACACTCATCCGCTCTTCACACTCATCCGCTCTTCACACTCATCTGCATTTCGCACTCATCGGTATTTCGCACTCGTACACTTCTAATGCAAATGGTCACTGCTTCTAAATGCAGTTGGGTATACTTCTAAATTCAACTTTCTCAGAGAGGCTATTGGGCGCAACTTCTAAATGCAATTGGGTACACTTCTAAATTCCACTTTCTCAGAGAGGCTATTGGGTGCAATTTCTAAATGCAATTGGGTACACTTCCCATGCAAATGGTCACAGCTTCTAAATGCAATTGGGTACACTTCTAAATTCTACTTTCTCAGAGAGGCTATTGGGCACAATTTCTAAATGCAATTGGGTACACTTCTAATGCAAATGGTCACAGCTTCTAAATGCAATTGGGTACACTTCTAATGCAAATGGTCACAGCTTCTAAATGCAATTGGGTACACTTCTAACGCAGATGGTCACAGCTTCTAAATGCAATTGGGTATACTTCTAATGCAAATGGTCACAGCTTCTAAATGCAATTGGGTACGCTTCTAAATTCCACTTTCTCAGAGAGGCTATTGGGTGCAGCTTCTAAATGCAATTGGGAACACTTTTAAATTCCACTTTCTCAGAGAGGCACTTGGGGACACTTCTAAATTCCACTTTCCCAGAGAGGCAATTGGGTACGTTTCTAAATTCCACTTTCTCAGAGAGGCTATTGGGCGTAGCTTCTAAATGCAATTGGGTACACTTCTAAATTCCACTTACTCAGAGAGGCTATTGGGTGCAATTTCTAAATGCAATTGGGTACACTTCTAATGCTAATGGTCACAGCTTCTAAATGCAATTGGGTACACTTCTAGATTCCACTTTCTCAGAGAGGCTATTGGGCACAATTTCTAAATGCAATTGGGTACACTTCTAATGCAAATGGTCACAGCTTCTAAATGCAATTGGGTACACTTCTAACGCAGATGGTCACAGCTTCTAAATGCAATTGGGTATACTTCTAATGCAAATGGTCACAGCTTCTAAATGCAATTGGGAACACTTCTATTGCAAATGGTCACAGCTTCTAAATGCAATTGGGTACGCTTCTAAATTCCACTTTCTCAGAGAGGCACTTGGGTACACTTCTAAATTCCACTTTCTCAGAGAGGCAATTGGGTACGTTTCTAAATTCCACTTTCTCAGAGAGGCTATTGGGTGCAATTTCTAAATGCAGTTGGGTACACTTCTAATGCTAATGGTCACAGCTTCTAAATGCAATTGGGTACACTACTAGATTCCACTTTCTCAGCGAGGCTATTGGGCGCAATTTCTAAATGCAATTGGGTACACTTCTAATCCAAATGGTCACAGCTTCTAAATGCAATTGGGTATACTTCTAATGCAAATGGTCACAGCTTTTAAATGCAATTGGGTACAGTTCTAAATTCCACTTTCTCATAGAGGCTATTGGGCGCAATTTCTAAATGCAATTGGGTACACTTCTAATGCAGATGGTCACAGCTTCTAAATGCAATTGGGTATACTTCTAAATTCCACTTTCTCAGAGAGGCTATTGGGCGCAATTTCTAAATGCAAATGGTCACAGCTTCTAAATGCAATTGGGTACACTTCTAATGCAAATGGTCACAGCTTCTAAATGCAATTGGGTATACTTCTAAATTCCACTTTCTCAGAGAGGCTATTGGGCGCAATTTCTAAATGCAAATGGTCACAGCTTCTAAATGCAGTTGGGTACACTTCTAATGCAAATGGTCCCAGCTTCTAAATGCAATTGGGTACACTTCTAGTGCAAATGGTCACAGCTTCTAAATGCAGTTGGGTACACTTCTAATGCAAATGGTCACAGCTTCTAAATGCAATTGGGTACACTTCTAGTGCAAATGGTCACAGCTTCTAAATGCAATTGGGTACGCTTCTAAATTCCACTTTCTCAGAGAGGCTATTGGGTGCAGCTTCTAAATGCAATTGGGTACACTTCTAAATTCCACTTTCTCAGAGAGGCTATTGGGCGCAATTTCTAAATGCAAATGGTCACAGCTTCTAAATGCAATTGGGTACACTTCTAATGCAAATGGTCACAGCTTCTAAATGCAATTGGGTATACTTCTAAATTCCACTTTCTCAGAGAGGCTATTGGGCGCAATTTCTAAATGCAAATGGTCACAGCTTCTAAATGCAGTTGGGTACACTTCTAATGCAAATGGTCCCAGCTTCTAAATGCAATTGGGTACACTTCTAGTGCAAATGGTCACAGCTTCTAAATGCAGTTGGATACACTTCTAATGCAAATGGTCACAGCTTCTAAATGCAATTGGGTACACTTCTAGTGCAAATGGTCACAGCTTCTAAATGCAATTGGGTACGCTTCTAAATTCCACTTACTCAGAGAGGCTATTGGGTGCAGCTTCTAAATGCAATTGGGTACACTTCTAAATTCGACTTTCTCAGAGAGGCTATTGGGTGCAGCTTCTAAATGCAATTGGGTACACTTCTAAATTCCACTTTCTCAGAGAGGCACTCGGGTACACTTCTAAATTCCACTTTCTCAGAGAGGCAATTGGGTACGTTTCTAAATTCCACTTTCTCAGAGAGGCTATTGGGCACAGCTTCTAAATGCAATTGGGTAGACTTCTATGGATAAACTATTGAAACCTCAGATGACTGTGCCACTCCAATGCATGGAAGCTGTTGACATAACAAAAGAAATGTTGATTGATAACCCAAGTCGAGCCAAAACTAAACTGTATGTATGCATGTATGTATTTAATTTTTGTATAGCGCCGGTAGCCCGCGGGCATCAGGGCGCTAGTACATAAAACACTGATACTGCAAGACAGACAACAAGTACGAGACGGACGATGAGTACAAATAGCTACTGCCTAAAGAATATCCCTGAGAGATGGCCTTCGCCCGAATTCTCATCTAAAGAGGTGTGTCTTCAGCAACTTCCTAAACGCGGAGTGATTAACTTCCGACCTAAGGGATTCGGGGACGCTGTTCCACAATTTAGGAGCCAGCACAAGAAAAGATTATGGTGGTATGACTGGCAGGAGACAAGGCAATTGTGTGAGAGTTACCAATAGTTCCAAGAAAATAGCTTTGCGCTAAAATCTTTGAACCTGACAGAACAATACTTGATCAAATTCCCAAATCTCAAATATAGAAATATGTTTTTAAGGATATGATTTAATCAATTGCCAACCAGCGACTTAATAGGCATGAGAGCGAAGGCACCCTTCATTGATAGGACCTGTAAACATTTCAAAAATCGTGGCATTCTGGAAACATTAAAACATATTATGGTAGAATGTCCGGCACTGTTTGATGTTAGAAAGTTATATCTCCAACATCTGTTTGCAAACCGAAATGGCTTAACTCCTGAAGAGCTATGGTCTGTAATTTTTAAAGGTCAACAGATATCTGTGATTTTAGTGGCAATTACATTTTTAGAACTACCTGTTTTGACATTAATATTAGAATGAATTTGTGCTTACCTCAATTTGTATGTATTTATACACAATACCATATCTAGTAATCTGTTTTAAGAGTCCCTTTTTAATATCTTGCAATTTTTCTTATGTTTTTTCTCCTTTTTCTTATTTTTTTAAGTTTGTAATAATAATCGATGATATCTGTGCTTTGTCATGTATAGATATAAAAATGCCATATCATATGATGTGAAAACAATTGAATTTAGTATATATTGAAAGGTTGCACTTTTCTACAACCATATCAATAAAAAATAAAAAATTAAGTGATCAATTGAGAGATAGAGAGATGCATACAATCTGGGGAAAGGAGTGAGTAGGAAGATAGGTGTGCTCTCCCTTTGAATCCAGGTGATACATAGCACTGCTCTTTGTGCATAGACGGGACCCAGGATGTAAACATTGTTGTTTGTACAACTAACCCACTTCTCCCCTCGCACACCGCACTGTCGTAATTTAGCGGATTATACGGTTCCACACACTCTGCATTGACATATACCACAAACACTATTGTGCACGATCTCTGCCGTAAGAATGAAGCTACCTTTAATGACAGAAAATCATATTGCAGCTTCCCACATAATTCTCTATCTCCTTAAACACAATCCACTCTGTTTAATTCATAGTTTCCCTCTGCTGCGCCCATCCACATGCCATTCAGACATGGGTGACAAACAGGGTCTTGGCCACCCTGACATAACTTTAATTTTTAATGGCTGAAATGCACACATGCATAAAAGCACCCCCCAATTCTCCCAAATTTGGGCACCGGACCCTCCTAGGGCATTCAATCAACAAGCGCATTGGAGTCATAATTATAGTGGAAGGCGCTATACAAGGGACTGGGGGGACACTGTGACTGACGCGCCGCAGTACTCTTGTAGTGGCTGTTAAGAAGAAGGAAAGGCTGCAGAGCAAGGAAGTGAAGGTGAGAGGTAAAGCCAAAGGACAAAGTGATGCAGAAGAGAGTGGGTTTGCAGGGAGATGGAGATGTTGGGAGAGTGAGGAGAAAGTGGGATAGTGCAAGAGGTGCACAGGAAGAGATTAGGGTAGTGGGACAGGGCACTGCAGGGAGAAGGATGAAATAAGAGCTGTCAGGTGACAGAGGGGTGCACGTGGAAAGAGGGGTGCAGTGGAGAAACAATTGCAGATGAGAGAAAAGTATAGGCAAATGGTGCGAGGGAGAACAGTGCAAAGGAGAGAAAGACAAACTCAGGCGGACAGAGAGCTTGACGAACTGAGAGGTGCAGGGGGAGGGAAAGGTGTCACAGTGCAACAAACAGACCCAATACACCAACAACATTCTGAACCACACAAAAATGCAGCTTCCCAAACGAACCATTCCCAACTATACTAAAATGTAGCTTTACAAACTAAACATTCCCAGCCATACTAAAATGCTGCTTCCCAAACTAAACATTCTCAACCACACTAACATGCAGTTTCCCAAACTAAACATTCCCAACCACACTAAAATGCAGCATCCCAAACTAAACATTCCCAACCACACTAAAATGCAGCTTCCCAAACTAAACATTCCCCACCACACTAAAATGCAGCTTCCCAAACAAAACATTCCCAACCACGCTAAAATGCAGCTTCAAAAACTAGTGAAGTGGTCGTGACCGAATCTGATGCACCCTAGCAGACCTAGACCCCACCCCCTGCCTAGACTCACACACAGGGGCGGGGGGGGCCTAGGTCTGCTAGACTAAACACTGCCACCTTGTGAACAGATTTTCAACTTTATACAGACTTTGTATCACTATAAATACACATACTTTAAGAATAGAGACCAGGCAAACACACTTGAACAAGATTAATAAAAATGCTGTCAGAAAACCATAGCTTCTTTTAACGCATTGCTCGCCGGTGTCCACACAGAATCTTTATATACACAATAAATTATTCATACATTCAGAATCCACACATACATTGCAACTACTGGAGAGACTGATGGTTTAATCACACACACCCACTCGCTTCATTGGCTCCAACAAAAAGCTCTACAACATACGGGCCACTGAGAAGACCCCTCCTTCCCACCATTCTCCCCACCTTTAGGTGATGCCGACTGTAGCCTCCCTGTAGGCGAGGAGTGAATAAACACAGGGCCTGATTCACAAAGATTTGCACTGGAGCAAGAGAAGCCACGCCCCTGAGCATTTTATACCCGATTTACAAAGCCTAAACCCAGAGCACATCTGGAACTGCCCGAAGCATCGCGAGAGGTGCAGAGCTCCACATGTGATTCCCGCACAAGCATGGCGAAGGACGCCTGCAAGATGTTCCAGGCATCTCCAGATTTGCTGCAGTGAAATATTGGCAACTCAGGCGCCGGGGGTTGTGTTTATCCAGACAGTGCAGAGAGGCAACCAGGGAAGCCAAATCCCCATCAGAAGAAGCGGCCATCTGGCTCTCTCTGCTGCCGTTCCTCGAGTGTGAAACCTTTTAGCGGTGGGCCTACTTCATAAATAGCCGTTCCCTCGTCAGGGATCGTACGCCAAGGATTTGGGATAACGAGCTAAAACCCAACGTACAAAGACATCACAGTATTATGAGACTTGTCTGAAGTATTCCAAACTGGGGACCAGCCTACCAGTCAATTGTATTGCTTTGTATTGGGAAATGTATATGGAGCCAACCTAGCTAAGAGAGCAACCGTCAGCATTATACCAGCCAGGAAGGGAGTGCTCAGTGAAATAGAAGGGGGTAGGAAACAATTCATAAACCATGTGCAAACATGTGGAGCAGGGAGTCATCGGAACACAAATGGTATTGCCGTGGAATCTAGGTATGGTTACCCCAGTAAACAGGGACCTCACTGAGTGCTAAATTTCCTTTCTGCCCTCAGCGGTCATCAATAGGTCTGGGAGAAATTGTTAAATTCCGTTCCGCCAGTCACGGAAACAAAATCTGTCTAATTTTGTTCCGCTTTACCCCATGGGCCGTTCTGCCACCCAGAGTATCGAAAAGAGTGGCACGAAGTTTCTCGTGCCGCTGTGCCGAACCAAAAGAGCTCAGTGAAGTTTCTCATGCCGCTGCGTGAACCTCACATGAATCAAAAAGAGCCGCCACGGTTTCACGCGCAGCTGCGTGAAACCTAGCAGAAATCGGAAAGAGCAGAAGGAAGTTTATCATGCCGCTGCTCAAACCTAGCACGAATTGAAAGGTGCAGTGCAAAGATTCTTGTGCAACTGCAAAAATCTAGTACGATTCTAAACAAAAACTGTGTGAAGTTTCTCGTCTCGCTGTGCACAACTAACACGGATCCCAAAACACCTGCTCAAAGTTTCTCGTGTCACTGCGCGAACTAAGCATGAAGCAAAATCGCACCCAAAGTTTCTTGTGGCACTGCGCAAAACTAGCATGGTTCGAAAGAACTGGCACACAGATTCTCGTGTCACTGCACAAAACTAGCACGTATCGAAACAAAAACCTGTGAAAAGTTTCTCATCTCACCACACAAAACCAACATGGAAACGAACCACTACGCTCCAAGGGAAACTACCCAAAAAAAGGGTAACGTTTCTCTAGTGGTGTAACCGTAATGCTGATTTTGCAGAAGGGCGGAAGTGGAATCCAGTGTGAATTACGCATTTTTGACTTCACGGGAAGAAGTTTCGCACATCCCCAGTCACCAAGCCTTTCATCCGAGGCAATAGACACAGTCTCTGACCTCCTTTCTACTCATACCCGCAGCCCAGTCGGGAGGAAATATGCATCTATGTACATCTACATGCCACGTGGGTACCAGCAAAAGTCTTCTTTATCCCTATGTTTTCAACCTCTAGGACCACTGCTGACGCTCATGTATCCTCTTGGCTTTGCTTTATTGTGCAGATGACACCGAGCTCGCCTTTGATGCAGGGCCAGCATGCACATTTTGAATCCCATCAGGGCAGACTCAGCCTTTCATCCTTCCGATGCCCATACATTGGGTACCATTAAACTGGGTAATAAGAGCAATTAATAAACGTGCCTTTAATCCAACGAACATACACAGCAGGAAGCACTCCACAACAAAACTGTGGATCACATCCTCACTGCAAAAACGATGTCGACCATATTGAATCGAACCACCAATACTGCCATGGTATCCATAGCAACGTGTAGATCTCCAAATCAGACGTGAGCGTGAAGAGCTTGATGGCCTCGTCCATGCCTCAACTTGAGGTTAGATAGAATATGTGGGAGTACATTATACACAGAGAACTTTCATCTTAATTATGTATTAGGAAGATTTCCGTCGTATTCATTTGAAATATTTTCGAAGAATCGCTGGCTTCATATGTAAAGCACCAAAAACATTATTTTCATTTTCTGAAATGTGCCTTAATAGTCGGCAAAATAATAGCCCAAATAACTGGCTGGGCATTTTGCAGGTACGCATCCTGCATCTAAATGTAATCTCGATATGTAACGTATAAACGTATTTATTTCGCTTTATAGAGGGTCTTCCCCAAAGCGCTTTATATATTTGGAAGCTGGAAAAAGAACTACAGAGGCGTGGCAAGGGCAGTCCACAAAAGGTAACACTGTAAGGGGGGATTGGAGGATGGGACACAAGCGAATGGGATTTGAGTAGAGCACAAAACCAGAATGCAGGCGCCGAAAGCAAACAACTAAATGAGAGTGAGAGGGAGGGGGGATGGGAGGGGGGCAGGGAGGGGTGCAGAGAGGTCCCAGAATGTAG
Organism: Ambystoma mexicanum; assembly: GCF_040938575.1. Classification (NCBI taxonomy): domain Eukaryota; kingdom Metazoa; phylum Chordata; class Amphibia; order Caudata; family Ambystomatidae; genus Ambystoma; species Ambystoma mexicanum. Next base: position 869,500,766 of record NC_090931.1, read on the forward strand.
GGTGATCAGATTTTCAAGATGAAAAACCGGGATGGCGAACAACATAAAAGAAGGACAACCCATCCTCATTCATCCTTCACAGCCCCTCCGCTGTGCCCCCTCAGCACGTACCCACCCCATCCCACACCACTCTATATATTTAATATGGGATTTAAAGTGTGCGGTTTTGGCTGTAACTGTTAACATGTTAATTAAAAAGAAGCGTTTGCTCTGAATGATTTTACAGGCCTTGCTGTTCATTCATTTCCAGGCCGGTCTCTGCAGCACAATCTGTTAAGGGGTGCTGGCACCCGAAATGTTGGTGGTTCGAGCCGATCATGTGATGCATATCTCCGATGGTGTTATGATATTAATTTAGTTTATAGTTGTTGCCGGTGAAGTTGTCGCGCCCCCTTTACCCAAAACTCGTCACAGTCCCTTTCCCTAAAACTGGGACAGTGTTTTTAAAATAAAAAAAAACTCTCGGGATGGGGGGGACAGAATTCTAAAAGGCAAATCATACTAATGTAGGGTTGCTACTGTGGGGGTGCAAACATGCTAGCATCTCCTCTGTACAAGAGCAAATAGTTGCCTTCTGTTGGGAGGCTTAATTGGCCGATGCCCACCCGAGTACCCTGAATCCTTTTTTCATTAGATTGCTGGCAAGCGCTGGTGGGTTTGCTGGAGAAGAGATCCCCCAGTCCCAGGCGAGTATGAGAGGGTTATAACTTTAGCTTCTCTCTCGGAACTCAAAACTATGTATGTTGGCCCACCATGGGACAGGTATCAGTGCCTAGTGAATTACGCTCCTATATCCCCCGTAGGTAAAAGTAAAATTACCCGACGAAGGAGAGCCAGTCCTCCCATTTACTGCTCTAAAACCAGTTTCAAGGAGTATCTCCCACAGGGTAAGGGTGCAATTGGGCCACTTCCTCTTCGCTGTCATGTAATAGATTGTCCACTGTGCTGAGTCTCATGTTAAAATCGACACACACAATAATAGGGTAGTAAGGCCCTGCATCTAAATTGGGGTTTTAATGACTCAGGCCTAAGACTCGGACACAGAGACAGAGACAAAGCAATGGGGGTTATAAACTTTTGCTAAAGTAAAAGAGGGGTGCAGAAAGACCTATCTCGCCCTAAGGCTAGGAGGGGTTTCCTTGCTTCAACAAAGCTAAAAGATGTTAGTGTCAGAATGTCCAAAAATATGAAGTGTTCTCCATCCTGTGCCCAAAATCCTATCCTGACCCTTACAAGCTAAACCTAGGAAAAGTGCAAAGGGAAAAAGTCTTTCATCTGGCCATCTGTAGTCTTCGTTACTGTTACAACATAAAGTTCCAAAAGGTGCGCAAATAGATAAATGATCAGTTCCACAATCTTCCACAGTTCTTCAAGGGGGGGGGGCTTTTCTTTCTCCTATGGAGGCCCTCAGCCACTTAATTGTTTGCAAACAATCTAGCGATTGGATTAGGGTTCTTTCTTTTTACTTCACTTGTGGGTACTCTTTTCGTTCAGTGGTTATGCATTCCTTCCTCCTTAGGTTGTACATGTACCACAACTTGCTTCCCCCCCAATTTTGTCTCTCATTGTTAAATCTTATGCAGGGACTTTCTTCCCCTAGTCTTTTCTGCTTAACGGTTCGTTCTCTTTCCCTCGAGTTATTTAATACACTATTATTTCTCTACAACTATTTTGTTTTATTCAAATCAGGAGGTAAATCTCCCTTCCCATGTATCTCACACAATCAAGGGCTCCTCTCCTTTTCCTTGACCCATTCAGCAACATACAATACGGCTCTACAAGGGTTCACAGCTCTCAGAGCAATGGGAGAAGTACTTTCTTTCCCTTGAGCTTTCAGCTTCTCTTCAGCTCTCGACCACAGTTATTTTCCTTGGTAAAAGACAACTTTCCAATGAAGGGGGTATGATCCCCTTCCCCTAGCATCACACACTCAAGAGTTCTCCCTCAGCCCTTGACTTGCTCCACAGTTCACAGTTCTTTAACATCTATTCCACTCAGGTGGTATGTTTCCCTTCCCCTAGATTTCACACTCTTGAAATGGGGGTGTCCAGACTCGCATTCACTTTGGCATGGTTTGTTCTCCTGCCAGGACTTCACAATATTTGTACATTCAGTTGTTGGCCTGGTTCACTCTCCTGCTAGGACTTGGCAATATTTGCTGCACATTCAGTTTGGCCTGATTTACACTCCTACTAGGACTTCACGATATTTGCTTTGCATTCATACTTGCCTTGTATACTCTCCTGGCAGGACTTTACAACCAGTTACTTCTCCTTTCAGGTTTGGGTCTCACCTTCACAATGTTCCACACATATATTTGGGTGCGGGTTCCAAACCGCACAGTGCCAGGTTTACTCTCCTGCCAGAATTTCTCACACTGATGGGTGTCAGACTTGCACACTTTATTGGGCAACAGCCTTGTCCAACCCCTTTTCATCAATTGGGTCAGTGACCCTACACCTTCCCCTTTATTACTGGGCTTTCTGCCCGCTTTAGCAGACTCCTTAACTTCCCCAATGGTGCATGGCATTCGAACTGAAGCGCCCCAATGTCCCGTTCTTCCCTTTTGGGGTCCCCGGTCTGTCCATCTCTCCGGTCTTCTTTCTCATCTCAAGACTTTGGTAAAAATTTGTCAGAAGGAACACTGCTGTCAGTGTAAGATGAATGGATGGGTTTAATACAACAATAAGCGATAACAGTCTGAACATTGGGTGGAAAGGTGGGTACCACGTTTCTTGTGACCATTCACTCTCCCTCTCATGTAGTTACTCTCCCCGCTATGGTCCTCCCTTGTGTATCCACCCCAGGGTTGGGATTAGGTAGCGGATGCCCTTCCCTGCCATATGGGAAGAGAGTTCCCCCATAGAGGGAGTGATGATACCGCTGGATTCATCACATGCCTTTCCCCTTAAAAAGGAGGGTCCCCCCTTGAGTGTAGAATTTGGGATCTTATTGTTTTTGCAATTCCATATGGATTCTCGGTGTGAATTCTCTCTTCTTCCACAAGTCTATAGGGAAGTTTGGCTAGGTGAATGATTAATCCCCACTGTAAGTTTTTGGAAGTTTGGTACATCAGTGCCAATTATGGTCTCTTCTGGTAATTCAGGCATGATAGCAGAATGTATACTCGTCTTTTGACCCCTGATCCGTATGGTCACTCATGTTCGATTATACACTTATGGATCAGTTCTTTCTTGGTTTCCTCCCCCTTGTGTATTATTTTCGTCCATTTACTAGCATCAGAAAAGTTCAGAGAGGTTTCAATAGCGATAGTCATAGTTGGCTTAATCAGTTGAAGAACACCTTTTTGTAAATAGGGTGGGATGGAGTTAGTAAATTGCTCTAACGCAATGGCCTCTAAGAGCTCAGCTAGTGAAATATTTTCCCACCCACAATGATAGAGTATGTTGTACTTGCGCTCCCAGGTGAATTTCTCAGAATCTTTGTCTGTAAAAATGTTCGGTTTCCCCCACTCTTCTTAGCAGACCCTGCTTAATTTCCTCAAATAACGCAGTTCTAATGGGGTTCAAAATCTGGTATGAGGTCGGCAACTCTCCTCTTAGAAGGGGAGCCAAATAACATATTTGCAGATTTTCACTCCAGTGGAACTGTTAAGCCAGCCTCTCAAAACTGAGAAATAAATTCTGATGTATTCCCCATCCTTATATGGCTGAAGTGCTACATGAGGGAGAACCGGTCTTTGTTGGGCTGCTAAGACACCTTCCATGCCGATCTAAAACCTAGTATCTGCCTCAATTTGATGTGCGTCTAGTCGTTCTAGTAGGGCGTCCATGTTGGACATCTTGGTTTCAGGACTGATGTTTTTACTTATAGTTGAGGCTTCCATACTATCTGGAAGGAAAAAGAGGTCTTCCTCAAACTTCTGCAGCTCACCCAGTAGGTCTTCCAGGGGGGCTTTGGAGATTTCAATCCTTTTGTCATTCTTGGAGGGACCGAACAAAGTATTAACACTTTTTATAGCGGACCCTGGGAAACAACTGTTCACTGGTTCGCTTTGTCACATTGTATTATTCTGTTTTTCTTTAATGTGTTGTAGTTCATGAGAAATGTTCATATATTGCATATTATAGAAGAAAAATAAAACAAAAAAATACCTATACATTACATTAATTAAATTAGTCTGTAATCATTATATTCATAAATACAATCCCCTAACAATTATTATTCTAAAATCCAGAATATTAAAAATTGGCAACAACAGTAGCAAATGTGATCCTTGTTTTTCATCCTCATTTTATTTGGAGCAATAATTTTACTTATTAAATAAGAAAAGCATTCTAAATCAGTTTAGCCCAAAAGGAGCGTTCCTAGAGTCAAGCACATGCACAAATGGGCCTAGATAACGCATGTTTACAGCACCCATTTCACAGCCTTGAGAGAGGACATGTCTAGCTGATTCTGGAATATGCTGCTTTTAACAAATATGGCAGCTGCTCTTGTCAGGCGATAGATTCAGCACAGGCCCCAGCAGAGTCAGTGACAGTAAACAGTTTACTCTCATCAGCAGTATGAAACAGCGCACCTGAGTGGAAGTACATGGTAGCAGATACGCTTGGGGGTTTTTAAATTGGTATACCATATGTGCTACCTGACTATAGGATTTCAGTGAGGTCAAATGGTCAAAATTGCAACACCAATCCCATTTAGTTATTTTAATTTCCGAATTTTTCTTAAGTTCGTAATGTGTAAGATGGTTGAATGGGTTCAATACCACAATAAGCGATAACAGTCTGTGAACTTAGAGAGGGGTGGGATGTATACCTGCGGTGGAAAGCTGGGTACTGCCTTTCTTGCGACCAGTCACTCTCCCTCTCATGAGGGTCCTCTCCACCCATATGAACCTCCCTCAAGCAGCCACGCCAGGGTTGGGATCAGGTAGCAGCTGCACTTCCATGACCACATGATACCGCTAGATTCCTCACAGGGTCCATGATTTCTCTTAATAGATTGAATAATGCAAACAACGGCTTGCCCACTTTCTTGTTGTAAAAATTCACCAGGCAGAGGTCCTGTCCGCCTTTGAACTTGAGACGGATAAAGAGAAGATTTGGAGCCAACCTCATGGGACATAGTTCAGATACTACTAGACTAGTTGCAAGATATATGGCACGGTCACCCGAGGGCCTGCTCTTTGTGCTAAGCCTGACGGCAGGGGCGGAATGGAGTGAAAATCCTTGTATATGGACCGGGATGGTGGCACAGGTTTCGTGCAACCTAAGAAACCGGTGTTGGCTGATAAAATTCCACCAATCGTGATCTTTGGCGCTACCCTTAAGGCCAGTAATGTTCCAGACCATAATGTTGAATGTGCTTGCCTCGTCCCTCTTGCCACTCTCTGGTACGATATCACAGGCCTCTCCCTCCATCCTAGCAACCATGATCAACATGGTGCTTAGTTCAATTGGGAGAGACACGCACCTGAAGACAGGGGTCAGTGGTGTCTCTCCCGCCATATGCGGAATAGTACACTGTTCAATTCGAAAAAAGTACCACAAAGCATGTCAAAATGTCATCAAGCTGTCATGCCGGGTGCAACAATACTTTCAAAAGCCCAACCTACACCCGCCACCACCCTCCCCTTTCAATGTAAGACTTAGTCCCAGCACTCAAGGTACTTTTGAGAGCCTCTGGACAATAATGAAAAGAAAGTGATAGTTGGGAGTGTGAAAATTCAGAATCTGAGAACATGGTCCGCACAAAGGTGTACCAAGCAGACAGAAGTGCAACACGTCTGAAATCACAGGACTATAGAGTTCTTTAAAGTTCTAATGGCCCCTGGGCCATAGTGGTAAAGGGATCAGGAATGCAAAAGATTATGGGATATACAGATGGCAGGCAAAAGCAAGGATGGGACTATTTAGTCCGTAAGGTTCTCACTGACTCAGTGCCTCAAAAGCTCGGTGACTCCCTTTGGCCAGCCTTATCTCATTTTCTCCACTTCTCCACTCCCCTCTCAGGATTTGGCCGTTCTTTTATCGCTCTGTCAGGGTAGCACGTCCACCAAAGCCCACAGGTGATCCCTTAGAGGGTAACTCACAAGTATCATACAGCACTCACCTGCAAGGCGCCGCCGGCAATCGCCACTCTACCTTGAAGGGGAGGCTGGAATGTTTCTGGACTCCCCCCTCGTCCTAGACCACTGACCGCCCAGACTGCACTATTCAGTGGTTTTGCCTCCAAAGATCTTTTTAAGTGAAGGGAGCAAGTGTAAATGGTAGGGTCGAAACTGAAGCCCCTCCTCTGGTCCCCTGGCCCAGGTCCTGAGCTTGAGCTTGATGCACCCCGTTCAGACTGCGCTTTACAGCACTTCATGAAGTCAAGGGAGCCGGTGTAGATGGTAGGGTGTGATTGATAGGACCAAATCATGTCAAGCCAGAAAGAGGCCAAACTGAAGAGAGGCAGGAAGATATTAAACATTCATAAATGCATACTAATAGTTGAAGAATAGTAGTTGATTACAGTTAATTCAGAAACACATGTAATTCTTCATCTCCATTTAGACCTTTAGGTCTCAAAGTTTCAATTTGTATGATCAATTTTACATCCAATTGACAGAGCCTCAACTCCCTATTGCCACCTCTAATATTAGCAGGAACATGGGCAAGTCCCAGGAATTTCATACAATTGGTATTTCTATTGTGCTTTTCTGAAAAATATAGAGTTATGGGATAACGTATATCTGCATTCTTAATAGCTCTACAATGCTGTAATATCAACAATTTCAGAAGCTAAATAGTAGAACCAATGTAGGATAAACCACATGTACATTGTATTAAATACATCACAGATTTCGTACAACATGTTATCTTATGTTTGAATTGCCACAGCTGACCATTAGGAAGTTTCAGTGTGTCACTTGCCAAAATTAAATCACACCTCTTGCTATGATTACTTTTGAAAAAGCCAGTTATCATAGACTGTTCAAAGAGCCAATCTCTCGGAGTGGTCACTAAAGGCAAAGATCTGGGAGATAAAAATATCTTTTAAAGAAGGGGTTCTAGAGAAAGTTACCTGGGGAAAAGATCTAAAAGCCGGCATTAAAACCCTGTCACCTAACAAAACAGGCCAGTCTCTTGACAGTATATCTCGAATATTGTTGGCCTAATGATTACATTTAGTAATTAATCTAATCCTATCACAACCAGATTCACTCTTGGTCCACTCCAGTAAATCAGCCTTAGTCCTCGACTTGGATCTTTCATAAGCCTGATTGACTATCTGTTTAGGGTAACCTAATTTAAGAAAGTGATCACCTATTTTAGGAGATTCAACTAAAAATGTATCTTCACTGGAACAATTTCTCTTAGCCCTAAGAAATTCCCCAAAATGTATAGAATTGAAGAGGGACCTCGGATGGCGACTCCTTGCATGGAATGTGGAATTAGAGCTGGTAGGTTTTCTATACAGAACAGTTGTTAATCCATGGTCTTCAATCTCATACTTTCTTTTATATGTGATTATTGTTTATAAAACTTGTCATTTAGAAAAAGTGTTCGTGGAATGTTACTACAGTAAGGAGAATTGTAAATCTAAATGTGAACATTGACTGTTTTCATAACACTTAGCATTAAGCATGGTTGTACATATTCTCTCGCTATTCTTATTTGTTTTTACTACTACATATACTTATTATATTATGTATGAAAACCTTAAATAGATTCACCTGAATCAGGCACTTTTCCTGCAATTAAGTATTGTAACTGCTTACATGAAATTCAAACCATTTGTATGATGTTACATATTTTTATTTTAGATTTTCATAAATTGATAAGTACTACAAATGAATGCTCCACACGTAATGAAATGATACTTCTGTATAAGGGAATTGTACCATGTCATGTTGTTATTATTGAGCATCATAATAAAATTAAATATGTATTAAAAGAGGCAAACAAAGATATTCATACTTATATAATCAATGTCACATATGATGTAATTATTGATTTCATCAGTGATTTCATGTATGATGTCATTAGTGATGCCATAAGTGATATCAGTGATGTAATGTGTGATGTCATCATTGTGATCATAGACTGCACAACAGGGGGCGCATAGTTACGGTGGACGTGCTAGAAATGAGAGTCCTGAATTTCAGGGATTTAGTTGCGTTAAATCTAACCACCTTAACTAATGTTTTTGCTGAATTTTAAGGGTTTTGTTATACTATACTTTCCTCAGGGTCCACTAGTCATGACCTTCGATCCTGGCCACTGTGCATGTTGCACCAATAGTTTTCTTTTGAGCCACTAGCCATGGCTTTGAGCCATGGCCAGTGGCCATGCCCAAACATGCTACATAGTTTCTTGAGGTCTCAATAGCCTTGGGCCTTTGGTCATGGCCATGGCCACTATATATGTTGCACCAATAGTTTTCTTTTGGGCTCACTGGCAAGTAGCCATGGCTGCATAGTTTCTGGAGGTCTCACTAGCCAGGGCCTTTGGCCGTGGCCTCTGTACACATTGCACCAATAGCTTTCTTTGGAGTCCAATAGCCATGGCCACTGGCCGTGTGACACCATTAATTGTTTTTCCAGGTCTCTTCACTCCACTAAACTGCTTTTTCCCTCCTTCACGCTCTCCCATTGCCCCCTATCACTCATCGCTTATTGTGACAGGCATTCATTTCCAAGCATGGCTTGTGGCATTGCTGTGCTAATCTCGCAGGATTGCTCTGGTGTTCCCCAGATAAACTGGAAATATTGTACCCATAACTTGCATCCCAACCCACCCCCAAATCCCCAGCTTCACCTGGTGTCTTCTTTCTCACTCCTGAACCCTGAAGTGACGGATATTGCTATTGGTATAGCACCTCCCATCTAAGCGCTGTCATTCAAAACAATGAATGTTCCGACATAAACACAAGTGTTTGGAGTCTCTTTCTGAAGTCGAGAAAGTTATTAGACTCTCTAAGGGAATGGGTGCTTACATCGAGCAAAATAAAATGGTGGCTTTTCATTTCTTAAAAGACTTTCAGCCTCTCTGCTGCCAAGCACAAAGGTGGATATGTATACAGGTTTTAAGGAGCAGAGGGCACCCCACTCGCTGCCGATTATTTTAAAAATTACTGGATGGATTCACCCTAAACCAGTCAAGGAAATTAAGTGAACGCTTTGGGTCCAAGTGGTTTCTTATTTGGTACGAATCTACCCATTGGTTTATCCACTACACTTATTTATAACGCGCAATGCCCAGAGGTTTCTAGGCGCGGACCCGGGGATCGAACCTCTGTTGCTCCGTGTCGTCTTGCTTCCAAGGCGAGCACATTGTCGCTGAGCTATCTTCCCAAGACTCCTCTTCTTTACAGCAGGCCTCAAGTGTAGTGTCTCATACAGGAAAGGGGGAGTGATGGCAGCTTTTAACTTAAAGCTTCAACTAAAGAGTGTAACTAGAATGTGTGCAAAGAAGGTAGATGCCCTCAGACCACACAGGGTCAAGGCAGGCCACAGAAAGAAACCGAGTCTCAAACCAAAGCTAAGTTTTGCGGCTCAGGTCATATGCATTAGGTCTACTCGCATGGCATGAACTGAAGGCTTTTGCAATCTGGGAAGCGCGGCCTTCCATTCAGGATGGGAACCATAATCACACATGTTGTCAGGTTGCTTTAGGGGATTTGGGTACTTTGCAAGTGAACCCTATAAGACTGTATTATTGTCGTTGTTGAAAGCCACAGCCTTATGTGTCCTATTTAGAGTTCAGAAGATATGGGGGCAAGTGCCTAAAATGCAGAGTGGGTCAAAATCCCAGCTTCGTCTGCTTAACTAAAGTGTGTGCTCCTGGTCAAGTAACTTCACCTGACTATGCCTGAATGGCCAAAAGTGGCGTTCTTAGAAGTGATCGCGTTCTCAGTATTCGAAAATAGCCCCCCTTACTGTGGGGCAGACTTAATGACTTTAGGGACAAAATTATGTCCCCAGTGCTCCTCCATTGATCGGGCCATAGTTTGGGCTTTATAAATCCTAAATAAGAAGAGGTTTGCTTACAATGAATATTTCTGACCTCTCAGAATGGTGCAGAACACGCTTGTACCCTTTGCTGCTCGGCCTTGCAAAGCCCAGAGGCTGCAACACATTGCGGGGGTGCAGGGTGGGGGGCGGGGGTGGGGGGGTATTGATAGATTTACCCTTGGGCTGCATTTTTTTCTCATGCTTCCAATACACATTTCTAATCAATCATATTGGTCTTTGGCTATATACATATTATTTGCATAGTATATTTATGCACCCCATGTTGTAGATAACTAATGCAAATCCAACCTTTTTTTTTAACTTAATGAGGGCCTCGCATTTCCCTTAATTTCCTTTGCAAATTGCACTTTAAAATGTACAACTGACCAATTTTTTCCAGTTTTTCTATAGGGAACGAGCACACCCCTTCCTCTACCTATACACAGTGGTGGAAGTGTACGAAAAGTACTAGTGGAACTGTGTTCCCTCAGGGTCCGCCCACGCTCCCTACAAACCCCATCGCCACGCCCCCTCCCACGTGCTATCCAAACCCCCAAACACACCTGCTGTTAAGGGAATGTTCAGTGCACTGAAGTGCAAGTTTCAACTTCCTACACTTTTATTTGAAAACGAAACCAAATAAGAGTATAGTACAGTAAAACCGCTCCCGTCCACTCCGACCACTGCTTGTACCCCCACCCTACCCTCTGTGGAGAGTTGGGTATAGCTAGCGAGCTTGCTGGTTTGCCCTCAGTCCACCACCTCCAAGTGCCAGGATATTATGCAGGTCTATGCAAAAAGGACAAGCATACTCGTCCTTGGAACTTAATAGGTTAAGCAGGGCGCACAACACGATCGTGATCGGTGTCAAAACAAGCCGCAGGTGCCTGCGAAGTCCTGCAACCGCCTGATGGATGTCGCCCTCTAGCGCTGCCTGAATGGCCCTCTGGGTGCTGGACAGGGCAGGACCAAATGCCCCGTCAACGCATCCGCCGTTATTGCACTTCACCCCTTTGGCCGGGGACAGGTGGTCTGGAAGAGCTCGGGAGGAGCAGCTCTGAGCCAGCAATCCTGGTGCTCTCTTCCTGGTGCGCTGTTTGTGCACTTTGCATTTCTAGTACAAAGAAAGATATGGGTGTCTCTTGATGATCAGGAGACCACTTAAAACTGGGAATTGCTGTTCAGTGTCTGAAGGCAGGGTTCAGTGTGATATTTTAGCCTTTTGAAGGCCGGCTACCAATTAGTCAGATTTATTTCAGCTGATTTTGGCAACCCGTAAAAAAACGCAAATACCATATTCCTTTGGTGTGGTCCACCCCCTCCCAACCCTCCAGCCAAGCCATACCCCTGCCTGCCCCCTGGCCACACCCACGGTGGCGGTATGTATTAGCAGTTGTGGGGTTTCACCCCTCAATCCCCCTTCCGCTGCAACCGCCGCCTCTCTCCCCACCCAAGCATTCCCCCTCTGGGAGGATAGTTCAGTGGCAACGTGCTCACATTGGAAGCAAGACGACACAGAGCAACACAGGTTCGATCCCCGGGTCCGCGCTTCCAAACCTCTGGGTATTAAGCGTGTTATAAATAACCTATCAAATTATATCATTCCAGTACCACATAAATACACCCACACACAAGTAAATTTACCAATTCTTCCCCCACACAGACATACTGACAAACACACACACACACACACACACCCCCACATAACCACTCACCTGGGACTCCCGTGACTGCTCTTCCTGGCCCAGACGTGCCTGTGAGCTACTGCGTGGACTCACATGCAGCAGGGGCATGACAGTTTCATTTAGAAAGACTGCTTTGAGCGGACTGCGAGCAGTCTTTCTAAATCGATTTTTTAAAATGGTGGCTTTTGCAAATCGATTTGAGTGGGTAATTGGGACTGGTTATTATGAGTGAGAGGACTCTTAAGCAGTGTGGATGCATCGTCCTTAGACATTGAAATAATACGCTCCAAGCTGCATTAAACAATGACTTCAAGCACCCGACTTGACCATGAATTTTCTTTTGCTGTCTCTGAAAGTCTCCTCAGAATTTAGAGAATGAAGCTAAAATCATACACTTTTTGCTCAACATGTTATAACAATGCATATATCGCCATTACATGCTGTGTGTACCTTACAAGCAATCTCTATAGTAGAATCTGGGGAATCCAAACATGAATAACTGGCTGAACAAGCTGGAGCTGGTAAGACAGCCAGTCAAGTGCCTACATTGTAGACTTGGCTCAAATTACAGCTTAGACTGTTTTGTGGTCAAAACATTGAATCTCACTGCTCCTTAGCTGCCAAAACCGGAAGACCCTATAAGGAATTCACCGGGGAGTGAACGCTATGAAAAAAAAATCACTTGTGATTGACTACACTATAGTGTAAAACTGGCTAAGCCAACAGTTGTAACTAGGAAAAGGGGGGAGGGGTGAAGGGGGCACTACTGGATAATTGTATATAGTTCAATGCAGGGTAGTGTCTTTGTGTGTTAAGAGAAGTAGAAGACATTTCAGGTGCAAATGGGTTGTACAGTCTCAAGGCCACCCAAGACTATGGAAAGAAGAAAGGCAAACTGAACCTGTCAGACACGAACAGCTGACCCCATGATGCACTCTTGTGGGGATAGTATCCCAATAACATTTTGCAACTAATATTTACATTGAATTCAAAGAGTTCTTGATACCAAAAAACATAAACATACCAAAAGTAAATGTTACTGAGTGAGCCCAACGTGGCTCTTCCTGTGAATTAATGTTATACAAATTCATAAAACTGATACAACTGAATTCTAAAAAAGGAAAGTTCAATTTTAATTAAAAAAAAAGACTGGTACATGTTTTCACATACGTACATGGTTACTCACAAATGTAGTTGTAAAAACAAATGTAAAGAAATAAGGACAACATTCATTGTTGTGTTAACATTTCAGACTACAAAGTCCTTTGTGAATCCAAGACAAGATTTATAACAACATTAACAAACTTGTTGTGTCAAAAACATGACTCAATAAACATCTAATAGGCTCCTTAGATGAAAAAGTGTGTGTTTTTTTGCTGACGCGTTTCAGATTCACAGGGATCCGTCTTCATGGCTTGGGTGCCTACATATTCAGATTCTGAGCTATATAGAGAAATTCCCTGCAACCCAACTGAACAGATTCGAGCACTCATTCAACATGTTCTCGATGAGGCACTTGATAGAAATGTTATTTCGGCGAAAACTTATAGATTTCTGGAAAATAAACACCCCATTACTGCAGTAATGTATATTCTTCCCAAGACACATAAGGGATTAGAAAAACCACCAGGAAGACCTATAATTGCCGCAACAGACAACATTCAGGAACCACTTGCAAAGTATTTGGACCAAGTCTTACAGCAACTGATTCAAACTACTGAGACTTACATACGGGATACAACGCATTTTTTGAGCAAACTAAAAAACATCCATTTTGTGAAAGAGAGGGACATCCTCTTTACGATGGATGTCACGTCTCTTTACACCAACATTGCTCATGAAGCAGGTTTGGAGGCAATAGAATGGCTTCTACTACGATCACCAGACTGTCAAGGAGATAGACTATTTGTCATTACTCTGCTTAAGCTTGTTTTAATGAATAACCTTTTTAAATTTGAGGACAAGTACTTCCTTCAGCTGTCAGGTACAAGTATGGGAGCAGCTATGGCCCCCCACTTACACCAATGCGTACATGTACTTTTTGGAATATGAACATGTTATAAGCTCTCCTAGATGGTCTCAACATCTCCCGCTTTTCGTCTGAAATATTGACGATGTCTTTGGAATCTGGTCAGGACCAGTAAGTGAATTAAACAACTTTTTTGAGATGATGAATAATATGCATCCACGTATTAAATTCACGACCTGTGACGAAAGTGTGGAACAATACATAACTAGTCTAAGGAAATTAGCCAAGACATGCCATTTTAATACACAGCTGGATGAAAGACTGAGGGATCAATTCATGTTAGAGTGTGGAATCAGTAAAGTAAGGGAAAGGTTATGGGCAGAAAATGATCCGACTTTGGACACGGTTTTACGGATAGCCAAGGAGGTTGAACACACTGAAAAATGTGTCAAAGAATTGGAAAACAGATTACAAACAGTTAAAATAAAGCATGAAATTCCTAAAGATCACGTCACAATAAACAATGCTAACAAGAATAACGAATCCATAGCTCAAGTGGCAGGAATTACAAGTAGAAGAAGCAAACGAGAGAGGGTTTGCACACCAACTTGGAATGAGGACAGGAAAAACAAAATAACTACCAAAACAACAAGTTACAGTGTGAGAAAGAAGAGTCCACGTAGACGAAGGAATGAATATAAGAGAATGAACACAGGCAGGTGTGTCAGATGTGATGGCAGTGATCATTGGGCAGATAACCCGGAGTGTCCTGCTCTCAAAATCAGTTGCGGGAAATGCAAAGGTAAAGGACACTATGCCCGATGTTGTAGGATGCAAAATACTTCTACAAACTGGATAGGGAGCGATAATTACAGTGATGAAGATGGAGAAGAATGTGTATTCGTCATAATGGAGGAAGAAAATGAAGAGGAGATGGAAAGCCCCAAGGCCACAGTGTGCGTTGATGGAATTAATATGCGCATGATGATTGATTCCAGAGCTAAATATACTCTTGTGCCACAGAATTTGTGGAACAGGCAGAAACATGAATATTTACATGAGCCAGACATAAGTCCCAGAGCCTATGGTGGTGTTAGAATAGATGTCATTGGGTGGTTCTGGGGCACACTCAAGTTCAAGGAGAAGAAAGCAAATGACAAGATCTACATTACCAAAGCAGGAAGAACGCCTTTGTTGAGTTGGACTCATCAGAGCAAATTCAAAGTAAAATTAGATGCTGCATCCAATGAATCCGTATTTTCGATTGAAAATGGCATGGTGAAATCCCAAGAGACCAAGATGGTCACAAATAAGGATGAAGTATTAAAAGGTGTTTTCAGGAATGAGATTGGGTGTCTTCGTGGATTTGTCCATGAGATCAAGATGAAGCCGGATCATACTAGCACAAAAGCTACGCAACATTCCACTTTCCATGAGAGAAGAAGAAAGGAAGGAGATTAAAATGTTTGAAGACCAAGGAATTATTGAAAGAATAGATGCCAGTGAGTGGGTTTCGCCGTTAGTTGTCCTCAGAAAAAGATCTGGAAAGCTGAGAATATGTGTGGACATGAGAGAGCTCAATAAGTGTGTGGTCCCTGACAGACATCCACTTCCAAATATACAAGAAATTGTATCCACCATTGACCCGTCGAGATATTTTTCCACTCTTGATCTGAAGTCAGCATACCACCAAGTGAAATGACATAAAGAGTCTAAGAAATTGACAGTGCTCATCATGCCAGACGGATTGTACCAGTGCAAGAGACTACCTTTTGGGTTGATATCGGCAGCCTTAGTTTTTCAAAGGATAATGCATACACTCTTCAAAGGAGATCAAGGCATCATCTGTTTTCAAGACAGCATCTTAGTGCATGCTTTTGATCAGAAGGTGCACGATGAGAGGTTACAACATGTCTACAGGAAGATATAGGAGGCAGGAATGACTCTCAGTATAGAAAAATGTAATATCAACTGTAGTGAAATTGAATATCTTGGGCATACTATATCTGCTGAAAGTATACTACCAAAGAAACAGTTGGTTAACGCTATCAAAGATATGCCGAGACCCAAGTCGAAGGAAGAAGTACGCACTTTTATCGGGATGACTGAATACTACTCGAAGTTCATAAGAGATTTTGCTCTTCATACTATTCCGCTCTGTGAACAGTTAAAGAAGAAAATCTTTGAGTGGAATGTAGAATGCGAAGAAGAATTTGAAATGATCAAAATGGAATTAAGTAAGGCACCATCATTAAAGAATTTTAGAAATGGCAAGAAAACTATAATTACTACAGATGCTAGTAATTTGGGTCTGGGAGCTGTTGCCAGGAGGTTAATGGAAAAGAACTTCTGATTGCTTTTGCGTCAAGATTATTAAAGGGTGCAGAGAAATCGTATGCTGCTATAGAGAAGGAGATATTGGCCATCAAATGGACGACAGAAAAATTCAGAAATTTCATGTGGGGAGTGGAGGTGGAAATTCGCACTGACCATCACCCGTTAATACATGTCATAATGAATAAAGGATTAGACAATGTTTCAAACCGCATAAAAAGATGGGTCATACTTTTACAGGAGTACAATTGCACAGTACGATATGTGCCAGGTGTGAGGAATTATGCTGCTGATTGCTTATCACGTCTCACCAATATATCTGAGATAGATGAGGGAAATTAGACTAATTTGGAAGTTATCCTAAATATAGAGACACTGGGCCTCATTACGAGGTAGGTCGTAAGGGATTACCGGCACCGGTAAGGACACCGGTGCCGGTAATCCCTTACCACCCTATTCCGAGGTCCCTTAGCGGGTCCCTTCCAGGCGTTATGGATGGGACCCGTTAATGGACTTCAGAGCCAATAACGGTACCGCACATTTCGGTACCGTTATTAGCTCTATCCCCATTCCCATTGAGCCCTATGGGGGCTCGAATGGGAGTGGGGAATGGTTCCTGGAATGGGGACTTACTGGGTCCTCCAAGGTTGGAATGACCCAGTAAGTCCCTATTTCGGGAACCCGGACCTGGAATGCGGTAAGGGGGTAGCCATGGTGCTAATAGCACCATGGCTACCTCCTACCTCGTAATGAGGCCCACTGTCCGTGTCCAAGACAGAACGGGAAGAGGCGGAGAAACCAGATGCTCCTTTGATGCTTTTGAAACAAATTGTCCAAAATAAAGACTCTCTGAAGAAAATAAAATTTGAAGAACGTAATCTCAAGGACTATTGGAGAGTTGCAGATTAACTCAATGGGCCTCATTACGACCCTGGCGGATGGACCATGGTGCTAATAGCACCATGGTCCATGCCGGTAACTCTCCGACTCCGCCATGGCAGAATGGGGAATTACCACCCCATTCCGAGGTTGGCGGAGTGGTAATTCCCCCTTCCGCCATGGCCCTTCCCCATTCCCATTTTTGCCCCATAGGGCATAAAGGGAATGGGGAAGGCGCTAAGTACGGTGCTGCAAATTGCGGCACCGTACTTAGCACCAAGGTCCCTTTGCGGCATGGTTTTTAACGCCTGCAAAAAGCAGGCGTTAAAATCACCATCCCGCAAAGGGACCTTGTAATCAGGCGTTCAGGGTCGGCGCCGTTTACAGCGCCGTAAAACCCTTAACGCCTGACTCGTAATGAGGCCCAATGTGGAGAATGACAAGTTCATGAGATGTGTCCGAATGATTCCGCCTACAAGTATACGACAAAGGATCATCGAATTGGGTCATGAGGGTCATCAAGGGATAATGAAGACGAAACAAAGGATACGTGATGATTTTAGGTGGCCAGGATGCAATCTGCAAATCCAGAGAGTCATCAGAGACTGTATCCTTTACAATGAAAGTGACAGAGCATGTGCGAGTGTGAATGTGAAATATCCTATGGTGGTAACGAGCATCCAAGGTAAAGTTTGGGATGATGTAGGAATAGACATACTAGGTTCAATGCATAGCGATGGCAAGCAATAATACGGTCTGGTAGTCATTGATCTTCTGACCAGGTGGGTGGAAGTTCTGATTAAGCCGTGCATGTCTGCAGAAGTAATTTTTGAATTTTTATCCGAAATTTGTGTGAGTGAGGGTTTTCCGAAAAGTATACTGACAGACAATGGTGTGCAATTCCGGTCTAAGGAGATGCAAAGTTTTGTATTGAAAACTCTATCATGCACAGAAAAAGTGCCATATATCACCCACAGACGAATGGAGTGGTTGAGCGCTTTAACAAGACGCTCAAGGATGCCATTCGGTGGGCTTGGGCTAACAGACTAAATTGGGAAAATGCGGTTAAGAGGAAAATCATTTCTCACCGTTTCACCCTGCATTGTACCACAGGCGTATCTCCATTTGAGTTAAGTAGGGGACGCAGCGCAAACACCAATTTAACCCCGTCTTGGATGGAGAGAGCAACTGTTGTAAGGAAGGATTTTGGTGAAGTGTGTGAGAACATCAGAAATACACAGTTAAAAAACAATGTAGCTCATGACAGACTATTACATGGAAGAAAGGAGAGTGAAGCACCCACTGTAGGAGGGTTTGTGAGGATTAAACTTCCCCCATTCGGATCACTGCCTCTCTCCCTTTCAGCCACGACATTGCAGTTACCAAGATGACTGCCATAAAGTCACTGAGGGACTTTCTCATTTAGACTCATTCGAGTTCTTACATGCATTGTATTGGTAGCCTTAGGCGTGGGACGTCGCTCAGCAACGCTCCAACACTATGATAGCCTAGAGTCAGAACCACTGCACATGCGCAGGAGCTTCCCGGCGTTAGATTACACTACGATTAGGATTACACGACGGAGCGTTTTCCGCTCTACTACAGCCGCATGGCTTTCCTACTCCATACTCCTTCGAGTTCATTGGTGTGTTTACACCATCCACCTTGGGCGTGGGACGTTGCTATACCAACGTTCCCACACCAAGATGGCTTCTACATCTTTACACAAGATGATTCCTCGGCGGAGCGCCTTCTGAGCGTTCTTCTGTCGTCCCATTGCCGCACTCTGAGAAGGTAAGATGTGTGTCTTTAGCCAGTATGAAGGCCATTTACCTGGTAATACTTCGGTATTATGGATTCTGGTCACTTTTAGAGGTTATTCTACACACCTGTTTCAAGCGCCCATTTCCGACTTTCTTACTATCTTGTAATACTCTATGGGGGTCATTCGAAGGTTGGAGGTAAGGAATTACCGGCACCGGTAAGGGTGCCGATGCCGGTAATCCCTTACCTCCGTATTCCGAGGTCCCTTTGCGGGTCCTTCCTTACCTCCTGCTTTTAGCAGGAGTAAATTACGGGACCCGCAAAGGTACTTCGGAGGTAATTACGGTACCGTAATTTACGGTGCCGTAATTACCTCCTTCCCCATTCCCATTGAGCCCTATGGGGCAGAAATGGGAATGGGGAAGGGCAAAAGGTGAATGGGGAATTACCGGTCCCTCCAACCCTGGAATGGACCGGTAATTACTCCATTCACCATGCCGGATTTGGGACGGTTTCGGAGGCAACCATGGAGCTAATTACTCCATGGTTAGCTCCAAACCCGGAATGAGGCCCTATATGCGTTAGTACCTCGGCACAGCTCTGACCAATAATGCATGTGTGCATCCCTTCTACCA
Source organism: Ambystoma mexicanum (assembly GCF_040938575.1). NCBI lineage: Eukaryota > Metazoa > Chordata > Amphibia > Caudata > Ambystomatidae > Ambystoma > Ambystoma mexicanum. Next base: position 869,519,996 of record NC_090931.1, read on the forward strand.
TCCGCACAATAGATGTACCAATTATGATTCTGGGCTTCTCCTGTAAAACTCTTTTCTAAGACAAAGTCATCCTTCCTTTTCTGCTGAGTTACATAATATCGACGACCCTTTTGGGGGTTTTTGATGCACTATAATGTTGGACTTATGATCCATGCTATAACTAGACATGACATTCACACAATGTTTATGTTTCCCAGACATTTCGGTATCCTCTTAATAGGACCTCGGGACTTACACCGAACCGGCCTTCCCCGGCACCTGACTTTATGTGGTCTTTCTACTACCCCATCTTGTGAAACGCATTTACCTCCTCTGGTGCCCTTAAGGTTAGTTACTTTTTTTTTTTAGCCCTATCCATATTTTTGTTTTATATCTAAGTACTAATTCCCTGACATTGAGCCCTATTTACATTATTTACAGGTCCTTTCTACGGACCGCTGCATGGACACCCATACTTTCTTGAAATAATAGGCACCCAAGCCCTGAAAACGGATCCCTGTGAATCCAAAACGCATCGGCAAAAAAACACACTTTTTCATCTAAGGAGCCTATTAGATGTTTATTTAGTCATGTTTTTGACACAAGTTTGTTAATGTTGTCATAAATATTGCTTTGGATTTACAAAGGACTTTGTAGTGTGAAATGTTAACACAACAATGAATATTGTCCTTATTTCTTTACATTTGTTTTTACAACTACATTTGTGAATATCCATGTACATATGTGAAAACATGTACCAGTCTTTTTTTAATCAAAATTGAACTTTCCTTTTTTAGTATTCAGTTGTATCAGTTTTATGAATTTGTATAACATTAATGCACAGGAAGAGCCACGTTGGGCTCACTCAGTAACATTTACTTTTGGTATATTTATGTTTTTTGGTATTAAGAACTTGTAGTAATGCATATATCCTTTTCTATCCCCACGGAGTTCCGTCACGAGCTTCACTCATGGATACATCAGCCATGAGTATTCCGTGCTCGGAACACTGACCGCGTGTTACGTACACAGAACTCTACGCCATTTGAATTACAGCAGAGACGTTGGAGTTGCGGTCGGTGGGGCCCCTTATGTCTCAATATACTTAAGTTCATGAAGTACCTAATATAATGATAGCGGCCAATAAAGGTACTATCAAACGGTCCTATAGTCTGTCCTTTCTTACCTCAACCACTTCAGAACTTTTTGAATTCAATGTCAATATTAGTTACAAAAGCCAACAGTTGTATCTTCTGTATAGTAAACATGTTTCAAGTATTGTTTCAGAAGGGTTTGGAGTTATTGGGGTCGGGATTCCCGGTCCCCTGCGCACCTCCTATTAGTGGGTAAAGTTTAGCCTGCAGCCTGAATCATGGTTTGTCTGGGGACCAACTCCGGGGTTCCCAAGTAATTGGCTGCTTATTGGGATGACAAACCTTTGTTAAATGTGGGCGCTGGCTGGATCCATGGGTCCAATATTAGCAATTCTGCTTTTTGTTAAAGTCTAGTCATAGTCTAGTCTTTAGGTTTGTGTGCATAGGATTTTTATGGTGTAAACAACCAACGAAGTCAATGTGGCAATTTTAAGCCAGACGTGGTCAAAGCAACAAGCCAGTTTGGCCAGAAGTGGTGAAAACAAACAGCCTACGCACGTTTCAACCGAAGACTTTCTCAAGGCAGAGGTGACGTGGCAGCAGACTCATGTTAGAGTTAGCAGCTGGTCCCCCCAATTTAGGGTGCCAAGTTGAGGCTAGGTGGCCTGGTACCGGGATCGGCGACATGTATCAGTCGTGGTTAGTGTTTCAAGTATTAACAATGCAAAGAATATACATTGTTTTCTTCCAAATGTATGGGTTGTGCTGGTCTGTCCCTCAACAATCCACCCCCATAAAAAATAAATAATGTAGCTCACCTCTGCTTTAGGCCACACATAGCACTCTATTCCCAATTCTTCATTAGAGCGTCCACCTCAGGTCCTCACCCCCCTCCCACCGCCCCACGGTGGCCCATATCGCCCTGACAGTTACACAGTTCACTAATAGAAGGGGATTGTCGCAGGGAATCCAATGCCTTCAACATATGGCCCACTATAATACAGCTTTTTTGGCTAAACAAAAGCTGGCCAATGGTTGGCAAACGAAGACTCCACTATTGTTGAAAAATCAGAGTTTTGGAGGGTATACAATGCTCTAATGAAACATTTGGTTCTCAATTAAGACAGGATATTTTCAACTCCTCGAGATACTAAATACCTTAAGCAGCCATTTCTTGTCTTTACTTATGTGAACACTACAATTATTGTCTATTGTCTCTGCCCAACAAATATTATTTGCTTTAAAAATCCATATTGATTAGTCATATACTCTGTTTTTCACTCACTTTGCCAATATACTTTGTTTGTAATTTTTTTCAAAGTTAACAGAAAGTACATATTGCAGGTAACATTGTCTGTGAATTCAATAGAATTTGGCTCAGAATACGCCCAAACAATAACCTAGAATTCGTAACGTCTTAATCGCTGAATGAGATCCGCTCAACAAATAACGCTATGACATATCCACTGACTCTAATCAGACACATGTGCTGTGCCACACACAGGAGGGAGGGCTTGGAAAGGGCAAGCCAGGCAAAGCAAGCCTTCGGTATTTGCTAGTTGATGAACAATCTTCTAGTCCAAGATATAGGTTGTTAAATGAACCCCAAACTGGAGCATAATCATCAAACGCTGATAGCGCCGGCATTCCCTGAATCCATTCCCCTCAATGAGGCCTGTTGTTGCCCTTACCGTTTTTCAGAATTTGCTTCTTCGGACAGAGGTGTTGCTAGGGGTGAAGCTGTGGGGTTATAGCCCCCGGTCGTTTTCGTTGTAGCCCCAGATAGAAGCTCAGCTGCTACAACCAAAAGGCTAGCTATCTCCAAGTCCCAACAGTCCCAACATTAGCGTAGCCCCGATCTTTCCAGACCTAGCCACACCCCTGCCTTCGTCATAATTACTGCTCTATACATATCGTTTTTTTATCGAAGAAAAGATGTGGCTCCCATGAGTGTAGGCTTAGCACACAAAGCATGGGGGTACCTCGAAACTGACAATTCGATATTAGCTCTCCTCTGAACCCCCTCCTCCCAGGAATGCACCACCTTATCACATTCCCAGGGCGTGTGTAAACTAGGACCATGTCTCTTTCAGCAATACCGGCATTGGTCAGGTGGCCGAAACTTGCATTTTCACGTAACCAGTACAGATAATGTATGACTCTCTGTTGGGTACACCAGAGATTCAGGCCCACCTTCATTTCAATTATGTTTCTGCATCTTATGTTTATGTTTATTGTGTTTATATAGAGCTTTACGTCAAAGCGTTTTAGCACCCAGTCCTGTTCTGTGATGGTTACTCCAATGTCATCTTTCCACCTCCCTCTTTCCACCTGGTCCAACCAGGAACCAGAATCTAGTAATAACAAGCGATATATTGTCGATGTTGAAAAGGGCGATGGCTGTTAGGGGAAGCAGAGTTCAGGGACCTCCTGTAAGCCAGCATTTAGTTCCCAAAACTATGGAGGCAAAGGATCTGAGAGCTGAAGATAATGCAGCTATTCTGAAATGTGTAGCTTGTAGATCAAGAGCTCCCTATCCAGAACATGTGCGACTTTCCAGGTCCCTGTGTTCTGCCATCCTAGCCAGTTCTGTAGGGGATCCAGTCAACTGGTCGACAACAAACTGGTCGACTGCAATTTGGTCGACACCATTTGGTCGAATGCCAAATGGTCGCATTTTTTTTTTTTTTATATATATATATATATGTGTTTTGTGGGTTTTCGTGTGGGGAAAAAAATAAAAAAGAAAAAAAAGGGGGTTGGGGGGGGGGGGACCCCCCCCAAAAAAAACAAAAAATGGGTAAAAAAAAAAAAAAGAATTTTCGACCATTTGGCATTCGACCAAATGGTGTCGACCAAATTGTCTGTCGACCAAATGTTTTCGACCATTTGACTGGTAACCGTTCTGTAGCATGTTCTCTAACAAAATGGTGGGATTTCTCAAGAAACTTGATTCTCAAGATTAAAGATATTTCTCATGACCGTCCTTTCCCCCCGTTTTCCATTCTTACAGCACATGACAAACACAGGATGTTGTTTTAGCAACAGATAATGGACTTTCCATAGTGAGCAGGCAGAATAAAGAGTCAGGACAGGCAGTTTCATTTCAAGGAAAACCCAGTGCCATGAGTTTGCAGCTGTTGCGCTAATCCATTGATGTAGGCTTTGTTGAGAGTAAGCTTGGTGGTACTTTCTTGTCTCGCGGTTAACCAGAGGCTTCATCTTCCAGAAGACACGTCAGAATACATAATGGAATTTTAGGCCCAATTTCTTAACCCCACATAAATGTATTCAAAACCATGCACATCTCCTTCAGCAGTTAGGTGGGGAGAGGTAGTGGGAGCAAATGCAGTTTTTGGGGGTGGCAAAGTCATTTTAATTGTGCCAATCTTTCAAGAGTCAAGTTGACTTGGTTCTACCTCTTGCAGTCTTCAGCAGTTTCTCCAGGTTTTACTTAAAAATGAGTTCCCAAGCAGTGTGCAGCATCCCGGATGACAGTAACCCTGAGGTGTTTAATTTCATCCTCGGCTCATCAAAATTGGTGATCAGTGAACAACATTCAGTGGCATGCCCTGGTCATCGGGAAGATATCAATTGCTAAGATATTAACTTTAGAAATCAACAGTTCTCCTAAATATTCCAAGACAAGCAATAGTTGTAGGACAAAATGTTCAAGGTCGGACATGAGAAGCAGGAGGCCATCTGCGTAGATTACAATCTTGGAAGTACAACTACCTCATTAAATCCCCTTAATGCCCTAGACCTTCAAACTGATGTGTCCAATGGCTCTAGGAGGAGGTTTCTAATTTATTAACGGTATCCAGTCATTTTACCAAGTAAATTTCAGAGTCATACGTTTTACCGAAGCAGAAAATACTGGAAATGTGGGGATGAGTTTAAAAGGGTAGGAAAACAGAGTCTGGGGGAGAGGGGTACCCACCAAATAAAAGATAAATAAAACAAATTCGGTATTTTTTTACCTCAGTAAAACTTACCACTCTGAATTTTACTTCTGTAAAATGACATATAACCCCATTAACTTGGTCTTTCTCTGGCTATAACAGTGCCCTACTGACGCGAAGGCGGTAATCACTGCCCTATAACTAACACAAATTAATAAAATAAGCCTTTGTAATGGCTCCACGCACAGCATCATTCAGATGTACACTTGCTTAAAAGTGCCCCCTTTGACAAAATCACTACTGCTCTGTAGGGGGACACGGAAGAGTAGTGGCTAAACTGTTTACTCAGGCCCACACTACTAGTAAACCAGCAGTGATCCAAATCATAAAGGTGAAACAGGCACAGCCCGACAGGTACACCTCTTTTGCCTCTTTTGGTAAAATGGGCCAAGGACAGGCTATATTCTTCAGCAGGGGTGCAAGCTGATGCCCTGAATCTACCCACCTGCCACCCAGCACTTCTACATGTGCACATTCAAAGACGCTGCTTATGGCATAATTGTAAAGTTAAAACCTACAACATTCCCCTGCATTAATTTACTTGTTTTATCGCTGCAGTTTTGGACCAATCTAATTTCATGTCCCATTTCAAGTTTTGGGTTAAACCAGCAGATGCATTCTGGTATATGTATGCTGTCCAAGAGGCAGAGAACTACTACGAGCGGGAGAGGCCTTGATTGCATTCACCTGTTCCAAGTTACTGCAGGCTAGGCTACTGAGAGCTAGAGAGACCTTGATTACAATCCACTGCTGCAGGCTGGGCTTGATTGAAAACAGCTGCCTGAGACTGCAATCAGCTCCACCCTGTTGGGCTGAGGGCTTGGCGGGCCTTTACAAGCTCACTTTGAACAGAAGCAGTTGTTCAGTCAACTGCTTCTACTGGGAGTTCATGCTTCTGTGACCAGTTTTTTTAACCTTTTCCGAATATCATGTTTTTGCTGCTTTGCGGCATCTTTCACAGTCTGCTGGTGCAGCCCATCTGTTATTGAACTTTTCCTTGACTCCTGCTTTCGACTTCTGAACCCTGCTTGCCTTAGTCTGTGTCACAACACCTGTCCTGTTTTGCTTTTAAGGACATCCAGTTCTATACTGGTATCTTTACTCCCTTTCTGACTTTCTGCTAACTCCATGTTTTCTGTAATCGTTTCTGCATCACTGACTTGTCACTTGTCCTGTTTCTGCCAACACTGTTTTCTCTCTTTCTCTCTGCTATCCCAGTCCCTTGCTTTTCTCTCCTTTGTTCTGGTTATTCAGTGCCACAAATTAGCTGGGTTAGTAGCTTCCTCCAGTATTTAGCTTTCCGGTTTGTTCCTTGCTTGCCTAATTACTAGACTTCAGTCCATAGTTCTAGTACCTGGGCTTAGTATTCGCTCCTGAGTTTCTTGATCCCCTCGTATTCTCTGTGCTGACAGCGACCTGTCTTGTCTGAACCCATTGCTTTGTGTGTCCTGATATTCCAGTCTCTGCTTTGTACTTTGGTTCTCTGCCTGTCCTGTACCTGTTTTTTTCTTTCAAGGTTGCTTTCCGCCCATGTTAGATCTTGGTCCACTGTTGTGCGTCCGCTCTGTATCCATTTACAGTGTGACCCTGGGTTGGTCTCCGTTCAGATCAGATAAGAGGAAGACTTCTGTTGCCTTCATCTAGTCTGTTGCAGTCTTACCTGCCTCAGTATATGGTCTCCAGTGTCACCCTTACACTGAATACAACACTCTCTTTGGCACGCCTAACTCATGATGCTGCTGTATGACAGTTGACAAGGGTAATCTGTTGATACTGATCCCAGGGCTTTCCCTAATTCCTGGAGACCCTTTATCATATTCCAGTACTCCCTTTACTCTCAACAATCCATGTTGCCCAGTATATTTGGCCCTCTTCCTGTTCCCACCTGTAAGGCAAAAAACCTTGGGGTCATCTTTGTCTCCACACTTTTCTTCTCTCCTCACATCTCTGACGTCTCTAAGAAGTCACACTACCAGCTACACCTCCTCAGAGGTATTCTTCCTTTCCTCTCCTTCCCCCAGAAGCTCACGGTCTCCAGAGCTCTAGTTCTCTCTAGGCTGGACTATTGCAATAGCCTCTTTCTAAATCTACCTGCTTCTACTATCTGCCCTCTGCAACTTATCCAGAACAGGACTGCGAGACTTTTCTTTGACCTCAAGCCCAGGGATCGTATCTCTCCAAGACTGAAATCTCTGCACCGGCTCCCAGTGGCAGTGATTATTAAGTTCAAAACCCTGTGCATCGTCCACAAGGCCTTTTGGGGCCTGCGGCCTCAATACCTTCAACTCTCTCCCCACATACCTTTCTTCTCGAGCTCTTTGCTCATCTACCTCAAACTCCCTCAGGGTCAGTTGCTTCTCCAAGCATTGAGTTGGTGGTAGATCTCTTTCTTTGGCTGGGGCCACCCTCTGCAACAGCCTCCCTGCCTCCCTGAAACTTGAGGAGAATCATCTTTGGTTCCGGAAGCACTTCAAAACCTTTTCTTTGCTTCTGCTTTTTCTCCTCTTCTCCCTTGCTGACTTCATGGCTGACACTGAATTTGCACTGGTTACCTGGTCACCCCCTGATCTCGGGCCCTGGTCCTCTCCCCTGCCAGTCGCACTCCTGCACTGCCCTCCTGGCAACCTCCACACATGGGGACTGTTTCTGTATCGCTACAGTCCCACTACCAGCTCTTGACACCTGGTGTCAGCACTTATCCTTGCACTTGCCACCTGCTGGCGGTACTTTTACTTACTGTTTAATTTTGTTTTTTCTTACCCCATGTACTGCACTGTCCTCTACCCTTTCTCCCTCGCACTTCTCCTCCTTCCCCTTCCCATGCACTTGCGCGATCTGATTGACACCTGGCCTAGTAGGATCATTGTCTGTCCTCCCTCTGTTCCCCCTCCCTTGCCTCGTCGCACCTTGAAACACTTGTGTATAGGCGCGTTATAAATGCCATATCATATCATATTTGCTTGTCTTTGCCTTCTGTCTGCCTCTTTGCTTACAGCCAGCTCATGCCCCTGTAGTTGCTGTGAATATCTGTTACAACTCAGATCAGCTTGGTATGTACCCTGTTTATGTTATATCCTAGCATTGCCCCAGGAATCTCCCCTAATCTACAGTGCATACTCTGAGGTATAGTGTTTGCCCTGTGCCCGTCTGCCAGACTCCTTACAGCTACTAAGAGTAGCAACACAAACAGCTTTAGTACAATGATTACAAAGATAAAGGCATGTCCAATCAATGTTCTATAAAAATATAGGAACTTAAATTAAAATAATCAATGTGACAGACGAAGAACACTACAAAACCACCCCTGAAAAGGAAAGAGAGAGGATGCAGAACTTTGTGAGAAAGGACACTGAGTTGATAGCAGGAGTGTTTAGAAAAGCTACTTGGCAACAATGTTGATTGCTCAAGAATATGTAGAAAAATGTAAAGAAGCTGGCTTAAAAGTCAGTATGGTCCCAAACAGTGGACCGGGGACCAGAGCCAAGGTGCCTTCAGGTGTCTGCGCGCTCTATAAATACATCTAACATAACAAACATAACATAACAGAACCTCTTCACAGTGCCTTAAAGTCCTTTTGTTGTGGCTCAAAAGCATTTAGCTGGGCCTTTCAGCTCGAACCGAGAATCTAGTAACTTTCACCACCGGCATGGACGTCAATTCACCAAAATGCCAGGGGTAGCGCAAGTGACATCACACACCTAATGACATCACAGGAAGTGATGTCATATGAGCTTGGACCCGGATGGCATGAGTTCCTCTAACCCTGGTGACATCACCAGAAGTGGCTTGCAGGGGTAAAAAAGCACATACATGTACAATTTTTAAAATACCAAATAGGTACTAAAGCAGACAAGAATATTTTAGACACCAACCACATTTTAACAAGGGTGCTGCCTTCATAAGCCCTGGATGTGGTCATAATATGATAGGGTTAGACCCAATAGAATCAACATAGGCTGAGGCACTGCCATAGATATTGCACCTCGGCGTTGTATGGCCAGTTACTTCCATATTATGCCAACTATAGCTGCATGTCGGATATGGTCATTATATGATATCTAGAACCCATACATTGCCAGTTACTGTGATATTACAGTATCCACATATCCAATAGATGCAAGTCACCAACAGTGCACAGGAGCATTAAGGCTTGGATTTATGATAACGATTTGTTATTTATATAGCCCTTTAACCAAAGCGCTATACATAGCACATATTTACATACAATTATCATCCCAACTGAAATGGGTACTAATTTATCAAACTTGGAAGAATGAAAGGCTGAGGTGGCCTTGCCGGGATTCAAACTTAAAGATCACACATAGATTGCAGCAGTGAGCACTCAACCCGCTGAGCTATCTTGCCGATTTGCGATCAAAAATGCAATGTCACAATTAGAAAACATATTAAAACTGGCTGCACAATGTAGTCCAGACATGTAATAACACTTATGTTTGCTGTAGAATTGATGATTAACAGTAGGACATACCTAGATGGGCTGCACCGAAATACCAATCTGACCATGTAATAACACTTATCCTGCTTACTTTATCATAGATGCACAGAAAAATACACCATGCCACAGTAAGGAAATGCTAGACTGGCTGGACCCAAATGCCAGTCTAGCCAGGTAATTACACTCATCATGATTGATTTTTCACAGATGTCCAGTACAAAATGTTAAGCCACAGTAAATAAAATGGCTAGACTCGCTGCACCAAAATGCTATCCAAGCCATGTAATAACACTTATGATGCTTATATCATTATATATGCCCAGAAAATATACCATAACACAGTAAGAAATTGCCATATTGGCTGCACCCACATGCCAGTCTAAATAAGTAATAACACTTATCAGGCTTACTTTATTATGGCTGCCCAGTAAAAATGTCATGCCACAGTAAGAAATTATGGGACTGGCTGTACCAGAAAGCCAGTCTAGCCACTGCCCAGGAGGATAGCTCAGCGACAGCGTGCTCGACTTGGAAACAAGACGACACGGCGCAACACAGGTTCGATCCCTGGGTCTGCGCTTAGAAACCTTTGGGTATTGAGCATGTTATAAATAACCTATCATATCATATCAATAAATATCATGCTTGCATTTTTAATTGATGACCATTATGTATTAGCGCACCCCCCTCCTGCACCACCCTTTCCACGCATCCCCTCCCCCTCCCATTCTCCTCCTGCAACCTCCAAAATCAGCTCATCGTCCTTGGCCAAGCATTACCTCCACGTCCCTATTCCTCGTCCCAGTACTTATGTATGAGGCAAGGTGCTTCATAGGCAATACTGGGACGAGGAAGAGTGGAACTAGGAGTATTGAAGATTACCAGTAAGTAATCCAAGCATTTAACTCAAGCAAACACATTCACTTGCTAATTTACACAGGCACCTATTCACCATTCACTCACACACGCACCCAGCTACCCATACATCATGTACTCATTCACACACATTACATGATATATACACACACATACATTACATAATATACATGCACACACACTCACACTTTTACAAAAAAAATCCTTACCTTCCTGAATCTGTTGCTCCTCCTCTGCAGGCAGCTCTCTGGCTCCCACTCTCCACCATACACGCAAGAAACCAGCTGTGGTTCCTGTCATGCGCAGCATAGCAGAGGAGCCGGATGTCTCCATGTCCTAGGGGATGGTAGGGCACGGATTTCAAAAAGAAATAATTGATTTTTGGAGTCACTCTGACCTCAAAAAGAAATTATTACAACAACTGGAGTTAGCCGCAAGGGGGCGCACGGATGAACAACTCCTTCGTGTGAGCTCCGTCCCGAGGTCCCAGAAATGTGGATTGAGCCCCCACTTGAGAGTCCCCCCTTCAGTACGCTCGACGGAATGGTGAGGGAGAGGATGTCTACCATGACATGAAAAAAATCCGGCGAAAATGGTGCAAGTATTCGTGGAGAAATGTTGAAGGTCCCGATCGCCGGCTTAACTGCGCAACGCACGTGAACTCCAGAAGATTACGGAGGCGACTGGAAACTTGTACAGCGATAGGAACGGCCTGGAGGGAAGCTGAGAAATGTCGTGGAGAGGGAACATCAATCGGAAGCAGCAGGACCGATTTGGAAAGACGATCACAAGCAACCAACATCAAACACAGCACAGTGCCTCTACGTGGTGAGTTGAATCCACCCCCGGACTGAAACACTACACGGCCCCGGCCCTCTCAGCCTCAGATCGCATCCCATAGCGGCGCCGCTAAAACACACCCGGCGCTCCGCGCAGAGAGTCAGCCCCGTCCAACCGGGCCCATTGCAAGAATCGGCATTCGACCCCAGGTGAGAACAATACTACCAGAGCGGTCGCGAGGACTGAGTGACCGCGCGCCCGCTTACACGGAGCGAGAGAGACCCCTCTCTCGTGGGGTGAGCGGACCCGGAAGGGGGTATTTCTGTGAGGCGCCAATGCGTACCATGAGTTCCACGAGAGGACACCCCCTCCGGCCGCTTTCCACACAAGCACCCCCAACCAACATAAAGGATATCATACTATAACCGAGGCCTCGCAAGCGAAAACGCATGGTATATGCAGCAAGAGACATAAGATAAGCCGTAGGCACTCTGTGAACCCTGCGTATTCGTTGGAGGTAAAAGAGGGGAGGCACGCAGAGAACATTGAACGAAAGTAAAGACTGTAATACACTCATATACGCGTGGAACCACGCTGAATCCACACACAGAGAGCGACACCCCTCAGATCTTGGGAAAATCAGAAGAAAGATAGAGACCAAATTAGGAGAAACCAAGAGTGTGAATGCTCCCTGTGACCCAGTAATCAGCGCTCCTCACCCAGAGACACATATCTCAGGGAGGACAACAAGAGGGGACCAGCCCAGGACACGGGCGAATGACTTCACCAGGACTGAGGGTTGGGCCCCCAAACCTGGGGCGTGTGCCTCTTCGCATACTCTCCTGGTGGTCGTGCCACTTCAACCCAAAACTTGAGAAACGGCATCAGGCGTCTTGAACCAGGTGTATGAATGCGAAACAGAAGCTAGCCACCTACACTTACAACCAGACTGCTTCCCACTCCACCGACCCCAAGATGGCATCCACACCGACTCCGGGTGCCAAAACTACCACCACTAAAGGGAACATAGCGGTGCTACTGACTGAAATAAAAAATATGAGTGCCAGTATAGGCGGCAAAATTGACAAGCTCACGCAACGGCTGGATAAAATAGAAGACAGGGTTGAAGGAGTGGAAAACAACCAAGCCTCAATAGACACTTTAGAGACACAACTGGCTCACAGAATAACGAGTCTGGAGGAGAGAGAAAAGGAGATCAAGCTTAAGATGGACAATTTGGAAAATCGGGAGAGAAGGAACAACCTTCGCATTTTCGGAATTCCAGAGCAGGAGGGGGAGACGGAGGCAGACCTTAAAACAACGCTTCACAATATCATCAAACTTCTCGTAACAGATGACGACATTGATGAGCCCAAAACGGAACACATCCATAGAGCAGGTGGCCCGCCTGGGGGCCCAAGGTCAGTACTTGTGCGGTTCCACCGCTTCCAAGATAAGACCAGAGTCCTTGAGAAAGTGAGGAGTGGAGGCACCATCACCCTAGGGAGAGCACAAATAACAATATATCAGGATCTCTCCTCCCTGACCTTAGCTCTCAGGAAAATGTGTAGACCCCTCACAAAGTGGCTGAAAGAACGAGATACCGATACAGATGGGGATACCCCTTCTCCCTCTCCTTTGAACACGAAGGCACAAGGATCAGACTGAACTCAGAAAAAGACATTAAAACGTGCATATCGGATTTGCTTGGAACACAGGACTATGGAGAAGATCGACAGGAACCTGCAAGAGAAGGGAGGGCATGGCATAGCCAAGGCCCAAGGCTTAAATGGGTAAAAGGTTCGAGGAAATATCGTAGAGGCAACGTATCAACAGATGGCGGCGACTGAATTTCAATAATCATGGAATATTTGACATATATGTCGCTTGATAATGATGAGCATGTACATTGTCTGAGGTAAGATTTCAATGACTGATGCTCGAACTGGAACTCCAAGATGATACCAAAGAGGGAAAGATGGGGGCTCAATTAGTAATTTGTTATATTATTTTTTTGTACAGGGACCGTGAGGTAACGGTCCCCACTAGTGGTTCGGTGCCGGGACAGTCTCGTCAACTGAAACCGGTCGCACGTCACCACATGGAAGGAGGGGGGAGGCAACAGGGAGGGAAACACGGGCTAAGGGGAAAACTGAAGAATGGACTAGTGCAGAATACCGAATGCACAAAAATGTCACGTGGCTACTTGAAATTAGAACAAGTCAGCGGACACAAATGAATGATGTGCATAATATCGGACTATATAAAGATGGCCGCCACTGAATCCCATAGCAGGAGCTCCATAAGGGTGGGTACGCTCAATGTCAAGGGTCTTAACTCACCGACCAAGAGATCACTGGTCTATAGAGAATTGCGTTGCACCAAAATCGACATCCTCCTCTTACAGGAGACCAAGTACATGAAAGGTGATAAGGGGCCCATACTGGGAACACGAAGTGGAATAGAATTCTGGAGCTCAGGGGGTGTGGGAATTCTCATTAGGAAAGGAATCGATTTCAATATTGCCAAGACCTGGTCAGACATGGAGGGTTGCGCTTTACTAGTGACGGGAACCATTGGAAACGTGCCTATCACAATTGCCACAATTTACGCCCCCCAATGTGAACCAGATGAGATTTCTCGCCAAAACAATCCCCAAAATCATGTTAGAATCCTCTGGCCATGTCATCTTGGGAGGGGATTTCTTTTTTTTTTAAACTTCTTTTTATTATTAGGCAGCATGGCAGCATAACAACAGGCGAACAGCGCCCAGCAAATATAGATTAACATTACAGGTCATGATATGGTCACATAAAGATTACATACAATATGATACGGGCACAGAGATTCAATCCACATATGAGGGGAAGTAGTTAAACCAAGCGATACGGGAGGAGCTCTCAGACCAGTGAGAAAGGGGGGGGTGGTGGGGGATCCACCGGGAATATGCCAGACTAGTGAGAAGGAGCAGGCGGGGAAGCCACCGGAGAGGTGACGAGGTCGGACATGTAGGAACGGAACCTAAGCCAGATGTCCCTAGGTCTGGAGAGAGTGGGTTGCATGTGTGCCCAAGTTTCCTCGGTGTCAGAGGCCCAAGTGACCGCCCTCAGCCATTGGGCATGCGTGGGGGGAGAGGGGCGAAGCCAGCAGAGCAAGATGGACCGAACCGCTAAGAGCATGCAGAGGCCGGCCAGCTTCCTGGAGTTTCGAGGAAGGCCCGGGAGGTCGTGAAAAAGGCACAATGCAGGGGAAGGATCGATGGGGTGATCGAGCACAGCGGAAACCGTTGAACAAACCATACCCCAAAACTGTGAGAGGCGGGGGCAGGACCAGATCATGTGGATGTAGTCCGCATCGACATGCCCGCAGCGGGGGCAGCTAGATGAACGCCCGCTGGACATGCGATGCAGTCTGGCCGGGGTGTAGTGGAACCTGTGCAACACTTTAAACTGAATGAGTTTAAATCGGGAGTTAAAGGACACCCGGTGAGTGCGGTCGCATAAATGTGCCCAGCGATCGTCCGATATCTCTACCCCCAAGTCTTCCTCCCAGGACCCCCTAAGTTTAGCAAATCCTGGAAAGGATCTGGACTGTAGCATGGAGTACAACCTGGAGATTTTGCCTTTCATAGGTGAAGGGGAAGTGAGCTCCTCAATGGCCGGGTCGTCCGGTGGTAACACAGGGAATGTTTGATAGCTGCGCTTAAGGGTCCTTCGGAGAGACGCGTATTGAAGCCAGACGCTCCGGTCACTTCTCAAGGGTAGGGGGAGATCAGCCCACTCAATGAATGTGCCCTGGTCAAACACGTCCCGCAACAGCTCGTAGCCTGCCTCGGCCCAGCGACGAACGGTAGATGGTGCAACCTGAGGAACCCCCGGGAGGAAGTTCCAGAGAGGAAGGTTGCCGTGGAAAGCCTGGGTTACTCCGAGCAGTTTCCATGTTTTGGCCAATGCCAGGGATGTGCAGGCGACCGGACTCTGTGAGTCCAGTGCCCGAGGAGCGGGTTGAATAAGTAAGGAGCGGATTTCGCGGTCACAGACCGCTAACTTCTCGAGCCGGACATGAGGGGGGGGGTCAGTTGTGTCGAACCAATAAGAGACATATTGAATTTGAGATACCAACCAATATCTGAGAAAATCCGGAGCCCCAAAGCCCCCCTAGCCATGGAGGTGGACAAGGTCTCATATTTAAGTCGAACCGCCCCCGAGTGCCAGAGGAAGGAGGTAATTGTGCGAGTCAAGTCTCGGAAAAAGTCTGCGCCTGGCCACAAGGGTACGTTGGCAAACCTGTAGAGCAACTGAGGTAGCACCACCATTTTCAGTAGACCCATTCTGCCCGCAAGAGAAATCGGGAGCTTGTCCCAGGCTGCAACCTTAACGGACAAATGTGAAAGGTACTTCCGAAACTTCTCTTCGAGGGTCAGTGTCTGTCGACGCGTCACCTCTACTCCCAGGTAGGTGAATGCAGATTGAGCCCAGGTGAATCCCTGAGTGTCAGGAGGGGGAAGAGTGCACTCCGTGAGTGGGAAGAGGGTGGATTTCGAGCAGTTCACCCTGAGGCCCGAGACCCGACCAAAGTAGATGATATCCTCAAGGACCGGAGACAAGTTAAGAGATGGGGAGCGGATGAACAACAACGCGTCGTCCGCGTATAGGGAAACTATGTCTGCCTTCCCGGCAGAACGGAGGCCTCTGTGAGCATGGCGGTGACGAAGCATGTCCGCAAACGGCTCCATGGCAACCGCAAAAACCAAGGGAGAAAATGGACATCCCTGCCTTGTTCCCCTGGCGATCCCAAAGAGAGGAGAACAGTGGTCGCCCGTGCGGACTCTAGCCACAGGAAACGAATAGAGTAGCCTGACCCAAGAGAGAAAGGAGGGACCAAATTTACAGTTTTCGAGAACCCGCCAGAGGAATTGCCACGATACCGAATCGAAGGCCTTTTGCATGTCCAACGTGGCCGCCACAGCCGAAGTCTCCGGGCTGATTCTGTCAATTATGTTGAATATACGCCTCAGGTTCAAGGAAGTAGACCGCCCCGGAACAAAGCCCGCTTGATCGGGGTGAATGATGGATGGAAGGATGGGAGCTAACCTTAGGGCCAGGGCTTTTGCGTATATTTTGGCGTCGCAATTTATGAGGGAGAGTGGGCGGTACGAACCACAACGTGAGGGGGGTTTACCAGCCTTTAACAATACAGTGATCGTGGCCTCACGCAGTGAGGGGGGGAACATGCCTGTCTCCACCGACTCCTCCCACACTGCCAACAAGTGGGGAAGGAGAAGTGCCTTATAGGACTTATAAAATTCAACTGGGATACCGTCCGACCCGGGAGCCTTCCCGGAGGATAAGGAATCGATAGCGTCGGAGAGCTCCTCCTGCGTAAGCGGAGAGTCGAGAGAGCCCGAGGCCTCAGGGGATAATGTTGCCAGCGGAAGGGAGTCGAGAAAAGAGTCAATCTCCTCCACTGACACCTCGTCTGAGTTGGAGTATAGGGACCCGTAAAAGTTGAAAAATTCCGTGTTGACGTCCCGGGAGGAGACAGCCAAGGAGCCGTCCGGTCTCTCAATCCCGGGAATGTGTGGGGAACCTGTCTCGTGCCGGATCAACCTCGCGAGGAAGCGGCCAGGGCGTTCGCCCTCACCGTATTTCCGTGCGATGCCTGGGTTATCCAGAAACTTCTGTTCACGGTCGGCTAGGGAACGAAACGTGTCCAGCTCCTCCCCGATGGCAGCTAGGTTACCCGTGGTAGAATCGAGTGAACATGCAGCCTCCAGTGACGACAACCTAGCTTCACTCAAGGCTATATCTCTCCGAATTGACTTAAGAACCCTGTTTTCCTTGGAGAGTGCAATCCCCCTGACATAGGCCTTAAAAGATTCCCACAGTGTGGCAAGCGATGACACCGAGCCCGTGTTCAGCTCAAAGAACTCCACGATTGAGTCCTCGAGCTCGGAGTGGAACTCTGGATCGAGCAGGGCTAGGGGTTTCAATCTCCAGCAGCGGGACCGGCCAGGATCAGGGGCCCAACTCACGGTGATGGTCACTGGAGAGTGGTCGGACAAGGTTCTGGGTAAAATCATTAGTTGTTTCACGTCCTTGACCAAGACATTGGAGATCACCCAGCGGTCAATGCGGGAGTATGAATCGTGGACTGAGGAATAGAATGAGTAGATGCGGGAATCGGGGTAGAAGAATCTCCATGCATCCACCATGGCCAACCGGGGCAGGGATGATAATGCGGCATAGGCTGCCCTGGAAAGATGACGGGGCTTGGACCCAGATCTATCAAGGGCTACATCGAAGATAGTATTGAAGTCACCCCCCCAGAGAATTGGTACAAGGGGGAAGCCATCTATGAGAGACGTGATCTGTCTGTAGAACTCCGGGTCATCGAGATTGGGGCCATAAATATTCAACAAGACCACCTCCCTCCCTTGAAGCGTAGCGTGTAACAGAACATACCTGCCCAGGGGGTCAACGTGTGAGGAGAAGAGAGTGAACCGGAGACTCTTATGAATGAGAGTCATGACCCCACGACTTTGAGTCGAGTAGTCTGTGAAGAATCTATGAGAGCCCCAGGTCCTGGCAAATCGGACGCATTGGGCTGATCTAGCGTGTGTCTCCTGCAAAAAGAGGATCTTGGACCCATGGCGCTCGGCCTGCAGCTGGAGTTGTCTCATCTTTCTATAATTCCCCAACCCCCGTACATTCCAACTCATAAAGGTTAAGTCCCCCTCAGCCATAGATGTGGTAGTGGTAGAGTCGAAAAAGGTGACCAGGACCAGTGGGTGTGTGCTGCGCCACGGTCCGCCTTCGCTGCCAGTGCCAATTTTCTAACAATAACACCCCTAACATGTCCCACCCCCACCCACATCCCCCTCCCAAACAGAGGAATGACAATCCCAAACCCCTTCAGCCAAAACCAAACTAGCGGCATCATCGCCTGGGGGCCTTTAGGCCGTGCTGACCGCAGCGCTCCGGGCTGCAGCAGAACCAGTATAGCTCGAGGTGCAACTGCAATAACTTCTACAACTTAGGAAAGGCATTTTGCATTTAGCAGTATAGCACATAGTTGAGATAAGAGGAGAATCTTGAACAAGTCGAATCCGGGAAAGAGGATCAATGCGGCATCAGTACAGGGGGAAGGCCGGGCCCGGCCGCCCCCCAAACGGCCCAAAGGGGGAAGCTGCAAGACTGAATATAGAAGGGGGAAGTCAACCTGGGAAGTGTTCATCAATAAATTTGGAAGCCTCCTCCGGGATCGTGAAAAAGAACACTTGGTTAGCATGTTCTATGCGCAGTTTAGCTGGGTAGAGCATGGCATATTTGATGGAATGATCTCGTAGCCTGCGCTTCACAGCTTGGAAAGTCTTACGTTCCCGTTGGACGGTAGTCGAGTAGTCGGGGTAAAGATGAATTCTCGCTCCCCCCAGTAGCAGCTCGCCCTTGACCCTCGCGGCTCTGAGTAGGGTGTCCCGGTCCCGGTAGTTCAGGACTCGAGCGATGATGGGGCGGGGTGGAGCCCCAGGCTTGGGTTTGGCGGAAAGGGCACGGTGTGCACGCTCAATAGCAAAATGAGGGGAGAGCTTGGGGGAGTCCAGAAGCGTCATTAACGTGTGCTCAACAAAGTCCTCCATTGGCTCATGGACTTCGTCCTCAGGGACCCCAATTATACGCAGGTTATTGCGCCTCGAGCGGGATTCCAAGTCTTCGTTCTTCTTTTCCACCTCGAGGACTCGGCCGGAGAGAGCGACAACCTCAGAGCGCAGTGCTCCCAATGCCTCCTCGGCCGAGCCGACCCGTGTCTCGACCTCAGTCACGCGACCATCAGTCCTCTCCATGTGGGCCTTGATCGAGGATATTGTACCGTTCATGTCATCCAGTTTTGAGTGTAGGGCGGTGAAGCCCTCCCTGATGAAGTCCATCATGTTTTGGGGTTCAGGTGTCACCGCGGACGATGACGCAACAGGTGGCTGCTCAGTAGGGTCCTCCGGAGCTCTCACAGCCGCCCTCGCAAACATGTTAATGGAGCTTTGCTTCCTCGCGCCTCCCTTGGTCATTTTGACAAGAGTGATGGTAGTGTGGGGTAAAGAAGGGGGGGATCGCTAGCAGCCCCCAGTAGGAGAGGGGGAGATCCCAGGCCGCGAGAGCCGATACTCCAGGTAGGGTGCGTAAGCGAAATGGGAGCGGGGAGCGGTCCCGAAGTGTAGGCCGCCAGGCTACAGCCCGACTGGGAGGGCGCTGAAAGCGGCGGCAGGGGGCCTTGAGGGCGGGGGTGCCCAAAGATGGAGGGCAGCGATGTTAGCGGCACCCTTTCGCCAAGTAACAATCCGGGTGTAGGGACAGCAGCTTCAAGCCCCCAGTGAACGGTAGGGTTGCTCAGGGCGTGGGATTCCAGACGTGCAGTGAGGGCCCAGTGGCTTCCCAGCGGGGGGAGAGGGCCGCTGGGCCACAAGACAAGAAGCCACGAGAGTCAGGGCCCCCCAGGCGGATCCAGACGCACCGACCGTGGGCCTCCAACAACGCCGCAGGGACGTCCCACCAGAGAGGGGCGACCCCGGAGTCACAAGGCAGGGAGGCAGGTATCCAGGCCCAACAGTCCACGAAGCCCCCCCCGCGCACCTCAGGAGGCCGCAGCGCTCAGGCAGCGAGGCGCGTGCAAGCTGGATTACACAGGAGAAGAAAGGAGATCCCATGGCGATCCACTGGGGGGGGAGAGGCAGGCCAGGAACAGCGAGGATAAAAGCACGGCCCCCCCAGCCGAGCACAGATGTAGGGAGAGTTTGTGCGCCTTCCGCGGGGTCGCCACAGGAAAGAGGAGCGGCCAGCAAGGAGCGAAGTTCCCCAGCAGCACGTACCTGAGAGCCGCGCCGCTCCAGCAGCGCGGCGTGTGCTGTCGGGGGGAAGAGGGGGCCCTGGGTCTCCACCACGGGCTCCGGAGCCGCGAGGGCGGCAGGGAGGCCCCGATGTAGCGCAGGCAGGCAGCGGGTGCAGGCAGGGTGGACGCACCGCTGGGCCGACGTCCCTCCAGGGACCCGGGAGCAGCGACTCAGCAGGACCAGCGGCCTGGCTGGCGGGTCACGGTCCCAGGACTCCGACGACCCCGCCGCCAGGAAAGTCGAGGCGCGCCAGCTCCCACCGATGCCCGGTGGATGCGAGGAGGAGCGCGAGGAGGAGCGCAGCAGGCCCCCGGCGGGAACGACCACCCTCCGCCGGGGCTGGATTTCAGGCGCGGAGGAGCGCCGCAGGAAGGGGGATGGGCAGCGTGGAGTCGGGGATGCACTTCCCGGCTCCGATTCAAAGCGGGATCAGATCCCCAGGATCCCCGAAGCAGCGGGGGAAAAGTCGTGTGCTCCGCGCCCGGCTGTAATCCGTGGAAACCTCCTAAATCAGGATTTGGAGGTCCGCCCGCCTCGGAGCACACGTATCAGGCGGCCATCTTGCTCGGCGCCCAACAGCGCCCCCTTGGGAGGGGATTTCAATATATGGGCAGACCCCACACTAGACCGCAAAACTGCGAACCCCACACCACAAGACACTATCAGACAGGCAAACACTAGTTTTGCCGAAATGATGAATCTGTATGGTATGGTTGATGTATGGAGACAAATGCACCCCAATGAGAAAGCCTATACGTTCTTTTCAGCTCCACACAATACCTTTACTCGCATTGATTACATTTACCTCACCAAAGAAGTCCACAATCACTCAACACACTCAGAGATTACCCCAATCACATGGTCTGACCATGATATGGTCACCATTGATGTCCAATGGGAGCATCTATCGTGTAAAAATGGAAAATGGAGGTGTAACGAAACTCTGTGGAAAGACCCTGTCTTTCAGACGGAGTTGGAAATCGAAATTACCGAATTTTTTAGAATTAATAACACAGGTGAGGTCTCCAAGCAAGGTGTTTGGGATGCGGGGAAAGCAACTTGGAGAGGTATCCTTATAAGAGAGGGCGCTCGGGGAAAAAAAGAGAGAGAACATTGATTGAAAACAGAATTAGAGAGGAAATCCACCGACTTGATAAAGAAGCGAAAGAGGGGGACCCCCCAGAACAGAGTAGGATAGATGAGGCAAGGAAGAAAAGAGAGGAGCTCTGCCTTCCAGAGCACGATCAAATCACCCACAAACTCCTGCTATTAAAACAAAGGTTCAATGAGAAAGGGGATAAAGCGGATGCATTATTAGCGGCCAGATTGAGGGAACAATGAGCAGAACGCAGAGTTCGAGAGATAGTGGATGGGGGGCCCGACACAGATGTTAGCAAAACTAATATCCCTGAAGCATGAAGCATTCGCAGACTTCTATGAAGCGCTATACACCCCGGAGACAGTCCCAAACTCGCACGACATTGAGTCATATTTAAACAACATAGCTAAGCCCAAAATAACTTCCGCAGAGTCAGCCTGCCTGGAAACCCCCATAACGGGGGAAGAAATACAAAACGTGATAAAAAGATTGACCCTAGGTAAATCCCCAGGAGAGGATGGATATACGGCTGGTTTTTACTAGTCCTTTAGTGCCCAACTTACCCCTTTCTTGGTCGAGCTATTTAACGAAATCCTGGAAACAGGTAAACCACTTTGCTAGGACCCTTATCACAGTGATCCCGAAGGAGGGAAAGGACCCCAAAAAATGTGGATCGTATCGCCCCATATCTTTGTTAAATGTAGACGCAAAAATCTACATAAGAGTCCTTGCTGCCAGAATTGAATCACATATGCCCCATCTTGTCCACCCCGATCAAGTAGGCTTCATACTAGGCCGGCAAGGAGCCAACACTATGCGCAAGATGCTACACCGAATACATGCCTCTGCAAACATGGTGGGAGACCCAACCTTGCTCTTCATCGATGCAGAAAAAGCTTTTGACAGGGTCAACTGGGACTTTCTAATGTACCTCCTACTCAAGAATGGCATAGGACCCAGGTTTAGTAGGGGAATCCAGGCAGTATATACAACACCTAGAGCGTCAGTATCCGTCAACAGAGAATATTCCAGGTGGTTCGAACTAAAGCGAGGTACCAGGCAGGGATGCCCACTGTCAGCTATTCCGTTTGCCCTCTCACTTGAACCACTCGCACAAAAGATGAGAAGCGACACACAGATAGAGGGAATCCACTTAGGCCAGGCAGAGTACAAAGTGCCACTTTATGCTGACGACATACTCCTACATCTGACCAACCCGGAGACGTCCGTCCCCAGAGCCATGTTCCTCCTTGAAGAATATGGGGCGCATTTCTGGTTTTAAGATCAACCAAGCTAAATCAATTCTGTTCCCTCTGAAAGGGTCTGTGGAGGAAAATGAAATCAAATATTCCCCTCTTGGCTTATGCATCGAGCACAATGAGTTGAAATATCAAGGGATACAAATTACAAAGAGCATAGAAACCCTATACGAAGCCAACTTCCCTAAACTCCTTGAAAACTTCCATGCGGACCTCGTTAGATGGAACAAATTAACAACATCCTGGTTGGGGCGCCTTAACGCAATAAAAATGGTCTGTCTCCCCAGGTTCCTATACCCCTTTCAAATGCTACCCATTCACATTCCAGAGAGCTACTTTCTAGAGGTTAAGAGGACAATCCTACAATTCCTGTGGCAAGGGAAGAGGCAAGGATAGCATATAACACTTTGGCACTACCCAAGGAAAAGGGTGGGGTAGGCCTCCCAGACCTCAAACAATATTATAAGGCAGCCCAGTTACGAGTGCTAATCCCCCATTTACGAAACCAGAGCGAACCACAATGGATTGCAATGGATAACCATTTCTTCCATCCGGCAACGGTCTCAGAGTGGTTGTGGGCCCCAAGAAAGAGAATACGGACTAAATCAAAGGCGTATCCGATACTGGCAACTATCTGGGACATGTGGGAAGAAGGCGCAGAGACGAAAAAGATCACCACATGGCCGTCATCCCTAAGCCACTTATGGTGCCTGGGCATAAATAATCACATCCAGAACGTTGAGAGATTCCAGACTTGGTACGAGGCGGGGTTGGAGAGGGAGGGTCAGTTGGTGCAGAGCGAATCCTTTATAACACTGCCGGAGCTAATAGAAGCGCTAGGAATAGGAGTATTGTCCACATTCCACTATTTACAGATAAAAGGAGTTTTGACCAAACAGGAATGGAAGGAGAAATTGAGTAGAGAACTCACCCCCTTTGAGAAACTACTTGATTCCAGAACAACCATGAAGGGCCTAATTTCCATCATGTACAAGACATTAATAGAGGCGGGAAAAGGAAATACAGAACATCTCAGGGTAAAATGGGAGAGGGACATGAGGACAGACATAGATGGGGATCCATGGGATAAGATGTGCCGCGCAACATTCAAAACCTCAATATCCTCTCAATATAAAATGCATGCTGTTAAGCTCTTACACAGGTGGCAATATGATCCAAGCAGGCTATCCAGAATGTATCAAACAACTAGCCCCTTGTGCTGGCGTGAATGTGGAATAATTGCCGATTATTGGCACATGTGGTGGGAATGTCCACGAGTTAAGGTTTACTGGGACGAAGTCCTTGAATGGATCAGGGCCATAGATGGTATCCAGAGACTTGCAGACCCTTAACTAGTTCTCTTTGGGTTTGAAAAAGATGAGGATGAATGGAGAAAAGTACAGGGCCTGGCCCCACATCTGTTGGAATCCCCCACAGCCCCTTCTGAAAAAGAATGGGTCAATGTGGCAATGAATATGTGCACTATGGAGAAAATAACGGCATCTTTGCATGGTAAATCAACTCAATGTGATACCCTACGGGCAGATTTCCTGGATAAATACGCACCTGAGGTAGTGAATGGGGCAGACACCGCCCAAGCTTAGTTTGAATTATGCGCCCCACGGTAGAGTAATGACACCCTCTTCAATCCCAGCAATACACGATTGGACGTCACAGAGTAAGACCAAAGAAACTGAACTGAAGACGCAAGAGCGTCCCCCAACAAAGGAGATCCCAAATAAAATGGAGTAAAATATCAAGTACAGAACCCGTAGACACATTAAAATTAGAATATACGCACGGACATACACTAATTTAGGAGTTATAGACTCAGCCCGGGGGTGGGGGGAGGAGGGGAAATTGATGAAACGAGAACGAGAGAAGTAACTCGTTGTGCTCTGTCAAAATTAGTCGCTAGATCGACATGTGAATGTCCGATACTATGCTAGGGTACCAACAGGTACAATATTTTCATGTACTTTTGTTGTTCACTTCCTCTTTGTTTGCTTCTCTGACAATATTTTGACGTACAAATATGTATGTATGAACACTCATTGTTTGCTTACTTTCGAATCAGTTGTTTCTTTTTCTTCTATGTAAAACCTAATAAAACCAAATTAAAAAAAATAAAAGACATTATTTCTGTTAGGGAAAATGAAAACTAAAATAATTTCTTTTTGAAGTCAGACTCCCTTCAAAAAGAAAATATTTCCTTTTGAAATCCGAGCCCTCCCCCATAACCAGGGTTCGCAGAGGCAGTGCCAAGGGTTTCATGGGGTTTGCCAGGGGTCGGAATTGAGTCCCTTGGTTACCCTCAAATGATGTCCCCGGGCGCCGGGCTAGTGTCGAAGGAGTAATTGCGCCGATTTACGTGTTGAAAAAGCTTGGTAGGCAGGTGATGCCAAGTCAATGTCCCTGGAGAAAACGGTAGCCTTGTGTGTGGAGAATCAGAGCCTGGCCTTCGGCAATGAGCAGGATCTGATGGCTCATCATGGCATCAGGGTACGGCAACAGCAATGGCTTGGAGCTCGAAGAAGGTGGTGACCAGGCAGCAATGTCCAGTCGGGTGCAAGAATACTTGGAGGAATTCAGATGTGGAAACAGCAGAGCTTCTGTGTCGAGAACAATTCGGAGCCGAGTAGGCAGTTGAGCTTGGAGGTTGAAGATGATTCTGGCAGTTTCCTTGCATCTCCATACCACTCATCCCGGTTTTGGCTCCTTTAACAGCTTCCAAGCTGCTGCAAGGGAGCCATCAGTGTCATCCTTGATGGCATCCTTAATGCTCAACTGGCACTGCATCTATGGGTTTACTGGACGACGACACTGCATCTGAGATCTGCTGAGTCTTCTAGCGTCCCCAACTCGACACTGCTGCCTGATCATCTTCCTGTTCGAGACTCCAACCGATGCTGCTGCCATCCCCCAATGCCATATTGAGCCAGCTGAGCCTCCTTGCCATTGAAGGGAAGTCTTAGCTAGTCCGTCCCTGAGGTCACCAACCCAATGTCGTCTGCCATTCCCAGCTCCTTCAAACAGCAAGCCAACACAGCTGCAGAACAGCAGGGCATCGTGAGGACCTGTCGCCATAGCCCCACAACTCAACACTGGACCATTGCCGAAAGCACTCAGGCTTCCGATTTGAAGCCTTAAAGCCTGGCTTGACACCGTTGCGCACCAAAGACAGGAACCAAGGTACTGTGAAGTGCCTCTTTCCTCAAGGACCTCTTTTGGGGACCATAGTGACTTTTCAGTCCCCTTTCTCTGACCTTTTCTTCAAAGACTTATCCTTGAACACTGTCATTGATGCCAATGTATCTGCTGAACATCCCTGCTCATCTACCCAGAATGCTCTTTCTCATAAGTCTGCATTCGCTGTGTTTCTTTTACAGGTGTGGCTTTTTCTAGTGTCTCCTAATGAGATGGTTCTATTTTATTGTTTGATTAAAAGTCTATATTGGATTAGAATCTTGATTTGGGCGTGCTTTTATTTTGGAACCCATCTACTTAAGTGGTTAGGGTTGCTGCCGTTATCAGCTCACACCCTTCCTTGATGCATAGCCTGCCCTCGGAATGCACTACCACACAAGTGGAAGGAGGCATACATGTCAGGCTGTGCCCGTTTCACTCTTCTGACCGGGATCCCTGCTGGGCGAGCAGTAGGGTGGGGGCTGAGTAGGCGGTTTAGCCACTACTCATCCCTGTAGACCTGTGGAGCAGCAGTCATGCTGTCTCACCCCCGCTCTTGGAGTCGAGGTTGAAGAGATGCAACTTTCCTACAAAGATCAATTTAGCGCCACATGCAATACCCGTGGGGGCGGGGGCTATTGCACAGCCCACTCAGGTTTACAAGCTCTGTGCGCAATGCAAGGTGCCCTGTGACGTGAAGAGGCGGGGGGTGTGCTAGAGGGGGTGCCTATGTGCCTTTCGGAGGTGCCCTGGAGATTTCACGCGATCCCTCGAGTTCCTGGATCTAATTGCCCACTCTGATGCTGCGATGGCAGAAATAGATGGGGCACTGAGCCCTTGCCCTCCAGCCACTGGCTCACATAATGAACACGTGCCTCCGATACTGAAAGTACAGATGGCTGCGTGCAGCTGTTCGTTGGGCGCTTAGAAGCGTCTTAGATTATGCAAGCACTTTGTGAACACACATTCACTCCCAGAAATAAAGGTCCCTCGTGTGCCGTCTGACGGGGTCCCAAGTGTAGTGTCACGAGTAAAGATATCACAGGAGAGGCGAGGGGTGCTGCCTAGAGTCCTGCCAGCCACCCCCACCCCCCCCCCCCCGCCTATACTGCCAGAAGTGATGAGGGCTCGGGTGTCAGCTGGTCCCACCACTGTTGGCGGATATGCCCACTCGCTGACGCTTCCCCCTTGGCTGCCACAGTCTTGAGCCTCTGACGGTATGAGGGGTTTCGCTCACTTACCTATGAGGAAGCAGAGAAAGTGCCCGGAGATGCCGGCCAGCTCTAGAGCCATGATCCGGGGAGTCCCGGCTGTGGCGGGGTCGGGAAGCTCCAATTGCCGTCAAGTGGTCCGAGGAGGGGGGAGAGCCATCAGGAGAGGCGGGGGGGTGCCAGGGACTCCGGGACACAGAAGAAACTCCAGCAGCCCGGGCTCCAAGCGTGCGCAGGTGAAGGCGCCGGGTGCAGCCCGCAGGAAGCTGCCAAGGCTCACATGGGCAGCATGAGCTCCGCAGAGGCTTCTCGGCGCTGCAGGGGAGGGAGGTCTGTGCGCGCGAACGCAGCCCTGCGCGGACTCCCAGACATCCACCGTGGGCGAGGGAAGCCCGGCTATGAACTGACTGCGGGGGTGGAACTGTCCATCCAGTGGTGACCCCAAGGGTCCGCAGCAGGCGAGGGAGGGAGGGGCCTTTAGAAAGGAAGAACCCCAGAGGGGGGCACGAGTGGGGGCGAGGGGGAGGGGAATCAACAGCCGCCCGCCCTGGCTTCTCATCGGCTGCCCCTGGTAGCCTGCCCTCGCACCCACCCCAACTCGACGGGCACACCTAAAATTAGCAAACCTGAGGCTGTAAAAATAGGAGCCGCCAGCTGCGCGAGCTAAAATTATGAGAGCAAAGGCAGCCTGGCGGGTGGAGCTGCTGCAAGGAGTGCACAGGGTGCGGGGCGACACGAGTGGGTGCAAAAGTGCTAGCACAAGAAAGTCGGGGAGACTAGGAGTCATTCTGTGGGGCTGGGGTGCGCTCGCAAGGGGCTTCTCGCATGGCTGTTTCTACCCCACACACGCCAGCTCACGCCACCGCACAGGAGGGAGCTCGGACACCTTAGTTGTGCTGTGCGTGTGCTACTCGCCCAGCTCATGCACTCTGCCCACGGCTACCCCGTCCCACTGCTCAGGTCGTACCCGAGGCTGCGTGCCCGCCCCTGGCATCGGGGTATCAGGGAGACGTGTGCCCTTTGCACTGCTCGCTCGGGACCCGGCCTATTTACTTCCGTGCGACCCAGTGGCACTGCACCTGCCCGACCTGCCAGGCGTTGCCCTGCTTTCACATAGCTCCTCGGCACGGTGCCAACATTCTGAGCTCCTATGCTCTTTAGGGTGGGGGTTGCTCGGGATCCCCACGAAGGACACGTCTAAGCATTCGTTAAGGTGCTCCTTCGACACGCCCCCTGTCACACTTTCACAGCATGAACCGGGCACCATGGGAATAAAGGGGCCATGAACAGGCACAGATGTGGGGGTGCCCATTTCAACATGATGGTTGGGAGGGGCCCCCTGCTTAGAGCGGAAAACAGTCCGTGGTGTCCACGAAGTGTGTACATCATAATGGAGGTCAATAAATGCAGCTGGGGGTTGCGAGCAACCTTTTACTACGAGATGGCCAGCCAGCTGGGAGCTGAAACACTAAATGCCCACTGAAAAGCTATAAAACCAGTGTTAAAAGGCAAGAAGGTGACAACACTTGCCTAGATCTCGAGGGAAGTGATGGCCGGAAGAGCTCCAGCAAACGCGGCTAGTTAGGAACAGTTCAAGGCCCAGAACGAAAGTATTATAGACAGGAATATATTGCCATGTTATAGGGCTGCTGACTGGCAACATGGGGCAGTTGCCCGGGGCTCCATGAAACTCGAGGCCCCTTTCAACTAAAAAAGATGAAGGGCCCCAACGCTGTCCCTGGCCCTGAATATCAATGGGGTTGGGGGGATCCAAGTTAAAAGGGGGCTTGTCCACCCAGTGTGATATATGCACTGCTTACAAATTAACATCAAACAACCAAAGGACATTTTCAAAGTGAAACACGTCGCTGAAACGTAAAGCCACCAGTTACTTTTTTCAATCTGTATTTTTTGTGTGAATTTGCCCACAAACACCCAGCCATTGTAATGCCCCTTCCTTTCAGTGTTTTATTGGAGGGTATAATTCTAAAGTTCATACTGGCGTCTCAAACTGCTGAATTGAAATGAAATATTTCTATAAATCTGACAAGAAAAAAAAAACGAGAAGACAACTTCTAGGCACTGGTAGCGGCTCACACTATGGCATTTCACAGGCACTTTCTCGTGGCATTGGTTTGCTGCCCCAGAACATGATATCAGGTGTATGTCATATCTGGACGGCCACACAAGTAGTAACGAAGAGAGCCAGTGCATTCCGGGCCCAGGACGACCCTTCATCAGGAAAAACACCCGCCCTCGGAATGCCAATCGGACATCTAAAAAGGTCTGTGGCCAAATGCAGACAGACAGACAGACAGACAGACAGACAGACAGAGAGAGAGAGAGAGAGAGAGAGAGAGAGAGAGAGAGAGAGAGACAACAGCAGCAGTTCCAAGTTCATTGGGACCCACCCTTTGAGGTCTACTTGGGAAGCATCTATTAACCTGAAAGCAATTAGGAAACGGAACTGTGGGTTTGTATTTCACCAGGGAGGCAGGGTGGGGGCAGCACCCTCGCCCTGAACATGAGCAAGCAACCTGCCCAACCCCTTACCCTCGTCGAACGGTGCATTTTAAAACACACATTTTTTTTTTAAAGCAACAAATAAAAGGGAATAGGATTTATATCCCACTTTAGGAACATCTCAGCAACAGCCACTAAACCTCCCGAGGTAGCTTGCTACATTAAGACGTGCCAACATCAGATGTAGCCCCCTGATTGGGCTGACATGCACCGCACTACAGGCTTTACAGCCAATGCACCTGCAGCCAGACCGACACTGCACACACGCTCATTTAAGGGGGTCCAGTGAAAGTGGAAAAACCTCAATGGGGGCAAAGTGGGACTCTTGCCCCACTCCTGAAGAACTACTGTGGCAGCTGCCTCCTTCCCGCCCCATCCTCTGGCCCTCTTCTCTGGTAAATGGACTCAAATAAAGGCGATGGCTTAGATGGAACATTGTTATGGATTATCTGTTAAAAGGACTGAGTGGGCCCCTTATGAAGACCTTTGAACTGTCACATTGCACTTCAAATATGAGTTTGGCTGAGGTGCAATTCAGGGTGACCTTCAAGGCACCCGATGAAGGGCAAGAGTGGGGGATGATGGCAGGCTGTTCATTTCTTTTCTTATATATTTGGTCCATAATTGGTTTAAAGCGACAACAAAATATGATGAGATGTGTTCAACGAAAAACACACAGTAAAAAACATGCTACGACCAAAGGCCCTAAGAAGAATGTTTGTGGGCCGTTTTGCAACCGTTGAACATAAGTCTTTTTAAGAGTGTGTATTTAGTACATGCAAACCTTGATATTTTCTTAAACCTACTCTGAACGAGCAAAATTCTTGGTTAAATACATGTGTCTAAACCAGATAGGCCTGTTGAACTTTCTTTGTACCCCCACACACCCCCTGGTTGAATGTGTGCCCCCTGGTGTGCCACCCCATATATTGATTTCTAAAGATGCCAGTCGCTTTATTTATGTGTACATTTGTAATGCGCTCATAACCCATGGGCATCTAGGCGCTGGAACTTAAGAACATGGTTACAGTTTGATGCTTTCTTAATGCAAGGTTACAAATCAATGCTTCATTAATAGGGTCACATCTTTGTCCAGTACATGTGTTCATTATTTACTCAAAGTCAGGAATGGTCAACAGATTAAGGGGGACTAGCTAATCAGAATGAAGAACACAGCAGAAGGGGCAGTCTAATGGCTGGTAGACTTTAGGTACCTATTATTGGGAGTCTAGGTTGAGTAGGCAAGTGTTTAGGCTTTTTTTTCAGAATGACCATAGTGATGTGTCATTTCTCAGTTGTGTGGGCAAGTAATTCCACAGTTGAGCTGCTGTTACGGGGAAGCTTGAGCCACCTGCTGTCCGTCTTCTGAATCTTGGAGTCGCAATAAGGTTGGCATACGAGGAACGTGTGGGCCTAGTGGACTGAGTTTCGCTGATTCGGTTACTGGGGTAGGCGGGTGCATTATTGGCGAGACATTTGTGCGTAAGAGTGAGGATTTTAAATTTGATCCCATCCTGTACAGGGAGCCAGTGAATATTTTGTCTGGTTGCCGAGATGTGTTCCTCCTTAGGTATATTTAAAGCAGCTCTAATGGCGTTGTTTTGCACAATTTGCAGTTTCCTAATGTTTCTATTACTGGTACCTGCAAAGAGCGAGTTGCAAGAATCAATCCTAGAGAGGATCAAGGCTCTAGCTACGGTAACACTATTCTCCGGTCAGAGGAGGGGCTTACCGGCTCTAATTAATGTGGACGTATAGGCTGAAACGATACAATTGACCTGTCTGTTTGGTTTAAGGGCCAAATCAATGTGGACCCCTAGAGTTTTAATTGTATTTGCCACAGCAATGGTGTTTCCATCGATGCTGAACATTTTGTATTGTTGGGGGAGATTGTCTAACTTAGATTTGTTACTGATTAGAATTAACTCGGTCTTACCGTCACTGAGGCATAGTTCATTTTGCGCCATCCAGCCCTGGATTGCGAGGTAGATTTTATTAAGGTTTTTTTGTGTCGGTATCATAACAGCGTGTGATTCACACACTATATAAAGTGGATCTAAAACTAAGCACACCATGTTCTGGATATACACAAACTAAGTTTGTGCTTTTGTAGCAATTAAAAGCCACGATGTCATTTCAAACAGAAATGACCTAGAGAGAGTATACCATTACAGAAGACCGAAGCAGTCCCCAGGTCGAGTGCCTTTAGAAGCTGCATTGTTAGCAGGGCTTGATGTTGACATTGGGCTTCATTACAACTTTGCCAGTCTGGAAAAAGTGCCAGAAAAAATGCCAGTAATTCCAGCACCAGCATATTTCAGCAAAATACATGCCTGCCAGTGGGGGACACGGATCTCCCAGCAGGCCCGACCTACCGGTAGATCAGCCCCCTAATGGGCAGATAATTGCTGCAATCACAGGCACCGGTATGGCAGGTGCCTGTGGTTGCGGCAACCCACTCCACTGGAGTAATATGGGACTCCATGGGAATGGGAGCTTACCGGTACTCCGACACCCCCTAATATCCTGGTAATACCAGGGTTTCAGGCAGCGGAGGCAGTGTGGCGGGTTTGTCGGTATGCCGCCAGAATTACAGGTGGGTTACCGGAAAACCCCGTAATGGGGGCCATTGTGATGAAGGGGTAGTATAGAAACGGAGCATGGACAGTGACTAGGGAACAGACATAAGTAATCGGACTTTCAAGGACTACGGCCAATTTCTATTATTATTATATATTTACATGACGCAAATCTAGCTCAAGGGCAACAGAGCTCTGTACAGGCCATAGAACAAAACATTGTGCAACTAAACAGGAATTATTATTATCCTAGTACAATACACCGGCGGTGGGCGTGCACAAGATGGCAGTAATCTTGGGCGACACCAGGGTGTTGTTGGACAGCCACGTCTTCAGTTCTTTCCTAAAATGGAGGAGACTTGGCGCAGTGCAGATGGCCATTGCCAGTTTATAGATACCGGCAGTGTTCACTTGGCTGATGTGAGAGGTTAGCAGGAGGTGGGCTAGAGGCCAGTTGAGAAAGGAAGGTAGGTGGCTGTGGGCCCCGTCACTGGCTAGCCGGTAGCACTTGCACCTGGTTTTGAGCAGTTCCAGCTTCCACCAATGGAATGTGTTTAACAACAGGGGGCTGGTAGAGAAAAGGAGCGGGAGGGCGAGGATGGGCGCTTGATACTTTGCCGAAGGGCGCAGAGTTAATGAGATGCTGAAAGCAAGACCACGAAAGGTGCGGCGCATGGAGAGCCACCCAGCATGGTAACGGGGGACTCTGGGAGCCAGGGGAAGAAGTTGCACTCAGAGACGTCTTAACAGGAGGAGCAAAGGGACACCGCCCCACCCACTGGCTGCCTTCCGCAAACAAGTCCGTGTACATTTTTGCAAAACATGATTAACACGCCCTGGCATTTGAGAGTGCACTGCTGAGGCCCTCAGCCCTTTCCCTCCCGGCGCTTGCCGGCAGCGAAGGCTCGGTTTCATCAAGTAATCCTGTAATGCGTTCTGTGCTCACGATAGAGCAATGTGTGGGGCGTTTACATCTTTCTTTGGGGAACATGTTGTAGAAGTTGCCGCTAGAATGCTTATGGATAAGTTCTAGTGTTGTGATCGTTCAAGAGGGAGCAGTGTGTCAAGCAGCTGTTGCCGAGATCTCTGCACAGATGCAAGAACACAGTACCAACCGCAGAGGTCGAGGGAAGAAGCAGTGGAACTATGCTCCCTGCTGGCCTGCTCCTGCTCCCCACAAACCCCCTCGCCATGCGCAGTCCAATCCCCAACCAAACACACGTTCAGTGCAGTGCAAGTTTCAACTTCTTCCTACACTTTTATTTTAAAACAAACCATTCCGGAGGTGTTTCTTTTTAAATCATAGGAACAGTAGAACTGAAATTAAAAAAAAAATAGAGGAGCACCGCTCCCGCCCATTTCAACCACTGACCAAACCCCAGCAAGAGAAACGCACACTTTCTTTCCTCTAGAAGAAAGTAATACACTTAAGTGTATTTATAGCTTTGTGATGACCTACTAAGCTGAAAAACGCATCTGCACTTGAAAGAGTATGTAGAGGGGTACAGGGAACTTTTTTGTTGAATCCCGCTTTGACCTCCGCGACTTACGTAAGGTAACCAGTTTTGATAGTGTTGCAATGGTGCATGCAAGAGGGCGGAGACAAAGATGAAAGAGCTATACATAAAAATTAGCATAGCATCAGCAGTGTGCAGGTCTAGACCACCGAACAGCCACCAAAAGAGCAAAGAGCATGCTGCAGAACTCGGGGGAGGAGGCAAAATTCGAGATAGTGCCATGTCTTTGTCACCAGAAGATACTGTGATTCCCAGAAAGATCATCTGATCTTTCTGTACAATCCTGTGCTCATCTTGGTGAAAACATTTGCCTTCACAAATCATGCGGCCATTTTTAGCCCATTGCTGCTTTCTCTTTCCATGTAGCCTGTATGAGTGGAAAGGGTCCTAGACAGGAGCAAGCGAGCCATAGGACAGGTGCCTCTGCTCAGATTATTTTCAGGTCCGATTATTTGATACAAAACTGTTTTTTTTCTACAATTTCAAGTGCTCATCTTCAAATCACGAATAACAATTTGCAAGTCTGTGTCAAACAATTACTATAAGCAAGTGCACTTCTCACAACGTTTCTTTTGTTGGGTGTATTTACATCCTAAAACCCAGCTGACATTGTTTAAGCAATCACCAATCCGTATTCTGCAACCTGTAGACTTCCCACTAGCTCTCCTTCTGCTTAACAGGCTTATATGAAGATTTATTTAAAACTATTGTCACTTTGGTTTATAATGTGAAGTGTGAACTTTACGAGTCAGATTAACAAAACAGTGTATCATTTTAGTTCATGGAAGTCAAGCATTTATAAATAATGTCACCTTGGTGTATGACAAGAAGGGGGGCAGGGTGTGGTCAATTGCAGACTGGGCTCAAATCCCAGCTTCGTCATTTAACAAATGTGTGCGATCACAGGGAGCTCATTTAACCACATTGTGCCTAACATGTCAAAGTTATCAGCCCTTAAATATTTCAAAATTGTCAGCCCCTAAGAGGGATTTAGGTTTCAGCGTACACTCTTCAAACAAGCTTCACTCACGATGTAAATGGCTTACACTTGTATAATACTGCTAATCAAATCCATGGGAGCCAACCTCTGAATTTCCTGGGGCGTACTGACTATTTTCAGGAGGGTCCATTAAGAGTATAGGAACATTTAGTGCATGTTTTCTTCCCAGGCGCTGCTCAGGCGCACCCACGTACTTGGCGCCCCTGATCAAATCTAATAATGACCATTGACTGACATATTGCACACCACAACGTCATTTGTGTCTTGATCACTCATGGCAACACCACTTGAAAACCATAGACCTCTTCTAATATCAGTCTATGTTTGAATATGTATATCTTTCTGGTTACATGCAAACTGTATCTCTAAACTATGCTATGGTGTGCATCTTCCCCATTGCTTCTCATCAGTCTTCTATATTTATGCGCTTCGAGAAGTCGCTTGGAAGTCGCTGTTACGCTGTCGGCTACTCTGATACAGCGTTCAGCTCTGCGAACATAGTGAACATCCAGTTCCCCCTCCCGCCCAAGTTCATTGGCTTGGAAGTGGCCCCTCCCCTTTTGCCTCAGTGTCTACAAAAAGGGCAGTCCGCGGGCTTCTGCGTGCATGCTTCGAGAAGTCGCATGGAAGTCGCTGTTACGCTGCCGGCTACTCTCTTATACAGCATTCAGCTCTGCGAACATAGTGAACATCCACAGTTTCCCCCCAAGTTCATTGGTTTGGGTATGCAAAGACTATGAACATTGGAGACTTCTAATACTTGTTACTTACTTTAACACGATTTGTGTTAACTATAGAGTCTAAATATTTTGACTCTTTTGTTTTTAGAAGTGGCTCCTCCCCATTTGCCTCAGTGTCTACAAAAAGGGCAGTCCGCGCGCTTCTACGCACTTGGAAGTCGCTGTTAAACTGATAGGCGGGCAGCGAACAGCGTACGCGACTTTCTTCTGGTAGCGTTTTTTCAAGCCCTTCACTGTTGGCTATACAATTGCTGACGATAATTCTTTTTACTTTTTTAGTTTTATCAGTGTATTGCAAAGTAATCTGAAATGGTGGTAAAAGGC
Source organism: Ambystoma mexicanum (assembly GCF_040938575.1). Classification (NCBI taxonomy): domain Eukaryota; kingdom Metazoa; phylum Chordata; class Amphibia; order Caudata; family Ambystomatidae; genus Ambystoma; species Ambystoma mexicanum. Next base: position 869,555,462 of record NC_090931.1, read on the forward strand.
ATAGGCTACACCTTAAAAACGGCTATGCCGCCCCGCATGGTTGTCACTTGTGCTTCAGTAATGTTACAACCGTCGCCAGTGAAACCTTCAACTTCGATTACCTTAAAAAGAAAAATCAGCGGTCACCCTGCAATGGCGCCGGACAAAAGATTGGTGGTTGGTGACATTTGTGAGTTCTGCATGCTACGTGCGCATATTGACTGTGCAACTAGTTTAAACTGTAATAATGAAAAGTCACCTGAATTGTGCGAATGTAATAATGTGATGCCCAGATCTAATGTCACTATCTCTGATACACAAATTATGAATGAGGTCGTAGATGTGGCGGATGGTCTTCCTATAATAGACTTAATTTCGCAAGATAATACTAAGTCGGCTCCTCAGACACCTGTTGATGATGTCAATTGTGACGGACAAGCGGGAGTGCATGTGAATGCTATTGGGAATGAACTACAGAATGCTCATGATGATGTAATGTAAGCTGAAACTAAAACTACCCCCGTGAAAACCCATATTGATTTGAATACTTTGGTAGAAGTTACTTTGCCGGGTGAGACACATGCATCTGAGGTTGAAATAAGTCTTTACCAATCCCTGAGTCTATTCGATCACACAGATGATATTTCAGTGCAATGCTCAAGATCTTTTGCACGCCCCGGAAGTTCCCTGCTCCCCCAGCTTCCTCTGATTCTTCTAGGCTTTGTGACGCTTCTCAGAAGGGCGGCCCTTTGCTTGAAATTACCTAAAAAGCAATGAACACGACTATAATGAAAATAGTTAAACTATTCGAACCCTTGAATTAAAAACAACGAAACAAGTGAAAAAGATTGATGGTATTGTTAGGTGGATGAGACAAGTGGTATGGATGCTACACAAAATAGATTGTAAGATCCATTTTATTGAAAACTCTGCTCCCAAAATGCCGTCTATAGAGTTAAATTCCGAAAAAGATTGCGATATGCATGAAAAGGGTCTTCCCTTTTCTGTAAAGATAATTCATCCGGTAACATCTGATATTGAGAGGCAATCGGCTCCATGCCAGATCTCCCCATCTCCCGAACCCAATATAAGCGTAAATCAAGTGACTACATATGACATGTTCAGAAAACGACCAACTGAGCAGTTTAATATGACTAAAAGCAACAGTATTAATATGTTAACTCAAAGCGAAAAATCAGAGGAACCTGGCCCCAGAAAGAGAGCAAATGTGAAGCAGTTTGTCCAACGACTGAAATCTTTTAAGTCCTTCGTCCCGAGTGATGATAATAGGGCCATAAACAGATACAAGCATTTAACAAAACAAAGACAGAGTGGATCTGTTAAAAAAGTTATTTCGGATGAAGACTATCCACCACTTAAAGATTTAATTACTATGATTGAAATGCCGTTGCAAACTGAAGCACTGCTTGCAATTGCTCAACAACTGGTGGAGGTGGAATTAGCAAAACTCAAACTACCTGATTTACCACAACAGAATAGCGGGCAGCCACTGATAAGTAAACCCACCTTAGACCCGACTACCTCCAAAACTGCTTACAGTGATATTAACAAATCCCCTTACACAGATGAAATTTTGAAGGATATAAGGGCTGATATAAGAAGCTCTATTGATGAATTCATGAAATTCAAAGACTCAAACCCTGTTTCTAAACAAGTACTGGTCCCAGTAGAGGACGACATACGAGTAGAAAATACTCCCCTGGCAAGACCAACTCAAACCAGTATTAAAGTCAAAATATTGCAATCTTCAAAAAATGTACTCACTATGCACACCTTGTCTTAGGTGTGTGGGATATTTGGACCCACTCAGCTATGCTTACTACATCATGTTGCTGCATTGGGGCAAGAAACAGCACTGAATGGCCGCACTGACCCCAGTGCGCGTCAAGATCTTGAAACTGCGTTTGGTCACAATCAGAAAATGGCTGCACCGCCCTGTCAACGCACATTTCAGGTGGGGTGGAACAGAGTACTCACTGAAGGAATGTACCAGTCTGCTCTGCAACATTTTACATGGAGCAAAGGAAAGAAGCAGCATTACTTTGCTGTAAACGCAAAATGCCTCTTTAAAATGTCATCTTTTCCACCCTCAAAGTGCTGTTTGGCACTAAATTCATCAATTCCTCCTGAACCACTATGATCAAAAAGGCCCTGCAGTGCCCACGATCATTCTTGAGTCTCAGAGGAATCAGGCCTCATTTGAATGACAGCCCCTGTCAAAAGTATTTTTGGAAAAGCAAACCAGGGACTATGTTTTCATTTTCTACAGGAAACACGGCTATTTCTTTGTAACAAGTATCAAGAATCAGCTGTCCAGAGAAAGACTCTAAAGAGATGCATGATACATGTATCCATGCTTCAAACAACTCCAGCACTCAAGGAAAGAAATAGAGCTGCCCAAAGTGTGTATTTGCTGCAGAGGAAAGCCGAATTTAAAGAAATAAGTTAAATGTGCTTTTTCCTGAATGAAGAGCAAAATCACCTATTTTTAAAGTATATTATTGTGTAAAGGCTTGATTATTTAAGAATGTAAAAGGATTGGCTACTGTTAAAAATACACACCTGTAAACTGTTTTCATTCTCTAGATTTAAAGTCAAGATTTAAAATGTGAAAATCAAAGCTAAACCCAGGATAAGCTGGTAAACTATATTTAAAAGAAAAAAAACTTCTCTGCCAGTTGCTAGCCCTGAGAAAGTGTGACACCTCAAACTGCTGGCACAGGAAAGGCTAATTGCTAGCTTGGAGGCTTTGAATACCCAGGACAATGGGACTTCCCAGTCGGCATCAGACAATCATCTTTGCCCCAGGCTAAGACAATGGCAGGCTTAGACTCTCACCTTTCAAGTGGGAGGGGCAGGAAACTTCAGTCAAGGGAGAGGCCCCTCATTCTGCTTCAAAGGGATTGACATTTGCTTACACTGGAAAAGAAAAAAAACTGACCAAGTGACATTTGGTGTTTAAAAAGCCTATTTGTAAATGAACTTTCAAGACATTTAACTTTGCCACAAGAATGAGGAAAAATCTGAAAGTTGGTAGTTTATAATCTAATTTTATGCTATTCATTTGAAGACTTTGTAGGACTCAATACTGCATAAGGAACAAAAGTTATAAAGAATGACCGACTGCGCAGAAAGTATTAATGTTACAAACATAACATTGTGTACACATATTCCAGGGGTAATTGCACATCTCCCAGGACCCAAACATGACATCATTTTCTGTGATCCAATCAGCGAAAAGCAAGGCGGAAACTGTGCTCTTGCCCAATCCTAGCATATTATACCTCCTATAATCCGAGGTGAGGCCTCCATTTGCACCTTCCGCAAATCCATAAAAAACATCTTATTCACATAAGATTCCTCGCACCAGCTGAATACATCTCCTATGTTCCATTGCATAAACTGTTTGTAATGACCAACTGTACCAACCAAAACAGCAGATCTATGCCTGTTGAATACATAATGTACTGATGAATGCTTCTTTGCCTGTAACTAAGCTCTTGCAAGTAACAGCGCCTCAATGCCCATGGGTTACTTGCGCGCTATATAAATTTAAATAAATAAATAAATAAATTAGGGGTGTGGACTGGAAGCCTGCCCCTGCCATATACTTTAGTGATGTCATTTGGCATGATAAATAATGGAACCTGACAGCACACAGAAACCCTGATTCCTGACTTCTTCCTGATTTTCTGCGTGGCGTCTTGTTCCTGATTTCTTCATCTTTGATCCTGACTCCTGATCTCATTGCAAAGCCAAGGCCTATGCATTGCTGACTCCATGTTCAGCTAGGCCTCAAACTCAAATTCTGAAGCAATCCCAAAAAACCCAAGGGAAGCATTTTGATCCAGTCTGGCTTGCTGCTACTTAAATGCATGCCTGCTGAAAACTCGCCATACCACTGATCTCCAGTCTCCAGTAAACCACAAGTGCAGTCCAGTGCAGTCGCCAGTCCAGTGACCAGAACCGCCCAGCTGACCCTGTTCCACCAGATTTTCCCTGCTGTCCTTGGTTAGACCCAATCCGTGTGATGACCAGAACCCTTGACGGTCCAAAACCCTAAATTAAAGTGGACTGTAAGTATCAATAGAAAGCATAGAAAATCATAGCATACCTTGCCTTGTTTTGTTCCATTCCAATCTCTAAACCATCCTATCCTTACCTTAAAGAACTTGTAACATTGTCACATTGCTTATTGCCACCATGCCTTTGATTCCTTGCACTAGTGCTCACTTCTTTAAATAATTTTGTCTTATGAAATCCTAAACCCTTAATCCTCCTTCGGGTAATTGGATTGGGTCCGCCAAGGCGGGCGCAGAGGTGCTGGTGTTGGTTCTGCGGATAAACTCTAGAGCTTACTGTGTTTCAATCTAGTAACCTAGCCTGAATGGCGTAGTGTAGAGCATAACTATCCTTGTAAAAACTGATTTCTGTTTTTTTTTCGCGCCTTTATTTTCCAAAAACGCCTCTCATTCAACATTGCATAACTCACTCAATTTAATAGTTAGAGACTTCATTTCAACTCTGGATTATACCCAAGACCTGTAGCTACACCCCAACCTAATGATGAGTATATTTCACATGTTTTTCTTAAAAAAGGTTTGGTTAAAATTAGGCGGGAATCTGCATTTCTGCAAAGTTTTACACGTGTGATTTTCATTTTAAATTATTTTCAAACTTTCATTCGGATTTAAAGTATTTACTCTTACTTAAACTATAGCTCATGATTGTTAGCATCTTTCCAATGTTGCTTCCATCGAAATTTGTATTGATTTAAGAACTTTTGCACACCTTCATTGTTTGACACAGCCATTTTAGAATGTCATTTTAAAAGTGTAAGATTTCCAATTCGTTTTTCTCTCTTGTTTGGGGAGGGAAGGTTGTATTCAAATGTGGTTTACTTTGCTTTATTTCTGATTACTTGCTGCTTCCTCACATCTGTTTAGAATTGCTTATTTGTGGGTTGAGGAATATTGCAGTGGGAAATCCTAACTTAAGTGCTATCTTTCCAAACAAGCCAAAAGTGTTCTCTCTCTGGTGTTTTCTACCTGTGTGCTAAAGAGTGAATTTAAGTGCCTTACATGCCTTTTTATTTGTTATTGTCACCACATTGATGACTGCCGCTCCCTATTCCAAAGTATATGTTGATTTGAATTTTAAATACATAAATAAATATTACCTTTACCAACCAGCCTAATTCCTGGTGCATTGTGACCTGGGGTATTTTGAGAGGGGTGTGCTATGAGTGGTATTTCACTCAGAATATTGAACCTATAGACATAATAAATAAGCATTTCAGCTGTGCACTCCATACCAGGCTGCGACCAGGGTGTATCGCCTGGGTGAAATACTTAACAGGTGGCGATGTGTTCAAATGAAGATAAGGTATAATTAACAGAAGAATTGCTATATATGATTTTAAGGTGCAGGGGAGATAACCGTCAACTCTGGCAAATGGGTTGTAAAACATATGAACAAAATAATAATTTTGATAATTTCCTAATAGAGGAACTCCCGTCGCCTGTACACTTTCACTAGCTCTATAAATGAGCCCAACAGTTTAGACTATCTTTACACAGTTTGTAAATGATATGCAGTATTTCAATCTTCAAAGAGAACATTTTTCTGATTTGTTTAAATAATGAATCAAAACTCATCATTCAATGTAAAATTCAACATGTAATTTAATTTCATTAGGCCTAATGTGTTTGGAGAGTCTTCTCTTCATCAGGGGCAGGTTTATACATTTAATTAATATCTACAAAGACATTTCAAAACATATCATTACTTCTTTCTGTCATTCTTTCAGTATTCAAGATGTTTAGAAAAAGAAAATAAACTGTGGCTATAGAAGGTAATGTCATACCCAGTCTATTGCCAGTTAGCTGTGGCGGTAAGTGCTTGGAGAGCTTGTACCGGATGTGAGTCACCCGATGTCGGAAAGTCATAAGTATTTACTTCAAATCAGTTCTTAGGCAAAGAGATGGAGTGATAAAAACTAAGTTTCTGAATGTAAAAGTGATTACTTTATACAATTAGTTCAGCTAGGCTGTTGCCTTACCATTTGAATGGAGTTAAATTCAGATGAAAATGGAGCAATCGGGGGAACCAGAAACGCTGTCTCTCCCTCCAGCGTGAAAATACTATTATAGGCACTCTAACGTGACTGACTAAATAAGGGTAGGCTTATTTTTAGTCTGTAGTAATATACAGAACTGGATCTTGATTTAAAAAATAAAAGTAAAAGAGAACTTAATGGTAGCAAGGTATGGTAGTTCCTGGAAGGTTTCAATGGCCGTTGTTTATCCCACATGGGATCTGCATGTTTATTAGAAAACAAAATGGCTGATTAAATAGGGGTGTTTTTAATGATGTTATTGCGTAATTGCGTGCAATGATGTCATAGTGTAAACAAAAGTCTGTACTAATTTCAATGTTGAAATTAGTGCGGTGAGAACCTTGACAGTATTAAACTGACTACCAATATATCCAGTCACTTGATTACATCCCCCAAGATTTCCAAGCGGAGATCTATAGAGTAATGGATAGTTATTTACACTCTAACCAAGTAGGAATGACTGGCTGTTCGAGAGATAATCAGATTCATAAGAGACCTGAGGTGTGTGTGGAGAAGAGCCATTTAAGTACTGGTTCACGACAAGTGAGAGACACTGATAGGACTTCTCAGTTGAAGTCTAAGGTCTCTACTTCTAGGGAATCTAAATGTAAATTGGATCTGAATACGCATCATTGCTTCATTTTGAAATGTCGTGCTGCACCTTTCCACACAGTACGATTTGTGTAGGGCCAGTATCTTGGCCATTTGCAGTGACATACTTGTTTGGGTGATACAACGTCAAGTGATGTTGCACAGTTAGAATTTTTAAATGACAACTGGCTTGCGGTCGTTAGATTATGGATAACTTCAAATGTGGTCCGCAATGTCCTTTGATAAGCACAATTAGAACTCTTTGCCCTGGGATTTTTGCTGGCCATTGACCCCTTGAACTATGATGATGAAATAAAAACATGCCCTGATAATATGTGAATTTTTTTATTGCTCGTCAAGCGATGAATTTGTATAACACAGATGATCATCGCCATTTTCAAAATCCCTTAAATGAAAGGCCTCAAAGGATCTAAGACCAACAAAATCACAATATTCCACTATAACTGCCTCAACATCCACCCACAGGCCTACATTCCATCGTTAGCAGGAACACCCGTGGACATTTGCACCTATTAAATGATTGCACTAACCTTACAACTTATAGTATAATAGTCTTGCAAGAAACATGGCTCTTAACTACACCAGTTTGGAAAGGGTATGAAATTCTATTATCTCCAGCCATCAAAAGAACAAAAGGAAGACCAGCCTCAGGGATCTTGGTGGCAGTTAAAAGTGGGCAAGTCCCTAACCCCTTCCTACAGATGGTTAAAATTCTGCATGCGAACTGTGCTATTGCCCTGATTAATGTTTACCGCAATCCGATAGGACTAGCAGATACAACATTTTTTAGTGATCTAAAGGATCTGCTAAATAAAATATCTTTAACCAGCGAAATAACAAATATTATGATTGCAGGTGATTTAAATTTACATTGTTTATCCAAAGTGATCACGAAGAAAAACAAAGCATGCACAAGATGGGAGAATATTATGAAAAATCAGAAGTTATTAATGCTTAATGGTTCATCCAAAGGGGATATACCAGCTCGTCATACATGGTGCAGGGGGTCTTCTAAGTCAATAATTGACTAAATATATGTTGATGCTAACACCTTTAATCAAGTAACCAGTTTTGAGGTGCGGCACCAAACATATGCTGATCATGATATGCTTACTGCGACGTGGTTTGATAGTAGGGTATCCAGTGAGGAGGGTACTTCAGGATATAGTCCGGTTTTGACAGTTAATAACTCCAGAACTAGGTTCCGATGGAACGCTTCACTTCTACAGAACCGTAATAGAGATACTGAGAAAGCTGGGTTAAGAGGAGGCTGCTCCAGGGAAGCTTACACCACATCCTTACAGGCCTACAAGCTGACTTCTATCACTAATACTCACAATCATTATGTACCCAGGTACACCTTTGATAAAAAGGTGCAGTAGCGTAAAACTATATATCGACGACAAAAAAGATTGGCCTTATTGCTGCAGAGTGATACGAGATTCAAAGTTATTAAGTCGTTAAAAAACAACCATAGGAATTGGATCAAGACACATAAAGCATGGTTGTATCAAAATGAGGGTGAAGTTATGCTGACAGCAATTGGTTCTAAGAATATATATCCGAGATCTGGGCTCTACTTAACATTGCTAACCAATCAAGTCAGTTACCGGTGCAAATAAATGGTGCATTAGAGGTCGACTGGGTCCTACATTATACAACATTGTATGCTAATACGGGCCTAGAGACACCGAACGATAGAGTGTCAATTTGTGACCTAGGCCAATTACAAATACTGGAAGAGGATGTTTTAGACTTTATACTTAAATCAAGCGGTTCAAGGGAGCCTGGACCCAATGGTCTTAATAATCATATGCTCAAACAACATCCAGCGCTATGGGCAAGAATTCTTTATAATATCTTCTCCCAGGTCCTAAGTTCTGGCATGATCCCAGACTCATGGGATAAATCTATCATATTCCCGATTTTTAAAAAGGGCAATCGATCATGTCCCTCTAAATACAGACCGATTGCCCTGCTAGATATCCCTTGCAAAATGTTTGCGAGGTTTATACTAAGAGATTTTAATAAATGGGCGATGGACAAGTCTAAGAGAGATGCTGGTCAGACAGGGTTCATTGCTGGGCAGGGGCCCTCAGTGAACTTATTAACGATAACATCAATTATACAACATCATCAAATACAAAAACAAACTCTGTATATCGTGTTCATTGACCTGCGCTCAGCTTATGACTCAGTCTCCAGTGAGCTGTTGTTAGAAAAATGTATCTATGAAGAATGCCCTGCTTACATCATTGCATTAATGAATGCACTATACACTGACACTATTATCCAAATTAGACTAAACCTAGAAGGCCTCTTGTAAACCCCTATAAAGACCTACAGAGGGTTACAGCAACGATGCATTCTGGCCTCTGCATTGTTTAGTTTCTTTATAGCAGATATTCTCAAGATCTTCAGTGATATTATATCAGATGCTCCGAGATTAGGTACCAGAAAAATTCCGGCATTACTGTATGCTGATGATCTTGTGCTTATAACCAAGACACCGGTTGGTCTACAAAATCTGTTAGATACTCTTTCCATTTATGTGAGAAAAAAATGTGTTAACTATCAATCTGGATAAAACAAAGGCTATGGTATGTAATCTAAGCTTGAGCTCAAGAATTAAAAACATTAAATGGTCAATACAAAATGAACAAGTAGAGAGTGTACAACAATATACATACCTGGGGGTTATATTTTCTGGTGTTAGAAATGAAGCCCAAATGACCAATTTGAATATAAAACTTGATATGACAATTTCTCAGTCCAAAATTATTCAGGAAAAGTTTTGAAAATGTTTGATTCATCCGGTTTTGACATACTTCCGGCAAAAGGTGACTCCTATCTTGTTGTGTGGAGTGGAACCAATGTTGATTCTGCCTGAATCGGTGTGGTGTAAATTTGAATCCAAATTCTGGGAAAAAATGCTTGTTCTCCCTAATTGCGTACCTATTACTCTGATTCGTAATGAGCTACGGCTAACATCTCTGTATGCGCGATCCTTGTGGCATTTAATATCTCTATTTAGGAAGTGTCTTCTAGCAACAACAAAAAAAATCGAATATGCTTATAGGTACCCTTGCTCAACATATTCTTCTTTCAGAAGATAGGTTTGCTTGCAATTGGCGACAAGCAGCTATAAATGCCTTAGCCTATGCTGATGTGATAATTGAAACTCTGATGCATAACCCGATGCATGTTAACAAAAGTTGTTCCAATGGGATTGGGCTAGAAACCGAGCCAGGTTGAGATTTAATTTATGGCCAATCCAGGAGATATTGTTGAGACGCAAAATTATTTCACCACAAGAATAATTCTGCCGATCCTGCAAAATTAAAACGCAAATGGAAACCCTACGTCATCTATTAGTAGAATGTACAGCCTTGTGTAATGAACGGATTCTGCTTTTAAAACCAGCTGTTAAAGATCACAGAGAATTAAATCCTGAGGATTTGTGGAGAATGAATATTTGTGTGTTATCTGTTCCCCTGAGAATAGGGGTATTACGCTTTTTAAAGAATTTGAAAGAATTAATGATTTTTGACAACTAAATTGATTATTCAGGAAGTTTATTGCATTATAAACATGAAAATATGCATTTTTCTCCTCTCTTTCTTTGTGCAATTGAATGTAAAAGAAATGTTTTACTTTTTACCCTATTCTATTCTGTTTTATGATTAATGATTGTAAAGTTGATTTATTTCAACTAAAACAAAGGAAAACAAAATAATAATCAAAAAATATATATTTATGCTTGATCACCTGTACATCACTTGAGGTTGCCAATTGCTGTCCTTAATCTATGATATATTATGTGTACTTTCCTCAGAGCTCATGAATACTGTCCTGCGTTCATGGTAGAGCACATATACCTCTCTCATGGCTCCCAACCTTTCTCTTAGGTATCATAAGGAGGCCTGCACCTTCCTCATGGCTTCTGAACTCATAACTCCAAATCATATGCTGTGGTATATAATATTTATTCCGAGTTCTGTGTCTACGCCTGGGTGTGGGTTACGCTTTCTTACTGCTACTGTTCCGTGTCTTGCATATATACTACAGCCTGCATACCTTCAATGTGGTTGCTATTGTTAAAATGTGTCATGCCCCTATGCTAGAATAAATACCCTCATTGTGGACTGCGAGTGGTTTCCTTGACAGACTATTGCTTTGTTAATCTTATTCACGCACAGATGAAGAGTATCAGAGAACTCCAAGGGAGTGCCCAGGCTTATTCTGATCCCCGCCAGGGCTGGTTATCAATCTTTCGGTTGTGGTCGTGGCGGAGACAGGGTGATCACCAGAGGTTCCTGGATCCCTTCATTTAATTGGTTTGGGGCATCCCACACGTCTGCACCCTGCGTCAAAAAGTCCATTAAGATTGTACTGCCAGCACTGTGCCAACAAAGCACAAATGTCTCCCCCAGAAAAGAAAGCAACTGGCCAAGGGTCAGGGCATACAGATCAGAACCAAAGTAGGAGAAGAAATGAAAGAATTATAACAAACTAACTCATATTGCATTTTCTGGACCAAACAACTTCCCTCACCCACTTCCCCAGCACTCTCGAATTAGACCACATACATCTCCTTGCTATTTTAGCAGCTGTAGGAGCAAACTAACATACAATGGGCAGGTGATTCCCCCACCTCCCCCCAGCAGGGACAGGATTCGGGCTGCTGAATTCCTTCTCAGAAGCATCACCTTGCAATCAAAGTTTCAGGGGATTCGTATATGCAGACATTGCTCTCAGGTTTAACAGGACATAGATCGGTGGATGTTCTGACCATCTCCACATTTTATATCCTAAAATCACAGATTTCAAATTCCGGTGCAAACGTGCTGGGGATCTTACTAGTTTCCAAAAAATCTTCTGCGCAATAGGGAATCGGGAAAGACCATAAAAAACACAGTCATTTCTTTCAAGATGAGAGAAGAGTGATACAAAAATTATGGAACAACGAAGAGAGACTATTCAAATCAGTGGATAAATAGGGGTCCCTAGCAGTCATGAATAGGAGAAATTGAATGACAATTAAATGAGGAGGATGTTTACATGAAAATATATTTTGATACGACTCAAAAAATAAAATACCCGATTGAATGAAGCAGAGGAAAAGGTTTGGATTACACATAACACAGGTGTTTTGTACTAATGCTTAGCCTATCGCGCTGATTTTATACATACTACCAAAAATTCATAAGAGTTAACTAAGCCACCATGGAGACCAATTTTAGAACCATTATCTCAATGCATAGACAAAGTCGTATAACCCTTAATACAATGAAGTAATACTTATGTAAGAGATAATATGCATTTTCTGAATAAGCTTAATAAAATTGACTTTAATTCTGAACGCAACATTTTGTTTACCATGGATGTGGTTAGTCTCTATATGAGCGTTGCACACAAGGAGGGTCTTTTAGCGACGGAAGGACTTATTACGGCCTGGCAGTTGTGCAGCCAATACGATTTTTGTATTGGCATTATTGAAAATTGTTCTCATGACTAACTTTTTTTTATATGACGACCAATTTTATCTTTTACATCTGGAACCTGTCTATGCTAACACATTCATTTTACAATTTGAAACTTAAAATATTTTAATCATTTTACCATGGAAAAATCATTTGAAATGTTACATGAGATTTTTCAATTACATTTTTGGGTTTAGCATGGTACATCAAACCAACTTTTAGAATGTTTGCCTATGTTAATTAGATATATTTGAGAATACAAAGTATCTGTCAAGACAGTCAAATGAAAATAAAAAAATTGGATTTAGAAATGTATTGTGCAGATGTAAAATTAGAAACTATGGTATATTCTAAATTGAATGACAGGAGCAGCCTACTACTAGCAAATCCTTGTGGCATCGTGTATGCAGGAATTACCACAAGAAAAGTAATGGCACAATGGACAGAACATAAGTGCAATATTAGAACTAAGAACAAAAGGTCTCCAGTTTATTTGCACCTTTCAAAAATGAATCATTCAGTTACAGATACAATTTGTTATCTTTGAGTAAGTACAATTATGAAAGAGGTGATGATTTAATTATATTGGTGTCACAAAGAGACATGTTGGATTAAAATAATGGAAGGTTTGGAATTGAGAGGCTTGAATATTGAATGGGATTTGTCCCCTTAAGTTTAGAATAATTTGAGTAAGACATACAGTATTTAAAGATAATTTACCAACAACTTGACCTTTGAAAAAGATCTAGTTTGTATTTAATTGTGTGGTATAAATAATTGATTACTTACATAATGATCGACATTGCAACATAAATTTCATCACAATATGCTTATACTCTTTCAAGATGGTGGCATTATGATGTAAAAGTCGGTGTAATGAAGTCACACGTCATGAAATGTGACTTCATTTTGAATTTTATTTCGACAGCGATCTGAAAAAGGTGCGGTTTGCATTGAAAAACTGGGAAATGACCACAGCAGAAACACGCTGAAAGAACAAATAAAGTTTATACGTGTTTTGGGGATTGATCTATAAATATATATTTTATGAACAAAGCAGAACAACATAGGAGCATTTTTCTCTTTGTCCATTTGTTTGCCGAATAGGAGGACTCTTGGGATATTGTGTTGGAAGTTGATGGCATGAGCATTAGACGCTGACGACAAGACAACATACAGACAAGTCGTTTTTAGATTGATTAGGTAAGGTGGAATTTTGGTAATCAATTTTGTGAAAGTGATGTTGATGTATATTAATTATAATGTGCCTCTCATGTGTCACTTATCTAATTTCAGCATTCTAACCAGCTATAGGAAAAATAAAGAAGCAGGCGAACATCGGATGAGGTTAGTGAATTTCTTTTAGAGATTAATAAACACATAAGTATCTATTATAAAGGTGTTCAATTAAGATTAATGTTATTGATTACTTACAGGAAGACATATCTAAATTTACTGATGAAGGGCAACAAGAGCCCAAACACATGGACAAATAGCAGCTAATTAAGGAGTGGATCGCTACTAGATTTTTTCGATCTGTCAAGGATTGAATTACAATTTGCAAAACCCTTCTTAAAGATACAGAATCCGGTGAATTGAATTTTCATTTACTGTGGACTACATAGGAGGCCAATATTTGATATCATCCGAGAAGTGTTCCAAATTTGATTTTTATTGTGTTGTTTAAATTGTGATTTACAATCAATTATTAAATGCATTTAACTTCTGAAAGGTCTGTTGTTGCATATTTGAGTGATTTATAATATTAACACATTATTTACCTGAGTGGAGTGCACTCTGGATCCCCTTAAAGATAGATGGGGCAATGTACTGTTTCAATGGGGTGGGGAGGTGGTCATAAAAACAAACACAGGGCTTCATTTGGGTCGGCTCATTTGCAGAAGGGTCTAAAAAGTGCCCTCAAGGCGATGCTACCTACCAAATTTCCCTGTGATAAATGAAAAGCAACAATACTCTCCTTCGCCAGTACATGTCACTTCCACTCATCATCAGTTCCAGACATTTGAAGTTGTATTTTTGTTTTGGAAACCTATGAAGAACACATAATAGAGAACACATGATTTCATGTTTCAAACCTAATTATACTGGAATCCTGTCATTAGAAAGATTGAATGCAATTTATACATACGAATCTTTGGTTTCCTTAAAACAATGGGCAAACTAAATCTGTATTAACCTCTTGGAATTTGATTTTGTTTTTATATTTGAATATGTGATTTTAGTACATTTTTGGCATATCATTACTTATGATATATATCTAGCACACCACTACAATAGATTTTATTATTTTTCAAGTCGGGTGTCTGTTTGGCCACTCCTGAGAGACATCTTTATTTTAGGGCAAAAGGGGCTTGTGCTATGGGACCCAGGTTGGGGCATGAGGGAGCACTTGGCAGTCTGATAAAATGAAGTCAGTGCCCATTGTTTGAAAAACACCTCAGGGCTTTTTATGGTTCGCTGCTGACGCTCTAAATCTGCTGCCTGGATGTTCACAAGTACATTCTGTTCTGATCAATTAATCCTGCATGGTGTTCTGTTCACTGTCTCTCAAACCTGTTCTTTTTCTGGCGCAAATGATGAAATGTGCTAGTGCAACGCAGCACTTGTGCCCATTCATATGCACGTTTTCACTCCCTTTGCTCATTTCCTCAAATAAGAGAGCATTTTTTGCACAATTCAATGCACATCTATTTGTACTAGCAGCAGGGGAAGGCCCAGTGCACAATAGGTACATTTCTGAACCTTTCATGCATTTTCTTTGAAGGGGGGAAAGCAGCTGTGTTAAATCTCCCACCTGCATTTCTATCCTTCAAATAAGGATAGAAACACATTTAAATTTTTGACAGAATTTCACAGTAGCAGGCTCTTTAAGGCACGTCAATGAAATATGCTCCAAGCACCCACGTGGGTGCTGAAAGCCTGCAATACATTAGTGTCAGAATCTCATTCCTGTCACTGATGTATTTAAAGGGGCTGGACAGCACATATTTGGTGTGCTGTTCAGACACCGCTGCAGGCCACCTTTGAGAATAAGGAGACCTGCGCTTTTCTGAAAGGAGACCAAATGAAAAAAGCGCAACCTTTGGAATCTTTTCATTAGCAGTTATTTTTCTTAATTTGTCCAGGTTTGTCTGTTCACTGAAGCACAACTCCTGTAGCATTCTTACCCTCATTTATAGAAATATTAAAGTTACTCACCGTAGTGCTAAGTCCCTTTTCCTCCATCCTTGTGGGTCATCCTCCAACATGGGGGACAGTAATGGAAGCTTTGGCAGCGAAAATGATTGCTTCCCCTTTAAAATTAGTCCAGCGCGCATGGGTACAGCCCCGGTAATGGGAACGCCTCCCCCCGTTGAGGTCCCACCCTCAGGCGCCTCACCTCAGTTCCCTTTTTAACACATTGGATGCTCTAATACCTGGCTATACTGAATACTTTAGCCCCTGGCATACAAGCGGGGGAACGTGGGTGAGACATATGGAGGAAAGGGGACTACAGATTATGAGTACTCTAGTCACTACAGTGAGTAGCTTTAACTACTCATACGTCCCGTCCCGTCCTCTTTCCTCCATCCTTGTGGGTGATTCCACGAACAAGACCATAGGGTGGAGCTGTGACAACCTGCCTCATATCTAGGACGAAGCAAAAAGTTTATATATATATATATATATATTTTTATTTGTGTCTCAGCCAAATCATGGATTTTCGCAAGAGTGCGAAACATACATACAAAAATACATATCATAACACAAGGGGGGTCATTACGACCGTAAAAGGCTGCGGCACCGTTAACCCCTTAGCGCCTAATTACTATCTGGACCAGCCGTTAAAGTAGGAACCCGCAAAGGGACTCTCGAGGTAATTACGGTACCGCAATTTGCAGTACCGTAATTACCGCCTTCCCATGTCCCAT
The DNA here is from genome assembly GCF_040938575.1 of Ambystoma mexicanum. Taxonomy (NCBI): domain Eukaryota; kingdom Metazoa; phylum Chordata; class Amphibia; order Caudata; family Ambystomatidae; genus Ambystoma; species Ambystoma mexicanum. Next base: position 869,571,607 of record NC_090931.1, read on the forward strand.
TGAGCCCTATGGGGCAAAAATGGGAATGGGGAAGGGCCAATTTTCAATGGGGAATTACCGCCCCGCCAACCTTGGAATGGGGTGGTAATTCCCCATTGAACATTGGTGGACTTGTTACAATACCGGCAGCACCCATGGTGCTAATAGCGCCATGGGTTACCGCCAGTAATGTAATGAGGGCCATTATATATACATTTTCCAAATTTACCACCATTTGCAGGTAAAAACATACCAGGTAGACCATGTTTCACTCTAATCATCTATGGGTATGACTGTTTGTACTCAAACCTTATCGATAAAGCCCAGAGCTTGGAGTACCCGGATCACTTAGATAGTTAGAGCGGTTTCTTCACCTGCAATCCATCTGTCCCAAAACATCTTGGAGTGCAGTGCATCTTTACTCTCTACTGCAAGGAACAATTGTCTCCTCACTTCCCATGTGCCACTACAATTCAGCAGAACATTCTTAAGAGACTGGACTATGATTTCTTTGCACAGGGGGCATCCTATCCCACTTGTGTTACCAGTCTCACGAGACACTAGAACTTCCCCAGTAGGAACAAGATTGAGATGTGCCCTCACAAATTCCTTTTTCGGTTTTGAATTGGGGAAGCATCTTCTAGTCCACTCTTTTCATCAATCTCTTAACACGTAATGGATTGGAAATAATGGAGGATAGCACAGGGGAAACGTGCTGGTCTTGGAAGCAAGACCACACAGAGCAACAGAGGTTAGAATCCTGGATCTGCGCTTGGAAACCAAACTCTCGTATTAAGCGCATTATAAAAACCAATAAAATAAAAAAAAGCCAGTCAATATCACTTTCACACTCTGACAGGATTCTCATAACCAGCAATTTTATCTTTGTCAAGAACCCAGAGGAATTTGATCCTAATATGTTCTCAATGTTTTCATAAAGAGAATTCGCTTGTGTGACTACAATCGCTCTATATAGTGTGATAATGCGCCAGTCTACATGCAATTTCAGTGAGTAAAGCCCAGTTCGAATCTTAAGCTTGCCTTAGGGAGGGATGATGGTAAACCCAAAGCCTCATTTCATAGGCAACTCTCCACTCTTTCCCAGTTGGTCTCTCAGTATCAATCCCATAAAGCAGTGACGGTAATACCTTTGCAGTATAGAATTTTAATAGCGGTTCCAGGGAAAATTTGTAATAGGATTTAAGGACTTTCCTCATCTGGCTTGCCAACCCATTGAATTTATCGTCTAGATCTAGATTTAATTTTATTTGCGTCGGGCAGGCATATCATTTGAAGCCCAAATAGGTCACCTGTTTCACTATGGGAATTTCCTCTTCTCCCAAGACCAATTTTAATATTCTAACCTGTGTTCCCGGCCTTTTACTGATCATTATTCTTGATTTCTACACATTAACCTCAAGTTCGTTTAACTCTGCATTCTTCCATTGCGCTCTTAAGAGGTGTTGCAGACCTACCATGGAATAGTCCAGGAGGATTATGTTGTTAGCATGAGCCAACCAACGGATAGGAGTACCTCCAATCTTAGGGCTGATGAATGCCACGGGTGCCAGACTTCTGTCTAGGTCTGCCATATAGAGGTTGAATAAGATAGGGGCTACAAGGCAGCCCTGCCTCACCCCCCTCTCCACCCTCACTGAGAGCGACAGCTAACCTGCTGCATTCAGTCGTATCCTCAGGAAAATATCATGGAGGCTTGCTAATATGGCTAAAAGATGCCCTGGAATTCCCCAGGCATCGAGCTTTGCCCAGAGATGCTCTCTGCACACCGTATCGCAAGCCTTTGATAAGTAGATACAGCCTCTGTACAGGGTGGGACCTCTCCTAACCTATGAATTTTGGCTAGCTAGATTCAAAACTAGTCCATTCAGGGAGGTGGTTTGTCCCCTCCTCAAGCCTATTTGGGCCTTTGATAGAATCTTATGTTTTGTTGACCATTCCTCCAGCTCTCTCGATACCAGCCCTGAGAAGTTCTTACCCTCGGCATTCATGAGAGCGATCGGGTGATAATTCACCTTATAGATCGGGATAACTATAGCTGATTTCCATGAGGTAGGTAGATGTTTCTATTTAAGATCTCCTCAAATAATATTCCCAGAACTCTATAACAGGCTGCCGCATTGCTTTTCATAATAACGTTGGTAAGCTCATTCGGGCCAGAAGCCCTAGAGGAGGAGGATTTAGTCATTTGTTCTAGAATCAGCTCCTCCGATATATCTATATACCATGGAGCAGCCCACTCGTTACTTAAAGAAGCATTCCGCAGCTTTCTATATACAACGGCAAAATGCTGGCACCATTCCTTCTCTCCTATCACATTGCTCAGTGCTTGGGGTTGGGAGCTCTCTACCCCATATCTAGGACAAAACAAAAACATTTTTAGAACCGCCTGACCGAACTCTGCATCCCGTCTGTAGCTGATATCCAGGGAATAGTGCTTACAGAATGCAAGGAGTGGCTCAAGTAGCTGCCCTGCTGATGACATCCCAGGAAGCATGTCTCTGAAGTGCAACGGCCGAGGCCTTCGCTCGGACTACATGGCCATGAATCCCCTCAGGAACTGGTTGGCCCATGGCTGTATACACCTCCTTGGTGGCCTGGACCATCCACCGGATGATACAAGCTTTGGAAGGCTGGGTGCTGGAAGACGTGCCCCAAAACGTGATGAATGCCTCAGACTTCCTGAAAGATTTTGTCCGAGAAAGGTAGAACCAGAGTACTGTCTTGAGGTCTAAGGAATGCAAAGCCCTTTCGGCATCCAACCGCAGCTTCAGGAAGAACACCGGCAGGCAGATTTCCTGATTCAAATGGAATGGCGTGACCACCTTGGGCAAAAGTTGGATAGATGCGCAAGATGACCTTGTCATTAGGAAACGTGGTAAAGGGCTTGCATGAGAACAGAGCTTGCAGCTCGCTGACCCTGCGTGCTGAAATGTGCACCATCAGCAATACTGTCTTCTGTGTCACCAGCATAACGTCCACAGAGGCCATCAGCTTGAAGGGTTTGTGCTGCAAGGCTGCAAGAACCCCATTAAGATCCCAGACAGGATGCGGCCTGTGTACCGGAGGAAAGAGTCTGGACAACACCTTGAGGTGGGCCTTAATCACTGCTTTGGCCGCTGAAAAAACTTGCTCTGGGGAATCAACCTGAACGCCGTTATAAGCTAGATGTGCGGAAAAGGCCATCACGTAATTCAGGGAACAGGTAAGGGGGTAAGGCCCCCTGTAGCAGGTCTAGTGGCAAAATCTTGTCCACTTGCTCTTGTACTGGGCCCGTGTAGACAACCTCCTGAATGATGTTCCAGGGTATACAGTGATTATAACAGAAAATAAATAAATATATCTCTCTTTTGGTTCAAAGTATATATGGGGATTAAAAATGGTGGTGAGTTTGGTGTGGTAATGCATATGGGGAAATGGTGGGCTTAGGTGGGGACCTCCCAAATTAAAAAACAGAAATAAATTCATCATTTTTTTGTTATTTGTCTTTCACAGAAAAAGTGTTTGTTCGTTATTTATTTATTCGTTATAAAGAGATGGAACCATGTCCCGGTTGTCCTCAGAAAACCGAGAATGGTGGAGTCTCAGCTGGTCAGGAACCATTTCACTAGCGCCAGCCTGGCTCGGTGCAGGTGTTCCATTGCCCCACCCTGCTGCATCAGGAAGCCCCTGCTGGGGATCGGAAAATGGACTGGCCCATGGTAGCACAACTGCAGTAGATCTGAGAACCATGCCCTCGATGGCCAGTGTGGGGCGGTCAGGATGAGACTGCAGCCCACCGATGGCTGGAACTTGCAGAGGGTCAGCTGGAGCAACAGTGGAAGAGGAAATGCATAGCACCTGCAGCCGTGCCAGCAGAGCTTGTGATTGAGAGGCTAAAGCGAACGTCTGTTGATATCCACTGTAACTCCCTGTTTTAGATAATTGTTAATAAAACAGTATCTTTGCAATCTTCCTGAGTTGGTTTGGTTATTTGGACTTGGAGTTGGACTTGGAGTTATTCTGCAACCCCATCCATTGCATGCACGTTACTTAAGGGCCATAAACTCAGTTACGTCACTGCTTTTTGGCATCCGAGGCGGGAGCAGAGGAGGGGGAGTAGAAGAAACCGCAGCAAGTCCTCTACTGCCTCCTCCTGTGGTCACTGGGTGACCTGTCAGGCTTCCCTGCACCACGGTCTCGAAACCCCTTGAAGCCAGTGAAAGCATGGGGTTTGAAGTCACCCCTGAGACTGAGAGAAAGACTTCTGCCCTGGCTTAGTCAGGATGGCCAAAGACTTGGCGGTCTGTGTAGAGCTCTTATTTGTCAACTCGTCATCAGTGGATGAATGAAAAAGATCTCAGCCCTCAAAAGGAATTTCCAGGATTCTCTCTTGCACATCTGAAGAGAATTTAGTGGCATGCATCCACGCCGTCCATCTCATCTCAAACCCCAGGCACAGCCCTCTGCTGGCTGTGTCAATGTGAGAAACCGAAGACTCCATGAGTTCCTGCGCAACTGCCCGGGCGTCCACCAGGCCGGCCTTAAAGGAGGCCTGCCTCTCTAGAGGGAGATCAGGCAGAAACTTCCTGAGCTCTTGCCACAGCTTCTGGTTTGCCGCGGCCAGGAGGGCGTCAGCGTTAGCCTGCCACAAATGCAGCCCTGAAGTGATGTAGCAACGTTTGCCAAAAGACTCAAGGGCTTTGACCTCTTTGATGAAGACAATGGTTTAGAATACAAGGAGGCCACAGCCACCACTAAAGAGTGAGGCTGGGGGTGGGAGGCCAGGAGGACTGGCTCTCCATCCAAAAGCCAGAACCGACTGTTCAATTTCTTGTTCATCTGGGCATTGGCCCTGGGCTTTTCTCAGACCTTTTTCGCCACATGCAGGACATCCTTCTGGAGCAGAATGCCTGAGCGGCTCATGGTGCACCTGGCCAAAACCTCTGCTAGCCCTACCAACTTCTGGGGGGCTTCCTCTGGCTGAGGGACCCCAAGAACTCTGCAAGAACCTGAAGGTAGTCATGAAAAGCATTTACAGGTGCCAGGGTTTCGTTGTCCTGGGTGTCATCGTCACCTCACCCCCCCACCTCCCTTTTTTCTAGCCATAGGAGAGTCCGGGTCCTGAGACAACAGAGCCGGAGGGGTCCCCCTTGATCTGGACCCGAAGATGGCTGTGGATCCATTGGCTGCTGCAGGGGAGGTGTTGGTGGTACAGGAGTATGCAGAAGGGTTTGAAGCACCAGCAAAGCCTGGACCGGAGAAGGAACAGTCAACAGCACCAGAAGAACTGGAGGAACCGGAGGCCCCAGAGGCAGAGGCCTAGGAAGCACAACCTGTGGGATCACGTCCTTGACTATACCCTTGAGGAGCCCCGTCATCACTGGGGAGCACATGAGGATTCAGGAAGTGCTCGAAGAATCGATGCGTCACGGCCCACAGCAGCACTGGGCCTCCTTTCCTGATTGAAGCGCTTAGGTGACTGTGGCATGTAGCGATAAGGCTGTGAGGGGTAGATGTATCCCTGCAGAGACCAAATGCCTGTACCGTAAAGTCTGCTGCTGCTTCCCGAGGGAAGGGGACTGGAACTTTCTTGTATGGCCCACTCTGTGGGCAAAGGACCGCGGAGGCCTGAATCCGAATCCAAGATGGCTGCGGGCCTAGCAGGCTCAGCCATGGGCTTGTCCGACATCTTGGAGCCTTGCGCCATGCCCTGGGTGGGAGGGCACATAGGCCCTGTGTCACTTGCTGGGTCAGACATGGAAGGACACTCTTTGGCCCTCGAACCTGAATCAAAAGCATTGACCTCAATTTCCCTCTACCACGACTGCAGAGGTGGCAATGGTAGGCTGTGCGCCCTCAGCTACAGAACTGGTAGTCGTATTTGATTGTGCAACAGACTGACTCTTGGAGGTAGGACACAATAATCCCTTGCCCACTGTGACGGAAGAGGATGACGAACTTGATCACCCCTCTGTGGATCGCCCGGTAGAGCTGTTGAGCCCCTCAGCTTGGGAGTCAGTAGCCTTGACAGCCTCAGGTCTGTCGACGGAGTGCCCGAGAGATCCCCTCGGCCCCTCTGTTTGGGAGTTGGTAGCCTTAACGGTCTTTGGTCTGCCAGAACCAGAATCCAAGGTACCCTTTCCTGTGGAAACCCCCGGGAATGAGTCTCTGCGCTGAGGAGCCGTACTAAACAAAAGGGTCTACCTTGTCTTGACGTGGGGTCCTTGTTAAAATGGATTTCTAAACTCTGACCTGGTGGGCAGAAGTTTAGGAGGCCACACAAGTTTAATGGAACAGGGGAACATTTTGGACAAACCAGACCAATCTAGAGTAGCTTGGCAGGTGGTCAAGACTAAGTCTCAAGAGGGGTGAGAGTGATTGGAAGACCACAATGAGTACACACAGTAAAACTCCACAGAATACTCTTAGAAAATTGTAAATCAAAAATACATTATAGACCTTATAACTAAACATGAGTAAAACCACAGTACTAATAAACAGTTACCACAAATGCCTTACACTATTTACCATATATACAAATGTTTTTCGCCTAATGTGGATAAGGAGGAGAACAATCACAAAAGAAGAGGTAAATTAACACTAAAATCGCATTATGCAGTTCTTCGGAGTCGATTCCTAACTTATGCAGTCCAGCCCTATGAAGTGGGGAGCCTTGTGCTCAAAAGTACAGCAGGTACGTTAAGGCGTGGTCATGCGTAAAAGCGAAAGCAAGTCCTCTTCAGGAAGCTGTAGCAGTTCATGAAGGGGCTTGAGGTGATGAAGAACAGTGTCTTATTATTCGAGGAGGGTCTACCCTTGCAGGTAGAGCGTCTTTTGAGTTTCGAGAATAGCTAGGGAGCGCAGGCTAGCCCAACTAAGGTCAGTATCTTTTCAGGGATTCTTGTGCACAAAGAACAATGGCTGTGCCAGGGGGTCACTGGTATGTGATGCAAGCACTCACCAACCCTCGACACAGTCCGGGCCACATTTTGCCAGTCTAGTCCAGGTCGTTTGTAAGTTTAACCCCTGCAGTTACATGTCGCTCTGGCTCTCTGGGCTGAAGGACTAGACGATCATCCATGGCAGGACAGTAGCCTTTTATCAGCTCTCGAGAAAGGAAGACAGTTCCAGTGCAGCATGTTTCAGGGCACAAAGGGGCAGGTATGCAAGGCTCCTACAATGACGTCACCACAGCGGGGCATCAAAAGGGCCGCACATTCTGGCAGCATGGCGCTCTCTCATAAATCGCGACCCAGAGGAGCTATGACAAAACGTTTTGGCGGGAGAGAGACCATGACCACAAGTTAGCGATTCCCAAAGTCTTGAGTCTCAACTCAGGACGGCGGTGCTCCTAGACGATATCCCGGTTTCCTGGCTGGTCAGTTCTCTGGTTGGCCTAGTAACACTTCCAAAGAGGCTCTTTCTGAGGGTAAGCAGGAGGTGTAGAAAGTAGTTGGTTCCACTACTCCAGAGGGTCGAAGCACCCTTAAAGGCCTTCTGTGATCTATGCAAAAGCAGGGGTCTGACGGGTCAACAGCGGGGTCAGGGTTCCAAACCTTCCACAGGGTCGCTGGTGGTTCCACTGGTCTGCTCTTTCATTTCTGGATACTTGGCTCCTTTTATAGTTCGGTGTGAACTTCAGTTGATCGACCTGGAATGGATGCAGAGGCTCTTCTGTTATCCAAGATTCATTTTGCGCTCAAATCTCAGATAGCCAATGAAAGATCTGTTCTCTTACATTCACGCTAGGCATGTGCCAAACACCACCCATGGTGGTTCCAGTCATACCAGACATACTGGCACCAGTAGTGTAGATTGGGACCAGATAGTCCCAACCCTCTTCCTGGGCACTAGCACACATGACATGCAGGAGCCCGCGAGAGATGTGGTTTTTGCGGGAGGCTGCATGTTCAAATAAGGAATACCCAGGTCACTCGATCTGGGGGAAGCAAAGTGACAAAATGGCCAAAGGACAGAATAAAAGACTTCATGGCCCAGCCATTTTCGGCACTGGCCACGGTCTTGGGCCAACAGCGGTAAACACGATATGGTCCATCAAAAAGAAGTGAAAATACTTTAAAAGTAAACTGCTGCCACCAGTTCGTCCTAGGCACACTTGTACAATCACTAAAAAATCCTTAGAGGCTGGCTAGGGCCATGAAACAAAAGGACCCCTATGCGCGGTACTGTAAGGTACTTGGCACATAAATAGAAAGTTACCAAGAAATGGCAACATAGTCAAAGACTAAGGGAACCTAGTTTCCCAGTACTGACAGCCTGAAAGACATGTCAGTTTCCCATAACAGATAAGCAAAAGCCCAGAGGAGTGCAGCTGAAGGCTGTGCTCCACTGGAAAAAGTCAGGTTAGGTAAGCCAAACAAAAGCAAAAAGGTTAGGGGGTCCATAAATTGAGGGAAAACAGCACCTAAAGGAAATCTTTCCTAACACTCCTGGAGACTCTTTAAAATGACCTGCAGGAGAAGCGTGGAAGATCCCCCGCCAGCATGAACGATGATTCTTCAAGGCCCAGTGACCGAGAGCACTGCAAGCTGCGCACACGTCCCAGCGGTGGTCAGGCCCCAGGCACTCAAGACAGAGCGCATTGTGAAGCCTCCTTAAGCCGACATGCGCCACGGGAGATGAGGCACTGAAGGGAGGTGAAGAAGATTGAAAAAAAAAAACAAGAATGGGGAGCAAGCAGAAGGCTAAAAAGTCTGCGCCTAGCTGCCAGGTCTGACACCGTCCATGCGGAAAAATGGACTGAGGTGAGGCGTCAGAGGGCAGTGCCTCGGGAGGGGGGTAGGGCATGGCCACACCGTCGCACGCTGGACTAAATTTAAAGGGGAAGCTCAATCTTTTGCTGCCAAAGGCTCCTGTACCGTCCCCATGTTTGGGGATGCCACACAAAGATGGAGGAAAGGGGACGGGACATATGAGTATATTGATCACATGCAATCTTTCAAGTTCAAATGTATATTGATACATTGGAGTTCCACCATTTTTCAGAAGATAGCTCAGCGTGGTAAAAACTCATTACAGGGTTTTGGGTTCACATGCCAGACCCCAACACCAAATTCCAACAAAGTAGACTCTGCCTTTCCTAAGTCTGAGGTTGATAAACTCACCTACTTTGGTACTTTGGTGATAGTAACTCCTGCTGCGCCACGAAACAATGTGCCTGCAGCAGACAACGTTAGCTATAAAAAGTAGACTTGCATTAGTATGATGCAGGTTTAGATCTTGGTTCTTCCCGAACGTTGTAAAAACTAGCAGCCACCCCCAATAAAGTTTTAGCCGGGAAAGTTGATTAGGTAGTCACATTCACGACTGTTGGAGTAAAGTGTTGAGGCTCATATCCCCGTTTTGCCAGCGGACGATACAGTGACCCTGGACAAATCATCTTATCTCACTGCACAATATTCTCCTGCCTTCTGTGAAATGGTTTGCTTTCTCACATTCTTGTGGCATTGTTTAGTCCATTGCCTGATCTCTCTTTTTATGTAGGCCATTTGGGTGAAGGGATCGTAGAGAGAAGAGCTGACAATGTCAGAGGTCTGTGGCGAGAACATTTTCAGGTGTGCTTATTTGGCATAAGAACTCGGTTGCTTTTTTATACAATGTCAAAGGTACTTCACATCATAAATAACAGTCAACAAGCCTGTGTGTTTGGTGTATTGAAAGCTTTAAAATACAATAGAAAATCCCAGATAAAATCTTTTAAGCTGAAATCAATTCATATTCTTGTACTTGTAAACTTGCCTTGATAATGAAGAAAAATCATTCTCCTTTTGCATAACATGCTTCTATAAAGTTTTTTTTAATACTGCAAGTTGGGTTATTATGTGACGTGCACTTTCCAAGTCAGTTCCACAAAACAGGATATTATTTTAGTTCATTAAAGTCAAACATTCACAAATAATTGCATACTGCTCTATGATAAGAACTGGGAAACAATTTGCAAATTCCACACATTGCAGAGTGGCTGAAATCCCAGCTTTACCTCTCAAGCAATGGGGATGATCCTTGTCCGCTCATTTAATCTTGTGGTGCCTGACCAGTCAACATTGTTAGCTCCTAGTAGTGATTTAGTTCTCAGGGTATGTGCTCTTTAAAAAGGCTCGTCCACTAGCTATAGTGTTGCTTAATGATTAATAGTGGTCTAGATATAGTGCCCACCACAGAGACATTTGTTTTTTCACCGACCAAGAGCAATAGAGCTTGAAACCCACAGCTGTCTTCTAATCCCAGTCTATCCTCGCATGCCTGCACCTTTCTGGTAGCTTCTAAATGATATAGATGATCTATTCTATGCAATGGTATGTGTACCTTTCTCGTGGCTTCCGATCTGTCTGATTGCTTGAGCACTTTGGCATTCTGTGAGCGTGCTAATATGAGTGCTCTCTCTATGCTCGCGTACGTTTACCTTCTTGTTACGGCTGCGGATCGGAGTCCGGCATCTAAGACCACACTCCTCTTGTGGCTGCTATTTTTTAAATGTGGCCCGTTACCTTGCCGTGGACTGCGAATGTTGCCCTTGAAATGCCACTTGTTTACTTTTCTGATTCAAGCAAGTCTGCAGCGGGTAAGGGGCCAGAAAGGGAGTACCCATGCATATTGTGATCAGCACGAGGCAGTGTATAAAGCAACGGGTTGTAATTGCATTGGGGTTGGGGGTTGAGGATCACTCAAGATTCTGGATCCCTTGATCTCTTTGGTCCGGGTGGAGCACAGAGGTGCTTGTCCTGGGCTCCAAAAATCCTTATGATGGCCCGGATTGGGACTAGTGTGGCTCCCCCCCATTTTTTTTAAATCTCGCTTAATGTACACAATAAAGGTATTCTTATTAAAAGAGTAGGTCCTCGCTGCGCCAGGGTTTCACCTGTAAATGTGCTGTGTTTTCAAAAGCGGGACCCTACCCGTGTAGCAACGAAGCGCTGTACACAGGCAGACACTGAGCAACTGAGACAGGCCGCCAGGCCATTGTGTTTCGTACACAATCATTTTCAATGTGTTAAACATTTTTTATTAGTGTATAACAGCTACAACTGTAACTTTTGACACTTGCTTTGAACAGTCGTACATTAAAAATCAATAACATTAACATATACATTATTAAAAATAGAAAATCCACAGTTCATTAAACACAAGGCCGTGAATAAGATGCATTTACACATTAGTTTAAAAGACCTGACCATAAAATCTTTACCCAGGTAAAAGGAAGGGGTCCCTTTTGGTGCCATGTGATGTTCACCCTATTTGAATTGCACTGTAATAAGGGACTTGTTTCCTCCTTAAGGAAGGCAAACGGAGCTAGAGACAATGAGAACTGGCGTGTGCTCATTAGTCCTGGCCATAGTGCATCGGAGCAGACAGCGGCCCCAGAGTGAACACATTTCTCTAAATGCAGACGACGCCTTTGCAAAAGGGAGGAGGCGGAGGGGGAACGGAGAACCAGATGGCGTCACATCTCTGGTTTGGTGAGATATTTAAACGGTGCCGGCAATCTCCAATGTATGTAACAAATGAACAGGCAACCTAAGCAAGCAGTGTCCGCGTGATGGTGAAGGGGTTTGACAATATATGGCATAGATAAACGCAGGTTCGGGAGGTTTCCAGCAAATTCTGTGTAGAGTTTTACTTGTATGGTCTTTATAATGCTTTCGCGTTCACTTAATCTTTTCTACCCTGTGCTCATATTCTCTGACATAATGCAACTCTGTATAATTAATGTATCTAGTTCTATATCACAGTCATTCCATAAGCCCATCATCCAATGATAGTTTCCAATTTCCTCACGCACATGTGGCGTGGAAGACATTTTCTTACAAATTGAGTATGAAGTAGAGAGAGTGAAGCTGTGGGGGCACCTAGTGGCAAAAAGGGGAATAGCCTCCAAACGAATTTCGAATAAGGGTCATCTTTGGCTGGGATATACCGAACAGCAATGTTAATGTTAAAGATCATTTCTACTGCGCACTATCACCACCATAGTGGTCCCCTGGCGCTCTGGCAGATCTGAAACTAAAGAGTGTGGGGTGGGTTAGTAGGGCATAGCGGGAAGCGGTAGGGCGAGAGTTGCGATGCCCTGTTGACAGCTTTAGTTCGGTTTGCCCAGTTCGCTGAGCTTATGCACAATTTACGGCTCGGAAGTCTCCCATGTGCTTTTGGGCGGGACTATTTGAGGTTTGTCTTTTTGTTGCAGTGTAGTGAAGTGCATGCAGATTGTTGTGCACAGAAAAGGTTGTGTTTGTTTAGTGTTTAAGAGGTGCATGTGGAATTTGAGGTTTTAGGGTTGGGTTAGTGGGGCTTTTCTTACCTCGTTGGTTCATACTTCTGTGCTCAGCGTCTCTGCCTGTGCTGTGTGCTGGACGTTTGTAGTGGTTCATTTGCTGGGATCTGCGCATGGTGGTGGTTTTCCGCTGTGTCTCGCTGTCTGTGTTCATAAGGTTGTGAAGGCCTTCCCCCACCCTTGGGTGAAATGGGTATGGCTGAAGGGTTAGCGGTTAGGTTGCTGAAGGCCATGCCTACCATTGCCTCCCCAGCTCCTTGGGCGGGGAGGATATCCCCCCCCCCCCCCGAGGATCAGGCTCTTTAAGGCCTCCAGGGGCGCCAGTTAAATGGGCAAAGCTCCTCTTGTGTATGGTTTTGGTTCGAGCCACATGTCGTCGCTTGATCTGAGTGGTCTTGTCAGTAGGTAGATGGTTATTTTCTTTTGTAGAAATTCTGGTCCTTAGCCATAGATTGCTTTGTGCGTTATGCACATTATTTTGAACGTGATTTGTTGTCTGGTTGGCAGCCAATGTAGCATATCTAGCATTGGGATGATGTGGTCCCTTCACCGTAGTCTGAGGAGAGGTCTGGCTGCTGCATTTTGGCTATGCTGCAGTTTCTTCTGCAGGTGTTTCGGCATTCCGAGGTATAGGCTATTGGCATAGTCTATTCTGGAAATTATGAGGGCGATGATGGTGTCTTATGGGTGAAGCAGAGGAATGGTAGGATGATTTTTACTGTGTGCAGGAGGAAGCATTTCTTGATTATTGCATTTACTTGTGGTTCTAGTGTTAGTTCAGGGCGCTAAATATAAGCGCCACTACGTTTCCACAAAAGAAACCTTACAGCAGCACAGAGAACCAGGGTAGTCAGAACATTCTCAGTAACTTTCCTAAACATGTTGAAGGGTGCGAGTGGGAGTTGATTCGAAAAATGCAGACTTGTGCATTGAACTAGCCCCTCGCAGGCTGCCACATCCCTCATAGCAGGCCTTGAGATGTTAAGTGCAGAGCCTAACGGTGGACATAGATTACATTCTTTCTTCAAGATAAGAAGCTGCACTCGGCATTACAAGCTAAGCAAACAATATAGCTCATACTCTGCAGGGCTGGCTGATGATGTGAATCAGGGTACGTGACGGCCCATTTTAACATGTTTACGGTCAGACTTTCTTAGAGGAAAAATGTTTGTAGCCAACAAAGCTCTCCCTTAGCGACAGCTCTATAGTTTTTTCAAGAAAGAAGAGAAGGAAAAAAAGGAGGGGGCTGTCTGCATGAGTAATTCCCATAAACCTGTGTGGCTACTACACAAACAAGTTACAAGGATATAGAGAGATGTGAAAGAATTACTCAAATGCGCCAACTCCAATAAAGTTTGGAAAAATATACTTTGGTGAGTCCAAATTTGGCATCCATTCAGTTATATTTGACTAGAGTCCATATTGGTAGTGCAGATTGAAAATATGTAGAACCAATCCACGAAAGTTAATGTTCTCAAAATATCCTTTAATTAGAAAAAAATAAACAAAAGATGATAATTTTCTTTATAATGATAAATTCTTTGTGTTTTTATCACACACATTATGTTTCAAAACTCTTGTGTTAATGTCACACAAATTATGCTTCTTCTCTCATCACACTGAATATATTTCCTCTCTCGACACGTGTTTCCCCATTGTGATTTACAATGGTTCATCGGGAGAAAAGAGATAGTTTCTGTCTACAAATAAATATAAAAAGAGAAAAAAAGAAGAAAGAAAGGATATGAGTTTATTCAGGAAGGTAGTGAGGTGGAAAGAAAGTGATTACTTTCGGTATGAATACAAGAAAAGTTACTCTAAATTTGAATGACTCACCCTATTTGTTAAATATTTTCTGATTAGGATTTTGTCCAGTAGGTAGTTTTAACAGCAAGGTAATGATTCTGTTTAGTTTGCCTGTTGCACTTGGCAAATTTTAGTATGTTTCTAATACAAATTAGATGCAACTGCAGGGAAGAGAAAAAAAAGAAAAAGAAAAAAATACCCTGATTCTTAAGTATATGTAATTCAAGCTGGGACAAGAAAAGGTTGGAGAAAAAACAATCTTAAAATAAAGAGATAAAAAATATTCTAAATAACAGACTTACCTAGATTCAAGCTATCCTGAAAGGTCTTAGGTACTAGAACTCGCCGCGATAAGCAAGGCTGGAAATAGTCTCCTCTTTGCTTCATCACATCATCCTAGACATACCATCAACAACATTTCATACAGGGAGATCCTTAGGATCAAGAGAAACTGCAGTACACCCCTTACTGTCCAGGAGAATTTACAAAGAACTATTTTTAAATTCAAACAGAGAGGGTATGGATCGAAAAATATTAAAACTGCCATCAATAAAGCAGAAGTAGTCTCAAGAGAATCTCTACTTATAGAAAAACCAAAAATCATATTGTCTAGACCAAAAATTCAGTTCATTACCACTTTTAGCACTGAAGCTAAGAAGATGAAAGGTATACTTTCCGAATATTGGAACATTCTTCTTACAGACTCCAGTCTACAGAAATATCTAGACAGCTCTTCAAACATCTGTTTCCGGAGAAAAGATTTAACAAATGGGATGAGTCATTCAAATTTAGAGTAACTTTTCTTGTATTCATACCGAAAGTAACGACTTTCTTTCCGCCTCACTACCTTCCTGAATGAACTCATATCCTTTCTTTCTTCTTTTTTTCTCTTTTTATATTTTTTTGCAGACAGAAACTCTCTCTTTTCTCCTGATGAACCATTGTAAATCACAATGGGGAAACACGTGTCGAGAGAGGAAATATATTCAGTGTGATGAGAGAAGAAGCATAATTTGTGTGACATTAGCACAGAGTTTTGAAACAATGTGTGTGATAAAAACACAAAGAATTTATCATTATAAAGAAAATTATCATCTTTTGTTTATTTATTTTTTAGAATCAAAGGATATTTTGAGAACATTAACTTTCTTGGAATGGTTCTACATATTTTCAATCTGCACTACCAATATGGACTCTAAGCAAATATAACGGAATGGATGCCAAATTTTGACTCACCAATGTATATTTTTCTAGACTTTCCTAGAGTTGAGAAAATGTCTGAGGCACCTGTCGGGCACTTAGACTACAGTGGAGACAAAGAAACACAGCAAGGGGGTTAATAGCTGCAGATTATAAATGGACAGGCGGCCAGTGGGATGCTGAAACACTAGCATCCTCCTTTGAAATGGGGTAGAGTGGTAAATCAGGGCGTAACAGCAACGTGTGAAGCTTTTACAGTCCTCCTCCATCTCATCAGTTCGTTTCATATCACGGCTGCAGGATATTTTCATGCATGCCTGAATTGATCAGATTCCGATGGAATTCACCTTGGGTTTGCACATGGTGAAAACAAGGCAGATTCCATGGGGAGCCATCAGTAAATGCAAATGTAAAGCATATCCGCAAGCAGTGCTTACTATTTATGGTAACGGAGAGGAAAATAAAAGAGTGAAGGAAAATTTGCCTCACTTTTTCTCTTTTCTTATACCTCTGCGTTGAGACTGTTTAAAATTGCATGCAGCGGAACAAACAGCATGTAAATGCAAACGTTGGTGATCCCCTGAATGCAAACAACATTTAATTTAAAATGACCCCCTAAATGTTCACTGAAGAGCTATTCATTGTTCTTTGTTAGCAAGGTGCTAATGCAGTCGAAACCAGAGTAAAAAGCCAACAAGTTGCGAGAAACGTTTCAGGATACTACAAAGCCTGAGGGAGGCGACAGCCTAAGGCTAAGGCAAAAAAGCAGCCTGTAATATGCATCGTTCATTTAAAGCACTGAATTGAATTAGTATCTTGCTTTAACATAAGACTGCCAACCTGGGGTGGAGGGCAGCTGCTCAGGGGCCCTTGAGGCTCGAGGCCCATTTTAACTGAAGAAGTTGAAGGACCCAACGTCGTCCTCAATAGTCTGAACAGGAAGCCATTTCAGGGATTTAAGCACGGGTCCAAATGAGCGATTTCCTCCTGATGCCACACGGGAACAGACGTTCGACGTGTTTCACCTTTGGATTTTAGTGGGTAGGCGGTGGGAGGTAGTGGGACATGCGGGGGGGGGGGGGTGGCCGAGGACAGGTGAGGAAGGGCCCTTTTAGTGGGCATCCATGATAAAGTAAGCATGATATTTATTATTACGTGGCTAGAATGGCATTTTGGTACAGCTAGGACTGCCATTTATTACTGTGGCATAAGTGCTTTTTTTAACTGGACATCTATAATAAAGTAGGCATGGCATGTGTTATTACGTGGATAAACTGGCGTTTTGGTGCAGCCAGTGTAGACATTTCTTTCTGTGGCTTGAAATTCTTCCTGGGTATCTCTTGTAAAGTAAGCATGATAAATGTTATCATGTGTCTAGACTGATCCACATTGTGCAGCCACTTTGGAAATGTTTTCTTATTGTGATATGGCATTTTTAATGGCAGAGCCGCCAGAAATAGGTCCTTACGTGGGGATACTACCATATATTAACATGTTTTCTTATAGTATAATTACTGGCAGTATGCGCAAAACAAACATGAGTATGTTCATATATGGTATACTGCCATATTTTGGTACAGCTAGAATGGAAATGTATGGGCACAGCCAGTGTGAAAATCTTTTTATATTGGCATATAATGGTATAATGAACAGAAATGTATGGTTTGTATCTCATATGGAAGTTGGATTTGTGGCACACTGTACTACCGCCTTGTTCCCTGGTGTTCACTTCTGCATAAAAGGTGATGCCTGATTGAAAACCTGGGCTTTAAATATAAAAATCATCAAAGCAAGTAAATGTGTACGTTGACGTTAAATTCGATCACTTTTTCATGCTCTCCGGCCTATTGCACTTCAAAATGTACCATTTGATGCTTAGTCCCCAAGCCTGACAACTCTTCAAGTAGAACAGAAGGGGCGGAGCCTCAAAGTAAGGGGCGGAGCCTCAAAGTTTGCCCGTCCAGTTTCTGAAGTGGCCCCTCCCATCACCAGTTAATCCCCCCCCCCTCTCTAAAATGTCGGTTTGGTTGCGCCACCATCTCTGGCTGAGGAGGCGGTACAATAGTGCTGTACGTAAACAATTGTCTCAAATTGGAATCAAAGATAGGACTACCACACCAGAGTTTGCTGCAATTCAGCTGGAATCAAAGGCAGGACTTTACAGCGCTTGTGCTTTAAATATTCTTTTGCCCACAAACAAGAGTTTGCCATCATCTCATGGTACCTCCAGATTTAGAACCCTTTATGTAACTTACCATTGCGTGGGCACGCTTAGTTTCATATATGTGATGCAGGTCCTTTTAGCAATACAGTTTAATGTTCTAATGGACTTGGTGAACGCATGCTTCATCGACACTTGAACTCAATCATATTATGTTGAGGTTCGCTTTTACTTCTGACAGCTATTTTAAAAGTTGTATTTTTAACTTGGATATACCTGTCCAGCCTCTCTATGCTTTCTAGCACACAAACAGATTTGAGGCTTTCAAAGTGCACTTTAAACAGCAACAGAACACAGAAAACTGAGGTTTTATTGTGCTTCCATTTATTTTTTCCTGTGACTCACCATTGAGCCAAGGACCAGATGAGGGGAGGAGCAGCTCGCAAGGAAGCGAAGGACCAGAGAAGAGTGACTCATGTTGCACTTATAAGACATTTCCTCGTCCAACACCGCAGGACCTGTCCTGCAGGACTCATGTGAAGCCTGCCATGGCCTGACCCGGTGCCAAAGGACCTGATAAACTCATTCACAACCTCCAAGGGACTGAAGCACTCATGTGAAGCCTATTATGTCCCATTCACTGATGCACGCTAGACCTGAAGGACTCATGTGAGGCCAGCTAGGGCCCGTTCGGTGGTGCACGCTAGACCTGAAGGACTCATGTCAGGCCAGCTAGGGCCCGTTCGGTGGTGCACGCTAGACCTGAAGGACTCATGTCAGGCCAGCTAGGGCCCGTTCGGTGGTGCACGCTAGACCTGAAGGACTCATGTGAGGCCTTCTAGGGCCCGTTTGGTGGTGCACGCTAGACCTGAAGGACTCATGTGAGGCCAGCTAGGGCCTGTTCAGTGGTGCACGCTAGACCTGAAGGACTCATGTGAGGCCAGCTAGGGCCAGTTCGGTGGTGCACGCTAGACCTGAAGGACTCATGTGAGGCCAGCTAGGGCCCGTTCGGTGATGCACGCTAGACATAAAGGACTCATGTGAGGCCAGCTAGGGCCCGTTCGGTGGTGCACGCTAGACCTGAAGGACTCATGTGAGGCCAGCTAGGGCCCATTCGGTGGTGCACGCTAGACCTGAAGGACTCATGTGAAGCCAGCTAGGGCCCGTTCGGTGGTGCACACTAGACCTGAAGGACTCATGTGAGGCCAGCTAGGGCCCTTTTGGTGGTGCACAATGTATGCAATGGTGCCACATGACCTGAAGGGCTTGCGTGAAGTTTGTTAGAGCCTGTTCGGTGATGCACGATGCCTGCTGCGCCAGTGCCACAGCAGAGGCGCAAGTGTAATATAAATCTTTGGTACGCCATACCACTAGTTCACTTGATTTTTAAAGAGTGTACTTTTAGTACAAAGGCTCATGAAAAACGTCCTGAACACATTTTCTTTCTCCCAAACCAAATATAGAATCAACTTGGCTCAGACGATCGACTGACAGATCAATCCCTGCCAATTTCCCACGTCACAGCTACACACAGCATACATGGCTCTGCAGTAAACAACCTCACAATCACATGTTTCAACAGCAGAGCATGGAACAAGTTCAACTGCAAGACCCAGCAAAGCACAAGTTACCTTTGCTAATCTATGATAGCTACAGTGAGCAAATCAAAGCACCCATTGGAAGATGTGTTCATAGCCATGATTTCTACTAGCTTGTCATGAAAAAAAAAGTTTGCTTTTATGTCACTAGTCAAATGTTCTCATCATCATTCATAACAATGAGATGTAGGTTTGTGACAAAGAATCGCCATGTATAACTAAGTTTATTACTTGGATTGCGATTGCGCATCTTAAACCATTAAAAGTACAGTGGGGTTAAATAGATTGTTCAGGTCTGCACTGTCTTGCATTCTGGGACTCCTAGCCTACCACATAGGGTGTGCAAAATAAAGCAACACTGATATTCCTCAGGCTTAACATGTTTTCATGTGGCTTTCCTAAGAAATGTTTGTACTTGGTAAGGAAACTGTAAAGAAGCCACAAACTTGGTAAGTGAAAGCCAGTTTATTTGGAACAGCTTCAGTAACTCACTTAAGACCCCCAACACAGGCAGCATCCAGGGTATAACTGACTTCACTCCAGAGTAAACATCTCCAAGCACACATCATCCCAGAATGGCACAGTAGGCATAAATCCATTCTGGAATTACAGATGATGTGCTTGGCATAAACACAGCTGAAAACCATAGCAACAAGAAAGCATACAAAAGGTTAGCTTTATACAACACATCCCCCAACCTTATGAAATAAATTTCTTTATTGTGGGATATGTACCCACTGAACAGATATATACTTACATCATTTTACTTTCGCGATTCTGGACAAAGACCAGACTTGACCACTTTCTAAACGCACAGCGTTTTTGAAGGCTTGTGTAACCCTAACAGGCTCTGTGTATAATGGTTCCCCTTTCTTGGTAACAGCCTTCCTTATCCACACCCAATCTCCAGCTTTGACCACGTTTATTCTCCTTGGGTGCTTCTTATTGACTCTTTCCACCCACTTGTTTTTTCGGGCTTCCATCCCTTTCTTTACATCATCCACAACCGCATCTGACGCTCTCGTCCTGCCCAACCAAGCTGGCGCAACACAGGTATTTGCCTTTCGCCCTCTCATAAGTTAAAATGAGCAAATCCCTGTTTCTAATCGTGGAGCCATCCTCAAAGCATACAGCCTGTCTCTTACTGCAACCTTTTTGTCAAGACCACATGCATTAGCTCCACGAATAGCATCCATAATACTTCGATTTACTCTCTCAACCATACAGTTTGCTTGGGGACAATACAAAGGAGTCTTTTTGTGTTTGATTCCACATTTGTACAGATACTTCAAAAATAGTTTCCCCATGAATTGTGGACCATTATCTGTGAGAATGCTCCTGGGCAAACCCTCCCTTTCAAACACATCCTCCATGAATTCAATTATGTGTTGAGACCTATCCTACTTAATAACTCCCCCATATTGGGAAGAGGATGGCGATCTGCTACCACACACCGATGAAGCTCCCTCAAATCAATGCATACCCTCAAATCCCCATTGCTTTTCTTTACCACCACCACAGGAGATATCCACTCCACAGCCCTAGCTGGCTCAATAATTCCTTCTCTTTCCAATTTCATTAATTCCTCACGCACAGCATTCCGCATAGACAGGGGCAGCGGTCTGAGCTTGGACGCAACAGGATTGCTTCCTTCTTTCACCTCAATCTTGTACACCATCCCTTTGAGACACCCCACTCTGTTACAAAATACCTCAGGATATCTAGTCACCATTTCACATTTTGTTTCGTCACTATTAACCTAGGAAGAATTAACCACATTGAGGACTTGCTCTTCACTATTAGGATCCAACTTGATTCCCAAACCCCTTTGTTCCTTCCAACCTAACAAGGTTTCGCCTCTTTTGGTAACATATATTTTCCCACGTGTGAACCTCCCTTTCAATTTGAATTCTGTCTCATAGCACCCCAGAATTTCTATTTTGTCTCCGTTATATCTGCCAGGCATTTTATCTGAAGGAATCAAACATCTGACGTCACCTCCAATTACATTCTCAAAAACAGTTTTAGACATTAATGTGATTTTGGAGCAGGAGTCAGCAAGCATTTTAACCATATGACAATTTACCTCTATCCATGCTGATGGATGCTCGCACTCATCAGAACCTGAACACTTTACCATATGAACGGTAACTATTTCATTCTCAGAAACATCAGCTTCTTCAGAAGATACACCGTCATATTCTTCAATCAGGAGGGTTCCCCTTCCACCTCCAATTCGATAGTTTATACAACAATTCTCGAAGTGCCCCCACTTCTTACATAAACCACAATTCACTCGCCTCCCAGGGCAAATAGGAGATGTAGACAAATGTCGTGAGCTCCCACAGCGAAAACATAACCTATCTTCCTTTTTCACATTAAATTGAGCGGCGTCCTTTTGAAACCGCCTATTACTCTGCTCACCACCCCACCTTTGGCTTGGGTATTCTCATAATGTTTATTGGGCTTGGTTCTATGTTTTTCTTTTCCTTTGGGCACCCTCCCTTCTTAGCTCCAGCTCTTAGTACCTCAACACTTGGTGCTGATTTATTTTACTTGAGGGACAGCTTCAATATAATGATGTAATGATAAAATACGGAATGATGTGTGCTCAATTCTCTTCGCTATACTAATGACCTCCTCTAAGTTTGGATCGTCCTTTAACCAAATTTCCTCCCGTATTTTATCATTAGAGCAGTGAATCATAAATTGATCTCTTATGTGTTCCTCTAATCCACCACCAAACTTACAATTGAGGGATAAATGTCTCAAAGCAGTTATATAGTCTTCAACAGTTTCTCCTTCATGTTGACATCTCATGCCAAAATGATATCGCTTCAATACCGTGCTAGTTATTGACTCAAAATGCCTATCAAGTTTGGTCAATGCCAGGTCAAAATCATTTGTTCCTTCTTCTGAATCTAATTTGGAAATATCAGGAAGTGTGTCATATATCCTCTGACCTTCATACCCCACAAAATGCATTAACATCGCTACTTTACGTTCTACAGACATTTCATTCCCACACGTAGCTTTAACATAATCCTTCTTCCACGGGGCCCACTTAATTTTTGGCGGACCTGGTGTGAGCATAAATACTTGCGGACCGGGGACTCCACACAGGGCCATATTTATAACCTCTAAATGCTACGTAACACAATGCGTAAAATAACAGGTTAATATGCGCCCAAAGTATATGACACAACAAAAACAATTTTGCTTTCAAGATGTCAAATGGTGATTCTTAGAATATCGTCAAATGTTGCCATACATAGCCACTCTATTTTGGCTATGCTTGTCCAGTCACCACCACAAAAATATCTCCTCCTTTAGGGGGCCAGAGAAAGCACCTTCACTAAGCTGTGGTGCCCTTTGTCATACACCCCTAATTCGCCTTCCCAGAGGGGGCCCTGGGCGACGTTTCAGTATCCTTTCTCAATTCAGCACCACATCCGCATTCAGCTTGGCTTGATTCAGCGCCACATCCACTTTCAGGCAGCTTCCATCTTCCAGCTTCCTGCTGATAGCTCCTCCTAATTCGCCTTCCCACAGGGGGCCCTGGGCGAGGTTTCAGTATCCTTTCTCAATTCAGCGCCACATCCGCATTCAGCTGGGCTTGATTCAGCGCCACATCCACTTTCAGGCAGCTTCCAGCTTCCTGCTGATAGCTCCTGCCAATTCCTCCTGGATGGTGGCTGCTCCTGCTGACAGCTCCTGGATGGTGGTGGCTCCTGCTGATAGCTCCTGCCAATTCCTCCTGGATGGTGGCTGCTCCTGCTGACAGCTCCTGCCAAACTCCACTTCCAGTCACTGTTGGGGGTCTTGGCTTCTGCAGGGATCACTACAGACATTCCATCCTCGTCGCCATTGTAAAGAAGCCACAAACTTGGTAAGTGATAGCCAGTTTATTTGGAACAGCGTCAGTAACTCACTTAAGACCCCCAACAGAGGCAGCATCCAGGGTATAACTGACTTCACTCCAAAGTAAACATCTCCAAGCACACATCATTCCAGAATGGCACAGTAGGCATAAATCCATTCTGGAATTACAGATGATGTGCTTGGCATAAACACATCTGAAAACCATAGGAACAAGAAAGCATACAAAGGTTTAGCTTTATACAACAAAGCATACAAAGGTTTAGCTTTATACAACAGAAACTCTATAAAACAGTGTTATTAAAGGCCTTGAAAAAATAAATATGTGTACCTAGTAAAGCTTGGAAGGTATTTGGTGAAATTTGCAGACTCGGTTAAAATCCCTGCTTCAACGTGTAGTCAAAGTGTTTGGTCCTGGTCAAATAATGCAATCTTACTCTGATTTAACTACTGCAAAAACACGAATTGAAAAATAAGGGAACTCTTGCAATGGGACAATTTAACGAGTAGTAACAAAATGGTGTACAGTTGTGCTCCTCTATTAGTGGCCCTGGAAGCAGTCATCTATAAGTGCATTATTGATGCACTGTCTGTCCCTTAGTCCTATGTCGCTTGGTTTGACAGGCTTATAGTCTCTCAGCAGCCAGTCAGTACGCTATACTAAAATCTTTGGTACAATGTGAGAGAGCCAACATTCATTTACAGCCCCCGCCCCAACCCCTTTCCCCATGCTGCTGCCAGTCACAGAAGTTGCTTGAGACATGCAGAGTAGTGACCCACAGGAGAATGAGTGAAATGCTTTGCTATGTCCTGTTATGCTATATTATTGGATCTTTTATAGCAGCACACCTTCAACCATTTTCTTACTTTCTAGGCACTTCAGGATCTGCGAGTAGTGGGTTAGGGACCTAATGCAATAAAGGGCGATCAGGGTAAGGCTGCTTTGTTATAATGTTGACGTGCAGATCTGAAGATGGGGCTCTGTGAGGTGTATGTTTTAGATATTTTGTGAGCTTTTTGGAGTAGTAGTTAGTGTGCACTCCAGGTTGTTTGTGTGGTTGCCTGTGGGCCTATCAGAGTGATGCTTAAGGCATGTGGGGAGATAGTGCTTGTGAATCTGTGCTTGGTTAGTCTGGTGTTCAGGGAAATGTTGTGCAGACACAGGCCTTCAGATGGTGTATGTCCATCATGTAACCTGCATTTTGTTGGTGGACAGGTTGTGTGCGGCGATGCATCGTCAGAGAAGGATGTAGAAAGACTTTGAAGTGGCTGTTGTTACCATATCTTTCTCCAATCAATGCTGCACCTGATTGCATGGACACACCATGCCAGAGTGTGGTGGATTTCAGGATTTCAAAGTACACTTTAAACAGCAACAGCACACGGAAAATTGAGGTTTTATTTTGCTTCTATTTATTTTTTCCAGTGACTCACCATTGAGCTAAGTACCAGATGAGGGGTGGAGCAGCTCGCAAGGAAGCCAAGGGCCAGAGAAGAGTGACTCACCAGTACAGCCATGTAACAAGCAGAGGGGCAACTGACCACAGAGCTTGGCTTTGACTATAGTTTTACTTCAGTCCATGTTTAGTTTTGTCTATTAGGTGGTGCTTAGAAGGCAAATGCATTGACCTGGAGTAAAGCTACTAGGGGGTGACATGTGAGGAGGGACACACAGCTTGAGGTTGTTGTTTAGTTATTCACCAACCCATCGACTGCCTATGGCCATGTTGACCCCTTCAGCAATTCCCATCCATGACCTGCCCCCCCCCAAACACATACACCTGGGAAGTCTTTGAGATAGCTCTATCCCGCAGTAGCATCAAACCATGCTCTTTCAGTGGTATTGCCAAGTAGTCTGCTGAGAGTTAATGGTTTAATTGAAGCTGCAAATGCAGTGCATTTGTAATACAAATGTCTTAAGCAAACGTGCTTTCAACATCTTCATTTATGATTATTCCTCAGACTGAGGTCCTATCTAAACAAACATTGACAAAGTCAGCCGTTTTGGCTGGTTTATCAGTATTAGGTAGGCATATGCCAGAAAGTCATATGCCTTGATAATCCCAGCATGTTCTCTTTTGTGTCCAGGTACTATGATTATGGCAGTGCTTGCCTAATACCTGCCCCATGCCTACACAAAAGCCCATACTGTTGTATTTGTCAATGCTTGCATTCAATTGAAGTGATTGCAGCCAGGTGACTACTGGCAACTACAAGGTATATTGATTGACCTTAAGGTATGGTATGGACTTGTTCCAAGTATTGAATTTCTGTTTTGCTAAAATAGTGTTATTTACACAAAGTTATTAAGAGAAAAGAATACAGTAATTTAAAATAAATGAACATTAAAGTGTCAGCAGTCATAGAAGGATTTACGTCCTGTACTATTCATGTAGGAAAATACCATTTGTACCTACTGACACTGTTAAGAGCCGATTACTGTTCAAATTATATTGCCATTCAAAAAGTGTTTAAACCATGTTTGTAATTGTGTGTTTTAGTGTAAATGATGATTCACAGATAAAACTAATAAACACGTTATAAAGAGATGTGTGCTAAATAGTATCTTGTTTAATTTGCATGAACAGTGGTATCAAAGATTTATATTTATGAGAATATATGGTTTTCATATTTCTGTCGGGGGCAAATCTAGTACCATTATTTTATTATTACAGGCAATATCTCTGCCCACCAGGGGTGTTGCTAGGTCTGAAAAATATCCGGGGCTACGCTAATGTTGGAACTGTCGGGACTGGGGGCTAGCTAGCCTTTTGGCTCTAGCCCCTGAGCTTCTATCCGGGGCTACAACCAAAAGACCAGGGGCTATAGCCCCGTTAACCCCCCCCTAGCAACGCCTCTGCTGCCCACAATGCAAAGAGAGCCATTGAACATCAGGAGGTCAAGCTCCAACCTTCCTTTTTGGGTGCACCCAGAATACCACTAGTTCCGTTTTTCCACTTTCACCACTGTGCCACAGGACCCGAAAGGCTCATGGGTAGGTTGGCAGGGCCTGTTTGAGGTGCATGCGGCCCGAGACTCCTCCTGTGCTTGCTCTGCCTGGTTTGCATTGTGCCTGCCACTGCATCAATGGGAAAGGGTCAGTCTGGCCTTTCTCTGGGGTGATTTGTGTACCCATCCCACCCCTTCAGAACACCTTTCTTATCGATCATTTACTGTGATTGTGCTACAGATCTGCAGCCTCTAAGGAATATCACGTTGCTGATATGATTGGTGATTACAATATATTTTTTTCATGGCCGAAACTTGGTTAACAAAGATGGTTCCCTATGATTTACTCGCTGCAACCCGATAAATGAGATCATTATTTGGGCTAACCATAGTTGGGGTCCGCGGGCATATTTTAGCAAAAGCTGAAGCTCACCTTGCGTACACCCGCCTTTTGCACCTCCAGCACCAGAACCTTATTGGGCATGCCCCTAGCCATGAACGTAGCTTTCTGAGCAGTTTCTCGGTTTTCTCTCCTCGTATGGCTTCCTCACATCATGATGTTGGGGGATTTCAATTCCTGGGTTAATGGCCACCGTAAGCCAGGAGGTGCCGCTCTCCTGGAAGTGACAGATGCCCAAGACCTGAAACCTTAGATAACTTCTTCCACGACAAAAGGCCCCTGATTAGTTATGCTACTGTGCTAAAATAGCAATCTTTAGTTGAAGAATACTGGGGAAGTCCCACTGTTCTGGGCTACTCTCTTGATTTGTCTACATGCTGACTGCAGTCCCCAGGCGCTTTTTGCCTCCTGATGCTTCTTGAGGCACTAAAAACAGACTGACGTCTGCATGTCAAGGCAAACCCTTGTCGAAAAAATTGACTCGCTGCTCTCTGACAGCACCTTAGGTTGGCTTCCTTTGATGCTTTGGCACCCCCTCAAAAGCTTCACACTCACAACATTCACCCTGTTTCACTTCAGAACCTTTTGATAATTCAACAGCTCATGTTAGGTGGGGTTTGGGTGGGGAGCATACCAACCCCTTTCCTGTTGTTATAGGCGTTAGGCAGGGTTGTATATTGGTCCCCATCCTTTTTAACGTGTTCTTTGTTGGGGTGGTAAGTGAATTACAAATACCTCTGATGCTCCATCTCTGGGGGAGAGAAGATCGGTATCCCAATGTTCATCGATCACGTGGCCCTTATCTCTACGACCTCATCAGGCCTACTCAAGTTAACAGAGCAGTTAGTCACATTTTGTGATCAGTGTGGCCTTGAAATTAATAACGAAAAAACTAAAACGATGAGATGCAGTAAGCAGCAGAGCCCATGTACAAGCATTAATCTTACAATAGGTGGAACATACATGGAGGACGTCCCATCATATGATAGGTTATCTATATCGCGCTTAATACCCAGAGGAATCTATGCGCGGACCCGGGGATCAAACCTGTGTTGCTCCGTGCCGTCTTGCTACCAAGGCGAGCACATTGCTCCTGTGCTATCCTCCCGTGAGTTTGATTATTTGGGGATCAGAAACGCGTGGAATGGGAAATGGTCAAGACATATAGACAAAGCTAGCCTCTCCTATGGGAGAAAGTGCAACGGAATGTAACGATTCTCAAAAACATTTGGTAAGAACAATTCCTGCACTGGAAACTATAAGCACAGGCGATAGCAACTGCCACACGTTATTGCACTGAGCCATGGGGTCATTGTAAAAAAAACCTATGTCAATAATGGAGAATAACTATTTTTAAAGTTTGCTGCTACTTCCAAAAAGTACACCACACGCCCCATTACAGCTGGAATTTGGCCTTATGCCCATATATAATTTGGTTTCATTGAAACCATTGCTATTTGGGGTACGTATTTCGTCCAATGATGTGCAACTCAAGTACAGAACAGCCTTAAGAGACATCCTAACCTCCCAGATTGCTTTAACTATTCCATGACTGAACATATTAAAGATGTGTTGGGTGTGCCACATTTAGAACACCATTGGGCTAGCCCAGAACAGTGAGCAGGAAGGTGTGGATGCCTAATT
This sequence comes from Ambystoma mexicanum, assembly GCF_040938575.1. Taxonomy (NCBI): domain Eukaryota; kingdom Metazoa; phylum Chordata; class Amphibia; order Caudata; family Ambystomatidae; genus Ambystoma; species Ambystoma mexicanum. Next base: position 869,599,512 of record NC_090931.1, read on the forward strand.
TGAATATAGCATAAGACATCGTATAAGCAAGTGTTTGTACTTAGTGACTGGTTAAGAGCTGTTGCCAAACATAGCAACTCGCTGGAAAGCTACCTACACCTTATCACAAACCTTCCCCAGAGAGCGTTCTTTATAAGGCTCCGCTTGGGAACACTACCAGTGGCCTCAGTTAAGGCTAGGTGGGGCAGCGCCTGTGCCGATTGTTGTCCATTTTTCCCTGGGGCTATTGAAACGGTGCACCATTTTCTCTTTCAGTGTCCCATCTATGCCGACTTCCGCATGACAATCTTAAAACCATGTTTGTGAAAAAGAGGTGAACATTCCCAGAATAATGCCAAAGTATTATGCAAATTGGCAAACTCCAATGACGTTATACTCTCTTTCACGAGAGATCTGGGTAAGGCATGCTGCATAAGAGGGAAAACCCTTAGTACGTCTAGTTAAAGATGTTTTATTGTCTTGAAGGACAATTGTTTTAGGATCATTATTTTAACTTCTCTATTAATTATGTTAATGGTAATAACTCTGGAGTACAATATTTATTCAGGAATGATGTTTGGAATTGTTATAAATTAAAGTTATACGGTTTTTGTACTTTTATGGTTACCAAAATAAAGTTAATACTGACTGATTTCCAAGACTTGTGTCTGGACCTTCTGTGCTGCCTGCTATCCCCCCCCGAGACTCTTCTGCTCCCTATGATGATATACTTCCTCTTCTTACCTCTCGTAGACCTAGTCCAGCCATCACAGTCTGAGATCATGACAATGCCCACCCTCCCTTGGTCCTGAAATTGGGTAGCCTATCCTTCACTGAAGGGTCGGTTCCTCCAGTTCTGCAGCAGGTGGTTTTGATTCTATGTCTGCAAAAAACAGAGTAATTTCCGATCTAGTGCAGGCCTTCCACGGATGTTGATCGTGTTGGAAAAAGTGGTCAGCCACCAATTTCAGAGCCACTTGAAACACCATGGATTGTGGGACCCTTTCCAATCCTGCTTCTGCCCTAAATTAAATACAGGTTAACAGGACTGTGCTGGCAAACTGGGATGACATTCCTATGCAGGTGGACAATGGATATTTTTCAATTCATACTCTTTCAGCCCTCTCCACATCTTTAGTCACCCATGACCTTCTTATGGACCGGCTGTCAACGGTTACTTTGATGCAACGGTGCACATTGGACCCATTTAGTTCCTACCTAGGGTTATTTGCTGCCTGCCAAGAAGTGCTGGAACCCTACATGCCTCATCTTTACCCACTGTATGGGTCGTTTTAACCACAAATTTCGTTTTGGAACTAGTGCTTCTCTTAGCACACTGGATATTCTAAAATGGCTGCTCCGCCTGGCCTTGTCCTCAGCTTGCCTGGCTTCCACCTCCCATTGGTTGCCCTGGCTGTTATCAGCCAATGAGATTAACCGGCAGGCGGGAGCTGGCCGAAACACACAAGGCCCACGCCAAAGGCCTGGTCTACTCCCTGTCCACTTCAAGGACACACCAGGCCGAGTACCCCGCTGCTCTACTCTACTTACCCTCACATCTTCTATCCTCCTGCATCTGTGTGTGCTGCTGCCCCGCAACATGGGGTAAGCATCATGTTTATGCTCCTGAATTGACTTTTGCATTTGTGTGTGCTGATGCCCTGTAACATGGGGTAAGCAGCATGTTTACCCTTCTGAATTGACCTTTGCATCTGTGTGTGCTGCTGCCCTGCAATATGGGCTAACCACCATGTTTACGCTCCTGAATTGACTTTTGCATCTGTGCGTGTGTAACGCCCACCTGGTTCCCACGGGGGCGCTGATCTAGTCTGGATTACTGCGGCCTCTTCTAGCGTTATGCGCAGGACCCGGAACACCGATTGGACAGGACCTCCAAATCGTGCTTCCTTGGCCCGTAGGAATATCCTTCTGCAGATGAGAAAGGGGATTAACAGTCTGCAGAATGGTGTGCTAGCTCTCCCCTCCCCCCTCCGTTCCTCTCTATTCCTCCAAACCCGGTTTAAGCTCACCTTATGGTTTGGAAGGTTGAACTCTCCATCCTGCTTCTGGTGCAGGGGCGCGCATTCGTCCAGTTACTTCACTGGTTTTCAGAATGGCGCTGGCAAAATCCACTTGACTTTCCTGAGCGATGCGCCGTAAGTATGAAAGTTCAAGTGAGGCCCCCTTTATGTTCTCTTTCTCACCTGTGATCTGTCCTTTATTTCAGGTGCAGAATGAAGGCGATGCGTCGAGGGGTTAACCTGCCGAGGTGAGTAGTAATGAGGTCGATCCCTCTAGATGTCCTTATCATTCCTCTGAAATGTCTAGTCCTTTCCCCATAGGGGCCGGGGTACGGTACCTGCCAACGGGGCGGCGCCGACCCGAAATGTGGAAGAAAAGCCGGTAAGTATTATGGCTGTTAATCAGGCTTTCCTTCTGTGTGTCCTTCTGCTCACCTTTTGTTTCTTCCTCTCTCCCCTAGGTGCAGAGATGTGGCGTCCGATGCTGACAGCCGCGATGGAGCCGGGAGATGTCTCGAGGACAGGACAGGTGAGTGAAGCGTGGCGCTGCAGCGAGCAACGCAATGTTTTTAAATTGAAGTCTTCCTTCAGGGATGCTGGCGAGAAGATTCCGGATGCAGGTAAGAAGCTTGAAATAATCCTTGGTTTTCACCTTTCTCTTCTCTTCCTTCCTTGCAGGTCTTCCAGGTTCAAGACGGGCGTGGCTGTAGTCCAGGAGCAGGAGCAGATACGCTGAGCGTTAAGCTGCAGGAAGCAGAACAACGCGAAGCATGAGCTGCTGTCTGGGCGTGGCTTAAATAGCCTCCAAAGAAGTCCCAGGTATGTATCCTTCCCCAGCTAGGTATGTATCCTTCCCTGGCCACGCCCGAGTGAAAAAATAGTCCCTATGAAAAAATAGTACCTTTCAGGTCTCAGGGAGGCCTGAAGCGTGCAGCATTGTCTGCATCAGGTAAGTGCACAAAACACCTCCCAGGACTGATGTCCAACATGAGCCTGGCGCCAAAGGCGCCAGGACTGAGTCCAAAGAGTCCCTATAAGGGGCCGCTGGGCTTTTACCCGAGGGCATGATGCCTGCTTCCGGGGGTGCTGGGCCTGGCCTGATGCTCCGGGGGTAGGCATCATGACAGCGTGCTGCTGCCCTGGAAAATGGGGCAAGCACCATGTTTACGCTCCTGAATTGACTTGTGCATCTGTGTGTACTGCTGCCCTGCAACATGGGGTAAGCATTCTGTTCATGGTACATGTCTTTGCACTTTCTGTAACGGAAGCATGTAACCAATACATTTAAATGCCTAGATAACTTTGGGTTTTGTGCGCTATACAAATAAATAAACTAAACTTCCTTTCTAAAAGAGGGCTGCAGGTCCACCTGGCCCCCTACCTATTTTTCCACTCCAACTTTGGTGGACTAGGGGAACTCCACAGGGTTCCCCTATATCGTTCAATGTTTATAGGGGTCCATTGTTCTAGCCCTTAAATACTCTAGGTCTTAACTATCACTTATATTCCAAAGACGTGCACATTTCTGTTTTTGCCAATGGCCCAGATTTCGATTTCTCCAACTTCATTTTTGGTATTGATTTAGTTAAATAGATGAAATGAAGTGGCCTTAAATCAAATACATCTACAACAGAAGTTGTTTTGGTGATTTTTAACACTGCTCGCTGCCATGTCCCTTCTATCCTCAGCCAAACATCGAATTTTGTTGATAAATTCGAAATCTAGAGAGTAATCTGGCCGTCTAATCTCAGTTTGGAAGCCAAAGTCAGTGTTGCTTCTTCAAATTGCGCCAATTTAGACAAGCTCTCCCGCTTCATTCAGAAAGTTTAGGCATGATGTGGTGGTCTGCTTACTCAGTGATTCTAAAATGGCTTGCCAACTCTATGCCATTGGTCAGATTTTTCTTCTTCCTTCAGTGCAGAATGAGTCGGTCGGTCCGTCTCATTTACAGACTTTGTGAAACTGATTCCATCGCTCCCTTGCAGCTCCAATTTCATTGACTGCCTGTTCAGTGCTTAATCATCATTAAGATCTTCTGTTTTGCATTTAAATGTCTACATATTCTGTTCCTCTTTATTTTATGTACAAATTGCATCTGTACCTTCATGCCAGCGTCATGCCTAATACGCCATTTTTATTGAAGATCTCGGATCGTGTAGCATACACACAAGCTATGACACATCTGAAGAATAACAGGATCCTGAATAAATGGCAATTAGGGTTCAGAGAAAACCATGGCACTGAAACTGCTCTACTTGATTTGAACTCTAGGCGTCTCCACATCATGGACAAGGGACAGACAGCTTTGCTGATGTTGTTCGATCTCTTTGCCGCCTTTGACCCGGTGGATCACTCCTTGCTGATCTCCAGGTTAAGGGAAGTGGCAGGTTTCTCAGATAATGCTGCCCTTTGGGTTAAATCTTTTCTGAGTGATCGTTGGTGCAGAGTTAGTAGTAAGACCGCAGAAGCAGAACCAGTTCCGTTGACTCATGGTGTGCCTGAAGGGGCATGTTTATCCCCCTCTTTGTATAATATTTTTATAGTACCATTCCCCAACCTACTAGAAGAGAAACATATTGAGTTTACCAAATATGCAGATGACACACCTATTACCCCCCATTCCTGACAACATACACACACACACAGGCACCATATGCATGCACACACACCCCTACCCCGCCCCAAAACACCTCCTTACCTCACAGTCTGCTTCCTCATTGCACAGTAAACGCATGCAAAGTTCCTCGGCAGGCCACCGTTCAATTAAAGCGGCCTGTCGGGAATGTTTTCAAACAAATCAGCTTGCATATAGATAACATAGCACCACCAACCTTGATACACAATTTAAGGCAAGCACCAGGGCTACAGGTCCCTCTAATTGGAAAAAGGTTTCACAGCCAGGAGGGATGGCATCCTCTTCATGAAGAAGATAGTACCGTCATTTTTGTAGGTGTTAGCATGAACTTAAGGGTCTGTATTGTAACAAAGTCTTGGCCAGAGATGGCACTGAGACTGGTGTAGGCTCCAGACTCAGGTACATGTTACAGAAACACATTTAGAGACATCAGGTAAGTGTCAACCCTCTGGGGCTGAACCTCCCACAACTCCGACTTTCCTTCTTCCTCTTCCTCCTCACCTGACAAACAGTCCAGAATTGAAGAGATCCGAGGTCTTTGGGCTCCATAATCCTCCTTTTTTTCTGACTGAGTGTCTCTCTCCCGGAAGGAAGCCACAGTGTTATGCTATTAACAAGCACTGCCTGCGGCTCCTCTCCCGAAAGGGACAGAATGGGACAGAATGGGGAAAAAGCCCACTGGCCACAAAAAAAACCCAACAGCAGATGAGCAATAGTCGGCGTCAGGCCGTGTGGATGCAGAGTGGAATATGGGCTCCAATGGAATCCAGAGAATAGAAATGCTGGATATTCCTAAACAACAATCTCAGTACAGAGTATGGGATGGAACTGGAGCCAGCGGCCCACCAACAAAAGGTAAGGGAACAGCAAAGGCAGGGTGTTCCGAGAAGCAACAGGAATGAGGAAGAAAAATAGAACGCAAGGAGATAGAAAAGCAGTACGAGGTAAGGAGGCGGGGAAGGGACCCCGTAGAGAGGAATAGTAGCGCCGCGGTGCCCAGAGAAGGCAATCACCCGGAAAAAGAACCGGAGAGGAAATGAAGGAAAGAAAGGAAACTAGCGTTGTGGCAACCAGAGAAGCACAGCCATAAGCGAGGCTGACCGAAGTGTGTTGCAACGCACAGTGAACAGGGAGGGTGTGGTTAATAAGCCTCCCCGTTCACTGCTGCAGCAACACTAGACCGCTGCCACTAACGCTGGGAAAAAAAGTGTCAGGCACCTCAATGGCGGCTTGCAAGCCGCGATCGGGGACCACAGGGTCCACGGGAGGCGGCGCGTGACAGTATGCCCCCCCAATACCACACCCGCCCGGCTTGCCGTGGTGCGGCCTATGGAATCTCCTAAGCAAAACAGGGGCTCTGATATGTGAAAAAGGTTCCCATGAATCTTCCACCTTGGAATACCCCTTCCAATGCACCAGATATTCCAAACAGCCCCTCCTATAGTCAGAATCACAAATTTGGGACACCTCAAATTCTGCATCAACTTGTGGCGAGGCCCGTAAAGGAATAGATCTAACAGACGCGCCCTGAACCGCTTCACAAAGCAAAGAGGAGTGAAAAACCGGGTAAACCCGTTGCAAGCAAGGGGGCTATTTTAAGTGGAAAGCAACCAGGTTAGCCTTAGCCACAATTGGATAGGGACCAATGAAGCAGGGGGAACGTTTAGACGGATGGGTCCACCGCGGTAGAAATTTGGTGGAAAGCCATACCCTTGTGCCCACCTTCCACTCTGGTACCTCCAACCAGTGACGATCAGCTTGAGTCTTGTATACCACTTGGCTTTCCATAAGACTACGTCTGGCCGTCTTGTCAGCATCCTGTATCTGGGACAGAGTCTCTTCTACTGCAGGCAGATTAGAAGCAGTAGAGACAATGGGAAAAATGGTTTTTCATATGAGGCTCCGCGGCAGCCATTCCACAACTCGCGCAAGCCCAGCCAAACACAGCAGACACTCCCTGCACTTCGCAACGCTCCACGTAGCGGGCAGGGTATTTAACTCCTGGCTCCTCCTTAGTGTAGACAGTGATGAGATACTCACTCTGCTGGTAAAAGTTCTCCAAAAGCAGGGAAGCAGAGTACCAAACACAGCAAACACTCCCTGCACTCTGTACTCGCAACTCCAAGTATAATACCCAGAAAACAGCCTTGTGTCCCTTTGCCAGGATCTATACTGCAGTAGTAGCACAACCCTTTTCTTTCTAGACAGTACCTCTGGAAACAAACTCCAAGCGACAACCTGCTTTCCGACGAGACTCGGCCCCCTCCTTAACATTGATGCTCGAGCTGCACACCATGGACTCCACAACATCGGCAACCACCCCCTTTCTGTTTGTGTCGCCCCGGCATGACATCACGCCACCCAATAAGGGCAGGCAGCTGTGTCCTTCAAAGCGCATTGGAACCCACTGTTCTGCCCACAGTCGCTGGCATGAAATCAGAAAACGGAACCTTGTTGCGCCGACACAGTGTCCACGCACAGTTCTCACTGTGCCTGTTATTGCCGAATCCTCCACCCCGAGACATTTCCTGACGTCACTAATTGCAGTCCAGCCCTCATGCTGAACGGAGCCCCGGCACCACACCTTCAGCGTCCCTGCAGCAGATGCACCTGACCTCAGATAAGGGCTCCTGCCGCACAACAGCTCGGAGCCCGCACAACAGCCAGCCACAAACCTGCTATCATGGAGCTCCTCACCCTAACACGGCTCCATCTGCAGCACTCTGCTCCTCCAGTCACAGGAGCCAACCTGTCACAGCCTCCCACATCATTTTGCTCCCCTGACCAGCTGACAGCTCACCAATTCAGCTGATAAAACAGAGTTTGCCATCATGCCACGCAGGGCTATGCATCTTGTGCAGCCTCGGGTCATGTACTCCCATTCAGGGTTCTTGGCACAAACCCTCAATTCACATACGGAAGCTGGCACCCCACTCCTATTGGGCTAACCACTCCACTTCAGCTGCACTGGATACTGGTAATTTACCAATTTTTGTTGCTGCCTGACGCAGAGATGATCTGTCTGCCCCCAGCAGACCCGAATGGCCCTTGGCCCCGGATGCTGACTCCTACAGCAAAGGCTGGGCCTCAAAGGCTCCGCTGCTCCCAGCAGCAGTCATTCTACAAGATAGGGTCTCCTCTGCATTTGGGGGGCGGTGGATGTCCCTTCCTTCTGCTGTCCCCCCAGCACAGATCACGCAGGTTCTTTCTGCACTGAGACCGTTGTAGAAAGAGGAGACCTCTTTACTTAGGCTTCAGTTTCAGGTACATGTTACAGATACACATTTAGAGACATCAGGTAAGTAACTTGGGGAAACATCCACTGCCACCCTTCTCTGTCACCCCATTCAGAAGATAACATTCTCTCACGCAACGCTCCATGACAGTCACTCCTAGCATGAGCCAAGGTGCCCAACACTACATTGAAGTCCCACACGGTGTGCAGCTTTTTGAAGGGCGGGTAAAGGCTGGAAAGGCCCATTAAATGTCTCTTGACTATAGGGTTGGAAGAGGAGAAGACCTCCTCCTCCGAGTTCCTGTAGGCCCCTATGGCTGCCAAATACGTGCAGTATGTGTCCACCACTTGCACGCCCAAGTGCGCAAGGTGAGCCGAGAAGGAGAGCACATCGTCCATCATGCACGTAAGGGGGTCGATCACCTTAGAGTCCGTCCAGTGACAGAACCTAGTCCACTTACTCTTGTACTGGGGCTCCTGGTAGTCTTGCTCTTCGCACCCTGAATGATTTCTAGGTTAGCCTGTTAGAGGCTGAGGTGCCTTAGCGTGACCTGCTCAGAAACCACGCTGCAAGGGCTCATTTCTGTGGCGTGGGGTGGATGACATTGCCCCCCTGTTGCACCAGAAGATGTGCTGGGTCTGTCGGAAGGTGAATGGGTGGCCTGTCAGAGAGGCTGAGCAGCTCCGAGAACCATGGCCTTGCTGGCCCTCATGGAGCTATCAGAATGATGCTGAGGCGACAAGATTCCTTTATTTTGCAAATCACCCTGTGGACCAGTGGTGTGGGCAGGAAGGCATATGCTGTAATGCCGTTCCACTGAATCTGAATGCATCGCCCAAGGTGCCTGGGCCCTGCCCCGACGCGAACTGTTGGCACTTCTTAATGTCCCAGGAGGCAAACAGATCCATCTGAGGATGCCCCCATCTGCTGAAGATCTCTCGCAGTATCTGGTCGTTCAATTACCACTCGTAATTGTCAGCTCCCGCCTCCAAGTTGGACTCCCCCGGAAGGTGGACGGCCGTGAGGTAGATATTGTTCTCCAGGGCCCATTCCCACAAACTGACGGCAAGTCTGCAAAGTGGAGGGGATCTAGTAGCCCCCTGCTTGTTGACATAGTACATGCTGGTGGAGTTGTCTGTCTGGATGAGGACGACCTTGCTCCCAATGGCAGGAAAGAAATCTTTGAGTGCAAGCCAGATGGCCTTCAGTTCCAGGCAGTTGATAGGGACTCCTGCTCCGGCCGCGTCCAGACTCCATGGACGCTGTGGCTGTCCAGAGTGGCCCCCCAGCCCTCGAGAGAGGTGTCCATAGTGATGGCGACCTGTGTGACCGGCGGCGTGACCGGCGGCCGGAAAGGCTTGCCGGTCCGCAGATTGCAGTCCCTGGACCACCATGTGAGGTCTAAGGGTAGAGAAGGAGGAATGTTGACCAGCTCCGCTTGGGAGCCCCACCCCTGATTCCATGATGCTGAGAAGTGCAGCTGTACTCTACTCATTCTGAGTCTCGTGTGGGGAACAGCCAGCAGGAGCGCCGCCATGAGACCAACAAGTGTTGGTACCACCAGGCCGAGGTCACTTCTCGGGTGAGGAAGTGAGTCGTGGCCATCTTGATGCCCGTGATCTTGTCCTCCGAGGGGAAAACCCTCTCGCATCACGTGTCCCAGATGAGGTTCAGGAAAGTCATTCTCTATGTGGGCTGCAGCTGAAACTTCATAAGGTTGAGTGAAAAGCCCAGGTCGTGAAGTGTGCTCATAAGAGCAGAGGAAGTGTGGTACACCGCCTCTGGTGCTGTCGCCCTGATGAGCCAGTCGTCGAGGCGCGGGTGGACGTGGTGGCCCTGGGCTCTGAGGGGGGCCACCACTGCAATCATAAGTCTGGTAAACACCCTGGGAGCCGAGTTGAGGCCGAAGGGTAGCACCTTGTATTGGAAGTGGCAGCCCATGATTCTGAATCGTAGAAAAGAACGATGCGGCTGCAAAATCGGGACATGTAGATAAGTGTCTTTCAGATGCAGGGAGCACATCCAGACCCCCTTGCACAATGTCTCTGCTATGAGTGCTGGCGTAACCATCTTGAATTTTTGTAGAGGGAGGCAGAGGTGGAGGGTGGATAGGTCCAACACAACTCTCAGGCCAGCCTGGCTCTTCTTAAGTATGGTGAAAATCCTGGAGTAGAAGCCCAATCCTTGCTGGGAGGCTGGGACTTATTCCACTGCCTGGCTCTCGACGAGCGACTGGATCTCCGCCAAAAGAGTTGTAATCCCAATCTGTGGGAGTGGAAGGGAAGAGGGAGGAGAGGAAGGGATCGGTAGGCGGTACCCTGTGGATACTACCAAGAGGATCCAGGGGTCCGCAAACTTCTGATGCCAGAACTGCGCGTGGACGGCACGCCTGCACCCCAGCGGAGACACGTGGACCAGAAGAGGCGCATCATGCCTTCTTTCCCTCTGCGGCTGTTGCGGTTGAGGGGGACTGGAAAAAGCCCTTACTCCCCCTGGCCCCCTTTTGTTGTTTGCGCCAGTGTCGGCGAATTGTCAGGCTGCCTGGACCTCTGCTCTCGGAAGCCGCAGAACCCTCCATATGTCTGCCCCTTGTCGGAGTGTTGCTGTGACTGGGTGTACGCCTTGGGCATGGCTTTGGTAAGGATAAAGACTTTGCAGTTTGCAAACTGTTTTTCTTTTATCAAGCTCCTCATTGGTGATAGAGTTAAAGAGGTCACCACCGCCGAATGGAAGGTCCAATATGCGTTCCTGGACGTCCGGATTAAATTTAGTAACCCAGAGCCGGGCCGTCCTTCTCATGTCCATGGCGATGCATATGGCCTGGCCAGAGGTGTCAAGGTGGGCCACGGTGGACTCCATGATGACCTGCACCACCATTTTAGCCTCCACCAGGCACACCTTGAAACGTGACTGGCTCTTCACCAGAAGTCCTGGAAGGAAGTCGGCTATTTCCCGCCAAAGCCTCTGGTTAACAGCATGGCATCCATGTTGGCCTGACGAAGATGTAGTGAAGCGTTGGGAGTAAAGCTTCTTCCCATACGCCCCCAAGATCTTCGCCTCCTTGCCTAGCAGTGCCGAGGACGAGGTGGCCGAGAAGGACTGAGGCTTTGAGTAGAGCAACGCTCCAGCAATCACCGAAGAGTGTGGTTGAGGGTGGGCCGACAGCAAGAGTGTATCCCCCTCCATTTGCCTGTACTTGGCATCCAGTCGTCGATTGACCGGCTGGACCGAGTGGGGTTTGAGCCACCCATTTTTAGCCAAGGCAACGCCCTTTTGCATCGGAATCCCCTTTCTAGCTGAGGGACGCAGGGTGAGGACCTCGGCAAGCACACCTGCCTCTGGTTGTTCTACTTCGGTTTGAGGAAGGCCCAAGTACTCTGCCAGCCCTGCAAGTCGTTCGTGGGAGACCATGGCTAACAATGGTGTCTGGGTCTTCTTCCTTGTCTGTGTCCACCTGGGCATCCAGGCGTGGGAGGAGGAGTCCTGAGCGACGAGGGCTGCGGAGTGGAGACCGGAGCCAGAGGCTTCAGCGGATGCTGGCACGTATGGAACCGCCTTAATTGTGGGAGGCAGGGGAGCCGGAATCGGTGGAGCTGGCATGGGCAGCAGGAGCTCCACTGGGGCCTGCGGCGCTGCAGCCTTAGGAGGATTGACTAAGGGCGCGGGCGGGGGGTCAGAGGGAGTATGTCTCTGATGGCATCCTTGAGGATGGCCCCTATCTGAGGAGATCTCATGAGCCTGAGGAACCTTTCAAAGAACATGTCCTCACAGGCCGGTGAGTTGGCAGTTTATATTGATGGGATAGCGGGAGGCTGCTGGGGCCGTTGCATACCCTGTCTAATTGGTTGCAGAGGAAACCTTCCCTGTGCTAATGATGGATAGAATATAGGCCACATACCTAGTTGATACAAGTCCCACCTTGACACTCGTTCTTCAACCTGCTACGTTCCTCAGTGCGGTATTGGATGAGGGCCCATGTTGTCTGGTGTGGCCGCCATGTGGTCGAGCTGCTTACCACATGCCAAAGTTGTGGTGCTCTGCTCACTGGGCCCAGCCTCCTCCAGGACTCTTGACGGTGGAGCATGAGGACTATCCTGCACCTCAGGCCAGGACCTGGTAAGCGTGTCGCCCTTGGCGGATCCGCCTGTAGTGATGTATGCAGGCGCCCCTTCGGCCATGATGCTGATACATGGGCATAGCCCCTCGGTTGTAAACCTGGTAAAAGAACCTTCCGGCCCCTCCACACTGTCTTCGGGAGGATCTACGAACCCCTCGGCCTGGTGGCCGGTAGCTGAATTAGCCTCAGTACTCGTGCTGGTATGAGAACCTGAGAGGTTCCTCCCGCTTGGGCGTTTCCTTCGGAAGGAGTCACCCTTGCAGGGTGCACTGGAAAAGAGCGGCCCTACCTTGGGCCTTGATCGATACTTGACAAAGTCCTTAAAGTCCTCTGGAGGTGACTTCTCGAAGAGTTCCCTCCACCTAGCCAGTCTGTTCTTCAGGGAACACGAAAAAAGTGCGTGCACGCGGTACAACCCATCCGTAGTTGGGACCAAGGCAGCGGAGGCAAAGGGCGTGGGGGTCTGACATAGGAAAGAGCCCCTTGCAGGCTGGACACCTGCTGAAGTTCAAATGTGCTGGGGAGGAGCGTGGCGCCAGAGGACCGAGTACCTGATTGATAAAAGACAAAAAGACAGAAGAAAGTATCTGCGGAAGAGCGCATGGAGTTACATGGCCGAGCCAAACCTCAGGAGCGCTGGTGAAATCGGCCCGTTCCCATCGACGCAGAAAAGGGGACTGAGGTGTGGCGCCGGAGGGCAAAGTCAGGGAAGCGCCGCAGCCCCGTGCACCTCTAAATTTAAAGTGGGAGAAGTTTTTTTCTGGTGAAATAGGTTCTGTCTCCCGTCCCAAGGAAGGGACGCCCGTGCAGTATGGAGGAAAGGGGACGGAACGTAAGAGTAAGGGTGCACCCTACCAGGATACAACTCTAAATTCGTTCTTAGTCAGCCTTTCGGTGTTGGCGCAGCAGCAAAGCCATCTGTCTTGGGAAGATTGATGGGGATTGTGGAGCTATGTGGATAGGGCTCCACCACCAGCTGCAAGATGTAGTGCCTGGTAGAGGACAAGGGTGGTATCAAGTAGTTCCTTAGGCCATCAGGAACCAGGGACATGATATGGTGGCCTCAAGACTGAGCAGGCTTCAAGACCTAAAGCAGGGGAGACTGATTAGGAAGTGTGACCGGGGCAGAAAGGACTGCAACCTAGACCTGGGAATTCAGGTTGAATGAAGGGGATATATCCTTGTGCTCAAATCCTAGGAAAAAAGCATGGGTGGGGCTGAGCTCTAGAACCACCCATGGGTCACCCCTTTCCCTCAACATATATGACAATAACCCCGAGACCCCAACTATTAGGCAGGCCTTCTGATCCATGGAAAAGCAAACTAAAGCTAGGAGGTATTGCTGGTCCCATTACACTGAGCCACCCCCTAGCAATTACCATGCATCATTTCCAGAAACACATAGGACTGTATGCTACATCACTTATTTGACTGTGGGAATCAGCAGGATCATGCATCCGGAAATTGACTTGTGGCAGCAGGACCAATGAGAAGAACCATGACAGTGGGTCCCGCTATGTGCAGCCACCCAGGGTTGTCGAAATTGGCTTGAAGCAATACAAAAATCAAATAACTTCCCTCTCTCTGATGGTGGGTCACGACTCTCCCTGGAAGTTGATGGGTGCCCCACAAGCAGACAACGGTTCACAGACAATTTGGTTTGCTGCAACAGGCCCCATTGCTGTATGAAGAGCAAGATGGCACAGGCCCTTCTTGCTGGTTTTTATAACACCTTTTGAGCCTTGGCTTGGCTCAGAGAAGAGACAGAACCCTTTTTCTTTGCTTGAACTGAACTTCCTTTCTTTCCGTATTGCTTAGAGGAAAACTAGCAAAAGTGGAAATCTGGTCCAGCAACATCTCTATACCTTGCAGGTAAGGGTGGTATCACCCCACATGGGATTCTGCAGCCGGCCTTTGTGTTTCTTTGGGTATAATATGCCCGATCAGCAGGGCCTGGTTTATGCCTCCCAGCCAATGAGGCTCAGAACGGGGGCTTTGCCATATGGTACAGCCACGAGACTCCTCAGAGTGGGAGGCCGCCATCTTCCTCCACCAGGCCACAGGTGAGCGTTGCCCGCGTCCCCTTCCCCTATTCCACATCTCCCCTCCATCCCCAGCCTGATGGTCCCTCTCTAACGCAGGGAAGAGTCATGTTCCCGGAGGGCCACTGACACGGCAATGGCCACAATGGAAAGGGAGATGGGACTACGTGTAGTTCCCTTCTCCCCGATCCATGGCAGCCATATTTTTGTTTTTTAAAGTAGCAAAACAGCAAAGAGGTCATTTCACAACTTTAAAAAAGCACTATTAGTACTTCGTTACAATGTGCCGGGGTACGAACAGCAATATTACCTGGCCTGGTAATGCACGCCTCCCTCCTGCTCGGGTAATATTGCTCAAGTATAAGCCTTGTGTTCTTCATCTGCTGTGTCTGTCTGGGAAATCACATGGAACAACCTCTGCTTGCTTGTTTTCTCTCTCCCCTCACCCACCTGAGTTTATGCTTGGGTTTCCCATAAGCTAATGGGAGTTTTGGCCCCCCTCATTAGCTGTCCAGAACAATCCCTTGTTGAGCTCGGCTACTTCCCATCCCCACCTCTCCAGACCATAGTTTGGGCGACCCACACATGGTTTTCTCAGGTAGGTGGCGTTGTTCTTTTTGGCCCCCAGGGTGGCATGATCAAGTGAAGCATGGCCTACATTTCACAGAGCCAGAAGAGAGACAAGGCCTATATGATTGTCTTGCCAGGGGCTGTTCCAAGCCCGTTCTTCCTTTGTGTCCCTTCCTTCATGGTCTACGTTCGGCTTTTGGGTCAGATGCAAGCGTGGGCAGAGGGTTTATAACAAAAACCTAAGAATAGCGAAAGAGAGACTCGCAGAGGGTGAAAAGACACACATCAGAGAAGACATTTAGGAGGGCAGGTGAAGTGGGCTAGACCATTGCAGGGCGGTGAGGAGTAAGAGGTTACAGGAGACAAAGAAAACAGAGCAGCAATGCAGGAAGATGTGAAGGACAATAGAGGCCCTGCAGTGGGGCACCTGTTCAACCTGTACTGGCAACTGCTGCGGCAGAGTAGTTTAACAGTATTCTGGGGTTCACTAAAAAAGCTCCCTGGGCCCACTAACATCTGAAGGCATATGGCCCATGTTTGACAAGACCTGAAGCCTGGACCCCAAACGTCCAGCAACATCCAGTCTACAGGAGCATCAACAAAAACACCCAAATCCACAATGAATGAAACGTAAAGGGCACAACAAACTGACTTTTTTGACTGCCAAGTAGTAGAGCACCAGGAGAGTGGGGAAGGAATGACAAACTATTGTCCTCAAGCAAGCTAGAATTTCTCCTTTTTAGTTTCCTTCGAGGGTTCCACAACCTTGTTTCAGTAATTAATTTGTGGGGATATTGCCAGGGCCGAGACTGGGACATTTTTCTGAGCACCATAACATTGTGTCTGAGAATCAGTTTGATTATGATGTAGTGTTTTGGCAGCCGTGTTATTTTTAATGCCAATCACTCATATTCACACAAATAGCACAAACAGTCGGCATGCACCACCACCTCCTCTAGTGCTACTGCACTAGCTGCACTAGCTATTCATTTTCATGAATAACAGTGAGTAGGAATGTGATAGTGCCGGATGCCTGTGCTGGCAATGCTGGATCCTGTTAGCCTGCATGACACTGGCATTGCTACGCTACTGTGATAACTGGCAGCACTGTCGCAGCAGGGTTGTTGGTTCTAGTGTGTTGTGAGGGCAGCAGATATCACCAAGTGCAGCTAACTAGTTCAGCAGGAACGTAGGCACGAACATGCATATGTGCCAGTGGTATGGCTGCCATGTGGCATGCAAGCTCTGACCTTGCTGCAGCTCTGCATGCAGGACACGCACCTGGCACATGGAGGGCCTTTTTAAGCTGTACACTACACCTTTTTCTTCAGGTACACAGCCAGCATGCGATGCACAGATTCCCAGGGAAGTGCCAGGCTCCCGACCAGCTAAGTCTTAAACATGCACTAGCATGCAACTTCAATTAGCACTGCAGAGCCAACCATGCCATTAGCGGAGTAGAGGCACCTGGCACAGAGAGGTCGACAGGACAGTTTAGCCAGTAGCACCGACATAGGGTGAGAGGACAGAGAAAAGGGCCCTGTCAAAGGAAGAGTTCCTGTGCTGAGGGACGGCCTATAGAACATCATGACGCAATGTGAGACACAAGTTCATCAGTTGATTAATTTTGTCTGCACTTTACTACAGGAAGGAAGCACTTTCACTCTATTGTCTGTGGCTAGATGATCAAAATGTTACACTTTCTATCTACAAAATCAGAGAAAAATCATAACAACTAAGATCATTCTCAGAGAGGCATCAGGAGCTGCAGCTTCAACCCCAATTATGTTGACACTGTAGGTAGCAGCAGTGAGGCGCGGGCTGCCAGCCGGACCTGGCACAGATGCAGTGGCCGAAGTGAGTGGGAACGGTCAGGAGCGGTGTTCCACTACTTTATTTTTTACTGTTCACAGCTCCACTACTTTTCGCAACCATGTTCACCATTCCGGAACTGTTCTTTCTGAAGTTACAACACACTTCTCCACTTTACCACCGGACATCAGTTACAGCTAAACTGAAATCTGTTTTAACTCAATTGGCTGTCAACCAGCATGACTGCAACCCTTGGAAAATGTGTTGCACGTTGCTCGCTTCCTACTCTGTTGCCCGCCGGAGTCACGGTTCCACGACTTTTTTGATACACTTCAATCACGTGGTAGAAATATTTGGGCCCCGGCACTTTTTATAAGGACTGTATGTAATAAACACTTTAACCCCATTTCTTGAGTCCCTGTGTTTCTCGTCAGCCATAAAAGCACTTGCACTAAAGATTTCTCCGGGACTTGCTGGTAGTTGATACGTCCCTGCATAACCCATCACTAGCAGCAGCTAGTCCTAATGGTCAGCTCCTTTTGAGCCAGTCACAGTTTCTGGAAACAAAGGAACAGTTCTGCATAGCACTCTATGAGTCTTTCCCAATGATTCAGACTTCTCATTCTGCTCCTCGCATGCTGAGGGACTTGAGCTTGTAGGTGCTGGTCTCCATCGTAGGGCTTTGTTATCCTTGGGCTCCAACAGAAATCAGGCCTCAAGTCGCAAATGAGCAGTAAAAGGCTCTCTTACAAAAATCACTAAGTCCTTTTGTCGCCTGTAGATCTGCTTCAGTAAGGAAAAGAAACACCATCTCCAAAGTGTGTACAACCTGAATGCGACATAGTTTGCTATTTTATCGTGAAATACAGCTATGGGATTCATCTACCTCAAAACTATTTCGTAAACAATAGCTATGTTATCTCGTCCCTGGGACAACTCTGCTTTAGAGCAGTGGGCATTCTCACACCCGCATCCCAAAGTCTATTGATGTTTTGCTTGTGTTCCCATGGGACTTTTTCGTATGGCGACCATTGCCACCAAAAGCTTTCTTGGGAAAAGGCTCCTTCACAGCTTGTCATCCACATACAGAGTCCTTGGTATGGGATGCAGGTAGTTTGCCAAAGAAATTGCCCCTGGAATCCTGATTGGCACACATCAGCTTGAGGTTCACACAAATGGTGCTCATGTCTTTCATAAGAAAGAGTCAAAAGGTTTGGAAGACTTAACTTTTAACTGGGACTGGTTATCTGATTTAAAAACACCCTTTTGGAAAATAATGAGAGGAAAAAACACAATATAATCCTATAGCATGGTCTACTTGTGCTTTGCATTTTGTGCTACTGGTTCCTGGCACTTAGTATTGTAATTGAACATACAAGAGGAGGGACTTGGCTGACAAGCTCAACTAAGGCCAAGAATGGGTACATAAAATACAAAAATAAACTTAAGCATCACTCGTTCACCATTACAAGAGCCCATTGGGAGTCCATCACACAACCATACTGACTAATTCTAGTACTAGACTCCAATATTAAAAACTGCCATCAGTGGAACATGTTTATCTAATTGCCCAATTTCACTTCTAACTTGCGTTATAAAGGTTATGGAGACCATTGTGACTCCACAGCGTTCACTCTTTTTGGAGTCTGGTAACCTGCTACATCCTTTTCAGTCTGAATTCCGTCCCATGAGAGGTACAGAGTCGTTCATGATTGCAGTGCTGGATGTCTTGCGCATCTACAAGACCATGGGGAGGTCCGTGTCCTGTTTCTGCTCGACCTCTCCGCAGCCTTGAATACCATTGACCATTGTAGCCTGTTGAGGGGTATGAAGGCAGGAATCTCTGGGGCTCCACTAGCTTGGTTTACATCTATTTCTGTGAGAGCGCACACAGACAGTAGGACTATTCCCTTTTCAATCCTCAGCTAGGGTCCTGTCCTCTGGGGTTCCTCAGGGGTCGTCACTGTCCCCATTGCTTTTCAATATGTAACTGCGCCCCTTGGCTGACCTGATCCAAGAGTTAGGGGTAAAGTTTTACACCTACGCTGATACTGAGCTGCTTTTTTGGCTAGATTCCCCAAAAAATTACCCACCATCCCAACTCAGGAATTGTCTGTTAGCAGTAGGGGATTGGATAGAAAACAATTGGCTGAAGTTGAACGGTGCAAAGACCAAGGTCATGGTGACGGGACACTAAATCACAGGCATCCTGGACCGATGACTTCTGACCAGGGTCACTGGGTCCATGTCCACTTCCTGTTTACTCGGTAAAAAGCATAGGCATTAAAGTTCAGGCCTCGGTCTCTTGGGAACTACAAATTGCATCTGTCTGCCATTCTGGGTCTGTCAAGTTAAACATTTTGAAGAAGACTTTGCCTTTTCTCACCCAGAGTCTCACACTAATGTGGTTGCCCCAATCGACTTTTTTGATCCTCAGACTGCAGCATCTGCAGAACGCGGCTGCCCGTTTGGCATTAGGAGTGGCTTGGATGTCTCAGTCAACTGCACTGACTACCGGTGCTTAGTCGCATCGAGTGTGAGACGCTGTGCATTACCCACTGGGCAGTGAGTACCTGCAGACTAAGCTTATCCTGTATGTTCCCGCCAGGTGTCTTCGGTCTGAATCTCAGAAACTCCCGACAGTCCCCCATTTCCGAAGAACTCGGATGGGTGTTCGTACCTTTTCAAATCTTGCGCATGGCACCCACGCTGTTTTCCTAGTGCCTATGTGCCGTTGGCCTTAGTATGCGCTTTATAAATGTTGGTACATTATCATGACATGCTTTAATTACCCTTCTTCCTAATTAGCATTCTATCTGATCCACTGCCGATGACTACCCTTGCAAACCTTCTTTCACAAATCACAAACCCTGTCTAAATCTGCCTGTTTCTATCCTCCTCGTCCCTTATTCTCTACATTTTCTTTCTTCCTTTATTTTATCCAGAGACCATGGTTTGGAAACTCCAGGTGGGGGGGTACAATACATAATTTTTCCAGACAAGTCCTGGCACTGTAAGACCACTACAGTAGCATGGAGCGAAGTATAACGGCTTATTAACAAACCACAATTAGGAGCACATAGATTTTACAAAGACTATCTTCCTACTGAGTATTTGTGAGATTAAGAAATTACACTGCCTTGTCTAGAAATCGGAAAGGTGCAGCAAGGTACCTGCTTGGACAGCCATTTGTCAAGTTAGCAGCTGTTTGACATGGATCTCCGCATTTGTATTTATTTATAGATAAAAGTACACTCCAAAGGTAAAACGGTGGGTGAAACACACCCATATCCTCTACTTTAGGGAAGGAATGAGTAGCAGGAGATATAACATATATGGCAGTGGAGGGTAGAAATCGGAACAGTAATTAGCGACTATATGGATAATAGAGTTTACATAAATATACAAAATAGTAATACATATACTGACAGCACCACTGAATGATTAGGTATGGGATGAAAGGGGTCCAAGGGAGTGAGGTGATGCCTGTGCACAGTCCAGGAAACACCTCTTTAGATAAGGTAAAAAGCTTAAGAGCAATCTTGAACCCAATCAGTGTGCAAGACGTATTTGAAGAACGGGTAGAGAATTCCAGTGTTTAGGATCCAGGTGGATTAACTGGGTGAAGGACAGGGAGTGGGGCAAGTGAGGCGGGCATCGGACCAGAGAGGGGAGTATCGAGAGATGGACACAGACTATTGGAGGCTGAGGGTGGGATCTAGTCCATGAATAGATATGAAAACCAGGAGGAATCTGAAGTGGGAATTGTATGGCGAGTTATCTTGCAAGGAGACCGTGACCAGAGGTGTGTAGGAATTTTGCAAAGATAACGGGTTGCTTTCATGTGATAAAACCATTATTGTATTTGTATTTATCAGCGACTCTCGCAGCCACGTAAAAGGAGGTCTAACACTGATAAGCCTTCTTGATTTTATTGCCAAGGCTCTTACACTTATATGAGCAAATAGATGCAACTGAATATTGATAGAATTAATCCCACAGCTGAGCCTGTACTCATGAAAAAATGAACTTATTAAATGAGAATCACACTTCTTTAAACATTCTTTTAATTGAAATGTAAGATACAGTATTGTAGTTTGAAGTGTCTACAGGTGCAACTATTAGTGTAGTTAAAGAATATACTGTAATAACGAGGCTTATAATCCACAGCATCAAGAGAGGGCCTTTCATGGGTGCATTGCATCTTAGAAGAAATTATTATTTTCCTGATCGCCATCTTGGAATGGTAGGCCCGCCTGACTATGATTTACCTGTTTGTGTCAGCTCCATGATAATGTTTCTCAAACGCTGCAATAATCGATATTTGCTGACGTCACTTCTAATTCTTCATTTCTCATTTAATTACAGTTTAACCGCGTATAGCTTGTGGCTTTGTACCAGTACCATGTGTTGGTTCTGGATTTTAGCAATAAGACACGTGATCTGTTTACAGCATGTAGAGGAGCAGTCGAATGCCTCTGCAGGAAGTCCTGCCCCTATTTTGCCTATATGTTGAAGAAATTGCGACATGCGCAATGCCAGTAATGGTGCCTATTCCACAAAAAGCCTTTGAGACAAGGTATCCATTGAGAAAACCCTATCTGATGTATCCCCTTAGAGCTGACGGTCTCCTGGAAGAAGTTCCCGAAGCAATATGAAGATGAATGAAAGAGGATTGGTGATGTCACACGAAGTAAAGGTGATGCACTGAGAAAAGTGACTGAAGGAAAGGATGCATCGACCTTATAGAATCTGATGACGAAGTAAAGAATCGAGAAAACTTTTATATGAGGAATGAAGATTGCACGTGTGAAGAGCACTTCAGAAAATGCAAGCCGTTTTATAACTGTACAGATGCAGCAACGCAAGTAGACTAAGTAATCATGAAGGCTGGCTATACGTAGTTAATAGACTGCAGGTGGTGCCGCCACTATATATAGAATCTGGATATTCGATATCGCAACTTTAGTAAGCACAGATTTATGAAGAAAGAAGGATTAATAGCCAAGAGTGTGTCGCAGCTGAAGATCGAGGAAGGATCGAGAAGGCTGTCTGGCCTGGTGTCAAAGGCTGGGGCAGCCAAGAACTGGTTGAAGATACAGAGAACGTGAGAAGCAGAACCAGCCCTTGTTAAGGTGCGAAGAAGACCCCATGTTTTATTCATTTAATACTATTAAATACGAAAAAGGAGCCAAAGCACAATCCCCTGTCACATGGCTTAGATGGAATTAGAAACTGGGCGTGCAGCTACAGACCAGAAGATAAGAACGTGCTCACGCTCCCTTCTATTCTCAGGAGCAATGATATTTTGCAAGGCCAAGTTCAAAGACAATACGAATGGCAGAAGGCATGAGTGATGATAGATGTTGGGCTAATTGGGTGGGGATTCATGGTCAAGTCCACCCACTGACACCTGGGGTACCAGCTTACGTGCTGCTAGTGAGTTGAATGTTCCAGAAGGGTACGAGTGTGCCAACCAATTGCAGAGGGCCATATAACGAAGAGCCCTATAGTTTGATAGCCAATGATATCCTTTACTTAATAAAGAATGAAGATAACTTGCAGTAGGGGTGGGCATGAGTTGTCCACCTGACTGAAGAGACCCAATCACAATCCAATCCCTTATAGAAAGTATACTACGATGTTCCCCTTAAGCCAACCACAATCTCACATAGGTTTTCTTTGTTTGCAAAGAAGTATGAAGTCACGTATGACGAATTTTCAATATAAACGTATGATTTCTTTACAAAATGCTTCAAGACTATGCTGTGTGACATCCATTGATGTCGTAACTCCCTGTTTTAGACAATTGAAATTAAAACAGTCTTTCAAGACACTTTGCCAACTTCCTGAGTCGGTTTATCATTTGGTTTAAGAGTTACTTTGCATTCCCCACCACCGTTCGATGTGTTGCCTCGATTAAAAGGACTATCAGGGTTCAAGTATTTTAGAAAATGCTTTTTTCTTTTTATATAAAGTGGCACAATGGAGAATCACCTGGACTGCTTTGTGGTGGCCAAGATACTGGCCTTGTCTCACTAGCAATGGTTCAAATTATGAACTGCCAAAGTAAGACTTTGCTGTCAAAGACGGACCAGATTACAATCCTTGGGAGATGGGGTGAGGTCACCAAGAAAGGAAATACTGAAGGGTAGGCTGGAAAGTGGTAGCAAGATGGTGTAAGTCTTCAGGGAATTGAGCATCAGGCAGCAAAGAGCTAATGAACGTAATGTCAGAGAGAGATGCAAGAGAATAGTTACTGGGTGATTAAACAATAGGAGAAAAGGATTAGCATGTCATCGGAAAAAGATATGAGAAAGCAAAAGAAGACATTAATTTACAATAACGGGAGATGCATGAAGCAAAGAAGATGTGGCCAGGGACAGAGCTGTGGGAGACACACACAGGAACGGGGTGGCAAATAAGGCACCTTTGCTACAGGATATATTGAAAAAGAATGATCAACAAAGTAGAATGAGATTCAGGCAAGAGCAGTGTATTTAAACTTAAGGATGGAGAGGTTGAAGAGGAGTGAGGGATGATCAACTATATCGAAGGCACCAGAGGGGCAAAGAATGATAAGAGTGGATAAAAGATGCAAGTAGCAATTGCTTGTAAGTAAAGTCAGGATGTTGGTGAGTGCCATTTCAGTGGAGCTTCTGCTGCAGAAACCAGATGGGAGGGGTCATAGCATTTGTCAGCCTCCAGGTATTCGATAATATGGTTGGGGACAACATATTTGACTAGCGCCGAAGAAGGGTATGTTGGTTTCGGGGTGTGCTCGGTTGCTTTAGAAATGATAGGATAGCGGCCAGCATACATCTAGCTGGATAAATCGCTAAGTGAAGCTGTGAGTTAAAAAGTGTGGTCAAGTGAGAGCATGTAATGCATGCAGACCAGAGAATTGGTTCCGGTTCCGCAGGTGTTATATGCATGAAAAAAAGTAAAGAAGAAAGAGGCAGAATGGTTTGAGGGGGTCATGGAAAGAAAGAACATAAGGTAGTTTGGTTGTCACACATTTTGGAGATCTAAGGCAAGGTAATCAGCGGAACATGAGGTGGGGATATAGCAAGGAATAGTGAGGGTGAGTATGGACTCAAGTGATTCCTTATAGATGGCCCAAAGGGCAGGGCAGCAGTTTTTACAACAACGTTAGTGAAGATACATGGTGGTCTTGAGGTTTCAAATTGCTGGGCAGATCCAAGGTTGGGAGCAGGGGTAAGAGGCTGAAAAAAAACAGTATAGTGATGTCCAAATAGGGCTGAAAGTGCTGCATTGAACTCCAAGAAGGCATGTTCTGTTGAGGCAGCGAAACATCTTGAAGGAAGTATGTCACTTAAATCTAATAGAATGCCAATGAGTCATGTTTGAATTTCTCTTACGGGAGGGAGGTGAGGCATGGTGGAGTGGGGATGGAAACAGTGAAGTAAATGAGAATGTGGTCATAAGGAGAGCAATCAATGGAGGGACAGGAGCCCAAAGTGGTGAGGGGGCAAGAGTAGAGGCCAAGTTAGTTCCCGACCATGTGGTTGGGCCAGCTGTGAAAGGCAACCAATGGTTGAAACTACCATGAGGATGGCTGGATTTAATTAGTAGGTTGTAATGAAATGAGTGACACTAGATGACTAAGGGCAGGCTTTCGTGAAGGAGAGCCCTGCACACCATGTTGGGAGAACGAGGAGGAATCTGTGGGAGGAACGCACAAACGAAAGAACACTGCCAGAAGTAATTTGTTCTAATGGATTCCTCCCACTGAGTCTTTATCTGTGATAGATTCCCATTGCAGTATGTACATCCCTCTGGAGAAGGGTGGAGAGTGAAAGGACACCACCTAGACCAGAACACTCTGGAGGATTGCTCCACCCAAGCAAGCGTCCTGCCGTGACAGGGAAACAAGCAATAATGTTTAGCAAGCATGTGCAGCAAGACCCACAGGGCCACTTGGTAAATGTCCAATACAGAGACACCCCCTTCTGCAGGGCAGAAGTGCCAGCCAGGTCACTTGTTGAATGAGCCCCGAGACCCTCAGGCCAGACTAGCATTGCGAGATACAGAACAATCTACCTTGACGGGGTCCATTTAGTCAGTGCCAACACGGGCAGCAGCATAACACACAAAAAGCTGGTTATATTTATTGATGTCTCATCTAAGAGATGTAGTAGCCGAGGGCACGCACCGGGTCTGGCCAATGGAGTTGCTCCTCTGCCTTGTACGGTTGAGCCAGAGGAAAAAACACAAGGTGAGGGATCTTCTGAGAGAGATGAAAGTCCAAGAGAGCCATAGGAAGGAATGATGCCTTCAATCTCAAAGTCACCTCCCTGAAAAACACAAAGTCGGGAGGTTTAACAGATAATGCCTGGCGTTCACTCACGTATCTTGCGGAATTCATGGCTACCAAGAAAATCACATTAAGGGTGAGGAACCTTAGCAAACATGAATACAGGGCTTAAATGGAAATTCAAGTCCCATGGAGGAACCACAAACTGGAGTGGTGGAAATTGGTTGCACAAGCCCTGCACAAACTGCTTATCAGTGGGGATTGTGAAGAAGAGCCTTGCTCTGGGGTCCTTTCAAAGACTGAGATGGTGCCAAGGCACACTTTCACGGTGTCCAGTCATTATTTCGAATTCAAAACGGTTGAATACAATAAGTTTGAATCAAAAGGATCGGAAAAAAAAAACGACCAAATGCTTTTTTTTAAATGTCTTTTTTTTTTTTGGTTTTGATATAGGAACAATTAGTGGCTTTTCCCCAAAAAACAGGGGTTTTGGGGGGGGGGAGGGGCCCCACAAAAAAAGTGCATTCGATTTTTTTACTCAATCCTTTTGTTTCGAAAGTATTGTATTTTGAAACTTTGTATTCAAAACCTTAACTATGAACCCACTTTCACAGTGCCAATTCGTAGGCCCATCCGAACCAATGAAAGCAGAAATTCAGAACAGAGTAAGTAGGACAGGTGTAAGGTCCCAAATCTCTCTACCAACATCGAGTAGAGAATTTAAGCAACCTACAGTCATAGATTTAGTGGCCAACCTCTGGGCTGGAAGGAGCACATGCAGGATGTCATCTGGCAAAGCTCCCACTTGTTGGAGGCCAAGGTATGACCACTCAAACCTTACGTTATGTTGTTCACAGTCGATGCTAGATGGGCTGCCATCAGAGATGGGTCATTCTGCAGAACCAGTCACAATTCTTCTCTGCATGGAGATGAAGAACCTACAACTCCCAGTGTGTAGAGGTAGTGCATGGCCACTGTGTTATCCATCAGTACAGTACACATTTTCCCTGCACTGAGGGGAGAAAGGCAACCAGGGCCAGCCTGATTGCACTCAATTCCAGCAAAGTGATGTGTTCTCGAGTCTCTGTTAAAGACGGAAGGCCACTCACTGTTGTTCTAACAGATGAGTGTCCCAGCTTTCAAGGACGCATCTGCGATCAACGTCAGTGGTGGACGGGGATACCAAAACTCAAACCCTCTCAGTAGGTTGTCTTCCAGGGACCATCATACAAGGTCTTGAGACACATTGCAAAAGATCTGACATGCTTCCCTGAAATTGAGACCACAGTAAAGCCAATCGAGCAACCATTTGCACCACCCGGCCTCTGGCATCAATAGGATGCAGAAAACCAGTAGATGAAGCAAGGTCAAGGTCAGAACAAGCTCCTGGGAATTAAGGACCTGAACCATCTTGAAGTTGTTCAACACTTGATCCACGGAAGTGGAAAGCCCCGCTCAGGCAAGTGTCCAGGGCCACAGCAGCTTGACTAAAAACCATGGGTGTTGAAAAAAGACAGAATGGCAGGACATTAAATGAGTAGAGGTTAGAAACCTCCACTGTTGTCAGAAACTTCCTGTCCTTGAGATGGATCACCATATGGAAATAGGCATTTTGAAGATTCAATGACGCCAACCAGCCCTGTAGATCGAGGGCATCAAGGATCTGGGCCAAAGTGACAATATGAACTTGCCCTCGAACAGGTACAAGGTCAAGAGCCTCAGATTCAGGATAGACTTTCTTCAGAAACAGAAAATAAAGAGAATACCAGCTTCTGTCTCATTCCAAGTGGGGCAACAGTGTTTTGATACACGTCTCCAGAAGTTAACATACCTCTTCCAGGAGAGGGTCCAGAGGCAAAGAGAGGTTGTTGGGAGGATGGGCTGGAAGGCATTGAAGAAGGTGTAAACATATAACCCTGAGTAACGACCTGCAAGGCCCAAGCACCGGTTGTGGTATAATGACAATGCTAACAGAATAGGGAGGCCCCTCCCTAACGCTCATTGGAGTACAATGTTCAAAGTCCTCTTTACAAGGGGGCTTTGGACCTGGAGCTGCAGAGGACGCTGCTAAGGATGCGATGCCCCCGCTCTAAGATGCATGCACACTCCCCTGACAGAGGGGATGGAGTAGCTACTGCCTGCCTGAGGACACCTGTCCCCTTCCACTGTAGGCATAAGAGAGAAAGCGCTGAAAACATTCACCTTGCGGTGGGAGCGGAGGCCTATTGGACAGCCAAGCCCAAAGATTTTGCCTTGGGTTTCGATGACTGGAGTCTTAGAAGGGAGTCATCAGCCTTGGTATGTTCCAGGAGTTTTGCCTGAATACCTGGAATGAACCTTGAGGACCCCATCCAGGAGCACCTCCTGAGGACAGTTCGAGTGGCCATGGTTCATACCATACAGTCAGTCGTGTCAAGGCCTTACTGCATGATTTGGCATGCTGCCTCTACTATCCTGCACAAGGGCATGGACGCCCTCTCATGTGAACCAGCAGGAGATTTCCAGAGGCCTCAGATATAGAGGCCAAAAGAGAAATTGGCCAAGGCGCAATAAGCATTAACAACCCTGAAGACTAGGCTGCCAAGGTGAAGACTTTGCACTCCCAAGCATCCATCATCTTGCTCTTCCAGTCGGGGGTAAGGTGGGATAACAGGTCGCTTTCAGGCAGTTTGTTGCGTCCTGAACCACCAAGCTCTCTGGGTTGGTGCGAGTGGCGAGAAAAGCTAGATCCAAGGATGCGGGGGACCGAAGATGGGTTCACCCAGGCCTTTAATACGAGGGGCCTCCATGCCTGGGCTGAATGGCAGCAATGTTTCTCTAGAGGCCGCAGATAGACCCTTACAAACATACTCTTTGTCGTTCCCTCTCCAGGCCTATGGCAGCCTGATGCTTCTCTGGACACCCTGTTGCCTCTCTCCTCTGCCACCCCTCTGGTATTCTTTTCTCCCTCTCTGACTAACCTGCCTTCTGTTCCTCTCCTGCCCATCCTAGGGCACCTCCAACACTTCCACATGGCTGCACTTGTGAGTTAACTGCACTTCCCCCACCCCCTCCCCCCTGGTACTTCGCCCCTTCCCTCTTCCCCGCACTTACGTGATCTGAATGACACAAGGCCTAGTAAGATTGTTATTTTGTGCTCCCTTTGTTTCCCCCTCCTTGTCTTGTCGCGCCTAGAAACCCTTGTGTACAGGCACGTTATAAATGCCACATCATATCATTCAGAATGTCAGTCAACTCTAACTGAACCTTCAGTCTGGTGGACCTGACAAGCCAACCTTTTGCAAGAAAGAGGCTTCCCAGGAGTCGGTGCCAGAAAGAATGTCCAGGGTGGGGGGGGGAAGTATGCAGAAGGTTTTTGAGGCTGCTGGCCTCCTGCAAGTTGGAGGCCAGGGTAATTTCTTCCTCTCCTCCGCTTTAGAATTCCTCTGGGAAATCTCGCACCTATCTGCAATATTGTGGTTCCAACCCAAGAAAGATGGGAGGAGTCGCCCTTTTTGTCAAAGATTTTGTGAATCTTTGACAAACTTTCTCATTGAAAGACATATCCCTGAGATGAGCCGGCAACAATGGCGCTGAACCTGAGGGGCGGGGGGGAGGGGGGGTACCGGGAACTCGACTCCTGAAGATCGAACTGCACAGTGCAGGCCTGGAGCAGCATCCTTCAGAGCTGGGCCCAAGCAAATAGGCATGCGGTCGCTATCTCGCAAGGGGACTGTGCAGGCCCCCGTAAGCATGGTGACCCACGTTGGCGCTGGGGCCTTGGCAAATATGTTGTGCATCTTTAGCCAAAATTCTTCCCAATCCTCTTGGGATTGTGTGGAAAACCATACCTGTAGGGACGAATTCTCTGAGGAGTGCCTGGATCTGTGGCTTGTCTTATTTCGAAAAGGAGGACGTTCAAGAAGAATAGTGTCTCAAAGAACCAATTAAGGAGCAGAACCCCTTGCTGTGTTTCTTCTGGTCTTTCAGTGGCAGGGGATTGGTCATCTCTACGGCAAAAGGTAAAGAGTTTTGCTGCAGGCTCCTGTAAAGCCTGAGGGTGCATGCATTGGCACTTACTCCTGCAGGTCGTATTGCTCCCCAGGCAGTATAAACAAATCCTGCATGGTTCGCAAACAGACAGTCCTCTCCAGCACTCCGCACAAGGCTTGAAGCCCAAGGCCTTACTGGGGTTAGGCAAGACGCAGTAGTAAGCTAATTTAGCGGCATTGACAAAGCATATAGTAGTGCTCAGAAAAAAACGAACTAAGGTCATGGGGTGTGGTGGCTCTCTATAAATTGGCTCCAACATCATGTCTGGTGTGGGGCGGGTAGAGACGCAGAGCAGAACTTGAATTCGCCCCCTGGTGGCAAATAAGTTTCTGAAGGCAGATGGCACTAAAGATAAAACATCATAGATGAGGAATCTGTTGGAGAAAGTAATCATTAGAAATACTCAGCCAAAGAAATAATCCATTAGAAATACTCAGCCAACAAAAAAAGTGTATACGAAAAAAATATGCAATTGATCAAAGCAATGCACAATCTAAGAAGTGACATACATATTTCAAGTACTCATTTTGAAATGGAGAAGTTGAAGAGCCGGTGAAATACCAAAAAGCGAACCTTCATAAATAAAAGGGAAACAATAAACCGAACTATAGGGAGGGGATGATTAAAATTGTCCAACATCATGAATATTAAAACAATGGGGATAAGAGGATGGGCAGTGGAACACCAACAGTATAAGTTTGAAAATAACGTGTGTTTTTGCAGCTCCTACCTGGGCAGTGTGAGGTGGTAGGAGTAAGAGCATGACACAAAGGTAGCATGTTGATTATCAAAGACTTATTCTCAAAATAAAAGGTTAGAGGACATCCTAACTTTCCCTAGTTCTAAGAGGGGTTTCCTTGCCTTAACAAAACATACTAATAAAACTGTCGGTATCAGAATGTCCAAATTAAATTTCATCGTCCTGTGTCCAAATCCTAACCTATCCCTCACAGCTAAACTTAAGAAGGTGAAAAAGGGAAAATGCCTCTTGACTGCCGAACTGCAGCCCGACCTTGTAGACAAAAAACTAAAGTTCCAATAAGATGCAGAAAGTAAATACAAGTTCCACTAGACTCAAGGGGTGGACTCCCTTTCCCCAGTCTTTCCAAGGTCATTCAAGTTTGTTACCCTGGGCAGAGCCAGCCTCCTAGGTAGTTGCACAATGTAAAATAGCCTGGTGTTATCCCAAGCTACGCTGTGTTGTCTCTTTCTCAATTACTGTGGGCCTCAGACCCTGTTCTCAGCACCCCTCCTCTTGGCCCACTCCCCTGCCAAGTGGTGCACACCATGCTCCGATTGCCAAATCCGGTTCCTCTGGTTTCACTTGTATTTATAGCCTTAGTTTACTCTCCTGCCAAGGACTCAGAGTGTCAGTCACATATGCAAACTTCGTATTTCTCTTTGATAGCACTTGGGGAGCACTTCCCTAATAAGGGTTCCAGACCACCTTCTCTGGTCTGGTCACAATAGGCCTCATTACAACGTTGCTGGTCCGGAAACAACGGTGCCAGTAAGCTTACCGGCACCGTTGTTTCCGGACCGGCAAAGTACAATTCTGCCTGCCGGAGCCACTGTGCCCGACAGGTCTGACCCTGCTGGGCACAGCAGCCACGGTAGGTAGTCTTTCACAGAAGCACTGGCACTGTTATGCCGGTTATTCTGTGGTCGTCACTCCCATAGAGTACTATGGGACTCTATGGGAATGGGACACAACAATTTACCGGCGCCTGAGTTCCCAGACCAGGCGGGGTTGGAATCCCCTGCTGTTACCAGGAAGCCAGGCGCCGGCAAAATTTACAAGTCTGGCGGCAACCTGCCGGTTTTATTGGCACGGTTACCGCCAGACTTGTAATGAGGCCCAATGTATTTATCATCCAATCTCTCTCTGTTCCAAAGCCCTGGTTTACTCTCCTACCAAGGTCTGTGAACGTTGTGTGTTTTCCCAAAGTTCACGTTCCACTTTATTCTTCGGTGAAATATGCTGTTCTGATGCAGGTGCCAGACCGCTTTCTCTAGGCTATTTCCAATGTTCTCTCCTTTCGCTTCCCTGCTGCCTACAACTGTGGTGTGTGTATGTCTGCCAGTTGGGATATGCCCTTCAGATGTGGAATCCAGGCCCCCTTTTCCTTGCCATCCTTTTCCTGTGAGTATTTTTCCTTTACTTTTGTTCCTGCCCCACCCGTTCTATGGGTTTTCCCAACTGCCAGACTAGCCACCTGATACCTATTGGGCCTTGGCTGTCTGTCTCCAACAGTTTGAGGCTCTCCCAAGGGCTTCACTGGTATTTCAGTATCAGCGGGACCTCTTCCGGTCGCTCACGGATTTCCCCTGCAGTGGGCCAGTGCTTTGTGGACAGAGTAGCAGGACCAGTTCTCAGCGTGTAGGTTTTCTCCTCTCCGGTTAGCTTCCCGCTTCCTGTGCCTTCCGTGGGTCTGCTTAGTTCCGGGACGCTGTCAGCTTCTCTTTCCCGTGTGTCTGCGCGGCTCCTGCTATACTTTTGGTCTGCAACAAGCAGAGAAGGTAGGCACCATTGTTCTGTTCGCTGACTGTCTTTAAAATGACAGCTGGCTAATCACGTTACTGCAAAGGCTAGAGCTTATGCCAGCATTCAAGTTGGTGATCCTCATTACTCAATGCCTCTTCCTCTGCCCAACGGTTTCTATCCGCGATGTCTTGCTGTTAGGGAGCATTCTCTTATAAGACTAATTTCCCAAACCTAGTGAGTCCCCCATGATTTGAGGTAGGTCTTTGACTTCTGGTGTGCTTATGGGGTCTTTTACTCCATAGGGTATCATCTGTTTTAGTGTGTGTTACCCAGCACCCTCAGTGCAGTAACACAGGGGTGTCATAGTGACCCCCAAACATAGACTCCATACCCTGGGACAGAATACTGCCCCCCAGGGCATGTAAAGTCACCATTGGCTTTACTAGTCCAAAATTGTGAACAGAACCAGTACAAACCAACATATTGCGGAAGTGCTGGAAGGGGTTAATTAGATTGCCCCTGGGTCTGTTTCCAAGGGGGCACTGTCCAGTCCCCCCGTGTCAAGTTTCTGGCTGGTGGCAGTGGTTACCACGCGAAATATTCCAACGGAATATTTCCTATGGGATTTTCCCATTGATTTTAAACGCACCACTTTTTTGGTGCAATGTTAAAGATACCGCTGGTTTATTTATTTAATATAAAATCACCGGTTGGGTCTTTTCGCCAAAACTCTTTTCCAAAATGGCGTTTGTGTCCGTCTCTGTACCAAGGTCTGGCCCTTTTTTCCACTTTTTGGCGGGCTTCTCCACAGAAGCCCTCCAACTGGTGCCACTCTGTCTGGGTTCCACAGGATGTGTGGGTGGAGGAATTGGCACCCTGGACTGCGTTGCCTTAGCAACCCAAGTCGCACTCTGTTCTGATTGGCCCAGTGGTTAGCCGCCCGATTAGCATGTATGAGTAACAGCTAGGCTGTTGAATGGGGGTTTTTCTGCATAAAAGCAGGGCTTTGGGGACTGGAACTTCAGAAGTCGCCACAGGGCCTAAGAAATCCAGAGAGGAGAAGCTGAGCTATCTGCAACAACGACACCACCGGTGGAGCCCTGCTGCAACACCTCACCACTTTCCCGACAACAAGAGAAGATCCTCTGCTCTAAGAGTCTTCTCCCTTTGAGCTGGTGGGGACAACCAGTTCGCCATTCGCCTTCCAGGACGTCCCTTGGTCGAATTGCCAGTGCCAAGCACCCTGGCGGCCGGATAGCCAAGCTTCACCACTGTGACCGCGAATAAAAGGAACGCACCTTTTTTATCGAACGAACTCTGCGGCTGGTCTCTTCCCTGGGCAGTGCAACAACTCCAAGTTTCCTCCTCGACGAGATCTTCTCTTCCCCTGGTCGAAACTACGAACTGCACCCGCTGCCAGGAACAACTGCCACCGCTGGAGCTTCCTCACTCTTTAAGGTACTGTGTTCCACCTGGCCTCCCTTTCTGCCGATTGCTAAAGGGGACCCTTAAATCCTTGGCTTTCCAACTGGGTTGGCCCCAGACCTTCCAACTTTAGCTTTCACATCAAACCAACCTCCTTTGAACATTTCTGCAAAGACTTGAGTGCTTTTTAAACTGTGATCTTGGGCACATTTCGCCTTGCTCCATTTAAAGTGGGCCTGGCCTATGAACTTTGGCTCTACAGTAGACTCTGCCTTCACTAACTTGCTGTGGTCTTATAAAAGTGTTGGGAACTGTTTTATTTTCATGACCTGCCTTTTCCTCTCCCTTTAACTTAATTATTGGAGTGCCATCTAAGTTACGCGCTCACATCTGTTTTTCACAAATCGTGGTGTTTTGACCTAGACTTGTCTAAAAATTATTCAGGGAGGTGTGTATACTTTTTCTGATTGGGTTTGAACTTGCTTTGATCTATAGTGCTTAGTGTATTTCCCAAAGTGTGTTTTAAATAAATAATTATATACTTTTGATATCAAGCTCTGGTCAGTGTTTGCTTGCTCTACTGTGTTTTTGGCCCCATTGTGTATCCTCTGTATCCTGCCCTACTCATCTTAAGAGAAGTCTGACTGGTCAGCCACAGCTACCAGGTAAATCTGGGTGGTGCTGACCGCTACCAATTGGGTTTACTGCTTACTCCTGTAGTCTTGATCTTCTTGCAGTGTTCCCCAAGGGAACTGCACAGGATTCTGCCAAAGCACATAGGGACATTATGTATTGGAAAATGGATGGAGCTTTGAGTGAAGGTTAAGGGGATACTGCATTCTCCCAGGTTCAGCACTTCTCGCAACAGGTTGCCTCTTCCCCCATTATATCATCCTGCTGAGCACCACCCTCAGAGAGAATCTTGGGTAGCGGGCTCACCTCCCTGGCCCCATGGAAAGGGGCTTCCCCATCTGACGAAGTGACGAGACCCTGGGATTTTTCACAGCAGATACTATGAGGGGCACATGGCTCTATGGAGGAGTCTAGGCAAGGGAAGAACAGGGTAACACTGATTATGGTTCTCTTCTGTCACACTGGTTGGAGTGGAAGCAGGAGTGCCACTGATCGCAGTCTGCATCCATCTTTATCAGATGACAGGCGGGTAACTACAGTATGACCAAAATGCTTTGGCAAAATTAAGGCCGGAGCAGCCCCATGCAAAGAGAATGGAACAAGGGGGCAAATCCAATGGTTCTCATAAGACCTCTTGCAAACTTGCGATCAGTGTCTCGGAATTTCAAGACAGGCGAAATAACATTAGTCACCTCCTGCTCCTCAATATCTAGGTAGCTTCATCTGTGTGGCAGCAGGAAGAAAACAAAAGTATTGCCGAAAGGGTGATGAGTTTGCCATAGACCTTTCAACATCAAAAGGCCTAAACAAACAGGGTCCCAGTAATGATGTAAAGAACTAAAACACTTAAAAAAATAAAGAAACGTTTTGGATGCTAGAAAGTCTGCTATAGAAAGCACATTCTAATTACAAAACATATAAAAGGCACATATCTGTGACTATGCCACGTGCCTATTAACAGAGCAACATTAGAGGGGGGCTTCTATTTAAGGATCAGCTTTCAAATGCAATTCCTAACTAAGGGATTTAATTTTAAAAACAAATAATAGTAACTGAGGAATTGGCATGTACATCATTAAGATCAAACCGCTCAAACGCCCAATTACTTGAAGTTATTCGTTTTTTGCAGATATTTGATAGTCCTCAATCAAGGTACCTTGTTCTCCTAATCCAGACTTCTGAAATTATCAAGGTGCTCGTTGTGAAAGGCAGCAAAGAAAACAACAGCAAAACAATAACGTACTCAAGACAAGACACTCAATGCAGTCTGCAAACTGGCCTGTGAGGTCCTTGCCTCTTGTAGTTTGTCTAACTGTTAAAAGTGGAGCTGGGGCCGTAAATCAGCAAGACCATGACACTGTCTACCTTCCATTTATTTATTGAATAAGGTTTATATGAATTAAGCCTTCATTTTAGGAGTAATAATGTAAGATAAGGATTTGCAACAGATTTTGTGGATATGTATGCATAATATCGTGGAAATAATATGATTATGTATAATGCTGTGTTAACGTTTTTAATAAACTAAAAAGACATAGATAAATACAAATGTTGTTTTATAACTTCGTACTACGGCTCGCCCCCACTTCACATTACAGGATATGGCGAGCGGTTTCTCCAGAAAGCTTAAAGGGTCAGGTAAGCATTTCACTAGAGTGTTTTTTGTCAAAGAGCTCTACGGAGAGCAACGCACACCTGCACACTGTGATCTCATGAGAATGACAGTTGTGTTAAGAGCTTTCGATGCTAAGTTGCCAACATTCAAAGAATTGGATTCTGTCCAGTGCTCCGCACGAACACATGGTGCTCTACAAAGAGTATAACCATGGCTCTCGCACTCTACATACATTAGGCTAAGGCATTCAGCAGTGCTATTTTCCATTCTCTGATTAGCGTCAAAAATGATAGTTTGCAACCAGTGGTAGAAGTGTGCCAAAAAAAGTAGTGGAATTGTGACTCAGGCGTGGGACGAGGTAGTTGGAAAGGAGCAATTTTAAAAATGTTTCAATGGGTTGTGGATGGGCCAGGTTAACAGCAGAGTTGGTGAAACAGGCACATTAAGGCGATCCTCTGTATTGTTTCTCTTTCAGCCAGTTGGAACATTTATATACAGCGTTTGAGAAATCAATCGCCTCTACTCGCTGATCTTAACTCTGCTGGAACAAATACTTTACACCTACCTGAACAGCAGCTGCTTTAACGGGGTCTGCCACTAAGAAAATGTGTGCTTTCATTAAAGAATTTGACGCTTTATTACAAAGCCTGGATCCCAAGACTGAAAATCTTTTATCTCCTCTGATCTGCCAGAGTATAAGGAGGGCTCCTCTTCACCTCCTTACCCCATCCTCTCTGCTATCACTCTCCTCATCTTATATTCTTTGTATGCCCCCCCCCTTCTGTTTCAGCCCCCACCCCACCTTACTCTTCCCCTCCACCCTAGTCCCCCTTTCCTTACACCTTAAAAACCTCTTAACTACCTGGAGCGTAGTTATGCCTCAGTAATCTACCCTTCCTTCAAACACCCCTCTCCACTGTATTTATGTTACGCTACTATATAACTCATATCAGCCTGTCTATCCTCCCCTCCCCCCACCCTACCCTCCTCTACCCCATTTTGTGTAAGGCACTTGGAAAAACTAAGGACTGTCAACAGACATGAAAGAGTTATCTTCACTATTATATGTATCATTTGCACTTACCCATGCACTTACCTTGCCATGTGCAGGCCTGTATCATTCAGAAAGTCAAGGGCTCTGTATGACTTGTTTTTCTCCCACTGTTCCTCCTCCCCTCGTTGAGTGCTTTGAAACACTTCTCTGTGTATAAACGCTATACAAATAAACAATAAATAAATAAAATAAATGTAAAATCTGTGGTCCTGAAGTATCCTACAAGAGTGCATTACAGTAGCTAAAGTGACTAGACATGAAGGCTCCACCTATAACTGCACACTTGTCCAGAGCCATGAAGTTCCATATAGCCAGCTAATGTTTAAATAAAATCCTGTGGATAAGGCCTGGATCTTTATCAAATGTAACATCTTAGCATTTAACAACTTGACGAGCTTTCCAAAAATCAGCGGGAGATGGGGTGTTGCAAGAGATAATTCTTAAATATAGGCAGATCCTCCACCAGCTTTCGATAGATAAGCAAAGCCAAATAGAGTTATAGAGGCTTGGGTGTCATTCAGTCTTTTTCATCGTACAGTGAAACAGACTTCAGTTTAGCTGTAAGTGCTATTGGATGGTAAAATGAAGATTAATGCTTTAACTTTAAAAAGAACAGTTTGGGAATGGCGAAAATGTTGTAAAAGTTAGTGGAATTGTTATGATGTATGATAGTTTATTTATATAGCGCCTATACACAATGTGTTTCAAAGCGCTTCAAGGCAAGGGAGGGTACAAGGGAAACTACAATGACATTCTTACAGGCCATGAAGAATAAGAATGTGAAATTAACTTTCTTACTCGCCCAGGCGACATTTCAGATAGTGCAAGAGTTAAGACACAGATAAGGAAGGGGGCTGGGGGGGAGGGGGAGTGGAAAGGAAATATAAATAGACAGGCGACTACCGTACTAGGCCTAACGATATTTATGGTAGAGCAGGAAATTAACAAAAAGTGAGGGAGAGGGGTGCAGAAAGGGAGGGGAGGAACAAAACAAGCGACTAACGTGTTAGGCCTGATGACATTTGAGATAGTGCTGGTGGGGGGGGGCGTGAGGGGCTAGGGGAAAACAAGTAAGGGAGGGCGAGGAGACAAACAAGGTTGCTATAATACTAGGCCAAGGACAATTCTGATAAAGTAAGTGCATAGAAGAAAGTAAGGGGAGGAGAGGAGGAGATAGGAAAAGGGAGAGGAGGAGAGAACAGAGTGAGCATTGAAAAAGTGGAGAAGCAAGAGGGGAGAGCGAATACAATTGCAGAAGTCAGCAGTAACACATAATGTTGCGAGAGAACAGCAAATACAAGCCAGGATTCAAGATGAAAATGGGAACAACATGATTCAGGGCCACCATGAGTACAAGATGCAGGGGAAGTCCAGCATGAGAGTTAAGAGAGGGTTATGCACTGTGAGTCAATGAAGACCATAAAAGTCAAATCCAAGCATTGGCAAAAGACGTTGATGGTGAAACCAGAATGTATCAAGACACACTCCTGCAGAGTAGGATGTATGGGGGTGAGGAGGAAAGATTTGGAGGGGGAGGGTAAGCAGGGTAAAAGAATCCAGCAAAACCGGCAACACCTGTATGCGAGCAGGGGGTGTAGAAAAGAACATCACAGGGGGACCAGGGAGCTACAAAGGAACTTCAAGGGGGTTCACAAAAAAAAAAGGAAATTCTACTCCTATCCAGATAGCTCCTACTCACTCAACCTCTGGTTGCAGTACGGCTGAAGTTGCACACTTTTTTGAGAATGCCGATATTAAATAACGTAAATAAAAAAATCAGTAATTGCTTATCCAAAAAGAAATATGAGATTAGACACACCCTTTTAAAAAAAAAAAAATAGGTATGCTGGTAAACGTTTAAAAAGTATCACGGTTCGGGCCATGAACACAGATTATGCATTATTTCTCGATGACGACATGCCAATCCAGGTGTATAAACTGCCGTAATTCCAATACAGAGGTCACAGAGCAGACCCAGCCAGTCAGGGAAGATCATTTGTCCTCCTTCATTTCCATATTTAAAGAAGCACCACTTTTGATCCCCAATTCCATATTTGACTGAAATTGGAGTGACAACAGTTGCCTGACCAATATGGGGAACAGTAGCATAACGAAATGGATATGATCTGGACTGTTTTAGAATCTGTGTGCAACCTGGTGGTAACAGCAGGGTCCGCAGAGAGGAAATTATCCTGGAAAGAACTGAAATGTTTTATTTACCAATAATCATAATTTCGCGCAAACCGGTAATAACATTCTGAGGTGAGCAGATCTTGCAGACAGGCACCATCTTCCCCCAATAAAGCAAGCGTTCCGACGTGTATGGCACCTCCCCATCTTGGTGGGGCTACACATAGCCCATTTCTCCAGAAAGCCTCATGATCGTACCTGAGCTTCTCGTTTCCAGCAGTCATTCTTCGGGTAGGAGGAAGGGATGTAGGTCCAGGGCAAGGGGAATGTAATTCGCAGTAAGGCAATTTTAAACTGATTCTTTCATCCTGTCTGCAGGATCGGCAACTTGGGCATCACATTTTTGGATTGCTCAGCCAGTCCAGGCACAGCCGGTCAAAAGGGCACAGACTATGTTATATTTGAGCATCTCAGAAACTGAAATTGGATTATTAAAAGCATGTTTTTTCTTTGTACAACACAGGGGTTCTTCCAAATCTGCTGGAACAACTGTGAAGGTCAATCATGACAATGAACCTGAGCCCTTCACTTTGCAGTAACCAATGGCTGCGGTAGTCAGCATTAAAGAAAACCCAGTTGACAAAACACATTAAAATGTTATATGATATGGCATTTATAACGCGTCTATACCTACGTTTTTCAAGGCGCGGGTTATTTTTTAATACCAAACTTCGTCTTAGAAAGTGATTTCATGTGATATTTTCGAGTTTTGTTGTAATTTTCCAAGTCAATTTTCCATTGTTATAACAATATCGTATTTTCCATTCCCCATTGCTTGACTATTCATTTTGCAGTTCACGAATGTATTAACTTTGTGTGTTAATGTTCAGGGCAGTCTCTACATTCAGACGTCCCAAATGTTTAATACAATATACACAAACAATTGATAAATAAGGCAAACTGATAGGATACTAAAATTCAAGATGGAATGGAAAGCTGATTGAGAACAGTTTTAGCGACACCTTTATGAAATCGGTGATTACTAAATAGATTTGTACTGAACGATGATATTAACGTGCAATACATCCAGCACAAGGTTTTGTTTCATAAATGCTGTATTTGGGACTAAATCAAGTGTGAGCCGGCTAAGCCGGATATATGTAGGGGAAGGCACAAGACCCATGTCTTTAAATGATTGCAAGGTTTTTATTACTAGTGAGAAGTATTAGTACATAAGCATTTTATCAAGTAAAACACATTAATTTTAAATCATTGTCATTAGATTAATGTAATAAATTTGGTATGTAAGTGTTTATATCACTAGATTTGAGGTAGAGTTTGGAACATCAATTTATTGAAGCCTGTTAGTGCACAACTATTGTTCTTTCTTAGAATAAATCTCATTCATTCACTCAGTGTTACTGTTGCATTATTTTTTAATATGATCAAATCCTCAGTGGCGCACCAGTATTTCCAGTGTTTTGTACATCATTTTTTTCCAAATCAACCCTCTTGTTACAGGCGTTTATTACACTGCTTGATATAGCACTGTAATCCATTTACCAATAAATCAAATGTGGACCAAAGTTGCAGAGCAGTAAACCCTTCCTACGGGATTAAAGTGGGTGTCTACGCTGGAAATGTTCACCTCAGTGTACAGTACAGATCGACAGAAGAAACTTTCTTTTGGAAATTAATCTTAAAAGAACATTTTGCAATGAGTTTGACCATCGCTCTTTTTTCACATGTCACAGTCAGCTCTTCTACCTGCTGCTTTCCTCCGAGATAAATGAAATGCAATCTATGATGGATTTTTGCTTTTTTCTCGCTCCACCATGTTTTGTCAGTATAATTAGGGGGACGGAGATACACTATTTGTGCTAACAAGTCACAGCGCCATCCAGTTGCCATCCCTTTAAGTTTGCTCCAGTTCAGAGGCACTGAGAAAAGCATAAACGGTATGCAAATTAGCAGAAAAGCATGCATTTTTGACCGAGAAAGCTATTTCTTATTAACACACTAACATTGATGGTAGCATCATGTTTGAAGATTTTCAACAATGAAATTGCTGAGAAAAAAAAGATAGTTGCCTTGCACACCAAACTACGACATGCCATTTTTTCTTACATTCTATTCATCATCTGGAAAGAAAAGTTGCTAAAAATGAAAACCAACAGAACTTTTTTATTCACCATAAGAAGCTTCGCTTCTATGCTCAAATCAGTTTACAGCAGCCGTTCAAATACATCTGTACTAGTGCTTAGTCTTGAGCAACCAAACTGTACAATCTTAGGTCTGTTCACTATGGGACCACCATTCAATCATCATGTTTTGCTAGTCATTAAACTAAGTCCCTTGCCTCAAGGACTGCAAGAATGAGAACAAGAGGATCAGTCAGTTTTCCGAAAAAATAAACATTGCAAGTACACATAGCCACATAGGGCAAGATGAAATATTAAGCACTCTGCATGAAAATATTATTTTTCATAATCCCCAACCGGTTAGACATCCCATTTTCATGTCTGCAGAACTTTACTTGCCAACCAGTGATGCCCATGTATAAGGAAGTGTACAGCAATAGTCAAAGGGTGGGAACAGAAGCTTGCTGACAAGTGAATACCAGCTTATCTATCAAGAGTGTCTGTGGGTGTTGCTTCTCAGTTTTGGTACCAGATGACGTCGTCACCTGGGCCTTTAAAGCTCAAGAAAGGATTCTGTGTATTGCAGGTTCTGATGTCTCCACAAGGCATCTTCAAAGTCATGTTTAAATGGGCTCATAAACGAGAATAAATAGGAGTTCAATCGCCTGTGTTAGCAAACCAAATATTGCTTTAATAATCGAATGTCCTCCTTTAATACACAAAGGTTCATTTTTGGATGAAGAGACTAGTAGTTTAATGCAGACATATGCATCCACAAAGCTTGTGAACAGAACTTCAGCAAAGGCTTCAAACCAGAGGTCCGAAACAGAAAAGGATGAGACCTAATAGAAAAACATGTGTTGTTGTTCAAACATTGTACTGTGATTCTTATTTGTCAATGCTCATTAATCCTATCGTGGTCTCTTAATGTTGAGATCGTTTTTGATTATGCCGTTTTTCAATACATTATTGTGTATATGTCATATTAAATTGTGAGTGGCCTTGGAGAATTTGTCTGCCACTTTATACATGTCTTTTCCTTTTAAATCTTCCTTTTCTAGTTTCGGATCATTACTATACCCATAGAGTAGGAACAGCCTACCCCGCAATTTTCTTTCCCCCACCGCTAACATCAAAGATCATTTACGAGATATCCAGATGACAATTGCTAGGCAAGGAGTTCTGTATCCACTAATGGTCTGCCTTGGATTTTGACAATGTAGTGTTTAGTTGCAGATTCGGATTGGCTCATTCAAAAGCTTTTCGTTTCGAGTGGATGAGTGAAAAGAAACATGTCAAAAAGGGATGTTCCAGATAAATAACTGGCCATTCATGTGATATTATCCCTCTAAAAGGCTGGTTTAGTATCTCCTGGTGCTATATATGAAAATAAAGCCCAAGGGGAAATGCCATCGCTAATAGGAATCTTGAGAAAATGGCTCAAATTTCCATCCGTTTTTTCAAGCATTGCTTGTGAATGTGTTGTGCCAGTAAAGGATACGTGCTAATTGGTGCGAGCAGGGACTCTTACACAGAGTATGAACGATGCATTCAATGTACAAAATAATATTGAACTACTAAAACATAACATTTCCTAAATTTCATCTTACTGTCAGAAGCTGAACATAAGAAAATAGAAATAGAATCCGGCTCTTGCATATGATCTTCAAGTGCTGTTGGTATCGCATCCACAGCGTGATGAAATCGGCCAGAACCTTGAAAGAGATAGGAACATTCATTTTTATGCCCTTGGTTTCCTTTACAAACAGAGGAAAACTGGGGCACTGCAGCAAGTGACCATGCTTTCTCCCAGTAAAAATCTGTCCCCTTTCAAAGCACCTTACAGTAAAAGTGCAAAATGTTGGTCCCACGGTCTGCAATCATTCATATCACATACACGACATATAAGCAATATAAACTGGTAAAGCTAAGACTCTCTGCCAACGGGGCAGTTCCATGGTCTTCCTGTGTTCATTTTCGAGAGCTGTAGAGAAAAGAGCCACAGGTTTAGTGAGACAAGACATAAGAAAGGTTTATCCAATTCATGTTTTTTTTTAGGTTAAACATTCATCAGGTTTTTACATTGAGCAAAGTTGGATCTGGATGAATCAATTTACAGGCAATATGGCATTACACAATGGATCAGAAACATTACATGTTTGCATAACCAGACAAAATAAAGATTAAGGCTGGATATGCAACAAGATTTATGAAGGTTTTAGCAACATTCGCTCCTTTGCAATATTCTATGGAACGTCAAGAAACTCCATTGACAGATGCTTCTACTTCTTTCGATTTAGACATGAATCGTACTTACTAACAATGGCAATAAATCGTTACGTACATAGATGTATACATTTGACAGCAACTGAGGCCGATTATGACAATGCCACAATAGGAAAGGAAAAATTACTCAATGCTTAATGTTATTTTTTGGGTGAAATGGTTGATTCGAACAACCCTTACACAAGCAAAAGACAACATTTTTACAACAAATAGCCAACACATTACATCAAATTCAAATAAGTGTTCCATCATTCATCGGTTGTTACGACATACATTTGAAACAAATCGATTAGCAGCAAAAGTTAAGGATAATTGATTTACTGTTAAAATATATGTGCGAAAGACTGCAGAAGGTAAACACCTAAATCATAAACAAAACAACTAAAATAACCGTCTCAACTCCTTAACTGCCAAGGCCCCCTCACCCCCCCAGTGCCAAGGCCTTTTTTGGTGATTTCGGTATGTCGCCATTCAATCCCTTGTAACATTTTTGTTACATGAGATATCTTGGCCAAATTTGGCCCCTTTTTTCCCCCCACATGTAGGCGGTCGTAACGCCACCAAGAAATCCTACTTTGCTGTGGGGGTGGGGGGGGTGAGATAAAATAACCAAAAAGGGCGAACAT
Source organism: Ambystoma mexicanum (assembly GCF_040938575.1). NCBI lineage: Eukaryota > Metazoa > Chordata > Amphibia > Caudata > Ambystomatidae > Ambystoma > Ambystoma mexicanum. The sequence goes on from NC_090931.1 coordinate 869,642,629, forward strand.
TTGGGGTTTTTTCAGAAAATGAAAATAAAATGATGTACAAAGAAGCCTGTGTTTATTTCCTCGCAAGAGCTAAGAACAAATGGCTTGCTGTGCTGAATTCGCCATTTTCCAGGCTTTCAAGAACAGGTTGAGTGGAAACCAAAAAAACATTTTGATATGGTTACCAGCCGTTTTGTGAGAGTTAGGCAATTATGCCCTTTTTTTCCCCAATAGGACATGAGTTGATGGAATGGAAGAGGAGGGTAGGAAAGCTGAATGTGAAGACAGAAAGGCATACATTTCCAAGTTTAGGCAGGGGTGATTTGCGCAGGTCAGGCAACAACTATGTAGGAAAAATACCATAGTTTTGGGAGAAATCAGGAAAATGACAGAAAAAAAGGGATGTGGTGGACATGATTGGCCCGGTATGGCAACGGCTTCTGTGAATTTTCAGAAAAGCAATGCCCTGTTACATTTCCCCGACTCTTCCAGTGTCACACATTTTTCGTAATGTTTCACAAAACAAGCAGTACAAGCCAAAAGCTGAGCCATGGTACACAGGTTTGTTATGCTTACAGCCTAAACAGACATACTTAGCATGTGTAAGGAAGAAACCAAATGTGGAGAGGAAGGGCACGCATACATTTTTTGAAAGAGCACAGGCAGACCTTTTGAAGGGTAGGGGACTTGTGCAGGTTACAAAAGTGTATAGTGGCTAAAGCAGCGGCTTTGAACACATTTGGGAAATGAAAGGGTTGTGTGAAAGTGCAGCAGCAAATGTTCAAAAATGTTATGAAAACCACGCGAACACAACAAATGTCCTACCTTCCCGCATTCTCACAGGTGTCCCAACGAAAAAGGTACCTCATGTGTGGGTGCACATGTAAAGGAGGTCCCAGACATGACCTGCACCCCTGCCCCTCATTTCGAGCTACCAGGAAGACACTCGCCAAGGTATGTGACATATGTAGAGCAAATGAACCAACAGAGAGCCGCACTGGGACTCTGCCCAGTGTACATTAGAAGATCCGTACCTGTTGAAGCGCCCATAACCAGACAACCCTGGGCAGCACAGTACCCTATCAGAAAGCCATACCTGCCGCCAACACAAAATGAGGAGTGCCTGCATACTGTCCACGAAGAGACCCCAAGAGCCCTAATGGAAGGCCAGTGGAAATGACACAAGGGCCTGAACAGACTCGTGAATGAACAAAAAGTCCCTATCGACTAACATGCCAACGTAAGTAAATACAAAAATAAATGTAATGGACACAGAGAAGAGAATGTTAAAACGTGAGGAAACAGAGCTACGAGACAAGATGGAAGCAACCAACCTGTTAACCGTGTATAAATAGGCTTGGAACGCAAGATGCTGAGAAAGCGATACTGCTTGCAATGCTTAGTAGAATATTAGAAGCGGCATGTGCCAACTATATAGCTACCTCAAGAGGCACGTTATACGAGTGCGACTCCTTTTGTAAAGCAGAAATGGGCCCAGGCTGCCAGAGGCCTGGCAGGCCAAGTTTCACAATTCAGCCAGAACAGAGAGGAAGAGCGGAATCGAAACTCAAAAGAGAGCGGCTCGTGCCTGGGAAATCAAGGTCACCCAGAGAAGGGAGGAGAGCGTCAACTCGCAAGAACCAAACTTCAGAGCATACCAGCTCGCCTGTGAAGGTCAAGATAAGAGAGGCCCAGGCATGTGGTAGGGCCGAAGCAGAATTAAATACAATAAAAGCTGGAAACTGAAGCAAAATCATGGTGAACAGACATGTGACCCGCTGGGGGCAAAGAGGTACCATCACCTGATGACATCCAGAACCCAGGAAGCCATAACTTTTCCCGATAAGAGACTACAGTCTCGAGGCCAAACCCAGCCAACTAATTGACACAAAGCCCTAAAATACTGATTGATGGAAGGGAGGCAGGGTGAAACTTGGTACACCAGGCCCGAGGGTGTCCATTCTGCATGCTGCTAATTAAAATGTGGATTTATGTCTAGGGGTGTAACCTACCCAATCACGATGGACCAAGTTATCTAGAGTCCTATAGATAGTAGAACCAATGAGACATTGTACTTGTAGTGATGTCAATCACGTGTGATGTAGTGGGATGGGCATAGACGCCCACCCGATAAGAGCTATCCAATCCGCATGCCCCATTATCATATACAGATATAGTACCTATACTATAGGTTTCTGACTGATCGCTCTCAGTCTATTTCTCTTCCCCCATTCCCATCTAAGTTGGCTACACTTCTCTGTGGCGTTCCTCAGAGCTCTGCACTTTCTCCTATCCTTTTTGATAGTTATATTAGATCTTTTCTGCTTCTTATCCACTCACATGGTTTCCGCTACTACTCTTATGCGGACGACACACAGATTCTCGTCCGCCTCAATCTTACTCAAGCTGAGACCGCTGCACGACTCAGGAACTGCTTGGAGGATTTGGGGCACTGGATGATGACTAATTGGCTTAAATTAAACGGCAGTAAGACCGAGGTCCCGGTTGTGTGTACTTCGTCCTTCCTTCTCTTTTGGACCTCGCAATTCTGGCCATCGAGCCATGGCCCTCTTCCTCTTCCGGTTCAATCGGTTCGTAATCTCGGTGTCAAAATATCTGCCTCTCTGTCCCTTGACAATCAGGTGGCTAGTGTATGTAGTACTGGGCACTTTAAACTCTGCATTCTGCAGAAAGTCTTGCCTTTTATTTCTGCTGAATGCCAGGCCCTGGTATTGGCAGCCTTGGTTCTCAGCACTCTTGACTACTGCAATTCTCTCTATTTGGCCCAGCCCCGCTACCTGATGCAAAGGCTTCAACTGCTGCAAAATGTTGCTGTTTGCTCTATACTCCGCCCTCCCTTTGGATCTCTTATTTCCCCTCTGCTCAAGAAACTACACTGGCTTCCTGTGGCCAGCCGGATCCTGTTTAAATCATTGTGTCTGGTGCATCGTGCCTTTTATGGCCTGGGTGCTGAGTATCTCCAGGCAAAGTTTGTTCATTACACTCCTTCCCGTCTACTGTGCTCTCAGTTTGCGTGTCTTCTCACTGCCCCCCGCTATCGTCTGTCACGCATGGGAGGCCGTGCCTTTTCGGTGGCGGCTGCTATAGCTTGGAACAAGTTGCCTACTGCTCTACGTGGAACTAAAGACCACCTTACTTTCTGCCGGTTGCTGAAAACCACTCTGTTTTAGGCCATCTCACTCTTATGGTGTTGTCGGCCGCTCTGGACTTTGACTCCTCTTCAGTACCCAGTGCCAAAATGCCTTTGGGTGTACGTGCGCTTTAACAAATTTTTATAACATAACATACATAAATTACCTTTCCTAACCAATTATATTGCATGTCGAGTTTTGTAGAGTTAGACGTCAATGATGACGAATATTGCCTATAAGAATTACTGTTCAACTGAAGTTCGATGAAGTCGGAGCGAGACAGGTGATCGCAATGATGCTGATTCCCATTTGTTTCTCTGTTTGATGTACTTGTCATTAAACGGACTTCCCTTTGCCAAACTACTGATTCCTCGTTATTGAGTCGTGTCGGAGTAAGTGAATCCTGCACCCCCATCCCTCACATGGTGCAGCTATCTTGTCTTACAAGTTCTAGAGGGTGAGCGCTGACCTATGGGCCCGTCAGTGAATTCCTCTCCTCCAGAACACTTGGTAGCAGAGGATGGTTTCGGCTATCGATTATAGATTGATATAGTTATAAGACACCCTTAGACCGACCACACGAAGTAACTCTAGGCCTTCGGTAAGATCACGAGTCCTTTCGCCATTCCGGCTGAGTAGACTGAGAAGCTCCCCGTGGACAATGATAGAGTAAAAATTTCAAAAATCTGCAGTGGGTCTGAAGGATCCCGCCTATCCAAGCATAACCCTTCTCATTCCCACGGGCAGCGGATTGGACGAAAGCTTTAAAAGCAGGAAAAGGAAGAGGCGGTGATCCCGAAGTTCCAGAGAGGAAACAATGTGATCTGTGAGTGAAGCAATAAAACTCGTTACTTTGGCAAATGTCGCATAGGCATTACAGCCAGTAAGGGAAAGGTAACAGTGGGCGGCAGAGAAAAAATAAAGTAGTTAGGAGTAGAGAAGACTGTTATATATATATATAGGGTTAATGACTCAAGCATAAGAACTAAAGAGTGGATACCAGTGGGGCACCTGAGAAAAAACGTAAGGATTTGCCTTGTTCCTGCACTTTAAAGAGTGGTCAGAAGGAATGTGAACCCAGAGCCCACAGTGTGGGGACAATTTAGGCTATGATGACGATTCACATCCCATGATGGGGTATTGATTAGAAAGCAGATATACTTATGACCAGCTGGTGTCTGTCTAGTCAGTCAAACGTCTGTCATATGCGTTCTGTTGTGTGTCAAATATAAAATAATTGTATTGGTGATTGTTTGAAATGCATTTTGGCTTTACGTGATTCTGTAACTAAGAGGGAATCGCCACTGAATTGAAGAGTTTTGAGTAAATTGTTGGTATAAAATTTGGCGGGAAAAGATTGGATTGGAGCTTGCGTATTTGGTGCTCGCTCGTACTGGTGAAGGATTAAAGAACTGTATGAATACTGATACTGACAAAATCAGAAATGGAGGAAGTTACCCCACTTGCACATTTATGCAAACAGTTGCCCAAGCATGCACCAAAGCTGAAGAAATACAGCCAAGAGTGGGTTCAGGGTACCGCAAATAAAATGTTTATGCCGTGGCCCCAGAACGGGTCACTCTCGAAGGCTGTTTTGCAGCATATGACTACCTTCCGACACGCCACATGTACTGGCAAGAAGCTAGAGAAACGTCTTGCTGTCCTCGAACTTTGGAAAATGTTTGAGCAGAGGAAGGAGGAAGAACCACCCGCAGATTGGATATTAAATGCAAGTACAGAGGGGGGTGAGACGCCTACCGCGCCACCTGCCCCGCCTGAGCCAGTGATCGAAGGGAGTAAGTGAGAGGGTATTTACCCGCTAAGAGAACTTAAGGCAGCCACGGGGTACAGCAAGCCGGCATATGAGTCGCCTACGTATAGTAGTGACGACATCAAAGCAAAAGAGAAGGAAAGTAATCTTGCCTCCGAAGTCCCAAGGGACAAGGATAGACGCAGTGATGAAGGAAAGGAACAGGCACAGAGTAGTGCATCTCTCGAGAAAGAGAGAGAGAGGGAGGGAAAGAAGCGGAAAGGAGGTGATGAGGTAGCATTGGATGGGAGGACATGTACTAATGAAATTAGACGGAAAGGAAGTGATGATGCGAAGCCGAGGGAACGGGCTGACGAGGCGCAGAGAAAGGAAAAAGAGAAAGAAAAGGAAATGAGAAACGAGAGGGTAAGAAAGAAGGATAGGTTAAGGCGAGAACAAATATATCGCGATGAGCAAGGAATATCACTCAGTCGCACAGTGCGCACCCTATGAAAAGTACAGGTAGAACATGCTAAAGTTAGAGAAAGAAAGGAGAGTGCACAAAAGGAAAGTAAATAAGCAAGAAGACGAGGAGAGTAGAAGGGCAAGGGAACGTAGAAATGAACAGGTGAGGGAAGTAGATAAGGCTTGAGAAGAAGCAAAGAAGCGAAAGGAAATAGATGAGGAATCAGAACGTAAGCGCAGACAGAGGGCACGAGATCTAGAATATTTGCAACGGGAAGTTAAAAAACCCAATCCTGTTGTAGAATGGGAAGACACAGAAAAATTCTTTCCTGCAAGCGATGCAGAACCAGGTACAAGCGGGACAAATATTGAGGATGACTTCGACACCAGAAGCATCGGGGAAACGATTGATAAAATCTATGACGAGATGGGGTTGGAACTAATTTACCAAGGGGGAAGGGAAGATGAGCGCTTAGAAAGCACTCAGCTATATGACACTGAGGATGTCACCCGAAGTAGTGGGAGCAGGGGACTGTCTCTAGACAGGCTGGAGATTGGGCAGAACGAAGAAGATGCAAAAAGTTGTGTAAACTGGGAGTATTCAGGATCTGACTCCGGTGGGGAAACGGAGGATGGGGCACATGAAGAAGGGAGACGGTGTGAAAAACGGCTCCAAAGGCACCGAGAGGTACGATGGTCGGACGCTAGCGGGTCCACAAGTAGGGCACCGAAGTCCGCTGGACAGTGCAGCCGACATAATGAAACACCCCACGGCCAGAGGGGGGCGTCAGTACCTGCCTATGCAGACAGGTTAAGGGCATTGCCAGGTAGACGGCAAGGCGGGAATGCCACCCCGGCGATAGATCTGAGAGCTACGGGGAAAGAGAAGGAGGACTGTGCATTCCAATTCCCGTTACTAGAAAAAGGGGGAGTTAGACCACAATATATTCCATGGCCACACATGGACCGGGAAAACCTAAAAAATAAGCTCCCAATGCTGACGTCGGGGGCTGGGAAGTGGATAAATGAGTTAGAGAAAATGACAGGGGGTGTCAAACTAGCCATAGGGGACATTAAGGGCCTCCTAATTGCTATACTTGGCAAAAGGGCAGACGATGAGTAGAAAAGAGCGGGCTACCCTAGGGTAACCATAAATAACACCTCCCATGACGGAGCGCCATTTAATAACTGTAGAGCAGCAGTGTGGAAAGCACTGCATACGCTATATCCAGACACGTCTGATATGGGAGCTATAATGACTCAAAAAATAAAAGTCAGAGGATCCGTTGATTTATATCCAGAATTTTCAAGACGTGTGGGTTGATTGATTGATATTTTATTTCTATCGCGCTCGTACACAAGTGTTTCAGAGCGCGACAAGGCAAGGGAGGAGAACAGGGGAGAACAAAACAGCGATCTTACTAGGCCCAGTGACATTGAGAACGTGCAAGTGCATGGGAGAGGGAGGGGAAAAGCGCATGGAAGGTGGGAGAGGTGGAAAGTGTGAAGCAGAGGAGAAACAGATAAATAACAATAAATAAATAATAAAGGCAACAAACAGTGGTAATGCAGCCAGTAATTTGCAAGTGCTAGGTTTAAGGCAGCAGACAGGGTAGGTCCACTAAGTGCAGGAAGAAAAAGGGGGGGCTGTATGGGTACAGATACAGACCCCAGTGCAAGGGGTGGCCCAGAAGAAATGCGGGAGGGTGACATGATGAGCAGGTACCTGGGCCCGAAAGAGAGGGTGGCCAGGTGCACGGTGCCAAGAGAGAACAGATCAGCAGGGGAGAGGGGGAGCGAAGGCAGAAGAAAAGAGGAAGGTCTTGAGGTGCTTCCGGAACCGGAGATGGTTCTCCTGAAGTTTTAGAGTGGCAGGGGGGCTGTTCCAGAGGGAGGCCCCAACCGAAGACAGAGATCTACCCCCAGCTCGTTTCTTAGAAAAACGACTGACCCTGAGTGAGTTGGAGGTAGAGGAGCGAAGAGCTCGAGAGGGGAGGTATTTGCGGAGGGATAGCTGAATGTATTTTGGACCCAGCCCCCAGAAAGCCTTGTGGACAATGCAGAGGGTTTTGAATTTAATCCTTGCATCCACTGGGAGCCAGTGAAGAGATTTCAGAGCTGGAAGGACAAGTCTCGCAGTCCTGTTCTAGATTAGTTGCAGAGGGCGGAGAGTAGAGGCAGGTAGATTTAGAAAGAGGCTGTTATTGTAGTCCAAGCTAGAGAGAACCAGAGCTTCTGGGGGAAGGAGAGGAAAGGCAGAGTACCTCTGAGGAGGTGCAGTCGGAAATTTGACTTTTTAGAGACCTCAGAGATGTGGGCGGAGAAGGAAAGGGTGGAGTCAAAGATGACCCCGAGGTTCTTAGCCTCGCAGGTGGGGGTAGGAGGAGGGCCAAGGGAGGCTGGCCAGAGAGTGAGGGGAAAGGATGGTGAAGGTGTGCCGATGAGGAGGATCTCCGTCTTGCTGGCATTCAGACAAAGATCATTGGAGGCACACAAATCTTGAATGGCAGTTAGGCAATCAGAGATGAGAGAGGCAGAGGAGGTGGCAGAGGGCAGCCTGAAAATGAGTTGAGTGCCGTCAGCGTAGCACTGGAAATTTGAGCAGAAAATGGCAATGCAGTGGGCGAGAGTTGTCAGGTATTGGTTGAAAAGCCAGGGCGAGAGGTTAGACCCCTGGGGAACACCACAGGTAGAGAGGAAGATAGATGAAAGGAAGGACCCAAGTTGGACTTGGGAGGGTCGATCTGAGAGGAAAGAGGTCAGCCAGGCCAGAGCCTGCTCAGTGATACCCAAGTTTTCACAGAGACGGTTGAGCAGGATGATATGGTTGACCGTGTCGAAGGCAGAAGAGAGATCGAGGAGGATGAGGACAGAGGGAAGGTTAGAGTCAAGGTTGGTGAGCAGATCTTCACGGATGTTTAGGAGCCGAAACGCATGAGTCTTGGACGAAATCTATCCCTGTATTCTACCATATATTGTGCCAGGGGTTACCAGAGCCGGTGCAAAAACAGTCTAAGAAATTGGTAGGAATAGAAGCTAAACCATGGGCCGAATTACAGTTGACAATTGCACACTATTGCAGATTGTTGCAAGAAAAGAATCGGAAAAGGAGACAACTCGTAAGGGAGATGAGGCAAAGCTGGTGCAAAAGAATCTCTCGAAGTATGCACTCCAGGGAGCCATGCTCACCAGCCCAACCCAGCCAAGTGCACCGCATGTGACCAACCCATCGCAGAATAATCAGGGTAACACAGGATTTTACCCAAGAGGAAGGGGTTTTGGAGGAAGAGGTTGGCAAAATAATCAGGGAGGGTTTCGAGGTAACCAAGGAGGTTTTCAGAATGTACAAGGTGGCTTCCAGAACGCACAGAAGGGCGGTCCAGCTATGCCAGATGGACAAATGGCCCGGCCACCGCCGGTGTGTCGGTTGTGTGGAGTGACAGGACACGTGGCGCGCACGTGAAGAAGCCAAGACATGTGGCAAAGTAGTCAAGGAATGGGGGGCAGGCACGATAAATCAACCTGCCATCCCGTAACAGGGCAGTGCACAAAATTATACTGTGCAGCAGCAGGCGGCAGGCTTGCAGCAAGGTGCACAGCAAGAGGTTCAACCACCGAACATGGGGAATTTGCCACAGGGACAACACCAGCAGGCACCGCCGCAAATGGCTCAGGGCGCTAATCCCGGAGGGAGAATTAACCCTGGAAATGGGGGAAACCCACAAGTGTACACTGGACCGAACCTGTATATGAAATAGGATAGCTCGCGGGGAACTCTGATGTGCTGTATCCTATCGGTGACACCAGACCCTAATAGGGAACCTAGGGTGAATGTCACCATAGGGGGAAAAGAATATTGCTTTTCTTAGTTGACATGGGTGCAAAGCGCTCGTGTATAAGAGAGGGCACATTTTCCTTGTCCGGTGAGGCTATAGACGCCCAGAGTTTCACTGGAGCTCATAGTAGAGTTCCCTTTCCAGATGCACTCCCAGTCTCAGTGGGAGAGCGTGAAATGAATGTACCCCTATTATATTCACGTCAGACCCCGGTAAACATTCTGGGTCAGGACCTGATGACTAAATTAAACATGACCATCTCGTTTACCGAGAATGGTATAGTATGCTCCACCTCAGGAATGCATTATTCAAACATGTGCGAAATGATCAGAGCATACTCAGGACGTGTAGCAATGAGTGCTATACCGGTAGAACCAGAAGTTTTTGCATATGGCACGCGGGTGCTTATGGCGGGATTGCCAGGCCTCGCAGACAAACCTATGAGAACCCCTGATGAGTTTCTATTCAGACCAAGAATACCCATGCACGAAGAGGAGGGACAAGTAATCCTCTTAATGATACAATCTGCCGCAGTGCGAGGGAAAGTGGTATTGGTTGAAGGATATGACGATGAAGGCAGACAATGGTGTGCTATTATCGCTATTGAAGAAGGGTAGAAGAGACAAGGGTGGAAGTGAGTCTCATATTTTGGTTCAAAATGATCAAACGAGAGGTGCCACAGAGAATGATGTTGGCACTAATACGTCCAGAATACTTTGAGGACGACATGGCCCAAGTGCCTGCTGCAGTGTGGACTACAGGGCCCTATGATGTAGGTCTCCTGAAAGGGGCAGGTGAAGTGAAAATCAAGCTGAAACCGGGAGCAATTTTACAGTGTACTTGACAATATCCCATGTCCAGAGAGGCTGATGAAGGGATCGCGAAGACAATTTCCGCCATGATGGAGCAGGGCATCCTAGTGACGTCAGAATCACCTTGCAACTGTAACGCTCACCTGATTCCCGTAGAGGCGCCGGTCTTGACTGGGCGTATACCGTATCTTCAAAGGTGATGTGTAACACACGGCTGGCTCTTTGGGCTGGACCTCTGTGCACTGTATGTCTGACTCGAAGGGTAAGATGTCTGCAGATAGAAAATATGGGATTAAGGAACTGGGTTATTGAATGTCTCTCTCTTCTTCCCTTTCTCTTCTCCTGTAGAACCCCAAAGGTTAACGCTCTCACCTTAGGTAAGTCAACGCCGTGCTCTCCATCTGCCTCGGGGCAGGGTGCTGTAACCAGTTTCTTCACTGGATAAGGGGAGCAGGCCTCTTGACTTCAGAGGACTGCTGTCTGTCGTTTACTGCACGAACGGTAAGTTTCGAGTAATTCTAATGTCTTTAAAGTCTTTAGTAATGATGTTTCTTGTTTTGCAGGGTTCCGGCGATGGCGGATGACGGGCTGAAGTGAGTTGAAGATGGAGCCCGTGTGATGAATAGAAGCGCCTGGAAGCACGTAAGTAAGCGCTTGTTGCCTGCTTCACGATGCGCTCTAACTGTCTTTTTATTTTGCAGGTACAAGTTCGGAGCGGCTGCAGGGTGCCGGAATACCCACTGGGTTAGATGTGGAAAGGAGTAATGGCACGTGAGTATTAAAGTTCCCCAATGTCTTTAAACGCACCTTGTTTTGTCTTTCAGATGCGGGATGCAGCGCCGAAGGCCTCCGGAGCGTGCGAAGAGTTGGTAAGCTTTTGTCTTTCAGATGCCGGAATGCAGTGTGAAGACCTCCGGAGCGCACGAAGAGTAGGTAAGCCTTTGTCTTTCAGATGCCGGAATGCAGCGCGAGGCGTTGGTGACAGCCAATGGACCAGGTAAGTGAAGAGCTGTCACTGAAGACCGTAATGCTAACCTGTTCTTTCTTGTCTTTATAGGTGTTGCTGAAGACTGGATTCAGGATGGTAAGCCTTTTTCCTTAGGCCCAGGATCAGATGCAGAAGACACGATGAGCGTTCTGCTGCAGAGGATGCAGAATAACGCAAAGCAAGATTCATCCATCGGGTGTGGTTTAAATAGCCTCCTGTAGTGCTTAGGGTCTCCTTCCACAGCCACGCCTAGGTAAGAAAAGAGTTCCTGCTTTCCAGAAGAGTTCCAGTGTTCTGAATCTAGGGAGTGGCTCCTGCCCCACCCAACAGGAAAAGTAGTTCCAAACAGAAGAGGATCAGAGGCTCAACTGGCAGGCAGGTAAGCAGCATGGTCTGCTGCAGGTAAGTCCACCCAAGCATTATGAGCCCGGCGCTTCCAGCGCTGGGACTGGGCATATTTATGAGCCTGGTGCCACTGGCGCCAGGACTGGGTCCAAAAGGTCCCAATTGGGACTGGTTGGCACTCGGAACCTGGGTTATGGATCTGCTTCCAAGGGAGTTGGGAAAACCCTGCCCTTTTGGAAGCAGAGATCATGACAGTACCCCCCCCTCAAGGCCCCTCCCAAACCGGGCTTCTCCGGGGGTTTTGGCTTGTCAGGAAATGTTCGGTGAAATCTTTTGATTAGGCGAGGAGCGTGGACATATTCAGCAGGTTCCCAGGATCTCTCTTGGGGGCCGTAGCCTTTCCAGTCAATTAGGTAAAATAGTTTAGATTTGGAGATCTTGGAGTCCAGAATGCTTTTGACTTCAAACTCGAGTTCTCCATCAACTAGGATAGGTTTTGGAGATTTAGTTAGTCGGGTTTGAGGTTGCACGGGTTTTAATAGAGAGACGTGGAAGACCGAATGTATCTTCATGTGCGGGGGCAAGTCCAACTTGACCGCTACTGGGTTTACTATGGTAGTGATGGAATAGGGACCAAGGTATCTTGGGTTGAATGTGCGTGGCCCTTTTAGAGGTAGATATTTGGTGGATAACCAGACTTGATCCCCTACTTGATACTGAGGGGCTGCCTTCCGATGTTGATCTGCTCCTTTCTTGTATTGTTCTTTAGCCCTTTGAAGGTGAGAAACAGATTCCTTAAAGGCTTGGATGATTGTAGAATGCAGGTAGTCTACTGCTGGTGTTTCAAGATCTTGGAGGGGATCCAACTCCGAGGTTCGAGGGTGACTGCCGTACAAAAGAAAAAACGGGGTTTTCCCAGTTCCCGAATGGACAGAGTTATTGTAGGCATATTCGGCTATCCAAAGGATGTCTTTCCAAGTTTTTTCAGTTTGTTGCTGCATGCAGCGTAAATACTGTTCCAGAGTTTGATTGGTCCTCTCGGTTTGTCCGTCGGTCTGAGGGTGGTGACTGGTCGATAGTCTCACATCAATTTGAGCCGACCGACAGCAACTTCGCCAAAAATGAGAAATAAATTGACTACCTCGATCCGAAATTAGAACCGAAGGAAAACCGTGCAGTCGGATGCTGTTTTCGAGAAATTCTCGGGCCAGAGTTGCTGCTGTTGGCAAGCCTTTGAGCGGAATGAAATGCGCCATCTTGGAGAATAAGTCCACGATTACTAGAATCGTATTGTATCCGGAGCATGGAGGTAGATCGGTGATGAAGTCCATGGAAAGCGTATGCCAAGGGCGAGGTGGGATGTCAATAGGGCGTAAGAGGCCTGCTGGTCTTTCCTTTTGACTCTTGTTTTGGGCGCATACTCCACAGGACATTATAAAGTCTCTGATATCTTTTTTCCAAGACGGCCACCAGAAGTAGCGCTTGATCTTTTCTGAGGTCTTGGCCATACCGGGATGTCCTTCCATTAAAGAATCGTGATAACAAGAGATTACTTTTTTCTGTAAATCTGTGCTGGGTAGGTATAATCGTTCTTGAAAATACAATAAGTTGCCCTTTACTGCAAAGTCCTTTCCCTGCAGATGCCAATTCTGTATGTCTGCTGGAGTTACAAGTTGCCTGGCTTTATCCTTAACTTCCTCTATGGATTCTGTGGCGATTACACCCAGAATTCTTTGTTCGGGAATGATTGGTACAGGTTTAGGGTTGATCAAGTGTTCTTCCACTCCCATCCGAGAAAGGGCATCAGCTTTACCGTTCTTTGTACCAGGTCGATAGGTAATTATGAAGTCGAACTCGGCAAAGAATAATGCCCAACGGAGTTGTCTAGAGGATTGGGCTTTTGCGGTTTTCAAATATTGCAGGTTTCGGTGATCCGTAATCACAGTAACGGTGTGTCGGGCCCCCAGCAGATAATGCCGCCAAGCCTTAAAGGCAGACTTGATAGCCAGAAGTTCCTTGTCAGTAATCCTGTAATTGATTTCAGGAGGCGAGAATTTGCGGGACCAAAATGCCACGGGATGCAACCGATTGGTTACCGGGTCCTTTTGTGATAGAACTGCCCCCATGGCAAGGCTTGAAGCATCAGTTTCCACGATGTAGGGGAGTTCGGGGCGAGGGTGTTTTAAGATTGGTGCAGAGATAAATTTAGTCTTCAAATCCTGGAAAGCTTGTTCCGCCTCGGTAGACCATTCAAAACGTTTGTTTTTCTTTAACAAGGCAGTGATGGGCTGGACTATTCGAGAGAATTCGGGGATAAACCTGCGGTAAAAGTTAGCGAAGCCTAACATGCTTTGCACACCTTTTACGGAGGATGATGATGGCCATTTGAGAACTGCATCGACCTTCTTTGAATCCATACGCACTCTGCCAGGTGATATGAATCCCAAGAATTCAACTTCAGTCACGTTGAAAACACATTTTTCCAACTTAGCGAAAAGTTTGTGTTGACGCAATCTTTCGAGGACCATTTTCACGTGTTTCCGATGTTCAGATTCCGATGAAGAATAAACGAGGATGTTGTCAATGTAAACAACAACACACACATCTATGAGCTCTCTGAGGACATCGTTCATAAAATATTGAAAGGCGGCCGGGGCATTGCAAAGTCCGAAGGGCATGACCTGATATTCAAATAGCCCATACTTGGTGCGGAAGGCCGTCTTCCATTCATCGCCCTCTTTTACTCGTACCAAGTGGTAAGCTCCTCTAAGATCCAGCTTTGTATATATGCATGCTTTTCTGACTTGGTCCAGGAGTTCAGGGATCAAAGGTAACGGATATCTATTCTTAACGGTGATCTGGTTCAGGGAGCGATAATCTATACAAGTTCTAAGGTCTCCTTCCTTTTTTGGAACGAAGAACAAAGTTGAAGAAGCAGGGGACTTGGAAGGACGAATAAACCCATTTGCCAGGTATTGATCCAGGTATTGTCGAAGGTGAAGGTTCTCAGGCTCGGTGAGGGCATAAATTCTACTACAAGGAGGAGTAGATCCAGGTATCAGGTCTATCTGGCAGTCATAAGACCTATGAGGAGGTAGAGAGTTAGCCTGATCCTTCCGGAAAACATCTTGGTATTCTAGGTATTCGGGAGGTAACTGGGGAGTTTCTGAAGAAATTGCTGCCAGTGCAACACCAGGTGGAGGGTGACAAGTAGAGACACATTCTGGAAACTGGACCGTTCTTGCTCGCCAATCGATCAGAGGATTGTGTTTCTCTAACCAAGGTATTCCTAGAATAATCTGAAACTGAGGGGCCTTGATCACATCGAACACGATCTTCTCATGGTGTCCATCTTGACTTACTAGCGTCACCTCTTGAGTGGTATGCGTTACTGGCCCGGAGGCTATCTCCGTACCATCCACTGTAGTAATGACGTCCTTTACAGCCTTGGGACAAAGAGTTAGATTCATCCTCAAAACCATTTCATGATCCACATAATTGCCGATGGCACCGCTGTCGACGTAAGCTTCAATTGCATGTAATCGATCCGGATTATCAGGGCTAATGAGGACCATAGGTATCACGAAATGCGAGGTCACGGAACTGGTTTTCACGCTCGGCAAGAGGACCTCTATTCTTGTCGGGCGAGGTTGTTTCCCTGCTCAGAGTTTGTAACTTTGGTAACTGCAGCTCCTACTGCCTTCTTGGCAGGTTCAACCGGACAGTCTCGTAGAAAGTGCCCTGAGTTTCCGCAATAGAGGCATAATTGCAACTGTTTTCTCCTTTCCCGCTCCTTTTGTGTTAGAGGACCTTTCAGACCCCCTATTTGCATGGGTTCCCCGGAGTCTACTCCTTTGGAAGGAGTTGGCGGTTTGGAAAATACTCGAGCATCAAACTTGGAATGATCGGCCTTCCTGTTCTGCAGTCTGTGATCTATTTGAACGACTAAGTCTATATAGTCCGAACAATCTTGTGGGGGATTCACTACTTGGGCTAACACATCTTTGAGCTCTCCACGTAGACCTCTATAAAACAGCGTAATCCTTTTGTCCTCAGGCCATTGAGTTTCCACTATCAGTCTGTTGAAAGATGCAATATAAGCCAAAAGCTCTTGATTACCTTGTCGCAACGAAAGAAGCTCATTGTCCAAGGCCTGCCCCTGTGAATGTCTTGCGAACAGTTTTTCCATACTGAGCTGAAAAGCTTGAAAATCATGGAGGACCGGATCATCTTGATTTACTAGAGGGATCGACCAGTCTGCCGCATTGCCACTAAGGTACGAAAGCATGAAAGCTACTTTAGCTTGATCGGTTGGAAAGGCTGCTGGCCGGCATAAGAAATGCAACCGGCACTGATTGATAAATACTGCAAACCTCTTTGGGTCACCAGAAAATCGTTCGGGCGGAGCCAGAGGTACATTCCCAGGTAGGTTGATCTGCACTGGATTCATAGAGGATGTAGAAGGAAGATTTCCCCCAGATGCGGGTAACGGGGTCTGTCCGGCTTGTGACTGTAGCAATTGTCTAGCGAGATCATCTGTTCGATCCTTGGAAATAATCAGTTCCCTTCTTAGAGCGTTCGTTTCCTGCCGGGCTGCATGCACTTCTGCCCTTAGTTCCCCAAGTAACTGGGCTAGCTGGTCGGTATCCGAGGTTTCCATAGCGCCTGGACGGGAGTTTTGTGGTAGGCTTTGCGTTCTGTAACGCTCACCTGATTCCCGTAGAGGCGCCGGTCTTGACTGGGCGTATACCGTATCTTCAAAGGTGATGTGTAACACACGGCTGGCTCTTTGGGCTGGACCTCTGTGCACTGTATGTCTGACTCGAAGGGTAAGATGTCTGCAGATAGAAAATATGGGATTAAGGAACTGGGTTATTGAATGTCTCTCTCTTCTTCCCTTTCTCTTCTCCTGTAGAACCCCAAAGGTTAACGCTCTCACCTTAGGTAAGTCAACGCCGTGCTCTCCATCTGCCTCGGGGCAGGGTGCTGTAACCAGTTTCTTCACTGGATAAGGGGAGCAGGCCTCTTGACTTCAGAGGACTGCTGTCCGTCGTTTACTGCACGAACGGTAAGTTTCGAGTAATTCTAATGTCTTTAAAGTCTTTAGTAATGATGTTTCTTGTTTTGCAGGGTTCCGGCGATGGCGGATGACGGGCTGAAGTGAGTTGAAGATGGAGCCCGTGTGATGAATAGAAGCGCCTGGAAGCACGTAAGTAAGCGCTTGTTGCCTGCTTCACGATGCGCTCTAACTGTCTTTTTATTTTGCAGGTACAAGTTCGGAGCGGCTGCAGGGTGCCGGAATACCCACTGGGTTAGATGTGGAAAGGAGTAATGGCACGTGAGTATTAAAGTACCCCAATGTCTTTAAACGCACCTTGTTTTGTCTTTCAGATGCGGGATGCAGCGCCGAAGGCCTCCGGAGCGTGCGAAGAGTTGGTAAGCTTTTGTCTTTCAGATGCCGGAATGCAGCGCGAGGCGTTGGTGACAGCCGATGGACCAGGTAAGTGAAGAGCTGTCACTGAAGACCGTAATGCTAACCTGTTCTTTCTTGTCTTTAAAGGTGTTGCTGAAGACTGGATTCAGGATGGTAAGCCTTTTTCCTTAGGCCCAGGATCAGATGCAGAAGACACGATGAGCGTTCTGCTGCAGAGGATGCAGAATAACGCAAAGCAAGATTCATCCATCGGGTCTGGTTTAAATAGCCTCCTGTAGTGCTTAGGTGTCTCCTTCCACAGCCACGCCTAGGTAAGAAAAGAGTTCCTGCTTTCCAGAAGAGTTCCAGTGTTCTGAATCTAGGGAGTGGCTCCTGCCCCACCCAACAGGAAAAGTAGTTCCAAACAGAAGAGGATCAGAGGCTCAACTGGCAGGCAAGTAAGCAGCATGGTCTGCTGCAGGTAAGTCCACCCAAGCATTATGAGCCCGGCGCTTCCAGCGCTGGGACTGGGCATATTTATGAGCCTGGTGCCACTGGCGCCAGGACTGGGTCCAAAAGGTCCCAATTGGGACTGGTTGGCACTCGGAACCTGGGTTATGGATCTGCTTCCAAGGGAGTTGGGAAAACCCTGACCTTTTGGAAGCAGAGATCATGACAGCAACACGGTGATATACCCTGTCAAGAAATCGAAGAGTGGTCTTGGCGTTTAATCCAAGATTTAAGAGCATTAAACGATATTGTTATGACCGAGTTCCCTCTAGTCCCGAACCCCTCTACAATTCTATGCAATATACCCACTGAGGCAAAATATTTAACAGTAATCGATTTGAAAAATGCATTTTTCTCGATTCCACTTCACCGTGACAATATCTGACGTCATTCACTTTCAGACAAATGCGCCTGAAAAGCACAAGGTTGCCACAGGGGTACTGCGAGTCCCCGTCTGTTTTCAACAGAGTCCTGCAAATTGACCTAAGCAATATTCCGGTGGACAATGTGGATGACATTCTGATCTGTAGCACTACTAAAGAACAATGCAGGCGCGATTCAGTCCAGCTATAGACTATACTGGCTGAGAAGGGATACAAAGTTGACAAGGATAAATTGCAATACTGTCAACAGGAGGTGTTGTACATAGGGCAACTGATCTCTCATGAGCGGAAAAAGGTAACCCCAGAAAGGGCTGAAGCCATCATGAACACGGCCAAGCCGCGCACAATAAAACAAATGCAAAGCTTTTTAGGCCTGTGCAATTACATCAGAGCATGGGTCTTTGACTACAGCTCATACACCAAGCCCTTGCTTCAGGCCCTAAAGAAGGCCCAGGCGACAAGGGAAGATATCGAATGGACTGAGGCGATGGAAAAGGGGTTCACAGAGCTCAAGCGGGCAATTTGTAAGGCCCCAGTTCTGGGGATTCCTAATTATGCAGAGGAATTCTACCTGTTCTCACATACCGATGGTAATTTTAGGATGGCAGTGCTCGCAAAGCGAACCTTGCTGGGGTACAAGCCACTAGCATATTACAGCAGGAATCTGGACCCAGTCATGAAGGGCCACTTCCCATGCGAACAAAACCTAGCTGCTGCCGCATTCGCTATCGAAAAGGTATCATCCATTGTGATGGGGTGCTCCATGACTGTTTGTAGAGCACTCACTGTTCGCCATACTAGAAAAGCCAAAGGGCACACTGACATCTCAGAGAGCATCCGCCTATGAGGTGATTATCTCCAGCCCATCGATCAAAATAGTGCAATGTAAAACTGTGAATCCAGCTACGTTCATAGCAGAGCCAATCACAGAGGGAGAACCTATACACGACTGTGCAAACTATGAGGAATTCTATGAGATCCCCAGGGTAAAAGAAAATGCCCTGGCAAGTGGAGAGATCGTCTTTGTTGACGGGTCTTCGAGAATCGACCAAGAAGACGGACAAAGGTATGCAGGCGTGGCAAAACACCTAGCAAATGGAGTTTCGAGTACTCGTTTTGTGCACGAATACCGTCTCATTATTCGGCACAGGCTGCAGAACTAGTGGCACTGATACTCGCCATTGAGAATCATGCAGACCAGGAAGTAATGGTGTACAGTGACTCCGCCTATGTGACGTCCACCGTACACACAGGTCTGGCGCTCTGGAAAAGGAGGGGCTACCTTCGAGCAGACGGCACGCCAGTGAAACATGCAGCCCCATTGGACAGGCTGATAAATGCACTACAGCTCCCAGTGGGCATAGCGGTCGTGAAATGCGCCACTCACACCAAGGGGACGGATTTCGTGTCGCGTGGAAACCATGAAGCGGACACGGAAGCCAAACGTATGGGATCCAAGAATGAAACTATCATGGACGTGGAGGTAGCACGTACCCATGAACGGATGATGGTGGCGCGAATCACACCAGAAGCCTATAGTAAAATGGGGCAGACTCAGCTAAATGAGCTCCAGGGGGAGGCACCTCAAGAGGAGAAAAATCTGTGAAAACGTGGAGGGTGTTCTTTAAACCCCTCTGACAGGTTATGGAGGCAAGACAGCACTGGTAAATCAGTAATGCCTGTCGCCCTCCTGAAGGTAGCGCTAGAACAACTTCACTACCCCAAACACATGTCAAAAGAAACCCTAGCTGCAACGCTCGGAGAAGACTGGTTCACACCGAATTTAGCGGAGCACATAGCTTTTTTTATGGTGAACCGCATTATCTGCCAGCAATTCACCGCTGGGCACACATTAAAAGTAGTGAGAGGAATCATTCCCAGACCAAATGGACCATTCCAGCAATTGCATATCGACTACGTCGACATGATGCAAGTGTACAACGGGTACAGGTATTTAATTGTGGTGGTGTGTCCATTCTCTAGACGGATAGAAGCACGCCTCTGTACACACCCGATGCTACCTGTGCTGCCAAGTTCCTGGTAAAGGACGTATCCCCTAGATGGGGTGTGTGTGAGGTAATGAGATCAGATAATGGGGCCCACTTTGTAAATTCAGTCTTCGAACAGATTAGTTTGTTGCTTGGTATAAAGCACAAGTTCTTGTCGGCGTATCATCCTGAGGGGAATGGGATATGTGAACGGATCAACGGCTTGCTTAAGGAGAGGATAGCCAAGTTGAAGCCCACATTAAAGAAGGGATGGCTGCACTGTCTACCATTGGCATTGTATGCACTTCGGAAATAACTCGGCTCCGACCATCATCTCATGCCGCACGAGATAGTTACAGGCAGAAGGATGAGGACCCCTCTTACCCCCCGAGATAGAGCTAGATGTGATGCCCAGCCAACTAGGGAGGTTCTGGGAACAGAGATGCAAGACTAGCTTAACTGTAGGACATCCAGTGCCTCTGTCATTACAGACCAGCTGCAGCGACGGCAAAAAGGGGACAGCACAGCACAAAACACAACAATAAGTGCTGAAGCAGGTGCAGCTCAAATCCTTTGTGCGCCCCTCGTTTTCCCTGGTGATGCAGTATTGCTGAGAAACCACACAAGAAAGGTGGGACGAGCCAAGATTTAATGGCCCCTTCATCGTAGAGCACTGAACCCCGTTCGCTGTCAAGCTCCAGGGCAGAAGAGCATGGATCTTCCTAAATGACATTAAACCGTTTATAGGAGTGATCCCTCTGGCTGCATCCAGCTGCGAAAAATCTACAGACAACGGGGAAGAGCCTCAGCACGTGCAGACAAGATCCGTGGCAAGGAAGAAGGACGCATGAGCAGAAAGGACAAGACGAGAGCTCTTTGTGAAAATCTCAGCCTTACACTGAACATTTCCTCCAAATACTAAAAGGAATGAAAGACAATAAAACGGACACTCTGTGCAGCCAAAGGTGCAGGGTAAAGGAAGACAATCACACATCCAAAGCAGCAGTAATGCTACATATATGAACTTTCAAAGCCACATAAAGCATTGAAAAGGCCCTAAGACTCTGAAAAAAAGGGGGACATTTCTGAGAACCCAAACGATATCCTAAAGCAACCAGTACCAAGACTTTGTTCATAGAACTTATGGTATCCTCCAGTAGAAATATTACAAAGGATGCGCTATCCTGTTTTCGGCTATTATTAGAGACATATCCATCACTTGTAGGGAGAGAAACCAGCATCCCAGATTTCATTCAAAATCCAGCTAACAGGAAGACAATACAGCAACTACTGACTGTCCTCGTGGAGGCTTTTGCCGAAGTGCCAGAGTACTGGGAATAAGGACAAATGCTCCCACCTCAAGAGATCATCGATGAACTGACACACACCTTATTTTTCCGAATCATAGTGCAGTGCCCAGGACTTGTCGGGAGAACCACAAATACTTTATCCTTTAGCAGAGACCCAAGAAACAACGAATTCCTGAACCAAGTGTGGTACAAATTGAACTACGTGGGTGCAATCCTCGCAGCAGAAAAGTGCAAAGACTGTTCACGTAAAGGGAAACACCTGTAGCCTCGGACCCAGCAAGAACAGGTCAAATGTCATTATCACCAGAAGACAGCCAATATGCATACCGTGTTTTCTTTCACCTCATCGAGAACTTTCCAGAACTGGTGGGTAGGCCCAAAAATGTTGACTTTCCTACATTCCTCAGAGACCCAGTAAAGAATGCACAATTAAGCAAGCTCCTGAGAGCCATCATAGCACAAATGAGAAGCAATTATGGTCATCCACTGCTGAGGAGAGCCTTAGAAGGAGGAGATCCACAATAAGACTTTCCTCTGAGGACAGATCGAGAAGAGCAAAAACGAGGACTACGACATCGTGTTCCTAGTTTTTTTTAATCTTTTCTTCCATTTTTTCTTACTGTCCTTATTCGCCATCCTTCCACCGTGGAGCAGATCAAGGAGAGAGACACTGTTCATCAACGAGTCGCCAAGAGACGCAGCGAAAAGAGCGGACACAAGAACTTCACCATCTCATTTTCCTTTTTCTTCATTTTTTCCTATTTTTTCATATGTTCACTTATTTTTATTTTGTTTTATTTTTACAACATTTTATTTTTCATGTGATTTTGCAGTTCCATCATTTTATTCCTTCACAGTGAACAGGTTCCAACATGTCCTCAGGACCAAAGCAAATTCGAGGGGTTCACTGGGACCTCACCTACTATAGATACGCATAATTAATGTGATGTACCAAAGTTGCTAGCCTAACCTTTTTCCCATAGTCTAGCAAATGGAACCGTGCTGTATATCAGAGACTATCGTCATCACCTGCAAGAGGGGGGACACTTGAAAAGCACTTGACACTTTAGTAATGGTAGACTTTGAACTGTGAGATCGAAGCAAGAAAAGAATAAATAATTGACTATGGACTCGGTCGAAATGGGGGCCCAGAACAGTACATAGTTTTAACCCAGCAGAAAGGCGCCCCCACATCCCTGGAAGAAAATGCTGCAAACTGTCGTTCCGTACGATAATGTGCATATGCACAGTGATTATTATTGTTTTTCTAGTATTAACAATCAGAACTGCTTTCTTTATTGGTGCACGAAGTGTCCCACTATCAGTACGCCCACTGGAAAATGAGCGTAAAGGTCCCACAAAAGCACCCAGACCCTATATAGTGATTCCAGCTCCAAGAAAAGCTAATGATGGAGCAAATGATTTAAAATTGAATGTAATTAGCAGTGATACGCATACACACGAGGTAATGAATGAGGAAAAAAGCTGGAGATAGGGTCAGCATGGAATGAATGATAATGTAGCACTGACCACAGCATGCACCCATACACAGAATGCACACAAACAATGGCAAGTATCAATGGCTGCAAGGCCTCCAACGAAGGCAGCAGAGAAGAAGAGACTGCCTGCCGAACATTCAATTCCAGAGAATATTGGAAGTGACCAAGAAAAGCCAAGTGAAATACCAAAGACGGAGAGAATTGCAAAATCCCTCAAAAGAACAGAAGTGGCCACAAAAGAATTCACAAAGAAGACACAAATGCTAATAGACTACTTGTTCCCATTCATAGTCAGAGCAGAGAAACTGCACGAGGAACTGAAAGGCAGAACTATAGAGACTATAACAGCAAACACACCAGCTCGAAAGCAGGGAACAAGCACCAGACCTACGACACAGCCACTCATTAAAGAGCTGGGGAGCCAATGGTGTTTAGGGGAAGTCTATGACAACATACAAAAGGAAGGAAAGAAGAAACAAACCCTTCTCCTACCACAGCAATGCTGTCGAGGCAGCCAACTCCATCGAGATACCCAGAGAGGAGGAGCAGCACAGACGCATTTAGAGACAGTCATAGCAAACTACAGAAGAACGCTGAGAATCAAGGGAAGCCCATGTGAAGGTAACAATGAATTTAACGACTACCTGGACAGCACAGCCCATCTCGGAAACAACACATTGTACCAACACATGAAGGAAGAAGGAAGTCAGAAGGAGAATGCTTCATCTGTGCGCTCCTACCATACAGTATGGTAAAATCTAAGATCTTTGTGGCTGTAGAAATTGATGTTCAGACAGCACACTGTATGTCACACACAGCAATGTGCAAGACCAGAGGCCAGTTCATGGGCAGTGATGCCTCTCTGAAATGGGCAACTGAAGCAACAGATCCTGATGAGGATGATTATGTTCAAGACATTAAGACAAGAAACAGAGCTCACACCAAGAACCGTGTGATCAGGTATGAGAACCCTGACATCAAAAGGGGCAGGAATTGGATGGGAAGTGAATCGGAAGCTAAATGTCCGAGGAAAAAAACCCAGAAGAGGCCCAAAGTCGGAAGAACAGAGGTCAGATGTAGATTTGGGGGACAGTGCTTTCACCAGACGGATGGGAAAAAGGAGTGGTGATCTGCAGAGCCTGGATGGTTGCCGGACATTACGAACCTATCATCAACATAGTGCGGAACAGATGCAAGCTATTATGGCCAAAACTTGCAAAATTACTCACATGGGTCAGAGACCAAGGGGGACCCCTGCAGATAGTACCACTGGAGAACCCAAAACTATGCTTCAGAAACAATGGTACGAGGAAGATGGGAGAGAATCAAAACTGTGGACGAGTCTTCGACGCCCCAGGAATGGTACAGGGAACCGCAGTGATTATGGATCACTACTGGACGTGTGGATCCAAGACATACATAAGGCTGCCGAGAAACTGGGGAGGCATATGCACAATAGTGAATGTCCATGTTCCTGCACTAGTGATCCACAAGAACGACCTGAATTTGGACAGTTTCCCGAAAGCAGATGCTCATCTAAGGAGAAGGAGATCTGTAGAACTGGTATCCAGGATGAAAAGAGAAAATTACTTTTCTACCAAATCAGAAGAGGCATTTCATGCAATCCCCTATGAACAGGCAATTCAGCCTCACCTCAACAGTATTCACAACATTACTCCTACCCCACATCCAAATTGGGGTAAATGCTAAATGGTTACAGATAACCAGATGGGATTTACTGCAGACCATCAATGCCACTATAAAAGGATTCAACACGATCAAAGAAGAGCTGAGAGCAATCAGACTGATGACCCTCCAAAACAGATATGTGCTTGACATGATCACAGCGATGGATGGAGGTGTTTGTGCAAAAATCGGAGAATCATGTTGCACATTTGTACCATCACACGACGAAGAAAACGGAACCCTAACAGAGGCCATAAGCATGTTGACAAACCTGAAAAACCAGATGATCGATGAAAGTGATGGAAGTGGACGATGATAGCAGGTTTGGAGTCCTATTCTCGTGGGTCCCACAATGGATGGCAGACATATTCAAGTTTCTGGGAGCTCTCCTAGCAATGGTATTGCTAGGATTCTGCGTTATTAAGATAATCATTACACAGTGCTAGAAAACTGCGAAGAAAGCCATAAAGCCATAGGGATGAAAATAATGGTTGATGTCGAGCCAAGATGGAAGCCTAGAGACGTAACTGATGAAGAAATAAGAGACTTTGTGAAGGCCAGCAAATTTGCGCCAGAAGGAACAAAATTTGCATATCCTAAAAAGCTAAGGTATGAAGGAAAATGGATCTATTGCAGTCCAAATGGACAATGCCAGCTAATGACCTGGAACAAAGATGAACATGTGAAAACAGCAGGGAGTTTGAAAGGATTGATAAAAATTTGGACTCCAAAGACGCACATGTTCACACCAGCATGTGCCAACCCTTAAGACGATGAACAAAACACTGAAGAATCAAAGGAAATAGAGATAAAAAATAAAGCAGAAATGGTCGATGAACCGCCAAGAGGGGGGAGTGTAAAGGAGGTCCCAGACATGACCTGCACCCCTGCCCCTCATTTCGAGCTACCAGGAAGACACTCGCCAAGGTACGTGACATATGAAGAACAAATTAACCAACACAGAGCCGCACTGGGACTCTGCCCAGTGTACATTAGAAGATCCGTACCTGTTGAAGCGCCCATAACCAGAAAACCCTGGGCAGCACGGTACCCTATCAGACAGCCATACCTGGCGCCAACACAAAATGAGGAGTGCCTGCATACGGTCCACGAAGAGACCCCAAGAGCCCTAATGGAAGGCCAGTGGAAATGACACAAGGGCCTGAACAGACTCGTGAATGAACAAAAAGTCACTATCGACTAGAACACGCCAACGTAAGTAAATACAAAAAGAAATGTAATGGACACAGAGAAGAGACAATGTTAAAACATGAGGAAACAGAGCTACGAGACAAGATGGAAGCAACCGACCTGTTAACCGTATGTAAATAGGCTTGGAACGCAAGATGCTGAGAAAGCGATACTGCTTGCAATGCTTAGTAGAATATTAGAAGCGGCATGCGCCAACTATATAGCTACCTCAAGAGGCAGGTTATTCGAGTGCGACTCCATTTTGTAAAGCAGAAATGGGCCCAGGTTGCCAGAGGCCTGACAGGCCAAGTTTCACAACTCAGCCAGAACAGAGAGGAAGAGCGGAAACGAAACTCAAGAGAGAGCGGCTCGTGCCTGGGAAATCAAGGTCATCCAGAGAAGGGAGGAGAGCATCAACTCGCAAGAACCAAACTTCAGATCATACCAGCTCGCCCGTGAAGGACAACATAAGAGAGGCCCAGGCAGGTGGTAGGGCCGAAGCAGAAATAAATACAATAAAAGCTGGAAACTGAAGCAAAATCATGGTGAACAGACACGTGACCCGTCGGGGGCAAAGAGGTACCATCGCCTGATGTCATCCAGAACCCAGGATGCCATAACTTTTCCCGATAAGAGACTACAGTCTCGAGGCCAAACCCAGCCAACTAATTGACACATAGCCCTAAAATACTGATTGATGGAAGGGAGGCAGAGTGAAACTTGCTACACCAGACCGTGGGTGTCCATTCTGCATGCTGCCAATTAAAATGTGGATTTATGTCTAGGGGTGTAACCTACCCAATCACAATGGACCAAGTTATCTGGAGTCCTATAGATAGTAGAACCAATGAGACGTCGTACTTGTAGTGACATGAATCACGTGTGATGTAGTGGTATGGGCATAGACGCCCACCCAATAAGAGCTATCCAATCCGCATGCCCCATTATCATATACAGATATAGTACCTAGACATAAATTACCTTTCCTAACCAATTATATTGCATCTAGAGTTAGACGTCAATGAGGATGAATATTTCCTATAAGAATTACTGTTCAACTGAAGTTCGAGGTAGTCGGAGCGAGACAGGTGATCACAATGATGCCGATTCCCATTTGTTTCCCTGTTTGATGTACTTGTCATTAAACAGACTTCCCTTTGCCAAACTACGAGTCCTCGTAATTGAGTCGTGTCGGAGTAAGTGAATCCTGCAACCCCATCCCTCACATGGTGCAGCTATCTTGTCTTACAAGTTCTAGAGGGTGAGCGCTGACCTATGGGCCCGTCAGTGAATTCCTCTCCTCCAGAACACACATACCTGGGTACAAAGGGAAAAGGCTAAACCACTGGTAACCCCAAGTGTTTTGGCAGAGCAGATTTTACGGCAATTTTCTCTTGTGGACAACCTACAGATTTGGGCCTGGGGTGTTGCAGCCACCAAGGAAAACAGGGAACCCCATGCATTTCCAAAAAGACGACACCCATGGGAATCCACAGAGGTCTGACTTGCCTGAATCGGCCCAGAATTTATTACCCACGAGCCCCGGCAAAGTCCCAATTTTAGGGAAAAAAACAGCCAACTTTCAGACATTTCCCACCTGGAAACTACTGAAACACGCCACCAACAACACATCTCCTACCTTCCCACATTCCCACAGGTGACCGGATGAAAACACTACCTCACAAGTGTGGGTGCACCTACCTGGGCAAAAAGAAAAAGTGTCTACCATTCACAAGTCCAAATGCAGTCCAAGGGATCCCGGGGAGGGTCCCCGCCCATTCCCCGAGGGAAATTCTGTAATGATGCCTACCCAGAGCTCCAGGATGGTCAGGGGTGATGTCGCTGGTCTTGGGTGGTTGTCCCTCATATGGGTTGACCGTCCACAAGTCCAGCGGTGGTTTCAGGGAGCAGCAGCGGGCTCCCTGTCCTTTCCCAGAGGGAGACGGTTTAACACAACCCAGCCAGAGCACAAGAATGGTCAGGGTGATATCCCAGGCCTTGGGCACCCGTCACCCATGTGGGTCGACCATCCCCAAGCCCAGCCTGGAGCTCTGACTGGGGTGCGTTACAGATTCTCCCTGCGGCAAAGGTCGGGGACCCTGCCGGGGCTCCCTGGGTCTGCCGCTGCACTTGGGGATGGTCAACCCACATGGGAGACAGCCAACCAAGCACAGGGACATTACCACCGACTTTCCTGGAGCTCTGGCTGGCCTGCATTACAGCTTCTCCCTCCGGGAAAGGACAGGGAATGTCCCGGGCCTCCATGAAACCAACGCTAGGCTTGGGGACATTGAACCCAGATGGGAATCAGCCGCTCAAGGCCAGGGACATTACCGCCGACTTTCCTGGAGCTCGGGCTGGCCTGTGTTGCAGCTTTTCCCTCTGAGAAAGGTCGGGGACCGTGCCAGGCTCCCTGGGACTGCCGCTGCACTTGCGGATGGTCAACCCACATGGGAGACAGCTGCCCAAGGCCAGGGATACTAACGCCGACTATCTTGGAGCTCTGGCTGGCCTGCGTTGCAGCTTTTCCCCCACCAGGGAGTCCGGGCAGTGTGCCAATACCTCCCTGCAGGGAAAAGCTGTAAAGCAGCCCAGCCAGAACTCTAGGACGGTTGGAGGTGGCCATCCTTTTCCCATGTTGGTGTACCGTCCCCAAGCACAGCGGCAATGCCAGGGAGCCCCTCCCAGGGGCAAATTCTGTAACGCAGCTCAGCTAGAGCTCCAGGATAGGTGGGGGTGATGTTACTGGCCTTGCTGGCTGTCTCCCATGTGGTTTGACCGTCCCCAAGCCCAGCAGCGATTCAAGGGAGCCCCGGCAGGGTCCCTGACCTTTCCCAGAGAGAGAAGCTGTAATGCAGTCCAGCCAGAGCTCCAGGAAAGTCGGGGGTAATGTTCCTGGCCTTGGGCGGATGTCTCCCATGTGGTTTGACCATCCCCAAGGCCAGTAGCGGTTCCAGGGAGCCTAGGCAGGATCCCCGTCCTTTCCCAGAGGGAGAAGCTGTAACGCAGTCGGATGCTGGAATTGCATTTGAGGGACAGGGCCTCCCTGTCCTTGTCCTGTAGTACTTTTTAATTTGTGTTCTGTATTGTTTTCTGCCCAGGAGTCCATGTGGGACTCCTGGCAGTGCAGCTTTTCTTGTTTTTGGTTTGGTGTATATACCCATGGGATACACTTATGGCACCCATGGGTGGGGGTACAACCCTGTGCCCCTAGTGTATGTTTTTGGGCACCTGTGTGTGGCCAGCAGAGCAGGGTATGGGCTGGTGGCAGCTCCATGCTGAAGTTGACAAGTGCTCTCAGTATCCTCCATGTTGGGATACACAGGCCCTATCATTGGAATTAGTTGATTCCTGAGGAAACAAGATGGCCCCTGTGGCCTCTTGCTTTCGATTGCCTATTACCTTGTTTTCTCAAAGACCTAGGAAGCCCTGACTCTGTCCCTTCGCCCTGACTGGCTGTTGGGGGGGAAGTTCCATATATAGTATTGTAGTGAAGTCCAGGCCAGACTGGCTGCAGCCTTCCCAGTGACTTTATGTTGTGGGTACACCCTGTGGGTGGGACCTGGGTGAATGGAGCGTGTGACCAATATGCACTTCTTGTTGTGGATGTCTGCTTTCTAGTATGAAACACAATGACTGAGACAGCCCTGCCCGAAACTGGTATGAATGCAGTGTCTAGTGTTGAATGGCTGGGTACTTGTCCCAATACACATTCCTTGTTGTGAGTGTCAGAGGGAGGAGAATGGCCTGAATGCACTGTATGCCCGATTGGCTGACTGACTCCTGAATGCCCTTCTGAGTGATTGGTTGCTTGAGTGTGACCCAGCAGAATGAATGGGAGATCAACTAGTATATCTGGGGGCCTCTCACCACTAGAAATCTTTGAGAAGCTGAAGTAGAAACTGACATCAAAACTGGCGCCGTTCAGAAGCTGAAGTAAAAACGGACATCGAAACTGAAGCTTGATCTCGAAGCCGAGCCGAAGAAGAAGGTTGACTGATGTTACCTTCACCGCAATCTGAAAGACGCTGTGCTGGCGAGACTGATCCAAGAGAGGACCTGGTTAGGTGTCCTCTTCCCGTGCTACAAGGGACCATCGAGCACCGCTAACCTTCACCGAAGCTCCCTGGAAGTCAGACCCTCAACAGGCTGCCGACTGGAGACGGGGATCGCCGAGGAGAACGAAGAGAAACACCGTACATTCCGTCCACCGTCGTCGACTAGGGTTCACAGGTTTGCTATAACCGCTGGACGCCTGTTGAAGCCGTGTTGCCCAGAAGCGGGGACTGCTTGACACCGTACCATCGACGACCGGAGCCGCAACGCAGACTTTTGATTCCCGGACGCGCTCGTCCGCACCGCCTTATCCCGCCGGTGAAGGACAGGCCGTCAATGCGCCGAGGAGCATACGCTGGTGGGTTTCCGGCCACCCAAAGACCATAGAGACGCCCAAGGACGTTGACATGCACCGGTGAGGAGCGTGGCGCCAGAGGACCGAGTACCAAGTACCAGTTTAAAGATTAGAAGAAAAAGACAAAAAGACAGAATCCGGGGAAGAGCATGTGGAAATACAAGGCCAAACCCGGGAGTGCTGGTGAAAGCGGACCATTCCCATCGATGCGGAAAAGATGATTGGGGAGTGGCACCAGTGGGCAGAGTCAGGGGAGCGCATGCTCCCAGGGCTGCGCCCCCGCACACCTCTACATTTAAAGGGGAAGACGATTTTTCCTGGTGAAAAAGGTTCCGCCTCCCGTCCCATTCAGTATGGAGGAAAGGGTACGGAACGGAAGTGTACTGTACTGACATTTTTAGGATTGATTAGGTTTTGACCATACAATTTTGGGTTTGGGAGTAAACTTCTGTAGCCAGGTTGGTCCGTTGATCAATGTCTATGGTATGGCAGAACCCACAGGCCTCGCACCCATCTACGTGTTTGACACCAGTAAATGATAGTTTGAGAGGAACCGGTCTGACTTACATTTTCTATTGATGCCCTGGTCTGAAACGCATACCTACCAGTTTTGGTTGTACATTCTGGGAAAAGGTTGCTGTGCACAGCTAAGAGTATCTATGCAGTACTCCACATTTCCCTAAAGCTGTCTCCACACAATCTAGTATTTCCAAACCTGTTTTAACAGGTGCTTCACCATCTCTTTTCCATAATGCATAAGCTGCTGAAAGGGCCCCTGTATATCTAGGTGCACGGTTTGTCCAAGGATTTCAGTATCCTCCTACAAAGTGGAGACAGCGGGCCAAAATGTGGGACACATTTAGACTGCAGAGAGTTCAACTACCAGATGCGAAAACCTTTCTCCAACATACATATACTGCTTTGGCCTTTCTGATGAAAGCCCTTGCCATAGTCTTGGGACATCTAGTAAAGTGACCAATGGGGAAGGGGACCTCCTTGAGATAGGCGAAAGGGGCCTTGGCCAGTATGGGAAGAATCCTCTTGTCACCCACACTTAGCTCCCATCAAGGGCAGGGGGAACGTCACATACTGGATCAAAATGCCAATGGCCCTTGTTCCTTAAAACAACTGGGACCAAGAAAAACGCCAAGACCTCAGGATCAAGATCAACATTTGTATTGAGAGATTGATTATACAGTGGGCCAACTGACAGTATAAGACATGCATTACTAACGTAATAGCATTTCTGATGATTCTATCTGCTTAGATTCAGATGCTGTGCATATATTCCGACATCTAGTGGTAACCACAGAGTGTTGCATCTTGTCTTTCAAGGATCGAAAGGGGATGTCGGCATAGGTGTGTCTGTAACACTATCCCTAACGTGACGTGTAGTGTACCCAGAAATCCTAACGCGTCGAGGTCCCTCCGATTGTATTTTTTCTGCCCTGAGGGAGCCTTATGACTATTGTGAGCGAGTACAGAAAGAGAGAAGTAATAATACGTCTATGTTCCTTCCATCCGACCGGAGAGGAAGGGTGGGCGCATGTGAAACTAAGCAGATACATTCATCAGAAATGCTATTATGGGAATTAAAGCATGTCTTCTGATGCTTGTTAATCTGCTTGGAATCACAAGCTGTGCATACACTAGCGAGCAGTACCCAGAGTTGGAGGTGGGATGCGAGAATGAACAGTAGTGAAAAGATGTCTTAGTACTGCTTGTCCCACCTGAGAATCAGACCTAGAGTGAGTGTCTAGGCAATAGTGTTTTGTAAAGGTGTGTACAGAATTCCAGGTTGCCGCTTTGCAAATGGACTTGAGAGGAACTTTTTGCAATTAATGCTATGGAAGCCCCCGTGCCCCGAGTAGAGTGTGCTCTAGGCTTGAAGGGCAGTTTGTAACAGACTGCGATGCAGTTGACAATCCATTTAGAGATAGCCGATTTAGAGACAGGGTCCCCTTCTCTATCAGCTGCCACTGAAACGAAAAACTTTTTTTTTCCTTCGTGGTTTAGTTCTTTCCAGATAGTACATGGCTGCCCTGCGCACATCTAGTGTGTGTAGGCTTTTTTCTGCCACATTGGTAGGGTTCTGGAAGAATGTAGGCAGTTCTATAGACTGGTTCACATGGAACTTTGAAATGAATTTAGGCGCAAACCTTGGGTGAGTGCGCAGAACTACCTTATCTCTGTGAATTTTGACAAAAGGGTCTAGAATAGAAAGGGCCTGTAGTTCACTAACTCTTCGTATGGAAGTGACTGCCACTAGGAAGGCTGTCTGAAGTGAGTGCTTTTAGGCTTGCTTTGTGCATAGGTTCAAAGGGAGACCCCATAAGTCTGGTTACCACCACATTAAGGTCCCATCCAGGAGCCGGGTTGGAAATGGGAGGATACATTCTCTTAACCCCTTCCATCAAACCTTTAGTCACTGGGATCTTCCACCAAGACACTTTCTGCTGGGTCTTGGTGTAGGCTGAAAGTGAAGCTAGGTGAACCTTTAGGGAGTTGAATACAAGACCTGAATCCAGCAGGTGAGTCAGGTATAACACAATATGTGCAGAGGAACATTCAATGGGATTGATGTCCTTGGTATTACACCATATGACAAAGCGTTTCCATTTATTGGAGTAGCAATGTCTGGTGTTAGGTTTCCTTGCCTCTGAGTATTTCCATGCATCTCTGAGGAAGCTGGAGATGCCTAAGATTTCAGGAGCCAGGCCACTAAATTGAGATTATTCGGGCATGGATGGAACGTTTCCCCCGTGGCCTGAGACAACATGTCGTAAGGGCAAGGCAGCTTCATCGGAGGAAAGAGACACATTTCCATCAGATGGCAGAACCAAGGTTGGCATGCCCATAATGGGGCCACCAAAATCATGGTAAGTGGTTCCTGATGCATCTTGTGCACAATCTTGTTGAGTAGGGGAGTTGGGGGAAAAGTGTAGACAAATCTCCCTGACCATGTTATCCAGAGACCGTCCCCTTGAATTGGTTCTGAAGGTACCTGGAGGCGTAATCTGGGCATTGTGAGTTTTCCAGAGTTGCGAACAAGTCGATCTCTGGGAAACCCCATTCTGCAAACACGTTGGAGACGATGTATTCATGTAGTCTCCATTCGCACTCCAAGGGCAGTGGGAAGTCTCGGCTGGGCATGTCTGCCAGAAGATTGAGTTCCCCTGGAACGTGTTGAGACAATAGAAACATTTTGTGTTTGAGAGCCCACTTCCAAATGTTCAGAGATAGTTTGGACAGCCTTGGAGAATTAGTACCCCCCCTGCTTGTTCAGGTAGTACATGGCTGTGGTGCTGTGCGTGAGGACCAGTACTGTCTTTCCCTGTAGCTATGTCTGAAAGGCTTTCAGTGCTTTGAACACTGCTAGTAGCTCCAACAGGTTTATCTGGTTGGAAGCTACCACTGGGGGTCAAACCCTGTGCGCCGTCTGATGAAGAAGGTGAGCCCCCCTCACCCTGTGAGGGATGCATCTGTTATGAGAGTGGCTTCGACTGCAGGGGTGGTAAAGGTTTTCCACTTCAAGAGGTTTTCCCTCGACCGCCACTTCACAGAGCGAATGAGGGCTACCGAGACAACCACTAGATCGTCCCATAGTCCACTGGACTGACACAATTGGCTGTTTAGCCACTCTTGCATGGAGCACAAACATGTGTGAGGAACCAAGTAAATGCAGGACGCCATCATACCTAGCAGTCGCATAGCCTTGCGCACCGTCACCTCACGACTGGCTACATACTGAGGGATTTGAAACAGCATGTTTTGAACCCTCTCGTTGGAGGGGGAAGACGAGCCAGTCTTCTGTCCGAATAAGAGCCCCTAGAAACTGCTCGATTTAGCTGGTGTCAAGGCTGGATTTCTTCTCGTTTATGGTGAATCCCAGACTGAATAAAAGGTTGACTGTCCTTTGAGTATTTGCTAGGCATGTTTCGTAGGAATCCCCTGCTATGAGCCAGTCGTCGAGGCAAGGATAAACTGGGATGGACTGCCTGCGCAGGTGAGCCGCTGCCACTGTCAGTACCTTTGTAAATACCCTTGGGGCTGAGGCAATGCCAAAGGGAAGGACCTTGAACGGATAGCGCTTGTTGTTTATCATGAACCTTAGGTACTTTCTGTGCGACGCAACATTGAAATATGAAAGTATGCATCTTATATGTCCAATGTCGCCATGTAATCCCCCTTCATGAGAAGAGGAATTACGTACTGCATCGTCACCCAATGAAACTTTTGGGGTTTGACAAACTTGTTTGCTGGCCGCAAGTCTAGAACAGGGCGCATCGTTAGATCCTTTTGGGGTACAAGGAAGTACACTGAATAAATACCCTTGTTTACCTGTAGAACGGTGACGACTTCGATATCACCCTTTTCTTGCATGATCTTGACCTCTTGTAGCAGGACCTGGAGATGTTCCGGTGTCAGGCGCCTGGATCTTGGGGGTCTGTACCAAGGTGGCCGGCTGAACTCTATACAGTACCCGTGGGTGACAGTCTTGAGCACCCAGCGGTCTGATGTGATCCCCTCCCATGCACGCAGGAAAGATGTTAATCGTCCCCTGACCGGGGAGGCATGGGAGGGGTCCTGGGTTTGAGAGTCATTTTTTGCCAGAGGCCGGGAACTTCTTGGGGTGGCATTGCGACCCCTTCCCTTGCCCTGACGTCGTCCTCTGGGAGGTTAAGTAGTGGGGGTGTAAGAACCTTGTCCCGGAGACCAATTGTTCCCTGAGCCATACTGATTATGGGGGGGGACGTTGAAGGGATTGCCAGCGAAAGGAGCGGCGAGAACCTCCCCTTCTTTGTTGAAAAGGTCTTCAAGTAATTTGGTTCAAGGACTTGAGGGTCACAAGTTCTTTTTTGGCGGTCTCCAGTGCCTCGTCCACCGCGTTTCCAAACAGACTGGAATCTTCCATGGGTTTGTTAATCAATGATGCGCGATTCTCAGGTTTAAACCCGGAGTTTCTCAGCCAGGCATGGCGCTTTAAAAGGGTACCTTGTGCCAGGGAGCGACCAGCTGTTTCAGCAGCATCCAAGGTATTCTTGAGAATGTTGTGATTAACTTGTTTGCCCTCCGATACAATTTCTAGTAGGCGGGTGCGCACTGGTTCTGCGACCTCCTGCAGTAGGTTCCACTTGACATCTGAATAACTAGCCAATAAGGTGGTATTATTGGCTATGCGCGTGGAGTAAGCCGCAGCAATGGAGATTCATTTTCCAGCATATCATCTTTTACATTCTTTGTCTGGCGGCGACTCACCTGTAGACAAGGGAACCCCCGCCCTTTTCCTCGTAGTCGTGACCACCAGAGAGTCTGGTGTAGCATGACCTCTGATATGTAGGGGGATCGGTTGGGGAGGGCCGAAATAGTTTCTCCACACTGGGATTAACAGCTATAGTCTGAGAGGGTGTCAATAAAGAGGGGGCTATGCTACTCTTGATGGAATTGAGAAGGGGAATAGCTTGGCTAGCCAGAGACTTCTCTTTTAAAATGTCCTCCACAAAATCTGAGTCTATAACAGCCTCCTGTGTGGCTATCTGGAAGTGCTCTGCCGCCTTCCAAAGAATGCCATTAAACGCCATTTGGTCGTCCAAAGGAGAGGCCTGACGCAGAGGGGCAGATGATGGAGAGTCAAGGCCAATGGCATCCTGGTCCGAGGTGGAGTCGGGGATAGCCATGGTGGGTTCTCACCAACAGGTTGGTCATCTCCCCAATTCGGGGTGTGATCACGAAGATCATCGAAAAGATTGTCCCCCTGTGTATAAGGGTCCTGTGCATAAGGGTCAGGAGGAATGACTTCAGGGTCTGAAAGATCGAAGACCTCCTCATGGAGAGGGTCTGAGGTCCTCTGGTATTTAGTTACTGTAGGTACAACATAAGGGATCTCCTCACAAGGCCCTTTTTGGGGTAAACCTCTCTAAAAAAAATCTACAAATGTTTCTAGCCTGTTCATACACCCCTCAAATTTCTCCCTACTCCATTTAGATGACCCAGAAGTGTCTAAAGGGGAAAGGAATCCTCTAGAGGATCCTGTGCCTAGAACATCAAGCTTTTTCACTGAGAGTCTTAGACAAAGACTGGGGACTCTCTGTAAAGTCCTCCTGACGCTCTTTAGGGCGTTCTGGAGTCTCTTTCGACATACTTTTGGTCCTATCCCGCCCTTCCGGGCGTTCAGATATGTTTTTCAACGTATCTTTGCGTTTACCAGGTGCTGAGACAATCTTCGCTAGGCTTTCGCTGATGCTTGGTGTTACGAGAAGGTGTTTAGGCCGAGAGGGCGGCTGCGTCGAAACCTTCGGCGTGACCAGACTTTTCTTAAGCGTCAGCGCGTTCTTAGAAGGTGCGTCGACATGGGATTCGGTGCTGGCGCCCTTAGTTACAGAGTGCCAGGACGCATGCCGCTGACACGGTTGTGGGGAGGGCCGCCGATCCTGCGAATCGGCAGGTGTCGTCGAGGAACCCGACGCACCCGTTGGCGGCTTTGACTGCTTCGACTGAGACACCGCAGCGGTACGGGGGGATTGTGTGTTTAGTCCCATGTGATGTGTGGGCGTCCTCGTCGCTGGGGTGTAACCTCCCCATAGCGGACTTGCGTTGTGCCCATCAGGGCTGGGGATGTGTCAGAGCCATGGTTGTCACTATGGGCCTCATCGCTTTCGGTGGCATGGCGGCTGGGGAACTACCCACGGCCTGCGACATTGCATAGGCCCCCCACCATTTTACACAACGCCCCTTTATGGTCTTAGGACGTAGGAGCTTACAGTGCCGACAGGACGCTTCAGCGTGGTTGAGGGGGAGACACTTATTGCCCCGAGGGTGCTTGTCTTTCCAGGGAAATGTTCCCTTACAGGAAGGGCAACATTTAAATGGAGTCCTGTCCATAGCGCAGGGAAACAGAAGCGACGACAATACCAAAGGGGCAAAGAGAGGGGAGAAGAAAAGGCATTCTTAAAAGAAAGGAACCCCCAAACCCCACTCTCCCTACTGTGTAGGCCAGCTAGAAGGCCCGGCCACGTGATCGACAGCGTCAACCGTAACGCCAGCCATCGAAGTCTGTTGTTCTGTCTTTGTTGGCGGTTCAGTAATCGTCAAAGAGGGGATGAATGTTGTATAAATGATCAAAGGTCGGGATTTTTTACAAATTTGCAATTTTAGATAGAGCTCCGCATTAGGCGACGAGCTAGCTGGGCGGAAAAAAAACAATCTGAGGGTCCTCGATGCGTGAGGATTTCTGGGTACACTACACGTCACGTTAGGGATAGTGTTACAGACACGCCTATTCCGACGTCCCCTTTCGATCCTCGAAAGACAAGATGCAAAACTCTGCGGTTACCACTAGATGTCGGACTATATGCATAGCATGCGATTCTAAGCAGATTAACAAGCATCAGAAATGGGGTTTCTTAAACTCAAAATAAGTAAAGGTTTAGGATAGTTCTCACATCTTGCAGGGTCCTCTACATTACCGAATAGTCCTGCAATGTCCTTCCCCAGATTGTCTGGGGTTCTCAAACCTTCCCAGCCTAGGGTTAATCTCCTAACGTTGCAATTCTTAAACCAGTTGATTGTCCTCAAACTCTAGTCCAATGACTAGCAAGGTGCGGGATTTCCTGTGACCTGAACCCCAAGCCAAGCCTATCTAGGGCAAAGTCTTGCCAGCGCTGCATCCATGAGAGAAGGTTCTGTGGTGACAGCCAGAAAGTGGTGGGGAGGTAATATTTCATGCCTTCCATTTCTCTGGACCGGTCATGTTTCTTCCTCTCTCGCTTCTCTGTCCTTCTTTGACCCCCTTTTAATTTCTCCTCCAAATTGTCCCGGTCCTTAATAAAGTTGACCTGGCCGTAGGGGTGTCACGGTATTAGTTTTATGACGGTACAATAACCTTCTTGCCAAATGACGGTATATCATGGTTATCGCGGTATAGCAGGTGAAGTTAACTAATCTTAAATATTTTCTAAAAGGTCATAAATTGTCAGATTTATCATCACAAACAAAACCAGGCACCCAGGGCCAGAATTGGGCTTTTCAACATACTTTCCACTGAAATGCCACCCCTTGCTTCCACCACACTCGTGTGGAGAGGAGGAGGGGGGCGGAGCCCTGCTGCGACTGGCAAAGCAAACTGAATAGCTTTTCTTGAGTGGTCATTTAGGCTTTTAGCTCCACCACTGGCTACTGGTGAAGATGAACATGTTGCCATCTTGATAACCTGCATGCCACAGATCAATGGAGTCTGATGGTAGTATACGCTTGTACGCATACACACACACACACTCTCTTTACGTTACAGCCTTTAGTTTACTTCCGGGACAAAAGGTGTTCAGTAATCACGGACATGTTACCCTTTGGTATGGCAGCAGGGAATACCCACAGAGATGAGTAAATTTCGCAGTGTGACTTATTATATGTATATTCAATGATAGAACCAGGGAAATCCCCCATTGTCATTTGTTTAGAAAACATTATCCATTATAAATATATATACCCCAAAGTCCCGGGAGGATAGCTCAGCGGCAACATGCATGCCTTGGAAGCAAGACGACATGAAGCAACACAGGTTCGATCCCCGGGTCCACGCTTAGAAACCTCTGGGTGTTTAAGCGCGTTATAAATACGCAACTAAGACAAAAACAATTGCGCAACTAAATAAACAAATACTATTTCTTTAACAGCGCCTTGATGCCCGCGGGCTGTGTGAGCGGTTTAAAACAAAATGTACATTTTAAAAAAGTAAACCCTTTTCCTTCTTGGCACTGTATTTATTCTTCCTATTGCTAACATATCGATTTTGTGTCAGGCACGTGTGGTTTATGGAATGGCATTAAAAACTGCTCAAACTGAAACTACTTGGCAGACGGCACATCCAACAGTGTAAGACCAAGACTGCGCAGCACTTGCTTACTGCAGCCTTTCCAAATCAGATTGAAAAGCACACTTAACGGTATGAAAGGTATACCAGTATAAACAATGTGACGGTTATTATTGTTCAATTAAGTGGTTCACAGTATCTTTAACGGTATACCGTAATACCGTTACATCCCTACCTGGCCGGCCACAATCTGCCTGCCTTTGGTATATGTCTTCTTATAGTTCTACCCCACACCCCTGAACGTCATACTAATACATTCTCTTGCTCCTTCATCTGGTGATATATCATGTCTCCTATGGTATTCCTCCTAACACCTTAAATTCCTGGTTTCCCCTCAATTTCTCTGGCTTTAATTTGCCACCACAAATCGCCTTCTGTCACCTCTTCCGGGAACCACTTTTCATCCCTTTCACAGTCACAATAACTTTGTGACTTAGTCCCCTAGTCCTCGCCCTAGTCCTCTTCCTGCGATGGTGACCACTCTCGTCTCTGATACACCACCACTTACTCCAGCCAATTTCAACCTTTTACCTCTACAAGCTGCTTTCACTGTGACCACCTCAGCCCTACTGCTTTTATCACCACAGCCTCCATCTATTGACTCTACACCACCTTCTTCTGTTCTCTGATAGGCTATCAATTCGATTGCCCCGGGGTCTGTTGTTCGAGGGGGCATGTCTCCGTCCCCCCTGATCGAGTTTTGGCTGGTGGCAGTGGATACTACTTTTTATATTCGACTGCAAATATATCTCTATGGGATTTTCCCATTGTTCGAGGCTACCAACTTTAATTATTTAATTCTTATAGCCTCGAACATACCGCTGGTTTATTTATTTAATATTAATTCACCGGTTAGTATTTTTTGCCAGAACGTGATTCTAAAATGGCGTTTGTGTTCTCTTCTGTGACTCCAACCCAAGTCGAGCCCTTTGTTCCACTTTTTGGCAGGCTTCTCCACAGAAGCCTCCAAAAGTGGTGCCACTCTGTCTGGGTACCACGGGGGGTGTAGGAGGGGGTTTAGGCACCCTGGACTGAGTTACCTTGGTAACTCAAGTCGCACTCTTGTGGGATTGGCCCAAGTGGTGAGCCGGCCGGCTCACCACTTAGCATGTTTCATTGACAGCTAGGCTGAGTGAATGGGGGTGTGCTGCATAAAAGCAGGGCTTTGGGGACTGGAACTTCAGAAGTCGCCACAGGACCTAAGAATCCGAGGAGGGAGAAGCTGAGCCGGCCTGCAACGACGACACCACCGGTGGAGCACTGCTGAACCGTCTCACCACTTTTCCCAACGACAGAGGAGATCTCCAGCCCGGAGAGTCTTCTTCCTTCGATTGGTGGGGATAACAGTCTACCTTCTTTTCGCCTTCCTGGAGCATCTCGTGGCTGCCATGCCTGTGCCAAGCACCCCGGCAACCTGGATACCACGTTTTCACCACTACCGCGAACCGAAAGGGTAGTACCTTTGTACCGGAGAACTCCGCGGCTGGTTTCTTCCCTGGCAGTGCAACGACCTTCATCCTTCCTCCACGACGAGATCTTCTCCTCCTCTGGACGACGCTGCGACTTGCACCCACTGCCAGGAACAAATGCCCCCGCTGGAGGATCCTCTCCATTTAAGGTACCGTGTTCCACCTGGCTTCCCTTGCAACCGTTTGAACGGGGTGTATTAAATCCTCATCTCTCGAACCTGGGTTAGCCTGGGACACCTTAGCTAACTTTCCTGCACTGAACTAAACCTTTTTCGAACTACCTCCCACAAACTTTGAAGACTCTGTCTAACTGTCTGATCTTGGGCATCTTCCGCCTGGCTCCCTTGAAAGTGGGCCTGGCACCTAAACTTCCTTGCTCACCAGTAGACTGTGCCTTCCTAACTTGCTGTGGTTCTTTAAAAAGTGTTTAGTGTGTATGCTTCCATAATTCTGCTTTTCCGTTCCCTTTTTATTTAACTTGTTGGAGTGCCATTGAACGTTAAGCGCTCACCTCTGTCTGGAAATAAGTGGTGTTAACTAAGACTTGTCCAACAAGTAATCAGGGATGTACATATGATAATAGTGATTGTGTTTTGAACGTATCTTACCAATTTAGTGCTAGTGTGTTTTATAAGTGTGTGTTAAATAAATAATTATATACTTTTACACCCAAGCTCTGGTCAGTGTTTGCTTGTGCTACTGTATTTCTGTACCTATTTTGTATGCTCTGTATACTGCCTAACTCTTCTTGAGGGAAGTCTGACTGCTCAGCCACAGCTACCAGTGAATCTGTGTGGTACAGACTGCTACCAAGTGGGTTTACTGCCAAACACCTGTAGTCTTAAATATTTTGCAGTGGTCCCTAAGGGAACTGCACAGGTTTCTGCCTAACAGTCCCGAGGAGGACCGCCACTGCATTCACGAGTCTGGTAAACACCCTTGTAGCCGAATTGAGGCCGAAGGGTAGCACCTTGTATTTTAAATGACAGCCCATGATCCAAGAAGTGATGTAGCTGCCAAATCGGGACGTGTAGGTAAGCGTCCTTCAGATCCAGGGAGCACACCCTGTCCCCATTGCACAATGTCTGTGCTATGAGTGCTGGCGGAACCATCTTCAATCTTTGAAGAGGGTGGGAGAAGTTGAAGGTGGAAAGGTCCAACACAACTCTCAGTCCAGCCTGGATGTTCTTCTGTATGGTGAAAATCCTGGAGTAGAAGCCCAATCCTTACTGGGAGGCTGGGACTTCTTCCACTACCTGGCTCTCGACGAGCAACCGAATCTCCGCAGATAGAGTTGCTGTCCCAATCTGTGGGAGAGGAAGGGATCGGTAAGCGGTAACCCGTGGAAACTACCGTGAGGATCCAGGGATCCGAGAATTTCTGACGCCAAAACTGTGCGTGAAGGGCAAGCCTGCCCCCCACCGGAGACATGTGGACCGGAAGTGACGCGTCATGCCTTCTTTCCATCTGAGGCTGTTGCGGAGGAGGGGGACTGAAAAAAGCCCTTAATCCCGCCTTTTGTTGTTTACGCTGATGTTGACTTGGTGAACTGTCAGGCTGCCTGGATCTCCGTTCTTGGAAGCCGCAGAATCCTCCGAACCTCTGCCCCTTGTCGGAGCGTTGATGTGACTGGGTGTACGCCTTGGGCGTGGCCTTTGTTAGTATAGCTAAAGACATCTCAGTTTGCAAACTGTTTTTCTTTTTATCTAGCTCCTCATCAGGGGTGGAGTGAAAGAGATTGTCACCCTCGAATGGAAGGTCCAATATGCGTTCGACGTCTGGGTTGAATTTAGTAGCACGAAGTCAGACAGTCCTCATGTCCGTGGCAAAGCACATGGCCCGGACAGAGGCGTCAATGTGGGCCACAGCGGACTCCATGATGTCTTGCGCCACCATTTTAGCCTCTGCCTGTCCCGCCTTGAAATGTGACTGGCTGTGCACCAGAAGGAAGTCGGCTATTCCCCGCCAAAGCATCTGGTTAACGGCTGCCAGCATGGCATCCATGTTGGCTTGACGAAGATGCAGCGAAGCGTTGGAATAAAGCTTCTTCCAGGGCGCCTCCAAGATCATCTCCTCCTTGCCTAGCAGCACCGAGGACGACTGAGGCTTTGAGTAGAGTGACAGAGCAGCAATCACCGAAGAGTGCGGTTGAGGGTGAACTGACGCCAAGAGCGTATCCCCCTCCATTTGCCTATATTTGGTTACAGACGTCGATTGACCGGCTGGACCATGTGGGGTTTGAGCCACCCCTTAGAGGGAGGACCTCTGCAAGCACTACTACCTCCGGTTGTTCGACTTCGGGTTGAGGAAGGCCCAAGTACTCTGCCAGCCCTGCAAGTCGTTTGTGGAAGGCCTTGGCTGACAATGGTGTGTCAGGGTCTTCTTCCTTGTCTGTGTCCAACTGGGCGCCCAGCTGGTCCGGCGCAGGTGGAGGAGTGCTAGGCGCCGAGGGCTGAGATCGGAGCCGGAGGCTGTAGGAGCGGCTGGTACGGAACCTCCTGAAAAGTCGGAATCGAAGGAGCCGGCGTGAGCAGCGGGGGCTGCACCGGGGCCCGCGGCGCTGGAGCCATAGGAGCAAAGACTAAGGGCGCGGGTGGAGGGAGCATGTCCCTGATGACATACTTGAGGCTGGCCCCCATTTGAGGAGTTCTCATGAGAACAAGTAACTTTTCAAAGAACCTGTGCTTGCAGGTTCTTTGATGCCTAATTGTCAAAGGACAATTGGGCATCAGAGTGGCTACGAACCTGAGCTAAGTAGTCTTTAGAGCTAATATGAAGATTTCTAGTTAGTGTGCAATTCATGACTCGTATGAAGTAATGCGAGCCCAATGTTGTTGTCGGCACGATGCGTGCAACAATTCAGTTGAATCACAGAAGTGTCAAATTTGCAAATGTTTG
Source organism: Ambystoma mexicanum (assembly GCF_040938575.1). Taxonomy (NCBI): domain Eukaryota; kingdom Metazoa; phylum Chordata; class Amphibia; order Caudata; family Ambystomatidae; genus Ambystoma; species Ambystoma mexicanum. The sequence continues at coordinate 869,685,583 of NC_090931.1, forward strand.
CAGTGCAAGCAGCTAGTGCTGCAACTCAAAGTTTTTACATACGTTTGGGGGCAAGCAGGTGAATGGTTGACTTGCAATACCAATTGTTAGGAAAGATTTCATAATTGTATGTAATTTTTCCCTCCATGTGTCAACCCACAAACTTTTTGCTGTTTTATACCCTGATCTAGACTTTGCCAGAGAAGCACAGCCCTCAGCTGCACTCCTCTGGGCTTTCGCTCACTTTTTATGAAGAAACTAACATGCCCTTAAGACAGTCAGTACTGGGAGACTTTGTTTCCCTTTGTCCTTTCCTCATGTTGCAGCTTTTGTGCAACATGTAACAAGTGTGCAAAGTATCTTAACATACAGCACACTTGGGTCTCTAGTCATTTCCAAAGGCCCTAGAAACTCTCGCTGGACTTTTTATGAACTGTGCAGATGTGTCATGGACAGGACTGGTGGCAGCTATCGTTTTCTCTTATTTTTAACCCTTTCTTGCCATGTTAACCATGTTAACCGCGTTTGGAACGAATAGGTGGCCTGGCTCCAAAATGGCCATGCCACGAGGTTCTTTGTCCTGTCCTTTGGCCATCTTGCCCCTTCACCTTCCCCAGGTCGAGTCGACCTGGGTCAGTCCTTATTTGGTCATGCACTTTCCCGCGAAACCTAATGCTTTTGCGGGCTTCTGCATGCCTAGTGTGGGTGTGCCTCCAGGATGTGGGCTGGGATGTCTGTTCCCAATACACATCCTGGGTGCCAGAGAGTCTGGAGTGTCCTGAATGCCTGGGACCACCGTGGTCCATGATTGGTCCATGTATGGAGTGTTTGTGAGCAGATCTCCCATTGGGTCCTCTCTGTTTTGGCACGAAGGGAACTTTGGATAAGAGGAGGCTGAAAACACCACTACCATGTCGGTCTCCTGAGTTCACACTGAACAAAGGATAAGGAGCCAAGTATCCTGCAACAAGAAGCAGAGTCAAGGAACCGCTGGTGACCCGCTGGAAGGTTTGGCACCCCGAGCCCGCTGTCGTCCCGTGGGACCCCTCTGCCTCTATTCTCGGCACCTTTATCAAACCCTGCAAGTAAGCCTCTTTGGAAGTGTCCCAGGACCATTGCTCTGTCACTGCTGCTGCTTCGAGGAGGCCCTCGAAACTTGGTATACTGCTAGCTATGTGTCCACGGCACCCTCACACCGAATTTCGTACACTTGGCATTCCCAGGTCTGAAGTGAGAAGAGTGCGCCTGGACCAGACTAAACACGGTTACTGTGTTGCCCTGCTAAGGCAATGACCTGTGCAAGTTCGATGCATTTGTGACCCCCTTGCCTCTGAAGCCGGCTGCAGTGGAATTAGGCCGATTCTTCCTTCCTCAGCGGAGAAATCGCCACTGTCCCGTTTGGGAATCCTTGCTGCAACTCGGGAACTACACAGAGTCGACACGTCCCGATTGTCGCATTCGAACCTGCCAGCGAAGTGGAATGTACTGGCGAAGTTTGGGTCTGCCTGCATCAGGGACTGGTGAGTAGTCCTGACCCCAACTGGTGGACCCTAGCGCCGGAACCCATTTTTACACACAAGTGGCCCTGAGGGCCCCTTTCCTTTCCACAAGCATTGCGAAATAGGGACTCCATCCCGCACTCTCAAACTGCCTCTGCCATCAAGTGGAGGTCCAGCTTGAATAGTGGGAACTTGTTCTTCATTGCCATATCCACCTTCCTGAGCTGCTAGAGACCCTTGAAGAGACCCTATTTCGTCCATTGGCACAAGCGCGTGCAGGTACTATTGAGCATAAGGCTCCTCTCTTCGTAGGGCTTGGACTGCCTCTTAGATGTATTCTTGATGTGGAACTGGGTCTAAAGGTTACTTGCACTGCCCGTTTCCCCCCCCCATCTAGGTGGTCAACATATTTCGTGCTTTTAACCCCTTACACCCCATTGGTCTAGTATATATATTGTGTAGATTCTGATGTATTGGTTTAATCTAGTGTTCCTGTGATTCTTTACTATGGTCTATGTTACAAAGGCCTAGCAATAAATGTGTCTATATTTTTAATATAACACCCGTATGGAGTACTTTGTAAGTGTCCTTGCTTTGTATGCTCATTGAGGTCTTTCAGTCACCCTCATCCCTCCTGAGACTTAGTCTTGACCGCCTGCCATAGCTACCCTGATTGGTCTGGCTTGTCCAGAGGTTACCCTGTTCCAAGAAACTAGGTTGGCCTTCTGAACCTCAGCCCCTCCAGGTCTGAGTTCAGAAATCCTTCTTAACAGTGACGCCCTCGGCAGAGTCGCTGGTAGTGCTGCGTGCAGGCGCCCCCCTCGGCCATGTTGCCGGTACAAGGGCGTAGCTCCTTGGGTGTACACCCGGTAAAAGAACCTTGCTGTCCCTCAGCACTGTCTCCGGAAGAATCTACGGACCCCTCGGCCTGGCGGCCGGTAGCTGGGCTAGCCTCGGTACCCGTGCTGGTGTGAGAACCGGAGAGGTTCCTCCCGCTCTGACGTTTCCTTGGGAAGGAGTCGCCCCTGCGGGGTTTGCTGGAAAAGAGCAGCCCTCCCCTGGGCGTTGACTTGTGTCTAACGAAGTCCTTCATGTCCTCTGGAGGCGACTTCTCGAAGAGCTCACTCCACCTAGTCTGTTCTTCAGGACACGTGAAGGAAGTGCGTTGCATGTGGTACAACCCTCCCATCTGTGGTTGGGGCCAAGGCAGCAGAGGCAAAGAGCGTGGGGATCTGTTGTTGGGAAGAGCCCCTTGCAGGCTGGACACCTGCTGAAGTCGACATGCACCGGGGAGGAGCGTGGCGCCAGAGGACCGAGTACCTGATTGATAAAAGACAAAAAGACAGAAGAAAGTATCCGGGGAAGAGCACATGGAATTACATGGCCAAAGCCAAACTCAGGAGCACTGGTGAAATCGGCCCATAACCCGTCAATGCGGAAAAGGGGACAGAGGTGTGGCACCAATGGGCGGATTAAGGGGAGTGTATGCTCACAGAGCCGCACGCCAGCGTGCCTCTAAATTTAAAAGGGGAAGAAGGTTTTTTCGGGTGAAAAATGTTCTGTCTTCCGTCCCTAACGAGGGACACCCATGCAGTATGGAGGAACGGGGACGGGACATAGGAGTAAGTTTGATAACCGGCCTCCCACCGGGGGGGGGGGTGAAAGTGGGAGCATTGGTCCATGGCCAGTTCAGGCCTGTTTGGGTTCTGTGTCCTGGATGGTGGACGACATTGGCCTCCACTGGAGCAGCACCTGTAGGTTTCCTGGGTGGTGGAGCGGGAGGGCTGACGGTATGGGATGGTGTACCCCTTGGGGAACAAAAGGACAACCTTCTATGCTGCCGAGTGTCATCTCTGTGTCAGTCTTGATGGCTTGGAGAGTCATCTACTGCCTCCCCAAACAGGTTGTCCCTGCCAAACGGAACGCCCACAACTTTGGTTTGTACATCAGCTCTAAATTTAGTGGCCTTCAGCAAACCTGGGCGAGAGAGGGCCCCACCATTGCCCATCTGGCAGAACCCTGAGCATGCTAATTTGAACGCCACTGTAATGGCATGATCCGATGCCATCTCTCCTCCTGGGAATAAGGTCAAGGTGTCAGTCTTCTTGTCACCAGGGAGGAGGTCCAGGATGGGGCCGAGCTTGTACCAAAGCTCCCAGGCGTAACGAGACAGGATGGCAAGGGTGTTGGCGGCCTTGGTGGTGGAGGTTGTGCTGTAAATGATGTTCATGCCAGCTGCATCCAGCTTCTTGCCTTCCTGGTTCCTCTACCAACTGGGCCAAGCCTCGACCCCGGGGTGACAGGCGCCCTGAGGGGTGATGACGGCTGGCACCTAGGTGGTCTGGGCAGACATCTGGCGGGGCTGGGCAGACTCCTAGCTGGACCAGGTACGTGAGCAGCCGGCATCCACTGTGGAGAATTTCAGCCACCAAAGTACGCACGGTGGTCAGGATGTAGAGTGACATATCCCTTGGAGCACGTGGTGGGGGGTTGCAAATGGTGCAGCAGGGGCTGGAGGGGGGCTGAAACCCTAGGGGGGGGGGGAAACGACTGAAATGGCTCACGATCCTGAGACATAGGCCTCCCTCATGGTCTGAGTAGAAGTCTTCTGGAAGATCATCCTCAGAACTGGTGTATATATGCAGAGACTTCCTTGGCGATCCCACGGAAACACAAGGAGACCACTTGGTGGGTCTAGGAAGGAAATCTGTAGGTGGCAGCAAGTCTCTCGATCAGCGGGAAGGAGGCCACGATGGGTATTTGTACAATAGGAACAGGTGCCGCCGAAGACGAGGCCGGGACTGTGGATGGAGGCCTCAGAGGCAAAGAGACCCCCCGAATGGTCGTCGCCGTGAAAGTTGAGATGATAGTCGCTGCCAAACTTTTAGTAGACAACAGTAGAGCGGATTTCCCAGATTTCATAGACTGGGTTGTTGACGAGGAGCACAATGACGGAGCAGTCGTCGACGGCGTAGTGGTCTTGGCCATTGACTAAGTGCTGGCCCTGGAGGATGTGGTTGTCGTTAACAGGGCCTGCGTCGCTGATGGCCCTCCATAAGGTTTTCTCTTCGATTACTTGTTTTTCGATGGGGTTAAGGACTTCCTTGCATATGGAGGGCACCCACCAGCCGGCAGGCTAACCGTCGATAGAGCCGCCGATGGAGACCGACCCGTTCCCAAATTTGGTCCCACAGACGCAGGGAATGTAGAGGGAACAGATGGAGCGTGAGTTTTTGCCTTCTTTTTGATCCCCCCAGAAGGAGCATCCTCAAAGAACTTTGACCTCTTGCAGGTCCAGGATGAGGCATGACTGCGCCTGGAGGCCGTGTCAGAGGCCGTCACCTGGTCGATCCAGGCCACTAACCTCCTGTGGCGATCCGGACTGCTCTAGAAATCACAGCAGATGTTGCAGCCGTCCGCAACGTGATCCAAATGAAGACAATAAAGACACTTGAGGTGCTGATCCTCGACGAAAATGTTCTTCAGACCACAGGACTCGCAGGCCCTGAAGAGATTTTTCTTCGCCACATCGGACATGGTCGAGGTGAAGATAAAATCCCAAGCGTGGGCCTGATGAAGTCACGGAGAGAAGATACAACGATGAAAAAGACAATTATTTGCCGACAACGGGTCCCCGCAGCCGGTAGTCATGGCGTGACGGGCGATGAAGAATAGACGAAGAAAAAACTTTGAAAATAACAAAAAAACCAGCTAAAAATACACACATTTCAAGGAGCGTAGCACAAGGACTCTGTGAGGGGTCAGAAATGAAAGCCGGATACAAAGTTGTCATGTTTTTGGTTAAAGACATTTATAAAATAAAAATGTGTTGAGAAAATGCCTCTCTGTCCCTGCTCTAAAGAGGACCTTCCCTGCCTAGAAACCAAAAAAAAAAAAGGGTCTTCCTGTGTCAGGATGTTGGTAACTGAAAGGCCGTCCTTGTGTCCAACAACGTTTTAGCCTGACCCTAACACTACAAACAAAACAACGAAGGGTGCAAGGAAATGTCTTTAACTGGATGTTAAAGAAAGTGTTCAAAACCAAAAATATCTAAATGATTCCAACAAAAATGTTCTCCAAGTTATAGACCCTTGAATCCACAGGATGGTCCGCTTCCCTGGGGTTCTTGAGCAGGATGGTAAAACCTTCTCTTTAGATAACAGTTCCTATGTGTCTTTTAGACATTTCTTGTTTAAACGATCAATTCTGTACCCATCTTTCTGTAGGCATTCTTATCCCTTTGAAGATCACCTGCCATAATGCCCTGCCAGGAATCTTCATACAATTTCAGCTGCCTGGTACACTCACCTGGAAGGACTACTTTTATGGTTTCTTCAGATCATCTGGTATATTAATTTCTTGGATCTTTCTCGATTACATGGCATACTCCCTTGCCAAGGATCTCTATACAATTTCAGCTGCCTGGCATACTCTCCTGCCAGGACTTCTTATGTGTTTCACAGTTGTTTGGTTATACCAAAATAGCATCTACTGTGAGGTGCTTGGTATGTTGTAAACTTGGCTCAGCTTAAACGTCTTCTCCACAATGGCATTTCATGCATCTGTATTTAATTGGAGTTTGTCTTTGTACTTTGCTTCGTCTCCATTCAAACATTCTTCTTATTCGGTGTTGAATTTGTACTTTGCCTTGACTGCATTCAAACAAACTCAGATGATTTTCTGCATCAGCAACTTTGTACCATTCTTACACTTGTTGGCGCACTTGTCAGGAAGCCCTGGGGCCCTAGCTGCTTCAGGCAGACTCCCTTGTTTCTTCCAGTGTCTAGGACTCTGCTTGCGCCCCTGCAGTATAGTTCCTTCACCCGCTTTCCACTTTGGTGTGCGCAGACGTTCTCCCAGCATTCTGCATGGCTCCGCGCTCACATGCCAGCTTTCCTTTTCAGCCCAGACGTGAGAACACTGGTTCTTTTAGTGGCCGTACGTAAAGGAGCTCCTGCACAGTTCCCAGCGTCTCCACGGCCCTTCTTGCTCATACGCGGCATTCCTCCCCCTTGTCCCGTCCTTCCAGCATCTTGTGTTTGTGAGCCTCAGCATGGGGTTTGGCGTCCTCTCTGGCACAGCTCGCTCAATAGTGCAGTTGCCATCTTTAAATGCCCAGCGCACTGAAAGATTGGAAAAACTAGTCTGCATGTGGTGCACCTGTCACTTTGCACAAACACCCTCATCCTCCTCATCTCAGTACCTGAGTGGTTACAGGAGTTGAAGTCTATGGATGTCATTATACTTTTCATTCTTTAATGGTTTTCCCCAGATGTTTCACATAAAGGCACACTAGAAACAAAAGGTGTTATGCGCGAGTTGTGGGTGTTTGAATCAAAAGTCAGGGCCTGACCAGAATAGTGTAAAGAATAGGTTTCTTGACTTCCTCTACAAGGGAGAACCGTTAGTTGACAATAGGGCATTAAGGTCTTGGGTGTCAGAGGATCTTCCTCATGAGAAAGGGGGGATACTGTGCCTCATTCAATGAAGTCGTGACATCTCCCCGGTAGTAGTCTCCTCCCATGTGATCCTCCCACATATAGCCGTCCCCAGGGTCAGGATCACATGGAGGCTGCCGCCCCCTGGCCAGATGGGAGGAGGTACCCGCAGGGGAATTTGTTATAACTCCATTGAATTAATCACAACTCTCAACACTAGAAACGTGTGGTAAAATCTGAAGTTGGCCACCAGGGGTGGAGCTTAGGAGACAAGTGTCTTTGGCTGGGGGCAATATGACCCAAAGAACACTGATAGGCTATAGAGGAGACGAGCAGTTTAAAGTAAAACTGCTTTCTTCTTACCAAGGATATCCAGCTTGACGGGGAATATTCATGAGCATGCGAATCCATGCAAAGCCCCATCCTGGAGAACTCTGGTGATGCTTTATCGAAGAAGAATGGGTCCTCAAACAGGAAGACTAACTCCAGTATTGGCAGTTAATCCTCTTTCTTTTCTTCTTTGCCTATTCTTCGACTGAGAAAGCCATTCCACAGCCTGTGTCTCAGGTGCCAGCCTTGAGGAATGGGAGCCCTCCAGAACTGATTTATCCAGAATAGAGTTTTGCTGAGGGCCAGAAACAACTTGCCACATGCTACTCGCTGCCTATGTGTGTGCACAGAAGACATAGCCCATACTCTTTGGTGAGATGGTTATTCCGGCAGAACTACACACACAAGTGAGGGTCCAAGAATAACAGTGCAGCTGTACTCCGTGCAGGGCTTAATAACAGATTTAGGAGACAGTGAAAAAACATCAATGACTGTTCCATGAAAAATGTTCATTGCTGCACTGATGAAAGATAACTGAAGATGGCGCTGCTGGCTCTAGGTATATGTATGGATGATATTACTTCCTGCGCAAACGAGTGTTAAGCAACTGTGATGGTTTCGCCCTCTGAGATGTAGGCATGGTAATATTTATTGGAAGTGACAGAAATAAAGTAATAATAGGCAGTACAATAGGATGGTGGAGACGAGAGATCTTGGATGGTTGTGGCAGCAATCTTGTAGAAGGGGTGAGTAGGGCAGCCAGGCAAATGGGCGAGACCCTAAGTCAATTGCCCTTTGCAATGCCCCCAGATAGGCTAGATACATTTCTGAAATAGGGCTATAGTGGCAGGTCTGTGGTTTATTTCCTGGACCCAATTGCATGTTTCGGTGCATCCCTGGTGGCTTCTTGGCTATGCTACAGGTATTGGCTCTGGAGGGAGAGGTTGAAGAATGTAAGCGCACAACGTGCTTTCCTTTTTAATCTTGGAAAAATCACAGGAAGCATTATTGCACATTTGGCCACTCAGAAGTAAGTAATATTACTTATTGATGTAAGAACATTAAATTAAAAATAAGCATTGAAGAAACTCAGTTTGCTTACCTGTGTTCACATTTTCCCGGGCACAACTGCAGATTGGGTCAGAACAGAGGAAGCCATTACCACAATGGCATCGAGAGGCAAGCCGGTAAGGAAACCATTGTTGTTTGCCCTCACCTCAGCCAAAGCTTCTAAGATCTGCTTTCTAAAAAAAAAAAAAATAGAGAAATTTATTTTGAAGTGCAACATTGCTCAACTCAATCTAAAAACATTTGCGGATTATTATGCACAGTTCATTGGTTAAAAAAGTCAGAGAGGGTCAGAATTCTTTAATGTGGAAGAATCAGTACCATCATTGAAAGAGCTAGAAACTGAAATGTACTTAATACATTGTTGAATTATGCAAAATAAACAAGCTACTGAAAATATTGACCTTTTGTGAAGCTCCCTAAATCTGAGGTTAATTACCCTTTTTCATATAATAAAACATTGGTCCCCAAAAAGCAGAATGACCTACTGTGTCTAGTGTGGTAGGTGATAATTCCTTTGATAACCAAAGATGAGAGTTAATCAAATGTAGGATCAGATGTGTAAACTATCTAATTTGCTTTTCATGGAAGTAGGCACCATTATGTGCATGACCATAGCCAAACGAGCTTTCATATGCAATACGTTTTTTTGTAGACTACTGTAAGCAAACCTAATTTTCAATGAATCATTTGAAATGTGCATGTGTTCATCATTTAGTTCCAGACAACACTGCAATAAATCTGTATGCCTGCCTTGAAATAATTATGCATTTTAAATTAAACCCTGATCAACAAAATATTTATGATTTCTTATGATGTTGTGTCTTTTTTGTATAATGACTGACACTCATATTCAGGAGTATATGATAATATGTATGATAATATGATATGGCATTTATAACGCACCCATACACAAGTGTTTCAGTAGAGTATAGTATTCGGCTTGGTGATGCCCATGCAGAAGTAACCTGAAATTGGTTGCAGTGGTTACACCTATTTGTTTAAAACTGGAATAACCAATAATCACACAGCTGTGTAGGTTTCACTATTTTAAGCTACTTGTTCTGCACATCATTGTTCTCTTTTGAAAGACTCTTGGATTTATAGATTCCTGGTGATCCTTTCCAATTGGCTAGGAATGGGGTTGTTCAAAATAATTCCAAATTACTCACCATAGTAACTACTGTACTCCTAGACCATTGTCCTCGTTTCCCCCATACTCATGGAATAGCCTGTCTCCAGGGGTGGGCCCAAAGATTGCTCAGCACAGCTTCAAAGAATGGAGGAATTTCACTTTAGAAAAAACAAAGTGTCTAAAACCAGCCCCAGGTCTACCTCCAAAAGTGCTTCCGCTGCCTCCACACATCAACCCGTTTCCTACTGAGCAGTAGACAGACTATGAATGGTACACTTTTCTTTTCAGGGGAGGGAGGGAGGGCCCGGTGACTGGGGAACTATGGAATAGGAGTACGGGAACCACTATGGTGACTAACCTTTACTCACTCCCTTTCCGCAATAGTCATTGCAGATACTCCAAGCTGGAGTCTGGCGAGATGATGGAGAGATCATGATGAAAACTAGTAAATGTGCAAACTAACCAAGCAGATTTTTAAGTAGTGTCTGGCATCTATTTCTTTGCGTTTACAAGTTAGTGGTGTGCAGATTGCATGCATGGTAGCCCGGATAGCTGCTCTGCAAACGATATCCAATTTGTTACTGTTGCTCTAACAGAATAAGCGCCCAAACCTTTAAGGGCTGGAATGACCCTATGGATAAGCACACTGTGATACAAAAACAATGCATCTGAAGACAGTATTCCCCCCTTTTCCCCGCCACCATTTCATCACATTTGTATATGGGACATTTCCTGCATTTTAGCGGGGTATTTGGGGGCAGGAAGAGGGTAAAATAGGGGAAGTGAGGTGTGAAGGTTAGTAGTACAGCGGTAAGGGGGGGCTGGAACCGCAGTGGTAAAATGTAGCAAACTGTCCCACACAGTGAGTTGTCAAACATCCTCTCAAAGTGTAGGTTTTGGAAGCTTCATGGCCTGCGTAAGATCTCCAGCCCCTCCCCAGTACAAAAAAGGTTGTTCAATTTCCTACTAGATTTCACTATAGAAAGACAGAAGTGGAAGCCTCTTCAGACATCAAGACCAAAGTAATCTGCCAGCCTCAGATGGTGTGGTAGTAGCCCATGTCTTTGTGGATGCAAATAAACAAGAAAACAAAATAGCACATGCTCATAAAATACGGTTTTATCCTGGAACAGGCTGGCACCATTCAGGATAGAAGTGAAGGAACACGTTACATACCTGCAACTCTTGTTCTCCAGCATGGGTCTTGCATGGGTTCACATGCTCATGAATATTCCCAGTCGTCAGGCTTGGAATCTTCAGTAAAAAGAAAGCAGTTTCGCTTTAAACTAAAAACTGCTTGTCTCTTCTATAACCTTTCAGTGTCCTTTGGGTCATACTGCCCCGCCCCTGGCCAATGACACTCGTACTCCGAAACTCCACCCCTGGTGGCCATCTTCATATTTGGTAGAGCATATAAAGTGGAAGTATGAAACAAGAAGAGCTAGAGAGGGGAAGGACAGAGGATTCGCAAGTAAATCCATGCATGACCCATGCTGGAGTACAAAGATCTGTTGCTCCTTGAGTCAGACTAAACAACCACCAACAAAGAGCTTGACGTAATGCCTGATTGAGTGTGATTTTGTCTGTGCATGTGCCTGTGACCTGCTGCCACCTGGCGTTTAGCAATTACAGGAGGGACTGTATCTGGAGCCTGCAAAAGGAAACAAGATGGATGCGGGAGGACGCCATACCCAACAGGGATTTGATGGACCGGACTGTTGCAATGGACGCTGCCTGAACTTTTGGAACTTCGGGTACTTGATTAGGCATTGTAAGCCTAGATCAGTCGACCCCCTACTGACTACTTCCTTACCAGAAATTATCTGGAGTACACTATGTTGAAGAATGTCCAGCACCCATTTGTCCGTGACAATCTTTTACTGTTCGACAAAGTTCAATAACCGGCCTCCCAGCAATCGTACCGTGAGGAAATCAGAAAAACTATCAGGGAAACCAAATCAAAACAGGTAAATACCAGCAGAATTGCAGAAAATTAATGTTTAAAATTATAATAATGAATGGTCTTAATATTGTAGAGTTCTTTAGTTACAAAGACATTATTATTCTGTATACTATAGGAGAAAATACAGATGCCATCTTTCATGATAGAAAGAAAAGTCCTATACCAGTTGCATAACATTTTGAAGCATACCAAGGGCAAAACTAGTGAGTATGCTCAATATACATTTCTGATCATATATGGATGTGAGGAAAAAACAATAATCTAAGATGTAAATATTAGGCAGAAACCTGTGCAGTTCCCTTAGGGACCACTGCAAAAGATAGGACTACAGGTGTTTGGCAGTAAACCCACTTGGTAGCAGTCTGTACCACACAGATTCACTTGGTAGCTGTGGCTGAGCAGTCAGACTTCCCTCAAGAAGAGTTAGGCAGTATGTAGAGTATACACAATAGGTACAGAGATACAGTAGCACAAGCAAACACTGACCAGAGCTTTGGTGTAAAAGTATATAATTATTTATTTAAAAACACACTTGTAAATTACACTAGCACAAAAGAGGTAAGTAAATTCAGCACACAATCGCTATTATATATATATACAACCCTAATTACTTATTAGGCAAGTCTTAGTGAGAAACACCACTTATTTTCAGACAGAGGTGTGCGCTTAACATAAGATGGCACTCTAATAAGTTATAAAAAAGGGAGGGGAAAAGGCAGAGTTATGGAAGCACACAAGTTTAAATACTTTTAAAAGAACCACAGTAAGGCAGGATAGGCAGAGTTCTACTGGAGAGCAAGGAAGTCAATTGCAAGGCCCACTCTTGGAGAGAGCAAGCAGAAGGGGTCCAGGTTCACACAGTGGGGTTATGCCCAAAGAGTCTTGTAGATAGTTCGCACAAAAAGGATGAAATTAAAGTCAGGAAAAGTTAGCTAGGTTGCAAGGCGGCCACGAGATGCTCCAGGAAGGTGAAAAGAAGGCAAAACTGGTTATCCCCACCAGTCAAAGGAAGAAGACTCTCCGGACTGGAGATCTCCCTCCTCGGATTCTTAGGTCCTGTGGCGACTTCTGAAGTTCCAGTCCCCAAAGCCCTGCTTTTATGCAGCACACCCCCATTCACTCAGCCTAGCTGTCAATCAAACATGCTAAGTGGTGAGCCGGCCGGCTCACCACTTGGGCCTATCACACAAGAGTGCGACTTGAGTTACCAAGGTAACTCAGTCCAGGGTGCCTAAACCCCCTCCCACACCCCCTGTGGTACCCAGACAGAGTGGCACCACTTTTGGAGGCTTCTGTGGAGAAGCCCGCCAAAAAGTGGAACAAAGGGCTCGACTTGGGTTGGAGTCACAGAAGAGAACACAAACGCCATTTTAGAATCGAGTTCTGGCAAAAAATACCAACCGGTGAATTAATATTAAATAAATAAACCGGCGGTATGTGCGAGGCTATAAGAATTAAATAATTAAAGTTGGTAGCCTCGAACAATGGGAAAATCCCATAGAGATATATTTGCGGTCGAATATAAAAAGTAGTATCCACTGCCACCAGCCAAAACTCGATCAGGGGGGACGGAGACGTGCCCCCTCGAACAACAGACCCAGGGGCACTCAAATTGCCCCGACCAGTACGTCCACAATATGATGGTTTGTACTGGTTTCTGTTCATAATTTGGGACTAGTAAAGCCAATGGTGACTTTACATGCCCTGGGAGACAGTAGTCAGTCCCAGGGTATAGAGTCTATGTTGGGGGGTCGCTACGACACCCCTGTGTTACGGCACGGAGGGTGCTGTGTGACCCACATCAAAAACACATGAGACCCTATGGAGTAAAAGACCCCATAGCCCATAAAACACATGGAAAGATAAAGGAACACCTCAAATCATGTCTAAGAGTGGGAGTAAACGAGTCTCACTCTTAGCAGGATAATAAAATAAACCCCAACAATCCAGCAGAGCTGCTGGGGGACTCACTAGGTTTGGGAAATTAGCCTTTACAGAGAATTCTCCCTAACAGTAAATATTTTGTTTGTCCTAGGTTCTGCATAAATTAATTCACGTAGTAAACCTCCTGATGAACCGTCTGCTTCAAAGACGGGGAAACACGTGTCGAGGAGCCAAATATGAAAGGAGCTAAATATGAGGAGTCAATCTTAAAGTAATCTGAGTCTGCCGTCAAATATACAGAGATAAATATAAGGGATACACACAACATCCTTGGAAATTGAATGAATAGAATTCAATCAAAAAAATATATAAAATACGTAAGAGGGGCGCCAAATACAAGTATTAATTTCAAACCATTCAAAAATTGAATGAAGTGAATTCAATAAAGTACACCCAAAGCAAGAATACAATGTAAAGAAGGATTTCTGAAATATGTTATTTTGAAAAACTAAGTATCATCTAACCAACTAGAGGAGTCAATACTATCTACACAGACATGAACGCTGATTACAATAAAGTAATTCTGAGAAAAAGAATAACAATGACATTTCGTTTATGAAAAAAATCTTAAATTCGCGCCTTGATACACTTGTATATAGGCAGGTTATAAATGCCATATCATATCATATCAAATTTGGTGCAACATAACTGGATCCTAATGTTTTGTTTAGAAGTATGAAACAAGAAGAGAGGGGAAGGATGGAGGGTTTGCAAGTAAATCCATGCACGACCCATGCTGGAGTACAAGGATATGTAGCTCCTTGAGTCAGATGAAACGACACCAACAAAGAGCTTGACGTAATGCTTGATTGAGGGTGATTTTGTCTGTCCATGTGCCTTTGACCTGCTGCCACCTGGCGTCTAGAAATTCCAGGAGGGAATGCATCTGGAGCCTTCAAAAGGAAACCAGATGGATGCAGGAGGACACCATGCCAAACAGGGAGTTGATGGACCGGACTTTTGCAATGCACACTGCCTGAACCTTTTGGAACTTCGGGTACTTGATTAGGCATCCTTATCAGAAATTATCAGGAGTACACTATGGAGCCGCTGAGGGACTGGTTCTATTGCCCCTTTTCATAATATGACCTGAACCTCCTGTAGTAGTTGGCCCATATGCAGTTCTTGACTCGCTTTAAGAGGAATGCTGGGGAACCAGTTTTGAAATTCCAAAGCATGTCTTTGCTGAAGAATGTCCAGCACACATTTGTCCATGGCGATCTTTCTCCACTGTTCGACAAAGTTCAATAAGGAACAAGTTACTTACCTGTAACTGTTGTTCTCCAGCATGGGTCTGGCATGGATTCACATGCTCATGAATATTCCCCGTCGTCAGGCTGGGAATCCTCGGTAAAGAAAAAAACAGTATCAGTTTCGTTTCTGATCTGTCTTTCGTAGTAGTAACCAATCACTGATCTCTGCGTCATACTGACCACAGCCAATGACTGCCCTCTACCTAAGCCCCGCCTCTGGCAGCCATCTTCAGATTTGGAAGCACGTGAAGTGGCAGTATGACCAAGTGAAGAGCCGCAGAGGGGTAGGCGGGAGGGTTCGCATGTGAATCCATGCCAGACCCATGCTGGAGAACAACAGTTACAGGTAAGTAACTTGTTCCTTCTCCAGCATGGGGTCTGGCATGGATTCACATGCTCATGAATAAAGAATACATAGCAGTACACACATGCACAACCACGGGAGGTGGCAAAGGCTCAACATTAAGCATTACATCAAACTCAACATTAAGCATCTTACCTCCTCACCAGGCTCACCTCAGGCGAACAGGTTGCGCAGCACTGCTTGGCCGACCCTGGACTCCTCCCTGGAATCCCGGTCGACGCAGTAGAATTTCATGAAGGTGTGCGTCGACCTCCACGTAGCAGCCCTGCATATGTCCAGCAGGGGTACACCAGAAAGGAACACCGTGGTAGCTACGATCGCTCTGGTGGAATGGGCTCTCGGACGGCCAGGCAGCGGTCGGTTTGCCAACCGATGACAGTACATGATACAGCCGGAGAGCCATCTGGAAATGGAAGCCTTTGAGAGAGCCTTCCCCTGATTGACAGGTCCAAAGTCCACAAAGAGTTGTGACGTCTTCCGAAAACCCTTCGTGCGGTCCACGTAGAACTTCAGCACTCTAGCCACATCCAGCGAGTGCAAAGTCCTCTCAGCCGGCGACGAAGGCGACGGGAAGAACACAGGCAACACCAAGGGTTCGTTGAGATGGAAGTCCGACGGTACCTTGGGCATGAAGGAGGGGTGCGTCCTGAGCACTACCCTCGTGTCGTGAAAAGTCAAGTACGGGGCCTTGCAGGAAAGGGCCTGGATCTCTCCCACTCGTCGTGCGGAGGTGATGGCCACAAGAAACGCTGTTTTCCACGACAGAAATTTCAACGGAGCCGAGTGCAGAGGCTCGAACGGAGGTCCCATGAGCTTGGTCAGCACCACGTTGAGCTCCCACGCCGGGGCCGGAGCCTTCACCGGCGGGAACGATCTGAACAGTCCCTTCATGAACTCTTTCGCCAGACGATGAGACCACAAGGACGTCCGCCCCGTGGTTCTGGTGTTTCGGGAGATCGCAGCAAGATGAATCTTGATGGACGCGTGTGCCAGTCCAGCTTTGGCCAGCGTCAGCAGGTACGGCAGTACTTGGGGGGCCGTAATCCGTAGAGGGTTAATCTTCTGTGCGTGGCACCAGACCGAGAACCTCTTCCATTTGTGTCCGTAGCATTTAAGAGTCGAGGACGCCCTGGCCTTTGCAAGAACCTCTCTGCAGTCGGCCGGTATGTCGTATCCTCCAAACTCTAGCGCTGCAGGAGCCAGGCCTGCAAGTTCAGCGATTTCGGGTTGTGGTGGAGGATGGCGCCTCCTTCTCTGGAGAGTAGATCCGTGTCCACCGGCAGCTTGATTGGCGGGGACGCTGACAAGTCCAGAAGGTCCGGGAACCATATCTGCCTCGGCCACGCAGGTGCGACGAGGATCATCCTGCACCGTGACCTCTTGAGCTGGTTGACGAGCCGGATCAGCAGTGGCAAAGGAGGGAACGCGTAGAGGAACAGGCCCTCCCAGGGGAACGAGAAAGCATCGCCCATGCTCCTCGCCTGGGGAAACCTGCTGGCGAACCTCCGGCACTTGGAGTTCGTCGCCGCCGCGAACAGATCGATCTGGGGTGTGCCCCACCGTCGGAAGAGGCGGTCTACTAGATCCTGTCGTAGTTCCCAATCGTGGCACGAGTGCAGCTCTCTGCTGAGCGAGTCGGCGATGGCGTTTTTTATTCCTGCCAGATGAAACGGCACCAGAAACATCCCTTGGGCGACGGCCCAATGCCACAGATCCTGCGCCTCCTTGGACAGGGCTGGGGATCTGGTACCGCCCTGGTTCCTGATGTAGAACATGGTGGTGGTGTTGTCGGTGAAGATCCTCACCACCTTGCCCTTGAGAGACAGAAGAAAGGACCTGAGGGCCCAAAACACTGCACGGAGCTCCAGGACGTTGATATGGAGGGACTTCTCCGTCGGAAGCCAAAGGCCTCTCGTGTGCAGATTTTCGGTGTGCGCTCCTCACCCTTCCAGGGAGGCATCCGTGGTCACTGTCTTCTGGTGGCCCGGGGTCTGGAAGTCCATGCCCGCCATCAGGGGCGCGCGGGTGCCCCACCACCGGATTGCTCGTCGGAAGCTCTCGTCCAGTGTGATCCTGTCCTCGAAGCTGCCCGTCTGAATCCAGCGAGCGTACAGGAACTCCTGTAACGGGCGCATCCGAAGCCTGCACAGGCGGATGAGATAAATGCAAGAAGACATCATTCCGAGGAGGGATTTGATGGACCTCACCCTGGCCGCGTTCGCAACCAGCATCCGCTGCACCTTGCCCAAGATGGCCCTCGTCCTTTCCTCCGACGGAGAGGCCAGAAGCACCACTGTGTCGAGTTTCGCTCCCAGAAACAGCGCGTCTTGCGCGGGCACCAGGTGGGACTTGGCGTAGTTTATGGAGAATCCCAGGTCCGTGAGTAGTTGGTCGGTCCTCGCCGTGTGCTCCGTGGCGAGTTCCCTTGTCTTTGCTCGGATGAGCCAGTCGTCCAGGTAGGGGTAGACGTGGATCCCCTCCAGGCGCAGCCGCGCCGCCACCGGTGCTAGGCACTTGGTGAACACCGTGGGTGCCGACCTCAATCCGAAGGGAAGGGCTCTGAACTGGTAGTGACGCCCTTGGACCACGAATCTGAGAAACTTTTGGTGTCCCTTTAGAATGGGGATATGGAAGTAAGCATCCTCCAAATCCAACGACGACAGGAAATCGCCCTCCTCCAGCTGACCCAGGACGTGCTGGAGGGTGACCATCCAGAACTTCTGTGCCTTGATGAATTTGTTCAGTCGTCGTACATCCAGGATGGGACACCATCCTCCCGTCTTCTTCTTCACGAGGAAGTATCTTGAGTAAACTCCGGAGCCCCGAAGCCTCTTTGGGACGAGCTCGATGGCGCCTTTCTTGAGCATCGCCTTTACCTCCAAGAGAAGTTGAGGGACGTGATGTTCTTTCCTGGCCACGGGGGGGTCGCGCGGGGACTTCTTCAGAAACTCTAGCGCGTGACCCTGGGCCAGGGCGTCCAGCACCCATCGGTCGGTGGAGATGGATTCCCACACGCTGACGAAGCTCGCCAGCCGGCCTCCCACCGGGGTGCTTCGGTGGGGGCCCGACCCCACGGCCAGTTCAGTCCTGCTTCGACTAGGCTTTGCCGCCTTGTCCTCCCTGGCGACGACGGCGGGGTCTGCCCGACTTGCCTCGTCCCCTGTAGGCTTCCTGTGACGACGAACGGGCCGCTAGACGATAGGTGGAAAATCCGCTGCCGGAACCTTTGGAGGCACCCCGCTTGCCTCCGCCGCTCCGAAAGGGTGGCCGTCGTTGCTGGATAACACCAAGAGCCCGGGCCGTCTCCGTGTTCGTCTTGATGGCTTGTAGGGAATCGTCCACTGTTTTCTCAAACAGGTTGCTCCTGTCGAACGGCATATCCAAGACCCTGGTCTGCACGTCCTGCCGGAAGTCCGTTGCCTTGAGCCATCCACGCCGTCTAAGGCACACGCCGTTGCCCAACTGGCAAAATCCTGTGTCAGCGATGTCCGTCGCTATCGTAATGGCGTGGTCCGACGCCACTTCTCCTTCCTGAAAGATCTCTAGGGTCTCTGCCCTCTTGTCATCTGGTAGGAAGTCCAGCAGGGGGGCGATTTTGTACCACAACTCCCCGTCGTAGCGGGATACGATAGCCAAGGAGTTGGCAGCCTTAATCGTCGTCGTAATGGCGTGGTCCGACGCAACTTCTCCTTCCTGAAAGATCTCTAGGGCCTCTGTCCTCTTGTCGCCTGGTAGGAAGTCCAGCTGGGGGGCGATTTTGTACCACAACTCCCCGTCGTAGCGGGCTACGATAGCCAAGGCATTGGCAGCCTTAATCGTCGTCGCTGCCGATGAGATGACTCTGCGTCCCATTGTGTCCAATTTCTTTCCCTGGCCGTCCGGCGGGGAGGTTGACGTAGAGGCCGAGGCCCCCCCCCGCTTTCTTCCTGGCCGTCGCGGAGACGACCGAGTCCGGGGTCGGCTGTGCCCGAAGGCACAAGGGGGCCGTGTCCGGGACCCGGTACTTCTTCTCGTACCGATCCCTTCTCGCAGGCATTGTGGATGGGTTCTTGAGGAGGGCGAGACCCTCATCCCAGATATCGTCCAGTAGAGGTACAGTGAGGACCGTCTTCCTCTTGGTCTCGCGCCGTTGATAAAGGAAACCTTCCTTCTTCTCTTCCGGGCAGAGCTGGAAAAGCTCGGATGCCCTGGCGATCATGGCATGAAACGATCCAATCTTGTCGGGCGGGGAAGCCCGGGGAGGAGGTGACGACGGGAGATCCTCGTCGTAAACCTCGTCGTCTGTACCCGTCGCGGCCGTAACCGTCCCCGTATCATCCCCACGGGTCGTGGACGGGGAGGAGGGCTGAGCAGGGCGCGATGGTTGAAAAGGAGGTGGAGGATGAATCCTCCTTCTCTTAGAAGGAGGGCTCCCAGAAGGGCCTGGCTCCGGGTCCCCCGTCGGGAGCGGTTCCTCCGTTGGTGGTAACGGCAATTTGGTCCTTATCTCCGAGCATAAGGACTGTATAGGCAACAAAATGGCTGCCGAGTTGTCTTGTGGCACTGGTTGAGGGGATTCCGACGGGCGGTCAGGAGCCCCGTCGGCACCCTCGACATTATCGTCGTCTCCGACGTCGGGGTCCCTCCCGACGGGCTGGTCTTCTTCCACGCCAACGCCGTGGCTTAAGACTTCGATCAGCTCCTCTTCAGAGGTTGAGGCCGAATCCACGACTACCTCCTGCCCCCCCTTTTTCTTCTCCGTCAGAGGTTTCACGGGGGTCCTGTCTATGGGCATGAAAGAGGACTCCCTCCGCGGTGGCAGGGAGACTCTGGGCCCTGAGGTCGCCACACTGGTGTAGCCTCCACAGGCTGAGCCAGGGCCGCAGCGACTGTCTCGATAGAGGCCTTGGCCGGGTGGATCAAGGCTTTCACCACCTTAGGTGCGCTCACCGCCTTCTCCTTGGGGGGAGGGTCACCGCCTCGCTCCCCCTCCGATGGGGCCTTCGAGCTCGACCGGGGTCTCTCCAGGAGCTTGGCCGGGTGCTCGGCCTTCCTCTTATCCAAGCCAGAGCGTTGGCTCGTGGTTGATGGCGCCGGCGAGGATGCACCCTGCCTGGCACCCGTAGAGCACGACCGTTCGGCGCTCCCAGTGCCAGCAGACTTGCGGTGCTTGGCCTTCTGTTGGGCCCCCGTCGTCGGGGCGCCCTCAAAGGTCTTAGAAGACCGCTCGGACTTCTTCTTTTTCTCGCCAGACGGGCTCTTCCCTTCCAGCCAGTTGGCGAGACGCAGATGGCGGTCCTTCATGGTCCGCTCCGACATATTGCCGCAAAACGCACAGTCCTTCTCCACGTGCGTCTTGTCCTCATGCAGGCAGTAGAGGCAAAGGGAGTGTTCATCCTCCTTAAAGACATTCTGAAGCTGGAATCCAGGGCAGACCCTGAACAGCTTTCCGGGCGTCGAGCTTCCCTTCTCCTGAGCCATGTCCGAGATGGGCCTGAGAAACTTCTGGAGTCCTCCAAAAGCGTGGCTCGACGAAATCTTCACCCTTGAGGGGCGTAGAAGAATCCGACACGGGTCCCCGTTGATCGGATAGAGAAACGGTGGAGCTTGAGGCTCTTGACACAAAAAGAGAAAATTCTCCTGCGAAAAAAGCACTAAAGCTCCAGAGCAATAGCACGAGGATCCCAACACTTGAACGTGCGGTAAAAATCTGAAGATGGCTGCCAGAGGTGGGGCTTAGGGAGATGGCAGTCATTGGCTGTGGTGAGTATGACGCAAAGAACAGTGATTGGTTACTACTATGAAAGACAGATCAGAAACAAAACTGATACTGATTTTTCTTTACCATGGATTCCCAGCCTGACGACGGGGAATATTCATGAGCATGTGAATCCATGCCAGACCCAATGCTGGAGAAAGGTAAAAATACCCAGTGTAGATTCACCACAGGAAACTGTTCCATCTTCATCAATACATGAGTTGAACGCTGGCCCTTAAGAGGTCAAACAGACACAGCTATGAACGCCAAACTTAAGAGGACACTTTTATGTAACCTACAATTAAAAAAGTCACAAATGCCTATAATAAATGACACAAACTCCTATGACTTTGTAATGGACCAGAGAAACTTCCTCATAACTAATATCCGGAAAACCAAAGAAAAAGAGACTAAAGAAGCCTTGCGCAACAAGGTTCTTGCTTGGATGCTTCAGAGACCAGGTCCAGGTGTGATCAGACTCACTGATTTAATGATTATCCGGAGGATGGACCTGAACGATTGGTGCTCGCAACCAGACATTGACTGTATTTTAGTGGGCTTAGCACCTTACCTGTCTTTCTCAGACGATGCAAATATTTGTCTAAGGGGTCATTGAACTGCAATCTGATTCTTTGAATTTAGATACCTCAGGGAGTTTTTCCTGTGTTCTTGTTTTTTTCTCATCACTGCTAACATGGTGCCTGTGTATGTCCAATATTCGATCTGTGGTTACCAGTGGCTGGTGATTGTTATGCCTTAACCCATCCTGGTTTTATTTTGACACAGGTTCTTATATTTATTTATGTTCTTCGTTATGTCTGCGCCCCCACGCCTTCGGATTATTAGGTGCGCTATATAAATGTAATAAAGTAAAGTAAAAGTTGGTAGAAGATATGATTGTTGTCATAGGGAACCTTGAATATTCATCTATTGTTACAAGTATATATAGTCCTCCTTGCATTGGGCAATAAAAGTGCATAACCGAGACCAGTAGGGGTCACGGACCAAGAGGACGGCATAGGCTGTAGCTGCGTCGCACCCCTCTCTATGAAGATAAATTAGAACATGTGCATCTTCCCCAAAACAGAAAAAATAGAACGAGAAGGGTGATCACCACTCATACTCAAGTGGTACAATGGGGAAAAAGCTTGAAACAATGCAGCAGAGAAGCAGTTATGTGGCAGAGATAAGCGAGCGAGAGTCCCGCTTGTAGAAACAGGTGTCGGTCCTTGCCCCACAAGTGCTAGAGAGACGGGCAAGTGCTAACCAAGATGGACACAGAAGAATCCAGGCCATACCAAGCTGGGTCAGAGAAGGAGGGATAAGGAAAGCTGCAGAGCACCGAACAAGTGGTTCCTAAACCACCGCTCAGTGGCAGAGGAAAGTAGGAAGTGGCACTTGGAGCCTGATATAGGGAGCCCCAGACATTTTCTCTCAATTGGATCTATCAGCAGCTTTTGACCTGGTAGATCACCAAACACTTACCACCCACATCACTCAGGCAGCGCATTTCTCTAAACAAGCAGCATCCTGGATCACATCCTTCCTCGAAGGAAGAGCCATGAAGGTCTAGTCCGACACAGCTAACGCAGATCCTACCACCATAAACTGCTGTGTCCCCCAAGGATCATGTACAGCTCCCACCCTCCATAACCTCTTCACAAAACACCTTTTTGACCTACTTGACTCCATGGGTGTTGCATATACAAACAATGCAGACGACACTCAAGTACGCATACCTCTATCTGGAATCTATAACCAAGACGCTGCTGCCCTTCACAACATCTATGCTACTATCCAAGCATGGATAGCTTTCAATGGCCTCTGTCTTAACGGGGATAAGACTGAAATTCTCATCATTGGGCAGAAAAACAATGACGAAGCTCAGCCCCCAATACACCAACTTCAACATAGACAACTCAACCATCTCTGTTTCATCCTCCGTCAAGACACTAGGTGTTCACGTTGACACTAATCTATCGATGAACAAACAAGTCGGCGCCATAGCCTCTGCATTAGCGTACAGCAGCAAACTCATCAATGCCATTAAACCCTACCTATCTGCCTCTAACCGATTAGCCATAGCTAGAGCAACTATAGGTGCTAAACACGATTATTGCATCGCCCTCTTAGCAGGCACCTCCGCCAAGAACATTAACAGACTGCAAACCACACAAAACAATGCCCTCAGAGCCGCTATGAACATCCCTAGAAGAGACCATATATCACATGCCAGACGTACAGCACGGTGGCTTCAGGTCAAAGACCGAATTACTCCGAAAATCCTCACCATCACACACAGATGCATCAACAACACTGCTCCCACATGCCTATATGAAGCAATATCAAGGATCACTTCCACACTTCCAACCGGGGCTCAGTACACCAACCAACTACACTTACCACGCATCAAGAGAGCCACAGCTGGAGGTCTAGGCTTCTCCTATATTGCACTGAAAATCGAACTCACTCCCTGCCACCCTTAGAGCTGAAACTTCCATCTCTGTCTTAGGCAAAGACCTCAAGACCACCTTCCTCAACTAGCAGTGTGACCCTCTCCTCTGCTTCTATCATGTATATTGTAATATAAACAGAACTGCAATATAACTATATTGTAACCTTGTATATATACTTTGCATTTCTATGTAACTAAGCTTTGTACTGCAACAAGTGCCACGATGTCCTCGGGCTGATGTGCGCTATATAAATACGAATAAAACAAAACCCGCAGCCGGAGCCATAAACTCTTGGATAAGCAAGAATCAGCGAGGGGGAACTGTTTGTACAGCAGAAGGGGAATAACAATGACCCAGCAAGACACCAGACAGGGTAATTGGTAAAAGACGGGATTGGGCTCACACAACTGAGGCAGAGCAAGAGGGGCGCAGTAGACTACAAACACCATTGAGTGAATCCGGCCCCATCGTACAGCAGAGAAGAAAGGTGGGGTGAGCAGTCGGGTGATGCCGCATTTCCTAAACCGTTTGAGATTCAGGAACAAGAACTAACGTTGTTTGGAGTGCAGAGGACGAGATACGTACTTTTAAGCACATCAGTTTGTGCAATCAGTGCAGCTGTGCGAGGCTGCCCAGGGGTTGCTTTCCTTCAGTTTCACGTCAGCGTGGGTAATACGCACTGATGTGGAACTGATTGTAATTTGAGGCGCTGCAGCTGTTAGGTCTGATTTTCTAAACTTTTACCTGGTGGACAGATGTATAGAAGGCTAAACTATATTGTGACGGGAACAACTCTATGAAGCTGTAGCCAAATCAGTTTAGGTAGCAGTGACAGGCGGTCTAGCCTAAGTTCTTCAGAGGGGGTGAGCGTGTAAAGGGTCCATAATGAGGTCACACAACGGGAATCACCACAGATTACACAAACAGGATGGATAAAAATACAGTTATTTAATTATGGCCAAAACACACTATAGAAAAATGACTACAAGCAGGTTGTCAGGATTCGTCCGTGGCGATTATGGACGAGGTGGCGCCGCCATTGATAAGGCCATTACGCTGATACAGACGTCTGTATCAGCGTTCTAGTTTATTTTCAAGATGGCCGCCACGGTATATAAACATTCACTGCCGAAGGCTCCGAGCGTTGCAACCGTTCTGCTGACGGTACGCTCGCTTATGTTTATTGTCTTCTCTTTGCATTCCCTTCTGCTGCTGCTTGTTTCCTCCTTCTCTTGCGCTAGCCGCCCTTGCCCTCTGCGCTTTTCCATTAATTTCCTTTTCTCAACTGGCTCCCTCCGTGGCGTAAGGTGGATTGTTACATCAAAGGACGTTCCGCTCCAGTTTCTACGATCCTCCTTGGTTATCGCTTCCACTGACACAAACTTCTGCAACTACAGGGTTTTTTGCCGCAAGGCTTTTTCCCTGATATACGAGGGGTTGGCTCCCCGGAGAGCCCCTTTTCCTCTGTGTTACATTCACTGAGGCAGGGTGGCTTCCGGGGGAGTCCGTCCATACCTTCATGATCTAAAGGGAAAGAAAAAGAGAACTGGTGGGAAAGGAAGGAAGAAGGACCTGGAGGAGCTCTCTGACGACCCTTTAACGGACCCATGTGAGGAGGGGTCTTCGGAAGGGGATCTTAGTCTTATCGATAACAGTTTGCAACGCCAAAGAA
Source organism: Ambystoma mexicanum (assembly GCF_040938575.1). Classification (NCBI taxonomy): domain Eukaryota; kingdom Metazoa; phylum Chordata; class Amphibia; order Caudata; family Ambystomatidae; genus Ambystoma; species Ambystoma mexicanum. Next base: position 869,710,421 of record NC_090931.1, read on the forward strand.
CCCCTATGGCTGTCATGATGCCTACCTCCAAGGAGCCAGGTCCAACCCAGCAACCCCAGAGGCAGGCATCATTTCCCCCAGGGGAGTGCCAGCGGGCCCAAGCTGGGGCCCTTTGGACGCAGTCCTGGCGCCTTAGGCGCCAGGCTCATGTTAGACCCCTGTCCTGGCGCCTTATGCGCCAGGCTCATAAAGCTAGACATGTGTTCAAGTGTTTTAATGTGCACTTACCTGATGCAGACCATGCTGCTACATGCAGGCCCTCTTGAGGCATGAATGGAACTACTTTACCTGTGGGACTACTTTCCACCCGGGTGTGGTCGGGGAAGGATACATACCTGATCGGTGGAAGGATACACACTTGGAACTTCTACCAAAGCTATTTAAACCACACCCGATCAGCAACTCACGCTTTGCGTTGTTCTGCTCCTCGCAGCTGGACGCTCACCGTGTCAGCTCCTGCATCTGGACCTCAGCCACGCCTGTCAGTATCCTGGGTCACCTGCAAAGGGAGACAAAAGACCTTACCTGCTAAATCAGCACCACCGAGACATCACACCGACGAACCTGAAAAGGAAGACATCATTTTTAAAAGCATTTCGCTACGATCGCTGCAGCGCTGCATTTCTCTCACCTCTCTTTCTCTTCAGTAAAGGAATAAGAAAAGCTCAGTTTCCTTCTAAGACTTACCTGTTGGGTCATTCCCATTTCATTTCGGGTCTTGCCGCTTCCAGGCATTTTCCGGACCCCGGCCCCTATTGGGAAAAAAGACAAAGACATTGAATGAGCGAATGCAAAGACATTACCCGAGCGCTCATCCAGAACTTACCTGTCATTTACTGGAACTGCACGTTTCACTTCGGGTCGGCGCCATATCTCCGGCATTCCGAACCCCGGCCCCTAAGGGGAAAAAGACATAAGCATTAGCGCTTGCTACAACAAGACAATGAACATTATTTTTAAGCTTGGACTTTTGAACTTGCAGCAGAACTTTTACAGCGCCTTATCTGAATAGTCAAGCTTACCTGAACTCCCATCAATCCTCAATCCAGTGAAGTAACTGGGTTTCAACGTGCCCCTGCATCAGAAGCAGGATGGAGAGCTCATCCTTCCTGACCCTAAGGTGAGACTTCACGGGGAATCGTGGAAGGGTATCGTGGAGGGTTGGAAGAGAGTGGGAGGCTTGAGCATAACTCAGTCAGTAGGTAATACTCCCTTTTCACGCACAGGGGAATATTCCTGCGAGCCAGAGAAGCCAGAGTAGAGGGGCCCTTCCTGTCCATCTTCAGAGTCCTGCGCTTCACCATTGAAGAAGCATCAGCACTCGAAGCCAGACCTGCGTCTCCGTGGGAATCAGGTGAGCGTTACAATGGCGTCACTAGAGCAATATCAGGAGCTAGTAGCGGCCATACAAGGAATAACCAACGAAATGCAGGCATTACGAGCCGAAAATAATATGCTTAAGCAACAGGTGGCAAATCGGGATGAGAACAGAGGAGAACTCCCACCCCTCTACCATTTACTTTTGGAAAATACAGTGGAGAACCACAGAAGCTCAAAGAATTCCTAGAAGTTTGCCTTGTGTATTTCAAGTTTCGACCCAGAACCTATGAGACTGATAAGGCAAAGGTTGGGTTTTTGGTTTCCAATCTAGGGGGCAATGCCTTGGCCTGGACTACCCCTTTAATTGTGCAAGCTGATCCTACAGTGAATGACTATGCAATCTTCGTGCAGAATCTCAAGGACCGTTTTGAAAGGCCAGAAGTAAGATATACAGCTTGTGAAGCATTGGTAGATATCAAACAAGGTACTCAGAATGTACAATCATATGCGGCCAATTTCACCAGATTGGCAGTGGAGGCAGGATGGCCAGACTCAGCCCAACAGACGTTGTTTAGGAGAGGACTGCACGAGGATCTCAAGGATGAGCTCGCCAGAGTGGCTAGACCGGCTACTTTTCAAGAATTGGTTACCCTAACTTTACAGTTGGAATACCGAATGTCAGAAAGAAGGCAGGAAAGACGCAGGAATCGAACACTACAACCTTCAATGATACCAGCTCCCTCCGTCCTGGAAAAAGAAGAAAGGGATGAACCGATGCAAATCAGGACTGCACGAGGTCCGCTCACCCCTGCTGAAAGAAGCTGACGCAGAGAACTAAGATTGTGCATGTATTGTGGCTCATCTTCTCATCTCCTGCGTGATTGCCCAGAAGTCCCTCCACCGGCGGAAGGGAAACGAATCGCCCCGACCCTAACCAGGGACAAGGCCAGGGAAATAAAAATAGATCCCGGCAGACAGAGGCAACCATCTAAAGCACCCTGGGATTGCCGACTCATGGTGTTGGACATCAGCATACATATCACTCCATCATCCTATGGTTGATTGTGGAGCAGCGGGTAATTTTATAGATGAGACCTGGACCAAAGAAAGAGGTATACCCACTATCTCCAAATCGGATCCCATTCCAGTAGGAGGAGTAGATGGAACTCCCTTGTCGTCTGGACCCATAGTATTGGAAACCTGCCCACTCGAGGTCTCATTCTATCAACATAAAGAAACAATGTGTTTTGATTTAATAAAGGCAACTCACTTTCCAATAATACTGGGGATTCCTTGGTTGCGACGACATAACCCCTGGATAGACTGGTCCCAAAATACGATCAATTTCCAGTCGACTTATTGTATTCAAAACTGTATTCCACTTCAGTCCCAGACACCCTCAGAGGCAAGCAACTCCCTGCCAGTCTCAGTGGTTCAACCCATCCCTGCTACCTACCAAGACTATGCTGATGTATTCGAAGAAGTCGTACCTAGACTATTACCACCACACAGAAAGGAGGACTGTGCCATAGATCTGCTACCTGGAGCCCACATACCAGTGGGTAGAACGTTCCCTTTGTCTGTACCTGAAAAAGAAGAGTTGAGAGAGTATTTGGATATGAATCTCGCAAACGGCTTGATACAAGAATCTAAGTCACCTTTGGGTGCTTCTTTGTTTTTTATACCAAAGAAGGGGACAAGCGAATTACGACCATGTATTGACTATCAAAGCCTTAATAGCCAGACCATCAGGGATCGCTATCCCATGCCCCTTATCAAGGACGTATTAGAGGCAGTAAGAGGAGCACAAGTATTTACTAAACTCGATTTGAGGGGAGCTTATCATTTGCTACGAATAAAAGCAGGAGACGAATGGAAGACCGCTATTAGGACTCCTCTAGGCCATTTTGAGTATAAAGTGATGCCTTTTGGTCTGGTAAACGCACCCTCCATATTTCAACGATTTGTGGATAAGATATTTGCGGAGCTTTTATATACCTCAGCGGTGCTGTATTTGGATGACATCCTTGTATTCTCGCCCAGTCTTGAAACCCACCAAGAACACGTCCATGAAGTATTAAGAAGACTTAGACGACATCAATTATCAGCTAAACCTGAGAAATGTATCTTCGAGGCTTCGTCTCTATCCTATCTGGGATACATTCTATCACCGGGAAACATTCAGATGGATCCAGTTAAGATCTGTGCTATTCGATCCTGGCCCATTCCCAGGAATACAAAGGACATTCAAAAGTTTCTAGGTTTATCCAACTTTTATCTGAGATTTATAGCCAATTTCTCAGAAGTGGTCCTGCCCATTACAGCTTTATTGAAGAAGGGAGCTATGTTCGAATGGAATCAATCAGCAGATCAAGCCTTACACACTCTTAAAGAAATGTTTGTGACAGCACCCGTCCTGGCCCAGCCCGACAAACAAGGCGATTTATTGTTGAGACAGATGCTTCAGGAGGGGCCCTTGGAGCGGCTCTCCTACAAGAGGGATCAGATGGCAAGGAACATCCGGTAGCCTATTACTCTCTGACTTTAACGCCCAGTGAAAGAAACTATGCTGTCATAGAGAAGGAACTTCTAGCGATCAAACAGGCGTGTGAAGAATGGCGACATCTCTCGCAAGGCGCCGCTTTTCCCTTCCTAATTAGAACCGACCATCGCAACCTCAAAGTACTCAGTCAGATGGAGTGTAGGAATTCCACACACGCCAGATGGGCGTATTTCTTTTCCCAATACGACTTTGATATTACTTATATACCAGGCAAGGAAAACATCCTTGCAGATGCACTTTCCCGTAGCCTTAATCATGAACCGGGCGAATCCAAAGATCCAGAGAGGATATTAGCGGGAAAGCGAATTATGGGGATTGCCAGGGAATTCCTCCAACAAGTACAAGAGGCAGCAGTCCCTTCTGCTGTGCCACGACTTCCTGGACACACTTTATGCGAAAGAGAACCGGGAATGTATTATCATGGACAGGCTCTGTTTTTACCTACTAAGGAATTGCAAAACCAGGCTATGTCTTGGTGCCACGAAGGACCCATAGCTGGACATAAGGGAATTTATGCCACCAATGAATTGGTGTCAAGATATTTTTGGTGGCCAACTAGACACAAAGACATTAAAAGGTATGTGTCTACCTGCCCTGTATGCGCCAGTAGTAAATATACCACTTCCAAACCTACAGGCTTATTGCAGCAAGAAGCAACACCTCAGGGACCTTGGCAGCATATTTCCATGGACTTTGTGGTGGATCTTCCTCCCTCTGCGGGTAAGACAACCATCATGGTCGTAGTGGATTCATTTAGTAAACTTGCTCACTTCATCGCAATGAAAAGTCTTCCATCTGCACCGGTAACCGCCAAAGCCTTTTTAAGGGAAGTAGTCCGACTACATGTGGTACCTTTAACGGTTTTGTCCGATAGAGGCAGCCAATTTACTTCTATGTTCTGGACAGCATTGTGCCACGGTCTGGGTGTACACCGAGCTCTATCATCTGGATACCACCCACAAAGTAATGGTCAGACCGAACGTCTAAACGCCACGCTAGAGCAATACTTAAGATGCTTTTGTAACCAGAAACAATATGATTGGACAAACTTGTTACCATTGGCTGAGTTTGCTTATAATAACTCCAAACACTCTTCTCTAGGAATGAGCCCTTCTTTTGTACTTACGGTTACCACCCCAGGCATCTACCCGATAAGAGCATCAATCCTTCCAAGGTACCATCAGTTGATAGGCTTCTTGAGAGTTTGAAGGACGCCCATAGAGAAGCAATCAAGAATCTGGATTTTAGCAAGGAAACGTGCAAGAAATATGTGGATCGCCGTAGAAAACCTAACCCTCCTTGGACTAAAGGAACAAGAGTGTGGCTATCCACACGTTTCCTTCCCAGATGGGCACATGCTGGCAAGTTCACCCCAAGATTCATTGGACCATATCTCATTGAAGAGCAGATAAATCCAGTTGCATTCCGTCTAAGACTGCCACATGCCTTGAGAAGGATACATCCTGTATTCCACACATCTTTATTAAAGGAATATATACCAGACCCGTACCATCGGAGACAAAAAAGACGAACCTTGCCTGAAGATTCGACACCCGAAGAATATGAGGTGTCAAGGTTGATTGATTCCCGTTAGAGGAAAGGTACCTTACAATACCTAGTCCATTGGAAAGGATACACAGCAGCGGAAAGAACATGGGAACCGGTCAAGAATCTAAATACACCTCTTTTGATTCAACGCTTTCATCGCCTGCACCCGAATAAACCCGGGGGAATCCCGATGAGAAGGGGTTATACTGTCAGGATTCGTCCGTGGCGATTATGGACGAGGTGGCGCCGCCATTGATAGGGCCATTACACTGATACAGACGTCTGTATCAGCGTTCTAGTTTATTTTCAAGATGGCCGCCACGGTATGTAAACATTCACTGACGAAGGCTCCGAGCGTTGCAACCGTTCTGCTGACGGTACGCTCGCTTGTGTTTATTGTCTTCTCTTTGCATTCCCTTCTGCTTGCCTTCTGCTGCTGCTTGTTTCCTCCTTCTCTTGCGCTAGCTGCCCTTGCCCTCTGCGCTTTTCCATTAATTTCCTTTTCTCAACTGGCTCCCCCCGTGGCGTAAGGTGGATTGTTACATCAAAGGACGTTCCGCTCCAGTTTCTACGATCCTCCTTGGCAATCGCTTCCACTGACACAAACTTCTGCAACTACAGGGTTTTTTGCAGCAAGGCTTTTTCCCTGATATACGAGGGGTTGGCTCCCCGGAGAGCCCCTTTTCCTCTGTGTTACATTCACTGAGGCAGGGTGGCTTCCGGGGGAGTCCGTCCATACCTTCATGATCGAAAGGGAAAGAAAAAGAGAACTGGTGGGAAAGGAAGGAAGAAGGACCTGGAGGAGCTCTCTGACGACCCTTTAACGGACCCAGGTGAGGAGGGGTCATTAGGAAGGGGATCTTAGTCTTATCGGTAACACAGGTAGACGTATCACACAGCACTATCAAAGTAAATACATATTACATTCACTTGGTTATAAGGCATAATACAAATCAGAAATTCCTGCAAAGGAAAGGTTAGACAGGTATTATGCACAAAAAGGTCCACAGAGATGATCCTCATCTAAAATTGTCCGGCCCTAAGATGCCTGGGGCCTTGTGCCCAATAGTTCAGGTTACAGTTCCACAGAACTTAGGATGCAGGAAAAAATGCAGGTAGGGTCTCTGGGGTCCAGTGAAGGGTTCGGGTTCAAGTTATACTAATGCCAAAAAGTAGCCCCAACAGTCTTGCGCAAGCAAGATATAACAAAGCAAAAAGTGTTAGAACAAAGGTAGAGTATCCGACGTTGCTTTTCCTGCAGAAAGCCGCAGTCCTCAATTCCCAGGGGTTGCAGGTACAAGATGATCTCCGGTTGGTGTCTTTTACTTTTGCAAGGACTCTCGTTCGAAGAATGCAGGAAAACTCGATGCAGCACCCCTCTCAGGACTGGACTCGGGTCAGGTAAGAAATTTTTGGACGGTGGTCACAGCGCACAGCGACGTAAAAGGACTCTGCAGCCGCGGTCAGACTTTCCCTTTTATCTCAGGTCCCCTTGATTCTAGGACGCCGATATTTCGAAGGAGGTTGTCTTGCAGGACCAGTGGATGACCCCCCCCAAGTTTCAGGCCAAAAGTCGGTACGGTGACGCTGGCAGCACGGTAGCCCAAAAACAAAGCGGGTCAGCCACAGGGCAGTTCCAGGGCACTTATGAATGCTTCCTTTGGCAGGGCACTGAGCAGACATCAGGAATGGATGGTCCCTCCACTCCAAGGGTCGTAGCTCCTTTGCAAAGATCACAAGCAAGACAGGGCTCCTCCAGGACAGCTTCAGAAGTTGGTTGCCAGGCCTCCTTCAGTCAGGTCTCAGATCTCTTTGTGGGTCTTGCATCTGGATAGGATACTTGGCTCCTTCAGGTTTGTTCTCTTCTTATCCTAAAAGTCAGCTAAGAGCTGAAACTCCAACTAGCCAATAGCCAGACTAGCCCACACACACACCACAGCAGTGGTCCAATCAGGACCACTGGCGGGTTCATTCATGCATACCACTCACACACACTGAAACCAGTTTGTGGATTGGAGTCAGAAAGACCCAGCCCACATCCTGTCAGCAAAAAAACACAGCCCCCCTAGTAGCCCGCCAAAAGCTTCTGCTTGCCAGGGCATTGGAAGTCCTTATAAGGATTTTCCTGGCCTCTGAGGCTAAAGAACAAGATGGCAAAAGAACAAAGAAATCTCGTGGCACAGCTATGCTTTACCAGTAGCCACAGTTAGTAGCCAAACACGGTAAAGTTGAAACAAAAATCCCCTAAAAGTGGGGAAAAGTCAGTCCTGCCACCAGCCTATCCTTTTAGCACACCTAGAGTAACCAGAAATCCTTTGAGTGTTAGTCTAGGGCAAAACAAAAATGCACCCCATTGTACTTCAATGTAAGCTGCTGTGCACAATGATACAAAGTTACCACAAGTGATACAAAAGTAACCAAAGTAGTAACATAGTAACTCGACTAAGGGAAACAATGTTTCCCAGTACTACTAGCCTGAAGGACATATCAGTTTCCCCATAACATATGAGCAAAAGGCCAGTGCAGTGAAGCTTAAGGCTTCACTGTTCTGCAAAAAGAACAAGTCAGATAAAAAAATAAAAAGCAACAAGTTTGGTGGTTCAATAAAGATGGAAGGAAAGGTGCAGTAAAGAGAAATATTTCCTAACACACACCCCCACCCCCCCCCGATGTCCCCCAGACTAAGGGACAGGAGGAACTAATCCACCCCTGGATGGGTTCTCTGTTCCAGTCGGTTATCCCTGTTGGACAGCCCATCAAAATTGCTACATTTGGGATCTGACCTATGCCCAATAGTGAAGTTCAAGGCCTGCAGACTCATGAACCTCCTAAGCCACTTTGGATTATCTCCCTTAACATCTATCAACCTCTTCAAAGGCTTAGGGTGAGCATACATAGTGAGGTGAGTCCCATGGAGGTAGGACCTCAACTTCCTAAGGCACCATACAATGGAAAAACAACTCTTCTCCACCTGGGGCCAACTGAGTTCTCCACTCCTAAACTGGTAGCTGACTAGACATATAGGGTGTTCCTCACTTTTGTCATTAAGCTGTGAAAGGCTACCAACTATCCCAGTGTCGTAGGCATCTGTCTGCACTAAGAAAGGTCTCTTCCAATCGGGTGCCCATAAACCAGGGGCCTCACCTAGGGATTCTTTCAGGCCAGTGAAGGCCTTCTCACACTCAGGGGTCAATAAGATCTCTTTAGGTCCCCTATGAGTACTGAGGGTAGTCAGAGGGACAGCGATATTTCTATAGGCTGCCACTTTGCTCCTGTATTTCCCAGTGAGGCCCAGGAAAGTCCTCACTTGGGCTTGGGTAGTGGGGGTTGCCCATTTCTGTACACAGAGTACTACACTGACAATAGGTTGCATCTTGTCCCCACATACACCAACTTCATGCATGAGGAAGGCCAATGGCTCCTGTTCAGTTTGACACGTGGCTGTCTTCCTGTACACGTTGGCCTGATGAAGGTCCAGACACCCAGTCTCCTGAGTCAGACCCAGATCCTTCGAAGTGGGGGTTGAATCTGCCATGTCTTCCAGACATGTAATGCTGAGATACACTTTCCCATTCAGAACAGAACTTTCCCATTAAGCTCAGTTGACAGGTTTCAGTTGCAGCCACCAATCCAGAAGTCCATACACTGAAGTAAGGCTCTGAAAAGGCTAAAACGTCTGTCTCCTCCTCACCACAGACTACAAGGGATATATTGCCATACACTGCAGAGAGATCATAACAGCAGCTGTACTTTTCAGCACAGAGCTGATCCACTAAGGTGTTACCTCTTAGTGAAGAGTGTGCTTCTGTCTTGGAGACAGAACACATTGCTCTAGTGTCCATACAGAATCCAAAAATAGCTTTACCTGTATATCCCTGCAGTTCCTCAGAACTGAACTGGTGACAGCTAGAATACTCATACACTGTTTGTTCCAAAACAGGGTGGATCTCACACCAACTGTCAGAACTTTCTCTTGGTTTCTTGGTTCTGAGCTAGCACAATACCCAATCTTGGTGGGTTCACTTACTCCCATAATACAGTCTGGTTTACACCATCCTGTTATAAAGGGTGTCAGTGACATCAAGGTGGGAGATTGCTTGAGCACACTCTCCAGTTCACCTTGCTGATGTGGGGTCAGGTGAGGCAACACTAGGCCATCCTCACTGAAGCCATTAGAAGGACTGTTTTGACACAGGGCAGGGAGACGCCCATTTCTCTGGCTCCCACTCTACAGGGATAAACAGGGCTCCCATTTTATCCCTCAAGATAACATCCTCCATACTATTCCCAGGAAACTGCATGGCAACCTGTCCAGGTTCACCAAAGCCTTGAGAATAGTTTGCCTTGCCAAGCTGTGAAACCGGCAAGGACTAGACCACCGACGGGTGGTCAGGGATTTACCGACAGGAGAAGGTGCCACCTCCTTCTGTGGGGCTCACTGAGAGCTCCAATCAAACTCCTGAGAGATCTGCCAGATCTCTCTCTCAGACGGTGGTCAGGGATTTACCGACAGGAGAAGGTGCCACCTCCTTCTGTGGGGCTCACTGAGAGCTCCAATCAAACTCCTGAGAGATCTGCCAGATCTCTCTCAGACAATCCAGTGGATAACAGCTCTGTGACACTTGACAGGTCACTTCACCATCCTTCCACTGGGTCTGACCACTACGGAGGACCGCAGAGGAGCTACCTCTGTAGCGGTCATTCAGTAGGGTGTCAATGACTGACTTGGCAGTCATTCCCTGTGGTTTGGCACAAGGGCATAGGGGATTGTGATCAACAATCACCACTTTCAACCTATTGCCTGAGGTCTACAGAGTCGAAGGGCTAATACAATAGGCCTCGTCTCTGGTAGCAAGGAGTTCACTCCTGAAAGTGAACTCTGGAGTGATTGAATTCTTGTCTCACTCCTGTCAACCTGGTGACACAGAGTGAAACTCCTACACTGGCTCCATCATAGGGCAGCAGGAATGTGTGTTAGACCACACAGGTGATATCCCGACACTAGGATGCATCACTAGGGGAACGCCAAACACCAACTGTAGGAGGAAGGGCCTCAAAACCCGAGTAACCGCCAACCTCTCAAGGTTTGCTCTGGTGGGCTCTGTGGGCTTACTTCGCAGTAACCCACCTTCCTGTTTAACTCTTTGCTTCACTGGAGAAGCCTCAAATTGGAAGCAGACCTTTATGTAACGCTCACCTGATTCCCGTAGAGGCGCCGGCCTTGACTGGGCGTATACCGTATCTTCAAAGGTGATGTGTAACACACGGCTGGCTCTTTGGGCTGGACCTCTGTGCACTGTATGTTTGACTCGAAGGGTAAGATGTCTTAGGTAAGTGAACGCCGTGCTCTCCATCTGCCTCGGGGCAGGGTGCTGTAACCAGTTTCTTCACTGGATAAGGGAGCAGGCCTCTTGACTTCAGAGGACTGCTGTCCGTCGTTTACTGCACGAACGGTAAGTTTCGAGTAATTCTATTGTCTTTAAAGTCTTTAGTAATGAGGTTTCTTGTTTTGCAGGGTTCCGGCGATGGCGGATGACGGGCTGAAGTGAGTTGAAGATGGAGCCCGTGTGATGAATAGAAGCGCCTGGAAGCACGTAAGTAAGCGCTAGTTGCCTGCTTCACGATGAGCTCTAACTGTCTTTTTATTTTGCAGGTACAAGTTCGGAGCGGCTGCAGGGTGCCGGAATACCCACTGGGTTAGATGTGGAAAGGAGTAATGGCACGTGAGTATTAAAGTTCCCCAATGTCTTTAAACGCACCTTGTTTTGTCTTTCAGATGTGGGATGCAGCGCCGAAGGCCTCCGGAGCGTGCGAAGAGTTGGTAAGCTTTTGTCTTTCAGATGCCGGAATGCAGTGTGAAGACCTCCGGAGCGCACGAAGAGTAGGTAAGCCTTTGTCTTTCAGATGCCGGAATGCAGCGCGAGGCGTTGGTGACAGCCGATGGACCAGGTAAGTGAAGAGCTGTCACTGAAGACCGTAATGCTAACCTGTTCTTTCTTGTCTTTATAGGTGTTGCTGAAGACTGGATTCAGGATGGTAAGCCTTTTTCCTTAGGCCCAGGATCAGATGCAGAAGACACGATGAGCGTTCTGCTGCAGAGGATGCAGAATAACGCAAAGCAAGATTCATCCATCGGGAGTGGTTTAAATAGCCTCCTGTAGTGCTTAGGTGTCTCCTTCCACAGCCACGCCTAGGTAAGAAAAGAGTTCCTGCTTTCCAGAAGAGTTCCAGTGTTCTGAATCTAGGGAGTGGCTCCTGCCCCACCCAACAGGAAAAGTAGTTCCAAACAGAAGAGGATAAGAGGCTCAACTGGCAGGCAAGTAAGCAGCATGGTCTGCTGCAGGTAAGTCCACCCAAGCATTATGAGCCCGGCGCTTCCAGCGCTGGGACTGGGCATATTTATGAGCCTGGTGCCACTGGCACCAGGACTGGGTCCAAAAGGTCCCAATTGGGACTGGTTGGCACACGGAACCTGGGTTATGGATCTGCTTCCAAGGGAGTTGGGAAAACCCTGACCTTTTGGAAGCAGAGATCATGACACTTTATCCATAGGCCTAACCATGATGGTTTCCTTTTCTGTTGGCCCATACTTCTTGGTCTCCTAGGCCTCTCCTCTACCTGTATACTAGGCAGCTGAGGAGGCCCATAAGATTAAAGGTTTTCTGGGGGGCCCTCTTCCAAACTAGGAATGGGGAGACTTCCAACTAACTCAACATGAGTTGTAGGTAAGGCAGGGGGAATATTCTCCTTCCCTCTGCCTCTGACTCCACTGGCCATGGGTTTCCCCTTAGGCCTAGGCTTTCTCTTAGGCTTGGCTAAAACAGCCTGATTTTGAGACCTAGTGCTTGAAGTGTCTGGTGAGGGCCTATCAGGACATACGTCTTGAAGGCTAAACTCACCCAGCACTCTTCTAGGGACCACTCTCCTCATATTGAAAGATGCCCTGACCATTTCTCTATTCACAGCTTGAATGACAGGTGCTATTGGAACATTAAGAGAGGGTCTACCAGCCAACTGAGTATCCCCCACAGGAACTCTGGCAAGATCCTGTGGGTTTACCATGAAGGAAGCTACTTCAGTAGGACTGGGCCCAGTGTTCCTAACAGTAGAGGTATTTACACCTCCTACCTGAACACTATCCTCAATAGAATTATCACTATGCAATAGGACTGGGATGGGAGCCAATGCTCCAGCACTGCTAGTTTCCAAGGAATCTAGACTAACTCAGACTCTTCCTCAGAGGGAATGCAGTCTAAAGGGAAGGACACCCCTGCCATCTCTTCTTCCTCATACTGAGAGAAGGCCAGACTGGCAGAGTGTACCCCCAAGGTCTTACCCTTACATTTGGGGTCCCCCTTCCTGTGGTAACATGCTCCACAAGTGTAATAAGTCCCACCGGTACTTGACATAGGGAGGCTTAGTGTAACCACTCCCATGCTTGGGAGGGTTAGTCCCACAACCCTGACCTGATTCTGATTACTTCCCCTTATTAATCCTTTTGTGGGCCTTCTTGGACATAGTTTTATCAGTACCCCCACCCTCTTTCTCTTTCTGCTTCTTTCCCTACTCCTGCTTACCTGAAGCAGGTGTGTCCTTATGGGACACTATGTGAAACCTATAAGCCAGCAGCAATAGCCAACCTCTCTGGATTTAACTCATTTGAGTCAGCCAAATGCTGCTTAAGCTCTGGGGAACAAGAGGGAAAAATATGTGCAAGCATGATCAAATTGACCAGCCACACAAGTTCTTCAAAGAATCAGCAACAAAGAACAAGTTACCCCTGGTAACGTTCTTTCGACTGGATGTTCCTCCAACGTATTCCTCATCTTTGACATTTATTGTCCAGCTTCGGCTGCTCCTGAACTTTTTGGGCAGAGGGCGCCCTGCGTCGATGGGTTCGGGTCGATGTCCCTCAAAGGCCTCGGTCGAGGGTGACGTCATCGGATGTTATAAGTAGCACACACAGCGCCCGTGGCCTCAGTTCTGTTTTTGACCCCCTCCTCGTGTAGCAGGTGTGCCCATAAATCGGGCTTGACCGTACTCAGCCTTGTTTGAACGAAAGCTGTAACAGCATGGGAAATTCTACAGAGAGGTAGGTTGGGAGGGCGATGAGGAATACGTTAGAGGAACAGCCAGTCGAAAGAACGTTACCAGGGGTAACTTGTTTTTTGAATTGATTGTGTCCTCCAACGTATTCCTCATCTTTGAGACTCCCAAAGCAGTATCCATGATTGGAGGAGGGTGAAGAATGTTGTACAGTTGAAACTAAAGGGCAGAGTAAAGCACTGCCTTACCAAACGCAACATCCTGAGCATGGGAAATATCCAGGGAATAATGTTTAGTAAAAGTGTGTATCGAAGACCACGTTGCAGCATCACATATGTTCTTTATCGGGACACCCCTTTGCAGGGCTGTTGACGTAGCAATGCGTCTGGTTAAATGAGCATGCAAGCCCTCAGGAGGGACCTTGCCCGCCAAAGTATAGCATTCAGAAATAGTGAGGATGATCCACTTAGACAAGGTCTGTTTAGACACAGCCCGGCCTAGTTAGTGCCCAGTATACCACACAAAGAGATGGTCATCCACTCTCACCTTGGACATTCTGGAAATATAAAAGCCCACTGCTCTCCTAACGTCCAACCTACAAAGCCTTTCCTCTTCCTTACTAGGATGCAGAGAAGGATAGAAGGCAGGTAGCACAATTTTCTGACTCAAATGAAAGTCCGAAACTACCTTAGGTAGAAAGAAGGGTCTGACTCTCAACAATCCTGTCCTTGTGGAATACCGTAAAGGGTGGCTTGGAATAAAGTGCCTGCAAATCGCTAACTCTATGTGCAGTTGTAAGAGCAACTAATAGAATAGTCTTAAAGGTTAACAACCTCAATGGACTTGAGTGCAATGGTTCAAGGGGAGCACCCATAAGAAACTTTAAGACCAAGTTAAGGTCCCAAACCGGAATCTGAAAAGATGAAGGCGGGAACACATTTCATGAGCCCTTTTAGAAATGGATTAACCAAAGGAATCTTAAAATAAGAGCATTCCTCGGATGAGCGTTTAAAGATTGAGAGCGCTGCTAGGTAACCTTTAATGGTTCCCACCTGAAGACCCTTGTGGGCTAAAGAAAGCAAAAAGAATAGAACATCCGGAGTTGAACATTGAAAAGGATTAACATTCTTTTCTCTGCACCAGTCGCAGAACTTATTCCAATGGCAACGGTACAGAGACTTTGCTGCCGTCCACCTGGCAGAAAGCAACACCTCCATTACATCATCCGGGAGGTCCCAATCCTTGTATCTCAACCTCTCAGAAACCATGCTTGAAGGTTTAGTGTATTGACCTCTGGATGGAGAACCCGACCTTCCTCTCGCGAGAGAAGATCCTCTCTTTGGGTAAGGTGGACAGATGGACATGTCTAGAAGGTCCGGGTACCACAATCTCCTGGCACAATCTGGAGCAACTAGGATCATGCGGGTCCCGAACCGTCTTAACCTCCTGAGAACTTGAGGAATGACGAGCACTGGAGGAACACGTACAGTAGCGGGAATTCCCAATCCACCACAAACACGTCTCCTAGAGCTCCTCACAGAGGACATTCCCTTGAGCAGTACCGGTCGCACTTGCGGTTGGCACCGGTCACAAACAGATTCATCTGCAGGGTTCCCCAAAGGGCGAAGACCTCTTGAAGGACTTCCTGAGCTATTTCCCACTCGTGGGAGACTGCGCTCTGCCTGCTCAGACCAGACACCGCCGTGTTCTCCTCCCCGGCCAGATGAACTGTTCCTAGGGAGATTCCATCTTGAATTGCCCAGAACCAGAGCTGCATTGCCTCTAAACACAGTGGTAGTGTCCCTACACCTCCACTCTTGTTGAGGTAATGCATGGCCACTGTGTTGTCCGTCATTATCGGGACATTCTTCCCCCGTACAGTCAGCAGGAAAGCCTTCAGTGCTAGCCAGATTGCTCTCAGATCCAAAAGATTGATGTGTAGTTTGGACTCTGATCGAGCGCAACAACCGCTGATGGTCACATAGTTGGCGTGAGCTCCCAACCTGTAAGGGAAGCGTCCATCACTACAGTTATCTCAGGCCATGGCTGCCAAAACATTCTCCCTTCATGAGATTTTCCTTGCAGGCCCACCACAGAAGATCCTGTGAGACCCTGACCGGAACCTGAAAGCGATCTGACATCTTGCCCGAGAATTGGGACCTTTGTGTCCTGAGAGCCCATTGGAGGGACCTCATTCTCAGACGGGCCTCTGGCACCAGAGAAATGCAGGATGCCATGAGGTCGAGCAACCTTAAGAATCCAAAGGCCGGAAGACTCTGGGCACTCTGAAATTTGGTTACCATCTGGAGAATGTTTTGAGCCCTCATCTTGGGTGGCAAGCACTCCCCCCAAGGATGTGTCCAAGACAGCCCCGATGTACTGGAGCAGTTGGGAAGGTGTCATGGGATTTCTTGAAATTGAGGGAGAAGCCCAGCCTGTGAAGGGAGTGATGGGTAATGCTGAGATGACCCAAGGCTTGTTCGGGAGAACACGCCCTGATCAGCCAATCGTCCAGGTAGGGGTAGACGTGAATCCCCCCTCATGTGATGTGTTGCCACTACCACCATTAGTTTGGTGAATACCCTTGGGGCGGAGGTCAATCCGAATGGCAGGACTCGAAATTGGTAGTGCGAGCCTCCAACGGCGAACCAGAGGTATTTTCTGTGCTTGAGATGGATCAGCACATGAAAATAAGCATCCTGAAGGTCCAATGAAACCAAACAATCCTGAAGTTAGAGGGCCTGAAGGATCTGAGAAAGAGCGACCATCTTGAATGTGTCCTTCCTGAGGAACTTGTTCAAATTTCTCAGTCCCCCGTCCTTCTTGCGAATCAAAAAATATGGGGAATACAAACCCTTGTTCCTCTATGCCACAGGTACTGGTTCGATTGCGCCTTTCTCTAGCAGGATCAATATTTCCTGCACAAGGAGCGGATCCGGAATCCTCAAAGAGTAATTCCCCGGTGGATTGTCGTGAGGCTTCTGTAGAAAAGCAAGGCAGTAACCTTGGGCTATTGTTTCCAGAGCCCAGGCATCTGAAGTAATGTCTTGCCATTCTTCTAGATGCTGAGACAGCCTGCTCCCCACTGGTGAGCTGTGTCTCAAGGCCTCAGAGTGGTTTTGAAGAGGCTGCTGCAGAGCCTGATGGCAAAGAGGCTGCTGCTCGAGCGGACTTGGCACCTCTACCTCGTCCACCACGAGGAAACTTACGTTGGCCTCTTTGACTGGCCATTCATCTTTGCCCTTCCAAATGAGTAGTAACGAAAGATCGACTCCTCGACTGCTGTCCGCTAGGATGAAAAGACTGAGGTTGCCGAACAGCAGCGCCCAAAGATTTGGGGGCTGCTTTAGAGGTCTGCAACTTCTCAAGGCTCTCGTCAGCCTTGCTGCCAAAAAGAGGACACCCATCAAATGGCATGTTCAGAAGTCGAGCCTGGACATCCGGTGCAAAACCTGACTTCCGTAACCACACAAACCTGCGTATCACGGTGCTAGTAGCCATGGACCTGCTAACGCTATCAGCAGAATCCAACCCAGACTGAAGGGATCTACACATGGCCTCCTTGGCGTCCTTAACAATAGCCAGGCAATCATCCCTTTCTTCCCCTTCAGGAATATGCTCAGCCGCCATAGATATTCACTCCCACAGAGTTTACGAAAAGTTTGCCAAAGCACAAGCGGAGTTCGCCGATTTCCCATCTGAAAATACCTTCCATGCCCATCCGTCCACGCGCTTATCGTCTCTATCAGGAGGGATGGTAGGGTACGCTGCTTGTTTCAAGGTAACTGCGGCTGCCTGGATCACCAGATTCTCAGGAGTGGGGAGGGGTGGTATTTCTTGTCAGAGACTTGTTCACTGCCGGATTAGTCTCCGGGGCTTCCCAATTTCTGGCCTTTGTTGCAGAGCCGCATGAAATGGCAACACCGGATCTGTAGGCGGACCCTGATCGAAAATGTCTGTTAGATCATCCTGATCAAAATGCACAGGAGGTCTAGACCAGCCCACATACTCAACATCTCTTGACGCAAGTAAGATCAGTCAGCATGCTCCCCTGGGTCTTGTTTGCCGAACTCCTGCACAGGAGAAGCGTCTATACCACTTGCATTATGCAAGGTACCACATAGATCCTCCATCCTACTCTCCTCTGAAATGAGGCATTCAGGCACATTAGGGGGTCCAAACTGGAGACCAAAAGGGGCATCATCCTCATCAGAACGTTCCTCATCCTCAGAAATGGATTGAGGAACTAGATGTTAGGCAGAATCCTATGCAGTTCCCTTAGGGAGCACTACAGAAGATTACGACTACAGGTGTATGCACTAAATACCCTTTGGTATCAGTCTGTACCACAAAGATTTAGTTGGTAGCTGTGGCTAAGCAGTCAGACTTATCTCAAGAGGGAGATGAGCAGTATTCAGGGTTTACACAATAGGACTAAAATACTATGGAACAAGGAAACACTGACCAAAGCTTTGTATCAAAAAGAATATATATATATTTATTTTACACACTCTGATGTTCACACACCAATCACTATTACTAACGTGAGTTAAAACAGTCAGGAAAAGTATACACAACTCCCTATTTAAATTGTAGACAAGTTTGAGCAAGAGTGAAAACTGAGCAAAACGGCACAGTGTAAACTAAGCAGAAATGGCACTCTAACAATTTCTTCAGAGGGAGGGAAAGAACAAGTTATACAGGTTTAGCCTCTTAAACACACCACCAACACTTCCCAATTGGATTGTGAACAAGTTAAGCAAGGAAGCACTTTAGCATCAACAGTACTTTGGTGAAAAACTAGCAAAATGGCACTTCAGCAATATATAAAGGGGAAGGAAATGTGGTTATAAGAGTTTTAGGTGCACCAACACATTTCTTGATGAGAAACATCTAGAGAAGGCAGTTGGAAAAGATTTAGCCAGAGTCAAGAGGCTTGTGCCAAAGTCAGAGGTACAAGGCAAAGTGCCTAGGTTCAAAATGTTCCAGTAGCTGCAGTCAGGTCTTTGTTAAACGATTGAAAAGGCGGTTGCAGGACGTAGAAAGATAATGTTAGACGAAAAGGCGGCCATCCCAGAAGGTAAGTAAAGGATTTAAAACACCTTTAGCAATACCCAACGAAACGGTAGGCCTGGCGGAACAATGTACCTTGAAAGTAGAAGAGGCTCCTGCGGCGGCGGTAGTTCCTGGCAGTTCGGGAGATCCAGCAGAGGAAGAGAGGCTCTCGTCGTGGAGGAAGGTTCGAGTTACTGCACTGCCCAGGGATGAAACCAGCTGCAGTGCTGCCAAAACGGAATAAAAGGTACACTCCTTTAAATCGCGGTCGTGGTGGACGGGTGCCTGGCAATCCGGTCTCCTAATGCTTGGCACTGGCGATTCGACCAAGGCAGGTCCTGCAAGGCGATTGGCAAACTGGTTGACCCCACCAGCTCAAGGGAAGAAGACTCTTGCAGGTGAAGATCTTTGAGTCGTTGGAGAAAAGTGGGGAGGATCTGCAGCAGGGCTTCACCGGTGGTTCAGTCGTTGCAGATGTCTTTGGCTTCTCTCCTCTTAATTCCAGTGGCGAGATCTTGTCCTCAGTCCTCAGGACCCTGCTTTTAAGCAGAAATACTCCCATTCATACAGCCTAGCTGTCACTCACACAGTGGGGTGGCTATCCTGGCGGGATAACCCCCCCAGCCTATCAGGTCAGAGTTCGACTTGGGTTGCCTAGGTAACCCTGTCCAGGGTACCTATTCCCGCTCCCACACATCCTGTCTACCCCAGACTCAGTGGCACCGAAAGGAGGGCTTCTGTGCAGAAGCCCGCCAAAAGGACGAACAAAGGATCCCCAACCTGGGTTAGGATTTCAGAGAAAGACACGAGAAAGACATATTATTAAAGTTCTGGTAATAAATACCTGCCGGAGTAAAGTTAATATAAGAATAAACCGGCGGTATGTTAGAGGCTGTCAGTAAAAGTGGTAGCCTCGAACATGGGAAAATCCCATAGGAAAATAATTGCCGTCGAATATTTACGGTAGTAACCACTGCCACCAGCCAGAAACTTTGGAGAGAGGGACTGTACGGTACCCCCTCGAAAATGAACACCAGGGAAAAACTATTAACCCTTCCCAGTACTTCCATAGTAAGATGGGTTGTACTGGTTTTGTTCATAACTATTGACTAGTAAAGTCAATCGTAACTTTACATGCCCTGGGAGACCGTAGTCAGTCCCAGATTATGGAGTCTATGTTTGAGGGTCACTACGACACTCCTGGGTTACTGCACTGAGGGTGCTCTGTAACACACATGTAAAAAGATGATACCTATGAGGGTGAGAAATACCCCATAGCCCATAAGCACAAAAATAGGCTGAAACATACATCAAAATACAGCTAAGAATGGGAAAAAGAGTCTCACTACTAGCAGGAGTAAAAAAACAAACCCCTGAAATCCAGCAAAGCTGCTGGGGGACTCTATAGGTAAGGGAAATTAGCCCTAGAAGAGAATTTTCCCTAACAGTAGAGGAGTACACCTTTTCTCAGGTATAACAGCCAGAGGGTTCAAAGTAGTCGACGTTGACTTAGATACTGCCTCTTCTTTGAGGTTCCACCGTCACAGGGATCTGCACTGGCAACGGCGTCAAAGTCATTGAGGGTCTGATCGGGGTAGAGGATCCTATAGGCACTATCGTCTGGCCTGGAGCCGATGGCATCAATGGCCTCGAGGGATTGGAAGGTTTCGATGGTGTCGAAGACCTTGACCTCTCTTCACGTCTCGAGCAATCCTTAGATACCTTGTCTAGGAGGCCTCGAAGGCTCCCGATAATGATCATTCCGTATACCCGGGCTCAAGGGCGCGTGAATATCGTGTCGTGAACGTTCTCTGCCGGCTTCACCAGAAGGCACGGGCGTAGCTTAGCCCTGCTTTTCAAAAATCTTAAGCATCTCCATACGGAAAGCTTTCCATTCTGCCGGCGTCAATTATTTGGACAGGCAACTCACCCTCTCGGGGGTGCCGCCGGAAGAAGACGAGGAAGGAGACCAGTGGTGCCTTCTCCTTGAGCGCTTCGATGACGACCAGTGGCGGGAACCACTCCTGGACCTTGACCGCTTGGCCTTCTTCCTTCGAGGAGAGTCACCCCTCGAAGGCCCAGCAGGTCGGGACTTATGGGGCTTGGACACCTTGCCTACCTTCAGTTTCTCCTTTCGTTCCCTCAAGACACTTGGACCATCTATCCGTGTCATGGCCCTCGCCGAGGCACCACAGGCAGACTCGATGCAGGTCTGTGATGGACATCTTGGAGCTGCAGACCTAGCATTTCTTGAATCCGGACCGAAGTGTCGTCGGAGCAGAAGACGAAGAAATATCGACAATCTTCAACAGCAAACACTAGAAGTATGAGGTGCGCCGAGTTTCACGAAACAAACACGTTTGCAGGAAAAACAGAACTGATGCAACGCGTGCCGTGCATGCTTATAACATCCCATGATGTCACCCTCGACGGAGGCCTTCGAGGGACATCGACCTGACGCCATCGACGCAGGGCACCCTCTGCCGAAAAAACTTCCTAAGCAGCAGAAGCAGGACACTACATGTCAAAGATGAGGAATACATTGGAGGACACAATCCATAAGAAACTTACATAGGTCACACATTCCTTTCTTTTGTAATCTTTAAACCTCTGTCTAGAGCGAAACAGAAGGTAATTACCCCATTCCTGGGGAATTAGTACGTAAAAACGAACCATTCCCTCGCATATTGGCTTAACTTTCTTGGCATTGTTTAAGATTGTACCAATCTGCCGTATCCCGGGAACATGAAATTTGTCATCCCGTTGGTTATATCATTTTGAAAACGGATCCGATCCCGTCAAACAACTCGCGAACAACAGGATGCATCAAAGCCACCATTTACCCAGACATAAGCACGTTTATAACAACTCGGGGAGTCAATACACCACCAGTTGGCAAAAGAAATCCATTCATTCTGACCTTTGAAATTAATAGATAAGCACAATCAATCCAGTTCTTTAGACCCACAGGCGAAATCACAGTGCCATTCAAACGCCGTTAAGCGTCATATCTAGGATACTTGAATTCCTGGCTGAATTTCCATTACTACTACAAGGAGGTCTTCCATTTTCCAACTCGTTTCCCCATGTTTTTCAGAGTGGGTTTGAAAAACTAAAAACATTTACGAAAGAAAAGGGTATTGTTTATACAACATCCCCACATCAGCGTCTTTGTCCTGAAGACGGCTATACCTGCAAAGACAGACATTAGAGATAGTGTATCATCTACCGCAATATGCCAAAACATATGTCGACTATCATATTGGCTTCAAACATCCTAAAGCCTGACAGAGTTTTGATTTATGTTACATCTCTGCTATTACCCTTGTTTACGATTGGGCAATTAGTAGTGCACAAACAAAACATGTACTAATCCCACCTGTTTTTGCTGAATCGTATGTGATTGTTTTCATCTGCTATACATTGTTTATTAAGATACCCTAACCAGTTCTTTTTAGATTTTGTCTATAAGTTTGAAATAAATTGAACATATTTTTATATTTCTTTGTAGTTTTGGGCAAGTTATTTAATACATTTGTTGTCCCATTTATACTATTTTGGGACATTTCGCAAGTCCTTTGATGGTGCACTATCCTTCAAGAATCCGAGTTTGAGAAATGAGGTAATTACCGTCTGTTTCGCTCTAGACACATGTTTCTGACCCTTGAAGGTTCTCCCCCATTGAAAAATAGGGTCTTCCCATTCCTTGACATTCTTTAAACCTCCTCAAGTATTGGGCAGGAGTCTTCCCAAACTTGAGGATAAGAGATTGATTCAGTCTTACCAAGTGTAATCCATCAGCCTTTGAAATTTCCATAATGGCAATGCAGCCAGAATGGGGCAGCCTGCTGATCAACCATGCAATCCTACCAGCATCACTCTCTACTTGTACCTCACATGCATACTCAAAAGTTACAAGCCAGTCAATTATATAATTCTTCTCTTCATACATACTTAAGAGATCTTAAGGAAACAGAGGTTTTGTAGAGGAACCAGAACCATCTCCAGATCTTCTGGAAGAACCTTGTGAAGCTTGAATCTTGGCAAGCTCCAGCTGGTGATCCATGTCTTCTGCCTTTCAACGCTCTCAATTTCCATTTCGGCCATTTCAAACTCAAGCTCTATCTCTTTGAGTCTAAGGGTGTCTCTTTTCAAATTGAACAATGCCTCAGCATTTGAGGAGGTCACAGCCGGAAGTCCAGGGGATGCACTTTCCTCCTCCCCATAATCAACAGTAGCCACTGTAGTGACAGCAATTACATTACTGATGCTGGGTCCATCCCCAGCTCCACTATCAGAACCATTTGTCAAGTTCGGCACAACCTTGTTTCTCTCAAAGTCCAGAATTTTGACAACTAACTCAGCTTTTGTGCCAGAGACTGTCAAACCCCTCAGCACACAACTTTCTCAACTGATCCACTTTTGAGGCACTCAAAGTGGTTAAGGTGATTGCCTCCATTATATTTAGTACAGTAGGTGACTTGATTCCACAAGGCAATCACAAATTATAGTGTTCTGTGTAAGTATTACTGGACACACCACCAGTGATCTACCTCATGGTACCCAATACAGATCCTATTCACAAAACACCCAGATGTTATGTGGAGAGGGTCATCCCACCACTGTACAACATTCTGTTAAGACTGATTTTCTATACTCTGACCTGGTGGACAGATGTATAGATGGCCAACCTATATTGTGACAGGAAAAACTGAGGAAGCTGTAGCCAAACCAGTTTAGGTAGCAGTGACAGGCGGTGTCTAGGCTAAGTTCTTCAGAGGGGGTGAGGGCCACAATGAGGTTCATCAGAGATTACCCTTAGACAGGATGTATAAAAATACAGTTATTTAATTATGCCCAAAACACACTATAGAAAAATGACTACAAGCAGGTGGATTTATCACACAACACCATAAAACAGAATACATATTACATTTACTTGGTTATAAGGCATAATATAACTCGGACACTCCTGCAAAGAAAAGGTTAGACCAGTATTATGCACAAAAAGATCCACAGAGATGTCCCCTATCTAAAATTGTCTAGCCCTAAGGTGCCTGGAGCCTTGTGCCCAATAGTTCAGGTTAAAGTTCCACAGAACTTAAGATGCAGGATGAAATGCAGGTAGGGTCTCTGGGGTCCAGTGAAGAGTTTGTAGGGTTAGGATTCAAGTTAGACTAATGTCCAAAAGTAGACACAAAAGTCGGATGTCTTGCGCAAGCAAGCTATGGCAAAGCGAAAACTTTTAGAAATAAGCTTTATTATAAGCCCATTGACTTATAAGGAACAAGTTACTTAAACTGTAACTGTTCTACAGCATGGGTCTGGCATGGATTCACATGCTCATGAATATTCCCTGTCGGCAGGCTGGGAATCCTCGGTAAAGAAAAAATCAGTTTCAGTTTAGTTTCTGAACTGTCTTTCTCCTAATAACAATCACTGGTCCCTGGGTCATACTGCCCTCAGCCAATGACTGCCCTCTACCTAAGCCCCTCCTCTGGTAGCCATCTTCAGATTTGGTAGCACGTAAAGTGGCAGTAGGACCAAGAGAAAAGCTGCAGAGGGGTAGGAGGGAGGATCGCATGTGAATCCATGCCAGACCCATGCTGGAGAACAACAGTTACAGGTAAGTAACTTGCTCCTTCTCCAGGATGGGGTCTGCCATGGATTCACATACTCATGAATACAAGAATACATAGCAGTACACACATGCATAACCACGGGAGGTGGCAAGGCTCAACATTAAGCATTTCATCAACTCAACATTAAGCATCTCTTACCTTCTCACCACGCCCACCATCAGGCGAACAGGTTGTTCAGCACTGCCTGGCCGACTCTGGACTCCTCCCTGGACTCCCGGTCGACGCAGTAGAATCTCGTGAAGGTGTGCGCCGACCTCCACGTAGCAGCCCTGGAGATGTGCAGCAGGGGCACACCAGACAGGAACGCCGTGGTAGCAGCGATCACTGTGGTCGAATGGGCTCTCGCACAGCCGGGCAAGGGTCGGTTTGCCAACTGGTGACAGTGCATAATGCAGCCGAAAAGCCATCTGGAAATGGAAGCCTTCGAGAGGGTCTTCCCTTGATTCACAGGTCCAAAGTTCACAAACAGCTGTGATGTCTTCCACAGGCTCCTTGTGCAGTCCACGTAGAACTTCAGCACTCTAGCCACATCTAGCGAGTGCAAAGTGCTCTCGGCCGGCAACAAAGGCGACGGGAAGAAAACAGGTAACACCAAGGGCTCGTTGAGATGGAAGTCGGACGGTACCTTGGGCATGAAGGAGGGGTGCGTCCTCAGCACCACCCTCGTCTCGTGGAATGTCAGGTATGGACGTTTACAGAAAAGGGCCTGGATCTCTCCCACTTGTCGTGCAGAGGTGATGGCCACAAGAAATGCTGTCTTCCACAACAGGAACTTCAACAGTGCCAAATGCAGCGGCTCGAATGGTGGCACCATGAGCCTGGTCAGCACCACGTTGAGTTCCCACGCTGGGGCCTTCACCGGTGGGAACGATCGGAACAATCCTTTCATGAACTCCTTCACCAGGTGATGAGACCACAGAGATGATCGCCCCGGAGTTCAGGTGTAGCGAGAGATAGCCGCCAGATGGATCTTGATGGAGGCATGAGCCAGACCCATCTTGGCCAGCGATAGCAAGTACGGCAGCACTTGAGGGGCCGTAATCCGCAGAGGGTTAATCTTCTGTGCTCGGCACCAGACAGAGAACCTCTTCCATTTGTGTCCATAGCACTTGAGAGTCGAGGACACCCTGGCCTTTGCAAGCACCTCCTTGCAGTCTGCCGGGATTATCATACCCTCCGAACTAGTGCTGCAGGAGCCAGGCCTGCAGGTTCAGCGACCCCGGGATGTGGTGGAGGATGGCGCCTCCTTCTCTGGCGAGAAGACCCGCATCGGTCGGCAGTGTGACTGGGGGGTGGGGGGGGGGGGGGTGCTGACATGTCCAGAAGGTCTGGGAACCAAATCTGCCTCGGCCACACCGGTGCGACGAGGCTCATCGTGCACCGGGACCGTTTGAGTTGACTGATGAGTCACAGTAGCAACGGCAACGGTGGAAACGCATACAGGAACAGGCCATCCCAGGGGAATGAGAAGGCATCGCCCATGCTCCCCGGCTGGGGAAACCTGCTGGTGAACCTCCGGCACTTGGTGTTCGACGCTGTCGCGAATAGGTCCATCTGGGGATTGCCTCATTGTTAGGATAGGAGATCCACTTGATCCTGCCGCAGCTCCCACTCATGGCACTAGCGCAGCTCCCTGCTGAGTGAATCGGCAATGGTGTTCTTTATGCCTGCCAGATGGAAGGGTACCAGAAACATCTCTTGGGCGACGGCCCAGTGCCACAGATCCTGCGCTTCCTTGGATAGGGCTGGGGATCTGGTGCCCCCGTGCTTCCCGATGTAGAACATTGTGGTGGTGTTGCCGGTAAAGACCCTCACCACCTTGCCCTTGAGGGACGGAAGGAACGATCTGAGGGCCCAGAACACGGCTCGGAGCTCCAGGACATTGATGTGTAGTGACCTCCCCTCTGGGAGCCAAAGGCCTCTTGCGTGGAGATCTCCGGTGTGCGCTCCCCATCCCTCCAGGGAGGGGTCCGTCGTCACCATTACCTGATGTGCCGCAGTCTGGAAGTCCATGCCTGCCGCAAGATGCGCGCAGGTGCCCCACAACCAGCTCGCTTGGCGGAAAGTCTCGTTGAGCGAGATCCTGTCTTCGAAGCTGCCTGCCGCTTGCATCCAACAGGCGTCGAGGAACTCTTGAAGTGGTTGCATCCGCAGCTTGCATAGGCGCACAAGGTAGATGCACAAGGACATCATGCCGAGTAGGGACTTGATGGACCTCACCCTGGCCGCGTTCCTGGTCAACAGCCGATGTACCTTGACCAGGATGGCCTTCGTCCTTTCCTCCAACGGTGAAGACAATCGCGCCACTGTGTCAAGTCTGACTCCCAGGAACAGGGCGACTTGCGACGGTAGCAGGTGGGATTTCGCAAAGTTAATCGAGAATCCCAAATCCATGAGCAGTTGGACGGTCTTCGCTGTGTGATCGACGGAGAGTTCCCTTGACTTTGCTCGGATGAGCCAATCGTCCAGGTAGGGGTAGACGTGGATCCCCTTCAGGCGCAACTGCGCCGCCACTGGTGCAGGCACTTGGTGAACACCCTGGACGCCGACTTCAATCCGAAGGGAAGGGCCTTGAACTGATAGTGCCACCCCTGGCCCACGAATCGTAGGAATTTGCGATGTCCCTTTAGAATGGGGATGTGGAAGTAAGCATCCGCCAAGTCCAGCGACGATAGGAAATCGCCTTCCTCCAGCTGTCCCAGCACGTGCTGGAGGGTGACCATCCGGAATTTCTGAGAATTGATGTACTTGTTTAGACGACGAAGGTCCAGGAAGGGTAGCCAACCGCCAGTCTTCTTCCAGACGTTTAAGTACCGCAAGTACACTCTGGAGCCCAAGAGCCTTTTTGTGACGAGTTCTATGGCTCCCTTTCTTAGCATCGCTCGTACTTCCAGAAGTAGTAGTGGGACGTGATTTTCCTTCCTGGCCACGGGTGGTATACAGGGCACCTTCTCTGGAATTCCAGAGTGTGCCCGCAAGCCAGGGCATCCAGCACCCAACGGTTGGTGGAGATGGACTCCCACACGCTGATGAATTTTGCCAGCCGGCCTTCCCCCAGGGTGCTCGGGTGTGGGCCCGACGCCACGGCCTGTTCAGTCCAGTTTTGTCACGGCCTCCTTGGCTGCGACGATGCGATCCTCCTGTCTTGCCATGACCTCTGTATAATTCCTGCCACGAGGAGTGGGACGCTTGGTGGTACGACGAGGAACCGCCGCTGAATCCTTTGGAGGCACCTTGCTTGCCTCCGGAGTTCCGGAAGGACAGCCGTGGTCGTTGAACAGCCAAGGCCCGAGCCGTCTCGGTGTCCGCCTTGATGGCCTGCAGTGACTCGTCCACTGTCTTGCCGAACAGGTTGTTTCCGTCGAAGGGCATGTCCAGAACCCTGGTCTGCACGTCCTGGTGGAAGTCGGTGGTCCTGAGCCAACCGCGCCGGTGAAGGCAAACGCTGTTGTCCATCTGAGGAAAGCCAGTGTCGGTGTTGGCGATGTCCGTGGCCACCGTAATGGCATGGTCCGAGCCACCTCGCCTTCCTGTAGGATTTCTAGGGCCGCAGCCCTCTTGCCGTCCGGGAGGAAGTCCAGCAGGGGAGAGATCTTGAACCACAGCTCCCTGTCGTAGCGTGCCACAATCGCGAGGGCGCTGGCAGCTTTAATAGTCATTGCCGCCAACGAGATGACCCGTTGTCCCATGGCGTCCAGCTTCTTCCCCTCGCCGTCCGGCGGGGACGTTGAAGTTGAAACCGTCGCCCCTGCCGCTTTCTTCTTGGCCGCCGCGGAGACCACTGAATCCGTGGACGGCTGTGCCCTGAGGCACATAGGGGTGGAGTCCAGGATCGGGTACTTCTTCTCGTACCGGTCTCTCAGCAGGAGCCGTGGACGGGTTCTTCAGGAGCGCCAGCCCCTCGTCCCAGATGTCATCCAGTAACGGGACTGCGAGGACAGTCTTCCTCTTGGCCTCCCGCCGTTGGTATAGGAAGCCCTCCTTCTGTTCTTAGGAGCAGAGCTGGAAGAGCTCAGATGCCCTGGCGATCATGCCGTGGAAGGAGCCAATTTTGTTGGGGAAGGAGGAGAGAGAGGTCGAAGCGGGAGGTGATGGGAGGTCTATTCCGTCGACACTAATATCGTCGTCCGTTGCCTTCTCCGGTCCCGTCTAATCCCTCGGTGGAGGTGAAAGAGGTGAAGGCTGAGAAGGCTGGAAAGGAGGAGGGGGATGTATTTGCCTCCGCTTGTTCGGTGGGCTTCCCGACGGTCCAGGCTCCGCTGGATCGTCCGCTGGGGGTAAGGTGTTAGGCAGAATAAAGTGCAGTACCCTTAGGGAACACTACTCCGGATTAGTACTACAGGTGAGAGCAATAAATCCCCTTTGGTATCAGTCTGTACCACAAAGATTTAGTTGGTAGCTGTGGCTGAGCAGTCAGACTTATCTCAAGAGGGAGATGAGCAGTATTCAGGGTTTACACAATAGGCCTACTGTACTATGGCACAAGGAAACACTGACCAAAGCTTTGTAGTTAAAAAGTAGATATATATTTATTTTATACACTTCTAAGCAAACACATGTATCACAAGTAACAAGCAAGTTAAATTAAGTCAATAGAAAAATATAGACTCCCTATATAAATTGTAGACCAAGTGAACCAGAGTGAAAACTGAGCAAAACGGCACAGTGACAACTACACACAAGGGATCCTCTAGCAGTTTCTCACAAGGAAGGGAAAACACAAGTTATCTAGAAATAGGTTCTTATACCCCCTAGCAACACCTCCCACCAGTTGTGAACCAGTTCAGAAAGACAGTACATCAGTATAGGCAATACTTCAAATGAAAACTGAGCAAAATGGCATTTCACAATGATTATGCAGTGGGAAGGAAAGAAAGGGTTGCACCACACAGTTCGAATGGAGAATCAATCTCGAGAAAGCAGGTCTAACAAATGTGACCCGAGTCAGTAGGCCTGTGCCAGAGTCAGTGGTACAGGGCAAGGGCCCAGGAGCAAAATGTTCTTGTAGCTGCAGTCAAGCCTTTGGTTAACAATGTTGAAAAGGTGGATGCAGAAGGCGAAAGACAATGTTGAGAGAGGGGCGGCCAACCCAACAGGTAGGAAAAAGGATTTCAAACACCTTTAGCACTACCGCGAAGAAAGGGCGACCTGGCGGAACAATGTACCTTAAAAGTGAAGAAGTGGCTCCTGCGGTGTTAGGGAGAATTCTCTTATAAGGCTAATTTCCCAAACCTAGTGAGTCCCCCAGCAGCTTTGCTGGATTTTTGGGGTTTGTTTTTTTCTCCTGCTAAGAGTGAGACTCTTGTTCTCCCACTCTTAGGCATAATTTGAGGTATGTCTTTGCCTTATTGTGTGCTTATGGGCTATGGGGTATTTTACTCCATAGGGTATCATCTGTTTGTGTATGTGTTACACAGCACCCTCAGTGCAGTAACACAGGGGTGTCATAGTGACCCCCAAACACAGACTGACTACTGTCTCCCAGGGCATGTAAAGTCACCATTGGCTTTACTAGTCCAAAATTGTGAACAGAACCAGTACAAACCATAATATTGTGGATGTACTGGAAAGGGTTAATTAGATTGCCCCTTGGTCTGTTTCCAAGGGGGCACTGTCCAGTCCCCCCATGTCGAGTTTCTGGCTGGTGGCAGTGGTTGCCATGCAAAATATTCCACGGGAATATTTCCTATGGGATTATCCCATTGGTTTTAAAAGCACCACTTTTTGGTGCAATGTTAAAGATACCGCCGGTTTATTCATTTAATATAAAATCACCGGTTGGGTCTTTTCGCCAGAACTCTTTTCCAAAATGGCGTTTGTGTCCGTCTCTGTAACTCCAACCAAGGTCGGGCCCTTTGTTCCACTTTTTGGCGGGCTTTTCCACAGAAGCCCTCCAACTGGTGCCACTCTGTCTGGGTTCCACAGGATGTGTGGGTGGGGGAAATTGGCACCCTGGACTGCATTGCCTTAGCAACCCAAGTCGCACTCTGTTCTGATTGGCCCAGTGTTGAGCCGCCCGGCTCACCACTTAGCATGTATGAGTGACAGCTAAGCTGTTGAATGGGGGTTTTTCTGCATAAAAGCAGGGCTTTGGGGACTGGAACTTCAGAAGTCGCCACAGGCCCTAAGAAATCCGAAGAGGGGAGAAGCTGAGCCATCTGCAACGAGGACACCACCGGTGGAGCCCTGCTGCAACAACCTCACCACTTTCCCGACGACAAGAGAAGATCTTCTGCTGAAAGAGTCTTCTTCCTCTGAGCTGGTGGGATCAACCAGTTCGCCATTCGCCTTCCAGGACGTCTCTTGGTCGAATCGCCAGTGCCAAGCACACCGGCAGCCGGATAGCCAAGCTTTACCACTGTGACCGCGAATAAAAGGGACGCACCTTTTTAACAAACAAACTCTGCGGCTGGTCTCTTCCCTGGGCAGTGCAACGACTCCAAGTTTCCTCCTCGACAAGATCTTCTCTTCCCCTGGTCGAAACAACAAACTGCACCCGCTGCCAGGAACAACTGCCACCGCTGGAGCGTCCTCACTCTTTAAGGTACTGTGTTCCGCCTGGCCTCCCTTTCTGCGGATTGCTAAAAGTGACCCTTAAATCCTTGGCTTTCTAACTGGGTTGGCCCCAGACCATCTAACTTTACCTTCTGAATCAACCCAACCTCTTTTGAACATTTCTGCAAAGACTTGAGTGCTTTTTAAACTGTGTGATCGTGGGCACATTTCACCTTGCTCCATTTAAAGTAGACCTGGCCTATGAACTTTGGCTCTACAGTAGACTCTGCCTTCACTAACTTGCTGTGGTCTTATAAAAGTGTTGGGAACTGTTTTATTTTTATGACCTGCCTTTTTCTCTCCCTTTAACCTGATTATTGGAGTGCCATCTAAGTTACGCGTTCACATCTGTTTTTACAAATCATGGTATTTTGACCTAACCTTGTCTAATAATTGAGGGAGGTGTGTATACTTCTCTGATTGTGTTTGAACTTGCTTTTGATTTATAGTGCTAGTGTATTTCCTTAAGTGTGTGTTAAATAAATAATTATATACTTTTGATACCAAGCTCTGGTCAGCGTTTGCTTGCTCTACTGTGTTTTTAGCCCTATTGTGTATCCTCTGTATACTGCCCTAATCATCTTGAGAGAAGTCTGACTGCTCAGGGTGGTACAGACTGCTACCAATTGGGTTTACTGCTTACTCCTGTAGTCTTAATCTTCTTGCAGTGTTCCCCAAGGGAACTGCACAGGATTTTGCCTAACATGCGGTGGCGGTTGTTCCTGGTAGTTCCCACAGGTCGAGGGGTCCAGCAGAGGAAGAGAGGCTCTCGTCGTGGAGGAAGGTTCGAGACACTGCACTACCCAGGGATGAAACCAACCGCGGTGCTGCCAAACGAAGTTTAAAAGGTACGCTCCTTTTAATCGCGGTCCGGGTCGATAGCTACCTGGCTATCCGGTCTCCAAGTGTTGGGCACTGTCGATTCGACCAAGGCAGGTCCGGAGAAGCTATGGGCGAACTGGTTGTTCCCACCAGCTCAAGGGAAGAAGGCTCTTTCGATGAAGATCTCCTCTCGTCGTGTGGAAGAAAAGTGGTGAGACGATCCAGCAGGGCTTCACCGGTGGTGTAGATGCTGGAGATGTCTGTGGCTTCTCTCCCTTCGGTTCCGCAGTTCCAGTGGCGACGTCTTGCTCTTCCAGTCCTGCTTTTATGCAGAAAGAGACCCATTCATACAGTCTCGCTGTCACTCACACAGTGGAGTGGTCTTCTTGGCGGGAGACCCTCCAGCCTATCAGGTTAGAGTGCGACCTGAGTTGCTGCGCCAACTCTGTCCAGGGGTCCTACTCCCCCTCCCACACAATGGACCCACCCCAAACTCAGTGGCGCCGGAAGGAGGGCTTCTGGGCAGAAGCCTGCCAAATGGACGAACAAAGGATCCCTGACCTGGGTTAAGATCGTAGAGAAAGACACGAGAAAGAAGTTATATTAAAGTTCTGGCAGATAAAACCTACCGGAGCAAAGTTAATTTTAAAATGCACCAGCGGTATGTTAGAGGCTGTCAGAAAAAGTCGTAGCCTCGAACAATGGGAAAATCCCATAGGGAAATATTTGCGGTCTAATATTTATGGTAGTAACCACTGCCACCAGCCAGAAACTTAGAGAGAGGGACTTTAAGCTACCCCCTCGAAAATGAGCATAGGGGAAAAAACTATTAACCCCTTCCCGTACCTCCATAGTAAGATGGGTTGTACTGGTTAAGTTCATAAAAATCGACTAGTAAAGTCAATGGGGACTTTACATGCCCTGGGAGACAGTAGTCAGTCCCAGGGTATGGAGTCTATGTTTGGGGGTCGCTACGACACCCCTGTGTCACTGCACTGAGGGTGCTGTGTAACACATATGAATAAAGATGGTTCCTATGGGGGAGAGAAAATCCCATAGGCATTAAACACAAAAATAGCCTAGAACACACATAGCAGAAATGCCTAAGAGTGGGAAAAGGAGTCTCACTCTTAGCAGGTAAAAAGAAACAAACCCTTCAAAATCCAGCAAAGCTGCTGGGGGACTCTATAAGTAAGGGAAATTAGCCATAGTATGAGAATTCTCCCTAACATAAGGCAACCTTGTCCTTATCTCCGAACACAAGGCCTGAATAGCCATCAAGATTGCTCCTGAGTTGTCTTGTGGCACAGGCACCGGTTGCGACGGGAGCAACGTTTGGGGAGTAGGATCCTCCGTCTCCTCCACGGCCTGCGGCTCACCGTCGCTTTCTTCGTCCGCCTCGTCGGGATCCCTCCCGTAGGACCGGACCTCCTCGTACTTCTTGTCCAGGATCTTTGCGGCGCCAGCCAGCTCATCTTCAGAGGTGGTATCTGTGTCCATAATGGCTACCGAGCCCCGCCCCCTCTTTCTCTGCCCGGGGTTTCACGGGGGTCTTATCGATAGGCTGAAAAGAGGATTCCCTCCATGGTAGCAGGGAAACTCTAGGCCCGGAGTTCGTCTCCACTGGGATAGCCTCCGCAGGCTTCGCCAGGGCCGCCGCAACTCCCTCGATCGAGGCCTTAGTTGGGTGAATCAGGGCCTTCGTGACTTTGGGTGCGCCTGAGGCCTTCACCTTGGGGGGAAGTTCGCTGCCTCGCTCCCCTTCAGCTGCCGCTGTCGGGATCGACTGGAACTTCTCCCAAAGCTTACCTGGGTTCTCCGACTTCCTTTTCCCCCCCGAGCCAGAGCGTTGGCTCGTGATTGATGGCATCAGTGACATCGCGCCCTGCCTGGCAGCCAAAGAGCCCGACTCATCGGCGCTCCCGTGCCCGCGGACTTGCAGTGCTTTGCCTTCTGTTGGGCCCCCGTCGCCGGAGCGCCCTCAAAGGTCTGAGGACCGCTCGGACTTCTTCTCACCTGCTGCTGGGCTCTTCCCCTCCAGCCAGTTGGTGAGTCGAGTACGACGATCCTTCATTGTCCGTTCTGACATATTCTTACAAAACGCACAATCCTTCTCCACGTACGATTTGTCGTCATGAAGGCAGTAGAGGCAACAAGACTGCTCATCTTCCTTGAAGACATTTTGTAATCCGCATCCAGGGTAGCTCCTGAAAAGCTTGGATCCGGGCGTCGTGTTTCCTTTGTCCTGGGCCATGTCCACGCTGGGTAGGCCTCAAAGATCTTCCGGAATCCTCCAAGAAGCGAAACTCGATGAAAACTCGCCCTTGAGGGGCGCATAAAATTCCTAAACGGGTCCCCGTTGATCGGAAGTAGAATCGGTGGAGAGTGAGGCTCGATTGACCGGAAACAGAGTAAACTCTTTGAAAAATAGCAAAACGCAGTAAAAGCTCGAGAGCTATAGCACGAGGACTCCCAACACTTGAACGTGCCGTAAAAATCTGAAGATGGCTGCCAGAGGAGGGGCTTAGGTAGAGGGCAGTCATTGGTTGGGGGCAGTATGAACCAGAGACCAGTGATTGGTCATTAGGAGAAAGACAGTTCAGAAACGAAAGTGAAACTGATTTTTTCTTTACCGAGGATTCCCAGCCTGACGACGGGGAATATTCATGAGCATGTGAATCCATGCCAGACCCCATGCTGGAGAATGGGACTATAGGGGTAGGTTAGAAACTCTGAAACTTACCCTCTATACTCCAATTCTTCCCCAGACTTGGCAGAAAAAAGGAAGAGGGTCTGACGTTGCTTTACCCGCCGAAAGCCGTAGTCCTTATTCCCAGGGGTTGAAGTTCCAGCTGGTCTCCGGTTGGTATATTTTACTGTTGCAAGGACTCTCGGTCGAAGAATGCAGGAAAACACGATGCAGCATCCCTCTCAGGACTGGACTCGGGTCCGGTAAGCAATTTACGTAAGGTGGTCACCGCGCAGGGCGACACAAAAGGACTCTGCAGCCGCGGTCGGACTGTCCCTTCTATCTCGGGTGCCCTTGATGCTAGGGCACTGGGATTTTGCAGGAGATAGTCTTGCAGGGCCAGTGGAGGTTCCCTAAAGTTTCAGGCCGAAACTCGGTAAGGTGACGCCGCCAGCACGGTAGCCCAAAAACAAAGCTGGTCAGCCACAGGATGGTTCCAAGGCACTCCGAAGGCTTCCTTTGGCAGGGCACTGAGCAGATGTCGGGAATGGACTACTAAAGGTTCACTCCAAGGGTCGTAGCTCCTTTGCAGGACTACTAAAGACTACTAAAGATCACAAGCAAGACAGGGCACCTCCAGGACATCAGCAGTTGGTTGCCAAGCCTCCCTCAGTCGGGTCTCAGGTCTCTTTGCTGTTCTCACAGCTGGATAGGATACTTTGCTCCTTCAGGTTTCTCCTGGATCGATGAAGAATGGGTGCTGGGGTCCTCCTCTTATCCTAAAAGCCAGCTAAGAGCTGAAACTCCCACTATCCAATAGTAGGACTAGCCCACACACACACATACATACCCCAGCAGTGGTCCAATCTGGACCACAGACGGGAACATTCATGCATACCACCCAGACACACTGAAACCAGTTTGTGGATTGGAGTCAGACACACCCGGCCCACATCCTGCCAGCAAACACACACAGCCATCCAGTAGCCCGCCAAAGGCACTGGAAGTCCTCATCAGGATTTTCCTGGCCTCTGAGGCCAGGCAGAAGGCTAAAGAACAAGCTAGCAAAAGAAAAGGCGAAAAATCTTGTGGCACGGCCATGTTTGACCAGTAGCCACAATTAGCCAAACGCAGTAAAGCTAAAATTAAAATTAGCACACCTAGAGTAACTAAAAAACCTCTGAGTGTTAGTCTAGGGAAAAACGAAAATGCACCCCATTATACTGCAGTGTAAGCTGCTGTGCACAATGATAAAAAGTTACCACAAATGATACAAAAGTAACCAAAGTAGTAACATAGTAACTTGACTAAGGGAAACAATGTTTCCCAGAACTGATAGCCTGAAGGACATACCAGTTTCCCCATAACATATGAGCAAAGGCCAGTGCAGTGAAGCTTAGGCTTCACTGTACTGCAAAAAGTACAGGACAGATTCAAAAATAAAAGCAAAACGTTTGGGGGTTCCATAAAGATGGAAGGAAAGGTGCAGTAAAGAGAAATCTTTCCTAACAGCAGCCATTGTGGCCGCCCGCCTGTAGGAGAAGGTAGGTTTCTCCCTCGATCTCTGGCATTTCTATGCCGTTTTGATCGATCGAGGGAGGTGGTGTTGCAAAGGGGAGACTCTCCCCTTTCCAACAACACCTACCTTCAAGCATTGCAGGGTGTGGATCGCTCAGTCAGAGTCTAGCAACACCATAGAGCATAGGGGATGCATTTTGAAGAGGAGGAGGGGGCGAGTGAGGGGGCCACTTAGTATAATAGCGGCCCTCTCCCCCTCCGGCCTCCAAAGCATGAGGCATTACATTTTGCTTCCTCTGGGGACAGCTGGGCCGAATATTCTGCCGATCTGCCCCTAAGGAAGGGGCAAATCAGTACTTTTATTGTGTGCTATATTTGCCAAACTATTGTGGTTTTACTGAGGGTTGGGGTGATTTTAAAATTTTATCTTGTTATATATGTGTGGTTATGTAGGCTGCTATATGTGACAAAAAAGTGCGTTTAGGGCGCAGATCCCTCGATCTGAGCCCAGCAAGGTCACTGAACCACCGGGGATGCTTTTATTGGAGGGGGTTGGGGCCGCTTAGTACAGCCCCCTCCCACGCCAAAGGGATGGGGCAATGCATATTGCCCTTCCTGGGGGCAGACGGGCAGCATAATGTGTGTTTTTTATTGTTCCCACTGAAAAGTGGTTGGATTGGGGGGGGGAGCACTAGAGCACCAGGGATGTTTTATCTGAAGGTAGGGTTACCACAGATCATGTTTTCTTTTAATTTTATTCACAGTTGTGGCAGTGTAGCAGTTGCAGGTGAGGCTTTCGCAGTTTTATGTAAGCAGTGCAAAATGTGCTCCTTTCCTTATTATACATTATAAAGGAGGTCCGGGGGAGGGCGGATTGTCAGTGGGGTGGCCAGGAATGAGCCCGAGTGTCAGTGGTGTGGGTGAGAATGGGTGGTGCAGAGGTAATTGAAGGATATGCGTGCACTGAATAGAGGATGCTGGCTGCTTAGCATAAAAACAAACTGCATTTTAGGAACCTAATAATGACCACTATTTTGTCAAACATGTCTGTGCTAGTAAATCAGACTTTTGTTTCTTCTGAGCATGCAATGCACACTTGGCATGAAGTGTTTTCTCTGAATAGCGTCCCCAAGCTCAGCAGTTGTCCCGGAGAGCATCAGCTGAGTTCCCGTCCCTCCCTGGAGGGAAAGCTGTAAAGCAGCCCGGCCAGAGCTCCAGGACGGCCGGGGTGCTGCCCCTTGGGCACCTGTCTCCCATGTGGGTTGACTGTCCCCAAGCCCAGTGCCGGTCCTGGGGAGCCCCAGCAGGGTCTCCATCCCTCCCCGGAGGGATAAGCTGTAACCCGGCATGGCCAGAGCTCTAGGACAGCCGGGGGTGCAGCCATCGGCTTTGGGCACCTGTCTCCCATTTTGGTCAACCATCACCAAGCCCAGCGGCCATCACAAGTAGAACTCTTCCTGGTGAGTACAGCTGTAGCACAGACAAGCCAGTGCTCCAGGATGGTCCGGGGCCAGCGGCGGTGCCAGGGAGCCCCAGCCGGGTCCCTATCCCTCCACTGACGGAAAAAAGCGGTAATGCAGCCCAGCCATAGAGCCAGGACGACTGGGGGTGCTGCCACCAGCCTTGGGCGTCTGCCTTGCATGTGGGTCAACCGCCTCCAAATTCAGCAGCGGTCCCGGTGAGCCCCAGCAGGGTCCCCGTCCCTGCCTAGAGGAAAAGGCTGTAACGTGACCAAGCCAGAGCTCCAGGACGGTCGGGGGAGATGTCCACAGCCTTGGGTGCCAGTCTCCCATGTGGGTAGACCGTCACGAAGCCCAGCGGCAGTCCCAGGGAGTCCCGGCAGGGCCCCCATCTCTCCCCGGAGGGAAAGCTGCAACATGACCCGGCTAGAGCTCCATGGCTCCCGTGGGTTGTCCAGAAGGACGTTTGTGTGCCAGTGGTTTAGCCTTTTCCATTTGCGCCCAGGTCAGTGCACCCACACATGTGAGGTACCGTTTTCATCGGGACACCTGTGGGAACGTGGGAAGGTAGGACCTGTGTTGTTGCCCCCGTCTTTCGGTGGTTTCCTGGTTGTAAATGTCTCAAAAATGTGTTTTCTTTCCCTACATTTTGGACTTTGCTGGGAATTCTGGGTAATACATTATAGTTCGACAAAAGCAAGTCAGACCTCTTTGGATTCCCAAGGGGGTCTTCTTTTCAGAAAGGCATGAGGATGCCTGTTTTTCTTGGTGACTGCGACACCCCAGGCCCAAATCTGTGGTTCGTCCAAAAGACCAAAAACACTATACATTTTTTCTCCCCAGGGCGTTTGCTGTACCAGTGGTTTAGCCTTTTCCCTTTGAGCCCAGGTCAGTGCACCCACACATGTGAGGTACTGTTTTCATATGGACACCTCTGGGAAGGTAGGACATGCGTTGTTTTATCTTTTCATACATTTCCTACTGCAGTTTGTTACACAACCCTTTCATTTCCCAAATGTGCCCTACATTTAGTCGCTGCACGCTTTTGGCACCTGCGCAAGTCACCTGTATTTCAAAAGGTCAGCCCGTGCTCTTTCAAAAAATGTATGCTTGGCATTCTTCACCACATTGATTTTTGTTATTTTCAAATGGTAATTACGTCAGTTAGGCAATCAGCATAAATATACTGTGTATCATGGCTTGATTTTCGGCTTGTGGTATTCCTTGTTTTGTGAAACATTAGTGATTTCCTTACTAGAAGAGTCAGGGTAATGTAGTGGTGCATTGCTTTTCTGAATATTTGTGGATGCCATTACCTTACAAGTGCAAACATATCCAGCACATACTTTTTTTCTGTCACTTTTCCAATTTTTTGCAAACCACTGGAATTATAGTTCTAGTTGTTGCCTGACCTGTGCAAAGGACCCCTTCTTGAACTTGGAATTTTATCTACATTTCAGCAATCTATGCCTTTCTGTTTTCCTATTGAGCTTTCCTACCCTCCTTTTCCATTCCATGCAAGCATGTCCTATTAAAAAAAAAAAAAACTACCTTACACAAAACTGAAGATACACTTCTGAAAAATTATTATTTAGTTTCCTCTCAACCTGTTCTTGAAAGCTTGAAAAATGGCGACATCAGAACTGCAAACCTTTTGTTCTACTGGCCAGGAGTACATGCTGACATTAAGAACTTTGCCACTACTTGTGCCTTGTGCGACCCACATAATATCACCAGCACCATTACAACCTATCCCCATAATTGAGGTACCCTTTTCAAGAATTGGGATGGATATTGTGGGACCTTGAGTTTGAAACTGGGAAATAAATAACATTTTGATAATCCTAGACTACGCTACCCGGTATCTGGAAGTGTTCCCTCCAACGAACAGCATATCCCAACACATTCTTTAACACTTGATCCACTTCCTACCCCAGGTGGAATTTACTAAATAAATACTAACAGATCAGGGCAGTACATTTATGTCCAAGTTGATGGCAGAAGTTAAAAAAATCCTACAGATTAAGACCTTACGCACTGCAGTCTACCACCCACAGACAGATGGTTTGGTGGAACATTTTAACCAAACATCGAAAAATGTTGTCAAGTAGTTTGTGGAAGCGGAAGGAAGTAACCGGGATACCATGACACAGTGGGCTTATTTTGTCATTATTAAATCCCCACAGGCTTTGTTAGGGTTTTCCCCTTTTGAGCTCCTTTACGAGTGTAATCCACAAGATCGCCTGGACATGCTCCGGGACACGTGGGAGAAAAGGGGAACAGGTTGTTCTCCTCATGTCACAAACAGCACAACGCCTAAAAGAACATATGGCTATTGTGGGAAATTTGGTACAGAAATATCTGGGACATGCACAAGATAACCAAAGGAGAAATTACTGTATTGTTGTGTTCTTTCTATGGATTCTTCTCCTGTAGATTCCTCATCTTGATAGATATCTGTCCAGCTCTGCTGCTGGGAAATTGTTTCAAAGGGGGCGTTAGTGGACCTCGACTCGGCCGTCAATCCATCTTGCATGTTGGTCGATCGTCGGCTCCAGAAGTGACGGCAGGTACCATACATATACCACGTTACTACGCCCAATGGTTCAGTTCCTCCCAACTGTTCCCGGGCTCAAACACTGTATAGGAAAATGGAAGGAGGCTAACCAACCTTAAATTTAACAACTATGGAATAGAAACCAACAGGTTAAAAACTTTCCAATTAGAAAAACATCTCTTTTTTAATTTAAGTAACTGAGATGAGCATCCCAAAGCCATTGCCAACGTACTACATGGAATCAGAAGCGAAAAAGCCACTACACTTTCTGAGCGGAGACAGCTGAGAGGGGTGATGAGTCTGCCTTGAGAAGAATCCATTGAAAGAACACTACGGTAAGGTAATTTCTCCTTCAATGGATTGCTTTTCTGCCGCAGATTCCTCATCTTGATAGACTCCCTGTTGGGAAAGATTTCCATTCCATGTGTAATTTTCTCTCCAGTTGTGTACCCCCCAACTTTTTGCTTTGTTTAAACACCATAGTCCGACGTTGCCAGAGGAGCCCAGCCTTCTGCTGCACTCCCCTGGGCTTTTTGCTCACTTTATTATGGGGAAACCGACATGCCCTTAAAGACAGTCAGCACTGGGAGACTTTGTTTCCCTTAGTCCTTGTCAATGGTTTCTGCAACATGTTGCAAGTGCACAATATACCTTCAAGTATAGTGCACTTGGGTCTTCCTGTCATTTCTAAAGGCCCTAGATACTCTCAAAGGAGTTTTTAGGAGAAGTGCAGGTGTGCCTTGGACAGGGCTGGTGGCAGCTTAACTTTTCATATATTTTTAACCCTTTCCTGCCAGGTAAACCGTGATTACTGTGTTTGGCACGAATAGGTGGCCTGGCTCCAAGATGGCAATTAGAACACCAAGGGTGAGTCTATTTATACCTATAATGAGGTTTTTATTTCCATTCTTACCGGGAATTTATAAATATATCGTCACACTCAATCACGATCTATAGAGAAAGTGGTTTTACTAAACAGATTTTAATATGTAAAAACATTTCATCAGAGCAGTAGAGCAGTACAAAACTTTTATAATATGTTGATGATGATCTCCAACATAGAGGGGAAGTTCAATTTTGTCACTTCCAACAATTAAAACACAGAATCAAGTATATACGTCACAACAAAAGAAACATATAAGGCATTTTACATTAGATAATGCCAATGTACTTGGATTTTTCTAGTGCTATATCTGCACGTCAGTGTATGAATACTTTAATGGCCACTCAGGTGCCAGCAAATAGAAAATTCCAACAACTTGTACTGTGAACACACGACACTTAGATTATAAAGGCACCTCTGAGCGAAGGGTCCTTTCTAAGGATCTAAAACTTAGTGTAGACATATGACATAATATAATGTCTAGAGTTTTTAACACAGTCTATGGCAACCATTCTACACATAGATCTAAAATCACATGAGTCCTGCTCATGCTATATCAGAGTCGACCGGTTTCATAACCATATCTCATTCTGGTTATCTTCATCAGGACTTTGTTTGATAAGGTCTTGATTGCCTGTTCTGGGAACGCTGTCTTGCGCCCTTACGTGTGTATTCCTATTCCTAAAGGGTATAGATCAAAGAAAAACAGAAAGAGGAGTGGTTACATAATGTACCATCCAAATTCTCGAATTGTATACTACTATACCTCTATTACTAATTATGGGTGTATCATTTGATATCACTAGGCTTACTTATTGAAAGGAACAACTAAATGTGTCCAGAAATATGCCTATTCTAACATAAACCATAAAAGGGAAGGGTAAGGGAAAGGTAAAGGGGTGAGGGAGTGATCAACAACAGGCACGGGGGAACTCCATAGCCTAGATCAAAAAGTCTATAGGTGGACAAGGGTGAAAAGAGGGTGAAGAAATCCCCTGATAGCCCATTTTTCTTTGTGCATGATCTTACCACACTTTGCTGTGGACCATCACTGCTCAGAAAACATCTTGGAGGAGAGCGCACCAAATAGCGCGTTACCTATTTAAGCATTGGCTTATATACAATCTGTAAATAATAGGCAAATGCGCTATAAGTATACACGAAAAATATTAAATCCATACATTATTTTAGACTCAAAAAACAACCGTTGATGTTATGAGCTATATAAACTTATCAAGGGATGGTATGAACATCTTTGAAACTAAGTACAGCAACGAGCGTGCAAAGTTTCCTAGAGCACGGGTGCGACTAAGTACATGCATTATTCTTAACAAAGCAGCACTTGTTTCATAGGCTTTACAAAAAGCGCCTATCGTCTTGATTATTCAATAGCTGCATCCAACAGAGCTATGTCTGCGCAATGTTTCTAAGTTATAGACACCTTTAGAGTCAAGGACAGCAACAAACGTGCAGAGTTTCTTAAAAACACGAGTGCTGCAAAATATATGCATTATTCTTACCAAACAGCACTTGTTTAGTTTGTTTATACAAAAATCGCCTCTCACCTTGGTTACTTCAAAGCAGCATACATCAAAGCTTCACTGTGTCTGCGCAATGCATCTAAGTTTCAGTGAGCTGGTGTTACTGTTACAACGCTATCTGCTAAAGTGACTCGATAGCGTGAATGCTAGCCAAGATGGGCCAAGGGGACTCTATGGTTTAACGGCCATCTTGCCTCAGGCTACCTAAACAGCCATCTTGGATAGGGCAACTAACGTGTATATCTCTATCCACAGGACATGTCTATATACATAGAGTAAACAGCTTTCCAGAACGTGTAAAATCGTCCATAATTGTGGAATAATAAACGTTTTTCTTGCACATACAAAAGAATCTTAAATCTTTTTGCGGACAAAAACGGGACTAATGGCACATCATATTCTAAGTTAAATGAAGTATTTGTGACCACCATGTATTGGCCCATGGAAACGTGGGCCATATTATCTGTGTAGGGCTATAACACAGCTTTTATGCGGGGATGGAATCCTGTCTCTTGTATATTCGTAATGTCCTCAAGTGATACACAGTATGTTATCGTGTTCTCATCAGAGTTACATTATTTTTCCACTGATCACATACAAAAGGGTTCATCATTGCAAGGACACAATTTTGGACAAATATGTCCCGTACATAATTCGATCTTCCTTTAGAAACACCCATTTCTCAGCTAAGTAGCATTTCTGTGTGCATATATACATATATCAATTCGAATTAAATGTACATTTAAATACATGTAGCAACACATGGAGAAACCGATCTTTTTACACTACTACAGTGTGTTGGATTAATATTAGAAATCTAGTTTCTGCTGGCAATCCTGATCATACATAGTTGTTATACAATGGAGGGGGGGGGGGGGGGCGGCTATTCTCTCTGTATAGCAGACAGGAGGAAGCCCAACCAAAACAACCTGGAGGAATAGGGTATATCCTGATTATCTATTATTGCAGAAGACCTCTATGCTGTTTAACTAGGGAGAACCGCTAGCTCGTTCCATTGGATCAATTCATTAAGCCCTTTCTTATGTGTGTTAAGCCTAAATATCCAATGTTGTTCTCTCCTAAAGAGTATGTTCTGGAAATTTCCACCCCGTTTAGGAATGTTGATTTTTTCAATTATGGTCCATTTAAATGCTTCTGGACTATGTCCTTTCAAGATAAAATGGTTTACCATAGGTGCTGTCAGCTTCTTGGTCCTTAAGCACGAGCGATGTTCAATCATGCGTTTCTTAATGGGTCTCATGGTCATCCCTACATATTTAAGATTACAAGGACATGTAATGAGATAAATCACCCCTGCGGTATTGCAGTTAGTAAACTGCCGTTGTATCCACGGGGTACGAAGCCCCAAATCTATTTGTTTAGTGCGCTCAGTTTGTGAGCACATGGAGCAGGAACCACATGGTGAATGTCCCATCGGGGCTGTACTTTGCCAAATTGTTACAGGATGGTTGTCTCTTGTGTCTCTACAGGATTTCACTAGTTTGTCACGGATATTACTTCTCCTTTTGATGGCAAATTTGGGCTCCTCCAAATGATGTTGTCCAGTGTTTAGAATTGGCCATAGATTTTTGATTTCCTTTTTCAATTTATTCAGCATCGGGGAATAGCTCATAACTACCGTTATGTTGTCTTGTGCAGGTGGTTTTGGATG
Source organism: Ambystoma mexicanum (assembly GCF_040938575.1). NCBI lineage: Eukaryota > Metazoa > Chordata > Amphibia > Caudata > Ambystomatidae > Ambystoma > Ambystoma mexicanum. The sequence continues at coordinate 869,754,292 of NC_090931.1, forward strand.
TTGTTGTAACGTGACACTTCTCGGGTTATTACGGGCTCTCCTGTATGTAGAGTCAATGATTCTCTTAGGGTACCCTCTGTCAGTCAATTGTTTCTTGAGGGCTTTTCCTTGTTGTTCATAATCAGAGGTCTGGGTACAGATTCTTCTGTAACGCAGGAATTGTCCAAAGGGAAGATTGTCTTTCAATGCCTGTGGATGGTAGCTCGAATATCTCAAGAGTGAGTTCCTGTCGGTGTCCTTCTTGTATACTTTAGAACATAATTTGTCTTGTACCACCAGAATGTTAAGATCCAAAAAATGTATAACTTTTTTGTCAAATTCTATGGTGAATTTCAAAAAAGGATTTTGTGAGTTGAGCCACATGTGGAATCCATGTAGTTCTGCTTCAGTTCCTTTAAAGATCATGAAAACATCATCTATATATCTCTTCCAAAGGATAGTATGGTTCAAAAAAGGATTGGTCGGGGAATAGATGACATCACATTCAAAGGCATTGACAAAAAGATTGGCCAGACTGGGGGAAAAGGTAGCCCCCATAGCAGTCCCAGAGATCTGTTGATAAAAAATGTCGTTACAGATGAAATAATTTCTGGTGAGAGCTATTTCAGCAAGTTGTATTATCAGCCCAGGAGGAGTATTGTGTAGGTCTATGCCTGATTCCAAAAGATGTTGAACCATGGAGAGTGTGGCTTGTTGTGGTATCCTTGTGTACAGCGACTCTATATCCATGGTAACTAGCCATTCTGTCTCTTGATTAAAGCTGATAGAATCCAAGAGGTTTAGCATAGCTGTGGAATCCTTTACATATGACCGCATCTTCGGAACTTCATCTTTAATAAAGAAATCAACGAATTGTGACAGAGGCTCTAGGACTGACTGGATGCCCGATACTATGGGTCTACCAGGGGGTGGACTTATGCCTTTATGGATTTTCGGGGTGGCATAGAATGCTGGTGTTCGCGGGTACGGTGGTGTGAGAAAAGCTGCTTCTTTTGCGCTTATATATCCCTCTGCCTCTGCTTCTTCAATTACAGATTTAATTTGGTTTTGTAATTGGTTAATGGGATTGCCCGGGAGAATGCGATAACTGGTGCGGTCTGATAAAAGTTCCTGAACCATGTTATCATAATCTACCTTATTCATCACAACAATTGCTCCTCCTTTATCTGCCGGCTTAATTACAATAGATTCATTGTCTGCCAAAGTTTTTAATGCTGCTATTTGTTGTTTCGTGCAGATAGAATGTGTAAAGGGGATGTTCTCTTCTAATTGACTGATTCTCTTGAGTAAGGCTTGTTCGAAGGTAGTGGACTCTACTGTATTCAAAGCATAAGGAGGATGAAATTGGGATGGTGGCTTCAAGCCTGTGGCATCTTCTATAGCTGGTGTATCTTCATGAAAAAATTGTTTTAATCTGATCTTCCTCATCAATTGACTGACCTCTATTCTAGTTTGAAATGAGTCATAATATGATGTAGGTACAAAGGACAAGCCTTTTTGCAAAACCTCATCTTCTGCTTTCATCAGTGTATATGTGGATAGGTTAACCACTAACGAGTCATTGGTTGTTGAAGGCCTCTCCCTCTGCTGCGAGTAACTACCGTGGGGTGTCCTTGCCACCGCTGGTTGCCTCTGTTGCCTCCTCGGTGTCCTAAAAAAGGAACATTAGTAGGGGCTGCAGGGGCCTGATTTGAATTAAATCTAACTCTACGATTGCCTGAACTGGTGGATGAACCTGATGAAGAACCAGATCCGTTTCTATAATTTCCTCTCTGCATATTTTGGAATCTGAGCTGCGCTGCATCTCGTCTTGACTCTATAGCCTCTTCTGAAAAATAATCTACTCCCACATATGGATATATTTTTTCATGGGTAAATGCTGCCAGATCTTTTTTGAGTTTGGTCAGTTTTTTATTCAGATTGAGGTCTTTGAACTCTTTTAAAGATGTTTCTAAAGTCAAGAGTTTAGCGTTATAAATGTCCAGAGACACCTTGAGTTTTAAAGCATCACTTTTATCGTTGAGTTCTTTCAGCAATTGTTCGGTGACTTTCTTAGCCGTATTGATTATCAAAATCAACCAGTCTCTGGTACATTTATTCGCTATATACGACCAGTCTTTTCTAAATGCTAGATTGTCTAAGAAAATCCTTGGTTCTATGTGTATAATGAGACCATTCGGAGCTGCATGGGCTCTCAGATATTCGGTCATTAGAGCCCCATGCAGTTCTGTACGTATGATTTTCTTTCGAATAATTTCCATCTCATTCCATTCATCTGTATTTGGAATGACGTGATTCGCTAGGTCAGCACTTAACAAAGAAGGATTAGATAGAATGCCTTCAACAAGTTCTTCCGCATATGCAAGATAGTTATTTTCCGCCATTTTTGTATGTGTTTATCAGACACCACCTAGGGTATCATTGGTAAAGCGGCAAAAGAATGTAGCTGCCGATTTGTTATAGGTCCCTAGTCAGATAAATAAAATTGTTTCCCACATGCACTACAAACAAAACTAGACACTACAATGAAGCAATTTCTTTGTTATGCTTCCTATAAGTAGGGACTCTCAGGTGGGTTACACCTGGGTCCTGAACGTGAATTAATCAAACCCAACAACCCTAAGGTTGTGCGAAGAATACTAGAACACCAAGGGTGAGTCTATTTATACCTATAATGAGGTTTTTATTTCCATTCTTACCGGGAATTTATAAATATATCGTCACACTCAATCACGATCTATAGAGAAAGTGGTTTTACTAAACAGATTTTAATATGTAAAAACATTTCATCAGGGCAGTAGAGCAGTACAAAACTTTTATAATATGTTGATGATGATCTCCAACATAGAGAGGAAGTTCAATTTTGTCACTTCCAACAATTAAAACACAGAATCAAGTATATACGTCACAACAAAAGAAACATATAAGGCATTTTACATTAGATAATGCCAATGTACTTGGATTTTTCTAGTGCTATATCTGCACGTCAGTGTATGAATACTTTAATGGCCACTCAGGTGCCAGCAAATAGAAAATTCCAACAACTTGTACTGTGAACACACGACACTTAGATTATAAAGGCACCTCTGAGCGAAGGGTCCTTTCTAAGGATCTAAAACTTAGTGTAGACATATGACATAATATAATGTCTAGAGTTTTTAACACAGTCTATGGCAACCATTCTACACATAGATCTAAAATCACATGAGTCCTGCTCATGCTATATCAGAGTCGACCGGTTTCATAACCATATTTCATTCTGGTTATCTTCATCAGGACTTTGTTTGATAAGGTCTTGATTGCCTGTTCTGGGAACGCTGTCTTGCGCCCTTACGTGTGTATTCCTATTCCTAAAGGGTATAGATCAAAGAAAAACAGAAAGAGGAGTGGTTACATAATGTACCATCCAAATTCTCGAATTGTATACTACTATACCTCTATTACTAATTATGGGTGTATCATTTGATATCACTAGGCTTACTTATTGAAAGGAACAACTAAATGTGTCCAAAAATATGCCTATTCTAACATAAACCATAAAAGGGAAGGGTAAGGGAAAGGTAAAGGGGTGTTTCTAAAGGAAGATCGAATTATGTACGGGACATATTTGTCCAAAATTGTGTCCTTGCAATGATGAACCCTTTTGTATGTGATCAGTGGAAAAATAATGTAACTCTGATGAGAACACGATAACATACTGTGTATCACTTGAGGACATTACGAATATACAAGAGACAGGATTCCATCCCCGCATAAAAGCTGTGTTATAGCCCTACACAGATAATATGGCCCACGTTTCCATGGGCCAATACATGGTGGTCACAAATACTTCATTTAACTTAGAATATGATGTGCCATTAGTCCCGTTTTTGTCCGCAAAAAGATTTAAGATTCTTTTGTATGTGCAAGAAAAACGTTTATTATTCCACAATTATGGACGATTTTACACGTGCTGGAAAGCTGTTTACTCTATGTATTTAGACATGTCCTGTGGATAGAGATATACACGTTAGTTGCCCTATCCAAGATGGCTGTTTAGGTAGCCTGAGGCAAGATGGCCGTTAAACCATAGAGTCCCCTTGGCCCATCTTGGCTAGCATTCACGCTATCGAGTCACTTTAGCAGATAGCGTTGTAACAGTAACACCAGCTCACTGAAACTTAGATGCATTGCGCAGACACAGTGAAGCTTTGATGTATGCTGCTTTGAAGTAACCAAGGTGAGAGGCGATTTTTGTATAAACAAACTAAACAAGTGCTGTTTGGTAAGAATAATGCATATATTTTGCAGCACTCGTGTTTTTAAGAAACTCTGCACGTTTGTTGCTGTCCTTGACTCTAAAGGTGTCTATAACTTAGAAACATTGCGCAGACATAGCTCTGTTGGATGCAGCTATTGAATAATCAAGACGATAGGCGCTTTTTGTAAAGCCTATGAAACAAGTGCTGCTTTGTTAAGAATAATGCATGTACTTAGTCGCACCCGTGCTCTAGGAAACTTTGCACGCTCGTTGCTGTACTTAGTTTCAAAGATGTTCATACCATCCCTTGATAAGTTTATATAGCTCATAACATCAACGGTCGTTTTTTGAGTCTAAAATAATGTATGGATTTAATATTTTTCGTGTATACTTATAGCGCATTTGCCTATTATTTACAGATTGTATATAAGCCAATGCTTAAATAGGTAACGCGCTATTTGGTGCGCTCTCCTCCAAGATGTTTTCTGAGCAGTGATGGTCCACAGCAAAGTGTGGTAAGATCATGCACAAAGAAAAATGGGCTATAAGGGGATTTCTTCACCCTCTTTTCACCCTTGTCCACCTATAGACTTTTTGATCTAGGCTATGGAGTTCCCCCGTGCCTGTTGTTGATCACTCCCTCACCCCTTTACCTTTCCCTTACCCTTCCCTTTTATGGTTTATGTTAGAATAGGCATATTTTTGGACACATTTAGTTGTTCCTTTCAATAAGTAAGCCTAGTGATATCAAATGATACACCCATAATTAGTAATAGAGGTATAGTAGTATACAATTCGAGAATTTGGATGGTACATTATGTAACCACTCCTCTTTCTGTTTTTCTTTGATCTATACCCTTTAGGAATAGGAATACACACGTAAGGGCGCAAGACAGCGTTCCCAGAACGGGCAATCAAGACCTTATCAAACAAAGTCCTGATGAAGATAACCAGAATGAGATATGGTTATGAAACCGGTCGACTCTGATATAGCATGAGCAGGACTCATGTGATTTTAGATCTATGTGTAGAATGGTTGCCATAGACTGTGTTAAAAACTCTAGACATTATATTATGTCATATGTCTACACTAAGTTTTAGATCCTTAGAAAGGACCCTTCGCTCAGAGGTGCCTTTATAATCTAAGTGTCGTGTGTTCACAGTACAAGTTGTTGGAATTTTCTATTGGCTGGCACCTGAGTGGCCATTAAAGTATTCATACACTGACGTGCAGATATAGCACTAGAAAAATCCAAGTACATTGGCATTATCTAATGTAAAATGCCTTATATGTTTCTTTTGTTGTGACGTATATACTTGATTCTGTGTTTTAATTGTTGGAAGTGACAAAATTGAACTTCCTCTCTATGTTGGAGATCATCATCAACATATTATAAAAGTTTTGTACTGCTCTACTGCTCTGATGAAATGTTTTTACATATTAAAATCTGTTTAGTAAAACCATTTTCTCTATAGATCGTGATTGAGGGTCCAAGATGGCAATGCCACAAGGTTCTGTGTCCTGTTCTTTGGCCATCTTGCCCCTTCACCTTCCCCAGGTCGAGCCGACCCGGGTCAGTCCCTATTTGGGCATGCATTGACCTGCAAAATGCCAAGCTTTCGCAGGCTTCTGAATGCCTTATCTGTGCTTCCAGGATGTGGGCTGGATTGTGTCGTTCCAATACACATCCTGGGTGCATGAGAGTCTGGTGTGCTGTGAATGCCTGGGACCACCGTGGTCCATGATTGGTCCACGTATGGTATGCCTGTATGTGGCGCGAAGGAGATTCTGGATAAGAGAAGGCTTTAAACACCTATACCATGTCGATCTCTGGAGTTCTCACTGAACAAAGGATAGGATCCAAGTATCCTGAAACAAAGAAGCCGAGTCGAGGAACCACCAGTGACCCACTGGAAGGTTTGGCACCCTGAGCCTGCTGTCGTCCTGCTGGACGCCTCTGCATCTGGTCGTCCTAGAAGGTCTGCGAAGACGATTCGACCCATTGGAATAGATGGACCAACAATTCTCGCCACCTTCATCAAACCCTGCCAGTAAACCTTCTTGGAAGTGTACCTGGGCCAACAAGTTGGCTGACCAGCTTGTGCATAACTTTTCCTCTGAAACCGCCGCTGTTTCAAGGAGGCCCTTGAAACTTGGTACATCGCAAGCTCTGTGTTCACAGCACTCTCATACTGAATTTCGTACACTTAGCGTTCCCAGGACTGGAGTAAAGAGAAAGCGCCCGAAACAGAGTACACCCGGTTACTGTGTCGCCCAGCCGTGGTGACGAACTTTGCGAACTCATTGCAGCTATGCTCCTCTGTGCCCTGAAACATGCTACAAAAGAACTGGCCTGATCCATCCACCAGGAGCGGAGCAATTGCCACTGTCCCGTTTGGGAATCAAAGTTGTAACTACGTCGCTGAAAGCCGCAGAGCCGCGAGATTGCCGCATTTGAACCTGCAACCGAAATAGACTCGACTGCCGAAATTTGGTCTGGAGTGCGCTGGGGATCGGCGAGTAATTGCGACCCTAACCAGTGGCCCCCTAGCGCATCCATCTATTTTTACGCACGAGTGGCCCCTGAGGAACCCTCTCCTTTCCACTTCTAGTGCGAACTAGCAAACTATTCCTAACTCTTGGAACCGGCTCTGCCCTGTTGGGGAGACCCTCCACGAATAGTGGGAACTTATTGTGCATCACCTCACCCACCTTCCTGAGCCGCTACAGACCCTTCAAAAGACCCTGTTTCGTCAAACTGCATTACTGCGTGCGCCAGCATTGCAAGTACATTTGAGCAATAGGCTCCCCTCTTAGGGATTGGACTGCCTTTCAGTTAGCATTGTGTTTGATGCCGAATTGCCTGAAGACTATTGGCACTACTTGCTTCCTTCCCTTTCTAGGTTGTGGACCCATTTCATGCATTAACCCTTAAGGCCCCTTTGGCCTTGTATATATGTATTTTAGTAGGATTGTGTTGGTTTAAAAGTGTTACTGCGAATCTTACTTTGTGTTGAACCTCAAAGGCCTTGAATAAACATATTTGTATTATATATATATATATATACACATATATATATATATACATACATATACATACACCTGACTGGGAGTGATTTATAAGTATTCTTTACTCTGTGTGCTCATTTAGGTCTTTTAGTCACCCTCACCCCTCCTGAGACCTGGTCTTGACCGCCGCCAATGCTACCTTGATTGTCCTGGCTTGTCCAGAAGGTTACCCTGTTCCAAGGAACTAGGCTGGCCTTCTGAACCTCTGCCCACCAGGTCAGAGTTCAGAAATCTGTCCAAACACTCCCCAAGCAGTAAGCCAAAGGAGGGGGGCAGAAAGGGTTACACAAGCAGGTTTTGCAGAACCGCTTTGCCAAAACGTGCATCAGCCTCACGTGCAACTTCCAAAGCATAATGCTTTGTGAAAGTATGTAAAGCGGACCATGTAGCAGCACGGCAAATGTCCCAAAACAGGGAACCCCCTCTGAAGGGCCGTGTAAAGCAGAGACTCCCCTGGTGGAATGGGCCCTGATACCTGGTGGGACTTTTCCAGTCGACTGATAGCACTCAGAGATGGAACAAGTTACTTACCTGTAACTGTTGTTCTCCAGCATGGGTCTGGCATGGATTCACATGCTCATGAATATTCCCCGTCGTCAGGCTGGGAATCCTCGGTAAAGAAAAAAATCAGTATCAGTTTCGTTTCTGATCTGTCTTTCGTAGTAGTAACCAATCACTGATCTCTGCGTCATACTGACCACAGCCAATGACTGCCCTCTAACTAAGCCCCGCCTCTGGCAGCCATCTTCAGATTTGGTAGCACGTGAAGTGGCAGTATGACCAAGTGAAGAGCCGCAGAGGGGTAGGCGGGAGGGTTCACATGTGAATCCATGCCAGACCCATGCTGGAGAACAACAGTTACAGGTAAGTAACTTGTTCCTTCTCCAGCCAGGGGTCTGGCATGGATTCACATGCTCATGAATAAAGAATACATAGCAGTACACACATGCACAACCACGGGAGGTGGCAAAGGCTCAACATTAAGCATTACATCAAACTCAACATTAAGCAATTCTTACCTCCTCACCAGGCTCACCTTAGGCGAACAGATTGCGCAGCACTGCTTGGCCGACCCTGGACTCCTCCCTGGAATCCCGATCGACGCAGTAGAATTTCGTGAAGGTGTGCATCGACCTCCACGTAGCAGCCCTGCAGATGTCCAGCAAGGGCACACCAGATAGGAACGCCGTGGTAGCTGCGATCGCTCTGGTGCAATGGGCTCTCGGACGGCCAGGCAGCGGTCGATTTGCCAACCGATGACAGTACATGATACAGCCGGAGAGCCATCTGGAAATGGAGGCCTTTGAGAGAGCCTTCCCCTGATTGACAGGTCCAAAGTTCACAAAAAGTTGTGACGTCTTCCGAAAACACTCTGCGGTCCACGTAAAACTTCAGCGCTCTAGCCACATCCAGCGAGTGCAAAGTCCTTTCGGCCGGCGACGAAGGGAAGAAAACAGGCAACACCAAGGGTTCGTTGAGGTGGAAGTCCGACGGCACCTTGGGCATGAAGGAGGGGTGCGTCCTGAGCACTACCCTTGTGTCGTGAAAAGTCAAGTACGGGGGCTTGCAGGAAAGGGCCTGGATCTCTCCCACTCTTCGTGCGGAGGTGATGGCCACAAGAAACGCTGTTTTCCACGACAAGAACTTCAACGGAGCCGAGTGCAGAGGCTCGAACGGAGGTCCCATGAGCTTGGTCAGCACCACGTTGAGCTCCCACGCCGGGCCTGGAGCCTTCACCGGCGGGACCGATCTGAACAGTCCCTTCATGAATTCTTTCACCAGACGATGAGACCACAAAGACGTCCGCCCCGTGGTTCTGGTGTATCGGGAGATCGCAGCAAGATGAATCTTGATGGACGCGTGCGCCAGTCCAGCCTTGGCCAGCGTCAGAAGGTACGGCAGTACCTGGGGAGCCGTAATCCGTAGAGGGTTAATCCTCTGTGCATGGCACCAGAAAGAGAACCTCTTCCATTTGTGTCCATAGCATTTAAGAGTTGAGGACGCCCTGCCCTTTGCAAGAACCTCTCTGCAGTCGGCCGGTATGTCGTATCCTCCAAACTCTAACGCTGCAGGAGCCAGGCCTGCAAGTTCAGCGACTTCGGGTCGTGATGGAGGATGGCGCCTCCTTCCCTGGAGAGAAGATCCGCGTCCACTGGCAGCTTGATTGACGGGGACGCTGACAAGTCCAGAAGGTCCGGGAACCATATCTGCCTCGGCCACGCAGGTGCGACGAGGATCATCCTGCACCGTGACCTCTTGAGCTGGTTGTTGAGCCGGATCAGCAATGGCAATGGAGGGAACGCGTATAGAAACAGGCCCTCCCAGGGGAACGAGAAAGCATCGCCCATGCTCCTTGGCTGGGGAAACCTGCTGGCGAACCTCCGGCACTTGGAGTTCGTCGCCGCCGCGAACAGATCGATCTGGGGTGTGCCCCACCGTCGGAAGAGGCGGTCCACTAGATCCTGTCGTAGTTCCCACTCGTGGCACGAGCGCAGCTCTCTGCTGAGCGAATCGGCGATGGTGTTTTTTATCCCTGCCAGATGAAACGGCACCAGAAACATCCCTTGGGCAACGTCCCAATGCCACAGATCCTGCGCCTCCTTGGACAGGGATGGGGACCTGGTTCCGCCCTGCTTCCTGATGTAGAACATTGTGGTGGTGTTGTCGGTGAAGATCCTCACCACCTTGCCCTTGAGGGACGGAAGAAAGGACCTGAGGGCCCAAAACACTGCACGGAGCTCCAGGACGTTAATATGGAGGGACTTCTCCGTCGGAAGCCAAAGGCCTCTCGCGTGCAGATTTTCGGTGTGCGCTCCCCACCCTTCCAGGGAGGCATCCCTGGTCACTGTCTCCTGGTGGCCAGGGGTCTGGAAGTCCATGCCCGCCGTCAGATGCGCGCGGGTGCCCCACCACCAGATCGCTCGCCGGAAACTCTCGTCGAGTGTGATCCTCTCCTCGAAGCTGCCCGTCGTCTGGATCCAGCGCGCGTCCAGGAACTCCTGCAACGGGCGCATCCGGAGCCTGCACAGGCGGATGAGATAAATGCAGGAAGACATCATTCCGAGGAGGGACTTGATATACCTCACCCTGGCCGCGTCCGCAACCAGCATCCGCTACACCTTGCCCAAGATGGCCCTCGTCCTTTCCTCCGACGGAGAGGCCAGAAGCGACACTGTGTCGAGCTTCGCTCCCAGAAACAGTGCGTCTTGCGCGGGCACCAGGTGGGACTTGTCGTAGTTTAAGGAGAATCCCAGGTCCGTGAGTAGTTTGACGGTCCTTGCCGTGTGCTCCACGGCGAGCTCCTTCGTCTTTGCTCGGATGAGCCAGTGGTCCAGGTAGGGGTAGACGTGGATCCCCTCTCGGCGCAGCTGCGCCGCCACCGGTGCGAGGCACTTGGTGAACACCCTGGGTGCCGACCTCAATCCGAAGGGAAGGGCTCTGAACTGGTAGTGACGCCCTTGGACCACGAACCTGAGAAACGTTCGGTGTCCCTTTAGGATGGGAATATGGAAGTAGGCATCCTCCAAATCCAACGACGACAGAAAATCGCCCGCCTCCAGTTGACCCAGGACGTGTTGGAGGGTGACCATCCGGAACTTCTGTGCCTTGATGAATTTGTTCAGTCGTCGTAGGTCCAGGATGGGACGCCATCCTCCCGTCTTCTGCTTCACGAGGAAGTATCATGAGTAAACTCCGGAGCCCCGAAGCCTCTTTGGGACGAGCTCGATGGCACCCTTCTTGAGCATCGCCTTTACCTCCAAGAGAAGTTGAGGGACGTGATGTTCTTTCCTGGCCACAGGGGGGACGCGCGTGCACCTCTTTAGAAACTCGAGCACGTGACCCTGAGCTAGGGCGTCCAGCACCCAACGGTCGGTGGAGATGGACTCCCACACGCTGACGAAGCTCGCCAGCCGGCCTCCCACCGGGGTGCTTCGGTGGGGGCCCGACCTCACGGACGGTTCAGTCCTGCTTCGACGAGGCTTTGCCGCCTTGTCCTCCTTGGCGACGACGGCGGGGTCCGCCTGACTTGCCTCGTCCCCTGTAAGCTTCCTGTGACGACGAACGGGCCGCTTGACGGTAGGTGGAAAATCCGCCGCTGGAACCTTTGGAGGCACCCTGTTTGCCTCCGCCGCTCCGAAAGGGCGGCCGCCGTTGCTGGACAACCCTAAGAGCCCGGGCCGTCTCCGTGTCCGCCTTGATGGCTTGAAGGGAATCGTCCACTGTTTTCCCAAACAGGTTGTTTCTGTCGAACGGCATGTCCAAGACTCTGGTCTGCACGTCCTGACGGAAGTCGGTAGCCTTTAAGCCATCCACGCCGCCTAAGGCACACGCCGTTGCCCAACTGGCGAAATCCAGTGTCAGTGATGTCCGTCCCAATCGTAATGGCGTGGTCCAACGCCACCCTCCAGGGCTTCTGCCCTCTTGTCGTCTGGTAGGAAGTCCAGCAGGGGGGCCAGTTTGTACCACAACTCCCTGTCGTAGCGGGCTAAGATAGCCAAGGCGTTGGCCGCCTTAATCGTCGGCGCTGTCGACGAGATGACCCTGTGTCCCATCGTGTCCAATTTCTTTCCCTCGCCGTCCGGTGGGGAGGTCGACGTAGAGGCCGCGCCCCCCCCCCCCCGCTTTCTTCCTGGCCGCCGCGGAGACGACCGAGTCCGGGGTCGGCTGTGCCCGAAGGCACAAGGGGGCCGCGTCCGGGACCCGGTACTTCTTCTCGTACCGATCCCTTCTAGCCGGCGTCGTGGATGGGTTCTTGAGGAGGGCGAGGCCCTCATCCCAAATATCGTCCAGTAGAGGTACAGCGAGGACCGTCTTCCTCTTGGCCTCGCGCCGTTGATAAAGGAAACCTTCCTTCTTCTCTTCCGGGCAGAGCTGGAAAAGCTCGGATGCCCTGGCGATCATGGAGTGAAACGATCCAATCTTGTCGGGCGGGGAAGCCCGGGTGGGAGGTGACAACGGGAGATCCTCGTCGTCTGTACCCATCGCGGCCGTGTCAGTCCCCGTATCATCCCCACGTGTCGTGGACGGGGAGGAGGGCTGAACAGGGCACGATGGCTGAAAAGGAGGTGGAGGATGAATCCTTCTTCTCTTAGGGGGAGGGCTCCCAGAAGGGCCTGGCTCCGGGTCCCCCATCGGGAGCGGTTCCTCCGTTGGTGGTAACGGCAGTCTCGTCCTTATCTCGGAGCATAAGGACTGTATAGCCAACAAAATGGCCGCCGAGTTGTCTTGCGGCACTGGTTGAGGGGAGTCCGACGGGTGGTCAGGAGCCCCGTCGGCACCCTCGACGTTTTCGTCGTCTCCTACGTCGGGGTCCCTCCCGACGGGCTGGTCTTCTTCCACGCCAACGCCATGGCTTAAGACTTCCACCAGCTCCTCCTCAGAGGTTGAGGCCGAATCCACAACGACCTCCTGCCCCCCCCTTTTTCTTCTCCGTCGGAGGTTTCACGGGGGTCCTGTCGATGGGCATGAAAGAGGACTCCCTCCGCGGTGGCAGGGAGACTCTGGGCCCTGAGGTCGCCACCACTGGTGTAGCCTCCACAGGCTGAGCCAGGGCCGCTGCGACTGTCTCGATAGAGGCCTTGGCCGGATGGATTAAGGCTTTCACCACCTTAGGTGCACTCACCGCCTTCTCCTTGGGGGGAGGGTCACCGCCTCGCTCCCCCTCCGCTGGGGCCTTCGAGCTCGACCGGGGTCTCTCCAGGAGCTTCGCCGGGTGCTCGGCCTTCCTCTTACCCGAGCCAGAGCGTTGGCTCGTGGTTGATGGCGCCGGGGGGATGCGCCCTGCCTGGCGCCCGTAGAGCCCGACCGTTCGGCGCTCCCGGTGCCAGCGGACTCGCAGTGCTTGGCCTTCTGTTGGACCCCCGTCGCCTGGGCGCCCTCAAAGGTCTTAGAAGACCGCTCGGACTTCTTCTTCTTCTCGCCTGACGGGCTCTTTCCTTCCAGCCAGTTGGCGAGACGTTGATGGCGGTCCTTAATGGTCCGCTCCGACATATTGCCGCAAAACGCACAGTCCTTCTCCACGTGCGTCTTGTCCTCATGTAGGCAGTAAAGGCAAAGGGAGTGTTCGTCCTCCTTAAAGACATTCTGAAGCTGGCATCCAGGGCAGACCCTGAACAGCTTTCCGGGCGTCGAGCGTCCCTTCTCTTGGGCCATGTCCGAGATGGGCCTGAGAAACTTCTGGAGTCCTCCAAAAGCGTGGCTCGACGAAATCTTCACCCTTGAGGGGCGTAGACAAATCCGACACGGGTCCCCGTTGATCGGATTAAGAAACGGTGGAGCTTGAGGCTCTTTTGACCGAAAAAAGCAAAATTTATTGAGAAAAAAACGTGAAAAAATAGCACTAACGCTCGAGGGCAATAGCACGAGGATCCCAACAATTGAACGTGCGGTAAAAATCTGAAGATGGCTGCAAGAGGCGGGGCTTAGGTAGAGGGCAGTCATTGGCTGTGGTCAGTATGACGCAGAGATCAGTGATTGGTTACTACTATGAAAGACAGATCAGAAACGAAAATGATACTGATTTTTTCTTTACCGAGGATTCCCAGCCTGACGACGGGGAATATTCATGAGCATGTGAATCCATGCCAGACCCCATGCTGGAGAAGCATAGAATGATCTAGCGCGAGATGGTCTGTTCAGTAATCTTAAGACCTTTGCGTAAAAGAATTGGCGACCAACAACTGGTCCTTCTTATTGAACTCCGCTGTGCGGGAAACATAAAAGCTGAGGGCTGTTTTAGGATTGATACGGTGAAAGCGCTCTTTGTCCTTAGAAGGGTGGGGAGGGGGATAGAACACCGGCAAGTCAATAGACTGCGAAAGGTGAAATTCTGAAACAACCTTTGAAAGGAACCCTGGTCTGACCTTAAGAGATACCTTATGTCTGAAGAAATGCAAAAAGGGAGGCTTGCAGCATAAGGCCTGCAGCTAGCTAACTCTCCTGACCGATGTGGTGACAATCAAAAAGGCAGCCTTAAGAGACAGCCACCTAAGCGAACAAGAATGCATAGGCTCAAACGGAGCCGCCATTAGAAAGGTGAGAACCAGGTTAAGGTCCCAATCCGGAAAACAACAAAGGGAGTTGGCGGAAATTTGTTGAGAAGGCCTTTCAGGAATTGGGCCATGACCGGTATGGTAGAAAAAGGAACCTTAATCTAGGGACCTTTTAAAGACGGAAAGGTCCGCCAAATACTGCTTGACTGTTGCAACCTGAAGAGGGTAGTGGCAGAAGGAACTCCATCACCGTTGTGGTAGGGCAAGAGATGGGGGTCAACCTCACACTCCCTGCGCCACACCTCAAATCTTCGCCACATGCACGAATACAGAGATCTTGTAGATGGTCTGCGTGCAGCTAGTAACACCTCAAGAACTACATGGGAGAGTTCCCAGTCATCACACCTCATCTGCTCAAGAACCACGCATGTAGGTTGAGGGAATCAGGTGCAGTATCCAACCCTCTGACTGTGGGAGGAGAACCGGCCGCAGAGGCAACCAGTGAGGTGGACAGATGGACTGATGGAAGAGGTCGGAGTACCATGTCCTCCTGGGGCGGTGAAGATCATGGTAGCCCGAAACCTCTTCAACCTCCTGAGATTCCACGGAATTAATGGGATCGGAGTAAAAGCGTAATGGAGAGGGAAAGTCCAATCCACCAGCAACACGTCCCGCAGTGCACTGTTCGCTTTGAATTCCCTTGAGCCAAACTGCTCGTACTTCCCGTTAGCTTCTGTGGCAAACAGATCCCCTGCTGGAATACCACAGAGAGTGAATACCTCTTCCAGGACTTCCTGGCACACTTCCCACTCGTGTGAGACTGTGCTCTGCCTGCACAGAGTACCCGCCAAACTGTTCTCTGTGCCCGCCAGATAAACTGCAGAGACCAAGATTTGATTCTCTAGCAACCAGAACCAAAGTTGCATCGCTTCTGTGCAGAGGGGACAGGAATGTACTCTACCTTGTTAGAATCAGGACATGCTTCCCTTTGAGCGATGGGGGCGAAAGCTTTCAGCTCTAATCTGATAGCTAGCAACTCCAGCCTGTTGATATGCCACTCGACTCCTGACGCAGTCCAGAAGCCACTCACCTTCAAGTCCTCGCAGTGAGCGCCCCAACCCATCAGAGACGCATCCGTGACCACTCAGGTCTGAGGCTAAGGAGGCATGAAGGATTCCAAATGATCACACTAGGATGTCGAGGGTGATTTCAAACCAACAAGCGAACCCTCGATAAAAGGGGGCTACCCTTTAAACATCAAACAAAAGAAGCTTGTGATTTAAGCTGTTCGTTTTTAGAAGGAAGACATTCACAATTGCAGTCTTATTTTAGACATCAATAACCAGTGAGAAAGGCAGCACTAAACAAAAATACATATTTTAATAGTTATTATTCATAGTTACAGTAAAAAAGACACATCATGCTATTCCAGCCAACATCTCATCAAGCCGGTTACAACGCTACGTCCAAGGGTAGACTTCCACAAAATACATTCAATTCTAAAGCAATTTCCTACAATTACTTGCTCGTAAAGTGGCTCGTGCTGTGCAAATTCGCACTGGACATACCTCATTCAGCACTCTTCCACTTGCATCCCAATCATACGATTCTCATTCTCATATACATACTTAATACATAAAAATCGATATGAACAAAAAAAGGGCCCAAAATGTTTCTGTCCTAACGGTTTCTATGTGTCAATCAAAGGAAATTCACCAGGGTCTAAAAGGTTTTGTACAAGATACACGTTACAATTCCACAAGCCATCTCGGCCACTAGTTTGCTTCCAAACTCCTAACGTAGTTGGTCTGTCAAGTCTTCAATCCTTGAATCAGACTTTAGCTTAATGAACTGCGGATGTCTTCCCCTACAACAAAACAGCAGGCATAAGGAATTCAATGTCCAAATGTAACTGAGTTTAAGTATCAGTTAGACTACCAATTGTAATTAATTCAATAACAGTCATACTTTTAATTAGCATCCGTCATCTTAAGAGTGCATCTCTTTGTCTCAATTCTCAAAACTCCACCTCAGTTAAAATGCCTCTCCCATATCTCCCACTGAGGGTGCAGAATATGGAAACCTGAGTAACAACCCGGATCGTCACCTAGCTTTTAATAACATTCGAGATTAGACCATATAATAGGGGTTTCACCTGTTATCGCAGAGACAGAAAGAGCCTTTCCCTTTGTTTGAGTCTTCCACCATTTAGGTGTTAAAGCAAAACAAACGCGTCAAAGAGGCACGTGACAGCAAGCTCACCCGATGTTTACCTTATTACGCGTACTTCTTGTGTTCTAAGCCACAGCTGGAATCCTTGTCTCTGCAGTCACAACATCCCATAGTGTCATCTCCTTGGAATCATATAATCCAGCGAGCTAAACTGGGGAGAGGACATATCAGGGATACGTACTACTCGATCCATGGTTCATCCTACCGCCCACCGGGTCCCGTTAGGGAGAATTCTCATTCAATCGCTAATTTCCCTTACCTAGTGAGTCCCCCAGCAGCTTTGCTGGATCTCTGGAGTTTATTTATTCCACTTGGTAAGAGTGTACCCCTTTTTCCCACTCTTACCTGTGTTTTGCCATGTGTATTTCATCTGTTTTTGGGATTGTGGACTCTGGAGTACACCACTTCAGTAGCCCTCTTCTTTTGTGTGTTACACAGCACCTTCAGTGCAGTGACACAGGGTTGTCTTTTAGACTTCCCACCGACTCCATTTCTGAGGCTGACTACTGTCCCCCAGAAAAGGGTAAAGTTGCCATTAACTTTACTTAGTCATTTTACCACAGATCCAGTACACCCCATCTTACATGGAGTACTGGAAAGGGTTAATCCTAAGCCCTTTTTACCTGTACCACCTAGAGCATTGTTTCACTCTTAACATTTAGACTTTGCTGGTGGCAGTGGTAACTACCCTAACTTTTCTACCGCGACTATACTAGATAAACGTGGTATTGTTTTAGGCTATTATATTAGCCTCGAACTTAAACCCGCGTGACCAAATACTTTTTCTTTTGGCTCCGGTCGGGTTTATTCGCCAAGTCCTTCTTGTGTTTTACTTTGCGCGGCAAACCAGGTTTGCCTTCTTTGTTCACTGTCTTTTGGCGGGCTTCTGCCAAGAAGCCCTCCTCTAGGCGCCTGGGTGTCTAGGTGGGCTGAATGTGAGGGAGGGGTGTAGTCAACCCCTGCACAGGGTATCCTAGGAAACGCAAGTCACACTTTTTCATGCTTGACTGAGGTGGTTGTCTGGGCTGGACAACCCTCCTGCTGTGTAATTGACAGCCAGGCTGTGTGAATGGGGGATTTTCGCATAAAAGGCAGGTCTCTTGGGCTGGAAGTCAGAGAGTCGCCACTGGAACTACAAGGAACCGAAGAGAAGCGGAGAAGAAGGCGACTGCTGCAACTAACCCGTTCCGGTGAAGCCCTGCTGCAGTCCAGAGCTATCTACCCTTCGACGACCAGAGAAGATCCAGGCCGCAGTCTTCTTCCCTTGAGCTTGGTGGGGATAACCAGCTCATCTTCTATAGCCAGAGGATCCTCTTCGTGGTTGAAATCACTGCACACTGCTGTAGTGGTCCGGATAGCCATCTGAAGAGCTTCTCCTGTTTTTAAGGAGCTCACCTTTTATTCATCGTCGCTGCCGCCGGCTTCATCCCTGTGTGGTGCAGACCCTCCAGACGTCGTCCTTTTGGATCGAAGCTCCAGGAACCGAGGGTCTGCAGGAAACTACCAGGAACAACTGCCATCGCACCAACTTCTTCCTTGAATAAGGTACTGTATTCTGCCCGAGGAATCTGGGATGAATCCCTGCTCTTCGCCTCCAAGGCTTGCCCTTGTCTTTCCTCCTTCTTATAACTTTTGCTTCCCCTGTTGACAATATCTAAGTACTCATGGCTACGCTGAATCGTGAACTATCTGACTGTGTGATACTCGACAACAGGAACCCGGTTCCACTTGACACTGGCTCCGGCCTATTGACTTTTAAATTTCTGTCTAAGAGTGTTCCTTGATTCTGTCTGCCTTGACAAAATTATTGCCTAGGATTTTTGCCCCCAACTCTCTCTGGGTATCTCAGGTGCTAAGTGTGTTTTTGCCCCGGTAACATTTCTTGCCGCAGATACGTGTTTCTTTAGTAAAACTCAACTGTCATTACTGTCAAAAAGTGATCGCAAGTGTATTCACAGTAACGTCTTTTGTTTCAGAACACCGGTCTGCTAAAACACAGGGTACTTACCTTGAAGTATACCTTACAAAGTGAATTGGTTAGTTGTAGTGTATTTTACATGTGGTTTTTGAATTACTAAAAGTGTTGTGTTTATAACAAATGGTTTAAAAATAAATGTACTTCTATTTTTTACCTGAAACCTTGAGTCAGTGTTTGCTTGAGTCACAGTAATTGTGGTCCCTTTGTGTAATCTCTGCTACTGCTCATATACTCTTGAGATAAGCCTGGCTGCTCCGCTACTGCTACCACTTTAACATAGCAGTACAGGCTTGTACCAAAGGTAAAACTTTTATTGCCACCTGTAGTCTTAATTGTGTGTAGTGGTCCGTAAGGGCACTGCACAGGATTCTGCCTAACATCCCCCATTTGGTACACAAGCTGAATTCTGACTTTCATGCTTACATAAAGTCTGCATGTTCGTGCATGGGCGTAAACTTGAGGGCGTTAGTGTGCGCCGCTAGTGTGCGTTCCTGGTTACCACTAGGATGTATTGTCTGTTTTTGCACACTGTCACTCTACTCTTCCTGCAGCTAGCTGCAATGCACTACTCTCACTGTAAACAAAATCAAACAAGGGAGAGCATAAGGTATTGTCTGAATGGACCACTGAATGTACTAAAAATACTCAGAGCCGCATTGAAAAAATGGTTTTACCAGAAGCAACTTCATTCAAAAGACATGCGCTTCCCTCCCGGCATCAAAAAGGAATAAGCTTAACCAGACTCTGCGACGTGTGCCGTTCGAGTGCTGGTTTTAAACCTTTGAACTCCCAATAACCTTACTTCCCATTGGTGCATCAAGAGATTAAGGCTAGCTGGCAGTTGGATGTTTGATAGTACACTTTTAATGTTTATTTCTTCTGACAACGTCGACACATTTCCATCTTGGTTCTCCCCCAGGTAAAGGACAAGAAAAAATACGGAGACAAAAATAACCTGGGAAGACAAATAAGCAACTGACCACACATAAAAATGGCAAGTCCACCTCACTAGCATTCCTCTCACGACTTTATCAGGCCGTCAAAAGCTAGGGGGACCTCCCGCTAATGGGGCCACGTCAGTCACAAGGCCACACAAGCAACAGGATACCACTCCTGCCGCGGATGATCAGTAAATTCAATATATTATTATTACACCCATGATTCTACCACTTTGCTGCTGTCAAGAAAAATACCACGTATGGATTCAGGCTAAGCAATGGACCTTACATGAACGTTGGCTCCGGGTGCATTCATATTCAGTTTATGATTTTAACAACTTGCAGCTATCAGAAGGACCATATATTTGGGTCCAGTCTGATATAGATTCACTGGGTCTGGGTTGCCCGAGAAGGGTTCCCCCGCCATATGATTCTTGCGGGTGACCCACCGGATGAGTCTGCAAACTACCTGGCTGGACACCCTGAGAGGATCCGAGAGAGCTCCCAGATACAGAGACCATTGGTTTCATAGTGGCCACTGAAGGGATCTCATGCGCAGTCTGGCTTCCGGCACCAGGAAAATGCAGGAGGCCATGAGTGCCAGAAGATGGAGAAAGGAAGCCGCTGGTGAGGTGGTGTGGTTCCAGAACAACTGGACCATCTGTTGTATGTTGTCGGGTCTCTCCTCGGGAGGGAAGGCCTTCCCTGCTCAAGTGTCTAGAACTGCCCTGATGAACTGGAGCCTTTGGAACAGTGTCATGTGGGACTTCTTTAAGTTCAGATAGAAGCCCAGCCTGTGCCTTAGCAGACAGGTGTCGTCTAGATGAGTCACAACTTGTTCTGCTGACTTCCCCCGGATCAGCCAGTCATCCAGGTATGGGAATACGTGGGCTGTGGATCTCCTGAGGTGAGCCGCGAGCACAGCCACAAGTTTGGTGAAGAGAGGTCCATCCAAGAGGCAGCACTTTGAATTGATAGTGCTTGTGCCCAATGAGGAACCTCTGGAATTTCCTGTGCTTCTGATGAATGGGCGCATGGAAGTAGGCATCCTGCAGGTCTATGGACACCAGCCAGTCCTGAAGTTCGAGAGCGTGGAGAATTTCTCTCAAAGTCACCATCATAAATTTGTCTTTCATCAGGAACTTGTTTAGAGCCCTGAGGTCCAGAATGGGGACGGAGACCTCATCCGTTTTTGGGCACCAGCAAATAACGGTAATACCAGCCCGATTCTTTCGGATCGGGAGGAACCTCTTCCACGGCACCCTTCGCCAACAGGGCTCTCGGTTCTTCCTGGAGGTCCTGTCCTGATTGGATCGTTGAAGAAGGGGGTCAGTCTGGAGGTTGTCTTAAAAAGGGGAGACAATAACCCCACCAAATTAACTGCAGGGCCCAGGCATCGGAGGTTATCTCTTGACAGTGGTACCAATGCCATGGCAAGCATCCAGCAACCGTATGTCGTCGGAGGGGAAAATCAAACGGCTTTGAAGGCGCCAACGTGCCAGCCTCAGCTGCTGGCTCTTAGAAGGTCCTCTGCCCCTTGGGGGATGCGAGAAATGCCTCTGTCCCTGCCCGGCTTGTGGGGGCTGCACTTTCCTGCCATAAGGCACATAGCACCTATAGCCTCTGCCTTTAGAGGCAAAGCTGAAAGCAGGCTTAGACGGCTGCGCAGCCAGACCCAGCGACTTAGCAGCAATTTTAGACTCCTTAAATTTCTCTGAAGAGTCATCCGCCTTCTGTCCGAAGAGCATCTCCCCCTCAAATGGCATATCTAGAAGGTGGTTTTGTACATTGGGGAGAAGTCGGAAGTTTTCAAACAAGCCTGCCTTCTCATAACTACTGTCAACCCTGTGAGTGGCCAACACATTCAGCAATGTCCAGGCCTGTTTGCAAGGACTGCTTGGCAGTTTTCCATACCATCATCCACCAGCTGTATAAATCTTTCCCGCAAATGACGTATTCTGCTGCATGCTCTACAGCCTTCCACAAACCGTAGGAAAACTAAGCAAAACCGCAAGCTACATTAGTGGTGTTAAGCGCCATGCTGCCGGTGGTAAAAACCCTCTTGGCCAAAGCATCTATCCTTGCCAAAGGGTCAGCTATTGGCCTGGTTAAAGGGAATGTTGAGTTCAATAGCCGGGCCCTCATCCAGGATGTCTGTAAGGTCATACCCTTGATGGGGAATGGCAGACGACTTGAGGCAGAGTGTGACCACCACTTTCTCTACTAATGTCCGAAATTTGACATGCGAGTGAGTGTAGGGTTGTTTTTGTTGCAGCTCAAGGTCTGGAGATGTGTCCTACCACTGGCATCTTGAAGGCCTTGAGCAAATGCCATCAATTTGTCTCGGTCCTTGAAATAGTCGACACTGCCGTAACCCAACCTCACATTCCCCGGCTTGAAAGGTGCCGAAAATCGACCTCATTTAGTCGAAAAAAGCTTGTCAGCGACAGTGGTTGAAAGGCGTTGACGTCAAAGGCTTATCCATCGGATCCGTAGGTCTGGATGCTGAGGGTTTAGCTTGCATCGGAGCCCTAGAGGCCGATGGATTAGGTATCAGCGCTGATAGCTGCAATGGGCGCCGTGGGAGAGGCTTCTAGAGGGTGATTTTCTGGCCTCATGGGGCATGGAGCTTGAAAGCTCAGTCAGTGCCAAAGGCATAGACTTCTTGGCAAGAGTGGGGTCAGGGGTACAGAGCAGTGCTTTTGGTGATAGGGCCTGCTGGTCGGGGTGAGAGCTTTGCCGACAGCCGCCTGTTGACGAAACATGTCAAGCATTTATTTTTTAAACAAATCACACTCTTCCAGAGGGGTCAGTCCCTTAGAGGGCTTATCTCGCGCTGAGGAAGAATCCGATTCCTGCTGATGGTGGCGTTGCTTCGTCCGTGAAGAAGAGGATGAGGAATTGCTTCTGGAGTGGAACCTCTTTTTTTTTCTTGCGGTGCCGGCCCTCGTCGTGACGAGGGGCTCCTCAGTCTCGGGTTCAGATGACCAGACGAGAGATAGCGCCGGAGACTTCAGCGACGGTCGGCCCAGTAGCAGCTTACTAGCTCTGTCTTGCAGGGACTTGGGTCGCATCTTGGCGCATGACGTGCAGGCCTCCGTGTCTTGAGTGGAATCCAAACAGAACAGACGTTTTGCGGGTCCGTCACTGACTATTTGGCCTCGCAATCAGAGCACCACTTGTTACACGAGATCCGGTGCAAAGACATCATCCATGTATTCGAAAAAAAATGTAGTGAAAAACGTAGAGTGAAATTCGAGCAGGTTCCCGATGCAGCAAGTGAGCGTGTGGAAAAAAGGAACTGAGGTATGGGGCGTAGTGACGTGGTATATGCATGGCACATGTCACTTCCAGAGCCGACCGTCGACCACTGCGCAAGACGGATCGACGGACGAGTCGAGGTCCACGATGCCCTCTGTGAAAAAAATTCTGAGCTGCTGAGCAAGACAAGGATATCCATCAAGATGAGGAATCTGCAGGAGAAAAGCAATCAGGCTCATTATGATCAGAAGAAAGTAAAGAGATAATTCTGACAGTTGAAAAGTACATGTACTTTTACCCACGTCAGAGCACAAGATGTTCTTCAGTTGGTATGGGCCACATGAAATATCAGAACAAACTGGTCCATGCAATTAGAAGGTGGCTCTACCTGACCGAAAGTCCAAAACCCAGGTCTACCATATAAACCCCTTGAAATGATGGAAAGGGGACCCATCGGAAACCTCTTCTGTTTTTAATGGCTACATTATTAGCAGACAAAACATCTGAAAATAACCTTGTTCCTTCAGACTTACTACATTACCAGCAACAAGATATCCAAGACTTAATAGATCAGTCCCCAGATGTCTTCATCAGTGAGCCTGGAAGGGTTAAAGGATTTCTGCATTATCTTTGTACACCTCCAGATAAGGTAATGAACCTAAAGCCCTATAGGATCCCAGAGGTGAGAAAAGAGAATCTGCCAAGAAGTGGAGAAAATGCTAGAGGCGGACATAACAGAACACCTGGAAAGTCCATGGTCCTCGCCAATAGTCCTGGTTTCCAAACCAGATCAGCCGTGGAAATTCTGTATAGACTTCAGAAAACTGAATGCTGTATCCCAGTATGACAATTATCCGATGCCACGGATCTCATTGACATACTGGGATTGGCTGTCTTTATTGCCACAATTGATCTAAGGGCTATCGGCAGGTGTCATTGAATCCCGCTGAGAAAGAGAAGACTGCTTTCTCCACTCCCTGGGCACTATTCCAATTTGAAGTCCTCCCTTCGGGCTTCATCGGGCTTCCGCAACATTTCAATGACTGATGGACAAGGTATTGCGGCCCTTTTCCCGCTTCTGTGGTGCATACCTTGATATATTAAGCCACAGTCAAACCTGGGAGGAACATGTGTTCCACTTATATGAAGTCACACAAGCCCTTAGACAAGCTGGCTTGACTGCCAACCCCAAAACATGTCATTTGGCGCAGATAGCTGTGAACTACTTGGGGTTCTTTGTGGGGTATGGTTTGGTACAACCCAGCCTTAAATTCAGCAGACACTTCACCCGAAAACGAAGAGAGATCAATGGGCATTCTTGGGGCAAAGAGGATATTATTGAAGGTTTATCCCTAACTATTCGGCTAAAACATCCTGCTTCACCAAAAAATTGAAAAATGCAGAGCCCCAAAAGTTGCATTGGCAAAAAGATCAGGCCAGCTTTGACACTTTAAAACACATCCTCTGTAGTGAGCCAGTGTTGAAGGTCCCCAACTTCAACAAAGAATTTAGATTGCAGACCGATGTATCCAAGGTCAGTTAATGCAGGGTCTGAAATTGAGGGGAGCTATTTTGCTCCTGCTTCTAGCCTAGGAGAGCCTGGTTAGCTTAAAACCAACAGCTACAAGGAGCTACTTTCAGCTCCCCAGGCCAATTGCTGCCTTACAAACATGCATATGTGAAATTAACATTGAGCATTTGAAAATGCTTATAAAGAAGAATTAGGGCACATCTAGTACACATTTAAAAATAATGAATCATGGAAAAAATAAAATTGTGCATCTCATGTGGAAGTTAGATTTGCGGTACCCTGGGAACTCGCTCCTGGTTCCCCAGCGGTAGCTCCTGCCTATTGGGTGAGGCCCGATACCCAGGAGCTGGTTTTTGCTCCTGGTCAGTGAATCTCAATTTCAAACCCTGTTAATGGTTGTGCTGTCCGAGGAGTACGATGGCGTAAAACATCCGGTTTTGTATACAATTTGAAAACTCTTTTGTAGAGAGAAAAACAACGCCACAATTGAACTGGAGGCCCTTGCAATCCAACGGGCCGTAGGATATTTACAATATTATCTAAATGGTCCTAAATTCAAGTTAGTGACGGCTCATTCTCCTCTAACATGGATTAGCTTAGGAAAGGATACAAAGTATACATAATGCACTGGTTCCTAGACCTTCAGCCTTTTTGTTTCAGCGTTGAGCATAAGAAAGCCAAGGAACAGGGAAATGTTGACTTTCTATCTCGATTTCTCTTAGGGAGAGATGGGGAAGCTGAAAGCATTAGGGGAGGGTATGTGACTATTCACCAGGTCTTTTCTCTTCTCCCCATGTTGGAGCCCTTTTCTATGAGGCTAGTGAGGTGCAACCGCTACCCAATGGTCCCACTAGGCGCAGTGGTATAACACAAAAGTTGGGGGCCCCCCTGCAAACCACGCCGTCTCCTCCCTAACCTCCCTTCCAAGCTTCTGAACAAAACACCAGCCACGCCACACTTCTGCCAAGAAAATGTTTGGAATAATGTGATAAAAAGTGCATTAAGCAGCACATACTCCTGCTGGCTTTGTGATCAAAAATTGGAGCAGGTCCCCTATTCCTGCTTACCTTCCAGTGCCTGCCGAGGTAACTATTTCTCCCTAATTTAGAGGTTCAGTGATTTAGTCCTCCCGGAAACATTCTTGGTCTAGTGTGACCTTAGTTCGGTTTATCAACTTGGCTGCATTTTTACAGCATAACAGTATCAACAGTGCTGAAACAAATTGACCGATTCCAACCCTATACTGGGCCAAGTGATTTGCCGGTCTATGGTAATCCCCGTGGCTTGAGTCTGCAATTGCTTATCGGTTAGCATCTTCTGAATGTGCACTTACATCCAGTTATTTTCTATCGAAATTGCAAGGACATCCTGGATACAAGGACTGATATGCAGTGGGCCTGAGAGTGAAAACAGGCCATGTTATGGGTGCTGTGCCTGTGTGACATTATTAGGTGCACCAGAACTTTGAGTGTTCCAGGTCTAGTGTATGGTTTGAGTATTGATAACAGGTGACAGAACATCGTTCTCACTTGCAGCAGCTTTTCTTGCCAGATTCCTCACCTGATTTAAGGGTGTAGAAGTACTTTGACGGTGAGACAAAGCCGGACCATTTCTCATACTAGAGTGCAAATGCGCCATTTTTCGGAGCCTTGAGTGTTTATATTGAGTGGTTGGGGATTGCCATACTCGTTTACCATTTGAGTTGTGAATTATACCGCATCATAGTCTCTTGCAAGAGCTGAGAGTGCTACAGATCTTACCCGATCGGAGAGTTTAGTGCGTACCTGGTAGAGACAAAAGGCCGGGCCCAGTCACAGCTTCAGAACATTAGTGCTACTAGGACCCGGGTGTTGGGGTTTTGGTCATCAAGTTCTGGGCAAAATAAAGGCAAGCATTAACTGATCTGAGAGCACAGTGCATATTTGGCGCAGACAAGGTCAAGCCCCGTTATGTGCATTAATTACCAGACAAAGATAGACAACACCTGGTCTGAGAGCGTAGCGCATATCTGGTTGAAGATAAAGATCAAGTCCAGTCATAGTGTAGGAACATAAGTGCTACTAGGCCCTGTGTTTGGATTCCTGGGCATGATTTTCCAGACAAGTTTAGGGAAGGCACAATCCACGCGTTGGTGCATGAGTACGACTAGGCATTCATAGCCGAAAATGGCAGGGGCCAAAAGGTTCATAATGTTATACTTAGTTGTTACCAGCAACCAGTGTCCGTGTCACGGTCATTCTAACCTGCCCGGAATGCTGGATTCCAAGCCAATTCTTGGCCATCGATGGTTGGTCACGAGGGCTGCTTCGAGGGGGATCGAAGGCCAAATCGGTCTTTGCACCAATTAGGTGAAGAGCCAGGTTTTGAGTGCTTTCCAGAATGCCATGTAGTCTTGGGGGTGACGAATGAGGATAGACACCAAGTTCCACAATGTGGGCACCAGGGTTGAGTAGGCGGATCCTCCGATCCTGGCTGAATTGGCAGGGATCACTAGGAGGAAGGCAGCGCTTGACTTTATAATGCGGGTTGGGTGGCAAGGCGTAATCTTTTCTTGTAGATATTTGGGGCCAGCTTTGTGCACTGCTCGGTGAGTAATGCACAGGATTTTGAAGGTGGCCGGTCGCCCAATCTGGAGCCAGTGTAGAGTGCATAGAGGGGTGGGGGGAGAGGGCGGTCAATAAGAGGGGGCTCATGACCTCTTAACACTTGGCAGGCAGGGAAACTTTGTTTTAAGGTGTGTTCATCCACGTGCCCTCTAGTGGCTTCCCTATAGCTGTTTTAGGGGGATAGGGGATGGTGGCGGGTCTTATGGAGCTAAGGGGACAATGGACTAGGAGAACTACCGTCACTACTGTGAGTAACATTTTATTACCAATATGTCCCATCCCCTTTCCTCCATACTGTATGGGGGATGCAAACGCACCATCTTATAAGGGAGGTGGACCACTTTTTTTTTATAAAGAATTGGAGAATATGGGGGTAAGTTCAGCCCCAAGATAAAAGGAAACTGACTGGTTGACTGAGGTCTAAAAGTGCAACTGCCAAAAATCAAAATGCTGTTTTCATAGAAAGAAAAATACAAAAACGAAATGGGCCCCGTCTTCGAGTGACCTGGCCAAAGGCCTGAAAAAACTTTTCATTACATGTGACTGATGCTGTTAGGCAGAATCTTGTGCAGTGCCCTTAGGGAACACTACACACAATTAAGACTAAAGGTGGCAATACAAGTTTTACCTTTGGTACAAGCCTGGACTACCATGTTAAAATGGTAGCAGTAGCAGAGCAGCCAGGCTTATCTCAAGAATATATGAGCAGTAGCAGAGATTACACAAAGGGGAAACAATTACTGTGACTCAAGCAAACACTGACTCAAGCTTGCAGGTACAAAAATATAAGTATATTTATTTTTAAACCAGTTGTTATAAACACGAAACTTCTATTAATTAAAAAACCACACGTAAAATACACTACAACTAACCAATTCACTTTGTACGGTATAACTTCAAGGCAAGTACCCTGTGTTTTAGCGGGCCGGTGTTGTGAAACAAAATACTTTACCGGGAATACACTTGCGGTCACTTTTTGACAGTAATGACAGTTCGGTCTTACTAAAGAACCGCGCATCCGCGGCAAGAAATGTTACCGGGGCAAAAAATACACTTGACACCTGAGATACCCAGAGAGAGTTGGGGGCAAAAATCATAGGTAATACTTTTGTCAAGGCAGACAGAACCAAAGAACACTCTTAGACAGAAATTCAAGAGTCAATAGGCCGGAGCCAGTGTCAAGTGGAACCGGATTCCTGTTGTCGAGGATCACATACTCGGATAGTTCATGATTCAACGTAGCCAGGAGTACTTAGATATTGTCAATAGAGGAAGAAAAAGTTATAAGAAGGAAGGAAGACCAGGGCGAGCCTTGGAGGCAAAGAAAAGGGATTCACCCTAATTCCTCGAGCAGAACACCATACCTTATTCAATGAAGAGGCTGGTGCCACGGCAGTTGTTCCTGGTAGTTTCCTGCAGACCCACGGTTCCTGGAGCTTTGATCCAAAGGAGGACGTCTGGAGGGGTCTGCACCACACTGGGCTGAAGCCGGCAGCAGCAACGGTGAATAAAAGGTGTGCTCCTTTAAAACAGGGGAGGCTCTTCAGATGGCTATCCGAACCACTACAGCAGTGTGTAGCGATTTGACCACGAAGAGGATCCCCTGGCTGTAGAAGATGAGCTGGTTATCCCCACCAAGCTCAAGGGAAGACGACTCCGGACTGGATTTGCTCTGGTCGTCGAAGGGTAGATAGCTCAGAACTGAGCAGGGCTTCACCGGGACGGGATAGTTGCAGCATTCGACGACTATTCAGCTTCTCTTCGGTTCCTTGTAGTTCCAGCGGCGACTCTGACTTCTAGCCCAAGAGACCTGCCTTTTATGTGAAAATCCCCCTTTCACACAGCCTGACTGTCAATCACGCAGCAGGGGGGTTGTCTAGCCCGGATAACCACCTCAGCCAATCATGGCAAAGTGCGACTCGGGTTTCCTAGGATACCCTGTGCAGGGCGTGACTACACCCCTCCCTCACATTCAGCCCACCTAGACACCCAGGTACCTAGAAGAGGGAATCTTGGCAGAAGCCCGCCAAAAGACAGTGAACAAAGAAGGCAAACCTGGTTTGCCGCGCAAAGTAAAACACAAGAAGGACTTTAACAAAAAGAAATGGCGAATAAACCCTCACCGGAGCCAAAAGAAGAACCAGTTACTCTCTTACCTGGTAACATTCTTTCGATGGGATGGTCCGACGACATATTCCATATCTATAACAGTAATCACCATAGCTGTGCTGCTTCGGAAAACCTTTCGGCGTCTGCGTCCTGTGTCAATGACGTCGATACGCCGCCCTCGAGGACCTCCTCCAACGGCCGACGTCACTGGATTTTATAAGTAGGACGCACAACGCCCGTAGCCTCAGTTGTAGTTTTTTCCCCAGAACGTGTGGCACCAGTCTTCTGCCAGTCTGACCACACAAAGCCTTGCGGAAACGTAAGCTGCAATCGCATAAGACATTCTGTAGCGGGGAAGACAGGGAGGGAGCGACATGGAATACGTCGTCGGACCATCCCATCGAAAGAACATTACCAGGTAAGAGAGTAACTTGTTCTTCGAGGGGATTGGGTCCTCTGACGTATTCCATATCTATGACGGACTCCTAAAGCAGTATCAATGCAAGGAGGTGGAAACTAATTTAGAATACATAAATTTAGAATGCCCAATCAAATTGCAGAGCAAAGGACCGCATTGCCAAAGGCCAGATCCTGCCCACGGATGGAATCGAGGGAGTAGTGACGTACAAAAGTATGGACCGAAGCCCAGGTGGCTGCATCACAGATGTTACGAATAGGAACACCTCTCTGCAGGGCAGTAGAGGCAGCCATACCCCTGGTAGAATGGGCCCGCAAGCCGACCGGTGGGTCCTTACCCGCCAAGCGGTAACACTCAGAAATAGCCAGAATAATCCAGCGAGACAAAGTCTGTTTCGTCACAGCTTGTCCCAAACGCTTTCCAGCGTAATCAATGAAGAGTTGATCGTCCACTCTGACCCAGGACAAGCGTGAAATATCAAAGCTTAACGCTCTCCTAGGATCAAGCCTATGGAGCCTCTCCTCTTCCTTACCAGGAGGTGGAAGAGGATAAAACGCCGGAAGAACAACCTTCTGGCCTAAATGAAATTCCGACACCACCTTCGGAAGAAAGGAAGGACGAACTCTAAGGACAACCCTGTCCTTATGAAATACAGTGAAGGGTGGCTTAACTGAAGGTGCCTGTAACTCGCTCACTCTGCGAGCGGAAGTGAACGCAACCAAAAATACAGTTTTAAGAGTTAACAGTCTCAAAAGGCATGAATGCAAAGGCTCAAACGGAGCACCTATCAGAAACTTGAGAACAAGGTTCAAATCCTAACCGGGCACCTGGAAAGGTGACGGAGGAAACACATTAGTGAGCCCTTTCAGAAACTGAGAAATTAAAGGAATTTTAAAATAAGAACACTCTTCAGACGAGCGCTTAAAGATGGACAGCGCCGCCAGGTAACCTTTAACGGTACCCACTTGCAAGCCCCTGTGGGCTAAAGAAAGCAAAAAGGACAGAACCATGGGAATGTCACATGCAAAAGGATCAACATTCTTAACCCTGCACCAGTCGCAGAACTTGCGCCAACGGCACAGGGACTTCGTTGCGGGCCTTCTGGCCGAAAGCAACACCTCCATCACGTCTTCAGGGAGGTCCCAATCCTTATACCTCAACCTTTCAGAAACCAAGCGTGAAGGTTGAGGGATCTGACCTCTGGATGGAGAACCTGACCCCCCCTCCCATGAGAGCAGATCGTCTCGGTAGGGAAGACGAAATTGAGGGCAGATGGACAAGTCGAGAAGGTCCGGGTACCACGTCCTGCGGGCCCATGCCGAAGCAGTGAGGATCATCCGGGAACCGAACCGCCGTAACCTCCGCAGTACTTGCGGGATGACGGGGACTGGAGGAAACGCGTACAGCAGTGGGAATGACCACTCCACCACAAACGCGTCTCCTAAGGCTCCTCTTGGAGGAAATTCCCGCGAGCAGAACCTTTCGCACTTCCGGTTGACACCGGAGGCGAAGAGATCCACTTGAGGGGGCCCCAAAGGGCAAAGATCTCCAGGAGAATCTCCTGAGCCAACTCCCACTCGTGAGAGATCGCGCTCTGCCTGCTCAGAGCGTCCGCCATCTCGTTTTCGTCTCCAGCCAGATGAACTGCCGAGATCGAAACTTCCTGCTGGATTGCCCAGAACCAGAGCTGCATCGCCTCCCTGCACAGAGGAAGTGACCCTGCCCCCCCTTTTTGTTGAGGTAGTGCACGGCCACTGTATTGTCCGTCAGGATCAAGACATTCTTCCCTCGCACAGTCGGCAGAAAAGCCTTCAGGGCTAGCCTGACGGCCCTCAACTCCAACAGATTGATATGGAGTCCGGACTCTGACAGAGACCAACGACTGCTGACTGTCAACTCATTGGCATGAGCTCCCCATCCCGTAAGGGATGAGTCCGTCACAATCATCACCTCCGGCCAGGGTAGCCAAAACGGAGCCCCCTTCATCAGATTGCCTTCGACAGCCCACCACAGAAGGTCCTGGGCGACCGAGGATGGCACCTGAACAGGGTCGGACATCCTGCCGGAGGACTGAGACCACTGGAGCTTGAGTGCCCATTGCAAGGATCTCATCCGCAGCCTGGCCTTCGGCACCAGAAGAATGCAGGATGCCATGAGGCCGAGAAATCTCAAGAACTCGAATGCTGGGAGACTCTGGGCAAGCTGAAACTTGTGCACCATCTGCTGAATGTGATGAGCCCTCACCTGGGGAAGAAAACACTGTCCCATGGACGTGTCGAGCACTGCTCCGATGTACTGGAGCCTCTGAGTTGGTCTCAAATGGGACTTCAAGTTGAGGGAGAAGCCCAGCTTGTGGAGGGAGTGGCAGGTGACTGACAGATGATCCAGGACTTGCTCGGAGAGCGCACCCTGATCAACCAATCGTCCAGGTAGGGGTAGACGTGAATCCCCCCTTTTCTGAGGTGGCTGTCACCACTACCAAGAGCTTGGTGAAGACCCTCGGGGCAGAGGTCAATCCGAACGGCAGGACCCGAAACTGAGTGTGAGTCGCCAGCCGCGAACCTCAGGTACTTCTTGTGCTTTGGATGTATTGGCACATGAAAATAAGCGTCCTTGAGGTCGAGAGACACCAACCAGTCCTGAAGTTGAAGGGCCTGGAGGACTTGAGAGAGAGTAACCATCTTGAACTTGTCCTTCCTGAGGAGTTTGTTCAAACCGCGCAAGTTGGTGATGGGTCTCAATCCCCGGTCTTTCTTGGAAATCAAAAACACTTGTTCCTCTCCACTAAAGGGACCAGTTCTATGGCGCCTTTCTCCAGCAGGGATTGAATTTCCTGCGCAAGGAGCAGATCCGGACTCTTCAAAGAGAGATTCCCTAGTGGATTGTCGCAGGCCTCTGCCGGAAAGGAAGAACGTAGCCGTGGGCTATGATCTCCAGAACCCACACATCTGAAGTAATGGCGCGCCACTCTACAAGATGCTGCGCCAGCCTTCCCCCAACCAGCTAACCCTGGGACATGGCCTCATGACTGAGCTGAAGCGGCTGCGGCGTTGCCTGAGGGCAAAGAGGCAACAGCCCGAGCGGCCTTTGCACCTCGAGTACCTTGTTTTCCACCTCTGGCACTGCTACGGTGGCCCCTTTGACTGGCAGCTCCTCTTGCTTTACCAAAGGATGAGTAATAACAAAAGGAACCTCCCCTCCATTGTTATCCCCTAGGACGAAAAGGCAGAGGTTGGCGAACTGCAGCGCCGGATGACTTTGCTGCAGCTTTGGAGGTCTTCAACCTCTCAAGGCTCTCGTCAGCCTTGCTGCCAAAAAGATGTTCCCCGTCAAAGGGCATGTTGAGGAGCCGGGCCTGCACATCAGGAGAAAACCCCACGCAAACCTGCGTATTACGGTGCTCACCTCCATGGACCGGCTGAGGAATCTGCCATGTCCAAACCCGACTGAACGGCCTCACACATGGCATCCTTGCCATCCTGAACCATGGCTAGGAAACCATCCTGTTCATCCCCTTCGGGAATATGTTCAGCCGCTAAGGAAACACAGTTCCACAGAGTGTGCGTGAAACGTGACAGGGCACATACGGAGTTGGCCGCCTGAAGCGCCATACCCCCTGCAGAAAACACTTTCTTCGCCCAGCCGTCAAAACGCTTGTCGTCCCTATCAGGAGGGATGGTAGGATACAACGCCTGCTTTGCCGGGGCCATAGCCGCCTGCACCACCAAACTCTCTGGAGTGGGGTGATTGGTCAAGTAGCAGGGGTTGCTACTGGCTGGGCGGTATTTTCGCGGCTAAGACTTTCCCACTGCCGGGAGACTCTCCGGAGCAGTCCAAGCCGGCGCCACCCTCCTCTGTAGAGCCATATGGAACGGCAGTACCGGGTCAGTTGGTGGACCTTCGTCGAGGATATCTGTAAGGTCATCCTGAAAAAAATCCCCTGGGGGAGCAGACCACCCCAAGTACTCAGTGACCCCAGATATACGGCGCTGTTACGAGGAGTCGGCATGAGTGCCAGGCTCAGGCCTACAAAACTTCACCTACGGAGAGGTGTCCAGCCCACTGGCGTCATGCAGGGACTGACGCAGGTCCTCAATTTGGCTATGGCCCGAGAGAATCTCGTCTGGCACCGTATCAGGAACCATGCCATCATCAGAGCCCTCATCCACCTCTGAAATAAACTCAAGATGGCGGTATGAAGGCACAGAATGTGGAACAAAGCCATGCTTGACCTTGGCCACAGCCTTTCTAGGGGGTTCGACTGAGCCCCTGGGTACCTCCGTCGAAACAGCTTCGAAAGGCGTTGAGTGAATCGGCGTCGACGCTGAACGCGGCGCCAACTGCATCGACGGCGTCGACACAGGCCTCGAGGCCGGAGCCCAGAGCGTGTCCCTCAACAGCCTGGGCGCCGATGGCATCGACGACTTCTTCGGAGGCAAGGCCTCGAAAGAGTCCGTCGACGTCCTCAGCGCCACCGGCGTCGACGTCTTCCTTGAAGACACCACAGGTGCACACGGTCTCGAGAGCGTCGAGGACCGGGACCTGGAACGGGCATGACCAGAACGATCCCCCTTGTCCGAGCGGGACCTCTCCCGCAAATCATGCTGACCACCCGAGCCCGAAGGCGTGCAAGCTTTGTCTCTCGACCGATCACGACCGACCCCACTCGGAGGCGCGGACGGACCAGTGCCCTGCGATTCGAGAATCGCTAACATTTTCTTCCCGAAGGAAGCCCATTGCTCCGGCGTCGCATGCTTGGTGGGATAAGTGTCCCGCCGATGGGTGGAGTCCTCGGACGAGGACGGGGAAGGCGACCGATGACGGCGATTCCGGGAGTGCCTCGAAGAGGCAGAGGAGTGGCGGGACCGACTCCGGGACCGAGACCCACTGGACTTCCGACGACGATGCGGAGAGTCGCCCCTCGAATCGTCTGTCGATAGCCCCGCAGACCTCGACTTCCGTGGCTTGGACACCTTACCTACTGACTGCTTCTTCTTGCGCTCCCGCAAGGCTTTGGACGTAAGCGACTGGCAGTCGACAATCATCCGTGTCATTGGCCTCCCCGAGGCACCAGAGGCAGGCGTCGTGCCAGTCCGTCACCGACATCTTGGACCCACAGTCCCCGCACTTCTTAAAGCCAGGAAGCGGGGTGGAAGACAAGGTAGACATCACGAAGGATATACTTTTCACAATACGAACAGGTTCGAAGAACCGAGAAAGAACAGAAACTCCAAAGAGTCGAGGCACGCCGAGATCTCCGAAGCGAACACGTTCGCAGAAAAAATGGAACTGAGGCTACGGGCGTCGTGCGTCCTACTTATAACATCCAGTGACGTCGCCCGTCGGAGGAGGTCCTCGAGGGCGGCGTATCGACGTCATCGACGCAGACACAAAAAGATTTTCCGAAGCAGCACAGCTGTGGTGATTACTGTCATAGGTATGGATTACGTCAGAGGACCCAATCCCCTCGAAAAAGTATTTGGTCAAGCGGGTTTTAAGTTCGAGGCTAATATAATAGCCTAAAACAATACCACATTTATATAGTATAATCGCAGTAGAAAAGTTAGGGTAGATACCACTGCCACCAGCCAAGTCTAAATGTTAAAAGAGCGAAACAGTGCTCTAGGAGGTACAGATAAAAAGGGCCAAGGATTAACCCTTTCCAGTACTCCATGTAAGATGGGGTGTACTGGATTTGTGGTTAAATGACTAAGTAAAGTTAATGGCAACTTTACCCTTTTCTGGGGGACAGTAGTCAGCCTCAGAAATGGAGTCGGTGGGAAGTCCAAAAGACAACCCTGTGTCACTGCACTGAAGGTGCTGTGTAACACAAAAGAGTGGGGCTACTGAAGTCCACAATCACAAAAACAGATGAAATACACATGGCAAAACACAAGTTAGAGTGGGAAAAAAGGGGTACACTCTTACTAAGTGGAAAAAAAAACTCCAGAAATCCAGCAAAGCTGCTGGGGGACTCACTAGGTAAGGGACATTAGCCATAGAATGAGAATTCTCCCTAACAGATGCCTAAAGTGCAGCGTCGCTAAACCAGAGAGCTACCATGGAAATGTGTGCATTCTGAAGCTTGGAAGCAATTAACATTTTAAATAGGAAACTCCATTGACCAGAGTAATTCGAATGTTCACTTTAACAAAGGTGGTGACTTTTTAACCTATGGAAAAATACTGACACAAGCAGCACAAGGAAGAGATGTCTTGCATTTAATGCGAGAGGTAAAGCAGATTTAATGTATAGAAATACTGAATGTAGAAGCATCCTGTATTTTGCTGTTCCTGGGAATTGAACTAAAAGCTGGATTTAGCACAGAAGATTTTCTTTACCCATGAGATTCAAAGGCCAGGAACTGTTCCCCTTCCACCTACAGTTACCAAGCCCTGCCTTCCCCCTATCTGGTAAATCTCTTTGAAGCTTCTGCCAGCCAGGAAATGGGCCTTGTGCTTTAACAAAGTTTATTGGGGTGATGGAATAAAAGCACTGAACATACAATGACCCAGCTAATAGATGTGAACTCTGAAAAACTCAAGTCAATTTGTGGTGCCTCCTTGGGCTGACTGACAGATGGCATGCAACAGAAGACAACCACATGATGCCAGCAGGTTGAGTTATCCCATCTGCATTAGGAGATAGAGAGGCACAGGGTGGGGCATTAACTTTGAAAGGATGTAAATGAATTTATAGCAGGCAGGATTGACAAAGAAAAAGATTGCTGGACCTATATGAAGAAAAGAAATGTGATATGTAATTGAAGTTAAAAATATGCATGCGGCCTGAAAAGTGATAAGGTGTTTGCTCTGTGATCTTTAAGCTGTTGCTTATTTGAGTAGTTTGATTTCATTTGCATTATTTTGTTTACTTGTGGGCTATTTTCACCGGCCGTATAGTTAGGACCTCAGAGCCCTCTCCCTGAATCCCTTTCCCCAGCCCGCCTCCCCACTCGGAGCCCTAATTGGGCCTCGTGCGCCATAAAGTCAAGACTCTAGAGCAGGCCCTGCCCATGCAACCCCATGTGGTTTAGGGCCCCAAGGCAAAGGGAAGTTCCTGCAGACGCAGCTCCAAATCGTGTTTGCCTGTATTCGCCCTAGGAAGTCTGCAGCCGCCAACCAGCAGCGGCAGACAAAGATAGCGTGGCCGGGAATACAGCAATTACTGTGCTCCATTAACTACCCTACCACTCATATTATCTTACATAACACTGCAGTGTTAGCCACCTATTAAAAATCATCCAACCACTGATGTGTGCCTTACTGGAGGAGACTCTCCTCTTAATTCAACATCTCAAACTAAGCCAGACAGGTATTTCAAAAATCCAGCTGTTTATCTGCTGTTGTGTCTTAGATTCAGGCTTTTTCTCTCACTTGCCAGATATCCCAAATCTGCCTGTTTCTGCTGCGTTTTCTATTTGGATGTTTTCTCCTACTGGTCAGGTGTCTCAAATCTGAGTGTTTCTTACTTGCAAAGGTGTCCCTTACATGACCATGACTGCCAGCTTCAACCAGAACTGGACACCCCTACAACAAAGACCAATGCATCCCCCACCCACTCTCACAATTCTGGTCCATCAGCACTATACTTGCACAGAATCACACACCCGCACACATCCACTCACCACACAACAATCAACCCAAAAACAGGAGGAACTCACTGGCAATCCATGAAGCACCCCATCCGCTCAACTACCTTTATTACTTTCTCTCTATTCTCTCACTAGTCTTCCCTCTGGCCCGACTCACTGCAGGGCACACCATGGATGTTCTGATCTCACCAGACCTCCACCTCTCCAACCCTCTCACCACTCCTCTCTCTTGGACTGACCACTTTCTACACTCCTCTTACCTGTCGCTCTCTGCTCCTCCGGTTAAGCCAACATCAGCACTGCCACCCACCTTCTCGGTCATCCGGCCCATGAATCGTGTGAGTGGAGGCTTTCGCCGCTATTTTCTCTCCACATCCTACACCTTTGGCTGACTCACACTCTGAAACAGCTCTTTCCAACTTTCATCTCTCAATCTCTAACACTGTTGATGTCTTTGCCCCCGTCACGAGGATCTGTTTGAAACCTGCATCCAAGTGCAACTCTTGGTACGATTCAGACATTGCCCCCCTTAATCTCAAGTGTTGATTGGCTAAGAGGAAGTGAAGGTCATCAGGCTCCTCCTCTCACAAACTGTCCTACATCCTGCTCCAACTGAAATACAGACTCTCTGTCCTTTCTAAGAACAGAGCCTACATCCAAGCCCACGTCTCAGCGGCCCAATCTCTTCAAAATCTGCAAGGAGTTGGCAAATCCTGCTGCAGTCTCCACCTCGGCTGTTCCCTCCCAGACTTTTTCCATGACTCTGGCATCTCATTTCACCACTAATACTCAGGACATCCTGTCCACTCTTCCTCTACCATTCCAGGCCCCTCTCCGGCCGTATCTGTACCTTTCTCCTCCTTCTCCCTGTTCACGCCTGACGATATTTCCAGATGAATCGGATCTATGAAAGTCTTGTCAAAGAAGTTGCTCCACTGCTCTTCCAGAACCATTAATGACCACATCGACACCCTTGGTCCAGCCCTGGCCGATTTCTGCAATCACTCTTTTGCCACTGGAACCTCCCCCCACCCCAAACACTCCCTTGTGCACCCCCTCCTTAAGAAGCCCTCTGCCGATCCTTCCTCTCCAGCAAACTATCGCCCAATCGTCATCACTCCTTTCCTGGGCAAACTCCAGGAAAAGCTGGCCATCTCCCAGCTTAATCTACACAATTAATCTGTTGGTTGTCTCGATGACCACCAGTCTGAAGCAGTCAGAAGCATGGAAACTGCTCTCCTGAACACCCGTGAAGACTTGTTCTCCAATCCTGACTCTAACCTGCCTTCTGTCCTCATTCTCTTTGATCTATCCCCTGCTTTCAACATGCCATCCTGCTCAATCGTCACAGTGACAACCAGGGTATCTCTGGTCAGGCCCTAGCCTGGGTGACGACCTTACTCATAGATCAACCCTCCCAGGTCCAACGTGGGCCTTTCCTCTCTTCTATCTCTCTCTATTTATGGTGTACCCCAGGGGTCTAACCTCTCTCCACGGCTCTTTAACCACTACCTGGCACCTCTGGCCCACCGCATCGCTACCTTCTGTACTAACTTTCAGTGTTATGCAAATGACACTGAGCTCACCTTCAGGCTTCCCTAAGCCTCTTCTGCTCCTTCCCTCATACCTGACTGACTGTCAGCAATTCAGGAATGGTGTACCTTAATGCCAGTAAGACTGAGATCCTTCTCATTGGGACACCTGCTACCGCCTTCCCTCTCTGTCTCTCACTTTGGCCGCCCAACCTGGGCCCTCTACCTGCACCTTCCTGTGAGGCTAAGAACCTTGGCGTCATCTTCGACTCCACCCTCTCTTTCTCTCCTCACATCTCTGACATCTCTAAGAAGTCACCCTATCAGCTGCACCTCTTCAGAGGTATTCTTCCTTTTCTCACTTCCCCCAGAAGCTCACTGTTTCCAGAGCCCTGGTCCCCTCTAGGCTGGACTACTGCAACCGCCTCTTTCTAAATCTGCCTGTCTCTACCCTTCACCCTTTACAACCAATCCAGAACAGGAATGCAAGACTTGTCCTTGGCCTCAAGCCCAGGGATCGTATCTATCCAGCCCTGAAATCTCTCCACTGCCTCCTTGTGGCTGCAAGGATCACGCTCAAGACCCTCTGCATCGTCCACAAGGCTTTCTCCTGGCATATAACAGGACCCACCTACATTGCAGGCACACCCTTGATGCCATTTTCAGTACCTCCGATCATTTTGGCCCTCATCCAAAAACTCCTTATCTGGATAGACCACTCAGCCATACCTTTCCCTCGCCACACACCGACTCCCCGCCTCAAAAGGCCTCCTCTGTCCCTCCATATGATTTCAAATGTTGATACAAGGTCAAGGTATTACCTGACCTCACAGAAGCCCTGCTACCCACCCTCACTTAACTCGTGGCCACAGACAGACCTGTATGCATTGAGTCCTTTGACTCTTGGATGAATGACTCATTCCTTCCACTTACCCCACTTCCGCTCCCACAAGCATAGGAACACCCAAGTGGTTCACCCACACCTGAAGATGTTCACAACCCAAAATCGATCCATCAAGCACAGAGGGCGAGCCTCCAGAACCAGTCATAGCAAGTCAGTCTTTGCCCACCATCACCGAAACTACAAATCAGAGATCCGAAAGGCCCCAAAAGCCTATTACAACAGAAGAATCCCAAGCTGCCACAGCAGCAGCAGAGACACAGGATGATCATGGCATTCCTGAACATTTCCTGCACCTCCTCCCTGACCACCTCCAGATAAACGCTCTGCAACTCCATCTCTGAACACATCCACAATACAGCCCTAGTCAGGACAGCCACCCTTCATTCCAACATTCTAACCTCCCCCCCGACCAATACTCATTCTTCAAGAATCCACCTTCCTCCCCATCAGAAACCCCGCCTTTCAGCTCTTCCAACCCTATTTCAAGCAAGGAAGTTGTCAAACAACCCCGCCCCCCTTAGCCCTTGTCCCGCTTCTCTCCTCAAAGAAATCTTTCTTCACATCCACCTGTGCAAGAGAACTGGTGAGGTCCATCCTTAATGACTCCCTCATCTCCGGCATCAACCCAGAACCCTTCAAAATCGGACATGTCAAGCCCCTTCTAAAGAAAGCATCCCTCAACCCTCTCCAACCAATCAACTACAGGCCCATCTCCAACACCTGATTTCTGGCAAAACTCATTGACCGGTCTGCGTACACTCATCTCAACTGTTTAGTAGAATTCAACAACCTCCTAGACCCCGTGCAATCTGGCTTACGTCCACGCCATGGAATAAAGAACACACTGATCTCGATCTAGGATGACATCAAAGTCTCGGCAGACTCTGATGGTTGAGCAGCACTTATCCTTCTGGACCTCTCAACAGTGTTGGACAACGTTAACCACACAATCCGCCTTGACAGAATGCACTCTCTGGAATCCAGAGATTCGGCACTCAACTGGAACACCTCATTCCTCAACAATGGACAGCAAATTACTTTCCTCCCCCCTATCCTCTCCACTGCACGCCCAGTGAACACTGGGGTTCCCCAAGGTGCCTGCGTCTCACCTCTTCTCTTCAACCTTTACATGGCACTCTGCCAGGGTTTATCCGCGCTCACATCCTCACCTGCTATAACTACGCCTACGACCTACAATCATCCTGATAATTACCAAATCGACCTCCAATCCCCACCTAGCAGCATGTCTAACAGACATCGATCCCATTACTATCTCCTTCTGAACTCAGGGAAAACTGATCATGGTGTGCACCAATACAATGCTATTCCCATAACCGCCCCCATGGCCACGCCCTCAGCACCCCCCCCCCCACCTCCTACCATCAAAAACCTTGGCTGCACCACTCTGACCTAACCCTGTCTCACCACATCAATAATGAATCTCAATCCTGTCACTGCCAGCTTAGGCTTCTGAAGCGCATCTTCCTTACCACACCTACCCTAATAGACTAGCTGCAATTTTGTCAATTGTCATGTCCAGACTTGACTATGCGAACTCCCTCTACCTGGGTGCACCAGCCTACCAAGTAAACACACTCTAAAGAGTCCAAAACGAGGCTGCCAGACTGTTACATGCACTGGGATGAAGACATCATATCTCACCTGCTCTCCGTTCTCTACACTGGCTCCCAATTGCACGAAGGGCCACCTTTAAAATCCTATGCATTACTCACCGAACGGTGCACAAAGCCGGCCCCCAATTCCTTCAAGAAAAGAGTATGCCTTACTTCCTAAAAAACGCACCCCAAGTTAAGCGTGGCCCTCCTCCTATTGATTCCCGCCTCCAATTCAACCAGGATTGGAGGGTCCGCCTACTCAACCCTGGCGCCAACATTATGGAACTAATTTCCTCCACACATGCGACATTGCTATGATTACATGGCTTTCCGGAAGGCTCTCAAAACCTGGCTATTTCCGTATATCATAAGGGGCCGTATGGGGCCACTACACCTACCACCAAAAGCTAGACATTTCTGCAACCACAACATCACAGGTAGGTAAGAACTATTGGGACACGGAAGCCAGCTCTAGTGATCAATTTAATTCAATGCTAGGAAGCGCTGGCTCAGCAACAATGGCATAGCTGCTCCCATATGCCAATAAGCTGACTGTGCAACCCCAAACCGTGCCACAAACTTAATGCCCACGACTCCAAAACAAGAGACATAATAACACGTATTCTCCTGCCCTATGACTGGGCTCGCTCATCGTCTATGGCCAAGCAGGTACCACGCTGAAAGACTGAGTTGTTTTATCTCTATACATCTGAAAGTCTGAGTCCTAATAACCTTATGTTCATTGCATGTTTATCGCCACGACTGAGCTTAAAGTATGCATTGCATTATCAGTCCAGCAAATTTCAACCTCTGTTAATCTCACTTATCAGTGAATTAATGCACAGCACTACAAAACCAGAGCCTAATAGCACTTAGGTTCAAACAACACGATTGGGCCTACTCTTGATAACCTTACTTATCTGTGAGTCAATGTGCACAACTTAAATCCCAGAGCATAATAGCACTTACGTACCAAACAATACGCTCTCCAATCAGATGAGCTCTGTAGCACTACTAGCTCTCACAAGAGAAACTAATAAAGTATAAAAGCCCTGTGGCAGAAGGGCTGTGCTACACCTGTTTAGCTGTGGCGGCTTGACAGTTATTCTGCTTCCCTGTTGATCGGCGTGGATGAGAGGCTGAACTTTCTCTGAACTTTCTCCCACTTTCATTTCAGTGAAACGGTGAAAAAGACGCCGTTGCTTTAAACAACTCGAGGATACCCTGCAGTGACGTGCAAGTCACATGACCATCGTTGGGCTATATCTGCAGAATTAATCCGCCCTTGCGGCGTAAGCCCTGTGGCAGAAGGGCTGTGCTACACCTGTTTAGCTGTTTGGCGGCTTTGGGGCGGGTACCATACCCGGCGCAAGAAGCAGAGGCTGTTGGACCCGCGAAACGTTCAGGCATCCTGAGGAGCCCAGTAGCAGAGTTTCGCCCGTCTTCTGTCTTTTGACTTTTTTTTATTACCTAAGGAGCTGCACGACGAGACACTGCTCGCCCCCTTCCTCGATAAATC
This sequence comes from Ambystoma mexicanum, assembly GCF_040938575.1. Classification (NCBI taxonomy): domain Eukaryota; kingdom Metazoa; phylum Chordata; class Amphibia; order Caudata; family Ambystomatidae; genus Ambystoma; species Ambystoma mexicanum. Next base: position 869,796,832 of record NC_090931.1, read on the forward strand.
ATTCTCGAGCATACTTGCGGCGTTCGGAGTACAACATTCGATTCTAGTTGATTCCAAATCGCCCCCAAGCGTCCTTGTATCTGCGCTGTGGTCCATCTGCAGTAAGATTCATTGATGACGCTGACTGCTGTACCCACAGGCCCCCAGACACGGAAAAAAACTCTCCAACATCGGCGCACGCTTAATCCGTGGACGGCGATGAAAGCCTCAGCCTCTAAAAAGGTAAGCAAAACTGCAAGCCGTATCTTATTTGCTTCACCCATTCTCCCTGCAGTTTTCTCACATGGCACATCGGTCTGTTCTTTAGGACTACAAACAACAAACTCCATACAAGATGTACAAAACACCTTAAGTTCAACTGAATAACTACTTCCCTGCATTGAAAGATGAACATCCCAACTAACAACTGACAATTTATCTGTCACTGACACGGCAGTTTGGGATCTTGTACACCAGATCCATCAAGGGAAACATATGAATTCTTCCATAACACCAACTCATGCTCAACAAGAAGCAAACAAAGGTGATGGACTTGAAAAAGAGCTTGTAAATTACGTGCCCATAATACTCTCTCATAGTCACCCCACCAACTTGATGTCAGCACCTCCGGCCAGCGTTTCGGATGAAGACGCGACTCCCCAACTTGGTAAGCTTCCATTACCTTCAATTGCCACTCACTCAAATTCCAACTTGCGTACTACAACACAACTGAGTACAGACGTGACCCGTGTCTCGCAACAACAAGCACATTTAGTAGACCATGACATAGTTCAGGTCGAAAATGCAACGACTTTATTTCCCTGCGAACTAATGGACTAACAATCATGTAATGTTGCCTTTTGTGGTGAGTGATGATGAACTAGTAAACATCTCAAACGCGATGCCTCCTCACCTTCTTCCGGCAAATGTTAACTCTGCAAACCCAACATCTTCCAAAAGTCTTCCAGGGCTGTAACTTCGGCAAACCTAGGCTCCTGCACCTCTACTTCTGTTCCTAGCAGCCAGTCCAAACCGCCTCAGTCAAATTGTTTTTCAAAAGACGCCGAGTCCGCAAATCACCATGAACGGCCGATAGTGCCAAAGGAATGTTCCTCTGACCTAACCCACAAGACCTCCAATCCTCTGGCCCGATCGACTGTAACGTCCAAGATGATTTATTCGGGAACGAACCACAAACCTGAGGCCCCTGTACTGGGCAATAATAGTGGGTATGCATGTCAGGCGCCAGAGGTTTTAAGTGCGTCTCTGAGCGATCCACACCGGCACCCCTCTGACTTGACCCCCCAAACAGCAACAGCAAAAACATCTGACCTGGAGCCAAGCTCTCTTGCAAGAGCGCGTCGCCTAAAAAGAATTGCAGAGTTAAAATCCAAAATGCACTTTCCGCAAAAACCCGATGACCAGCATGCTAGTCACGCAAGTACACCTCACCGGCCGACTGAGTCTGTCTATGGCGATACTCACCTGCCAAATCTAACAAAAACTCTCTCACCAATTAAGGCAAAGTTCAACCTGAATTGCTGTTATGCGTCTTCAATCGAGGAACTACCTTTAGCAGGCAAAGTCAAATCTGTGAATATATCAATGGAAGCTTTATCACAAATTCACAATGTTTTAGCAGCATCAGCGGTAGCTTTAGCCCCGTTCACCAAATTATATGAAGCTCTACATGGACAATTAAGTGATCAAGGTGCGATTATTCAAAACTTGACGCAAAAAATAGAAAAAATTGATCACTTTACGAATTTTCTTCAAACAGAAATGGAAAAAAAATGCTGATATTTCAGTTAGGTGATCTGGCAGCTAGACACCATTGTCAAAACGACTCTCTATCAGAAGGTCTTCTAGAAGCACTGAAATGGATGAGAAAAAATGCAACCCAATATCCCCAAACGCTAGTCCCTCTAGTCCCGGCTTCAAGTTCTCCGGCAACTCAAAATGTGGACGTAGGATTACCAAACGCAACAACTCCGGACTCTAATGCTGCTGCATTAAATTCGAACAAGGTCCAGCCCCCTTCACCTCACACCCACTTCTTGCAACCTACAGCTGAGCATCTTAGCTCAGCTGAACGTATTAGTGGTCGTGACAAACAATTAAAAAATGCTCTTCGTCATACAAAAGACACAACTGAGAACCAAGAAGTATCCTCTGGTTCAGTGATCTTTAAACCCACCTCATTTAACATCTTTACTAGCCCTGTCAAAACTCTAGATTTAACCAAAACGCATAAGAAAGGCTCAAAACCCGATGGGATACCTCTGATTAAATCGGGTCCAAAAGAAGCACTACAAAAAAACAAACTAACGAATGTCAAAAAATTCATAAGAACTTTGACGACCCCGAAAAAAATTAGTCTATTTGTACGTGACAATGTAAAACCTCACGATGATCTTACACAATCTCATGAGCTAGTATATGCAACTGACCAAAAAAAAATCATGACCAAATTACCAACCAAACGCCGTCGCCTGAATACAGACTCTGATATCTCAAATATGTCCGGCGAAAACGGCTCTGTCGACCTATGCGATTTGTCTACGTACTCCATTAGAAGCGAAACTAATATTGACTCTTCTCCTGTAGTTTTGGCACCAATCGACAAAGGAAACCAGGCAAGGAAGAAATCCCTCTTGAAAGAAAACGCATCTAGATGTCACGTTAGCGATTCTATAAGGACGGTTCGGTCCACTTCCTTAAAGATCCAGTCTTCACCTGTTAGCTCAAAACTAGACCCGAAACAAACAAACCAAAGAATAAACGGTTCACACTCACACTCGCGAGTATCCGATAGACTAAGTGCCAAACCTGCAACAATTTCATGGAAGCTTTGTCTCCAAAATATCGACTCTGACGGAAAAGAAGTAAACCTGAACAGAGCGAACGTCCTAAAAGTATTCGCCTGTGTTCCCCAACTCAGATCAATAACTACAGACGACATCAAGATCGTAGAATATGCAACGGAAAAAACAACTGATCAAGTACTATTACACATCAAATCGTCTGCAGTAAAAAACATCCTACTGCAAGCAGTTGAAGAACTGCTAGTATATGGATTCGATATAACCCTAGAACTCGACTTGAAAACTCAAAAAGAAGTTTCAACTAATTTACCAAATTGAGGAAACTTCGAAAGAGCAATCTGTCGCACATCCCTACGGAAGTCCCTATCCCTCTCGCACAGATTACAAAACGATATGGATTACAAACCCACCACCAGAGGATTCAGACAGAAGACTCAGTCTATTCACAACAATCCTCAATAACCATGAACGACACGGACGAAGTTAAGGTTATTCTCCTGGAACACTCGCGGATTCTCTCATCTGTTTGATAATTTTACAGAACCGCTTAATGAGGTCTTTGCAATTTGCCTTCAGGAAACATGGCTGCGCGATGCTCCGAATCGTGACGGATTTACCACGCATCTGAATCCAGCCAAAAGACATACTAAGGGTTGTCCATATTCAGGCTTAATCACCTTACTGAAAATTAAAAACTGGATGACTCCCCAGGACGCGGTTAACCCAAACCCGTTTGTTCAGGGTACGATCATTCGAATTGGGAAGGAAAACTCAGGAATTTCAAAGTATCTCCTTATAATCAATTGCTACTGGAACCTGGCAATGATTTCCACCACAGAATGTATCGACTCAATAACAACTCTCATTGACGATGCTTTTCTTAAATACTGCAATCTATCGCTGTTAATATGTGGTGACTTGAACTGCAGCTGGTATCAATTTAACCATCACAAGTTGGAAAACAATGCTATTCCCAAAGACGAAGTTACATTACGAGGTAAACTATGGACACAAGCACTTTCGTTACGAAACTGCAAGATGGTTAATGGCAACGCCAAAGGTGACCAACCCTCCAAGACAACCTGGAAGCGACTTCTACTTAGAAACACTCTTGACTACATTCAGGTCTCTTGTAACCTATTTGAAAGAATTGTTTCACTAGAAGTAGTTCAAAAAGATGCAAGTGACCACGATTTGCTTCGTTTATTTATGGACTTCGATACTTTTGCTCATCCGAAGACCTACAAACTCCCACTGACAATAACTGCGGCCGGAAATCGGCTAAAAACCACTGGCTCGTCAATAGAGAAATTAACCCTCCATCTCGAAGCCTCAAATAACGTGGGCTATGTTCCTTTGCTTTTTGCATGTTCACAACAACACGCCAACTCAAACACACACGGTCCTACATCGAAAAATCTATATAGCTCAGAAATAGCAGCGGCCAGAAAACTATTGAGGAAAGACCTTCGAATGTTAAGGAAAACACATGCTGATCCAAATGACATACGAAGAAGCACAAAGGCACGACGCCAGGAATATAGAAATTGGCTTAAATCCCATTCTGTCATAATACAGCAAAACAGAGCTGAAATTATGTTAAAAATAATTATTACAAAGAACTCACGAGAAATTTGGACCATCCTAAATAAAGGAAACACAAGAACCAATCCATTCATCTCGAATGCAATCTCAAGCTCTTCATGGGTGGATTACTTTACCAAAATTTACGAACGACCTTATCAAATCCCCCAAGTTCACCGTCTTCCTTCCACTAAAGTATGGGATATAACTCCATCATCTGATGACCATCAATCAGCAATTCAAAAATTAAAAAATTCAAGAGCAGCAGGACCCGACCAAATAACTAACATCATGCTAAAAACACACAAGCACCATTGGGCCAAACTTATGGAATCCTTGTTTCGACAAATTGCAACCTCGAGAAAAACACCTGAGTCTTGGGCTAAGGCAATTGTGGTACCAATTTACAAGAAGGGTAACAGAGATGATCCATCGAACTATCTTCCAATTGCCCTGCTTGATACCATGGGCAAAATATTTGGCTCATTCCTCCGAACGAAGTTGACTGCTTGGGCTTCAAAGGCGAATCAAGTAGATTGTCGACAAACAGGTTTCACGAAAAACGTAGGCGTTGATGCCAATTTAACTATATTAACCATCCTAAAACTTGAAGCCCTGAAAGCTAAAACAAAAATCTTTTTTGCTTTTGTCGACTTAAAACAGGCCTTCGACGCAGTCCATCGCGAAAAACTGTGGGCCAAACTAAGCGAGTGGAACTGTCCATCCCAAATTCTTGATCCTCTAATAGCGCTTCACTCCAACAATTCTGTTCAAGTAAGAGTAAATTCCCAAGGCGACTTGACCGATCCAATTCCAACGTATAAAGGGGTCAAGCAAGAATGCCCACTGGCGGTTGACTTGTTTAAAATATTTATCTCTGACCTACCGAAATGGATGGAAGCAACACACTGTTTTCCCCCAAAGATCAACGCCAAACCTGTTAGCTGCCTTGTGTATGCTGACGACATTGTGCTGATCGACCGCCCTCAGATAGGTTTGCAAAACCTGTTGTTGAAGTAGAACGAATATCTAAAAATAAACAAACTGCAACTGAACACAGGGAAAACTAAGATCATGTGTATTGGGAACATTGTCTCACGGAAGGACAAACATTTTCGATGGGCAATTGAGAACACTCCGCTTACTATTGTGTCATCCATACGATACTTAGGCATAATGGTTAACACCTCCATTTGCGAATCATCCTGGACGAACGACCTTATGGCAAGAGCCAATACACTTGGTATTCAAGGTGCGAAAATTAATAAAGGCTATGGCAAATTTTCAATTGAACCACTAATAACATTCTATCTGCAGAAGTTCATTCCCACTATATCATTTGGTGGAGAGTCAGGATGGAACCTCGATCATCGGTTATGGCAAAAACTCGAAGGAAGGTTTTGGAAACGGGCATTGGGGCTTTCAAAGGACATCTCAATGGTGGCTCTGAGATACGAATTGGCTCTGACCTCACTTCAGACGACAAATATTTGGAAATCCTTATCCACTCTGAGGAAAATGAAGCTTGGTCAACAAATTCCAGCATATGAAATCTTTGTCAATGACACTGCTGGTCTACACTCGGGCCTACTTCAATCATGGCTTTCCGCTCTGACAAATATCATGGAAGCCGCCAATATCAGCATTGAGGATTTAATTGATCGCCCACAACATGCGAAAAAAAAACTCGAGCTATGGGACTGGATTCTCACCTACGAACATTGCACATCTCTTAAATCCACTCTACCAGGTTCCAAGAGCATGATCAAATTACACTCCCCTCCCAAATACTTATTTTCTTGCCCCTCTCGCCACCATCGGACTCAATTCCTGAAATTCAGACTGAACGCCCTTACAACAAGAGAAACACTCTGGCGACGACGAGATACTATAATCAACTCCGACAAATGCAGGTTCTGCAAGACAGGAGAAACTGAGTCATTAAAACATCTTATAACTGAATGTACTCAGCTCAAGACCGCTCGCGAACTACACCTTGGTGCTTATAAACCGTTCTTTTATGATGCCGATGACTGGTGGGACACTGTTTCGATTGGGAGAAATACCATGCTCACATGTAGCTTAATCAACTTCTTAGACATGATCTTGCCCATTGACCGAAAATCTGTCTGTAACCAAAGTACTTAATCTGAGGTGTAAGGAATCTTTTGTTCTTCCTCTTCTTTTTGAACACCTCAAAGAACTCTAATGCCATATTATAGGTGTGACTCAAACATGCACTCTTAATGGGAACCCAACAGTTGAATCTCAGGATACTGTAATGTAACAAAAGTTTGATCTTGTATTAAACTGAAGTTTTACAATACAATAAAAAAAATAAATGCACAATTCAAACCATAAACTATGACAGGAATACCCTAGGCAATAAACAACTACCAGGGACCCGGAAAATGGGACCATTGGCACTTATAACCTGGACTCAGATTTTGACTGACTCAAGGGAATATGCTCTGAATCAGGTGAGGAATCTGGCATGGCATGCTCCGGTAAGTGATATTGAGGTGCTGCTGCCTGCCATCAATACTCTAACCACACACCAGATCAGGAACACACTAACCTTGCTGCATGTAACAATGCCAGTCAGACACACCACCATCATCATGTCCCGATCTGTTGCTGGACCTCTGGTTCACCGAGTACCAGTCTTCATACCTAGGATGCACCGGTTATGTCCGACAGAACAGAACCAAAGTAAAAGTACATTGTGAAGGTGCCATCTTATAACCAACTCCATATCTCAACGAGACACAGGGATGACCATAGCTGCTGATGCTGGATCTGGGGTCCATGGAAAACAGTCCTCGAACCGAGTTAGTGCTCGTAAGTCTGATAGAACAGAACTGGATGTAATTACAAAACGAGAAGCTATCTTCCAATAAACAATGGCAGAATCAACGAGACACAATGAGGTCCATACACCTGAAATTCGCTTAACCGAACATAGATTAAGAATAGGGCGCCTCAATCACAGATGATAGGGCCAAGCAGGAAAGGATATCCGCAAGCCAGGTTATCAGAACAAACTCCACACTAGACAGAGACTTTCTCTTGGAGAGCAGATGCTCCAAACCTCTAGAATAGATACTTTCAGCCCGGCAGGCAGTAGAAGGTAATCAGGAACAGCTGTCTCTCACCAATATGGAAAAATTTATGAAAAACAGATCGACTACCCCTCTCTTTTAGTCCTGTATGGGTCACGGGTGAAGATAAAGGTTGACCTGTACACTTTGTTAGTAAGGTTATCGCCTTTTTGGGAAAAATTGCACAGAAATGCAACTGAGTACAAAAAATTCTATCTTTTTAATAGTGATAAAAATACCTAAAAAACATTACAAACTTGACAAAACGCAACAAACTTAATACATTTTCAATCAAACCATTTAGTCATCATTCATCTATTCTAACAGGGGAATACTAAAACTTAAACAGCTTTGTGCATAACGTTAAATCAAGATATGCATTAGTGACAGGGGAAAAAAACCATTAGATTTTCCCTTTAGCAGTCGACATATGTTTCGGCCCGTTATAGTGTACCACCTCTGTCAACAGTGATCACTAAGATGAATATTGGGCCATCTTCAGGACAAACGGTTACTTTGTGGTAGATTATTCTTGTTCCCCATTGGGCACGCTAGCACATCTATGGTCCATAGACTGAAGTTTGGACTATTGAGCTTGGTCAGACTCTCGGATGTGGCAAGGTATTGCCATCTCTGGTCTTGGTTCAGATTAGCAATTTCTGTGGCTTTGTCTTCGAGGTTGATCTTTATATTTCTGGATTTCACTTGGTACCATTCATAGGCAGGACATGAACAGTTATTCCTGTGATTATAGTGCTGCCTTGATCTATGTTGTTTCTGTGTCCGAGTGAAAGCTGGAAGTCTGCGAAACCGGCGAGAGCTCGTTCTGCAGAGTAATGGTGTGTTTGAATCAAGTCACGTGACTGTCACTCGGACACAGAAACAACATAGATCAAGGCAGCACTATAATCACAGGAATAACTGTTCATGTCCTGCCTATGAATGGTACCAAGTGAAATCCAGAAATATAAAGATCAACCTCGAAGACAAAGCCACAGAAGTTGCTAATCTGAACCAAGACCAGAGATGGCAATACCTTGCCACATCCGAGAGTCTGACCAAGCTCAATAGTCCAAACTTCAGTCTATGGACCATAGATGTGCTAGCGTGCCCAATGGGGAACAAGAATAATCTACCACAAAGTAACCGCTTGTCCTGAAGATGGCCCAATATTCATCTTAGTGATCACTGTTGACAGAGGTGGTACACTATAAAGGGCCGAAACATATGTCGACTGCTAAAGGGAAAATCTAATGGTTTTTTTCCCCTGTCACTAATGCATATCTTGATTTAACGTTATGCACAAAGCTGTTTAAGTTTTAGTATTCCCCTGTTAGAATAGATGAATGACGACTAAATGGTTTGATTGAAAATGTATTAAGTTTGTTGCGTTTTGTCAAGTTTGTAATGTTTTTTAGGTATTTTTATGACTATTAAAAAGATAGAATTTCTTGTACTCAGTTGCATTTCTGTGCAATTTTTCCCAAAAAGGCGATAACCTTACTAACAAAGTGTACAGGTCAACCTTTATCTTCACCGGTGACCCATACAGGACTAAAAGAGAGGGGTAGTCGATCTGTTTTTCATACATTTTTCCGTCACAGAGAATCCCTTCCTACAGTTTTGACCCCCGTAAACAAAAAAATAGGGATTACCCATTCATACATATCTCACCAATATGCACAGACACTTGTACATACATACCAATATGCTCACTCTCTCCTCTACACCAACCAACAAAAGAATGCAGCTATAACCCTCTATTCATTTCAGGGCTAGCTGCACACACACCTACACACCGCCATGAACAACTCAACAGTCTTTAAAACACAGCTATACCCCACAAGAAAAATCAGCCAAGCTGCACACAATCTCATACACACGAGCTCCACCACCGCCAGAATGCAGAACGGACTCAACAGCCTTGCTGCACACATTCTACTGCTCTCACAAAACCACTGCACCAGGCCTAGCATTAGAATGCAGCTACACAGCCCGTAAACTGCACAGGCTGCACACATACAGAGTGCACCCAAGCACTATTTAATATCCTATACTCTCCACTGACCTGGACTGTGGTCCCCAAGGGTGTTAAACCCACAGCGCCAATGGTATATAAGGCACTATACAAATGCACAATAACATAACATATGACTTGCGATTACCATAGGTGCTATGGGGAAATCATAATTGTTGATCATCTTGGAAACCATAATTCCCACTGAAATGGTTCAAACATTTCCAAAAAGCTTATGAAATTAGCTGTTCAATGATATACATCTTCTAACAATTCAACCTTGGGATCCAGAGTTAGAAGCTAAAATGTGATTCTAGCGTCCCAGAAAAAGTCGGAGTGGAAAATCAGGGAGATGGCAGCTTAATAAACTAAATATCTATCTGTAAAATCTTGTTATACTTTTTGAATAAATCGCATAAATCCGTCATTCGCACCTGCAACCGCATGCAAAAATATGAGAGAGTGCATTACGACCGGCACGAGCAGACACATTGAAAAATAGATTGCAACTCTTATTTGTAAATTGGAAAAAGGAAAAAGTCAAGTAGATTTTTTCAGTTCATAACTGGAGTGTTCAGAAACGCTAATCCAGATGGGTGGAGTTATACTTCCCAGAATTGGAGCCTACTAACTAAAGGAACCGATCATTGCAATGGGGTGGGCACAAAAAGTTAATACTTTATGTTTGTCTGCAGGCTAAATGTTTTGCCCCAATGCCCGCAGGTTTCGCTGCATTATAAATAAACAAATCCGAATCATGAGCCAATAAGCCCTATGTTTGGGTGTGATTAGGGGCTTAAAAGGAGACACACAATGGGAAATAGGAGGGCTGTATGAAATGATCTGAGTGGGTACTGATGAAAAATTTCTGGAGAACCAATATTACCTGGGAGACAGAAGGACTAAGGGGAAAACCAGGAAAAGAGACAGAGGCTGGTTATCTTTTCCAGGAGAGGCAAAAGGAGGAATGCTGGAGGTTATCCATGATTGATGCTGGACTCTGACAAAGTGTTGGGAAAGATTCCTCTTTACTGCACCTTTCCTTCCATTTCTATGGACCCCCAAACTTTTTGCTTTCATTTTTTATATCTCGCCCGCTCTTTTGACATTGCAGTGAAGCCTTTAGCTTCACTACACTGATTTCTGCTCATCTGTTATTGGGAAACTGACCTGTCCTTCAGGCTGTCAGTAGTGGGAAACATGGTTTCGATTAGTCTTGTTACTTTGTTACTACCTTTAGTAACTTGTTACCACTTGTGGTCATTTTTATCATTGTACAATGCATCTTACAATGCAGTACACTTTCTGTTTTGCCCTAGACTAACACTCGGAGGATTTCGGGTTACTCTAGGTGTGCTAAATGGGCAAGCTGGTGGCAGCAGTGACTTTTACAATTTTTTGGTTCATTTTGATTTAGCATTACCACGTTTGGCTACCAACTGTGGCTACTGGTCAAACATGGCTATGCCACAAGATTTTTCACTTGTCCTTTGACTATCTTGTCTTTTAGCCTTCTTCCTGGCCTGTGAGGCCAGAAAAATCCTTATATGGACAGTGCCTGGGAAAGCAGAGTCCTTTGGCGGGCTACTGCAGGGCTAGGTGTATTTGCTGCCAGGAAGTGGGCTGGGACTGCCTGGTCCCAATCCACAAACTGGTGCCAGTTTGTCTGAGTGGTATGCATGAGTTTTGCCGCCAGTGGTCCCGATTTGACCACTGCTGGGGCTTATGGGCCAGATCGGTCATTGGCTAGTGGAAGTTTCTGCTCTTACCTGGCTTTTAGGATTAGAAGAGGACCCCTGCACCCACTCTAGAGAGATCCTGGAAGAAACTAATGAAGCCAAGACTCCTGTTCAGCTGCAAGACCCGTGAAGATAGCAGAGACTCGTTAGAAGAAGGCCTGGCAACCAACTTGTGCTGCTGTCCTAGGAGAGCCCCATCTTGTAGTTGATCTTCAGCAGTCCTGCGAGGGAGCTGCAACCCCAGGAGTTCACAACGTCAGCTCAGAGTCCTACAAAGAAGAGCATTTGGAAGTGCCCCTGGTCTGCCCAGTGGCTGACCAGCTCTGAGTTTGGCTACCATGCTGCAGACGTCCATGTTACAAGTTGAGGCCTGGAACTTGGGGGATCTACAGCTTGTGCAACAAGACTTACCTCTGCGAAATGTAGTGGTCCTAGCATCAAGGAGACCTGAGATAGGAGGGAAAATCCGACTGCGGCAATTGAATCTCTTTGCGTCGCCATGCATCAGTGGCCATCGTCCAAAATTGCTTACCTGCGTCCAGTCCTGTAATGAGAGGGGTCCTGCATAGAATTTTTTTTGTATTTCTTCACTGGAAGACCTTGCACCAGCAATAGTCGACAAACAGAGAACTGTTTGAACCTACAACCCCAGGGAATCAAACGCTGAAGATGACGGTGGGAAAAGCGACCTTGGACCCTCTTCAATCGACTTGCCAAGTCCTATGAAGAATCTGAGTACGGAGGGGTGGGTTGTATCGATATTTACCTGAACCCCTAACTCCCTTTTAAAGGTTTTGGTAACTTTAGAACTTTTCTATTACTTTGGCTTTGCCATTGCTTGCTCACACAAGCACTCCCAAAGTTGGGAACATGTTTGTTAGTCAGATTAACTTGTCCCCTAACCATTGGAACTGTTCACTAAACCCCAGAGACCCTTACCTTCACTTTATTCAGCTTCACAAAACTGTATGAAACGTTGCTGAACTTTTGGGCACAAGGCCCCATACATGTTAGGGATGGATTTATGAAGTTAGGATTGAATCTCTGTGGACCTGAAGTGCTAATACTAATCTGTACCTTCGTTTTCAGGGGTTTGATATGTATTTTGCCCTACTCTAGTGATTGTGTATATGTACCATATTTTTAGTGTTGTGTGATTACCTGTCAGTAGTCATTTTCCACTGTTATTGGGCCATAAGTAAAGACGTATTTTTATACCTGTGTTTCTAAGCATGTTCCTTGACTTCTTTACTGAGTGTGGTCATTGTGGACCCCTTCCAAGCTCACCACATCGTGAGACTTAGCCTAGACCACTCAACTTGCTACCATGAACTGGTTTGACTACAGCTCCCAGAGTTGTCCCGGTCACAATACTAGGTTGGCCGTCTATACATCTGTCCACCAGGCCAGAGTATAGACATTCAGTCCTAACCCCAGATCCCTGTCCTTTACCAAGAGATGATCCAGGAGGCTTTATGTCTTGTTACTGGTTTAGATTACTTAACTGTAACTATTGTTCTCCAGCATGGGTCTGGCATGGATTCACATGCTCATGAATATTCCCTGTCATCAGGCTAGGAATTCTTGGTAAAAGAAAAAACAGCTTCACTTTCACTTTAAATGTATTTCTCCTCTAAGCCAATCACTGTTCTCTGGGTCATACTGCCCCATCCAATTACAGTCATCACCCTAAGCCTCGCCTCTGGCAGCTATCTTCAGATTTGGTAATCACGTAAAGTGGCAATATGACCAAGAAGAGCTGCAGAGGGGCCGGAGGGAGGGCTAGTTGTGAATCCGTGCCAGACCCATGCTGGAGAACTATAGTTGCAGTTAAGGGAGAACAATAGTTACAGGTAAGTAACTTAAACCTTCTCCAGCATGGAGTCTGGCATGGATTCACATGCTCATGAATAAAGAATACACAGAAGGACAACATTACACAACGACGGGAGTTGGCAAGGCTTAACAGAAGCAATAAACACGTACCCCTGGAATAGACTCACCTCAGGCAAACAGATTGTGTAGCACTGCCTGGACGACTCTGGACTCCTCCCTAGAATCCCTGTCAACGCATTAGAATTCTGTGAAGGTATGCATCGACCTCCACGTTGCAGCCCTGCAGGGATCAAAAGCAGGGGCACACCAGAAAGGAACGCCGTTGTTGCAGCGATCACTCTGGTGGCGTGGGCTCTCGGACGGCCCGGCATAGGCCGGTTAGCAAGCCGATGACAGTGCTTGATGCAGCCGGAAAGCCATGTTGAGATGGAAGCCTTGGACAAGACCTTCTCATGATTCACAGGTCCAAAGTTCACAAACAACTGAGAAGTCTTCCGAAAACTCTTTGTGCGTGTCACGTAGAACGTCAAGGCACAAGCAACTTCCAGCAAAAGCAAGGCCCTCTCTGCCGGTCACAAAGATTTCAGGAAGCACACAGGCAACACCAAAGGGTCGTTGAAGTGGAATTCTGACGGAACCTTTGGCATGAAAGTGTGGGGTGCGTATGCAGAACCACCCTTGATTCGTGAAAAGTCAGATATGACTGCTTGCAGGATACAGCCTGTATCTCACCCACACGCCTGGCTGAGGTGATGGCCACAAGGAATGTAGTCTTTCATAAGAGAAACTTGACTGGGACTTGATGCATAGGTTTGAAAGGCGTCCTCATGAGTCTTGTCAGGACCACGTACATTCATTTCTCATGACGGGGCAGGCGTCTTCATTGGAGGGAAAGATCGCAAAAGCCCCTTGAGGAACTCCTTGACTAGTCTGTGGGACCACAGCAAGGATCTTCTTGGGGATCTGGTGTAGCGCGAGATGGCCGGCAGGTGTACCTTGATGGATGCGTGAGCCAGCCCAGGTTTTGTCAAGGACAGCAGGTATGGAAGTATCTGTGGAGCCGAGACCTTTAGGGGGGTAATCTTCTGGAACTAGCACCACGTAGCAAACTGCTTCCAATTATGGGCGGTAGCACTTTAGAGTCGACAACACCCTGGATTTGGCAAGGACCTCCCTGCAGTCCGCTGGCATCTCATAACCTCCAAACTCTAAAGTTACAGGAGCCATGCCTTCAGGTTCAGAGATACTGGAACATGATGAAGGATTCCGCCTCTCTCCCTGGTGAGCAGATCCGGAAGTACGAGCAACTTGACTGGATACAACACTGACAGGCTGGGTAGGTCTGGATACCAAACCTGCCTCGGCCATGCCAGGGCGATGAGCATCATCTTGCACCAACACTGTTGATCATATGTAGCAGGACAGGAAAAGGGGGAAGGAGTACAGAAACAGAGTCCCCCATGCCCCTCGGTTGGTGGAACCTGCTGGCGAACTTCTGGCATTTTGAGTTTGTCGCTGTGGCAAAAAGATCGATCGGAGGTCTGCCTCATTTGACGAACAAACGGTCCACCTGATCTTGACGAAGTACCCACTCGTGGCAGGAGCACAGTTCCCTGCTAATTGAGTCGGCAATGGTGTTCTTGACACCTGCCAGGTGAAACAGAACAAGGAACATCCCCTGTCTGATGGCCCAATGCCATTCTTGGAGAGTGCTGGGGATCGAGTGCCCCCTTGTTTCCCGATGTAGAATATGGTGGTGGTGTTGTCCGTGAAGATCCTCATCACCTTGCCTCTCAGAGTTGGTAGGAAAGACTTGAGGGCCCAGAACACTGCCCGTAACTCCAGGATGTTAATCCTTCTCCCCCGGAAGCCACAGACCTTTGAATGATGTTGAGTTGGTGAGAGTCCTTGATTTTGCAAATCACTCTGTGGATCAGCGGTGTGGGCAGGAAGGCATAAGCCTTCATGTCGTTCCACTGAAGCCGAAATGCGTCGCCCAGGGAGCCGGGCTCAGTCCCTGCCAGGAGGCGAACTGAGGGCACTTCTTGTTGGGCCAGGTAGCAAAGGGATCCACCTGGGGGAGACCCCACCTGTTGAAAATCTCTTGAATAACAAGGTCGTTTAGCTCCCACTCGTAATAGTCCGCTCCCAATCTGCTGAGCCTGTCCGCCACCAGGTTGGATTCCCCCGGGAGGTGGACTGCCTTGAGGTAGATGTCATTTTCTAGGGCCCACTGCCACATGCTGATTGCTAGTCTGCACAGAGGAGGGGATCTGGTGCCTGCTTGTTGAGGTAGTACATGCTGGTCGAGTTGTCTGTCTGGATGAGGACAACCTTGCCCCTGAGAAGTGGTAGGAATGCTCTGAGCACTAGCCAGATGGCGTTCAGCTCTAACCAATCGACGTGGTATTGCAGTTCCTGTCGAGTCCAGGTTCCGTGGACCGAGAGATCATCAAGGGTGGCTCCCCAGCTCTCGAGCAAGGAGTCTGTGGTGATGGTGGCCTGCTGGATGGATGGACAAAAGGGCTTGCCCGTCCGTAGGTTGCAGTCCCTGGACCACCATGACAGGTCCGGGTGGAGAGAAGGAGGAACATTTATCATCTCGGATTGGGAGACCCGCTCCTGGTTCTAAGAGGCCGCGAAGTGCAGCTGAATCCTCCTCATCCTCAATCTCGTGTGTGGAATGGCTAATAGGACCGCCGCCAAGAGACCCAGGAGATGCTGGTACCACCAAGCCGAGGTCACCTCTCTGCAGAGGAAGTGGGCGGTGGCCCTCTTGATGGCCGAGATGTTGTCCTCCGACGGAAATACCTTCTCGGAGCACGTGTCCCAGATGAGGCCCAAGAATGTCAGAGTCTGCATGGGGCGCAGCTGCGACTTCTTGAGATTGAGCAAGAAGCCCAGATTGTGCAGTGTGTTCATAAGGGCGTGGGAAGAGTGGAGAACCGCTTCCGGAGATGTAGCTCCGAAGAGCCAGTCGTCGAGGTATAGGTAGATGAGGAGGCCCTGCGGTCTGAGAAGGGCAGCCACCATGTTCATAAGCCTGGTAAAGACCCTGGGGGACGAGTTGAGGCCAAACGGAAGGACCTTGTATGGAAAATGGTAGCCCATGATCCTGAACCGTAGGAAAGAACGATGGGGCTGCCAAATCGGGGCGTGTAGGTACGCGTCCTTCAGATCCAGGGAGCACATTCAGTCTCCCCTGCACAATGTCTCCGCTATGAAAGCTGGTGTAACCATCTTGAATCTTTGTAGGGGTAAGGAGAAGTTGAGGGTGGAAAGGTCCAGCACAACTCTCAGGCCCACCTGGTTGTTCTTCTGAATGGCGAAAATCCTAGAGTAAAAGCCCAAGCCTCGTTGGAAGGCTGGGACTTCCTCCACCGCCTGGCTCCCTACGAGCGACCGGATCTTTGCCAAAGAGTTGTTGTCCCAACTTGAGGGAATGGAGGGGAGGAGAGGCTAGGATGGGTAGGCGGTGCCCCGTGGATACTACGGATAGGAACCAGGGGTCCGTGAAATTCTAGCACCAGGAATGTGGATGGAGAGCAAGCCTGCCCCCCACTGGAGACACGTGGACCCGAAGGGGCGTGTCATGCCTTCTTTCCCTCGGAGGCTGTCGCGGAGGAGAGGGATTGGAAAAAGCCCTTACTCCCCACAGCCCCCTTTCTGTTGCTTGCGCCGGTTCTGAGACGGCGAGCGGTCCGGCTGCCTGGATCTGCGTTCCTGGAAGCCGCAGGACCCTCCATACGTACGCCCCCTACCGGAGCGCTGCTATGACTGGGTGTATGACTTGGGCGTGGTTTTTGTCAAGATGGATAAAGACTTGGCAGTTTGTGAGCTGTTTTTCTTTTTGTCCAGCTCCTTGTCCATGGTGGAGTAGAAGAGGTCGCCCCCCAAGAACAGTAGATCTAATGTGCGTTCCTGGACGCCCGGGTTGAATTTCTTGGGCCGGAACCAGGCCGTCCTTCTCATGTCCGTGGCGAAACAGATGGGCCATGGTGGATTCCATGAGGTCGTGCACCACCAGCTTGGCCTCTGACAGCCCCGCCTTAAAACATGATTGTCTCTGCGTAGGGAATTCCAGGAGGAAGTCCGCAATTTCCCGCCATAACCTCTGGTTAGCGGCAGCCAGCATGGCATTGGCTTGACGAAGGTGCAGGGATGCGTTGGAATAGAGTTTCTTTCCATACGCCTCCAAGATCTTCTCCTCCTTGCCTAGTAGAGCCGCAGGAGGAGGCGGCTGAGGACGACTGAGGCTTGGAGTATAGTGATGCCGCAGCAATCACCGAGGAGTGGGGCTGAGGATGGGCCGAGAACAAGGGTGTATCCCCCCTCCATCTGCCTATACTTGCCGCCCAGGCGTCGATTGACCGGCTGGGCCGAGTGGGGCTTAAGCCAACCCTTCTTGGCCAGGGAGACTACATCGATCTGCAGAGGAATCCCTTTTTTGGCAGAGGGGTGTCGCGTGAGGACTTCAGCCAGAACCCCCTCTGCCAGCTGCTGGACCTCGGGCTGCAGGAGGCCCAGGTATTCCGTCAGGCAAGCAAGACATTCGAGAAAGGCCCTGGCTGAGGATGGCGTGTCCAGATCCTCATCATCCGTGTCTTGCGGAGATGGAGGAGTAGTTGGAGCCGGAGGCTGGGGCACAGGGACCGCAGCCGGGCCCTGAGGAGGCTGCGGAGGCTGGTACGGAACCGCCTGAGGGGTCTGCTGGGGAGCTGGAGACGCTTGTGGTGCCACTAGCATCGTCGGGAGGACATCCCTGATGGCGTCCTTGAGGATAATCAGTTGGAAATGCCATTAAATGCAGGAGTACACGGAAAGTAATTACTGTTTCAGATTGTGAGCAGAATAGGATTCTGACAGAACTGGCGGCTTGTATAATTTGCTATTTGGGTTCAGATATCCCCGGGTCGGGGCTAATGTGGATCTCTATTGAGTTTTCTTTAATAGGTTCCCCCTGCCGCTTAACAGAGATGGGATTGATCTATCAATTTGGAAAAATTATATCTTTACGATACATCTCCGACCGGCATGGGGGCCCGGGCAGATTTTGGTTTATCTGCACCCCCCCCTGCCTGGGCACAATTAAGTTATATTCTGAAACTTTGGGACACCTGTTTGTGCATGTCTTAACGGAGTACGTTCTTTGTGAGCACCGTTAGTCCAAGATGGCGCCATGATAATGAACACATGAGGTGGTACTTATTTTCCCAACCCGTGATGGCGGAATACATGAGGTGATGGGAACTTTTCCCATTCCATGATGGCGGATTACGAGTTGTGAGGCAACGTGCGCATGCGCAGTTTTACTACATCTACACATTCAATTACATGGTGGACCGGTGGGCCAATACAGTGTCGGAGAGTTTTGTTTACGAGTGCACAGGAGTGCTTTGAATTGAAGGTAAGCTCAAGGCTGAACTATATTGCATGGGACCTGGGCGGGATAGTGCCATTGTTAGTGTGGCGACACTCGTTAAATATTATGGACTTGATTTAGGAGGGCTACCATGTTTGAACGTTACAGGTTGTTGTTATCAGCGGCATTCGTATGGTGAAGCGATGCAAGTCTCTCAGAGTTGTACATTGGAGTCTGGCACTCTGGAACCCTCTGACCCTACCAGTGTCCACGTTGGTGTGACGTCTAGATTCCCCATTTGGGGCGAGTACATGGCTGGATTTAATATTGGGGATGCTTTGACACCAGGATGCTCTATGTACTAGCTTATTTTGGTTTCCTGTTGTATTCACGGAGTGGTATCATGTATCTGTTGTGGGAGAGGGCTATTATAAATTATGGTGTAAAAGTGGGGTAGTTGGTGAAATTTGTACTCCCAATGTGGATGACACATGCAATTTTCTTTTCCCTGGGATAGGATCTCTCCAGTGGTTTGAATTCCCCGTTTCAATTGTGAAGGTCAGTACTTGGCGATGGTGGAATACTGTCTTTGATCTGTTAAATAAGAAATTGGTATCCTGATGGGTGATTATCTATACTCTTTTAGGTGAACTTATACAAGTGTGAACGTCATTTGGAACGATTAGGCTTTCTTTGCCCTGAAGATGGATTGTGCTTCAATCCGAAACGCGTCGGCTATGTAGCATCATATACAGGAGTGTTTTCGGATACATGTATAAAAGAAAGCTATTTGAACATTCCCTGCACATAGGGCAACATTAATTTCGTGGATCTTCAACCTGTGGGGTTATGAACATATGTTATAATGTTGACATCTTTTGTTTGATCATGAGTTATGTGAAGTGTATTACGGAGAATATTTTGTTTGAACTGACATTATGTGTATAGGAGATTTATGTACCAGCAGTAGACTGAATTTCTAAGTTGAGACCAAAACAAAAAACTACCTGGTTTGGAACTTATTTTTGTGATTCCTGGTTTGAAAAATACCTGATTGGTAGGATTTATGTTGATTAAACGGAACCTGTCTTGAATTGTTTTTGAATTGCATTTGAAATTCATACGGTAGTGTGTTAAGTGGGGCCAGTGACGGTTTAGCTGAGTCCCCACATGCATACTACCATACCTAATTTCGGTTCGGAGGAGCCCTTTGGAGTGCATTTGTCGGTTACTGTGCGGTGACGTATGGTTTTTGTTCTGCTCTGTCCTTGAGGATAACCCCCATCCGAGGGGACTTCATGAGCCCGAGGAACCTCTTGAAGAACCCCTCTTCACTGGTCTGAGAGGGGGTGGGGGTACTGACGGGGTAGTCAGAGACTGCTGAAGCCGCTGCATACCCTGCCCGTATGGACGCAGTGTGAAGCTGCCCTGCGCATAACAAGGATAGGCTGTCGGCCACGTACCTGGTTGAGGCCAGGCCCACCTCGACACTCGTTCTTGGCTGAACTCCTGGAATGGCGTCGGACGGGTGCCTCTGTCTGGCGCGGCAGCCATCTCGTCGAGCTGCCTGCCACGTGCCTACGACGTGTTGCTCGGCTCGCTGGGCCCAGCCTCCTCCAGGACTCTTGTATGTGGATCACGAGGCCTGCCCTGCTCCTCGGGCCTAGGCCCAGTAGGTGGGACACCCTCGACCCGGCCGTCGGTAGAGCTGCGTTTAGGCGCCCCTCGGAGGTATTGCTGGAGGACCGAGTACCTGAATGATAAAAAGATGAAAAGGGGACGGCGGTGTGGTGCCGGAGGGCGGAGTCAGGGCAGCGCATGCTCCCTGGGCAGCACCCCTGCACGCCTCTAAATTTAAGGGGGAAGAAGATTTTCTTCTGGTGAAAAGGTTCCGTCTCCCGTCCCTTGGATGTGACGCCATTGCAGTATGGAGGAAAGGGGACGGGACGTAAGAGTATAGTGGTTTTCCACATGTCAACTTTATGTCAACGGATACCATTGACTGAAAGGGATTATGGGCCAGTGCAGCAAGAATGATATATAAGTCCTATACTATAAGAGGACGGGATACAGGGGTAAACATTCTTGTAAGCCCCTGTAGATGTCTCTTAACAACTGGATTAGCTGATCAGAGCACTAAATGCTCAGAGATTCTGTACGCTCCTATGGCCGCCAGATATGTCCTACATGTAGCCACCTGCACTCCAGATTGAGCCAGCTGAAAAGAACATTGTCTAGAGAGAGAGCAATGTAAAGAGTTAATGTTGTTGTCATTAGCCCAGAAGCAGAAGCAAAACCTAGATGATTTGCTCTTGTATTAGGTAATAATAGAACCCTTCCTGGCCTGCTAGATAACCTGCAAATTCTGCTGCGAGAGACCCAGATCCAGATGGCCCAAGGTGAGCTCTTTAGGACCCATGCCCTGAGGGCTAGTTTGTGAGGAGCTGGACGAATCACCGCCCCCGCTTGCTATGTTAATAGGGGAAGATGGTCTGTCTGTAAGGGAGTAGGCTCTTAGCATGCCAGCTGAAGCAGATCGAGTACCACACCCTGGTTGGCCAATGTGGTAATACCAATATCAATCAAAACGAGGGCTTTCTGGACCAACAGGGTTGGGGGAAACGCATAACACCACATCCCCTGCCACGGGATGTGGACAGTGTCTCCCAGGGATCCTTTTCCCCTGCCCCACCCATGAAGCATAACTGGGGCATTTGGTATTCTCCCGTGAAGCAAACATGTCCACCTGTGGGTGCCCTCAGCATCTTAATATTCTTCTGAGCACAAATAGGTTTAGTTCCCATTCGTAGGAAGTGAAACCCAGCCTGCTGAGCCTGCCTGCTTCCCTGTTATCTTCCCAACGGAAGATGCACTGCCTGGAGGTGAATTCCTTGGCTCACTGCCCAATTCCAAGTGCCTACAGATAACCTACAATGCAGTTGAGACCTTGCCTGCCCGGCTTGTTGATGTAGTAGATCGCAGTGGAACTGTCCGTCCGAACTAGGACTGTCTTGATGCATATGACATGCTATAAAAAAACAGTGCTAGCGTAATGGCCAACAGCTAGAGGTATTGTATGTGGAATTTTTGCTCTTGAAGGTTCCATTTTCTATTTGCCATGTATGATGAGACCTTCCAAGGTTCCCCCACCCCAAGCCATCCATAGATGAATCGGTCGTAATCATTAGTGAATGTTTGGGCTGACTGAATGGGGCTCCCCTCATGACGTTGCCCTTTTGCTTCCACCACAGAAGGTCTTGCTGCAGAAAGGAAGGGATTGAGATGTTGTCTGAACAATTTCCCCTTTCCTGGTCCCACAAACTGGCTAAATGCATCTGAAGTGCCATCATTTTGGGTCTGGCAAGTGGGACTGTTTGGACACACAAAGCCAGCAGACCCAGAATATACCACTATGCTGATGTTGAGTCTAATAAGAACACCAAGTTCTTTGGGGGTACCAGCCCTGATTTCTTCAGGTTGATGGAAAAACCTAGTTGGAAGAGTATTTGCGTCAGCTTGTGGCATGAAATTGTTGCATCTTGTGGAGGCCTGGCCCTGATGAACCAGTAGTCGAGATAGGGATATTTGTGGTGACCTTCCATCCTGAGAACAGCAGCTATGGCATTCATTATCTTTTTTAACACCTGTTGAGCCGTGTTCAAATCAAATGCGAGAAGTTTGTACGGGAAGCGACGTCCCATTACTGTAAATCATAACATTTGCCTGTGCGGTTGCCAAATGGGGACATGCAGATAGACGTCTTTCAGGTCCAGGGAGCACATCCAAACTCCTGAGCACAGCGCCTCGGCTGTGTGAGCTGGCATCAACATCTTTAACTTCTCTACGGGTAGGAAAAGGTTAAGATATGAAAGGTCTAGTACTACTTTCAGGCCAGCCTGGTTCCTCTTGGGAATAGCAAATATTCTGGAGTAGTAGCCCAGACCCTCCTCCTTCTGCAGGACTTTTTACACTGCTTGTTTGAGAACCAGCTTGTGAATCTGCATGAGGAGAGCGGTGACCCGATTTGAAGGAGGGGAAGTGACATAGGATGAAGGGCTGGAAGGGGGGGGCGAAAACCCGCAGAAATAATAAAAATAATCCAGGGGTCTTGAAACAGGTGAGGTCAATCAAGTCTGCCCTCAACAGGAGTGTCGTGGACCCGGACGAGGATTCATTGTTTTTAGTGCCTGAGACTTGTGAAGAGAAGGGGGATGAAAATAACTTGATTGTCACAGTACGCTGCTGCTTCTTTTATGTGTGCTGGGGAAACGGTCAGGCAGCCTGGCTCTTGTGTCCTGAAATCACTTGAAGGTACCGAAAGGGCGTGGTCTTTCGTCAGATCTTAGCTGGGCGCTAGAAAATTGCTTAAGGGATGCTTTTGACAAAATCCGCAAAGACTTAGAAGTTTGTGTAATTGTCTTCTTTTTCATAAGCTCCTCGTCCGTTGAGGATTGAAGCGGGTCTGTGCCCTCAAAAGTGAAATCTATAATCTCGTTTGCACGTCCAAATTCAGCTGCGTGCATCCAAGCCGACCTCATTTCTGTAGCGACGCACATGGCTCTGCTGGCAGTATTGATGCGTGAGAAGGACGCATCTAGAATAGCTTGGGCAATAATCTTGGCTTCTGCAAGGCCTGCTTTAATGGTTGCTTGTCTCTCTAGAGGTAGATCTGAGAAAAAATCAGCTATTTACCTGCATAATTTCTGATTAGCTGCCGCTAACAAAGCATAGGCATTAGCCTGCTCAAGGTGCAACCCTGCATTCATATAGACCTTTTTAACATAAGATTCTAAAATATTTTCCTCCTTCGCAAAGTAGGACGTACCAGATGACGTTTAGGAAGCAGACCCTGCTGATGATTGCATAAGTTTGTGAACCAGATTAAGCAAGCCAATGCATCAGTATAGGCAATACTTAAATAAAAACTGAGCAAAATGGAATTTCACAAGGTTTATAAAGCAAAGAAATGCAAACTTAAAATGAATGAAACTTAACCTTAATTTGTTAATCTGCGTTTCTTAAAGAATTTGACTTTTTAGAGCAGTAACTACCAAACTCCTTGCTCATTAACATGCTGACCGAGGTATACCGTCACTTTGCTAGCAGGTCCTCATACTGGTAAAAAAGAAACACTGTGACATCCCTATAGAGGAAGATCTGGGTAAATAGATGGCTTCTCCAGAAATGGTAGGCAGTAGTGAGTCAAAGCCATCTGAAGGACCCACTGGTTTGAGGTAATCTGTTTGCAATTTGAAAGAAACAGGTATATGCTTAGTGCATTGAAAAAAGGTTTTGTTTCATTTAAAAAATGGGAGTCTGAACCAAATGGGGCAGACACGGTCCAGCCACGTGCAGCACGTCTGCCCTTTGCAGAGCTCAAATACTATCACTGCTCCTGACCCTGCTGCTGTTAACTGATCATGGAGGGAGAAGTAGCAAAAAGGCGCAGCTTCAAAATAACCCCGAACAACCCCAAAGGCTTTGCCATAGCCATACAGACCTTTAATTAGCTCAATAGATTAATGAGTTTTGATCCCAATATGGTGAATGCCAACAAAAGACACAACACACTTTACCTAAACTTCAGGTGAAAACCGAGTGAACCACAGTCGAGGAAAGGTGAGGAATGGCTACACCTTGCTCACAGACTTGCCCAAACAGTCCACCCTATGAAGACCTGTATGCATTATTTGTTTTGTGGTACACATGGCACGCGCAACAATTTTGAGAAATGGGTCTTGCATATCAACAATCATATGGGGGCAAAGATACTTAGGCGACCACTGAAAGGCTGTGGGTGAAGCAAGATAGCATCAATCTAAAACAATCTAAAATAGCATTACAGAGGCAACAACCTTCCGACCAAAGGTGTCCAATTTCTTTGGCACACTTGGAAGTACCAAATACCACAAAATGGGAGTGAGCATGTAATCGGAGCAGAAATTGGCACAAGCATCGATAAAGCATCGATAAAGCTGCTGCAGCAATGAATGCAGGCTTTGAAGAAGTAAGCTGTAAGACCACATCAAATGGGTATGGATGGCACAAGTGACAAGAGTCGGACCAATTCCATACCGTTTCACTGTTGAGGGCTGGGGCAAGTATCACTGTCCAGCAAAGGAGCCGAGAATACTGGAACCAGAGCAGATGCATGCTCACAGATGCTCTGATAAATGTCATCCTACTCAACAGGGGTGGAGTCAACAGTTGAGAGAGGCACAATGTAGCCAACCTGTCAAGTAGGTACTTGCTGCTCTAGAGAGCTGTGCTTTGAGTCTCAGCTCAGAAATGTTCCTGAAAGGAGACGAAGAGGACCTTGGCGCATACTTGTTCCGATGCTTCTAATGCGCCATATCCACTTGGATCGCCAATCTGGATGAACAGTGTAGTGACTCCCACAGAAGTAGGTTTCCTTGGGAGTGAGCCTCGCTGAACGACATGGGGTACGAGTGGCGCTGCTGGGGTGGCGGCTCATCCTTTGAGTCTTGTGCAATGTAGTGAACCATTTCGCAACACTCTGCTTGATAGTGTTGTAGTGCAAGATCAGACGTGGCACACAGGAGTCTGTGCCATTTTTAACCATAGGCACCCAAAACCAAACTGGTGAGGACCTGACACAGACATCTGACTGTTGAACTCTTCGCAGTGCTTAAAACGTAAGGCACTTCTTAACATCTAAAAAACACAATGTAAAAGCATTAGGAAAGTGCAATGATAAGTTCCTGATGCGGTCGGTGGTGGTCAGTGACACACACACACACAGTCACTTCAAGCACCGGCAGCAACATAATCATGGAACTAAGCTAGATAGGAGCTGCTTGGCACCCCTTCAGGTAATTTTTAAATTTCATATTCCGCTTGCGCCAGAAATAAGTTTCAGTTCCAGTCTATAGAAGAAATGTATCTTTTAGAAGTGCATATTTCTACCAATCATTTTAGAATAAAAGTGTAGTGTAAATTCAGACCATATGGTAGAAGTGAAAATGTTCACTCTGCTTAATAATGTATGAGATAAAAATAGCCACGAAAGGTTAACGTTCAACATGACCAATCTATACCCAATTTACCTGGTTGCGTCAGGGTGTAGGTTCAAAAGCTTTTTAATCAACTTAGTAAGGCTGCCCACATTCACAGTGTTCTGTGGTATAAACGGAGCAGGATCACTTGGAGGGCACATCTCAGATTTTGCTTGTTCTAGATTCTTTGCAGACACCTTAATATATGGAAAAAGACAAATACTATTTACGACCATGCCATCCTGATTCCCTCAAACATGTCATTAAGTTCAAAGAGTACTTTATCTTGCATGATTGTCTGACCATCTGAAGATCACATATTTATGGGAACAAAGGCAGAGATTGGCAAAAGCTGCCAGAACAACAAAATTATCTCTAAATCTAAACACCAATAATTATGGTTTGTGTGATGGTAGTCTGAAAAGGAAGTGAGGGAAATGATTGCAGAAATTACAGCCGTCTATAATGTATATATAAAATACAAAATGTCCTTTGTTCGGTCCTCCACCATGCTATTGTTCACTACTGAGTTCAGACTATATGGATT
The DNA here is from genome assembly GCF_040938575.1 of Ambystoma mexicanum. Classification (NCBI taxonomy): domain Eukaryota; kingdom Metazoa; phylum Chordata; class Amphibia; order Caudata; family Ambystomatidae; genus Ambystoma; species Ambystoma mexicanum. Next base: position 869,822,838 of record NC_090931.1, read on the forward strand.
AAGTTACTTACCTGTAATTCCTCGTCTGCAGCATTGGTATCTTTCAAAGATTCACATGCTGTTTGAATTTTCCCCAGGAAAGACAGGTTATTATTACTCTAGGGCGTTTGTTGGATTGAGGAAGGGACAGAGCTCTGACCAACCAATTATTGAGATATGGGTACACGTGAACACCTGAATAAAAGAGGTGAGCCGCCACTGAAGCTATGCATTTTGTGAATACCCTTGGGGCAAATTTGAGTCCAAAGGGCAGGGCCTTGAACTGATAGTGCAGGCCTGCCAAGGTACATCTCAGGAATTTTCTGTACACGTCCTCCAAGTCCAGTTAAGACTTGAAGTACCTTTGCTGTAGTTGACTGAGGATGTGCTGAAGTGTGACCATCCTGAAAGTCTGGGATCGAATTAACTTATTAGGAGAACAAGGTCCAGAATTTGCCTGTAACCGCCTGGCATTTTCCTTGAGTAAACGCCTTGACCCCATTGCCTGCAGGGGATGCGTTATATTGCCCTGTAGAAAGGAGGGCGAGGACTTTACAGCGTAGAGTTGAAAGATATAATTCTTACATTGTAGAGGGAGCAATGTTGGGCAGTTGTTCCAGAAACTACAGGGTATGGTCATGCATTAGTAAGGCGAGCAATCACATGTCTGTGGAGATTTCTCAACACTTGCAAAGGAAACGCCCTCCCACTGGGATGTGGAAGAGGAGGGGTAGGCCCATGACTTGATCAAGCATATTAACAGGGTTGGACTCTCGCATACGAGGAACCACGGCTTCACTGATTGCCCCTGTAGGACTGACTTCCCTCTGACATTTTCTCCGGGGGCATATTTGCTGGATGGATACAATTTTGATTGATCGATCGGCTGGTCGTTTATGGATGTCCTGGTAAAATGTAATTTCCGGAACTAAAGGACTGCCCCCGTTGTGGTCAGGTACCCAAAGACTAGTAGTGTCGGTGTTTGTCTTTATGGCCTTCAGGGTATCATTCACCTTCTTTCTGAAGAGGTCCTCACCATCGGAAAGAATGTCCACAATCTTGGCTTGAACATCTGGCTGGAAGTCGTTAGCCTTTAGCCATCCCTGTCCGCGCATAACTACGCATTCCCAATTTGGGGGAAACTGGTTTCAGCGATGTCAACAGCCATCGATATGGCAGATCGGACACAGCTTCTCCCTCATGAAGGAGTCTGACAGCATCTAGGATAGGTCCGATTTTATAACAGAGTTCCCGGTCTTAGCGGGAGGGAAATCCAGGAAGTAAGCGGCCTAGATGGTGGCGGCTACCGTAGACACAAGGCACACTCCATCCAATTGTCTGCCATCCTTGTCAGGGGATGCAACAGAAAGAGAAGAGGGGTTTGCGGAGCGTTTACGAGCTGCCACAAAGACAATGGAATCTGGACTTGGTTTGGTAAGCAGGCATTTGATGGTGTTTTCAGGTGCCCTGTGTTAGGCAGAATCCTGTGCAGTTCCCTTAGGGAGCACTACAGAATATTAAGACTACAGGTGAGAGCAATAAATCCCCTTTGGTATCAGTCCGTACCACAAAGGTTTAGTTGGTAGCTGCGGCTGAGCAGTCAGACTTATCTCAAGAGGGAGATGAGCAGTATTCAGTGTTTACACAATAGGCCTACAGTATTATGGCACAAGGAAACACTGACCAAAGCTTTGTATTAAAAAGTATATATATATTTATTTTATACACTTCTAATAAAACACATGTATCACAGTCATCAAGCAAGTTAAGTAAGTCAACAGAAAAATATACACACTCCCTAGTTAAATTGTAGACCAAGTGAACCAGAGTGAAAACTGAGCAAAACGGCACAGTGAAAACCACACACAAGGGATACTCCATCAATTACTTACAAGGGAGCGAAAGCACAAGTTATATAGAAATAGCTTCTTACACACCATAGTAACACTTCCCATAAGTTTGTGAACCAGATTAAGCAAGCCAGTGCATCAGTATAGGCAATACTTAGAAAAGTGTAGTTCTAAGAAGTAGGTGCACCAACACAGTTCTAGTTGAGAATCAATCTAAAGAAGGCAGTTCTAACAAATGTAGCCAGAGTCAGTAGGCCTGTGACAGCGTCAGTGGTACAGGGCAAGGTCCCAGGAGCAAAATGTTCTTGTAGCTGCAGTCAAGTCTTTGGTTAACGATTTTGAAAAGGTGGATGCAGAAGTTGAAAGACTATGTTAAGAGAGAGGGGCGGCCAACCCAACAGGTAGGTAAAGGATTTAAAACACCTTAAGTGCTACCGCGAAGAAAGTGCGGCCTGGCGGAACAATGTACCTTTAAAATGAAGAAGTGGCTCCCGCGGTGGCGGTTGTTCCTGGTAGTTTCTGCAGTTCGGGTGATCCAGCAGTGGAAGAGAGGCTCTCGTCGTGGAGGAAGGTTCGAGTTACTGCACTACCCAGAGATGAAACCAGCTGCGGTGCTGCCCGACGAATAAAAGGTACGCTCCCTTAAATCGCTGTCCGGGGAGACTGTTGCCTGGCTATCCGGCCTCCGAGTACAGGGTACCGGAGATTCGACCAAGGCAGGTCCGGGAAGGCGATTGGCAAACTGGTTGGCCCCACCAGCTCAAGGGAATAGGCTCTTGCAGATGAAGATCATCTCTCGTCGTGTGGAGAAAAGTGGAGACGCTGCAGCAGGGCTTCACCGGTGGTTCAGTCGTTGCAGATGTCTTTGGCTTCTCTCCTCTTCGGCTTCTTAGTTCCAGTGGCGACGTCTTGCTCTTCCAGTCCTCAGGACCCTGCTTTTATGCAAAAAGATCCCCATTCATACAGCCTAGCTGTCACTCACACAGTGGAGTGGTCATCTTGGCGGGAGACCCTCCAGCCTATCAGAATAGAGTGCGACATGGGTTGCTGAGGCAACCCTTCCAGGGGTCCTACTCCCCCTCCCACACAATGGGCCCACCCCAGACTCAGTGGTGCCGAAAGGAGGGCTTCTTGGCAGAAGCCCGCCAAAAGGACGAACAAAGGATCCCCGACCTGGGTTAGGAGTTTAGAGAAAGACATGAGAAAGAAGTTATATTAAAGTTCTGGCAAATAAAACCTACCGGAGTCAAGTTAATATTAAAATGCACCGGCGGCATGTTAGAGGCTGTCAGAAAAAGTGGTAGCCTCGAACAATGGGAAAATCCCATAGGAAAATATTTGCTGTTGAATATTTATGGTAGTACCAGCCAGAAACTTTTGAGAGAGGGACTGTACGGTACCCTCTCGAAAATGAACATAAGGGAAAACTATTAACCCTTTCCAGTACCTCCATAGTAAGATGGTGTCTACTGGTTTAGTTCATAATAATTGACTAGTAAAGTCAATTGGGACTTTACATGCCCTGGGAGACAGTAGTCGGTCCCAGGGTATGGAGTCTATGTTTGGGGGTCGCTACGACACACCTGTGTCACTGCACTGAGGGTGCTGTGTAACACATGTGAATAAGGAACAAGTTACTTACCTGTAACTGTTGTTCTCCAGCATGGGTCTGGCATGGATTCACATGCTCATGAATATTCCCCGTCGTCATGCTGGGAATCCTCGGTAAAGAAAAAACCAGTATCAGTTTCATTTCTGATCTGTATTTCGTAGTAATAACCAATCACTGGTCTCTGCGTCATACTGACCACAGCCAATGACTGCCCTCTACCTAAGCACCGCCTCTGGCAGCCATCTTCAGATTTGGAAGCACGTGAAGTGGCAGTATGACCAAGTGAAGAGCCGCAGAGGGGTAGGCGGGAGGGTTCGCATGTGAATCCATGCCAGCCCCATGCTGGAGAACAACAGTTACAGGTAAGTAACTTGTTCCTTCTCCAGCATGGGGTCTGGCATGGATTCACATGCTCATGAATAAAGAATACATAGCAGTACACACATGCACAACCACGGGAGGTGGCAAAGGCTCAACATTAAGCATTACATCAAACTCAACATTAAGCATCTTACCTCCTCACCAGGCTCACCTCAGGCGAACAGGTTGCGCAGCACTGCTTGGCCGACCCTGGACTCCTCCCTGGAATCCCGATCGACGCAGTAGAACTTTGTGAAGGTGTGCGTCGACCTCCACGTAGCAGCCCTGCATATGTCCAGCAGGGGCACACCAGAAAGGAACGCTGTGGTAGCTGCGATCGCTCTGGTGGAATGGGCTCTCGGACGGCCAGGCAGCGGTCGGTTTGCCAACCGATGACAGTACATGATACAGCCGGAGAGCCATCTGGAAATGGAAGCCTTTGAGAGAGCCTTCCCCTGATTGACAGGTCCAAAGTTCACAAAGAGTTGCGACGTCTTCCGAAAACCCTTCGTGCGGTCCACGTAGAACTTCAGCGCTCTAGCTACATCCAGCGAGTGCAAAGTCCTCTCAGCCGGCGACGAAGGCGACGGGAAGAACACAGGTAACACCAAGGGTTCGTTGAGATGGAAGTCCGACGGTACCTTGGGCATGAAGGAGGGGTGCGTCCTGAGCACTACCCTCGTGTCGTGGAAAGTCAAGTACGGGGCCTTGCAGGAAAGGGCCTGGATCTCTCCCACTCGTCGTGCGGAGGTGATGGCCACAAGAAAAGCTGTTTTCCACGATAGAAACTTCAACGGGGCCGAGTGCAGAGGCTCGAACGGAGGTCCCATGAGCTTGGTCAGCACCACGTTGAGCTCCCACGCCGGGGCCGGAGCCTTCACCGGCGGGAACGATCTGAACAGTCCCTTCATGAACTCTTTCACCAGACGATGAGACCACAAGGACGTCCGCCCCGTGGTTCTGGTGTATCGGGAGATCGCAGCAAGATGAATCTTGATGGACGCGTGTGCCAGACCAGCTTTGGCCAGCGTCAGCAGGTACGGCAGTACTTGGGGGGCCGTAATCCGTAGAGGGTTAATCTTCTGTGCGTGGCACCAGACAGAGAACCTCTTCCATTTGTGTCCGTAGCATTTAAGAGTCGAGGACGCCCTGGCCTTTGCAAGAACCTCTCTGCAATCGGCCGGTATGTCGTATCCTCCAAACTCTAGCGCTGCAGGAGCCAGGCCTGCAAGTTCAGCGACTTCGGGTCGTGGTGGAGGATGGCGCCTCCTTCCCTGGAGAGTAGATCCGCGTCCGCCGGCAGCTTGATCAGCGGGGACGCTGACAAGTCCAGAAGGTCCGGGAACCATATCTGCCTCGGCCACGCAGGTGCGACGAGGATCATCCTGCACCGTGACCTCTTGAGGTGGTTGACGAGCCGGATTAGCAGAGGCAAGGGAGGGAACGCGTAGAGGAACAGGCCCTCCCAGGGGAACGAGAAAGCATCGCCCATGCTCCTCGTCTGGGGAAACCTGCTGGCGAACCTCCAGCACTTGGTGTTCGTCGCCTTCGCGAACAGGTCGATCTGGGGTGTGCCCCACCGTCGGAAGAGGCGATCCACCAGATCCTGCCGTAGTTCCCACTCGTGGCACGAGCGCAGCTCCCTGCTGAGTGAGTCGGCGATGGTGTTTTTTATCCCTGCCAGATGAAACGGCACCAGAAAAATCCCTTGGGCAACGGCCCAATGCCACAGGTCCTGCGCCTCCTTGGACAGCGCTGGGGACCTGGTTCCGCCCTGTTTCCTGATGTAAAACATGGTGGTGGTGTTGTCGGTGAAGATCCTCACCACCTTGCCCTTGAGGGACGGAAGGAAGGACCTGAGGGCCCAAAACACTGCACGGAGCTCCAGGACGTTGATATGCAGGGACTTCTCCGTCGGGAGCCAGAGTCCCCTTGCGTGCAGATTTTCGGTGTGCGCTCCCCACCCTTCCAGGGAGGCATCCGTGGTCACGGTCTCCTGGTGGGCTGGGGTCTGGAAGTCCATGCCCGCCGTCAAATGCGCGCGGGTGCCCCACCACCGTATCGCTCGTCGGAAACTCTCGTCGAGCTTGATCCTTTCCTCGAAGCTGCCCGTCGTCTGGATCCAGCGCGCATCCAGGAATTCTTGCAACGGGCGCATCCGGAGCCTGCACATGGGAATGAGGTAGATGCAGGAAGACATCATCCCGAGGAGGGACTTGATGGACCTCACTTTGGCCGCGTCGGCCACCAACATCCGTTGCACCTTGCCCAAGATGGTCCTGGTCCTCTCCTCCGACGGGGAGGCCAGAAGGGACACTGTGTCGAGCCTGGCTCCCAGAAACAGTGCGACTTGCGCGGGCACCAGGTGGGATTTGGCGTAGTTCACGGAGAATCCCAGGTCCGTGAGGAGTTGGACGGTCCTTGCCGTGTGGACCACGGCGAGCTCCCTCGTCTTGGCGCGGATGAGCCAGTCGTCCAGGTAGGGGTAGACGTGAATCCCCTCGCGGCGCAGCTTCGCCGCCACCGGTGCGAGGCACTTGGTGAATACCCTGGGTGCCGACCGTAGTCCGAAGGGAAGGGCTTTGAACTGGTAATGACGCACTTGGACCACGAATCTGAGGAATTTGCGGTGCCCCTTTAGGATGGGAATGTGGAAGTAGGCATCCTCCAAATCCAACGACGATAGGAAGTCTCCTTCCTCCAGCTGACCCAGGACGTGCTGGAGGGTGACCATCCGGAACTTCTGCGCCTTGATGAACTTGTTCAGACGTCGCAGGTCCAGGATGGGGCGCCATCCTCCCGTCTTCTTCTTCACGAGGAAGTATCTCGAGTAGACTCCGGAGCCCCGAAGCCTCTTTGGGACGAGTTCGATGGCGCCCTTTCTGAGCATCGCCTTTACCTCCAGGAGAAGTTGAGGGACGTGAAGTTCTTTCCTGGCCACGGGGGGGACGCGCGGGCACCTTCTTTGAAACTCGAGCGCGTGGCCCCGGGCCAGGGCGTCCAGCACCCAACGGTCGGTGGAGATGGACTCCCACACGCTGACGAAGCCCGCCAGCCGGCCTCCCACCGGGGTGCTTCGGTGGGGGCCCGACCCCACGGCCGGTTCAATCCTGCTTGGGCGCGGCCTTGCCGCCTTGACCTCCTTGGCGACGACGGCGGGGTCCGCTAGACTTGCCTCGTCCTCTGTAGGCCTCTTGCGACGACGAGCGGGCCGCTTGACGGTAGGAAGCGAAACCGCCGCCGGAACCTTTGGAGGCGCCCTTGCCTCCGCCGCTCCGAAAGGGCGTCCGTCGTTGCAGGACTCCAAGGGCCCGGGCCGTCTCAGTATCCGCCTTGATGGCCTGAAGGGAATCGTCCACTGTCTTCCCAAACAGGTTGTTCCCGTCGAAGGGCATGTCCAGGACTCTGGTCTGGACGTCCTGCCGGAAATCCGTAGCTTTGAGCCATCCACGACGTCGAAGGCAAACGCCGTTGCCCAGCTGGCGGAACCCGGTGTCGGCGATGTCCGTCGCCACGGTGATGGCGTGGTCCGAGGCCACCTCACCTTCCTGCAGGATCTCAAGGGCCTCCGCCCTCTTGTCGTCCGGCAGAAAATCCAGCAGGGGAGCTATCTTGTACCAGAGCTCCCTGTCATAGCGGGCCACGATAGCCAAGGCGTTGGCCGCTTTAATCGTCGTCGCTGCCGACGAGATGACTCTACGTCCCATAGCATCCAATTTCTTTCCCTCGCCGTCCGGCGGGGAAGTCGATGTGGAGGCCGCACCCCCCCCGCTTTCTTCCTGGCTGCCGCGGAGACGACGGAGTCCGGGGTAGGCTGCGCCCGGAGGCACAGGGGGGCCGTGTCCGGGACCCGGTACTTTTTCTCGTACCGGTCTCTTCTAGCTGGCGTCGTGGAAGGGTTCTTGAGGAGGGAAAGGCCCTCATCCCAAATGTCGTCCAACAGAGGCACTGAGAGGACCGTCTTCCTCTTGGCCTCGCGCCGCTGATAAAGGAAGCCTTCCTTTTTCTTCTCCTCAGGGCAGAGTTGGAAAAGCTCGGAAGCCCTGGAGATCATGGAGTGGAAAGATCCGATCTCGTTGGGCGGAGAAGCCCTGGTGGGAGGCGACGACGGAAAATCCTCGTCGTATGCCTCGTCGTCCGTACCCGTCGCTGCCGTGTCAGTCCCCGTATCATCCCCTCGGGTGGACGGGGAGGAGGGCTGGAAGGGGCGCGACGGTTGAAAAGGAGGTGGTGGATAGATCCTTCTTTTCTTGGTAGGGGGAACACCAGAAGGTCCCGGTTCTGGATCCCCCGACGGGAGAGGTTCCTCCGTCTGTAACGGTAGCCTCGTCCTTATCTCGGAGCATAAGGACTGTATGGCCAACAAAATGGCCGCCGAGTTGTCTTGCGGCGCTGGCAGAGGGGAATCCGACGGGCGAGCAGGGGCCCCGTCGGTATCCTCGACGATGTCGTCGTCGTCACCTGCGTCGGGGTCCATTCCGACGGGCTGGCCTTCTTCCACGCCTAGGCCGTGGCTTAAGACCTCGATCAGCTCCTCTTCTGAGGTTGAGGCCGAATCTCCGACGACGCCCTGCCCCCCCTTCTTCTTCCCCACGGAGGGTTTCACGGGGGTCCTATCGATGGGCACAAAGGAAGACTCCCTCCGAGGAGGCAGGGAGATTCTGGGCCCTGAGGTCGCCACCACTGGTGCAGCCACCACAGGCTGAGCCAGGGCCGCCGCGACCGTTTTGATAGAGGGCTTGGTCGGATGGATCAAGGCCTTCACCACCTTAGGTGCGCTCACCGCCTTATCCTTGAGGGAGGGGGCACTGCCACGCTCCTCCTCTGCCTTAGAGCTCGACCGGGGCCTCTCCAGGAGCTTCGCCGGGTGCTCGGCCTTCCTCTTACCCGACCCAGAGCGTTGGCTCGTGGTTGATGGTGCCGGGGAGGGTGCGCCCTGCCTGGCGCCCGTAGAGCCCGACCGTTCGGCGCTCCCGGTGCCAGCGGACTCGCGGTGCTTGGCCTTATGTTGGGCCCCCGTCGCCGGGGCGCCCTCAAAGGTCTTAGAAGACCGCTCGGATTTCTTCTTCTTCTCGCCAGACGGGCTCTTACCCTCCAGCCAGTTGGCGAGACGTTGATGGCGGTCCTTCATGGTCCGTTCCGACATGTTGCCGCAAAACGCACAGTCCTTCTCCACGTGCGTCTTGTCCTCATGAAGGCAGTAAAGGCAGAAAGAGTGTTCGTCCTCCTTGAAGACGTTCTGCAGCTGGCATCCAGGGCAGACCCTGAACAGCTTTCCGGGCGTCGAGCTTCCCTTCTCCTGGGCCATCTCCGAGACCGGGCCTGAGAAGCTTCTGGATTCCTCCGAAGTGTAGCTCGACGAAATCTTCACCCTTGAGGGGCACAGATGAATCCGACACGGGTCCCCGTTGATCGGATGTAGGATCGGTGGAGCTTGAGGCTCTTTGACCGAAAGAATCGAAGTTTTTTGTGAAAAAAGCGCGAAAAATAGCACTAACGCTCGAGAGCAATAGCACGAGGATCCCAACACATGAACGTGCGGTAAAAATCTGAAGATGGCTGCCAGAGGCGGTGCTTAGGTAGAGGGCAGTCATTGGCTGTGGTCAGTATGACGCAGAGACCAGTGATTGGTTATTACTACGAAAGACAGATCAGAAACGAAACTGATACTGGTTTTTTCTTTACCGAGGATTCCCAGCCTGACGACGGGGAATATTCATGAGCATGTGAATCCATGCCAGACCCCATGCTGGAGAAAGATGGTTCCTATGGGGTTGAGAAAATCCCATCGACATTAAACACAAAAATAGCCTAGAACACACATAGCAAAAATGCCTAAGAGTGGAAAAAAACAGTCTCACCCTTAGCAGGAAAAAAGGAAAAACCCTTCAAATCCAGCAAAGCTGCTGGGGGCTCTATTGGTAAGGGAAATTAGCCATAGAATGAGAATTCTCCCTAACACCCTGTATTTCTTTTCAAACCTGTTCTTAGGAGGGACTGTAAACGGTTTCTTCATGGTCAAGAGACCAGCTTTGTTGTCGAGTAATAGAATGGATAGAACAGTTTTCTGGGCTAGTTTCCTGGGCTGATGTAGGAAATCTATCCTTTGTTCATCAGGAAGTGAGTCAAACCTTTGGTGGCTCTGGACATGATGTGAAAAGTCCCCATCCCATCAGAAGGGAAATCCCTATTAGGAGGATCGTCAGGTTGACCATCCACCTGAACCAGGTTATGAAACTCATCCGTGGTGGCAGTGTGAGTGGATGCTCCAGCCTGAGAAGCGTCATACTCCGATTCATCTCTGATGGCTCTGTCGGCCGATTAGGAGCCATTGGAGAGACGAGGGTGTGGCGTCTAGGTGGAGGAGGCAGGGCCTGTGGAGGAGGAATGGCCGGGATGACTGGGACCCTGGATTGCAATTCCAAAACCGGTGTCTGCAATGTGGGTAAAATATCCATCGAAAGATAGTGGGCCTCCGGATGGCTTGGAGCAGGTATCGGCTGAGGAATAGCAGATGCACAAGGTGGCTGCATGGTAGCAAGTGGCTAAGACAGAGGTAACAATGAGAGGTCTTTCTTCCTCTTATCTGAAAAAACTCCATCTGAGCTCTCAAAATCAGGATCAATGACGTGTTCCAAAATGTCACATGGAAAGGACTAGATAGAGCAGGAGGGGCAGAAACGTGAACAAAGGTTTCTTTTGTCGTTTAGGACAGCTAGGCATAGAGGATGCAGCTTCTGGACAAGTGATAGTACTTGCAGACAGTATGGATACAGCTGAAAACCTGATCACTGATGAGACCAGAGTTTGCCATCAACGAAGACTTTGTCACTGTGGTCTTGGTGGTCTAAGGGGCTGTGGTCGATGGAGTAGTAGATGACATCGTTAACGGATTGGTGGACGAGGTAGTTGACGCAATGGTGGATCTGGGCCGTTAATGAAGAAGGCGCCGACCGAGCCTGCGGCTGCCTTTTCATCGAATAATGCTTAAGAGGATGAAAGGTGACTCATGGATGCCAAAGGCACTGTCAAGGAGCTGTTGATGAAACAGCCGATACAGCCTTTGTTGGCCCAGGCTGCTTATGTGAAGATTTGCATGGTAGGGCTGCCTTTTCTGGGCAGGCTAAGCGTGGGTGACATGTCCCGCCTCCACCCTTTTCACACAGGAAGCCGAAGAAGCAAGCCATCTAAGGACGGGCACCAGTTCCACCATCAACACGAGCCTCATAGACAACTTCATCCATCAAGACTGTTGCCAACCGCCCCATCGAAGAGGGATGCATCGAGGACTCAGCCAGCGAAGTCAAGTCTTCCTTCGATGGCTGCTACACTGAGAGGTTTGTCGAGGACAGTTAGCTTTACCTCTGCGACTGTCACCAAGCCCAGGATCTCTGTCTTCTAGACCTCCGCCAGCAGTCCCGACGACAATCCAGTCAACAAATGGACCTATTCCTGCTCTGCTGACTCCAGTCGTCACCTCTTTCTCAAGGGGCTCTGATTTAGCAAGAGACATGTATTCGGCTCTGGACTTCCGGCCCAGGCCCAACAAGGCTGTACCACTCTTTACTCTGGCTGCTCTGGGATCCCCCACAAGAGCACCAGTCATCTGCATCAGTTCTGAAGATTAGGAAGGGGGCCAATCGGAACCTGATCCCATTCTGCCAATGCCTTATTAGGGATCACTGCACCACGGGCCTTCCCAGCCGTAAAGGCCTCCAAGGGGCTCAGGCCCATCCATGCAGAAGGGGTGTGACCTAGCAGTTCGGGCTGGACTGCCCCTTTTGGGGTAGGACTAATCATGATTTGCATATGCTTTTTCCCCTTCTGCAACGGCTTGGCAGGCTGAAAAACGATTGTCTGGAGGGATGCCCAGAGCTTTGCCCGTGGTTATGATTAATTCAAAACCTCTCAGCCATCACCTTTCTGTTTTGCACCTGCGCCAAGAGACACGTCCTCAGAGGGGGCAGAGTATAGTAAAACACATTGCAAAACTGAACAATTTCAATTAGGCGATATTGCTCTTCACAATCCCTTAAATGCTGAGCTCTTGGAAATACGACCGATATGTTTTGTATAACGGAAGAGGGGAGCCCCTACAATGGTAGGAAATGGGGATGTCAGGAAAAAAACACAAGAACAAGTCCTACCAAAGAGCAAACAAATCCTATACTATTTAAATTAGAGCGGATCTAGTATAAATTGCGGTACTTGTCCAAGGTCAACGCATAGAAATTGTGTTTTCTTTTATAGATCCACACTAATAATTTAAATAGTATAGGATTGGTTTGCTTTCTGGTAGGACTTTGACTTGTGTTTCTTTTTTTAAAGACTGATATGTTGCCATGATATAAGTTGACTGATTAAAGAACCACAATAAATCTGTATACTTGGAATAAGCAAAGAGAGTTTCTTTTTATTGATCCAAATGTTTAACATGGTCAATACTTAATTGTGAACAACAGCACAACGTAGTACCTAACAAAGGTAATTCCCTACATTGTTCATGAGACAACTTGACGAGTATAATATTGTAGGTCTCTCTCTTAGCTGTTGAAATTCTAGAATTTGATAAATAGGATGCTAGCTTTGCGCAACGAGTACACTTATCCATATAGACACATTAGACAAAAGTCTTGTAGCATAGGACTGAAATAAACAACTGTAGAATGTCAATAAATAACATGTTTCTTTTCCAGAATTTCCCATTAAGAGTCCAACCATTAGGCAGTCTAGTTTAGCAACCTGACATCAGACTGCCCAACTTTGGAAAATCTGTGTAGACTCACTGCTCAATGATATTTCCTGTGCCTTATGTGGTAGGTCAGACACAGGAGACTGACAACTGGACATTTTTAAACCCTCTCGCGTTTATTCAAGTAAAAGAAAATGCCTCACCAAGCCCTACTTCTAAGGTAGAGGTTGTCTAATCTACAAAATAACAAAAGGGTGCTCGCCAGGACGTCTTGCATAAGTCAGTCTAGTCCAAACCTGTGCTTCTCTACCAGCCGGCCCTACCACTAGAAAAGTAAACCAAAAGAAAGCCAAGCAAAGGTTTCTTACTCCCCTTGTTTGGCTTTTGCGCTTGTTGGTGCATGAGCCGCTCTCCAAATGTGTCTCTCAAATCCTGTTCTCTTAGGTTCTTCCAGGCCCTTAGCCCACTCGTACAGTTAAAAAGCAAAGTTCAAAAGTCTCTTGGTTTCCATGCCTATTATCTAGTTCTACAATTCACAACCAAGTTCCTTGAATTTCTACACAGGAGACCCCTCTAAACAAAGTCGTGGCCAGGATAAGAAGTATGGTCTTAAGTATACAATTCGGCTCTGCAGATCCTTTAATTCACGCTAGCTTGGGCGTTTCCTGTGCGTTCCGCTCTCTGATAACCCCTCATTGGTTATTTGATTCATGTCCACCCCCTCAGAGTGTTTCACATGCCTTCGACTCTCTAATAACCCCCCCCATAGGTTATTGGGTTCAGGTTTACCACCTCAAGGTATTTCTCATACTTTCTGCTCTTTGGTAACTGTAGGGGAGGCATGGTATCACAAGTATTACACTGACACAATGGATACAATTTGTAAACCGTCCGTCAAATCAAAATGGCCTATGCTAACAAAACCTAATGCCTGCCCTATCTCTTGTACAAAAAGTGTAAAAAGGAAAAATGTATGCAAAGGAAAAATCAGTGTTTAAAAGAACAATTGTGGTTGAACCAGCTCTGCTCCCCACATTAGGTGTAACGGAGTAATGCTGTCCCTGTAGGCAGGATGACACACTCTGGCTGTTTCCAACACTATAAACAGTTCCAAAACGTGGATTGCGGTCCGCCTAGCCTTCCGCGTTAAAGTATCTTTTCTTGACTTTCAAACCAGTACTTAAACACAAGGTTCCCCCTCAGCCAGGCTCAGACCTTTCACCAGACAGTTCACGTAGGTCGCCCTCCATTGTGCTCAGACCTCTCACGTCAAACTTCAACACAAACCCGCAAGGGGTCTCCCCAACCCATTATACTTTGGCTCTCCCTCCGTCGGGCACAGACCACTTTCGGACGTCGAAGACTTTCGAATGTGTGTGTCTTTCTTTACAGACCACTGCAGGACCACTTCGACTCAAAGTTCACGTTCTACTCTTGCTTACTTCACATTTGCTGTTCATCCGCTTTATTGCTTCAAAAAATGTACCTTTCACCGAGACTTTCGAATGGGCTACTTCCTTTCACCGGACAACTCTGTTACTTAGCATCGCTGATCTCACAGCGGTCCTTGTTTCAATGTTCAGGTCTGCCTTTCTTCACGTCTCATTCACACGCGTGCAGCCTTCACTTGCGATATAATGTTGCTACTTGTTTCGGGAGGATAGCTCAGGGGCAACGTGCTGGCCATGGAAACAAGACAGCACAGAGCACCACAGGTTCGATCCCCGGGTCCGCACTTAGAAACCTCTGGGTATTAAGCGCGTTATAAATTAGCTATCATATCATATCTACTTCATTAGCTTTAACACCCATCGGTCTCTCAGGGCGCTTGCCAACTCACCGGCTGTGTGCATCTCTATCTTGGTTTTGCCATTTCCAATTTATGAGTCAAGGCCTCGCCAACTCTGCCGTTCACCCCGGAGGGTTGCCGCCGTCCATGAAACACAACGCAATATTCACTCGTGGGATCTGGTCTTCTCCACGTGTCTTTTGGGGTCTGTCAGAGGCAATAACCTTCAGTAGGGAACTCCTGGGGCTTTTCACCCACTGCTCTCGTACCTTGGTCCGTTGCTCTGCACTAGTAGGCGTGCCTTCGTCCTGGAAGTTCTGCTCGTACTCATGTTCCGCCTTGCTCAGTGTGTCTTTAGGTGTTGCCTTGTATTCGGGGGAGGAGAGCTAATTAGTATTAGATGTATGCACTTAGAGTGAAGTGCCTGACTTTGCCTGACCCGATTAACAGGACATGTCCAGTACGATCTGAGAGAGTTAGTCTGGGTACTTTCAGTCACCCTCATCCTTGGCTCAGTGTTTGTGTAAAAAGGGATGGGAGAGTTGGGACTTAAGAAATCCTAAAAAATAGGAGTCAGATAAACAAAAGAGGGGGGAATACTGTGCCTCGCCATTGGCTGCCTCACCCCCACTCCCTGAAGACCCCTCGCCCAGGTGGTCCTCCCGCACTGGTCCACCCCCAGGGTCTGATCCAAAGGCAATGGCCATGCCCTGGCCACCTGAGAGATCCCTGGGGAGTAGCAAGTGAGACACCTCTGGTTCCTCACAAAAGGGGTAGTTTTGCGCTCTGAAACACCTGTGTACGAGCGCCATATAAATAAAATATCAGTTCAATCCAGTCCATCCTGGACTGCTTAGTCACATCCCTTTTGCATGAGACCACAAGCATCCCCATATATTTTTCAGCCTTGTTGGGCCTTATCAGTGAGGAGTAGCTTGCTTCTCTAGCCCCAACAGGCACAGGGCCCACATCTGGACATACCCGTCCCACTCAGGGTGAAAAAGCAAAACAAAAGAGGTGATAGGTGGAATGTTTTGAATTAATCTTAACCTCTGGCATTGCTCTGAGCAACCCTCCAGGCCATCATTTTTTGCCTGTCAAGCCATTACAAAAGGGGAAAGACCATATGCGAATGAGGCATGGTCCAACCCCAAAAGGGGTAGTTGCGCCCGAAATGCTTTGTCACATGCCTTCTGCACGAGACCACAAACCCCCCCAGACATGTTTCGGGCTTGTTGGGCCTCATCAGCTAGGAGTAGCTTGGTTCTCTAGGTCTTTGCCCCTGGAAATTTTTGTCTGTTGGGGAAACAAGTTGGTGGTATGCGAGTGCTAGTTTTCTGGCAGATTACACACACTTGAATACATTTTTTTAATGTCAGTGTGGATTCCGGGCAGTCAAAAAGAATAAGGCTATGGTGCCCTCTTTTGTGTTAACGGGGGGCCTGGCTCTTGAGGGTGTAACAATAGAAAAGAAGAAATGGGTCAGAGCTACCGCTCCTTTTGAGCGCTAAGCGGAGGTTAACATCTATCTAGAGTCTAGTCAGAGCACATTAGATCACACTAGGGGGACACATTGTGAGAAAAAACATAACAAATGTATTCTGATAAAGAAATACTGGCCCTCATTCCAAGGTTGATGCAGTAAAGGGAAAAACGATGCCGGTAAAGGAATACCGGCATCGATTACCGCTACAGCATATTCCGACCAACCAGACCGCTATTAACGGCATCGTAAAGTACGATGTAGTTAATAGCGGTCTGGTCGCACGTACGTGACCCACCATGCCGGCATTAGCGGCATGCCGTAAACCGGAGTAGATCACAAGTAAGGCGGACATGCAAATAACTCGAAAAATACAGCATAAATACCGGCATCGCCGACATGGTGTAAAAAGTCCTAAGCAGTGTCCCAAACTGCCACAGGTTCACACAATCAGCACAGGTGGAGGCAATGGAGTCAGGCCCAGTACAAAAGGAGCACACCCGCACACCACACCCCCTCCGACACCAAGATGATTCCAATAGTAGTAGCATTACTGGAGTTGGAGGACTTGCTTGCATTGCCACAACAACAACAATAGCCGCCACCACAGAGGAGATGCAGGAGGAGAAGGAAGGTGAGACAGGCCCAGCATGCCCCACCAGTGCAGCCACCATTACCACCCCGGAAGCCCTCAATCCCTCACATCAGAGCCAATCCACTCAATCGAACCCCATAGCAGATCCACACCCTGTACCGGCTTGATTGGGACACCATCAGCACCACAGTAGACCTGATACACGATGACATAGTGAGCCTCATAAAAATACACCATCCCCCCTCTACTGAAGGTAGTGTCTGTGCTCCACTTCCTTGCCACAGGCACCTACCAGCACACACTGGGGCACATGCATGGCATATCACAACCCTTATTTTCCCGGATTCTGAACCAAGTACTGGATGCCCTCCTCAAGCACACAAGGGACTACATATCCCTACCACAGACTCCCCAGGAGAAATTCGATACAAAAGTTGCCTTCCATGCACTGACAGGCATGCCAAATTGTGTAGGTGCCCTCGACTGCACCCACGTGGAGTTGGTGGTCCCGCATGCCATGGAGGTTGTGTAACGCAACCGCAAGCAATACCACTCCATCAAAGTGCAGATGGTATGCAACGCCAACAAGATCATCACACATTGCTGTGCCCGATATCCCGGATCTACTCATGATTTCTGTCCTGCGGAACTCCACGCTACCACGCTTCATGGAGTGACATGCTGGACGACGTGCCTGGCTGCTTGATGAGTTGACCGACTGGCCCATGGCAGTGCATCGGGGTTGTGAGGTGGGTGGGTGCATACTCCACCTGGGTGGGAATGTGGGGGATGCATACTCCACCTGGGTGGGAATGGGGGGGGATGCATACTCCACCTGGGTGGGAATGGGCGGGGGATGCATATTCCACCTGGATGGGAATGGGGGGGGGTGCATACTCCACCTGGGTGGGAATGAAGGGGATGCATACTCCACCTGGGTGGAAATGGGGGGGATGCATACTCCACCTGGGTGGGAATGGGGGGGTGCATACTCCACCTGGGTGGGAATGTTGATGTGACTGGACAATGTGCACATCACCGAATACCGTGCTCCAAAGCATCAGAAACGGTACATGACACTCAATTCCCATAGTGATGAAGTAAGGTCGACACCTATCACTACATGACTGACAGGTAACCAGCCCACATCCCACAACACATGCACCAGCGGCCCTCACACACCGTAAGGCCATCCTACACCATGCAGTACATATGCACCATGTTGCTGTCTCCGGCATATCAACACACAGGACAATCATCCCTGGGAGTGCATTGAACTGAACCAACTAGGGATTCCACAGTGTGTCACTGGGTCGGCACACCCATAGGAGTGCTGCTTGTCACCATGGGAATGATCAGCGCAGATTGCCCAATATTGTACAGACTACTGCCAACGCTCCCTACTAGTAAATCTCACAGAACACAACATCACTAATTTGACTCCCACACGTCTGTATGCATATACGATGCACGTGCAACAAGATGTCAGTGCACACCATGCATCATCTTGAAGAAGCAACCCACACCACTAGTCCATGGCACAGGACACAGAGGGACCAGAAATGGGGTCAATGCATCCAGGGCATGTGAGACTAGTACAGTTGTCCAGCATGAATTTGCAAACATTTACCTTCATTCCCCTCTCATGCAGGTGATGGTGGCTATCCCTTCAAGCCGTGGCTCCTGACCCCTGTCCGAAACCCACAGAACAGGCACAAGGAGGACTACAATCATTCCCATACCCGTACACGTGTGGTCATCGAGCAGACCTTTGGCCTGTTGAAGGCACGATTTTGCTGCCTCAGCCGGTCGGGTGGGGCACTCCTCTACAGACATGAGAAGGTGGCCAAGATCACCATGGCATGTGTAATGCTGCACAATATGCGCATCCGTCGGAACGTGCCCCTGCCCCCTGACATGGAACTGCTACCACCTGATAATGATGAAGGGGGTGATGAAGATGTGGCAGGACATCATCACGGTGGCGATGCACAGGAGGGACGTGCTGTTCGCCAGTCAGTGATCGCAAATATTTCTGACATACATGTCAGCAGAGGGTGACTTAATGGTTGGACATAGGGCACTGGGCGTGGGGGTACATGTACACTATACACTGTGCAAGATTAAATGACACATGCACAATGATGAATGTCCACTCTGGTTATTTTTTTTTTCACAACCGGTGTATTGAAAGTAACATATTACCGTGAATGACAAAACCCTCCACCACCCTCCCGAATTCCCCCACACACCCTCACCCCCCTCCCACAACTTCCCCACACACCCTCACTGATCTCCCCTCACTGATCTCCCCTCCCCCCACACAAGTCCCATAGAGTCCACAAAGCCTACATGAGGCTGCCAGACAAGTCACTCAGCACTCCCAGAGCCAGAGGGTGGCATGTCCCGTCGGCGCAGCGCACGGGCCGACCGGCGGAGCAGGCTGGTTTGTGTCGAACTGCTGGTGGATGGCGTGGCCTCATGCTGAGGCTGTGGTGCGGGAATACCTGCCTCCAAAGCATCAGCAATGCGCCCTAGCACCTCGCAGAGGCGGTTGGCGTTATCTGTGATGGACCGGCCCAGTGCTGTCAACTCTGTGCGCCACTCCTCCATGGCCTGACTGTTGTCCTGCACGAATTCGCGGATCAGTGCTGTGATCCGGTCAGCCTGCTCTGCTCCTGCTGCTGCACCTGTGGCCGTGCTGGGAATATGGCTGCCATGCCCAGCCTGCTCATCCTCCCCGGGACTGAATACCGGACTGATATGTCCCTGGGTGTGGTCTTGTCCAGACCGCTCCGGGGTGTTGGTATCAACGGTATGACACATGGATACCTGGGGGGATGCTAATCGTGTTGGGGTGTGGACAACATCCACTGAGTCATCCTCAATGGTGCACCAGATGTCATCTGGGCTGTCTTCAACTGCGAGGGGTGCCGTGACTGCCACCTCCGCAGCCACACTGGAATCCTCAGAACGGGGTGTCGGACAGTGTCTGCAGGCAGAACATTGGGGGGTGGAGGTGGTGTGCCCTCCACAGGCCTTGGTGTTGCAGGTGGTATGTGTCCCTGTGGTGGCTTGCTTGCTGGACACGGCGCCCCCTGCCTCGTCCCCTGGATGTAGACGGACGGTTGCTGGGTCTGCCCTGTGCAGGGGTGCTGTCCTGCTCTTCACGGTCATGATCACTGCCTGTGGGGGTGAAAGAGGGACAGCATGAGCGATGTTTTGACAGGCATCATACATACATAGGGACGATTGCACATCCACACAATTGTGGATAATAGGCATTTGTGTTGGGAAGGGCACGTCATTTCATACATGGGTGGCAAATGCAGACATATGTCGGTGTCACTAATGTTGGCCAGTTACTGTGCTGTCTGACATGCTCACGATTTAGGTCATGCACGCTGTGTGCCTCATGGAAAATCCACCTTTGTGTGGTATGTGTAATGTACGTTATGGCCTAGCACCAGGCATCGGCATGTGTCTCACTTGGTTCGGCATACTTTACAGGGAGTAAGTGTGTGTCGCCGACCTTAGCGTCACTCTTTGGACATACATTGGCATTGACTTTCATCAGATTTGGCTTAGCAGTTTTTACTTCGGACACTCACCTCTATCAGCAGATGTTGTGGCGCCATACTCAATCTCTCTTACGCCTTCTATTGATTTGGGGCCAATCATGCTCCCACATGTTTCCTCCCACGGGGTGAGCTTAATGGGGGAACTTGGTCCTTCTCCGGTTTCCAAGGCCTGGGAATGATTTACGGATAGAATGTTCCACACCCTCAGCCGCAGATCATCCCACCTTTTGCATCAATCCTTCACCGTGCGGGGTGTGTTGCCCACTGCACTGACCTTCTGGCCAACAAGTGCCCAAATCTCCTTTTTGCGCAACACTGCCTCCCTCCTCAGGTTGCTGCTGAACACTGTCCCTGCATGCTCATGCAAGGTGTCGCCGACCATCTGCAGTTCATCCTGGCTGAATCTCTGCTTTCGGAGGCAGGCAGATCCCTTCTTGACTGCTTTGGGCATTCTTGGGTGGTAGGATGTGCTTTTCGGTCGATCACCAGTGTCCCAGGGGTCCTGTGTGCTGAAGATGGCAATGGATTGTGTTTTTAAAGATGGCTGCCGTGCTCCTTCCCGGTCCTGTGCGATGACGCCATTTCCGGTTCCACTATTTAACGGTGACCGTAAATAGCAGTGTTCACTAATTAGGGTCACCGCTATTTACAGTCACCGCTAATGCCGCTTTGGACGATGTCGCTAGTGTTCTCTATGATGTGCTTGATGCCGGTAAGGGCTGTTTGGGGCCCTTTGGTGGCATGACGATAGGCACCTTACCGGCATGGTGCAAAGCTCGTGCCCACGAAGTCGTAATAGTCCTCTATTAGCGGACTGCTGCCAGCACGGACATGCTATTTGCGCCCTGCCGATAAGGGACGATACTTATCTCCAAGCTCGGAGTGAGGGCACTGACTTAAAAACAGAACAGACATGAAAAATGACACAGGGCCTCATCACGAGTTTGGCGGTAACCCTTAAATGTGGCGGTAGCGCTATTACCGCCGCATTTAAGGGTACGCCAAATCACGTGTTTGGCAGATTTCCCACCAGCCTGAGCTGGGGGTAAATCCGCCGAAATTTCGCGCTCCTACCGCCGGCGGGAAATCCCCCGGCAGTAAGAGCACGAAAATTCCCCATTGAGCCCAATGGGGAGTAGGGAATTCCCAAATGGGCTCAGTGGGGAATGGTTAATACCCGTTCAGCCAAACCCATGATCCGGCACCATTAGCGCCGGGGGGTTTGGCGGTAGGGCTATTAACGCCGGTGCTAATAGCGCCGGCGTTACTGCCCAACTCGTGATGAGGCCCACAGTCTGGTGTACAGAGGGCTGTACATGGAAACATGACATTTAAAAAAATAAATTACATTTTTATGTGACCATGAAGACCAATTCCAGGATGTTTCACGGTGCAGAATGCATTTTTAGGGTATTACATGGGTCAAGACTAAATGCATGACTCGTAGCAAAACTTGTCGACACTGTATTAGGTATTTCAAGTCGGAACAGTTTATGGTTCTCTAAGACAGTTGTTCAATAACATGATTCACAAGAAAATCCGAACTACCATCAGGACTGATCGTGTTCTTTAGGGCACGAAGATAAGTGATAATGATCAGTAAAGTGCTGTTCAGATCATCATCTATAAACAATGTAAACCGAATAAAATAAGTGGGTGTGTTGCCATGATTGGCTGGACTCTAGATGTGAAGCATGTTAACGTACCGCTGATTAGTATTTCAGGCGCCGTTAGGCTGTGGGCGAGGGCCGTTATGGCGAGCGTCGGATGGTCAAGAGTGATACTGTTACGCTCACCTGGCATCCACGGGGACGCCACTCAGCCCTGGTTGGTTGCCGGAACCTTCCCCCGAATTCGGGATGATGTCTTCGGAGCAGGTCTAGCATGAAAACACAGGAGGGCTGGGTTCAAGTCTGGCCGACTCAGGGAAGTATCCTCCCACCACACCCCTTTGGCTTCAGCCCCTTAGGCCCTCTCCTCACCTTGTTGATATATTAGGTGTGCTCTCTATCCTGCCTTCTGAGCAGGGGTGCGTAGTCTTCAGTGGGCGCGGGCGACCGAGTTACTTCACTGGCACGTGCCCGTTCAAGTGTCTTTAAGATGGGTCTTATTGCAGCAGTTTTTGTATAGCGCTGATTGTTCTTGCCTGCATTTCTTTGGTGATTAATAATGTCCTTTCTTTCTCCCTAGGCGTGTGGGAGATGCGGCGTGGCGTACTGCATGGTTGAGCACCGCCAGTAAATGATGGCTTGAGATGTGTGCTGTAATGCGGTAAGTAATGCGCTATGCGCTGCTCTGCTTTGTCTTGCCTTTGCTAACCTGTTTTTCCTCTCTACCTTACAGTCACGGTCCTTCTCCAGCAGGTGTGGAACTCCGGAGCGATGCCGGCCGTGGGGTGAAAAGCCAGGTAAGCTTCCTCTAATGTTCGTCGCTTAAGCACTGCCAGAGGATGTCTTTCTAATGTTGTCTTTCTCCTTTTCCTTTTCAGGTCGCTTCGTTCCGGTAGGTGTGCGGTGCCCAAAAGAAGCTGTTAACTGGAGAGCGGATGACAGGCTGGAGATTGCAGGTAAGATGCTATTAAAGATGTTCCTTTTGTCTCCTCTGCAGGTTCGTTGCTCTGAAGCTCGTGGGTATCACAGGACACGGTGAGCGTCACGTTGCAGTCTGCAAAGTAACGGGAAGTGTGCTCCGTTGCTTGGGTGTGGTTTAAATAGCCTCCCAACAAAGTAGTCCAGGTAAAGTAGTCCCAGGCCACCACACCCAAAACACGATACCGCATAGCTTAGATCTTAGGAACCAAGCTATGCGAATGCATCCATGTTGACTGCAGGCTTAGTGAAAAAGTAGTCCCCCTTCAAACAGAACCTGGCGCCACAGGTGCCAGGACTGACTCCCAGAGTGTCTTGGGAGAGGATGAAAGGCCTCCAAGGCCTTAATGGAGTCCCGAACACTGACCTTATGGGCTTGCCAGTGAGGGTCTGGGGTAAGGGTCGTAACAGATGCATCAAAAACCTGCAATAGTCAGGTAAGGATGTGAATTAAATCACAAATGTCACTGTTAGGCAACTCATCTAAATAAAGATACCTGGTTTTCTGGAGAAAATGGGAAAACTCAGGGTTATCCGCAGTGCAGTGTGACTGCGGTATGGTGTCCGGCCTGTTGAAGGGGACAGTAGTTGGTGTCTTGTTCGAAAAGGAACCGGAGTGGAGAGACGCTCTGTAAACCTGTAAGGTCATGACGTGGTATTAGAATAGTACAGGGAGATGTTTACATATTGGCGCCCACAGCCTGAAATTGGTTTTCATGTTCACATAAAAATGTCATTTATTTTTTACATGTCATGCTTCCATGTACAACCCTCTGTACACCAGACTGTCATTTTTCATGTGCCTGTTCGGTTTTTAAGTCAGTATTTCTTTATCAGAATAAATGTATGTTTTTTTTTTACAAAAATGTGTCCCCCCCTAGTGTGATCTAATGTTCTCTCACTAGACTCTTGATAGATGTTAACCTCTGCTTAACGCTCGAAAGGAGAGGTAGCTCTGACTCATTTCTTCTTTTCTAGCGTAAATTCCCGGCCAGTAGAACTTGTTCGCTGTATGTGCCTGAGTTTTGGACTGTCCCAGATGGCCTCCAGTCAGATGGAATTGGGTTATCTCTAGGACCACCAACTGCTTGTGACTCTTTGGGACCACAAACTGTGTTTTTACAAGACCGTCTGAAGTGGTGTCTCCTCTATAAAGAGGTCCCTGTTTCAAAAAGAAAAAAGGTCCCCTTTTCTCCCGACTTGGTCTCTGACACCACTTGAAAAAAATGCTTCAGCTAACAAGGGTTTTTTTTTGTTGGGCAAAGGAGAAGTCTGGAAGTGTCTCGGGTTCTTCCTCTGTAGTTTTTCTGGGTTCAGGGTTGGGAGGGCCATCAGATGTCTCATCATCCCCCCACCCCAAAAGCCTCCAGTTCCTCTGTCTGTACTTTCCTTCCCAGATTCTTCCTTAAACCTAGGGAACACTGCTTTCTCATGCACCCCTTGAGCAATTGTATCCCCTTGATGAATTTGGAATGAGTCCTTCCCGTGATTTTGTTCCAAAACCTTAACATCACCTCTAAAGTATCGGTCTATTACTCCCGCTAATACATCAATTCCAAACCTCCATGCCAGCTCTGGTTTGGGTGCTAATCGGACGTATGTATCGGGGGATGGAATTAGTACTAAGTCAGTAGGTATCAATCGTCTTTCGCCTGGAGGAATGGTTTTATCCCTACTACTACTGATGTCAAACCCAATGGAGCCCTTAGTAGCTACTGAGGGGTCTGATGCTTTGGTACTTAGCTTTTCAAATATTAGGGTCCCCAAAATTGTACTGATTGAGTCGCATCAGATTCTTGACACCATTTGTGAAGTCATCATGAAGCGAGACACAAGCAACATTTTCAAATTTAAAACAAAAATGGTTTAAGAACTCAAATGTCAGGATGGTAGAAGGCCCAACTTGCCCAATGCCAAGGTGGGATGTACCTACCTGAATGAAACTAAGGAAGGTCGGAGTCAGAGTTCAACTTAAAAGTCAGTTTGGGTCCAAAACCTATCGTTGCCCTCAAAACTGAAGCTAAACAATGTCTCGGGATGTCAATAATCAAAGAAATGGAGATCAACACAAAGTTCTGAGCTTTGTCCAGCTCTTAGCTTCCTCTTCACATCCTCTTCCCCAAGTTCAAAAAAGTTCCACAAAAGTCTCAAGATTACATTGCTCAAGTTCAAACAGTTCCGCACAATCCTCGGGGGTTCCCTTCCCCAAGTTTCAAGCAACACACTTCAAAAGAATAGGTTCTTCGGGGTCAGTCCTCAAGACAGCGTTTTGCAGTTCATCAAGTCTCAGGGTTCCCTTCCCCAAGACTTCAATGTAGCAACCAATATTTGTTTCAGTCTTTCAAAGTTTAACTTAATTCTAGGTCAACCTGACCCCCCTCCTGGTTTGCATCACCAGTTCACTTACAGTGTTCCTTCTTGGTTTATTTCACAATGTCTTCAGCTTTCACAATGTATGGGTCACTGGTCTAGGCGCAGTTGTCAGGCCACACGGTCCAACCATCACAGGTTGAGGAACCACAACCCCTAGGCTCTTCAGCATTTGCCCCTGTGTACAGATTCACCTTTGTTTGGCTTCTCTTTGTTGGCTTCTTGGCTTTGCCATTGTGTGTCACACCCCTCTTTGCCAGTCTTTGGATTTGCAGCACTGTAGATTCACTTTGTTGTGGTTTTGTTCATGCCCATGCCCACGTTTTTGTTGCACTCTTTCAGATTGTCTTTATCCCATGGGTTGCTTTCATATGGGCATTTTTCCTTTTGACTTTCATTAGCTATTTATTTTGCCCGTAACGTTTTATTTCAGCTCAGTGTTCAATATTTAATTTCAAGGTTTTCAGTCAACTTGGCATTCAATATGCATTGCTTAGCGTGGCTTCAAACTTTTATTCAGTTCGGTATTCAATATGCATAGTTGAGCTTGGGTTGAAGCTTTCATGTTATATTTAATTACTTAACAATGTTGTAATTACTATGTTTATCATCCCCCGTCCCCTCCCTGTTTCCCTGTGGGCGCTTTGAAACAGTTTTTGCTTCCTGTATAAGCACATAACAAGTGAACAATAAATAAATGTGTATCCCGCCTGGAGCATCGCGGCTTTTGAGTGGCTTTACCCGACACTCACCCAGTCTTTGGCGGCATGCTCCGGCGGCTTCGTTCCTGCTTCTCCGGTTGGTGCTCCAACCTCAGCGAGCCCCGCTCTCAAACACCAGATTGAATCCCCAATACGCAGGCAACTTCACTGCTTTTGTCAGGACGCGGACAGCGTCCTCTCTCCTGCTGGATCGCAGCCCCAGCTGCTCCATCTCCACCATGGAGGCTCCCACACCTGGGTTAGCACCACGGCCCAACTCGCCTTGTGCTTCACAGGTCCTCTGGGATGTCAGCAGGCGTCCTGGATCCTCTGCAGGTCCCATCATGGCTGCTTCTTTCCTGAAAGGGTCTCCTGGTCTCTCCTACACAGGAATCCGTGTTGCTCTCTTTTCTTTTCCACTGATATCCCTTTATACACCTGCAACCCCTTGACCGGTTGCAGGTGTGTATTTTCAATTGGGTTTGCCCGACTATCATTCAACGGATATGCCTGACCTTGCAAGTACTCTGAAGGCATCTTCCTCATCTCAGTACTAGAGTGGTGAAAAGAGGTCTTAGTGTTTATTGCTCTTTGTCGCCTCTTCCTCGTCTCAGTACAAACAAAGGTGAAATGAGGGGAGAGGTTCTACAATAGCCCATAAAGGCTGGGGTAGGCTGGACGTCAATAGGGAAAGGGGGATACCATGTCTCGCCTATGGGCAACCCACTCCCAATCCCTGAGGACCCTCCGACCAGATGATCCTCACTTGCTTTTCCACCCCCAGAGTCAGGATCTAAAGGCGATGGCCTTTCCCTGGCAACCTGAGAAGAGGATCCAGGGGGAGTAGGAGTGAGAATACCCTCAGCTTTCTCACTTTAAACAGACATATTACTTGATGGCTACAAAATATTAACGCAGGCTACAATCAAGTCGGATAAGGGACGCCCAAGGGTAGCCTTGTATAGGTGCCAGAGGTCATCTTGAGGTCTATAACTGGGACCAGAACATTGAAACACCTTACTGTATAAGTGTGGCAATTAATCATTTGCCCAAACAAAACCCATACATACTACTGATCAATCTTTATGATCCTCCTGATAGCCATCACACAAGAGTGGCGCTTAGTAGAATAAGGGAGATCGAGCAAAGTTTCCGGCTCAAATATCCTGGGCGGAAAATGTGGGTAGCTGGCGACAAATGCACATTGCATTGGGGTTGACAATGACTGCATGTTGGAGAGTGGTTATAGGAAATCCAGTGTGTCTTGCACCTCGGGTACCAAGCATGGCATAGAGCGGAGTACCAAGAGGCCTATATGGACAGAGGCTCTCTTGAATTTTACTCTTGAGCCATTTCTGCCTAGTGATAATGACATCTTGCTTGGAGTGGTTACATTATGAAATGGTAATTTAACATCCCAGTTTGGACTGTTTTTTTCTCAGCCTCACTGCGCAAAATGGTGTCGAAATATGAAGTACAGAATACCTCATTGAGTGACCATAATATGATGTGCGTCAGTCTTGGCACAAAAAAGACTGTCAGAAAAAAAAAATCACATGTTGACAGAAGCTACAGTTGTCCCTCAAGGGAACAGAATAGTCTGGACAGAAACAAATTTAGACAGGATACATCTCCGGATAACAAAACATTTCTGTTCCCCCTTAGGACGGCTGTATAGCTGTCGTGGTGACATGCGCCAATTGCTGTAGTTACTATGGCCAAAGAGGTTAATACCAAAACAGGTGGCAATACAAGATAGAGCTGTGCTGCTCATGTTTGATATGGCCGTTCATCAGGATAAGATTGCACTCCGTAAAAATATAAGAACAAAAGTCTTTTGGTCACCATGCAAAAAAGTCTGGTAGGTGGCTATCAAACGAAGTATAAACACTGGGTGCGGCATCACAAAGCTGGTATAAATTCATCCAATTGGAAAATGATATTCAAGCTAATTAAAACAAATGATGTGTCTACATTTTGGCATCTATACCGGAGTGATGTCGCTGCTACTAATCCCATAGAGATATGTGGCATCACTGAGCAAACATTGTCTCTCCATGTGAGGAACCTTTATTGGGATTTGTCTTCAGATACTATAGCTCTGTACCCGACGACTTTGCTTCATGGTGAAACAGTAGTGGAAATAAGTGAGTCTGAATAACTGGAAATTGTAAATAAATCAAAGTTATCTAGAGCCCCAGGCCCTGACGGGTTGGCGAATGTCCTCAAGGGAAATCCACCCTACTGGGCTAAATTGTTGAATGCCACGGTTAAAACCCTCCTTGCTAGGCAGAAACCTGTGCAGTTCCCTTACGGACCACTGCAAAAAGTTTAAGACTACAGGAGTAAGCAGTAAACCCAATTGGTAGCAGTCTGCACCACCCAGATTTACCTGGTAGCTGTGGCTGAGCAGTCAGACTTCTCTCAAGAAGAGTTAGGCAGTATATAGAGTATACACAATAGGGCTAAAAATACAGTAGTACAAGCAAACACTGACCAGAGCTTTGGTATAAAAGTATATCATTATTTATTTAAAAACACACGTGTAAAAATACACTGGCACTAATATGTCAAGCATGTTCAAACTAAGTCACGATAAGTATATACACCTCCCTAGTTAATTATTCGACAAGTCTAGGTTAATACGCCACTTATTTAGCAAAACAGAGGTGAGCGCCTAACCGTAGATGGCACTCCAATAATTTGTTTAAAAAGGGAGAGAAAATGCAGAATAGGAAAATAACACAGTACCAACACTTTTAAGAAACCACAGGAAGTCAAGAAAGGCAGGGTCTACTGTATGGCAAAAAGTTCATAGGCCAGGCCCACTCTTGGAGAGAGCAAAGCGGAATGTGGCGAAGATCACACAGTGGAAATGCACTCAAAGTCTTTGCAGAAAAGTCAAAAGAGGTTGGATCAGTTCAGAAAGGGAAAGTTAGCAGGTCCGAGGTCAACCCAGGGTAGAGAGTCAAGGATTTACGGGACACCTTGGACAATCTGTTGCAAGGGAGACCAGGCGGGACACAGTACATGAAATGGTGAGAAAGCTCCAGCGGGGGCAGTTCCTGGCAGCGGGTGCAAGTCAGGGCTTCGTCCAGGGGAAGAGATGATCTCGATGTGGTGGAAAGCTGGAAGTCATTGCACTGCCAGGGAAGAAACCAGCCAGAAAAGGTATGACCCTTTTATTCGCGGTAGTGGTGAAGCGTGGCTATCCGGCCGCTGGGGTGCTTGGCACGGGCGATTCGACCACAAGACAATCCAGGAAGGCGAAAAAGGAGAACTGGTTGGTCCCACCACCTCAAAGGGAAGAAGACTCTCCTGGAAGAAGATCTCTGTCGTCGGGGAAGTGGTGAGTTCGTACAGCAGGGCTCCACCGGTGGTGTCGTCGTTGTAGATGGCTCAGCTTCTCCCCTCTTCGGATTCTTTAGGTCCTGTGGTGACTTCTGAAGTTCCAGTCCCCAAAGCCCTGCTTTTATGCAGCAAAACCCCCATTCATCAGCCTAGCTGTCACTCAAACATGCTAAGTGGTGAGCCGGGCGGCTCACCACTGGGCCAATCACACAAGAGTGCGACTTGAGTTGCCAAGGCAACTCAGTCTAGGGTGCCTAATCCCCCTCCCACACATCCTGTTGACCCCAGACAAAGTGGCACCATTTGGAGGGCTTCTGTTGAGAAGCCCGCCAAAAAGTGGAACTAAGGGCTCGACTTGGGTTAGAGTTTCAGAGGCGAACACAAACGCCATTTTAAAACCGAGTCCTGGCAAAAAGACCCAACTGGGGAATAAATATTAAATAAATAACCCTGCGGTGTCTTTAACATTGCACCAAAAAGTGGTGCGTTTAAAATCAATGGGAAAATCCCATAAGAAATATTCTGGTGGAATATTTCGCGTGGTAGCCACTGCCACCAGCCAGAAACTCGACAAGGGGGGACTGGACAGTGCCCCCTTGGAAAACAGACCCAGGGGCAATTGAATTGTCCCTACCAGTTCTTCCACAATATGATGGTTTGTACTGGTTCTGTACACAATTTGAGACTAGTAAAGCCAATGGTGACTTTACATGCCCTGGGAGACAGTAGTCAGTCCCAGGGTATGGAGTCTATGCTTGGGGGTCACTATGACATCCCTGTGTTACTGCACTGAGGGTGCTGTGTAACACACATACCAAAACCACATGAAGCCCTATGGAGTAAAAGACCCCATAGCCCATAAAACACATTACATAGTCAAAGGACATTCTGAAATCATGCCTAAGAGTGGGAGAAAAAGAGTCTCACTCTTAGCAGGAGAAAAAAATAAACCCCAAAAATCCAGCAAAGCTGCTGGGGGACTCACTAGGTTTGGGAAATTAGCCTTAACAAATAATTCTCCCTAACACTCCTCCACAGTGGTATTGTACCGGATAGCTTGTATACAAGAAAGGAGGGCACACTGACCCCAACTATTTTCATCTTCTTGCAATGCCGGATTCCAGTAGTAAAATCTTTGCATCAGCATTACTCCGGCTGCTCACTAAATGGTTCAAGGAAAGGCAACTAGACACCAGCAGCTTCAATTCAGAAAGGCATGCTCCACAACCCAAGCCATGTGGGCGATACAGTTACAGTTGTTGGCTGCAGATGTAAAGAGGGGTTGATTAATTTTTAGATACGTTTCATTGACTACACTGATGCATTCGACAGTGTATCTAGACCTAGCCTGTGGGCTAAATTGGCAAGGCGGGGCAGGGCTTGAAATTCATATTAGATAAGCAGGAGCTAAAAGCAGCTCTTGCATATCCAGCATTAACCAGTGACCAGGAGCTAGCATTCTACAATTTCCACATAAAATGGAAATATAGAATTGTTGCCATTATTTATAACCTCTTACGCTTTAAATCATGTCGTATAGATATGTACAAAGGTGTATTTATAGATTGTCTCAAATGCAGAGTTAAATTCACACAGGTGTTTGTTCGGCATCAGTTGGCCCGGGGAGTCAAACTTCCCTCCTGGTAGCTGTTAGTATCAAGCTAACTAGGCTCTGCTGGGCTACAAGCAGGGTATTGACAAACATCTACTTTACTTTATCAGGTTGCTCTACACGGAACCCACAGTCACGGTGAGGCTATCCCAGGATGGAACCATCTCTGCCCCCATGCCAACCAACAGGGCACTCAAACAGGAGTGCGTTCTTACACCCCTTTTGTTTAACCTCTATGTGGTGGACATGGGCGCAGAGATGAGACAAGGACAATTTTCCACTGATCCTGCGGGATGTTCCCACCTCCTGGGTTTCCTACTCTGATGACACGGTCCTGCTGGATCGTACACCCGTGGGACTTCAGCAATCTATTGATATACTGGCTCGGTATGCTACCCAGTAGTATCGAAATAAACCAAAGCAAAACAAATATCTTGCATTTAATGTTAAAGGTTATCAGGCATCGACCTACAAATGGCATCTGGGTGGAGTAAGGCTGGAGATTGTTGACAATTACTTGTACCTGGGCCTTCCACTTTACAGTGTTCCTAGTCCTCTTTGCTTTAGGACTAATATATCTCTCATGGCCACCCAGAGGTGGCAGGTGGTAAAAAGCTTAGCAAGTAGGTTTGGTGGTAATTCAGTTGAGGGCCTTCGAGCAGTATATATCAAATCCATCGTCCCTTGTATACTGTATGGGTTGGAAACCTTTCCTGCAAAACTTGTTAACAGGCTAGACACTTTAGAGGGGAAGATATTGAGATTACTTGCTTTTCCGGTGACGGCATCAGTAGCAGTCATCAGACTGGAATTGGGAATTACTTCGCTGACCATTATGTGGAAGATGGCTATTGGACTTAAAATAGATGAACTTGAAAATCTTGTTTTTTGTTGTTGCACCAATTGAAATTTAAGTTATTAAATTGGGATCGAGTCAGGTCTACGGATGTCCTACCCACAAAAAGACACATTTAAAAATATATCCTCAGAGGTTTTAGGCTACAAGAGCTTTGCAGCTATTTGAGTAAAATCTGCATACAGTCTTTGCAGTGTTTTATACTACACCTGCGCCTTAACCTCCTTCGAGTATATGACCACACTGGAGCGTGGGCAAACATCCCCGATGACCAAATGCTCTGCCGCCTCCGTAACATCGGAATTGAAACCAGTAGAAGACAAATCGTCTGCTACAACTAGAGGTCGGCGTGGAATTCGATTATGAAATCTAGAAATCTTCTGAATACGGCCACTGTCACGCAGCAAGTTTCGCTGATACCGACATGGGATGGCGGGTCTTAATCGGTTTTTCATAACATAATTGCCTTTGAAGTTATCAAAACCAAGTACAGTGACCATAATCTACTAAATCTCACTTGCAGAAGTAAACGGCCCATACCTCAGTATTACGACACCGTCATTGAGACTAACTCTCAAAACACCCGGCTACGCATGATCGCCTCTGATGTCCATAAACTTGCTGATCAATTCTGCATCTTAACGTCTGATACAACATCGAGAACGGTAATGGCAAGATCGAGTTATATCCCTCTCCTTCTTCCTTTCAAAAAACCAAGGAAAATCTGTAATCATCTTCCCAGTCAGCACACTCATGAATACAACACAGTCTTAGCCAGCAAACGCTGATCGTTGAGAAAACTAAAGAGAGAGGCAGTGAATATGAAAAAACCAATACTTTGGGAAAAACTTTCGGTAGAAACAAGACTCTATAAACAATGGCTGAGAAACTCAAGAGATGCATTATACCAGTCGGACGCCGAGGACTCCAAAACTCACAGATGATAAATCCAGTACCTGAAGGAAAATGGACCGAACCAGAAAAACAACAGAACTCAGTCTGGGTGGATTTGACAGAGATCGACGAGATGGGCTCGCGAACTGCGATCTCAAACAACATCCGGACGAATGGGCAAATCTTATTAGTTCAATCTTCGAAGTTTGTCGAGAAACCCAAACCATTCCAGACTCATGGAAAAAAGCTCTGATTGTTCCGATCTTCAAAAAGGGAGCCAGAGACGACCCTCTGAACTATAGGCCAATAGCCTTGCTGGACGTCATTGGAAAGGTTTTTGCCACAATCCTGCTAAGCCATTTTCATAATTGGGCTGCTACTGCTAGATGTTCAGATTTCGTGCAAACAGGATTCCAAAAAAACGCGAGTACGAGTGCAAATATACTATGTCTGAACTTACTCAAAGACAGAGTTTTGACTGGATCCCCTCGGATGTTCCTAGCGTTCGTTGATCTGTCTGTAGCATTCGATAAAGTGTACAGACGCAAACTATGGTCCAAACTCAAGTCCTGGAAATGTCCTGAGGGTATTCTGGACCCGATAATCAACCTTCACTCAAACACCAGTATAAAAGTCTGCTTAAACAACCAAGGTTTAACGTCCACCAGTATACCGACTTCGCGTGGAGTAAAACAGGGATGCCCTCTGGCCCCCGCCTTGTTCATATCTTTCCTCGGAGATTTTAAAGAAACTCAATCTATCAAAAGATCTTTTACACCCAAAATAGACATTACTCAGGTCCCGAGACTTTTATACGCAGACAACCTGATATTGCTTGACCAGACCCAGGTTGGGTTGCAACGACAATTGGACAACCTGTCAGCCTATACCACCGAAAACAACTTGGAAATCAACAAAACAAAAACCAAGATAATGATTTTCCAAAAACCAGGGACAAAAAAGAAAGAGGCTTTCAACTGGTTCCTCAACGACACCAAAATAGAACTGGTTGAGTCTTTCAAGTATCTTGGTGTACAACGAAGTGGGCCAGGAATCTGCAAAACGACCTATGGGCAAAGTCAAAGAATCTAGCTGCTCAATTAAGAGCAGTTGATAGAAAATTCGGCAAATTCTCTCTACAACCAGCCATCACCTTTTACAAGTCCAAGATTATCCCCTCACTGACATATGGCATGGATGCTACCCAGTCTATTCCTCCGGGTATTTAGCTTAAACTCGAAGGATTTATCTGGAGATCCGTTCTGGGCTTACCCAATTCCACCGCTGCAGCTACGATACGACGGGAACTTGGCATTGTCTCCCTAAAAGCTGTGGTGGATATTTCCTCACTACAACTTTACAGGAAAGTCATTCATCCAGAGAGCCTTGAAATCTATCGCATGATCGGGGAAGAGATTGAAAAGGGCAATAACCGGACCATGACCAAATGGGCTATGGATCAAAACCTGAAACTACAGGAAATTGCATGCAGCAAGGAAGATCTAAAGAATAATCCTGCTAGGATTAAATCCAAAATGCAACATACAGACTGGATCCTGACTACGGAAAAAACAGCACACAACAAACTCCTAGCCCATCTTCCAATGACCATTAACAAACTAAAAGAACCAATGACATATTGTAAGAGATATCCTAATAAATCATTGATGAGAATCTTCTTAAAAGCCCGCCTCAACGTTCTGGAGACGCAGGAAATTCTTGCGATCAGAACAGGATCTATGTAAAAACCCTGAAGAAACAGAATCCATCAGGCATCTGCTAATGCGCTGTCCCGCCCTGAATCAAGCAAGGATCGGCTTTTTCAGTACTCTGACTGTAAATTCGTTTGCGGGTAACGAAGAAATCTGGTGGAATCGTTTAATCACTGGGGACAAGACACGATGGCACACGGCGTCTGCCAAACTTTTTAATTTAGCTATCGAAAAAATTAAATCGAACATTGCCATCTGACTTTCGTACATCCCTTTTGGTGGAAGCACTGTTTTGTTCTTGTCCCCTTGGTGATGTCTATCATGAACTTTTCTTTCGTGCTACCGAAATGTTTTTGAGTCCTTGTAAAAATCTTATTTTGATTATATACAAGTAATAAAAAATAAAAAAAATAAAAAAAATTGAAACCAGTAGACAAATACTAACTAGTTGCACTACTTTGCCTGAGTTTTACTTGAATAGTTATATACATTCTTGCACTATTGTAGAAAGTATATCCTCTGATCAATTTTGGGGCGCCATAATGTCAGAGGAATCCCTGGTTATTGTAGCCACTGCATCACATGTATGGGAAAGGAGAACATCGAAATTACTCGCTAGAAGATGAAATTGGATGTGTATCATGATTTGAATAATGGTATGAAAGGTGGTGTTTGATATCATACAATGCAGATGTATTAAATGTTGACTGTGTAATATCATCAAGGATATTTTGTTTCACTTTTGTTTTATTTTCTTACATTTTTACTATGATGGCTATTGATGTATATCTTATGTTTTATACATTCTGCATGCAAAAGGCTAGACATGTTTGCTTGCTGTATGCATTAAATAAAAATAAATAAATGTGACTGTCACAGTAGTAAAGTAACCTCTCCACTTCTTGCCAACTCTATTGAAGCAGCCTTTCTTGACTTCAACCAGGGACTCGCTGCTCTCTTTGAACACCAATACTGAGTCTGCTCCTTCACCCACTCTAATTGCTCCTGCCATCCAACAACAGAGAAAGAATGTGCCTTCACCAATGCCGATGGGACAAAGCAGATTCACCTCACCCTCCTTGCAAACGTTAATGAAATTGTGTGCCATGAAGCCGAGTGGGAACAAACACAGGCCAGATGAAAGGCATTCTCTTTACACTTTACTAGAGATATCTTGCAGGGCAAAAACAAATTAACACCTCCCCTCTCCGTCAACCCACAGGCCGACAATGTGCACAACAGAACTCAGAATCATGGATACCATAGCCGCTCTATAAGGGTTCCTTTTGGGCTCTCTCTGCTTTGCCTTTCTCCCTTTAACTCTCCAAAACCACCTGCCTCTCGTTCTTGCTGCCGGTTCAAGCTCGTACCTAGGTGGTCTCTTTTCTAATGTCTCTTCCTCTTCCCTGAGCTGTTCTGTCTCATGTCATATAGGCGCTTGTTCTTTCGCCCATGACACGCACACATACCATACGCAGGCAGTACATGTTTCCCTCACACTTCCTCTCCACAGTAGTTCTTTCAACAACCTCCTCATCTTCTCCTACTCATATTTTCTCTTTACCACTTCCTGCTTCACGATCCGAGACACAGCTGTAGCTACTTCTTTGCTATCTTCTCCTTGACTTGCCTCACCACCCACTCTTTAGCTTCTCTTAACACTCCCGCCTCCAACAACTCCTCTAACCACCTTCTCCTCAATGCCTTTCATCCTCTCAATCTCTCTCACCACCTCCTTCATTACTCTCTACACCTCTTGGTGAATTTCACTTTTCACCTCCTCATGAGGCACCTATATACATCAGTGCTACTTTCACTTCCTTGTCCTTCTGGGCCTGTTACTCCCAAGCTGCCCGAGGATTGCTTCCAGCCTCCTTTATCTTCCTTATACCAGCCTGCTTGCTACAGCTTTCTCTAGCCTCATCTGTCCTCCTTTAACTAGTCTCCTGGGTCCTACTTTCCCCAGCCTCCTGGGTGTTTCTCTCCCCAGTCTCGCGAGTCTGTGCTTCTACAGTGCCCTGGGTATCTCCTACAGCCTCCCATCTCCTCATTACCCCGGCAACCCTCTTTCTCCAGCCATCTGTTATTCTCCTCTGGACTCCTTTCGCCTTCGCTTTGACACGCTTCATCAGCTGTTGACAAATGAGTTCCCTTGACCGGCACTCACTGCCTTCTGCCACAGGCCATTCTGTTTATAGGGACTAGAAGAACACATTACTTACCTCTTGATAATGTTCTTTCTGATGGATGTTCCTCCCACGGATTCCTCATCCAAGATATCCCTATCCCAGCACAGTTGTTCTCGGGAAACTTTTTCACCACCACAGGGCACAGTGCAGCTCTGCCCGATGCCCCGGCGTGCCCCATGCCAGACATGACGTCGGGGTCAGTATATATAGCGGCACCACGCCCTTTGACCTCAGTTCCGCCCTTTCTCTCTAGCACTCTGAAATTGAGGGACTGTAGAACTGATGGTGTAATAGCTTCCCGCAAAGAGGAGCAGGTGGGGGGGAGGGGGGAGGGGGGCGGCAGAGGAGGAATTTGTGGAGGAACATCCATCAGAAGAACAAGTTACTCTCTTACCTGGTAACGTTCTTTCGATGGCATGGTCCAACGACGTATTCCATATCTATGACAGTAATCACCACAGCTGTGCTGCTTCGGAAAATCTTTCTACGTCCTGCGCCGATGACGTCGATATGCCGCGCTCGAGGACCTCCTCCAACGGCCGACGTCACTGGATGTTATAAGTAGGATGCACAATGCCCGTAGCCTCAGTTGTAGTTTTTTCCCCCAGAACGTGTGGCACCAGTCTTCTGCCAGTCTGACCACACAAAGCCTTGCGGAAACGTAAGATGCAATCGCATAAGAAATTCTGTAGCAGGGAAGGCAGGGAGGGAGCGATATAGAATACGTCGTCGGACCTTCCCATCGAAAGAATGTTACCAGGTAAGAGAGTAACTTGTTCTTCGAGGGGATTGGGTCCTCCGACGTATTCCATATCTATGACAGACTCCCAAAGCAGTACCAATGCAAGGAGGTGGGAAAAGAATTTAGAATACAGAAATTTAGAATGCCCAATCAAATTGCGGAGCAAGGGACCGCCTTGCCAAAGGCCAGATCCTGCCCACGGATGGAATCGAGGGAGAAGTGACGTACAAAAGTATGGACCGAAGCCCGGGTGGCTGCATCACAGATGTTATGAATAGGAACACCCCTCTCTGTAGGGCAGTAGAGGCAGCCATACCCCTGGTAGAATGGGCCCGCAAGCCGACCGGTGGGTCCTTACCCGCCAAGCAGTAACATTCAGAAATAGCCAGAATAATCCAGCGAGACAAAGTCTGCTTAGTCACAGCTTGTCCCAAACGCTTTCCAGTGTAACCAATGAAGAGTTTATCGTCCACTCTGACCCAGGACATGCGTGAAATATAAAAGCTTAAAGCTCTCCTAGGATCGAGCCTATGGAGCCTCTCCTCTCCCTTACCAGGATGTGGAGGAGGATAAAATGCTGGAAGAATAGCCTTCTGGCCTAAATGAAATTCCGACACCACCTTCGGAAGAAAGGAAGGACGAACTCCAAGGACAACCCTGTCCTTATGAAATACAGTGAAAGGTGGCTTAACTGAAAGTACCTGTAACTCACTCACTCTGCGAGCGGAAATGACCGCAACCAAAAATACAGTTTTAAGAGTTAACAGTCTCAAAGGGCATGAATGCAAAGGCTCAAACGGAGCACCCATCAGAAACTTGGGGTACAAGAATCAAATCCCAACCGGGCACCTGGAAAGGTGACGGAGGGAACACATTAGTGAGCCCTTTTAGAAACTGAGAAATTAAAGGGATTTTAAAAAAAGAACACTCATCAGACGAGCACTTAAATATGGACAGTGCCGCCAGGTAACCTTTAACGGTACCCACTTGCAAGCCCCTGTGGGCTAAAGAAAGCAAAAAAGACAGAACCACAGGAGGGGGCGCTGTTGCGCAACAAGATGGCCGCTTAAGTGAAGAGCTTCTCTCCGGCATAAATCCTGTTCGACTTATATCCTGCTTCCAGATCGCGTTGTGCTCCCAAAACTACCCGCCCTGGCTCCCGAGTGTATCCTGGGCTTGCAGGCGAAATCCCGAGCGAAACCGGACATCCCGGGCTTGTAAACCATTGTGGACCCTAGGGCAGCGGGCCCGACTTGTTCCGCGGCTCCACAGGAATGCACGAGGGAGCCGCTGCCTCCTCCTCTGCAGGGCCTCATAGTGGGCGGAGCAGGCTGTAACCACGGAACGCAGTGACACATACTCTTTGCACATTCTGCGTCCTGCCCTACATCGAACGGCCTGCCACGCTCTCTGCACGGACTAGGGTGCCTGCAACGAAGTCCCTTTTAAACCCCTCGCAGTAGTAGCCCTATCTCAGGGGTCCTTTCTCTCTTGCCAGCCTGAGAACAGCTATGGCGTGCCTGTATCCCTCGGAGCTTCGCTGCATGCGTCTTGGTCGGGGGAGACGCCCTGCTGCGAGGAGCGGGTGGAGACCGGTGCCGGCACTTGGATCCGGGGCGGCTGGGGCACGCCGCCTCCGAGCCCCACTTGGACGTGCCTGCGGCTGGCGCGATCAGCCGCATGGCTGGAGGCGGTTTGACGGCTGAATTCCCGAGGCGGCCCGAGGCATACCCCTGGTGACGGACCGGCGGCCGGCCCCGATTCCATTCCTGGACGTCGGAGAGGAAGGTACAAGGGTGTGGGCTAGCACTATGTTCGAGCGTGAGGCTCAGCACGGGAACCCATACAGTGGCCTTGGAGCTCCCCCCACAGCACGCCACACCCGCACTCGGCCTGGAATGTTGGGGGGGGGGGGGGGGTGAGACGATCCTCTCACGTATCCTTAATCTCCTTCTGAGATCCAGGGCCCAGGATTCCACAAAAGCTCCACCTGGTCACCAGTAACCTACCCTATAGCCGCGTGCACAGGATCACGTTCCTATCCAGGAAAATCCTATACCTGGCACCCATACTAACGTGGGAGAATACAATACATTCAGTGCAGGCCTACTGGGTCCACAGCAGGCGTAACCTGGTGCAGTTCCTGACGGGCAGGGCTGGCGTCCTCCGGGTCGCCCTGTGCTCTCCGCTAATCATCTTGGTGCCTGTCATCAACCAACCACTCGGGGTAACTCCGTGCATTTCTGCTTTGTGAAACATTGACCCGTATAGGCCATAGAACACTTGAGTTTGGTGCAATCGACCCCGCAGACGCACCAGGACCCCTGCGGGCCTCACGACCCTCCTGAGCAGCCCTCCACCACAAAGCATCAAACGGCTTTCTCGGATCAGCCGGCTCGGGCTGCCTTTCCACCTTCACAATGCCTGGGAAAAACGTGGGCAAAAGCAGGAAGAGAGGACCCATGGACTCCTTTACGAGCTCACAATCACCTCCCGAGAGTCCAGATCTACAACTTTCTGCCTCATCCTTGACTACTGAAGGCACGAAATTCGAACATCCGTAGGTTGAACAATAGGGCAAAAGCCAGCAAGGTGGGGGCAGACATTAGCAGGTATCACCCGCACATCGCTATGCTCCAAGAGACTCACGCATTAAAATCCACCAACGAGAGTATCCTGCGGCAATGGGGAAACAAATGGTATTATACGGAATATTCCTTCCAAAACAGAGGGGTCATCACGTTAATACACCCCTCCTTCGGGTTCTACGCCGAGAAAAGCAAAATCGACCCACAGGGCAGATATGTGGTGATCTGGGGCACCGTGGCAGGCAGAAAACTCATATTGGTTAATACATATGGCCCAAATTTAGACGATCCAGAGTTTTGCACAAATATCTTTGCAGAGATTGGCCCGACCACGGATGCCTGGGTACTGTGGGGGTAGACCTCAACACTATCCTCGATACCACACTGGACAGGTCCTCAAGTAAACCTAGAACACTCACTAAAGCGGCCAACATTATACGCCAAGCCCAGGTGGAACTATCCCTGTCCGATGCGTGGAGAGGGATTCATCCCACAAATAGGAAATACACATTCTACTCTTCAGTCCATGATTCCGAATCCAGAATAGATTACTGGCTCATCTCACCCTCTCTTGTAAACTCCATTGAAGGCTGCGACATCCTTCCACGCACGCTCTCGGACCACTCCCCGGTTACTCTCGACATACTGTTCCCCGACATCAACCGCCCTGTACAGCGATGGAGGATGCCCCCCAACATATTGAAAGACCCGAACGTAGTATAATCCCTACACACTGTGATGGAAGAATTGTTCCAGCTGAACAAAGGCTCGATAGACAGCTGGGCATCCATATGGGAAATGTTTAAGGTGTGGGTACGGGGCAAATTGATGTCCAAGACATCAGGCCTTCTTAGAACCTTTAGAACCGATTTGGGCAATACAGAACCTATCCTGCAGACACTTGAATCTGCCTATAGTACGTCCCATGACAAACGCATCTTGGCTGACATAACCCTCCACCTCCAAACCTTTAAAGAACTGGCAACTAAGGAACAACAATACATGGCCATTCCGACCAGGGCACGCAGATACGGGGTTGGCAACAGAGCGTGCCACCACCTGGCCCGTATACTTCACAATGATCACAACCACACTCCGATTACAAGCATTCTAACAGATGAAGGGACGGCTGTTCACGGGGAGGATGAAATTAATTCTGAGTTCACAGACTATTACATTAACCTCTACGCCAATCACGATAGGTGCACAAGAGACGATATTAAGTCATACCCGAGTAAGATCGCCCTCCCTAAGCTAACATTAGAGGACAATTGGTCCCTTGAACAGCCCATGACAAGCGAGGAAACTGCTGAGGCGATTAAATCGTTGGCAGCGGGTACGACCCCAGGGCCGGACGGTCTGAATGCCGACCTGTATAAGACATATTCCCCAATACTTGCCCCAATATTGACTCTCGTGTGGGAAGAGGCTATGAGCGCAGGTTCCCTCCCAGAGTCAATGTCAGACGCTGTCATTACAGAGCTATTGAAACCTAGACGCCCGCCCTATGAACGCTCCTCCTACCGTCCCTTGTCCCTGATCAACACAGATGCCATAATGTATGCGAAGGTTCTAGCCACTAGACTGCTCCCCAAAATGACCACCTTAATACATCCCGATCAATGCAGATTTATTCCCACTAGATCCACGGCCCTGAACCTGCGCAAACTATTCAGCATCCTAGCCCAGATCAAGCCAGAGGCACAAGCAGCAGCCATATCTCTGGATGCCAAAAAAGCATTCGATTCAGTTTCATGGCTGTATATGTTCGAGGTCCTTCTCAAATTCGGATTTGGCTCCTACCTGATAGCCTGTGTTAAACTCCTCTATTCCTCTCCCAAGGCCAGAGTCTTAACCAATCGTACCCTATCCAATCCATTCACCCTACGTAGAGGAACCAGGCAAGGCTGCCCCTTTTCCCCTATCCTTTTTGCCCTTACCATTGAGCCGGTGGCAGCTGCAGTTCTGGCTGAACAAGACCTGAGGGGGATAAAAATGGCCGGTGTGTACGAAGCCATCTCATTAAGGCCGATGATGCACTGCTATATGTTCAGGAACCAGAAAAGAATCTATCCCCCATACTGGCGGTGATCACTGAGTTCACCACACACTCAGGCTACAAAATGAATACCGCCAAATCCGAGATCTTTCCGTTGACACGAGCTACTACTCGTCCCACAAACATTCATGGCCTGTCATGGGCTCCCGACTACATCCAATACCTGGGAATCCTGGTTTCTCACGACAAACTCCCTTTATATAGACAACTACGAATCCACGCTACAAACCATATACTCTAAACTTCAAATTTGGTCCAAACTCCCCATATCCCTTGGCTGCCGGATAGCAGTACTTAAGATGACAGTACTCCCTAAGCTCCTATATGTCTTCTGTAATGTACCCATATGACCGGGCAAGCCCTTCTTTGACAATCTTCGTTCCATGGCCACCACCTTCGTGTGGAACGGAGGTGCGAACCGAATGAAATGGGACAGGTTGGTTGAACCCTACGAGATGGGAGGCTTCGCTGCCCCTGATTTTTAACTATACTACTATGTGGCACAGGCACACTATGCGAAGTTCTGGCAAGATCCCTTGGATAGAACACCACATATACCCATCCAGCGACACTCGGTCCGCCCTACCGACTTGCGATCCATCATATTTACAAAGTCACACAAAGGCGACTGCAAGCTTGACCCCGCCTCCTGCACAGTAGCGGCATGGGCCGCTATTAGCAAGCGTCTCCACCCCTTATGATTCCCAAGCCCCGCTCAGGAACTTCCCGGGTATTAGGCCAACATATGACATAGCTATCCAGAAAAGTTGGATCGCAGAATACGAGCTCACAATGAAAACTATGTTCCCGAATGGTAAATTTGTAACCCCTGAAGACTTTGCAGAATCATTGGGGACAGACCAACTAGTCACTCTACAATTCCACCGTATGAAAGCGGCGTTCAAAGCGAGGTGGCCAACATTCCCAGATGAACCCCCCGAACACCCATGTTACCAGTCACTGTACTCTCAAGCGGGCACTGGGGTATCCAAGTTACACAATATAGTCCAGGCTCACACGAAATCAACAAACACCATCAAGGCATCGTGGGAAAAGGACATGGACATCACAATCGAGACAGGGAAGTGGTCCAGATACTGCCTCCCATCTAAGAACATTTCACTGAATGCAGGCCTAAGACTAAAACAATTCAAGATCCTGAAGAAACGACACTTTACCCCTGCAAAAATGGCACAATTCTACAATACCATCTCCGACAGATGCCCGAAATGCCATGCCCCAGGTGCGGACTCGTACCATATGTACTGGGCCTGCCCGCCGATAGCAGGATTCTGGCGCACAATGGCTAATATCTTGGAGGAAATAACACAAATCCCTGCACACCTCAATCCTCCTAAATATCTGTTCGGCGACATCGGAAAGGTTCCGGAAAAAACGAGGAGACTGTTTAACGTTGCCTGTGCGATAGCAAAGAAATGCATCCTCCAGAAATGGAAGAGCCGTCAGGCTCCAACACCAGAACAGTTCCTTGCAACGCTAATCTACGTAAATGAATGCGAGGAAAACTATGTGGGCATGATGCCTGCGCCATGCAAACCAAAAGACATTTGGGCCCTGTATAGGGCATATTTAGATGATACCTTACCAGACACTGAGAACTCTGATAACGAAAATGCGGATGATGCACCATCCCAAACTGCTGGCTAAATGTGATCTCACACTGTATGAATGCGAAGATTTGTACCTGATGTAAAAAACT
Source organism: Ambystoma mexicanum (assembly GCF_040938575.1). Taxonomy (NCBI): domain Eukaryota; kingdom Metazoa; phylum Chordata; class Amphibia; order Caudata; family Ambystomatidae; genus Ambystoma; species Ambystoma mexicanum. The sequence goes on from NC_090931.1 coordinate 869,866,161, forward strand.
GTAATGGGTTCCGGGGTATCAATTTGTAATTTATGCGCGTATTGTGTAGATGAGCACCACGGCGAGTGCACTGACATGCAAACCAAAATAAAGTCCTTTAAAAAAAAAAAAAAAAAGACAGAACCACAGGAATATCACATGAAAACCGATCCACATTCTTAACCCTGCACCAGTTGCAGAACTTTCGCCAACGGTAACGGTACAGGGACTTTGTTGCGGGCCTTCTGGCCAAAAGCAACACCTCCATCATGTCTTCAGGGAGGTCCCAATCCTTATACCTCAACCTTTCAGAAACCAAGCGTGAAGGTTGAGGGATCTGACCTCTGGATGGAGAACCTGACCCCCCTCCTGTGAGAGCAGATCATCTCGGTAGGGAAGACGACGTGGAGGGCAGATGGAAAAGTCGAGAAGGTCCGGGTACCACATCCTCCGGGGCCATGCCGGAGCAATGAGGATCATCCAGGAACCAAACCTTCGTAACCTCTGCAGCACTTGCGGGATGACGGGGACTGGAGGAAACGCGTACAGCAGTGGGAATGACCACTCCACCACGAACGCGTCTCCTAAGGCTCCTCTTGGAGGAAATTCCCACGAGCAGAACCTGTCGCACTTCCGGTTGACACTGGAGGCGAAGAGATCCACTTGAGAGGTCCCCCAAAGGGCGAGGATCTCCAGGAGAATCTCCTGAGCCAACTCCCACTCGTGAGAGATCGCGCTCTGCCTGCTCAGAACGTCCGCCGTCTCGTTTTCGTCTCCGGCCAGATGAACTGCCGAGATCGACACTTCCTGCTGGATTGCCCAGAACCAGAGCTGCATTGCCTTCCTGCACAGAGGAAGTGACCCTGCCCCCCCCCCTTTTTGTTGAGGTAGTGCATGGCCACTGTGTTGTCCGTTAGGATCAGGACATTCTTTCCTCGCACAGTCGGCAGAAAAGCCTTCAGGGAAAGCCTGGCGGCCCTCAGCTCCAACATATTGATATGGAGTCTGGACTCTGACGGAGACCAACGACCGCTGACTGTCAAGTCGTTGGCATGAGCTCCCCATCCCGTGAGGGATGCGTCCGTCATGATCGTCACCTCCGGCCAGGGCAGCCAAAATGGAGCCCCCTTCATCAGATTGCCTTCGACGGCCCAGCAGAGAAGGTCCTGGGCGACCGAGGACGGCACCTGAACAGGGTCCGACATCCTGCCGGAGGACTGAGGCCACTGGAGCTTGAGTGCTCATTGCAACGCTCATCCGCAACCTGGCCTCTGGCACCAGAAGAATGCAGGATGCCATGAGGCCGAGCAATCTCAAGAACTGGAATGCTGGGAGAGACTGGGCAAGCTGAAACTTGTGCACCATCTGCTGAATGTGATGAGCCCTCACCTGGGGAGGAAAACACTGCCCCAGGTATGTGTCGAGCACTGCTTCGATGTACTGGAGCCTCTGAGTTGGCGTCAAGTGGGACTTCTTTAAGTTGAGGGAGAAGCCCAGCTTGTGAAAGGAGTGGCAGGTGACTGACAGATGATCTATGACTTGCCCGGGAGAGCGCGCCCTGATCAACCAATCGTCTAGGTAGGGGTAGACATGAATCCCCCCTTTACTGAGATGCGCTGCCACCACTACCATGAGCTCGGTGAAGACCCTCGGGCGGAGGTCAATCCGAACGGAAGGACTCGAAACTGAAAGGTACTTCTTGTGCTTTGGATGGATCGGCACATGAAAATAAGCGTCCTTGAGGTCGAGAGACACCAACCAGTGCTGACTGAAGTTGAAGGGCATGGAGGACTGGAGAGAGAGTAACCATCTTGAACTTGTCCTTCCTGAGGAGTTTGTTCAAACCGCGCAAGTCCATGATGGGTCTCAATCCCCCCGTCTTTCTTCGAAATCAAAAAATAAGGGGAATACCATCCCTTGTTCCTCTCCGTTACAGGCACCAGTTCTATGGCGCCTTTCTCCAGCAGGGATTGAATTTCCTGCGCAAGGAGCGGATCCGGACTCTCCAAAGAGATTCCCTGGTGGATTATTGTGAGGCCTCTGCCGGAAAGGAAGACCGTAGTCGTGGGCTATGATCTCTAGAACCCACACATCTGAAGTAATGGCACGCTACTCTACAAGATGCTGCGCCAGCCTTCCCACAACCGGCGAACCATGGGACATGGCCTCATGACTGAGCTGAAGCGGCTGCGGCGTTGCCTGAGGCCAAAGAGGCAACTGCCCGAGCAGCCTTGGCACCTCGAGTACCCTGCTTTCCACCTCTGGCACTCCTACAGTGGCCCCTTTGACTGGCAGCTCCTCTTGCTTTACCAAAGGATGGGTAATAACGAAAGGAACCTCCCCTCCATTGCTGTCCCCTAGGATGAAAAGGCGGAGGTTGGCGAACTGCAGCGCCCAGCGACTTCGCTGCAGCTTTGGAGGTCTGCAACCTCTCAAGGCTCTCGTCAGCCTTGCTGCCAAGAAGGTGTTCACCGTCAAAGGGCATGTTGAGGAGCCGGGCCTGCACATCAGGAGCAAACCCCGACTTCCGCAACCACGCAAACCTGCGTATTACGGTGCTAGCTGCCATGGACCGGCTGAGGCAATCTGCCATGTCCAAACCCGACTGAACGGCCTCACACATGGCATCCTTGCCATCCTGGACCAAAGCAAGAAAACCATCCCGTTCGTCCCCTTTGGGAATATGTTCAGCCGCTAAGGAAACACAGTTCCATAGAGTGTGCATGAAACGTGACAAGGCACATACGGAGTTGGCCGCCTGAAGCGCCATACCCCTGAAGAAAACACTTTCTTCGCCCAACCATCAAAATGCTTGTCGTCCTTATCAGGAGGGATGAGAAGCCTGCTTTGCTGGGGCCGTAGCCGCCTGCACCACCAAACTCTCCGGAGTGGGGTGCTTGGTCAAGTAGCAGGGGTCACTACTGGCTCAGCGGTATTTTCACGGCAAAGACTTACCCACTGCTGGCAGACTCTCCGGAGCAGTCCAAGCCGCCGCCACCCTCCTCTGTAGAGCCATATGGAACGACAGTACCGGGTCAGTTGGTGGACCTTGGTCGAGGATATCTGTGAGGTCATCCTGAAGAAAATCCCCTGGGGGAGCAGACCACCCCAAGTACTCGGTGACCCTAGACATAAGGCGCCGGTATGAGTAGTCGGCATGGGTGCCAGGCTCAGGCCTACAAAACTCCACCTCCAGAGAGGTGTCCAGACCACTGGCGTCGTGCAGGGACTGACGCAGGTCCTCAATCTGGCTGTGGCCCGAGAGAATCTCATCTGGCACCGTATCAGGAACCATGCCATCATCAGAGCCCTCATCCACCTCCGAAATGTACTCAAGAGGGCGGAAAGAGGGCACAGAAAGGGGAACAAAGCCATGCTTGACCTTGGCCAGAGCCTTTCTAGGGGGTTCCTGGCGTACCCCCATCGAAACAACCTTGAAAGGCGTCGAGGGCATCAAGTGAATCGGCATCGACGGCAAACGCGGCGCCGACAGCATCAATGGCGTTGACACAGGCCTCGAGGGCGGAGCCCCGAGTGTGTCCCTCGACATCCTGGGCGCCGATGGCGTTGACGGCTTCTTCGGAGGCGGAGCCTCGAGAGAGTCCCTCGACGACCTCAGCGCCCACAGGCGTCGACGTCTTCCTCGAAGACATCACATGGTCTCGGGCATGTCGAAGACCTGGAACGGGCGTGACTGGAACGATTCCCCTTGTCCGAACGGGACCACTCCCGCGAATCGTGCCGACCACCAGAGCCCGAAGGCGTACGAGCAGCGTCTCTAGTCCGATCACGACCGACCCCACTCGGAGGCGCGGACGGACCAGTGCCCTGCCATTCGAGAATCGCTAGCATTTTCTTACCGAAGGAAGCCCATTCCTCCGGCGTCGCATGCTTGGTGGGATAAGCAACCCGCTGACGGGCGAAGTCCTCAGATGAGGACAGGGAAGGAGACCGATGACTGCGCTTCCGGGAGTGCCTCGAAGAGGCAGAGGAGTGGCGGGACCCACTCCGGGACCGAGACCCACTGGACTTCTGACAACGATGCGGAGAGTCGCCCGTCGAAAGCCCCACGGACCTCGACTTCCGGGGCTTGGACACCTTACCGACCAACAGTTTTTTCTTGCGCTCCCGCAAGGCTTTGGACGTAAGCGACTGGCAGTCGACACAATCATCCGTGTCATGGGCCTCCCCGAGGCACCAGAGGCAGGCGTCGTGCGAGCCCGTCATTGACATCGTGGACCCACAGTCCCCGCACTTCTTGAAGCCCGGACGCAGGGTGGAAGAAGAGGTAGACATCAAAAAGGACTTGAACTTCATAAAACGAACAGGTTTGAATAACCGTTAAAGAACAGAAACTCCAAAGAGTAGAGGTGCGCCGAGATCTCCGAAGCGAACACGTTTGCGGAAAAAACAGAACTGAGGCTACAGGCGTTGTACGTCCTACTTATAACATCCAGTGACGTCAGCCATCGGAGCAGGTCCTCGAGGGCGGCGTATCAACGTCATCAACGCAGGACGCAGAAAGATTTTCCGAAGCAGCACAGCTGTGGTGATTACTGTCATAGATATGGAATACGTCGGAGGACCCAATCCCCTCAAAAGAACATTACCGATTTGTTCTTCTAATGGATTATTTCCTGCCACAGATTCCTCATCTATGATAGACTCCATAAGCAGTACGTAAATCTGGAAGGCGGAGGAAGCAAGACCACCACCTAAACCAGAAAACTCTTGAAGACTGCCCTACCAAAAGGGACCTCCTTGCCCACATTGGAATACAAACAGTAATGCTTAGCAAATGTTTGCAAAGTCACCCACAGTAATATCCAGGACAGGGACTCCCCACTGCAAGGCAGTGATGGCAGCCATGCCTCTGGCAGAATGAGATTTGAGACCCTCAGGCACATCCCTAACAGCCAGATCATTCACATCATTTTGAGATGCAGAGAATGATCCATGTGGAGAGGGTTTGTTTGGTCCCAGCCCTGCCAGCAGGAACACCAGAGCAACCAACAAAAAGGTGGTCATCGCTCCTGGCCTCTCTAGTACAAGAGACTTAGAACTGAAGGGCCCGTAACAGGTCCAGCTGATGGAATCGTTCCTATGCCTTGGAAGGGTGAGGCAGAGGAAAAAACACAGGAAGATGGATCTTTTGACAGCGATGGAAATACAAGACCACCTTCGGCAGAAAAGAGGGCCTGACTCTCAAAGTCACCTTCTCTATGGAGAAAAAAACAAACAAATAGCGAGGTAAAACAGATAACGCCTGGCGCGCACTCACCCATCTCGCAGAAGTGATGGTCACCAGGAAAATCACTGGAAGGGCAAGTAACCTGATATAACAGGAATGAAGGGGCTCAAATGGACCTCCCACGAGAAACTTTAAATTCAAATCCAATGCAGAACCACAAACAGACGGGGAGGAAACTGGTTACACAAACCTTCCAAGAACTGCACAGACATGATAAAGGATCCAGGTCCCTCTATCGGCAGCTAACCAAAAATGTACGCCACCTGCAGCCGTAAATGAATTTCGGAAAGGGCCTGCGAGCTCTCAGGAGCACATCGAGGACATTGTCCGACAAGTCACACTCCTTGTACCTCAGCCACTCAGTAGCATGAAGGTTCAGGTTGCTGAGGTTCGGTTGGAGGAGCCCCCCCTTCCGAGTGCGAGAGGATATTGCCGATCCTCAGAATGCGCCATGGAGGGCAGATGGACATGTGGAGAACCTCTGTATACCACGTTCTCTGGGCCCAGTCTGGAGCGAAATGGATAATTGTGGTTCTGAAAAGGCGCCCTCTCCTGAGAGCCAGCGGAATGACTGGGATCAGCAGAACACATAAAAGATTTTGAAAGTCCACTTGACTGTCACTGCGGCCCCCAGAGCTCCCTGATGTGGAAATTCCCTGGAGCAGAACAACTCTCACTTCCCGTTGACACTGGAAGCGAAGAGGTCCAACTTGAGGAGTTCCCCAAAAGGAGAAGATCTCCTCCAGAACTTCCAGACAGAGCAGACACTTGGAGGCCAAAGTTTGTCTGCTCAAGGCATCCGCTGTGACATTCTCTTGTTCAGCCAGATGAGCCACTGTCAGAGTGACCATTTTCCAGAGCACAGATCCACAGTCGCATTGCTTCTTTGCACAAAGGCAAGGACCCCACACTTCGGTTGTTGAGGTAATGCATGGTCACAATGTTGTCCGTCAGGATCAGCATAGTCTTGCATTTCACAGAGGGGAGGCAAGCGGCCAAGGCCAGCCTGCTCGCCTTCAGCTCCAGCAAATTGATGTGTTCCAGAGGCTACACGCGAGAACACAGCCCACTCACCATCACAGGTGAGCGCCCCAACCCGTCAGAAATGTGTCCCGACCACCATCATCTGGGGCCAAGGTTGCTGAAACATGCCTCTCAGCAAGTTGTCTCGAACGGCCCACTACGTGAGATGCTGATGCACCTGATTCGAGAGCTGTAAAAGGTCCGACATGTGGCCTTGAAACTACGACCACTGGCATCAGAAAAGCCACTGAGGAGATCTCATGCGCAGCCTCACCTCCGGTACCTCTAGAATGCATGAGGCCCAGAAGGCGCAGGAAAGCCGAGTCTGGGATTTGTTCCTGAGATTGGCGGATGCCCGAAAGATGTTCGCCACTCAGTCTTTGGGCGGGAAAGCCCTGCCCAGGCGAGTGTCCAAGACTGCCCCGATGGACCGGAGAGACTGGCAGGGCAAAAACTGAGACTTTTTGAAGTTCAGGAAAAAGCCTAGGATGTGAAATAGAGTACATGTGCGGAGTAGATGCTACGACAATAGATCTGAGGAGCGAGCTCGGATGAGCCAGTAATCCAGAAAGGGAAAAGACATGAATGCCCTCCCTCCTGGGTGCCGCTACCACTGCCAGCAGCTTGGTGAAAACCCTGGGGGGACAAGGAAATACCGAAAAGCAGGAACTTGAACTGGTACTTCCTGTGTTTTTCGATGAATCGGCACATGGAAGTAGGCATCCTGAAGGTCCATGGAAACCAACCAGTCCTGCAGATCAAGGGCTTGCAACATCTGGGCTAGAGTAACCATCTTGAACGTGTCCTTCAGTAGGAACAAGTTCAGCAGCCGCAGATCCAGAATGGAGTGCAAGCATCCATCATCCTTCATCACCCAAAAATAAGTGGAGTACCCCCCTTCCCTTGTTCGGAGCGTGGAACTAGCTCGATCACGTCTTTCAACAGAAGCTGACGGACCTCCTCCAGGAGGATCCGGTATTGAGACAAAGGGGTGGGCAGAGTGGAATGGGGGGCACTGAAAGAAAGGGAGTCAATATCCTTGCTGGGTGACATGTAAGGCCCAAGCATTGGACGTAGTTGTCGACCATTCCAAGCTGAATAAGGAATCCCCCCCAACCAATGATGAGTGGCGAAGTCAGTCACTGAGGTTTGGCGCCTTGGGGCACAGCAGCCACTGCAACGCCCCCCCCCCCAAATCCCCTGGCTGGGTACCCCTTCCTCTGCCTCTCGGGAAGTGCATGCCTTGCTCTGTTCCTGGGGAAGATTGCCCATGGCCCTCGGGGCAAAGGCGGGAATGGGGCGAAAACCCCTGCCCCCGAGACGACGGCTGTGCGGAAGGCAGCTGCTCTGCTAGCCTCAATGACTTTGCAGTCGCCTTAGACGACTGCACGTTCTGGAGGGCTTTGTCAGCTTTACCTCCCGAAAGTTTATGGCCGCCAAAAGGCATGCCCAAAAGCTTGGTCTGGACGTCAGCCGCAAACATAAACATCCTCAACCATGATTGGTGTCTGATCACTGTGCTAGTGGCCATGGACCTGCCCACACAGTCTGCTTTGTCCAGTCATGAATGCAGCATCTGGCGTGCTGCCTCCTTTCTGTCAGAGACCATGGACAGGAAACCGTCCAGCATCTCTCCCTCCTGGACATACTCAGCCGCATTGGCCATGCCGTCCAAAGTCTGAAGTAGAACTTCGCCATGGCGCAAGAGGCCTACACGGCACACAGAGCAAGAGTGCCTGAGGCAAACACCTTCTTGCATCATGCGTCAAACCTCTTACTCTTCCTGTCCGGTGGAAGGGACGGGAAGGTAGACGTTTTCAGGCTACACTTCACGGCCTGAACCACCAAGCTTTCAGGCGAAGTATGGGAGGAAAGAAAATCCGGGTCCGGCGAAGCGGGACGGTGCTGCCCCGTCAGATCCCTGTCTACTGCCAGAACAGATGAAGGTTTCTCCCACACCTCCCATACGTGGGCCTCCACTGCTACATTGAAGGGCAGGGGCATATCTTTTTTGGGGGCATCACTCAGAATACGCAAAGTTCATACTGAATCTTGGACCTGGACGTAGCAGATAGTCCCGGAGTATTGGCCACCTTAGCCTCAAGCGCTGTAAAGCGGCTTGAGGCTTTCCTGGTGTGGGAGCTGGCAAAATGGCCTTCTCATGGGAGGTGTTGAGGAAACTGCGCCTGCAGGTCCTCGGGCCAGGCCTAGCACGTCTCAAGTCCCTCAACTCCCTAGATCCCATAGGGCACAGCCTAAAGGGACCCAATGGTCCTCCTTGATATAGATGTTGTACATCAATGTTAGGCAGAAACCTGTGCAGTTCCCTTAGGGACCACTGCAAAAAGTTTAAGACTACAGGTGTTAGTAGTAAACCCAATTGGTAGCAGTCTGCACCACCCAGATTTACCTGGTAGCTGTGGCTGAGCAGTCAGACTTCTCTCAAGAAGAGTTAGGCAGTATGTAGAGTATACACAATAGGGCTAAAAATACAGTAGTACAAGCAAACGCTGACCAGAGCTTTGGTATAAAAGTATATAATTGATTTAAAAACACACTTGTAAAAATACATTGCCACTAATATGTCAAGCAAGTTCAAACACAGTCACTAGAAATATATACACCTCCCGAAATAATTATTTGACAAGTCTAGGTTAATACACCATTTATTTAGCAAAACAGAGGTGAGCGCGTAACCATAGATGGCACTCCAATAATTATTTAAAAAGGGAGAGAAAAGGCAGAAATAGGAAAAAAACACAATACCAACACTTTTAAAGAACCACAGCAAGTCAAGAAAGGCAGGGTCTACTGTAGAGAAAAAAGTTCATAGGCCAGGCCCACTCTTGGAGAGAGCAAGGCGGAATGTGCCCAAGATCACACAGTGGAAATGCACTAAAAGTCTTTGCAGGAAAGTCAAAAAGAGGTTGGATCAAGTTAGAAAGGTAATGTCAACAGGTCCGAAGTCACCCCAGGATAGAGAGTCAAGGATTTACAGGACACCTTGGACAGTCTGTTGCAAGGGAGACCAGGCGGACACAGTACCTGAAATGGTGAGAAAGCTCCAGCGGGGGCAGTTGTTCCTGGCAGCGGGTGCAAGTCGGTGCTTCGTCCAGGGGAAGAGAAGATTCCGACGTGGAGGAAAGCTGGAGGTCGTTGCACTGCCAGGGAAGAAACCAGCCGTGGAGTTTCCTGGTTAAAAGGTACTACCCTTTTATTCGTGGTAGTGGTGAAGCGAGGCTATCCGGCCGCCGGGGTGCTTGGCACGGGCAATTCGACCACGAGACGATCCAGGAAGGCAAAAAAGGCGAACTGGTTGGTCCCACCAGCTCAAAGGGAAGAAGACTCTCCTGGAAGATGATCTTCTCTGTCGTCGGGAAAGTGGCGAGTTTCGTACAGCAGGGCTCCACCGGTGGTGCCATCATTGTAGATGGCTCAGCTTCTCCCCTCTTCGGATTCTTTAGGTCCTGTGGCGACTTCTGAAGTTCCAGTCCCCAAAGCCCTGCTTTTATGCAGCAAAACCCCCATTCATCAGTTTAGCTGTCAATCAAACATGCAAAGTGGTGAGCCGGGCGGCTCACCACTGGGCCAATCACACAAGAGTGCGACTTGAGTTGCCAAGGCAACTCAGTCCAGGGTGCCTATTCCCCCCTCCGACACATCCTGTAGACCCAGACAGAGTGGCACCACTTTTGGAGGCTTCCGTGTAGAAGACCGCCAAAAGAGGGAACAAAGGGCTCGACTTGGGTTGGAGTTACAGAGGTGAACATAAACGCCATTTTAAAACAGAGTCCTGGCAAAAAGGACCCAACCAGGGAATAAATATTAAATAAATAACCCAGCGGTATCTTTAACATTGCACCAAAAAAGTGGTGTGTTTAAAATGAATGGGAAAATCCCATAGGAAATATTCCGGTGGAATATTTCGCATGGTAACCACTGCCACCAGCAGGAAACTCGACAAGGGAGGACGGGACAGTGCCCCCTTGGAAAACTGATCCATAGGCAATCGAATTACCCCTACCGGTACTTCCACAATATGATGGTTTGTACTGGTTCTGTTCACAATTTAAGACTAGTAAAGTCAATGGTGACTTTACATGCCCTGGGAGACAGTAGTCAGTCCCAGGGTATGGAGTCTATGTTTGGGGGTCACTGACACCCCTGTGTTACTGCACTGAGGGTGCTGTGTAACACATTTACCAAAAACACATGAAGCCCTATGGAGTAAAAGACCCCATAGCCCATAAAACACATTACAAAGTCAAAGGACATTCTCAAATCATGCCTAAGAGTGGGAGAAAAGAGCCTCACTCTTAGCAGGAGAAAAAATTAAACCCCAAAAATCCAGCAAAGTTGCTGGGGGACTCACTAGGTTTGGGAAATTAGCCTTACAGAGAATTCTCCCTAACAATCATTGACATGAAGCCGTACCTATGGAGTGTGATGTATTTTCTGCGGCGCCACAGTGTCCACTATGCCGGTCGGTGCTGAGAATTAGACAGGTTCTGGTGCTCCCAAAGGCAGGGCCTGTCTGTGCAGAGAGACCCCCGTCTCTGTTTGGTCCAGGCCCGGACCCTTACGTGTGCAGAAGTGGTCCCCAGTGGGTACCCTGCTGGTCGTAACAGACGTAGCTGGGCCCTGCAACCTGAAGCCAGTGGGGCCTTTGCCTGCGCCTTGGAGAAGAGGTCCAACATCTTCAGGCAGAAGTTTTCCTATTCCTCTGACACAGAGGATTGGGTGAGAAAAGGTACCTGTGTAAGACACTCGACTCCGTGGAGCTGTGGGCTCTTCTTCAAAGTGGAAAACAAATGTTGTGAGAGGAATCACTAGGGAAGCAGGACCTCTTGCAATGCTGCTGCTTCTCATTTCGCTTTTCCTTCCGTGGAGCTGCTTGCTCTTCAGAGCACTGTTCCGCACTGTGCGACCTTGAATGAGACCGTGGAGCTTCACTGTTTGCTTTGTGAACGAATGTGAAGATCTTCCTTGCTCTTTCCGGTAGGGCCTTCGGCTGCATGGGATGGCATCTTGGATGTCATGCTTGTTGCCTAAGCAATATAAATAAATCCGGTGCTGATCCAAGACCGGCATCTGCCAGCTGGTGTCTGTACATGGCTTGAAGCCCGAGCCATTGGATGGAGGAGGCATGATGCATAAAAAACTAGGTATGCTTGACGAGTGTATTCCGATAAGCAAACAGATTATGTGGAAAAAAGGAACAAAGGTATATATATATTGACCCCGACATCATTTCCAGCGCAGGCCGGGTGGAGTGGATGTGGAGCCGGGCTGCTCTCCCTGGCAGCGGAAAAGGTTCCGTAGAACAGTTGCATTGAAATTGGGATATCACAGAGGAGTAATGCGTGGGAGGAAAAAATCCATTAGCACCTGTCTTCCAGCCACTGTCTGGAATAAGGAAACCCAGGCGAGTCTCCCTATGTGGCTGAAATGAGGACTGGCTAAAGGGCCCGCTCCTGTGGATGGCTTAGAGTTCTGATGTGGAACGACAAGTGCCACCCTTTCGGAAGTCCTGCTCTGCTTGCATCACCGTGGCCCTGCACTCTGGTTTGGCTCCCTTAATCTAACTGGTCTTGGGAAAGAGCTTGTAGACCTTGTGACAGGACTGGTTGACAATTTCCCATCCTAGTTCATTTCTTGCTCTTTTCGCTTGTAGATGTACATAGTGTTCCTGTATCCACATAAGGCACCTAAGAGCAGCCGAGTGTTCAGACAATGCTGGCTCAGCGATACAAAATTTCTCCATTTCCTTGAAGAGACAGCAGCTTATAAGGTGGTAATGTGACAAGCACCTGCCCCCTGCACATGACATGATGGGGGCAGGCAGGATATCCTCCACTTGCTTTAGTGGGCCAATCATTGCCCACACTGTACGTTCAGGAAAATGACTTCAAACTTTTCGAATACTATCCTCTGCCAAGGACAATGCTAAGTTGTGCTACTAAACTAATCTACTCCTATGCCCCTTCCCCTTTCTTCAACACTACAGCGGCATCACCTGTAATATATATCTCCAGCTGTAGGGATCCAGGCGTTCGTGTTAAGAGTAAAGGTGACTCTGGTGGCCTTTCAGAGACATTACTCCTGGGAAACAATCTGCAAAGTAGCTATGTGGGTATTTCACTCAGTGTTTTGTATACATAATTGTCTCAATGTTAGTTCCAGGGCAGATGCTGCCTTGGTGCAAGCGGTCCTGAGGATGCTATTTGCTTCAAATAGTCAGTGAGATGACCAACCGCTGCATATGTCGGTGCATTGTAATCACTTGTACAGTTTGAGGGAACAGGACATAGGAGTAAGGAAGAGTTACTCACTGCAGTAACTACTGTACTCCCTAGTCCATAGTCCACTTTCCTCCGTATGACCCTGTCTACATACCCCTAAAGTGATTAGACAGTTAAGTTAGTAGTCGCCCGGCGATGTGGCAAAAGGGTGACTGGGGTAGAGAAAATAGTTACTCACCGTAGTGACTAATGTACTCTTAGTCCATAGCCCCCTTTCCTCGATACTGCATGGGCGTCCCTAGAGAGGGATGGGAGACGGAACCTTTTTCAACAGAAAAAAACCTTCTTCCCCTTTAAATTTAGAGGCGCGAGGGGGCATGGCACTGGGAGCATGCGCACCCCTGTCTCCGCGCCCACCGGCGCCACTCCCCAGTCCCCGTTGATGCGTCGACAATATTAACATTGCCTAATGACACCAGTATTAGGGGGGGGGGATGGTGGGACGTGTGGAGAAAAGGGGACTATGGACTAAAGAGTATGTTAGGCACTACGGTGAGTAACTATTCATTACTCTTACGTTCCGTCCCCTTTGATCCATACTGCATGGGCAATTACAACTGAATGTAGCTGCAGGGTGGAGAGGAGACCCTCCTTAAGAAAATAGATTCCTTAGAACCACCTATCAGAGAGCTGCGTCTGAATTAGAGCCGGCGTCCAAACAGTGATGCTTACAGAAAGCCAACGGGGTGGCCAGGTGGCCGCCCGGTTGATGACCTGCCACGGTAGCTGCTGTTGGAATGCAATGGCCGTGGCCTTGGCTCTGACAGTGTGGGCGTGCATGTTGACTGACAATGGCCTGCACGACCTCTCGTAAGCCTCCCTGATGGCAGAGAGGATTCACTGTGCAATAGAGGCCTTGGATGCCTGATACTCAGGCCTTGATCCCCCGAAGGTAACAAACAGTGCTTCGGACTTGGGGAAGCCCATGGCCCTGTCCAGATAGCATTTCAGAGCGTGTCTGACATTCAGACAGTGCAAGACTCTCTGAGCCTTGTCCTAGGGTCAGCACAAAACATAGGTAAGTTGATTTCCTCGTTTAAATGGAAAGCGGAGGGTACCTTAGGTAGGAACGCTGGGTGTGTGTGGCTCTCCCTGGTTCTGCGAGCAGAGATGAGGCCCACTAGTAAAGCTGTCTTAATGGTGACCAGCCTGATGTCCGCAGACGTACTTGGATCTACGGGCTTGTGCAACAAGGGGCCCAGCACTACATCCAAGGTACCACACGGGGTGTGGTTTCTTGATGGGCGGACAGAGCCTGGAGAGGACTGCCAAATGTCTTCAGACTATTGGATTGGAGGCGGAGGTGGTCTCCTCGGAATTTCTGCAGGCCCGTATGGCTGCCAAATAGGTTTGGCATGTGTCCGCCTGCGCGCCCGAGAGCGCAAGAGCGCAGAGAAGTAGAGCACATCATCCAATGTGCATGCAAGGAGGTCAATCTCCTTAGAGTCCGCCCCGAGACAGAGCCTAGTCCATTTATATTAGTACTGGCTCCAGGTAGCTTTGCATTTACATTAGTACTGGCTCCTGGTAGCTTTGCTTCTGGCCCCCCGCAATGAGCTCTAGATTAGCCTGCGAGACTCGGGTGCTTCAGCGTGACCTGTTCAGGCACCACGCTGCGAGGGCTAACTTCTGTGGAGCGCGGTGGTCCACCCTGCCCCCTTGCTCCACCAGAAAATGAGCTGGCCCCTTTGTAAGGTGAATGGGTGGTCTGTCCTTCAGGGTGAGGAGTTCGGAGAACCACGGTCTCGCCGGCCACCATGGAGCTACCAGAATGACACTGAGGTGACAAGATTCCTTTATCTGCAGATCACCCTGCGGACCAAGGGTGTGGGACGGAAGGCATACACATTAAGCCATCCCACTGTATCTGGAATGCATCGCCCTGGGAACCGGGGCCCTGCCCGTGCCAGGATGAAAACCGCTGGCACCTCCAGGAGCTGAAGATCTCCAGCAGTACCTTGTCGTTCAATTGCCACACGTAATTGTCCGATCCCAGTCCTCGTGTCCCAGATGAGGCCCAGGAAGGGCAGGTTCTGCCTAGGTTGCAGCTGAGACTTCCTGAGGTTGATCGTAAACCCCAGGTAGTGTAGTGTGTTCATAGGTGCAGAGGAAGTGTGGCGTACCACCGCCAGAGATATTGCCATGATGAGCCAGTCGTCCAGGTACGGGTAGACATGGTGGCCCTGCGCCCTGAGTAGGGCTGCCACTGCATTAATGCGCCTGGTAAATACCCTAAGGGCTGAGTTGAGGCCAAAGGGTAAAACCTTGTATTGGAAATGGCAGCCCATGATCCTGAAATGCAGGAAGGAGCGATGTGGTTGCCAAATCGGGACGTGTAGATAAGAGACCTTCAGATCCAGGGAGCACATCTAGTCTCCCCTGTCTAGTGACTCTGCAATGAGTGCTGGCGTAACCATCCTGAATTTCCAAAGAGGGAGGGAGAGGTTGAGAGTGGATAGGTCCAACACACCCCTCAGGCCAGCCTGGTTCTTTATTTGTATGGAGGAAATCCTGGAATAGAAGCCCAGTCCTATCCGGGAGTCTGGGACTTCTTCCACTGTCTGGCACCTGACGAGCAACTGAATTTCCGCCAACAGACTGTTAGGGAGAATTCTCCTTCAAGGGCTAATTTCCATCACCTAGTGAGCCCCCCAGCAGCTTTGCTGGATTTCTGGAGTTTATTTTTTCCACCTGGTAAGAGTGTACATCCTTTTTCCACTCTTACATGTGTTTTGGCCTATGTGTTTTACTCATTGTGTGATCTTGGGCACTGGAGCACACCACTCCAGGTGCCCCTGTTCTTGTATGGGTTACACAGCACCTTCAGTGTAGTAACCCAGGGTTGTCTTTCAGACTTCCCTCCGACTCCATTTCGCTGGGGCTGACTACTGTCCCCCAAAGAAAGGTAAAGTGGCCATTTACTTTACATAGTCACTTTTACCACAGACCCAGTACACCCCATCCTACATGGAGTACTGGAAAGGGCTAATCTGTACCTCCCTGAGCACTGTTTCGCTCTTTTAACATTTAGACTTGGCTGGTGGCAGTGGTATCTACCCTAACTTTTCTACCACGATTATATTAGATAAACGTGGTACTGTTCTTGGCTATTATATTAGCCACGAACATAAACCCGCTTGACCAAATCATCTTTCTTTTGGCTCCGGTTGGGTTTATTTGCCATTTCTTTTTGTTAAAGTCCTTCTTATGTTTTACTTTGCACGGCAAACTAGGTTCGCCTTCTTTGTTCACTGTCTTTTGGTGGGCTTCTGCAGAGAAGCCCTCCTCTTGGCGCCTGGGTGTCTAGGTAGACTGAATGTGGGGAAGGGGTGTAGTCACCCCTTGCACAGGGTACCCTAGGAAACCCAAGTCGCACTTTGCCTTGATTGGTAAACCCCCTGCTGCGTGATTGACAGCCAGGCTGTGTGAATGGGGGTTTTGCGCATAAAAGGCAGGTCCCTTGGGCTAGAAGTCAGAGTCACCACTGGAACTCCAAGAAACCAAAGAGAAGCGGAGAGAACGACGGCTGCTGCAACTACCCTGTCCTGGTGAAGCCCTGCTGGAATCTTGAGCTATCTACCCTTCAAAGACTAAGAAGATCCAGTCCGGAGTCTTCTTCCCGTGGGCGTGGCGGGGATAACCAGCTTGTCTTCTTCAGCCAGAGGTCTCCTTTGTGGTCGAAATCGCTGCACACTGCTGTGGTGGTCCGGATAGCCACCTGACGAGCCTCTCCTGTTTTTAAGGAGCCCACCTTTTATTCATTGTCGCTGCTGCCAGCTTCATCCCTGTGTGGTGCAGACCCCCTTCAGACGTCCTCCTTCACAACGGAGCTCCAGGAATCGTGGGTCTGCGGGAAACCAACAGGAACAACTGCCAGGGCACCAGCTGCACCATAGGAATAAGGTACTGTGTTCTGCTTGGGGAAACTGAGTGAATCCCTTTTTCTTTATCTTCAAGGCTTGCCCTTGTCTTCCCTCCTTCTTATAACTTTTGCTTCCGAACATTGACAATATCAAAGTACTCTTGGCTACACTGAATCGTGAACTGTCTAACGGTGTGATCTTCGACAACGGGTCACCGGTGTCACTTGAACCTGGCTCTGGCCCTTTGACTTTTGAACTCCTGTTTCTGAGTGTTTCTCGATTCTGTCTGCCTAACCAAAATATTGCCTGTGATTTTTGCCTCCAACTCCCTCTCGGTATCTCAGGTGCTAAGTGTGTTTTTGCCCCGGTAGCATTTCAAGTCACGGGTATGTGTTTATTTAGTAGACCGAACTGTCAAAAAGTGATCGCAACAGTATCTGCGGTATTGTGTTTTGTTCATAACACTGGTTCATTCAAACACAGGGTACTTACCTTGAGAAATACTGTACAAAGTGAATTGGTTAGTTGTAGTATATTTAACGTGTGGTTTTGTTTAAAGTTTCATAGAAGTGTTGTGTTTCTAACTGATGGTTTAAAAATAAATGTACTTATATTTTTGTACCTGAAACCTTGAGCCAGTGTTTGCTTGAGTCACAGTAATTGTGGTCCCTTTGTGTAATCTCTGCTACTGCTCATATACTCGAGATAAGCCTGGCTGCTCCGCCACTGCTACCGCTCTGACATAGCGGTACAGGCTTGTACCAAAGGTAAAACTTGTATTGCCACCTGTGGTCTTAATTGTGTGAAGTGGTCCCTAAGGGCACTGCACAAGATTCTGCCCAACACAGATCTACCGTCCCAATCAGTGGGAATGGAGGGGAGGAGAGGGAGGAACCAGTGGCCGTTTTCCCAAGGTTACTACAGAGAGGATCCAGGGGTCCAAAAAGTTCTGGTGCCAAAATTACACGTGAAAGGCAAGCCTGCCCCCCACCGGAGACATGTGGACCCGAAAGGACGCGCCCTGCTTTCTTTCCCTCTGAGGCTGCGTAGGAGGAAGGGGACTGGAAAAAGCCCTTGCCCCTGACCCCTTTTGTTGGTTGCGCCGGTGCTGACTCGCAGAACGCTAGGCTGCCTCAACCTCCGTTCCTGGAAGCCCCGGAAGCCACTGAACGCCCGCCCCTTGTAGGATTGTTGATGCAACTTGGTGTACGCCTTGGGTGTGGCCTTCGTTAGGATATATAAAGACTTGGCAAATTGTGAGCTTTTCCTCTTTTTATCTAATTCCTCATCAGTGGTAGACTGAAAGAGGTCCCTACCCTTGAATGGAAGGTCCAATATGCTTTCCTGAACATCAGGGTTAAACTTAGTAGCCCGAAGCCAGGCAGTCCTTCTCATGTCCGTGGCGATGCATATGGCCCGGCCAGAGGTATCTATGCGGGCCACGGAGGACTCCATGATGTCCTGCACTACCAGCTTGGCTTCTCCTAGCCCCGTCTTGAAGCGCGCTTGGCTCTGCACCGGAAGCTCTGGAAGGAAGTCCGCCATTTCCCGCCAAAGCCTCTGGTTAACGGCTGCCAGCATGGCATCCGCGTTGGATTGACGCAGGTGCAGCGAGGCGTTGGGAGTATAGTTTCTTCCCGTACGTCTCCAAGATCTTTTCCTCCTTGCCTAGCAGCACCGAAGACGAGGTGGCCGAGGACAACTGAGGCTAAGAGTACAGCGGCGTCGCAGCGATCACCGAAGAGTGCGGTTGAGGGTGCGCCGGCAGCAAGCGTGGATCCCCTCCGTCTGGCGTCGATTGACAGGTTGGGCAGAGTGTGGCTTGAGCCACCCCTTCTTGGCCAAGTCAACAACCTCTTTACGCATAGGGATACACATTCTGGTAAGGGGTCCCAGGGTGAGGACATCTGCCAAGACCCCCTATTCGGGCTGCTTGACCTCTGGTTGAGGAAGGCCCAAACCGGCAAGCTGTTCATGGAAGGCTTTTGCTGACGACGGCGTGTCAGGGGCCTCCTCCTCGTCTGTGTCCCACAGAGTGTCCAGCTGGTCCGGAGTGGGTGGAGGAATGATGGGTGCCGTGGGCTGCGGCGTGGAGACCTGAGCCAGAGGCTGCTGTGAAGGCTGGTGTGGAACCGCCTGTACTGTGGGAGGCAGGGGAGCCAGAATCGAAAGAGCTGGCAGGGGAGGCGGGGGCTGCGCCAGAGCCAAAGGAGGAATGACTATGGGCGCTGGCGGAGAGACCGACGGTAGCAAGTCCCTGACTGCATCCTGCAGGATGGCCCCCAGCTGAGGGGTTCGCATTAGCGCCAGGAACCTTTCGAAGAACTGGTCTTCTGAGGTTGAAGCGGTGGCAGGTGATATTGACAAAGTGGCTAGAGGCTACTGGGGCCGGAGCAAATTCTGTCTTGGTTGCAGGGGGAACCTGCCCTGCGCTGTTGATGGATAAACTGTAGGTCACATACCTGCTTGACACCAGTCCAACCTTGAAACTCGTTCTCCTGCCTGCTCCGTTCCTAGGCGAGGCATCGGACAATCGACCATGTTGTCTGGCACAGCGGCCATTTTGTAGAACTGCGTGCCACGTACCTAAGTCGTGGTGCTTGGCTCCCTGAGACCGGCCCCCTCCAAGACTCTTGGCAGTGGAGCATGCAAAATACCCTGCACCTCAGGCTGGGGCCTGGAAGGCTTATTGCCCTCGGCAGTGCAGCCGGTAGTGCTGCATGCAGGCGCCCCTTCGGATCTTAGGCAAATACTAGGTTGTTGACCTTCAGGTATACTCCCGGTAAAAGAACCTTCAGGTCCTTCAGCACTGCTTCTAAGGATCCACTGACCCCTCAGCCGTGAGGCTGGTAGCTGGACTAGCCTCGGTACATGTGCTGGTGCGAGAACCAGAGATGTTCCTTCCGCTCGGGCGCTTCCTTGGGAAGGAGTCGCTCGTACGGGGTGCGAGGGCAAACAGCAGCCCTCAGGATAAAAAGGTAGGCCACGTACCTAGATGACCCCAGTGCCACATTGAAACTCGTTCTCCCGCCTGCTCTGTTCCTAGGAGTGGCATCAGACAAGCAGCCATGTTGTCTGGCCCATCAGCCATTTTGGATAGCTGCGTGGCACGTGCCAAAGACGTGGTGCATTGGTCCCTGGGCCCAGCCTCTTCCAATACTTTTGGTGTTGGAGCAAGACACTTACCTAGCACCTAAGATCTAGACCTGGAAGGTGTACGGCCCTCGGCGGAGTCGCTGGTAGTGCTGTGTGCAGGTGCTCCCTCGGGCATTGAGCCGGTGCTAGGGCGTAGCCCCTCGGCTGTAAACCTGGTAAAAGAACCTTGCGGTCACTCAGCACTGATTCCAGAAGGATCTGATGACCCCTCGGCTGTAAACTGGGCTAGCCTCGGTGTGTGTGCTGGTGCTGGCTGAGAAAAAGATAGAAGAGTCCGGGGAAGAGCGTGTGGTATTACATGGCAAGGCCAAACCAAGGAACGCTGGTGAAATCGGGCTGTTCCTGTCGACGCGGAAAAGGGTACTGATGAGTGTATGCTGCCAGGGCCGCGATCCTGCGCGCCTCTAAATTTAAAGGGGAAGAATGTTTTTAATGGTGAAAAAGGTTCCGTCTCCCGTCCCTAGCGAGGGAGGCCTATCCAGTATGGAGGAAAGGGGACGGGACGTAAGAGTAGAACAAGTTACTTTCTTACCTGGTAACGTTCTTTCAATGGGATGGTCCGACGACGTATTCCATATCTATGACAGGTTATGTCCACAGCTGTGCTGCTTCGGAAAATCTTTGGCGTCTGCGTCCTGCGTCGATGACGTCGATGCGCCGTCCTCGAGGACCTCCTCCGGCGGCCGACGTCACGCGATGTGATAAGTAGGACGCACGACGCCCATAGCCTCAGTTATAGTTTTTTCCCAGAACGTGCGCCACCAGTTTTCTGCCAGTCAGACACACAAGGCCTTGCGGAACGCAAGCTGCAATCGCAAAAGAAATTCTGCAGCGGGGAAGGCAGGGAGGAAGCGATATGGAATACATCGTCAGACCATCCCATCGAAAGAACGTTACCAGGTAAGAAAGTAACTTGTTCTTCGAGGGGATTGGGTCCTCCGACGTATTCCATATCTATGACAGACTCCCAAAGCAGTACCAAGCAAGGAGGTGGGAAAGAATTTAGAATACAAATTTAGCATGCCCAATCAAATTGCGGAATAGAGAACTGCCTTGCCAAAGGCCAGATCTTGCCCTCTGATGGAATCGAGGGAGTAGTGACATACAAAAGTATGTACTGAAGCCCAGGTGGCTGCATCACAGATGTGAGGAATAAGAACTCCCCTCTCCAGGGCAGTAGACGCAGCCACTCCTCTGGTAGAATGGGCCCGCAAGCCAGCCGGAGGGTCCTTACCCGCCAAGCGGTAACACTCGGACATAGCTAAAATAATCCAACGAGACAGTCTGTTTCGTCACAGCTTGTCCTAAACGCTTCCCAGCGTAACCAATGAAAAGTTGATCGTCCACTCTGACCCGGGACATGCGCGAAATATAAAAGCTCAATGCTCTCCGAGGATCAAGCCTATGGAGCATCTCCTCTTCCTTACCAGGATGTGGAGGAGGATAGAACGCCAGAAGAACAACCTTCTGGCTCAAATGAAAATCCGAAACCACCTTCGGAAGAAAAGGAGGACGAACTCCAAGGACAACCCTGTCCTTGTGAAACACAGTGAAGGGTGGCTTAACTGAAAGTGCCTGTAACTCTCTCACTCTGTGTGAGCGGTAGTAACCGTAACCAAAAACACAGTTTTCAGAGTCAACAGCCTCACAGGGCAAGAATGTAAAGGCTCAAACGGAGCACCCATAAGAAACTTAAGAACAAGGTTCAAATCCCAACCTGGCACCAAAAAAGGTGACGGAGGGAACACATTAGTGAGCCCTTTCAAAAACTGTGAAATTAAAGGAATCTTAAAATAGGAACACTCTTCAGAGGAGCGCTTAAATATGGACAGCGCCGCCAGGTAACCTTTAATGGTCCCCACTTGCAAGCCCCTGTGGGCCAAAGAAAGCAAAAAAGACAAAACCATGGGAATGTCGCATTCAAAAGGATCCACATTCTGAACTCTGCACCAGTCGCAGAACTTTCTCCAACGGCAACGGTACAGAGACTTAGTTGCCGGCCGCCTGGCCGAGAGCAACACCTCCATCACGTCTTCAGGGAGGTCCCAATCCTTATACCTCAACCTTTCAGAAGCCAAGCGTGAAGATCGAGGGATCCGACCTCTGGATGGAGAACCTGACCCCCCTCCCGTGAGAGCAGATCGTCTCGGTAGGGAAGACGACGTGGAGGGCAGATGGACAAGTCGAGAAGGTCCGGGTACCACGTCCTCTGGGCCCACGCCGGAGTAATGAGGATCATCCGGGAACCGAACCTCCGCAACACTTGAGGGATGACGGGGACTGGAGGAAACGCTTACAGCAGTGGGAATGACCAATCCACCATGAACTCGTCTCCTAAGGCTCCTTTTGGAGGAAATTCCCACGAGCAAAAGCTTTCGCACTTCCGGTTGACACTGGAGGCGAAGAGATCCACTTGAGGGGTCCCCCAAAGGGCGAAGATCTCCAGGAGAATCTCCTGAGCCAGCTCCCACTCGTGAGAGATCGTGCTCTGCCTGCTCAGAGCGTCCGCCGTCTCGTTGTCATCTCCGGCCAGATGAACTGCCGAGATCGAAACTTCCTGCTGGATGGCCTAGAACTCGAGCTGCATCGCCTCCCTGCACAGAGGAAGTGACCCTGCCCCCCCCCCTTTTTGTTGAGGTAGTGCATGGCCACCCTGTTGTCCATCAGAATCAGGACACTCTTCCCACGCACAGTCGGCAGAAAAGCCTTCAGGGCTAGTCTGACGGCCCTCAGCTCCAACAGATTGATATGGAGTGTGGACTCCGACGGAGACCAACGACCGCTGACTGTCAGCTCGTTGGCATGAGCTCCCCATCCCGTGAGGGATGCGTCCGTCACGATCGTCACCTCCGGCCAGGGCAGCCAAAATGGGGCACCCTTCATCAGATTGCCCTCGACGGCCCACCACAGAAGGTCCCGGGCTACCGAGGGCGCACCTGAACAGGGACCGACAGCCTGCCGGAGGACTGAGACCACTGGAGCTCGAGTGCCCACTGCAAAGATCTCATCCGCAGACGAGCCTCTGGCACCAGAAGAATGCAGGATGCCATGAGGCCGAGTAGTCTCAAGAACACGGACGCTGGGAGAGTCTGGGCAAACTGAAAATTGTGCACCATCTGCTGAATGTGAAGAGCCCTCACCTGAGGAGGAAAACACTGCTCCAGGGACGTGTCGAGCACTGCTCCGATGTGCTGGAGCCACTGCGTTGGTGTCAAATGGGACTTCTTTAAATTGAGGGAGAAGCCCAGCCTGTGAAGGGAGTGGCAGGTGACGGACAGATGATCCAGGACTTGCTCGGGAGAGCTCCCCCTGATCAACCAATCGTCCAGGTAGGGGTAGACGTGAATCCCCCCTTTCCTGAGATGCGCTGCCACCACCATCATCATGAGCTTGGTGAAAACCCTCGGGCGGAGGTCAATCCGAACGGCAGGACCCGAAACTGAAAGTGCGAGTCGCCAACCGCGAACCTCAGGTACTTCTTGTGCTTGGGATGGATCGTCACATGGAAGTAAGCATCCTTGAGGTCGAGAGACACCAACCAGTCCTGAAGTTGAAGGGCCTGGAGGACTTGAGAAAGAGTCACCATCTTGAACTTGTACTTCCTGAGGAGTTTGTTCAAACCGCGCAAGTCCATGATGGGTCTCAATCCCCCGTCTTTCTTTGAAATAAAAAAATAAGGGGAATACCATCCCTTGTTCCTCTCCGCTACAGGCACCAGTTCTATTGCGCCTTTCTCCAGCAGGGCTTGAATTTCCTGCGCAAGGAGCGGATCCGGACTCCTCAAAGAGAGGTTCCCTGGTGGATTGTCGTGAGGCCTCTGCCGAAAAGGAAGACAGTAGCCGTGGGTTATGATCTCCAGAACCCACACATCCGAAGTAACGGCTTGCCACTCTACAAGATGCTGCGCCAGCCTAACCCCAACCGGCAAACCATGGGACCTGGCCTCATGACTAAGTGGTAGCGGCTGCGGCGTTGCCCGAGGGCAAAGAGGCAACTGCCCGAGCGGCCTTGGCACCTCGAGTACCTTTGTTTCCACCTCTGGCACTCTTACGATGGCCTCTTTGACTGCTAGCTCCTCTCGCTTTACTGAAGGACGAGTAATAGCGAAAGGAACCTCCCCTCCATTGCTGTCCCCTAGGACGAAAAGGCGGAGGTTGGCGAACTGCAGCGCCCAACGACTTTGCTGCAGCTTTGGAGGTCTGCAACCTCTCAAGGCTCTCGTCAGCCTTGCTGCCAAAAAGGTGTTCACCGTCAAAGGGCATGTTGAGGAGCCGGGACTGCACATCAGGAGCGAACCCAGACTTCCTCAACCACGCAAACCTGCGCATTACGGTGCTCGCCGCCATGGATCGGCTGACACAATCCGCCAAGTCCAAACCCGACTGATCGGCCTCACACATGGCATCCTTGCCATCCTGAACCATAGCAAGGAAACCATCCCGTTCGTCCCCTTCGGGAATATGATCAGCCGCTAATGCAACACAGTTCCACAGAGTGTGTGTGAAACGAGACAAGGCACATATGAAGTTGGCCACCTGTAGCGCCATACCCCCAGAAGAAAACACTTTCTTCGCCCAGCCGTCAAAACGTTTGTAGTCCCTATCCGGAGGGATGGTAGGATACGACGCCTGCTTTGCCGGGGCCGTAGCCGCCTGCACCACCAAACTCTCCGGGGTGGGGTGCCTAGACAAGTAGCAGGGGTCGCTACTGGCTGGACGGTATTTTCGCGACAAAGACTTGCCCACTGCCGGGAGACTCTCCGGAGCAGTCCAAGCCGCCGCCACCCTTCTCTGAAAAGCCTTATGAAAAGGCAAAACCGGGTCAGTGGGTGGACCGAGATCAAGGATGTCCGTGAGATCATCCTGAACGAACTCCCCTGGGGGAGCTGAGCAACCCAAGTACTCGGTAACCCGAGACATAAGGCGCCGATATGACGAATCGGCATGAGTGCCAGGCTCCGGCCGACAAAACTCCACCTCCGGAGAGGTGTCCAGTCCACTGGCATCATGCAGTGACTGCCTCAGGTCATCAAACTGACTATGGCCCGAGATAAGGTCATCTGGAAATGTAACCGGAACCAGGCCGCCATCAGAGCCTTCATCACCCTCTGAAATGTACTCCAGGCAGGGAGAGGAAGACCTCTGCGGACCAAAGCCGTGCCAGAGCTTTCCCATAGCCTTTTTAGGGGCAAACCCCGTGCCACGGGGCCCCTCCGACACCATCGCTTCGAAAGGCGTCGAGCGAGTCGGCGTCGAGCGAATCGGCATCGATGTCAGCTGCAACGCCTCCAGCATCTGCAGCATCGACACAGTCCTCGAAGCCGGAGCTCCGAGTGTGTCTCTCGACAACCTGGACGCTGACGGCGTCGACAACCCCCTCGAAGACGGAACCTCGAGAGAAATCGTCGACGACCTCGGCGCCACAGGCGTCGACGTCTTCTTCGAAGACGGCACAGGATCACGCGGTCTCGAGCGCGTCGAGGACCGGGACCTGGAACGGGCATGGCGAGAACGGCTACCCTTGTCCGAGCGGGACCTCTCCCGCGAGCCGTGCCGACCACCCGAGCCTGAAGGCGTACGGGCGGTGTCTCTCGACCGGTGCCGACCGACCCCACTCGGAGGCGCAGACGGACCTGTGCCCTGCGATTCCAGAATCGCTAGCATCTGCTTCCCGAAGGAAGTCCATTCCTCCGGTGTCGCTTGCAAGGAGGGATAAGCGACCCGCCGACGGGCGGAGTCCTCGGAAGAGGACGGGGAAGGCGACCTATGCCGACGCTTCCTGGAATGCCTAGAAGAGGCGTAGGAGCGGCGAGACCAACTCCTGGAAGGAGACCCACCGGACTTCCGACAACGACGCGGAGAGTCACCCCTCGAGTCATCGGTCGAAAGCCCCGCAGACCTCGACTTCCGGGGCTTAGACACCCGACCTACCGACAGTTCCTTCTTGCGTTCCCGCAAGGCCTTTGCAGTGAGTGACTGGCAGTCGACACAGTCGTCCGTATCGTGGGCCTCCCCGAGGCACCAGAGGCAGGCGTCGTGCGAGTCTGTAACCGA
This sequence comes from Ambystoma mexicanum, assembly GCF_040938575.1. Classification (NCBI taxonomy): domain Eukaryota; kingdom Metazoa; phylum Chordata; class Amphibia; order Caudata; family Ambystomatidae; genus Ambystoma; species Ambystoma mexicanum. The sequence goes on from NC_090931.1 coordinate 869,891,788, forward strand.
CATCTTGGACCCACAGTTTCCGCAGTTCTTGAAGCCCGGACGCGGGGTCGAAGATGAGAAAGACATCGCCACGAACAGGTCTTCACACCAACCGAACAGGTTCAACGAACCGAGAAAGAAAACAGCAACTCCAACGAGCCGAGGCATACCGAGATTCATGAAGCGAACACGTTCGCGGAAAAAACGGAACTGAGACTATGGGCGTCGTGTGTCCTACTTATCACATCGGGAGACGTCGGCGGAGGTCCTCTGGGACGGCGCATCGACGTAGGACGCCAAAGATTTTCCAAAGCAGCACAGCTGTGGACATTACCTGTCATAGATATGGAATACGTCGGAGGACCCAATCCCCTCGAATGTACTTTTCTGTGGTGCAAAAGTCTCAGGTCCCACCTCATATGGCGGGACGCCCCCACAGTGCAGAGGAATTGGGACTATGTACAAGGAGTACAGTAGTTCCTGCAAGGAGTAACTATTCCTTTCTGTTCCATCTGTTCTCACCCAACAAGCTATCCATGCTCACCCCTTCTCAATTCCTTCCACACACACACAATATAGACTCTTGCTGATATTTCTCCAAAAAAAGCAAAAAGATATGACACTCACTAACTTTCTTCCCCTACCCTCCTCCTCACTTCCAACCCCCCGTCACCACCTACTCCTTTTGTTGACATCTCACCTAACACTCCAGATATACTGCCCCCCACCATCTGCTCCGGCATTTCTTGCTTTGCCTCTGCTGATCCATTTGTAAGCTTGATAAGCTGTAACGCTTACTCGAAGCACTTTCCCCCAAAACCTGTACAGTGTAGTATTATAAAAACTGTCGTGTTTAGAGGAGGAAGGGATGGAGTGCTGGATGTGGTATGGTAGAGATTGCCCAGATGTGGTTTGTTGTCCTAGGAGGAAAAGGTGACAGTTACAATAGTACTGGGAATAGTGTTGGCTGCCCCTCCCCATTGCTCTCATATTGATGCATGCCACTGGGGATGGCTGGACTCACCTTTTGATTGGATGCTATGTTGGATTAGGATGTTGGCTGGCACCAGTGACCAGTTCCTTCACTGGTAGGTGCTTGTCCAAACCTGCTGCGACTTGCGTGGTGTCAGGATACAAGAGATCCACTCCAAATTGTCACTTGTCCTTTGTACTGTTGCGGTTATGTATCCTTATGGGCGCGCTTCCCCTGTTTGCAGGGTATGGTCTCATCCTGCTCTGTCTTTGCTGTCTGGCTTGCGGTCTTGTTTGCTTACTGCCTCCTGCTACGTCCTTGATGCTTATTTGTGTTGGCGCCGCAATGACTTGCCCGTTTATTTTTTCCCAGCATTCATATTTTTCTCTTCTTCCTTTGCAGGTGCAGGGTCTCAGGATGCGCGTTGGGGGAAAATGCGAGCAAGCAGTGAAGAGCGTGGGCCACAGAGGAGTCTGGTAAGTATTCTGGAGCAGAGTGCCGGGTTACTCGAGCTGTCTCCTACCTCCTTCCTGAGAGGTGCAGAGCCCGGGTTGAAAAACGTGGGATATGAAAAAAACAGGCTTGGTAACGCAGTAAGCGGTATGCTGCTGATTTGGTGAGCAGAATAAACGTGAAGCAGGGAGTGGACCTCAAGGTGTGGTTTTTAAAGTCCTGAGCCACTCCCTGCTAGACTAGAGCACATGGCCTGCATAGTAGCTTGAGAGCAGTCTAGCGGGCCATGTTGAGTTTGTGGTTGGGCCAATTGCACGATGGTCATCTTGGAAGATGCATGGTCTCCATTAATGAACATGCCATCAGCCCAGTAGCGCAGTCCAGCCTTCCCCAGTCTGAGTGGAACTGGGCTATCAAGCTTGGTTCATGTACATTGGAAGTTGGCTCCCAGGTTCTGTATAGTACTCCATACCCTTTCCAATCTATCAGATAGCACAATGTATGCCTCACATGTTTGGCTTCTAGTATCTCCCGTACCTCATACTCGGGTCCTTCGTTTCCAACTGGGACTGTGGGCGGTTATGTCTTGGAGTCACATGTTCCTGGCTGGACTGGTTTCAACATGGAATACAGGGTGTATGTGTAAGGAAGGTGGTAATGCTATGTTGCCTGCTACTGGACTAATCAGTGAGACAACAGGATAGGGACCTATGTACCTAGGATGGAATTTCTTTGGGCCTTTTAATTGGATATGCTTGTTCGCTACCCATACCCGCTATCTGATATACTTGGGCGTCCCCTCTTCTGTCATCTGCAAACTTTATCTAGGCGTTTTCTGCTTTCTGTAAAGTGTACGCAGCTTGTTTTAGTGTACGGCGAGTAGTGACATGACAGCAGGTATTTCTAGTATTTCAGGTGGATCATATGCAGAAGTATGTGGATGTCTCCCATGTAGTACAAAAAATGATGTGAACCATGTTGCGCTGTGTAGGGTATTATTATATGCATACTCCACTACACAGACGGTTAGCCCACTTCTTATCAGTCTGCATAAACATGCAGCAGAGATATTGCTCTAGTGCCTGGTTTGTTCTTTCGGTTTGTCCGTCCGTCTGGGGATGATTGGTTGATAAACGTACGTCGATCTGAGCCATGGTACACCACCTCCTCCAGAAACGAGAGACATACTGACTTCCCCGGTCTGAGATCACTATGAATGGGAACCTGTGCAACTTGACTAGGTTCTTCAGAAATGTTTGGGCTAAGGTTCCTGCGTTTGGCAATCCTTTTACAGCTATGAAATCTGCCATCTTGGATAGTAGATCAACTACAATTAAAATTGTATTAAAGCCATCCGCGACCACTGGCAGTTTGACAAGGGCGACGTTGACAGGTTGAGAAGATCCGGGTATCAAATCTGTCTCTGCCACGCCGGGGCAACAAGGATCATCATGCATCGGCACATTTGAGTTGATTGATGATTCGCAGCAGGAGAAGCAACAGAGGGAACGCGTACAGGAACAGGCCTTCCCGCACGAAGGAAAACGCATCACCCATGCTCCGCGGCTGGTGGAATCTGCTGGCGAATCTCTGGCATTTGGAATTTGTCGCTGTCACAAACAGATCGATCTGGCGTCTGCCCCATTTGTGGAAGAGGTGGTCTACTTGAACTTGTCGAAGTTCCCACTTCTGGCAAGAGAGTCAGCGATGGTGTTCTTGACTCCTGCCAGGTGAAAATGGATGAGGAGCATTTCTTAGGCAGTGTTGAAGAGTGCCCAAGCCACGGGCCGTCTCAGTGTCAGTCTTAATGGCCTGCAACGACTTGTCGACGGCCTTCCCAAAAAGGTTGTCCCCGTCGAAGGGCATGTCAAGAACCCTTGTCTGGACTTCCTGACGAAAGTTTGTGGCCATCAGACAGCCACAACGACAGAGGTAGACACCGTTCCCCATCTGTTGGAACCTTGTGTTCGCGATGTCCAGGGTCACCCTGATGGCATGGTCCGATGCCAGTCATTGGCTGGGGGCAGTATGACCCAAAGCTCAGTGATTGGTTTAGAGGAGAAATGTAGTTTTTAAGTGAAAGTGAAACTGTTTCTTCTTTTACCGAGCATTCCCGGCCTGACGACGGGGAATATTCATGTGCATGTGAATAAATGCCACATCCCATGCAGAGGAATACCCTCAGCTCGCTGAAGGAACTGAAGATCTCGCTGGGGCCTCCACAATGTATCCAGGGGCCTCTGTCAAAAGCAATCTCAGAGAAGAAAAGTAACCCACAAAAAGGAGCCAACACCATGCAAGAAGTAAAGCCGATTTATTGGAACCAAACAGCTGGGAGACACGGTTTAGACAGTCCTGTGGAACTGAACTGCCCACTGCGGCTATACCTTTTATACACAAACTGCAAAATTACCATACAACATTTTTGTTACATTTTTTTGGGGGCGGCCACAGGAGCCGATTGTTGGAAATACATCAGACCCCTATAATGTTCTTGACCTCAGATGATCCTTATTGGATATAACATTTCTTGGGAACAAAATCTCATAAACACCCCTCGTGACATCACAAACCTTCCCACACTGCAATTACTTTATTGTGCTGATCAGTCAAAAAACAATTGTCATTGGTTGGCACTGTCCAATATACAAATGGATAACTAGCTGCATACTGATTGGACATGGCATCTTGAGATGGCACGGGGCGAGACCTTCCCACTGAGTCTGGACAATGAAGAACACCAAAACCTCCCTCCGCTGCTTGGTTCTCGGTCATGCACCCCTCAACCCTACCCCATCGCTCTAGGCCCCCAGCTCCCTTCTCAAGCTGCGCTGTCAGGCGTACTTCTAGAAGACCTACCCAACACTGTGAATATATTTCAATTAACTGTATTTGATTTCTTATTACCAATGGACACCCAGGTGCATAGCTCTGTGACTTTGAAAGTCTCTCATGGAGAGACTCATATAGGACTGCGTTATCCTGGGAAACTTCATTGTCGCAACATTACTGTGCACTGTTTTTACTGAGTATTCAACAAGGAATCTTGCTGTCACAAAAAGCCTGCAGCCATTTATTATATTATGAGTGGTCTAAAAAAATGTTTCCGAACATGGGCCTACAAAACATGGCTTCTCTAATGTTCACATATTGCTCAAAAGCCCCTTACCATAATCCCCCCTAAGGCACTACACACCCCTACTCCTATGCCGGCGCTGTGGCACCTAATCCATTAGTATGCAAGTTACACATACTCTGTTCCATTCCCCTGTGTGACCTCTTGCACTGAGACAGCTCCTGTGTTTTATCACAGTATATCTATGCTACCTGCACCATGCGCACTCGACTCCCTATGTCACCCACAGCATAACTTTCACGCCACCACTTTATCTGCATAACTGTTGCGGGCGCCTGCTCTTGGCAGTGCTGGATCTGGACCCTTACAACATATAGACTGCCACACCCTTGGAAGTGACACCATGGCTAGGTATGTTTATATAGAACTACAAAAAGGGAGGGTCCGGTGAAACCATGCAGCACAGTCTTGGGTTTCCAACATTACAATCTGCCATGGATGCTCCACCCTAAAAATGGGATGGCCTCAGGAAATATATGCAAACCAATCGTTATTTGAATTCCGATATAGATTTGATTACAAAAATATTTGTAACAAATTATTTTGTACTAAAGATATTTACCAAAACAGTTTAAAACTATGTGTCTCCAAGCGTGTGCTGCCTATTAGTCATCAAAACTAGGCTCAATGATGTTGATGTTAGTTAACAATTTTCACAATTCTCAAATAATTAACCACTGAATTAAAAAAATCAGTCAGATCTCCAAATCATCTACTGATATATCCTCTCAACATGTTTTGTTTCGATTCATTTATGTAACATTCCAGAACCTTCATCATGAGTACAATTACTAGCCAGCACATCCTTGCACTCTTTTTACTTAAAAACCAATGGCATCCCATCACCACACAGTTCTATAAAACGTTCACTATTAATACACTTTAAATCTAACAGACAATGAATGTATAAATCTTCCTTCTTTTCACTTTTCTGTGTCATCAATATTATGAGGGACCTGCAAAACGACATATGGTTCTGTAATAATAATCAGCATTAAATCGCACTGCTTAAAATGCAACACAACACCATAAGGTTGTGTGTAGTGACAACAATTATGAATACCTAGTTATATATTTGAAACGAGTGCCCAAGCTCAATCTTTCTTCACATTCCAACAAAACCAGAGCGCCAATCTGTCAAAAATACAGATGAATAGACTGGAGCAGCGTGCACACCTTAGAGAGGTGGATAAACTCAAGAGCCAAGGTATGGGCTTAATAAGCACAAGGGGCTATGGTAGCAGTCGGGTGCTGTTGATTGAAGGCATAAATAATCATGTCTATCCATCTGTATTTTTGACGGATTGGAGCTCTGATTTTGTTGCAATGAATGTCAACATTACACACAATGTTGCATATTAACCTATGCTATTTAATGGTAATTATTAATACAGAACCATATGTCGTTTTGCAGGTCCCTCAATATTGATAACACAGCGAAGTGAAAAGAAGAAAGATTTATACATTCATGTCAGATTGACAAATATACAGCGTTGGAACACCACTTTGAAAAGCAGAACTGGCTGCAAAGCCTCTGGTAGAATTAGCCCAGAGACCTTCAGGCAACTCTTTTCTCACAAGATCGTAGCACAGCACAATCCATCGAGTTTGCTTCGAATTAGCTCAACCCACTCGAGTACCTACAAAATAAACAAATAGTTGGCTGTCCTTCTCAGTTTCTCTCATTTCAGGTGTGTAATAATGGAGAACTGGTATAGTGTTGTTTTGCCGACAGGAGTCTTTTCGATTGACTTTTTACCAAAATAATTCCATTGAAAAAACATCAAAATATAGAGAGGATAGTAACGTGATAAAAGGGGTAGAGAGGAGGTTGGGGTAGGCATAACAATATAGGTAAGCAGGGTTTGGCGGAGAACCCCCAAATAAAAAGAATATCCCAATGAGATTTTTCAATGGAATTTTTTCAGTAAAAATTCCATCAAAAAAACTCCTGTTGGCGAAACGACATAGAACCTTTGAATGATCCAAACAGTGAAACATCTCTTCCACTCACAAGGATAACGAGGAGGAAACAAGACAAGAAAATGTATCTTCAGACCTAAGTGGAAATCTGATAGCACTTTGTGCAGGAAGGCTGAACTCACTTGAAGTAACTTTCTCTTTGGTAAAGACCAAATAGCTTTAGTTACAAGACAAGGCCTGGTATTGTCTCAGTCTTCTAGCAGAGGTAACAGTGACCAGGAAAATAACCTTGAGCATGAGCAGCCTTAATGAATATGAATGCAAGGGCTCAACGGAAGCAACCACGAGAGGTTTAAACAAAATTTAAATCCTACGAAGGAACTACGAATTGGCATGGATGAAACCTACTTCTCAATCCTTTCGGAAACTGCAGAACTTTTAGGTATAGAATAGAATGCTGTCTTTTCTGCGGTCGAGATAACGGCTAGGTACACCTTCACCTTGCCCAATTTGAAGGTCCTGCTGAGCCAGGGAAATAAGAAAATCCAAAACTGATGCAAAGGAAGATACCAGCAGGTTCACATTGTTGACACCACGCAGAAAACTTCCACCACCTAGAAGAACAAGTTACCTACCAACTGGTAACGTTCTTTCGACTGGATGTTCCTTCCACGTATTCCTCATCTTTGATAAATGTATCGTCAGCTTTGCTGCTTTGGAAAATGTTCACACCAGAGGGCGCTGTGCTACATGTAGTGGTGTTGATGTCCCTCGAGGGTTGCTGTTGAGCGTCGACGTCATAAGCAGTACAAATAGCTCGAGCTGCACCAGTTGGCTTCAGTTCTGTTTTTTCATTCCCGTCAATTGAGGGATTGACGAGGCGTACCCCAAGACTGCAAGCTCTCAGAAAGCGCAGAGTGTAAAACACGTAAACTGTACGGCGTGGTAGGCTGGCAGGGGTGATGAGGAATACGTCGGTGGAACATCCAGTCGAAAGAATGTTACCAGGGATAAGTAACTTGTTCTTCGATTGGATTGTGTCCTCCCACGTATTCCTCATCTCTGATAGACTCCCAAAGCAGTGACAATTTGGAGGAGGGAGTACCAATTAATTTAGTCATGGAGAGTATGAAGAACGGCCTTTGCAAAAAGACCTCCTTGAGACGAGGTCCAGTCTAAACAATAATGATTTTGAAATGTATGCATAGATGACCAGATGGCCGCTGCACAGATATTTACCGGGACACCCCTTTGCAGAGCTGCAGAAATTGCCATGCCCATAGTGGAACAAGCCCTTAGCCCATCTGCTGGTTCTTTACCTGCCAGTCTGAAACATTCTCCAATTGCTAAAATTATCCATCTGGATATAGCCTGTTTGGTTACTGCCCGGCCCAATTTGTGGCTGGTATACCCAAAGAAGAGTTAATCATCTTGTCAAAATTTAGCAAGTCTTGAAATATAAAAACCTAGAGCCCTTTTTGGGTCTAGCCTGTGAAGCCTTTCTTCCTCCTTACCTGCATGAGGGGGAGGATAAAAAGTTGGCAGTGTTATCTTCTGCGACAAATGGACGTCAGAGACTACCTTAGGCAGGAATGATGGTTTGACTTTGAGGATGACTATCCTTATGGAAAACGGTTTAAGGAGCCTTCCAAGAAAGAGCCTGTAACACACTCACCCTGCAGGCTGATGTTAGAGCCACTAGTAGAACTGTTTTTAATTTAAGGAGCCTTAGAGGACATGAATGTAATGGCTCCAATGCAATGCATGTGAGACATTTAAATACCAAATTTAAATCCCAAACAGGCACATGAAATGGGACTGGAGAGTACACATTAGTGAGACCCTTAAGAAATTGCACAATTAAAATATATCTTGAAATAAGAGACCTCTTCAGAGGAGCGCTTAAAATGGAAAGCGCAGCCAGGTATCCTTTTATCGTCCCAATCTGGAGCCCCAGATTGGCTAAATGCAACAGGAAAGAAAGCAGCATAGGTGTGCCACATAGGAATGTATCCGCATTTGTATCCTTGCACCAGTTACTGAACTTATTCCAACGACACCGGTACAAGGATTTGGTTGCTGGCCGTCTGGCCAAAAGCAAAATCTCCATTACGTCTTCCGGGAGGTCCCAATCCTTATATCTCAGCCTCTCAGAAACCATGTGTGAAGGCTGAGTGGTTTGACCTCTGGATGGAGAACCCGACCTTCCTCTTGCAAGAGAAGATCCTCTCTTTGCGTAAGATGTATTGGAGCCCAGATGGACATGTCCAGAAGGTCCGGGTACCACGTTCTAATGGCCCAATCCGGAGCAATTAGGATCATGGATTTCCTGAGCTTTCCCAGTCCACTACGAATGCGTCCCCTAGAGCTCCTCTTGGAGGAAATTCCCTTGAGCAATACTGCTTGCACTTCCGATTGACCTCGGTCGCGAACAGATCCACTTGAGGGGTTCCCCAGAGGGTGAAGATCTCTTGAAGCACTTCCTGAGCTAGCTCCCACTCGTGGGAGACTGTGCTCTGCCTGCTTAGAGCGTCCGCCGCTGTGTTCTGCTCTCTGGCTAGTTAAACTGCTGATAGAGAGAATCCTTCTTTAATTGCCAAGCAACAGAGCTGCATTGCCTCTGTGCACAGTGGTAGTGACCCTCCACCTCCTACATGGCCACTGTGTTGTCCGTCATTATAAGGACATTCTTTCCTTCTACAGAGGGAAGAAAGGCCTTCATCTCTAGTATGATGGCCCTCCGCTTCACAAGATTGTTGTGTAGTTCGGACTCCGATGGAGACCAACGACCGCTGATTGTCAGTTTGTTGGTGTGGGCTCCTTACCCCGTGAGTGAGGCGTCCGTCACTACCATTACTGTCCCTGCAAGTACACCATAGAAGGTCCTGAGCAAAGCTGCTCGGAACTTGCAGTAAATCAGACGTATTCCCTGAAAATTGGGACCACTGAGTCCCGAGGGCCCATTGAAGGGATCTCATTCTCAATCGGGCTTCTGGCACAAGAAAGATGCAGGATTCCATGAGGCCGAGCAACCTCAGAAAATCGAAGGCCGGCAGATGCTGGGCATTTTGTAACTTTGTTACCAATTGCAGAATGTGTTGAGCTCTCACCTCGGGAGGCAAGGCTTTCCCCGAGGAAGTATCCAGGACTGCTCCAGAGAATTGGAGGCTTTGGAATGGTATCATATGGGACTTCTTGTAATTGAGGGAGAAGCCCAGTCTGTGTAGGGAGTGGCAGGTGATTTTGAGATGTTCCTGGGCCTGCTCGGGTGAACAAGCACTGATCAACCAATCGTCCCGGTAGGGGTAGACGTGAATCCCCCTCTCCAGAGACTTGCTGCCACTACCGCCATCAGTTTGGTGAAAACCTCAGGCGGAGATTAGCCCGAATGGCAGAACTCAAAACGGATGATGAGAACCACCAACTGCGAACCTCAGGTACTTTCTGTGCTTGAGATGGATTGGCACATGAAAGTAAGCATCCTGAAGGCCCAATGATACCAACCAGTCTTGAAGTTGGAGAGCCTGAAGGATCGTAGAAAGGGTTACCATCTTGAACTTGTCCTTACTGAGGAATTTGCTCAAATTTCTTAAGTCCAAGATGGGTCTCAATCCTCTATCATTCCCAAGAAGGACAAAGTAGGGGGAATACCAATCTTGTTCCTCTCCGCTACAGGTACATGTTCTATTGCACCTTTCTCTAGCAGGGTTAAAATGTCCTGCACAAGGAGCAGATCCAGAATTTTGACAGAGTTGTATCCCGGTGGATGATCTTGAGGCCTTTTTTGAAAAGGAAGGCAGTAACCCTGAGCTGGTGTTTACAGTGCCCAAGCATCTGAAGTAATTCCCCGCCATTTGTTCAGATGCATAGAGATTCTTTCCCACAACCGGGGTCTTTTGGGTCAATGCCTCAGAGTGGCTTAGAGGCAGATGCAGCAGCGGCTGAGGGTAAATCTGCCACTGTGGGGGCCGATTTAGCACCCCTTACTCGTCCACCACAAGGGAATCTTTTCTGTCCCCTTTGTCCAGCCTGTCCTCTTCCCTTTCCAAATGAGGAATAGAAACGAAAAGGACAACGGCTCCAGGAAGATGAGCCCGAGTAGGGTTGTAGTTGAGGTTGACGTATGGAGGCGCTAAGTGATTTAGCTTCCGCCTTGGAGGTCTGCAACTTCTCCAGACTCTCAGCCGCCTTGCTGCCGAACAACCTCAAGCCGTCAAAGGGCATATTGAGTAGTCTGGCCTGCACATCCGGTGCAAAGCCCAACTTTCTCAACCACGCAAACCTGCGTAGTACGGTGCTAGAAGCCATGGACCTGATGCTACTATCAGCAGTGTCCAGTCCTGACTAGAGACACTCCGCCATTGCCTTCTTTCTATCCTTCACTATAGCCAGGTAGTCATCTCTTTCCTCGCCTTCCGGAATGTGCTCAGTCGCCATGCTAACACAGTCCCACAGGGTGTAAGTAAATGTTGAAAGGTTACAAGTAACAGTAGCAGACTTCAACACCATACTGCCTGATGAGGAGATCTTACGAGCCCAGGCATCAACCCTCTTGTCTCTATTCGGGGGAATAGAGGGGTAAGCAGACTACCTGGTCGATGTGGCTGCCTGAACCACTAATCTTTCAGGTGTAGGGTGCTTATTCAAATAGTCCAGATCAATACTAGAAAGCCTATGTTATCTGGCAAAGTTCCTTTTTACAGCAGGTCCAGATTCTGGAGTTTCCCGGTTTGCCATGACCTTCCTCTGAAGGGCTGCATGAAAAGGTAATACTGGGTTCTTCTGAGGGCACTTTATTCAGGATATCCATGATATCGTCTTGTTCATAGGCAGGAGAATTCTTGCTCCAGCCCATGTACTCAATGACCCTGTTCATGAGGTTCCTGTATGTAGAATCTGCATGTTCAGCTGGATCAGGTCTGCCATTTCCAGCTCTGGCGAAGTGTCTATACCACTAGCCGACTGGAGGCAATCAAAGATCAGTTATCCTGGATTACTGATTAATAAGCTCCTCAGGAACATTTTGCATGCCATAACGCAAACCAAAGGGGGGTGAGAATCCTCTTCAGAGGCTTGCTCTTCCTCATAAATTGAGGCCATAGACTTGAAAGTCTTTCTTCGGCATAGGTTTATATACCTTCTCCTGACTGGGCAGAGGCCTCGAAATGGTCGAAGTGACCGTCAAAGGCGCCGACACTTGCGTCTATGACGCTAATGGCGTCGATGGCGCCTTCAACAATGATGTCGACAAAGGTTTCAACACTAGCGCCATTTTGTTCGGCGTTGCCTTCGACTTAATGTGTAAACAGGCTTGATTCTGTCGACTATTTGCTCTTTTTCAGAGGTATCGGAGAAAGGACTATGTTTTCGAGACGATACCCTCGACGATTTCTCGTCAGACCGAGAGTGACTCGGCGGTTAGACACTCGGCTTTGCCATTGTAGTCTTTGAAGTCCCTAAGTCGACCGAAGGAGCGACCAGGGCAAGGCCTTTGTGCGATTCCTTTGAGGGGGTCGAGGCAGCATTCTCGAATATACACAACATTTCACTCTTGAAAGCATCCCATTTTCTGGGGGAATCATTTTTGGTTGGACACCTGATAACCTCGGTAGAGGAATCAGACAAAGAGGGAGACCTATGGCGTCTTTTCTTCCCCTTCTTCGACGAAGACGACGAAGATTGTCTTGACCGACTCCTCGACCGAGACTTCTTCAACTTTTTGCTCCTGGACAAGTCCCTAGATTCCCAGATTTTTTATCCCTCTTGGAAGAGGACTTTGAAGTGGCCCTCCCCGCCGCCAGTTTACCTCAGCGCTCCCTGCGTGAGTTTCCTGTCATGGCCTGACAGGACTCGCAGTCATCGGTTTGGTTTTCAGAACCCAGGCACCACAGGCATACATGGTGGGGTTCAGTAATAGATATCTTTGCCCCGCAGTCATGGCATTTGAAGACATTTCTTGACAAAACTGAAGCGCGCCGTTCAACACTCGAAGCAAAGCTTTCAGAAAAACAGAACTGAAGTCAATGGGCGCGGCTCAAGCTATTTGTACTGCTGATGTCGACACTCTACGGCAACCCTCGAGGAACATCAACGCCACAACATCGAGCACAGCACCCTCTGGTGTGACATTTTTTTCAAAAGCAGCAAAGCTGACGATATATATCAAAGAGGAATACGTAGGAGGACACAATCCATTCGGAGCACAGATTTAGTGTCGTGCTTTCTGGCGGAAATGAGAACATCAAGGACAGTGTCAGACAAGTCTGACTCCTTATATCACAGCCTTTCAGAAACTGAGCATGCAGATACAGGGTGCTGAATTTCAGCTGGAGTATCTCCAGCTTTGCTGGGAGGAGGGCAAATGGCTATGTCCAGATGTTCCAAGTGCCATGTAATATGGGTTCACTCTAAGACTAGCAGGATAATGCTAGTCCCGAAACTCTTCAATCTCCTGAGAACAAAAGGAATGTCAGGAATCAACAGGAAAGCACACAGAAGATGATAGGTCAAATCCACAATCAATGCACCCCTCTCCAGAGGAATTCCCTGGAGTAGTTGACCCTGGAGGTAAAGTGGTCCACATGAAGGGTCCACCAAAGGTCAATGACCTCATCCAACACCTCCCGCCACAGCGCCCATTCATGGACACCGAACCCTGCCTCCGTACAGGATCCATCTTCACATTCTTTTTCTTGGCAGGATGGGCTGGCAACATATAACTATTATACGGAGCCCAGAACCACAACTATATTGCCATCCTACCCAAGGGGAGTAAACCCAGACCTTCCTGCTTGATGAGTTAGCCCATTGCCACAGTGGTGTCCGAGGTCTGGGCACATTTCCTCTAGACCAAGGGAATGAAGGCAATTCTGGGTAACCGGATTGCTCAAAGCTCCAACAGGTTGATGTGAAGTATAATCTTTGCTAAGGTCCAAAGTCCACTAGTTTTAAGGTCATTCAGATTAGCTCCCCACCCTTTCAAGGAGGAGTCTGTGACCAGCATCAGGTGGGGCCAAGGTTTCCATGACGGCCCTCCCCTTAGCACACTTTCCCCTTGGGTCAACCCTGTGGCATTCTGCTTGAGATCCAAAGCATGTCTATCGTGCTGCCCAAGAACTGGGACCACTGACAATTAAGAAGCCCCTTGTGCGACCACATAAGCAACTGCACTTTAAGCACGATAAAAATACAGTAGGCCATAAGATCCAGTCTTAACAAGGCTGAGCCTGAAAGGTTAAACTGGTTCCGGAAGACTTTTACCATCTGGCTGATGTTTCCCACGCTGTCCGTGGGAGGAAAATTCCTGTCCGACCAAGTATCCAGGACTGCTCTAATGAAAAGAGGAGAATGAAAAGGAGTGGTGAAGGACTTATTTAAGTTTAGGGAGATGCCCAAACCATGTAGCTTTTTTATATCATTTGTTTTATTTTTATTTTTTAACAAACACAGTGCAGGCATTGTTTGCATATGATCACCATACTACTATGACCCGGATGTCACCCGCCAACTCCTCCCCCCAACTTCCCCACACCCCCATCAGCCTATTTTCCATATGTCCCTTGTCGAACTTCAATGATGATGCCATACACTCAACAAAGGATTCAATGGACTTCTCCCTTTGTTCTGGTAGCAGTGCCCACTGAGGCTTGCAGTTTGTGTATCAATTGACTCCAGGAATTCAAATCTGTGCTTTGTTCTCCTTGGCCACTCCGGACGGCATCCCGCCACACCACATTCTCAGCTAGTTTCCATTTCTGGAAATCTTTCCATCACACCTTTGCGTCCGGTCCTTTGTGTGCCTTCCAGCTCATAGCAATCCTGCGTTTAGCCAAGATAAATGCCAGGTCTTTCAGTTTGCTAATATGTTTCTTAGTCTTCGGGCGTACGAATATACTAAGCAGCCAGGTCTTAGGGGACTCTGCATCCAGTATTATGCCCGCCTTCGCAAGCCTATGCGCTATCTCCACCCACAAATGCCGTACCTCTCTGCAAGGCCAAAACATGTGGACCATGTCTGCGTTAGGAAGCCTGCATTTCAGGCATTTTTGTTCTTTGTGTTTGTTAAAGTTCGCCATCACCGTAGGCATGAGATATGCTCTATGTGTTGGGTATAGCTGAATGAGCTGTAGTTTTGCATTCTGGACACCTGTTTATGGTATGTCAGCACTCTATCCCACTGCTTGTCTGTGATTGATTCTTGCAGATCTTCCCAATTGCATCTAGTGCTTTCTAGCCTGTTCTGGTCTCGGGACATTAGCAGTTCGTATATTCTGGATACCTCGTGACATCCTACTGAGATGATATACAGTGTGTCTATCGATGCTGCCAGCTGAGGCTCTCTGGCCCGTGCTGGCCATAGCTGCTTCTATTTCACTAGGAGGGAGGCATGTAATATGTGTTGTGCTATATGTAGGCCCGTGATTGTTACTAATGTGTGGAAGTGGCTCCATGTAATAATGTCGCCACAAAAATCTCGGGATGCAAAAATATCGCAGAGAAATGGGCGTTTTTTGTGGCGACATTATTGCATGGAACATGCGGTGGACACCCCTGCAACCCCCAAACTTTTTTTTTGTACTTTTTAAAAAATATATATTTTGCCCCTGTCCCCATATATATGGTCACCCAAATAATATCGCCACAACATTTTCCCGGCGACCATATATATGGCGATATTATTACCCGATACCGTGGAAGTCTGGTGGCACATCATCCAGTAATAAGTCACTGATCGCAGCAATTTCTAGTGACTCCCAATATTTCCTCACTTGCAACCTAACTTGCTGGTCACCTGCTTTTAGTGCTACTAAGGGGATTTGAGGCGAGTAGGGCGCTAGGCAGCACAAGCAGGTGACAAGTCTTGTTCCATATTGCTTTGCCTAGTATCAAAAGAAGTGGATGCGTAGTACAGTACTTGGATGGTATCCATACTATTTATTTCGTAAAGAAAGGGATGCATGATTGTTTCTAATAGGTGGGTGTCTTGTGATGACTAATCTGCTAGCCACTTCGTGATGTACTGGAGTTGGCTCGCCATGAAGTATGCCTCAAAGTTCAGCACTTTTATGCCTCCCTGTTCATATGATCTTTGTAGTTTTGCTAGGGGCAGTCTGCTGCAGCACCTACCCCACAGGAATCCTCGGCATATTGTGTCCAATCTCCCGAAGAAGCTTTTGGGGATAATATGCGGGACGTCCGCAAAGAAATGTAGCAGCCTAGGGAGCACCACCATCTTTAGCAGAGTGGTTCTGCTCATCATTGATAGAGGTAACTTCGCCCAGAAGTCCATGGACTTCTTGGTTTCCTCTACTGCCTTTAGCGTGTTCTGTAAATGTAGGTCTTGGGGTCGCGATATATGTGAACACCCAGATATTTTAATGTTTGTCGCCCATTGCACCGGCAGCTGCCTAGTAACTTCCCTTTATATCTCGCAAATGGAAACAGACAATTTCTTTTCACTAATCGGGATGCCCGAGAGCACGGCATATCATGCCAGTACATCTAGCATGTATTGTAGGTGGATTTCTGGATTTTGCAGGTAAATAAGCATGTCGTCTGCCTATAGAGAGATAAGACTGCACCTGCCTTGCACCTTTATGCCGGCCTCCTGATATTCTTCCCGTAGGTACACTGCTAAGGGTTCCAGGGCTAGTATGAATAACATTGGGGACCATGGGCACCCCTGTCTTGTGCCCTTTTCCAATGTCCATTGCCTGGAAATCAGCTTACCAGTCTTCACTCTGTCAACCGGATTATTGTACAACAAACACACCCATTTTGTGTACATGGGGCCTTTGCCATAGCTCTTTAGTGTAGCGAGCAGCCATGGCCACCTGACTGAGTCAAAGGCTTTTACCTCGTCTAATGAGGCTATTGCGTAAGGGTTCTCACTGTCTTTAGTGCGGTCTATAATGTGGTCTAATCTACGCAGATTCCCTGTGATGTTCTGGCTCGGGACGTAGCCTGTTTGTTATGGATGCATCAACTTGGCTATCACTTGTTTAAGCCTATTGGCCATTACGGCTGTTAGTATCTTACTATCTTGGTTTAAGAGTGACAGGGGCCTATAAAAGCCACAATCTGTATCGGGTTTGTTAGGTTTTACCAGTGGTATAATTAGAGATTCTCTCAGCAGCAGCAAGAGAGCTGCAGAGTCAAATGCCTCATTAATCATTGCTAATATTGAGAACAGGACCTCCTCCCTGTACTCCTTATAAAACTCACTGTGTAGCCCGTCAGTTCCAGGTGTCTTCCCCATTGGCAACTCTCCAACTATCATTTTCAGCTCTTAGAGCGTTAAGGGGGACCCCAGCTGTGCCGCTGTGTTCTTATCTAATAGTGGAAGAGCTATGTGTGCAAGGGCCTCGTCTATGTCCTCCAGTCGTGTCGCTGACTTGTCCGCATACAACTCTTGGTAGTATTTGAGGAAACAACTATTTATCCCCTATTGTGTCACATGTATTCTTCCGTCATCGTGCTTCACTGCTTTTATTAGCTCTCGCTTGAACTTGCTCCTGCAAAGCCACGCCAGCAGTCCCCCTGATTTGTCACCGCCCGCAGGTTGCCTTTGTATGTATTTAGTATAATTCAGGGTGCCTAATCTATCCCAGTGCTTTAAACATTCATGCTTTAGGCGGTCTGCCTCATATATGATTTCTGTTGTCTGTTTCACTGCCTGGTGTAGCCTCTCCATGATGGCTTCCGCTTCTGTTATGCCTTAGCTATTGCTATCCCTCTAATTACTACTTTGAAGGCTTCCCATAGAATCCGAGAGGACGCTACGCTGCCTGTGTTATGGTCAAAGTAGTCTTTAATTCTCTCTCTGAGCTGTTCCCGAAACTCCTCGTCCTTCAAAGCATCTGCTCTGAGCTTTCAGGTCGGGATGCATGCCCTGGGTGGGAGGACACGCCATATTATTAACGGTGAGTGATCCGATAGTACCCTTGCCTTATGTTCTGCAGAGGTGACTTCGCTTATGTTTTCTTTGCCTGTAAATAAGTAATCTAGCCTAGTAAAAAGTCTAGTTGGGGCTTTGTAGTGTGAATATCCTACAACTAGCAGGTGGCGCTTTCTCCATATATCCACAGTGTTAAACTCCCGCAGTATCGTGTTCAAAGCCTTAGCCGCAGGGGTGGGTGCGTATATTTGTCATCCGATCTGTCTAGTTTGGGATCTAGTACACAGTTGAAGTCTCCTCCCCAGAATAATGTGCAGTTCCTGTGTTCGCCAATGTGGGGGTAAAGTGTATGGATGTAGACTGCTGTGTCACGATTGGGCACGTAAGTATTTATGATGCACAACTCTCTGTTCTCCAACATGGCCTTTATTATGACCATTCTGCCATCACTGTCTTCATCTATACGCAGCACCCGGAAGGGAACCGTTGGTGCTATCTGGGTTATCACTCCTCTCGCTTATGCTGAATAGGGTCAGCCTGTCGTGGTGCCCTGTCATCTACCTATGACAGCCATGCGTTTGTTCCTTTTTGAGGTGTATCTCTTGTAAGAGCGCTATATCTATTTTCTGGCGGCATAGGTATGTCATAATTCTGTTCCTTTTAATATAACTGTTAAGGCCCCTTACGTTCCAAGAGGCTATTCTGAGTTCACCTATCATTGGTGTGTTTCCCTGTGCATCTAAGCATTAGTCCGAACACTTCATATGCGCGTTGTATGGTATTATAGGCTGTTCCCCAACTGACCCCCTATCCCCCACTAATAACCCCTTCCTCAACATGTGTCCAGCTCAGTACCTCGTGCTCAGGCATTCCCGCTTTTCACCTTCGCACCAGTATCTCGACTCAAGTGTCCAGGGTGCGACGGGTGGATACGTAACAGCTAGTATCCAGGTAAACAGAACCTAAAACTACTCTTGGGTGAAGAGCGCTCCCTCGTCTCCTGTTCAAGTACCTTGGGCTCCGAGTATGATGCTCCAGAGTTCCCAAGGGTGACGAGTCACCAAAAAGCCATGATGTTGGTGAGATTATCCATGATCCATACCATATCTTGCGGTTGTCTCTTAGGCTTTCCCAGCCCGATGGGTGTCTAGCTTATGTGCCAGCCATGGCTCCTTGGCTGTACGCCCTTGTCTGTATATTTTCAGCATCATCCATGTTTGCGCATCCGTCGGGGTATCAAAAAAATCATATATGTCCGTTTATTATTTTCAGCCTTGCTGGGTATAGCAACATATACTTGAGGCCAGCGTCTCCGAGTCGTTGTTGCACTGCAGTAAACTGCATCCTTTGTCTTTGTACCAGCAGGGTGTAGTCCGGGAACGCTGTGATCCTAGCTGAAGCCCTTAATATCATGCCTCCTTTCCTGAAGTGTTCCAGAATTTGTTCCTGGTCTTTATAATTTAGTATTCGGGTGATGATAGGCCGTGGTGGGGCACCGGGAGTTGGTTTCCTGGCGAGGGATCTATGCGCTCTTTCTACTGTAAAGCCCTGGGATAGGTTGTACAGGCCCATGTCTTGCAGCAACATGTTTTCTACAGAATGTATGGGGTTTATACCTTCTTCTCCATCCGGCAGCCCGATGATTCGGACATGGTTTCTTCTTGCACGCCCTTCTGCGTCCTCAACATGACCTTCCAGGTTCCTTATTTGTTGTTGCAGTATCGATATGTCCTTCGCAGCCCCCGACAGGTCTTCGGTATTCACCCCAACTTGTTTTTCCAGGGTGCCAGTACGGTCTGCCAATGCTCTGACATCTCATCTGAGGAGATTTACATTGATACTGATGGTGATACTGATGGTGTCCATCTTTGTTACTAAAGAAATCTTTAGGGCTGCGATAGCTGCAAGCACTTGCTGGTCCTCTTGGGTGCTGTGGGGTACGGTTTGTTGTTC
This sequence comes from Ambystoma mexicanum, assembly GCF_040938575.1. Lineage (NCBI taxonomy): Eukaryota > Metazoa > Chordata > Amphibia > Caudata > Ambystomatidae > Ambystoma > Ambystoma mexicanum. The sequence continues at coordinate 869,911,102 of NC_090931.1, forward strand.
TAGAGACCTGATCTTTGCGTCCTTGCATGCATTTGGGGGAGCCGCAAACATGTCTAGGGTGGGTTGGAAGCTCTACTGGTTAATTGTCCCTGCTAACGATGCCTGCAGAGTCATTCTATGACCTGGTTTGACATGCAACGTTGTCAGGGTTATGTACCCGGTTTACTTCAGAGTGTGGGTCTCCTATATTCTTTCCCCCACCGTCTCAGTATTGCACCCCTCTCTGCTTAAGGACCAGTAATCACGGCCTTTTTAGGATGTCCAGGCGCGCCTTGACACTTGTTGTGCTCTTGTTTAAGCAATTCAGCGGTGGCAGTGGATTCCTGCCTCCACTATGAGCTGGCTGCTTTTTCCTGCAATGCCCGCTCTCAGCGTGTTAGTTGGCTAGTGGTTTTTACAGAGGTGGCCTTGTGGAAGGGCTAATGAGCCAGTCCTTACTTAAGCGGTGACACAGGGCCCACAGTGTCTGCTACGACCGGATTGTCGAAACCGAATTTGATCTATGGTGTGTTATGAGAATAAGCCATGCATTTCGTTTGCCATTGCATTTGTTCATGCATTCATTTATGCATTCATCTAGAAATAGGCCATATTAACACTATGGGTTTGCTTAAGCTATAATGGTTCCATATTTGCTGAAAGCCATGTGATTTATGTATATTTGTCATTTTATAGCGTGCATGCTTCTAAGCGCTAGAGAGAGAAATCAGTTCTGTCTTTGTCCATTTCTGATGGGTTTCGCCGTGCGCGGAAGGATTGTTTTGCACAGTGTGAATGGAATGATAACAATTGCCTTTGCCAGTAACTCTTTGGCCCAGACAAAATGGCCTTGGCTGGCAGGGAGCTGCAGGCAAGGATAGAATGTGCCTTTCGGTCTGAAAGAGAAGGTCTTAGCTAAGCAGGAGTTTCATTGTTTTGGTTTCGCAAAATGAACTGTCTCTATGTCTGAGAGGGAAAGACATGATATGATGTCCTGTTATCAGAATGTAGAAATGTCATGTCAAATTGTTGCAATATGCTATGCTGGCTAAATTTACACATAGCCATAGAAATGAACAGACTGCCATTTGCGTCATCAGAATGTATAACTGTGGGGTCTCTGTTGAGTAGATTCTGTCAGCAAGAGCATCAGAATGCAGGTGCATTAGACTGCAGAGGCTGATTGAGTAGATGCGGGCTGTCAGGAGATTCAGTCAGGCTGTCAGGAGATGGGAGATGGCAGATGCAGATGGCAGAGATCTGATCGGCATTAAGGGGAGTCGCTCTCTGTCTTGGGAGTCTCTCTCTCTGTTGCTCTCTGATGGGTGGGAGCCATGAATGTGTTGGAGAGCTAATGATAGAGAGAGCTAGAGGGAAGGGTGCTGTCTCATTAGAAGGGTTGAAAGAGCTGTGTGGGGACATAGAAATGCACAGGGAAATGCTATTTTGGGGGTTTTGCTATTTGCTAATGCTAGAGATGCAGTATGATTAGGCTAAACTGGTCTGAGAGCATTGCTAGGAGAAGCCGGAGGGGCTGGGCTAGTTGCACTTATGCTGATTTGCTTGCTTATGTAGTGATTTGCTGTCATTTTGTCATGCAATGCAAAGCATGAATAAACATGCAATTTTACTTTGAAATGATTTTTTTTTCTCCTGATGAATGTTCATGATCTACTCCCTTGGAACAGGAACATGTTGAGAACATAACCCTCTGCAGTGAGGGACACACTGACACTTGTTAACTCTAAGCGAATGAATGTATACAAAGGAATAGACCTTGTTACATGTACTTTGTGCATATGTTGAATCATTCAATGAGTATTTGATGAATCCCTATGTGGAAACCTTTGTGTATGTGTTTACCGATGAGAGCACTGTCTCTAGTTATTGTTATGTGGTTGAACAATATGTTTTTATTCATGCTTTGATCAGAAGAAATTGTATTTTGATGCTAGTTTGTTATGAATAAGTCTCTCCAGCCAGTACAACCTGTTCAATTTAAGCTCCGTCTTATTCTTATTGCTAGTGACCCAATTCGGATGAACGAGTCGTCCAGGTAAGGGAAGACATTAACCTTCTTGCTCCTGTGACAGGCACCCACACCTGTCAACTTGGTGAAGACCATTGAGGTAGAATAAAGGTTCAACAGGAAGATCCTGGATTGGTAATGACCGATCCCCATCCTTGAACCAAACTAACTGCTTGTGCTTTGTGTGTATAGGCACATGGAAGTATGCACCCTTAAGGTCCAATAATACCAACATACTCTGAAATTCAAAGGCTTGGCGAATGGAGTGGAATGATGCAAGATTTCACCAAAAGTGGTGGGGCTGATGCTGTAGGCACAGAGGTTACAGTAATTCAACCTCTTTGACTACCTCGGACTCTGATCCGACGGGGGAAAGGTTACAGAGATTGTTTTCCTCATACTGACTGGCATACTGACTAACCTCAGCTGTAGTGGACATAAGCTTTGTTGTAGCAAAAAGAAATGTCCTTTGAAAAAGGAAGTGCTGGATGTTGTAGAAGCTGGATCCGGTATGACTAGGTTAAGCGATTTTGCCATGACTTGATGCTTTAAGCTTTTCCCGCAAATCATCGGGTTTGGAGAGAAAAAGATTGTCGCCATCATATGGAGAAATATTGCCTACACGTCCAGGAAACAATCCAACGTTCTTAGTCATAAAACCCAGCAGAGAACAGCCTGTTTCCACGCATCTGGAAGCATCATCTGCTGTGTCAAGGCCAAATTGAAAAGCATGTTGTGCTGCCTCCGTCGTCCTCTACGAGGGAGTAAATCCCCCATTCATTTCAGCTAGTAACATACTGTCAGATGACTCTGCTACTACACTCCACAAAATGTAAGAATTTTGCAAGAGCGCAGATCACGTTGAAGGCCTGGCTTCTGAAGCAAAGACACCGACTATTAGCATTGAGTTTTTGCAGTCTCCATATTCGAATGAAGAGAGGGGAAAGTAGATTTCAATTTTGCTGTAGAGGCTTGTACCATGAGACTCCCCAAGGGTGGGTAGAAGCAGAAAATAAACCTGACCAGCAGGGACCACTCCACGCTTCATCACCAACTCCTTGCTCACAGAGATGGTCTTCTGCTGAATCTAGGGTTAAATGTTAACAGGGTTTCTATATATAGAATCTGGTCCAAAATGCCTTAATTCATAGTAGGGCTTGTGGGAGCAGAAAGACCCAAAGGTTCCACCACCTTAGCAAAAGTCATGCACAAAGCAGCACTCAAGGGTGCATATGGTACAGCTTGCATGAAAGCTCAGGGGATGTATCCAAACTGCTGGCTTCTCTGCAATCCACAGTCATCCTCAAGGTGAATTCCTCAGGGAGAACAATCCCTTTTATCTGCCAACAGTGCCAGACTATGAGACATTGGGTCCCATTCATCATGAAATATCTGCCTCTTGAGTGAGGAATTTGGTTCTGAAAACCAGAGCATACTCCGATGCCACTTCAGGTACAACCAGCATTATATTAAAGCCTTAATGAGAATGTTTGGCGCCAGTATTACGATTGCTGAGGAATGAACTGAGAACTTGACAAAGAGAAGCTGCACAGAGGGGGCTTTTTCGGTGGTCTAACAGGACCCCCAGTGAGCCGGTGTGTGGACACTGCTGGAAAAAAGGTGCCTCGAGCAGCCATAAACCGCAGAGCAGCCCCAAAAACCATCACTGGCGCCAAGGTAGAGATTGTCGAGTCAGGGGCATTTTGTAAGATTTGCAAAATTTGCTGTCTGAATTCGTCAGACTATTCAATAGCGGAAGAAGTAGTAGGGAAGGGTACCCACTTTTGTATTTTTGGTAATGTCTCCTCTGGAGAATCGCCCTCATCTTAAACACAATGGTAAGAGCAACGCTTATTACTTAATGAGGAAAAGGAGGAATTTTGTGACTCACTAGGGGAGTGAGACCTCTTTCAGGGCTTTGTACAGTTTTTCTCTTTCTTCAGATCACGGTCTTTCTCTGGACAGCAAGTATCCTCCTGTTCTACCGGTATCACAGATTCCTCTTTCTCAGATTACCCAGTTATTTTTGCGGTGTACTGTGGCCCATAAACGTACTCTATTAGAGGGAGAAGAATATCCCCCCCATTATGGAGGATGGTAAACAACTTTGCAGCACATTCCTGAAGGGCCTGTTAGCGCATTGATTGACAGGAGCAGCAGTCAGCCATAGTATGGTCGGTCCCCAACCACCAAATGCACACATGATGGGGCAGGTCCAACACGGACAACCTGCTCCCGCTGTCTTAGCAGAGCTTATAGCCTGAGATCTTAGGCGTGATGAGCATGACGCAGTACACATTTCTTTTTAAGACAAATGGAATTTCGAACAGTATGCTAACTGTGTAGAAAAAAGGAATTGAGGTCATGGGGCGGTGATAGCTCTATATGTATATCAAACACCTGTCTAAGAGTCTTCAAGCTGTCTAAGAGTCAGCTTCAAGTGATCAATCTAGGATTATCCTTTAACCCTACACAGAACCCAAACTCTGGAAGAAAGAACTAATCTATTCAGACTCATCAGGAAAATGCAATATTTTTTGACATATAACCCCCTTGTGAAGAACCATTAGCTACCTCATAGTACTTGGAGATTAAATCAAAAAGCACTTTTGATCCCCCAAATCAACAACACAGCATTGAAACTCTGAGTCACAGATGCTTTCTGAGATTAAAAAGATCAACTTCAGCAAGACTAGTAGATACATCAGAAAGCACCAGAGTCAACTGATCAGAGACCTTGCAGATGACGATACTTTTACATTGAAACCAGCAGATAAAGGTGGCACTATTGTCATTATGGATACAATCTTTTACAACGTCCCCATCGATGGGGACCCGACGCCTATGATCACGACTGTAATCCAAACACTTGAGAAAGCACTGGAGAATGGTTGATTACCCAAAAGACACAGATTCCTCAACAAAACCAATCCAATAACCCCAGTCTTCTATGGACTTCCCAAAATTCAAAAGCATCTCCATAACCCACCTCTTAGACCAATAGTAGCAGGTAATGATAGTATATTTGATCCTCTAGCTATATATGTTGACCAAGTCCTACAACCTATAGTGCAAAAGTCCGGCACCTACCTAAGAGACACCAGACACTTTCTGAACACACTGAACATTATCAGGGACCGCAAGCAAGGTGACCTCTTGCCAACGTTTGACGTACAGAGCTTTTATACATCCATCCCCCATGAGGGTGGTCTAGAAGCATTAGAATGGGCTCTTCTGAGGCAGGAACACTGCAAAGCCTCAAAGCTATTCATACTAGAACTGACAAAAATAATCCTATATAATAACTTTTATAGATTAGGACAACAGTTCTACTTATAAGCAGCTGGAACCTCCATGGATTCTGCCATGGCCCCAGCTTATGCAAACCTCTATATGCATTATCTAGAGACCCAATCCATACTGAATCACCATCACTGGGGCCAGAAATTGGTCACTTGGAAAAGATACATTGATTATGTCTTCATTATTTGGAGAGGGCGACAGGGAGGAACGCAATGAGTTCTTGTTATACTTTAATTCTGTTGACAACCACATCAGATTTATCATGGGAGGTAGGAACCCCGAAAATCCACTACTTAGATGTGGAATTGGAAATCAGAGAAGGCAAAAGAACTACAAGTCTTTTCCACAAACCCACAGACGTTAACAGCTTACATTGAGTCAACATGCCAAACATCTTAAGGATAATCTTCAATATAGCCAATTCCTTCAGGCTAAACACACTACTTCTGAAGAAAATATGTTGGCAATCGAAATAAATAAAATGTCTTCCAATCAAACAGACTGAGGATATCCAGAATGGATAATCAAAGCAGCCAGAGACAGAGCCACTCCGACTATCCGAGAAGACCTCCTGAAGAGTAAGCCCAAGAACCAAGAAATCCCGTTTCTCTACACGTTGAAATATTCCAGCCAGAGTCATCAGATCACTTGACTGATCAAGAAGAATTGGAAACTTATCCAATTGGACCCCCAACTACAGAAACTATTTCCGCAACCTCCACTGATTGCATACAAGAGAGGCAAAAATTTGAGGGACCAACTGATTAAAGCAGAAAGAGTCAGTAGATCGAAGCAAACTACACTGCAGACGAAACAAATAGGCACCTTTGCCTGCTTACATTGTAATAATTGCAAAAACATAATGAAAGGGAGTTGTGTTAGACATCCCAGCACAGGCGCGAAGATCAAATTCGGACATTTTGCAACTTGTGACACCATGTCAGTCATCTATGGATTGAACTGTCCCAGTGGGATATTTTATGTGGGACAGACAGCGAGAAACATAAAAGACTGCTGTAACGAACACAAAAGCAACATCAGGACCAACAATGCCCGCTCACCCGTGGCCAGACACTTCACAGAGAAGAGAGACACAGTGGCACAACTCAGATTTATAGTACTTGAGATTGTTCAGGAACACTCCAAGAGACTTGACCAAAGAGAACTTTGCTGGATCGACAAGCTTGATAGTCTCAATCCATATGGGATGAATGAAGACTTTTACCTGGACACTTTTCTATAAGCTTTCCTATAAAATCTTAATTATTAATCCACAAATCCAAATCTCCAGATGAGGTCAGCTTTTGGTTGCCACTGTGGTTTTATAGGTGTGGACCAATACCATCACTCTTTATTCAATTATTCTCTATAGCTTGCTATCTAGAACTATTCAGGGTCCATGATTACTCTATGAAATACTGAGTTTTCCTACATAGTTGTTTGAAAAGATGTATAACATAAGAAATGTCTCTTTTTTCTTTTTAGACACTGTTTAAACAAATGCAACAGATATGGAATAAGTGCCAGCATAGAATGTGAGCTTGGGTGTCTCTTGGACAACCAACTCACTCTTTGATCATTATCTTTCAAAGCTTCCCTCCTATTTAACATAGGTCCACCTCGTTAGTACAACTTCCTTAGACATTGTCCATAATCCATTCCTGCAGAATTCTCACCTGGCGGTCCAAACTAGACTTACCTCGATCTCGCGGTGTCGCAGCGCGGGGACATCATTTGTTTACATGTGACCTCACTGCACAGACGCACATGCGTGATTCCTACATCATTCAACAGCCTTGATCTGATGCTGTTTAGGAAACCGAAGCGCCTTGTAAACCGCGCTGATACTTACATTCGGGAGATCACTTTATACAAGGTTAGCGTAAATATAAATATTTACAGAAGGCTACACGCGAGTACTTCACAATTTTTGCACGCATATAGATAGCGGTCCCTGGACGACCAACCCGATCTGCACAAACTATTGCAGCCACATAAATCTAGACGATGCCGATCACATGACGGATACCTCCAGGAGACTTGGCATTTATTGAAGCATCACCTGGACTTCCAGGTAGGGACTTAGTTCCCCCAACCTACTCCCATTAGCCTATTCGAATGGCTGCAATATAATACTGATTTTTTTCATTTCTATTAATTTTTAGCCTAGGATACTAATTGTTAAGAAAATACACGTGGCAGGCCACCACCCCGCTATCACAGCCAAGGGATTCCACCTTACTTTAACAGAGGGTTGTCCAAGCAGTACACATGAGAGGTATTATATCAGTGTATTATGAACTGTATAATACAGAGAGTCACTATTATCTGAAGACTAGCTAATATGCACTTTGTTATTTTTTTCCCACTCTGTTATGCAGATTGAACCCTGAAAATGAAAAAGGCATGAAATAATGCTCCTGAAGAAGGGATTTAAGCCCCGAAAAGCGTAGAGCTCATGGTTTTAGACATTTGAATAAGAAATTCATGGACTTATTTGTATTGTACAGTATGATTTAAATATATATATTTTTTGAAGTATTTTATTATTTCTTGGTTACAAACATCACAGCACGCCCGAAAGTGAACATTACAATATCCAAACATCTTCCATTTAACATGCATTTACCACACCATCCCCACCCCCTGCCCACGTAACTTGAGTTTGCTCCATCGCACCTCTGCTTATTCCTTCCCAGGTCCTTCCTCTTCCGTGCTCCCGGAGGTGTCATGTTCTCTAGGACTTACTCGAGTGGTCTCGGTTAATGTGACCACTAGTTGTCTCCAGGCCATTAGCGTCCCACCTCGTCGTCCTCCCCCCTGTGTGCAGCTTCGTACCATATCGCTGTTTCTGCTTCAGCCCATTTCCGAAGGTCATGCCACCACATCTCTATCTTGGGTCTCTGGCTCGCCTTCCATCCCATAGCCTATATCCTGGCCAAACGCAGGACAGCTAAGTCCTTAAGTTTGCATACATGTTTCATTTTGCGTGGTCTATAGAATCCCCCCACCATGCACGCCCACACCGATTCTACATCCAACGTAATTCCTTTCTCGGCAAGCCGGTTGGCCACCTCCCCCCAGAATATACAAATCTCCAGGCATGCCCAGAACATGTGTGTCATCCCCGCGTTCACTTCCCCGCATTTCAGGCATATTTGTGTCTCTGCGCTCTTAAACCAGCCTATCCTTTGAGGGGTCATGTACACCCTGTGGATTACATACAGCTGAATCTGTTGTAGTCTGGCGTTCCTGGACACCTTCTTGTGATACCTCTGTGCTATTTCCCATTGACCCTCAGGCATGGATTCCCCCGCGTCCTCCTCCCACTCCCGTCTCAGCTGGGTCACCTCTTTCCCAACCCTGGACATCACTAGTTCATAGATCTGGGATAACTCATGCCCTCCCTCCGAGATGTCATATATTGTCTCTATTGCCGAGTCCATTGGGGTTTCCAATGCTATTTCGGACCATGTGGTCCTTATTTGCTTCATCAGTCTGATGTAGGTAATAGACTGCCCCGGGTGTACTCCCGTTTCTTCCACTAGTGTTGTAAATTCCAGTGCCTTCCCATCCTGCCACACGTCTCCTAGTGTTGCTATGCCCATCGGTTCCCAGTGTATTCGTAATGACTTCCTTAGCTGTTCGTCTACTCCCCTCAGTGCCACTAGTGGCACCTGGGGGGAGCACGGGGCAGGGTATCCATGACCTGGCACGCCTTGCGCCATGTCTTCCATCCCAGTTCTAGCAGGTACGATCGCCCTTTGAGCTCTGATTTGGGCAGCCATATTAGTTCTTTCAGGAAAAAGGTGTACACTCAGACCACAGCAATCTGGACTCTGCCGTTGTGTCTTCGGTTAACCACTTAGCCACAAACTGCAGTTACCCCGCTAAATGATATATCTCAAAGTTAGGTAGTCTTATGCCCCCTTTCTCGTACGTGTGCTGTAGCTTCCATAAGGCGATCCTATTTCTGGTATTGTGCCAAATGAAGCCTCTACATAAACTCTCCATTTTGTTAAAGAATCGTTTAGGCACCATATATGGGTTATTCACAAAGAAGTGCAATAGCCTAGGTAATACAACCATTTACAACAATGCCACCCTTCCCATCATAGCCAGGGGGAGTTTAGCCCAGAATTTCATGCTATTTTCAATGTTTGCAACTGCTTTCTCTGTGTTATGTTTGTGTTCGTCTGCTATCTCGTGGTGGTAGATATCAATCCCCAGGTACCTGAATGTACTAGTCTCCGAGGTTATTTGTAAGACTGGTAGATTGTTATGTGCTATTCCTTTGTATCTCCCTAGGGGAAATATACATGACTTCTTGGGGTTCACCGCTATCCCAGAAAATGCTGCAAATCGGTTCATTACTTCCAGGAAATATTTCAGGTTTTCTTCTGGGTATCTCAAGTACAGTAGCATGTCATCTGCATACAGTGATATCAGGTGCGGTCCTTCCTTAGTGTAGACCCCTATCCCTTCATATTGTTGCCTCAAATATATCGCATGGGGTTCCAGTGAGAGAATCTACAAACATGGGAGACCACGGGCAGCCTTGCCTGGTGCCCCTACTGAGTTGCCATTTGTCTGAGATGATCCCTTCCATTTTGACTCTGGCGAGTGGCGAGCTATACAGCATCTTCACCCACCTCAAGTACTCCGGCTCCATCTCATATTCCTTCAATGCCTCGATCAACCAGGGCCATTTTACGGAATCAAAGGCTTTCACTGCATCTAGGGAGACAATTGCCACCTTGCTTATATCTCCCACTGTCTGTTCCATGACGCGGTGGAGCCGTCTGTGATTATCTGTTATGCTTCTGCCCGGAACATAACCGGTCTGGTCATGGTGTATGAGTTTAGTTATGATCAGTCTGAGTCCGTTTGCCATGACCGCCATGAGTATTTTACTGGCCTGGTTTAGCATGGACAGCGGTCTATATGATACGCAGTCTGTGCTGGGCTTATTTGGTTTGAGCAGCGGGATAATTACTACCTCTCTCAGGGATTCCGGTAGCTTCCCTACCTCAAAAGCCTCATTTAGCATTGCTAGTAGCGGGGGAAGCACCTCCACCCTATATGTTTTATAAAACTCACTTGGGAGCCCATCCGCTCCTGGGGCTTTGCTCGTTGGCAAATGCCTGACCACTGTTTCTAACTCCTCTAGTGTAATGGGGGCGTCCAGGTTCTCTATCTCTTCAGCGCTCAGTTTCGGTAGCCCGATATCCCCTAGTATCTCTCTCACCTCTTCCTCATCAACTCCTCCTGTGTCTTCATATAAGTGTTGGTAGAATTCAAGAAAACCTCCATTTACGCTTTCTTGGGTATTCAGTGTTTGGCCATTTGCACCCTTTATCTCCCTTATCGCTGACCTAGGTGTTTCATGTTTGTATAACCATGCCAACAGCCTTCCCGGTTTATCTCCTCCTGCGTGCTGCCTTTCAATGTACTTCTTATAGTTTAAGTTACATAGTCTCTCCCAATATCCCACACATTCCTGTTGTAGTTGGCACATGGTTTTTGCCCCTTCCTGAGTAGAGTCTCCATTATTCACAATTTCTTCTAGTTTCATTTCTGTAGTTTGTAACTCTTTCATTATGTCCCCTTGGAGCCCTTTAGATTTAGACATTGCTGCGCCTCTCACCACTACTTTGAATGCCTCCCACAGGGTGCTTTCTGATGCTACACTTCCAGTGTTATTTTCAAAGTATTCCATTATTTCCTCCCTCAGGTCCTCCCTGAACACTGTGTCTTTCAGTGCTTCGTCTCTAAGTCGCAACGTTGGAATTCTGGCTCTGGGGGTCTGATGTTGCCAAGATAGGATCAAGGGCGAGTGGTCTGATAGGACCCTTGCTTTGTATTCTGAGCTCACTATCTCCCCGGTGAGGGCCAGGTTAGCAAACATATAATCTAGTTATGTATACAGGTTCTGTGGGGCAGAGTAATGTGAATAGTGTCTAACGTGTGGGTGCTGCAATCAACATATATCCTCTAGCTGGAAATCTCCCGGTAGAGTCTTTAGTTTCTTGGCTGCAGGGGTAGGCTTATTTAGTTTCTCGTCCGATCTGTCCACCCTGGGGTCTAGTGTGCAATTGAAGTCTCCTCCCCATATGACCGTGCCTCCCAGGTACGGGCTGACCTTACCATACAGGGCTTTAAAGTAGGCCACTGTGTCCTGGGTCGGGGCGTATGTGTTAATAATGCTCACTTCCCTGTTTTCCAATATTCCCCGTATCGCCACCCTTCTCCTGTCTGACTCCACTATAGACTGTATTAACTGAAAGGGTACATGTGGCGCGATCCATGTGATTACCCCTCTGGCATATGCCGAGTATGTCGCCCCGATGACAGTACCCTTCAATTTTCTCCGTATCAGCTCCTGTTTTTTTTGTGAGGTGGGTTTCTTGTTGCAAGGCAATATCTATTCTTTGCCTGCTAAGGTACATCATGATCTTGTTTCTTTTCAGATAACTATTAAGACCCCTGACATTCCAGGTTGTTATCTTGAAGTCTCCCATCCCTCATCCATAGCGCTTCCCGCCTTTATCCTTCCGTGCCCTCCAACTATCTCGCAGTTGTGCGTGGATATAAGCTTGTTCCCTTTCAATCCCAACTACAAACTCCCCAACTCCCTTCCCACCCCCCACCCTCCCCAACCCCAACTGTTGCCCAGCTCCATCCCTGGATCTAAGACTATCACGCATTTAGTCCTACCCTGGTTAGGCCAGTGCTAGGAACTCAGCAGGGACTTGCCGCACTACTGGCAACCAAGCTAATCTATCTAATGGGGTGCGGGCTGGATTCTCTGTGTCTCCCGCCTTAACGCTACTTTGTATTCTGCCTGCCATATACAATGCTCTACTTCTCACTACTATATGCAGATCTATAATCCAGTCCCATTGTCATTATGTAGACAGCACCTCGGTCTCCATAATCACTGCTTCACTTGTTGTTTCTGTCCTTTTGTTGATCGTTTGTCCCCGGCGGGCCGTTCTGTGCATCCAACCAATCCATGGCTTCTTCGGTGGTCTCGAAGAACAAAGCCCTGTTTTTGTGAAATATTTTCAATTTCACCAGGTACATCAGCATATATTTGTAGCTTGCTTCGCGTAATCTTCTCTTAACTGCCCCAAAGTTTAGTCAACGTCTCTATACCTGAAGTGTATAATCCGTATATGCCGTTATTGCCGCTGATGCCCTCCGTATCGTGCCCCCTTTGCGGAAGTGTTCCAAGATTATTTTTCCCGGTCTCGATAGTTCAATATCTTGGCGATGATTGGTCTCGGGGGAGATCCCAGTGCTGGTCTCCGTGTCAGTGCCCTATGAGCTCTCTCCACCGCAAATCCTTGGGAGAGTGCTCCTCAAATTTCTTGCAGCAGCATGGTTTCAATGTAGTCTGTTGGGTTTGATCCCTCTTCCCCCTCCGTGAGCCCTATTATACGTATGTTGTCTTCCGGGCCCTTCCTTTGGCCGCCTCAGCTCTGTTTTTCCAGGTTGCTTACTTGTTGGGGCAGTGTGTGGATCTCAGAGGCATTGGCTGTGCAGGTAGTGGTATTTGATTGGACATCTTTCTCCAGTTTGCTTGTGCGATCTGCCATCACCCTTACGTCTTGTCGCAATAAGTTAACATCCACTTGTACCGCATCTATCTTGAATTCAAGGATTGTTTTGAGGTTTGTCATAGCCACTTCCAGTTTGGTTTCTCAAGTTACCTTTAGATCTACTATCACCTCTAGGATCGGTTGTTCGCTACTCACTGGGGCTGTGTCTGCCTGTAAATTCCTCTCTTTGCTCCTGGATCTGTCCGTTGGTTGTGGTGTTTTGGTGTACTCCTCCATTGTGGGTTGTTTCCCTTTCGTTTTGAGTGCTTTGGCTGCCATCTCAGAATCATCCAATATGCTCCTCACAGGTCTCCGGGATCTGAATTTCCGTTATGCATGCTCCCCCTGGCTCGGTAGCACTTGGGTTTGTTCCAGGGGCACTTGGTAGTGCCAACGTGGGCCAGAATGCCTCCCTAGTTGCATGTGCCTCGGTAGCGTGCAGTGGATGCCCAACGCTGGCGTGCGCGCTCTTCCCCTTATGTAGCGTTCCGGTTATGGCTTCCGTTTATGTTGGTTGCTGGGTCTAGGTTCCCCTCGTATATTACTTCTCCTCCCGGGGGCTACTTCGCCTGCCAGTGTTATCGGGTCCTCTCTCTTACAATGGCCGGGGCTTGTGGGGGTTTCTTAGCTGTTTCTTACAGTATTTGCCTTGCCCTCTCAAAATAGGCCAATAGTAGTGTGTGTTGCGAGGTCGCCCTCACCAGTATGTCCACAACAATGCCCCTCCTGCAGTTGGAATGTTGGTCTGCCACGCTGCACTACTAACCTTGCTTCCAGCCTGCAGTTCAGTGGGCTCTTTGTCTGCTTTCGCTGCCTGGAAGATTTAGCTGTGGGCTTCCCAGTTTTGGGCAGGCTCCAATGCTGGTGCTGCTTGCCTAGTGAAGTACTGCGTCTGGGCGGAATGTTGTTTGGGCTCTTTTCCTCTTCCAGATCAGGCACCTATTTTCTTAGGTCTGAGTCTGTGGCCCTATTAGTCTGCACTCTTTGCCATCCATCATGTGTGTCATGCCCCTGTGTCCTCTGCCATCATCCTCTTTATACCGTGACCGAGTCGTTGGCTGGGCCCCTCTCTCTCTCTCTTATTACACTTGTCCGTGCTCCCCTCAGGGTGTCTGCCTGCCCAGGTCCGTACTCCCGACAGGCAGTCTGTCCCTGCGGGCGTCTGTGGGGGGCTGCATGAGTCTTGTTGTGTTGCTTCTGGCTCCAAGGTTACATGCATATAGCTGCGCCTCATATGCTGTAGCCGTTAGCCTTCCAGCTATTTAGGGGGAGTTTACTGCCGATCCGCTGGGCTCACCTCATAGCACAGGTCACCTGGCAGCATTCTGGTCCGTATTGTGCAATCTTCCAGGCTACGTCTCGGTCGGCGTCTTATGTGTGCCGGCTCTGTGTTGGCGTACCATTCTCGGCGCGTACACGACCGGTCTTCATGGCAGGCATTCGATTCCTATTTTCAGCAGTCTCCAGTCTTCATAATTCTGTTGCTTCATCTGTCGGGGCTTTGGACCGCCCAAGTCCTTTGTTCCTCCAGGCAGCCATTTTGGGTGGACGTCCACGGGGATTTTGCGACTGTGTTTTCGCAATTATTGCAGCTTTGGGTGACCGTTTTGGAGCGGGTTTAGTGCGCTGAGTGCCGCTTGCTTTATTGCTGCTGGTCCTGCTTTTTGAGGTTATTTATGTGCATTTTGCCAGCAGGCATGCTCAGGATTTCATCAGATCTACGGCAGCTCCATGGTCTTCCAGCCTCTTACATGGCCAGTTAGCCACGCCCCCCAGTATGATTTAAATATTGCATACAATTTATTATGTCTTATGCTTATGGATTAAACTACTTGTAATTGGATTCTGAAAATTTTAATGAATGATTAACTTGTGTGAACTTCACAATCCTAAATTTGTTTTGAAAATGTACATATAAACCCCAAAGAGTTGTTTGTTCTGACGACGCAAGTGTTCCACAGACTGTAGACACTGATTTCTCTTGGTCTATATCTATATTACCAGTGGTGTTACTTCGGGAGCAATGTGAGTCGATGGCGTTGTTGCAGAGCCGCTCTGCGCCCTTTGATGTCTGAAAGGTTTCTGAAACATCATCCTGGACTGATAATACCTATGCAAGATCCGGAATCGGTGGGAGGAGCAAGCAACAGATTACACTAAAAATATTTCTTTTACAATTCAAAATAATTTTTACTTTATAAATGTTACTACAGTTCAAAATGGGAAATACTTTTTTACTCCCTTAAATTGCCTTTTCTCCCAACTTTCAAAGACATTAGTAAAATATACCTTTTCAGATCACATACTGGGTGGGAATCTTTCTGCAATACTTTGGTTCCACAAACCAACCGTAAAATTGCTGCAATGCCATCTTTAACTTATAAACGATAATTGAACAGCAGTTTTAAGTTATCTGTGCTCAAAGTGAAGCCTACCATAAAATATCTAAAAAGTGGAGCATTTACATGTAACTAATGACTTGCTTACAAACTAGTCACTTACCAATGATGGTCCAGATGAGCACTGGGTCTCTGTTATAGCAGCAGAGGATGAAAATGTGTTATATGTCGAAGCTGGGATTTCCCCTTCGGAGCAGGTAGGGGTACAGCTTGTAACAATACCACAGGCTGAAATAGAGTCAATCACCGTTGTAAGGGCTGCAGCAGGATTGATCACAATGGAAGAGACTGAGTCAGGTCCAACAATAGTATTATCAGCTATGGTGTATTTGGCCGATGCTGCAGGGGTGCTTCTGGTCACTTTAGAATGAGGTTTGGAAGAGGATACCTGCTTTCTAAGTCCTGCGGCAGTGATTCGCACTTTCGGGATAGTTATCTTACTAGGTTTGGAGATAGAAGAGTTAGTTGTGGGAGCAAGAGTGGAGCTACTTGCTTTGGAAGAGGCTGGAGCAGAGAGTATGTCTTTAGAAGAGGAAGTAGAACACTTGCCCCCCTTACAGGAAGTCACTGAAAATCCAGTTATTGGGACAGTAGCAATGGAAGTGCTTTTGACAGAGCCAAGACCAACTATGTTTGAAGGAGTATGAGTATGTGCAGTGCCTTTAGAGGGGGTGCCAAAATAGAATGTATCCTTGGAGGCACTAGTCCCTTTGGAAATGGCGTTTGTTGAGCTAGTAAAATTTGTTGAAGTCTTTACTGAACTGGTAGCATTTGGAACTGTAGGAGAAAAAGTGTTTGAAGACCAGGAACTATGGGGAAAACTGGGAAGTTGTCGTGATAAATTTGGGGAGGCATTTCCAGATAAGGGAATCTGCATGGAACTGGGCCCTGGCCATGGGCTCTGGAAGGAGCTCAGCCCTAGCCAGTTATATGAAGGATTAGGTATCGACCAGTGACCTGGTTTTGAGCCAGGCACTTGCCAACAAGGGTTAGGATAAGAGCCAGGAATGGACCAGGGAGGCGGAAATTGACCTGGCATCATTAGTGGGGTGGATGCACAGTGGGTTACTTTCCAGGGAAGCGGTGTCGTTTTTAGCGAAGATCTGGGATCTTGAGAAAAGTAATTTGCCTTACAGGTTGGGGGAGGAGTATCTGAATGTGGCGAAAGGCCAGACACTTTTAGTGGGTCAGTAGAAAGACTGCTCTCTAATGACTGCTTCTGGGATGGCCCCACATGTGTGGACAGGTTAAGAGGAGGATCACCTTCTGTCAATCGGTTCAAAGCTGGATCAGCCTCAAATGGCAAATCACAGTAAGCATTTTGTGTAACCATATTCTTATTAAAACCATGATGACTTGAGTGTATCTTGAAAGAAGTTTCTTCAGCAACATTGATGAGACGAAGTTTGACTACTTTTCCATTGACGGATTTCCCATTCATTTCTTCCAAAGCAACCTGGGCCTCATGAGTGGTGTTGAAAAAGAGAATGGCATAACTAGAAAAAGGAAAAAAAAAAATTGTAAGAACGTTTCCTAACAAACCCGTTTCTAGAACAAAGATGAATCTGATAAGGTGTTCATTTAAGATGAAAAATGGAAGACATCAAATAATTTAGCATTTTGTACCCTCTTAAACGTACAATATCCTTTAAAACAAGGGCTTACCATAGTCTCTACCTGCCCCTTTTTTACAGAAAGTCATATGAAACAAGAAAACATCCTTATGTTTCAGAGGATATAAAAGACATAAGTAAGGCAATTAAAGAACAGGATTTTAATCTTGGTAATAGGAAAGGCAATATATTTTAAATATATAAAAGGTATTGTAAGGAACTCATGGTGGCAACAGTAAAGACGGACACAAGTGATCACAGTTCAAGGGTGTTTATTAAACTGTATAAATGGCTGAGAAAAACGCCTAATCTAAATATGAATCTAAAATGGGAGCAAGCTACGACCACCAAATAATAATAAGGTAGTCCTAGTGGCATCTTGTCAAATATATTATAAGTTACTCACCGTAATGACTAACATACTCTTATTCCTTAGTCCCCTTTCCTCAATACTGCATGGGCGTCCCTTCCTAAGGACGGCAGGCAGAACCTTTTTGACCAGAAAAAACCTACTTCTGCTTTAAATTTAGAGGAGCACAAGGGTGCGGCACTGGGAGCATGCGCTGCCCTGACTTCGCCCTCTGGCGCCACACCTCAGTCCTCATAGACACGTCGACAATAGATTAACATTGCCTAATGACACCAGTTTTATTAGGGGGGAGGATAGTGGGACGTATGAAAGAAAGGGGATCAAGGACTAAGAGTACGTTAGTCACTACGGTGAGTAACTATTAATTACTCTTATGCCCTGTCCTCTTTCCTCCATACTGCATGGGCGATTACAACGGAGTGTAGCACCAGGGTGGAGAGGAGACCCTCCATAAGCAAATAGGTTTCAGAGAACCGCCTGTCCGAAAGCTGCGTCCGATTTAGAGCAGGCGTCCAAACAGTAGTGCATGCAGAAAGCCAAAGGGGTGGCACATGTGGCCACCCTGCTTATGACTTGCCAGGGGACATGTCGCTGGAATGAGATGGCCGTTGCCTTGGCTCCGACCACGTGGGCGTGCATGTTGGCCGGCAGTGGCTTATGCTGTGCCTCGTAAGCTTATTTGATGGCCGAGACCATCCAACAGGCTATGTAGGCCTTGGAGGCCTGATACCCCGGTCTTGATCTGCTGAAGGTGACAAACAATGTGTCTGACTTGCAGAATCCCTTGGTCCTATCCAAGTAAAATTTCAGGGCACGCCCGACATCGAGGCAGTGCAGAACTTTCTGTGCCTCGTCCTTAGGCTCAGCAAAAAACAGGTAGCACTATTTCCTCGCTCAGATGGAATGCGGAAGGCACCTTGGGTAGGAATGCTGGGTGTGTCCGCAGGACTACTTTATCCCTGTGAAACATAGTATAGGGCTCCGAGGCAACCAGCGCCTGGATTTCGCTGACTCTGCAAGTCGAGGTGAGGCGACTAGCAAGGCCGTCTTAATGGTAAGCAGCCTGATGTCTGCGGACGCGATTGACTCAAATGGTTTGAGTGCCAGGTCCCCCAGAACTATGTTAAGGTCCCACAAATGATGAGGCCTCTTGATGGGCGGGTAGAGTCTGGCGAGTCCCGTCAAATGCTTCTTGACCATCGGGTTGGAAGAGGAGAACACCTCTTCATCTAAGTTTCTGTAGGCCCCAATGGCCGCCAACTACGTGCGGCAAGTGTCTACCTGCACACCCGAGTAGGAGAGGTGCGCCGAGAAGGAGAACACGTCTTCCAATTTACACGCGAGGGGGTTGATATCGTTTGCCCAGTGGCAGAACCTGGTCAACTTGCTCTTATACCGGGTCCTGGTAGCTTTGCTCCTAGCCCCCCTGTATGATCTCTAGTTTAGCCTGGGAAAGGCTGAGGTGCCCTTGTGTGATGTGCTCAGGAACCACGCTAAGAGGGCTAGTTTCTGTGGCATGGGGTGGATGACCCTGCCCCCTGCTGCGCCAGAAGATGTGCTGGGCCCGTCGGAAGGAGAATGGGTGGTCTCTTTGAGAGGCTTAGCAGCTCTGAGAACCATGGCCTGGCTGGACACCATGGAGCTATAAGGATGACGCTGAAGTGGTGACACTCCTTGATCTTGCACATCACCCAGTGTATCAGTGGTGTGGGCGGGAAGGAGTATGCGGTCATGCCGTTCCACTGCATCTGAAATGCATCGGCCAGGGAGCTGGGGCCCTGTCCCTGCCAGGCGGTGAACTGTTGGCACTTCCTGTTGTCCTGGGTGGCAAATAGGCCCACCTGGGGGTGTTCTCATCTTCTGCAGATCTCCTACAGCACGAGGTCTTACAATTGCCACTCGTAATTGTCCGCTCCCAGGCTGCTGAGCCTGTCCGCCTCCAGTTTGGATACCCCCAGAAGGTGGACGGCCGTGAGGTAAACGTTGTTCTCCAGAGCCCATTCCCACATGCTGACCACCAGGCTGCACAGCGGAGGGGATCTGGTACCTCCCTGCTTGTTCACATAGAACATGCTGGTTGAATTATCTGTCTGAATGAGGACGACCTTGCCCTCGATAACTGGAAAAAAGGCTCTGAGAGCTAGCCAGATGGCCTTCAGTTCCAGGCAATTGATGTGGTACTCTTGCTCCTGCCTGGTCCAGGTGCCATGGACGCAGCGGTTGTCCAGGGTGGCTCCCCAGCCCTTGAGAGAGGAGTCCGTAGTGATGGTGACCTGCAAAGTGCAGCTGTATCCTCCCCATCCTGAGTCTCGTGTGGGGGACGGCCAGTAGGACCGCTGCCATGAGACCCAGTAGGTGTTGGTACCACCAGGTCTATGTCACTTCTCTGCTGAGGAAGTGCGCATTGGCCCTCTTGAAGGCAGTGATCTTGTCCTCCAAAGGAAAAACTCTCTCGAGCATGTGTCTCATATGAGCCCCAAGAAGGTCAGCTTCTGCGTGGGCTCCAGCTGCGACTTCTTGAGATTGAGTGAAAAGCCCAGATCATGCAGAGTGTTCACAAGATCGTTGGAGGTGCGGAACACTGCTTCCGGAGATGAAGCCCGGACGAGCCAGTCGAGGTAAGGGTATATGTGGTGGCCCGCCACTGTATTCGTCAGCCTGGTAAAGACCCTGGGGGCCGAGTTGAGGCCGAAGGTAAGCACCTTGTATTGGAAATGGTAGCCCATGATCCTGAATTGTAGAAAAGAACAATGAGGCTGCCAAATCAGGCCGTGTAAATATGCGTCCTTCAGATCCAGAGAGCACATCCAGTCTCCCTTGCACAATGTCTACGTAACCATATTGAATTTTTGTAGAGGTAGGGAGAGGTTGGAAAGGTCCAGCACAACTCTCAGGTCCGCCTGGTTCTTTTTCTGAATGGCAAAAATCCTTGGGTAGAAGTCCAAACCTCTCTGGGAGGCTGGGACTTCCTCCACTGCCTGGCTCTCGACGAGTGACGGGATCTCTGCCAAAAGAGTTATCCCAACCAGAGGGAGGAGAGGCTGGGATGGGCAGGCAGTACCCCGTGGATACTACGGAGAGGATCCAGGGGTCCGCAAAATTCTCGGGCCAGAAGTGTGCACAGAGAGCAAGCCTGCCCCCCACTGGAGACACGTGGACCCGCAGGGGCGTGTCATGCCTTCTTTCCCCCTGCGGCTTTTGTGGAGGAGGGGGACTGGAAAAAGCCCTTATTCATCCCACACTTTGTTGCTTGAGCCGATGTTGGGTCCGTGAGCGGTCTGGTTGCCTGGACCTCCGCTCTTGGAAGCAGCTGAACCCTCCATTTGTACGCCCCCTGTCCGAGCACTGCTGTGACTGGGTGTACGTTTTGGGCATGGTCTTTGTAAGGATGGATAAAGACTTCGCTGTTTGTGAGCTGTTTTTCTTTTTATCCAGCTCCTTGTCCGTAGTGGAATGGAAGAGGTCACCCCCTTCGAACGGCAGGTCTAAGATTCGTTCCTAGACATCCGGGTTGAATTTTGTAGCACAGGGCCAGGCCATTATTCTCATGTCCGTGGCAATGCAGATGGCCCGGCCTGAGATGTCAATGTGGGCCACGGTGGACTCCATGATGGCTTTTGCCACCATCTTGGCCTCTGCCAGTCCCGCCTTGAATCGTAATTAGCTCTGCGCTGGAAGCTCTGGGAGGAAATCCGTAATTTCCCGCCAAACCCTCTGGTTAACGGCTGCCAGCATAGCATGCGCATTGGCTTGATGAAGATGCAGGGACGCGTTGGAATACAGCTTCTTCCCATACGCATCCAAGACCACCTCCTTGCCTAGCAGCGCAGCGGACAAGGAGGCTGAGGACGACTGAAGCTTGGAGTATAGTGATGCTACAGCGATCACTGAGGAGTGCGGCTGGGGGTGAGCAGACAGCAAGAGTGTATCCCCCTCCATCCGCCTGTACTTAGCGTCCAGGCGTCGATTCACTGGCTGGACCGAATGGGGCTTGAGCCAGCCCTTTTTGGCCAAGGTGACAACGTCCTTATGCATCAGGATACCCGTTCTCGCAGCGGGACGTAGCGTGAGGACTTCAGCGAGGACCCCCTCTGATGGTTGCTCGACCTCTGGTTGAGGAAGGCCCAAGTACTCTGCCAGCCCTCAAAGACAGTTGTGGAAGGCCTTGGCTGACGACGGTGTGTTGGGGTCCTTTTCCTCATCTGTGCCCACCTGGGGGTCCAGTTGGTCTGGCCCCGGTGGAGGGTTGCTGGGAGCCGAAGGCTGAGCTGTGCATACCAGAGCCAGAGGCTGCAGTGGAGGCTGGTACGGAACCGCCTGAACTATCGGTTGGGGGGCTGGAGCGGGCGGCAAAGGCTGCACAGGGGTCAGGGGCACCTGTACTCAGACCAGCGGCGCCACAGCCATTGGCGGGAGCACGTCCCTGATGGCGTCTCTGAGGATGACCCCCATCCGAGGAGATATCATAAGCCAGAGGAACCTTTCAAAAAATCTGTCCTCACAGGCCAGAGGGGTTGTAGGTGATATTGACTGGGAAACAGGCGGCTGCTGTAGCCGTTGCGTGCCCTGCCCATACAGACACAGCGGGAACCTGCCCTGCACAAATGAAGGATATGCTGTAGGCCACATACCTGATGACACCAGTCCCACCTTGTTACTCGTTCCTCCACCTGCTCCCTTCCTTGGTGCAGTATGTAATGTCTGGCATCGCAGCCATTTTGTCGAGCTGCCTTCCACCTGCCTGCATTGTGTTGCCTGGTTCACTGAGCCCAGCCTCTTCCAGGACTCTTGAGTGTGGATCATGAGGCCTACCCTGCTCTTCAGGTCGAGACCTGGTAGGCATTTCGCCCTCAGCAAATCTGCCGGTTTTACTGCGTATAGGTGCCCCCTCAGACATGTTGCCGGTACTAGGGCGTGGCCCCTTGGGTTAAGACCCAGTAAAAGAACCTTCCGGTCCTTCACCACTGTCACTGGGAGGATCCACTGACCCCTCTGCCTGCCGGCCGGTAGCTGACTTAGCCTCGGTACTGGTGCTGGTATGAGAACCTGAGCGGTGCCTCCCGTGCGAGCGATCCCTGGAAAGGAGTCTCACTTGCGGGGTGCGCTGGAAAAGAGTGGCCCTACCTTGGGCCTGGAACGATGATTGATGAAGTCCTTCAGGTCCTCTGGAGGCGATCTCTGGAAGAGCTCCCTCCACCTGGCTAGTCTGTTCTTCAGAGACCTCGAGGAAAGCGCGTTGCACGCGGTACAAGCTTGCCAGCCGAGGTCTGGGCCAATGCAACATAGGCAGAGGGCGTGGCGGTCTGAAGTTGGAAAGAGCCCGTCGCAGGATGGACACCTGCTGAACCCTGTAGAAGTTGACATGCGCCGGGGAGGAGCGTGACGCCCGAGGACCGAGTACCTAAATGATAAAAAGACAAAAAGACAGAAGAGAAGAAGTACCTGCGCGTGGAATTACATGGACGAAGCCAAACCCAGGAGCGCTGGTGAATTCGGCCTGTTCCTGTCGACACGGAAAAGAGGGCTGGGGTGTGGCGCCGGAGGGCAGAGTCAGGGCAGTGCATGCTCCCAGGGCCACACCCCCGCGCGCCTCTAAAATTAAAAGGGGAATAAGGTTTTATTCCGGTGAAAAAGGTTCCGTCTCCCGTCCCTAGGAAAGGATGCCCATGCAGTATGAAGGAAAGGGGATGGGACGCAAGAGTAAAAGGGCCTATACTACAAATGAACAAGTTACTTTCTTACCTGGTAACGTTCTTTCGATGGGATGGTCGGACGACGTATTCCATATCTATGACAGGTAATGTCCACAGCTGTGCTGCTTCAGAAAATCTTTGGCGTCTGCGTCCTACGTCGATGACGTCGATGCAGCGTCCCCGAGGACCTCCTCCAACGGCCGACGTCACCCGATGTTATAAGTAGGACGCACGACGCCCATAGCCTCAGTTAAAGTTTTTTCCCAGAACGTGTGCCACCAGTTTTCTGCCAGTCAGACACACAAGGCCTTGCGGAACGCAATCTGCAATCGCAAAAGAAATTCTGCAGCGGGGAAGGCAGGGAGGGAGCGATATGGAATACGTCGTCGGACCATCCCATCGAAAGAACGTTACCAGGTAAGAAAGTAACTTGTTCTTCGAGGGGATTGGGTCCTCCGACGTATTCCATATCTATGACAGACTCCCAAAGCAGTACCAAGCAAGGATGTGGGAAAGAATTTAGAATACAAATTTAGCATGCCCAATCAAATTGCGGAATAGAGAACTGCCTTGCCAAAGGCCAGATCTTGCCCTCTGATGGAATCGAGGGAGTAGTGACATACAAAAGTATGTACTGAAGCCCAGGTGGCTGCATCACAGATGTAACGAATAGGAACTCCCCTCTGCAGGGCAGTAGACGCAGCCACTACCGTGGTAGAATGGGCCCGCAAGCCAGCCGGAGGGTCCTTACCCGCCAAGCGGTAACACTCGGAGATAGTTAAAATAATCCAACGAGACAAAGTCTGTTTCATCACAGCTTGTCCCAAACGCTTTCCAGCATAACCAATGAAAAGTTGATCGTCCAATCTGACCCGGGTCATGCGCGAAATATAAAAGCTCAACGCTCTCCGAGGATCAAGCCTATGGAGCCTCTCCTCTTCCTTACCAGGATGTGGAGGAGGATAGAACGCCGGAAGAACAACCTTCTGGCTCAAATGAAATTCTGAAACCACCTTCGGAAGAAAAGAAGGACAAACTCTAAGGACAACCCTGTCCTTGTGAAACACAGTGAAGGGTGGCTTAACTGAAAGTGCCTGTAACTCACTCACTCTGTGAGCGGAAGTAACCGCAACCAAAAACACAGTTTTCAGAGTTAACAGCCTCAAAGGGCAACAATGTAAAGGCTCAAACGGAGCATCCATAAGAAACTTAAGAACAAGGTTCAAATCCCAACCTGGCACCAGAAAAGGTGACAGAGGGAACACATTAGTGAGCCCTTTCAACAACTGCGAAATTAAAGGAATTTTAAAATAGGAACACTCTTCAGACGAGCGTTTAAATATGGACAGCGTCGCCAGGTAACCTTTAAAGGTCCCCACTTGCAAGCCCCTGTGGGCCAAAGAAAGCAAAAAAGACAGAACCATGGGAATGTGACATTCAAAAGGATGCACATTCTGAACTCTGCACCAGTCTCAGAACTTTCTCCAACGGCAACAGTACAGAGACTTAGTTGCTGGCCGCCAGGCCGAGAGCAACACCTACATCACGTCTTCAGGTGGGTCCCAGTCCTTATACCTCAACCTTTCATAAGCCAAGCGTGAAAATTGAGGGATCTGACCTCTGGATGGAGAACCTGACCCCCCCCTCCCGTGAGAGCAGATTGTCTCGGTAGGGAAGACGACGCGGAGGGCAGATGGACAAGTCGAGAAGGTGCGGGTACCACGTCCTCCGAGCCCACGCCGGAGCAATGAGGATCATCCGGGAACCGAACCTCCGTAACCTCCGCAGCACTTACGGGATGACGGGGACTGGAGGAAACGCGTACAGCAGTGGGAACGACCACTCCACCACAAACGCGTCTCCTAAGGCTCCTTTTAGAGGAAATTCCCGCGAGCAAAACCTTTCGCACTTCAGGCTGACACTGGAGGCGAAAAGATCCACTTGAGGGGTCCCCCAAAGGGCGAAGATCTCCAGGAGAATCTCCTGAGCCAGCTCCCACTCGTGAGAGATCGAGCTCTGCCTGCTCAGAGCGTCCGCCATCTCGTTGTCGTCTCCGGCCAGATGAACTGCCGAGATCGAAACTTCCTGCTGGATGGCCCAGAATTCGAGCTGCATCGCCTCCCTGCACAGCGGAAGTGATCCTGCCCCCCTCCCCTTTTGTTGAGGTAGTGCATGGCCACCGTGTTGTCCGTTAGAATCAGGACACTCTTTCCGCGCACAGTCGGCAGAAAAGCCTTCAGGGCTAGCCCGACGGCCCTCAGCTCCAACAGATTGATATGGAGTCTGGACTCCGAGGGAGACCAACGACCGCTGACTGTCAAGTCGTTGGCATGAGCTCCCCATCACGTGAGGGAGGCGTCCGTCACGATTGTCACCTCTGGCCAGGTCAGCCAAAATGGCGCCGAGGGCAGCACCTGAACAGGGTCCGACACCCTGCCGGAGGACTGAGACCACTGGAGCTTGAGTGCCCACTGCAAAGATCTCATCCGCAGACGAGGCTCTGGCACCAGAAGAATGCAGGATGCCATGAGGCCGAGCAGTCTCAAGAACTCAGACGCTGGGAGATCCTGGGCAAACTGAAACTTGTGCACCATCTGCTGAATGTGAAGAGCCCTCACCTGAGGAGGAAAACACTGCCCCAGGGACGTGTCGAGCACTGCTCCGATGTACTGGAGCCGCTGCGTTGGTGTCAAATGGGACTTCTTTAAATTGAGGGAGAAGCCCAGCCTGTGAAGTGAGTGGCAGGTGATGGACAGATGATCCAGGACTTGCTCGAGAGAACTCCCCCTGATCAACCAATCGTCCAGGTAGGGGTAGACGTGAATCCCCTCTTTCCTGAGATGCTTTGCCACCACCACCATGAGCTTGGTGAAAACCCTCGGGGCGGAGGTCAATCCGAACGGCAGGACTCGAAACTGAAAGTGCGAGTCGCCAACCGCGAACCTCAGGTACTTCTTGTGCTTGGGATGGATCGGCACATGGAAGTAAGCATCCTTGAGGTCGAGAGACACCAACCAGTCCTGAAGTTGAAGGGCCTGGAGGACTTGAGAAAGAGTCACCATCTTGAACTTGTACTTCCTGAGGAGTTTGTTCAAACCGCGCAAGTCCATGATGGGTCTCAATCCCCCGTCTTTCTTTGAAATAAAAAAATAAGGGGAATACCATTCCTTGTTCCTCTCCGCTACAGGCACCAGTTCTATTGCGCCTTTCTCCAGCAGGGCTTGAATTTCCTGCGCAAGGAGCGGATCCAGACACTTCAAAGAGAGGTTCCCTGGTGGATTGTCGTGAGGCCTCTGCCGAAAAGGTAGACAGTAGCCGTGGGTTATGATCTCCACAACCCACACATCCGAAGTAATGGCTTGCCACTCTACAAGATGCTGCGCCAGCCTTCCCCCAACCGGTGAACCATGGGACCTGGCCTCATGACTGAGTGGTAGCGGCTGCGGCGTTGCCTGAGGGTAAAGAGACAACTGCCCGAGCGGCCTTGGCACCTCGAGTACCTTTATTTCCACCTCTGGCACTCTTATGATGGCCTCTTTGACTGCTAGCTCCCCTCGCTTTACTGAAGGACGAGTAATAGCGAAAGCAACCTCCCCTCCATTGCTGTCCCCTAGGACGAAAAGGCGGAGGTTGGCGAACTGCAGCGCCCAACGACTTTGCTGCAGCTTTGGAGGTCTGCAACCTCTCAAGGCTCTCGTCAGCCTTGCTGCCAAAAAGGTGTTCACCGTCAAAAGGCATGTTGAGGAGCCGGGACTGCACATCAGGAGCGAACCCAGACCTCCGCAACTACGCAAAACTGCGCATTACGGTGCTCGCTGCCATGGACTGGCTGACACAATCCGCCAAGTCCAAACCCGACTGAACGGCCTCACACATAGCGTCCTTGCCATCCTGAACCATAGCAAGGAAGCCATCCCGTTCGTCCCCTTCAGGAATATGTTCAGCCGCTAATGCAACACAGTTCCACATAGTGTGAGTGAAACGAGACAAGGCACATATGGAGTTGGACGCCTGAAGCACCATACCCCCTGAAGAAAACACTTTCTTCACCCAGTCGTCAAAACGTTTGTCGTCCCTATCCGGAGGGATAGTAGGATACGACGCCTGCTTTGCCGGGGCCGTAGCCGCCTGCACCACCAAACTCTCCGGAGTGGGGTGCCTACACAAGTAGCAGGGGTCGCTACTGGCTGGACGGTATTTTTGCGACAAAGACTTGCCCACTGCCGGGAGACTCTCCGGAGCAGTTCAAGCCGCTGCCACCCTTCTCTGCAGAGCCATATGAAAAGGCAAAACCGGGTCAGTGGGGGGACCGAGATCAAGGATGTCCGTGAGATCATCCTGAACGAACTCCCCTGCGGGAGCTGACCAACCCAAGTACTCGGTGACCCGAGACATAAGGCGCCGATATGAAGAATCGGCATGAGTGCCAGGCTCCGGCCTACAAAACTCCACCTCTGGAGAGGTGTCCAGTCCACTGGCATCATGCAGCGACTGCCGCAGTTCATCAAACTGGCTATGGCCCGAGATAAGGTCACCAGGAACCGTAACTGGAACCAAGCCCCCATCAGAGCCTTCATCACCCTCTGAAATGTACTCCAGGAGGGGAGAGGAAGACCTCTGTGGACCAAAGCAGTGCCTGACCTTAGCCATAGCCTTTCTAGGGGAAAATCCCGTTCCACGGGGCCCCTCCGACACCACCGCCTCGAAAGGCGTCGAGGGCGCCGAACGAGTCGGCGCCGGCGTCGACAGAAAAGGTGTCGACATCGAGCGAATCGGCGTCGATGTCAGCTGCAGCGCCGCCAGCATCGGCGGAGTCGACACAGGCCTCGAAGCCGGAGCTCCGAGCGTGTCTCTTGACGACCTAGGCGCCGACGACCCCCTCGGAGGCAGAGCCTCGAGAAAAATAGTCGACGGCTTCGGCGCCACAGGCGTCGACGTCTTCTTCGAAGACGTCACAGGATCACGCGGTCTCGAGCGCGTCGAGGACCGGGACCTGGAACGGGAATGGCGAGAACAGCTACCCTTGTCCGAGCAGGACCTCTCCCGCGAGCCGTGCCGACCACCCGAGCCCGAAGGCGTACGGGCGGTGTGTCTCGACTGGTGCCGACCGACCCCACTCGGAGGCGCGGACGGACCGGTGCCCTGCGATTCAAGAATCGCTAGCATCTGCTTCCCGAAGCGACCTGCCGACGGGCGAAGTCCTCGGAAGAGGACGGGGAAGGCGACCTATGCCGGCGCTTCCGGGAATGCCTCGAAGAGGTGGAGGAGTGGCGAGACCGACTCCTGGAAGGAGACCCACTGGACTTCCGACGATGACGCGGAGAGTCACCCCTCGAGTCATCCGTCGAAAGCCCACAGACCTCGACATCTGGGGCTTAGACACCCGGCCTATCGACAGCTTCTTCTTGTGTTCCCGCAAGGCCTTTGCCGTGAGCGACTGGCAGTCGACACAGTCGTCCGTATCGTGGGCCTCCCCGAGGCACCAGAGGCAGGCATCGTGCAAGTCCGTGACCGACATCTTGGACCCACAGTCCCCGCAGTTCTTGAAGCCCGGACGTGGGGTTGAAGATGAGAAAGACATCGCCACGAACAGGTCTTCACAACAGACCGAAGGAACAAGTTACTTACCTGTAACTGTTGTTCTCCAGCATGGGTCTGGCATGGATTCACATGCTCATGAATATTCCCCATCGTCAGGCCGGGAATCCTCGGTATAGAAAAAAAATCAGTATCAGTTTTGTTTCTGATCTGTCTTTCTTAGTAGTAACCAATCACTGGTCTCTGGGTCATACTGCCCCCAGCCAATGACTGCCCTCTCCTTAAGCCCCGCCTCTGGCAGCCATCCTCAGATTTGGTAGCACGTAGAACTGGCAGTATGACCAAGTGAAGAGCCGCAGAGGGGTAGGCGGGAGGGTTCGCATGTGAATCCATGCCAGACCCATGCTGGAGAACAACAGTTACAGGTAAGTAACTTGTTCCTTCTCCAGCATGCGGTCTGGCATGGATTCACATGCTCATGAATAAGAGAATACATAGCAGTACACACATGCACAACCACGGGAGGTGGCAACAGGCTCAACATTAAGCAATACAACAACTCAACATTAAGCATCTCTTACCTCCTCACCAGGCTCACCTTAGGCGAACAGGTAGCGCAGCACTGCTTGGCCGACAATAGACTCCTCCCTGGAGTCCCGATCGACACAGTAGAATCTTGTGAAGGTGTGCGTCGACCTCCACGTCGCAACCCTGCAGATGTCCAGCAGGGGCACACCAGACAGGAACGCCGTGGTAGCAGCGATCGCTCTGGTCGAATGGGCTCTCGGATGGCCGGGCAGCAGTCGGTTTGCCAACCGGCGACAGTGCATGATGCAGCCGGAGATCCATCTGGAAATGGAAGTCTTCGAGAGAGCCGTCCCTTGATTCACAGTCCCAAAGTTCACAAACAGCTGTGACGTCTTCCGAAAACTCTTCGTGCGGTCCACGTAGAACTTCAGCGCTCTAGCTACATCCAGCGAGTGAACAGTCCTCTCGGCCGGCGACAAAGGCGACGGGAAGAAAACTGGCAACACCAAGGGCTTGTTGAGGTGGAAGTCAGATGGGACCTTGGGCATAAAGGAGGAGTGCGTCCTCCGCACCACCCTCGTGTCATGAAAAGTCAAGTATGGAGGCTTGCAAGATAGGGCCTGGATCTCTCCCACTTGTCGTGCAGAGGTGATGGCCACGAGGAAAGCGGTCTTCCATGACAGGAACTTCAAAGGCGCTGAATGCATAGGCTCGAATGGGGCCCCCCCATGAGCCTGGTCAGCACCACATTAAGCTCCCACGCCGGGGCAGGAGCCTTCACAGGCGGGAATGATCGGAATGGTCCCTTCATGAACTCTTTCACCAGGCGATGAGACCACAAGGACGCCTGTCTCGTAGTCCTGGTATATCGGGAGATTGCAGCCAAATGTATTTTGATGGAGGCGTGAGTCAGTCCAGCTTTGGCCAGCGACAGTAGGTACAGCAGTACTTGAGGGGCCGTAATCCGCAGAGGGTTAATCTTCTGTGCACGGCACCAGACAGAGAACCTCTTCCATTTATGTCCGGAGCACTTGAGAGTTGAGGACGCCCTGGCCTTTGCAAGAACCTCTCTGCAGTCGGCCGGGATGTTGTACCCTCCAAACTCTAGTGTTGCAGGAGCCAGGCCTGCAAGTTCAGCGACTCCGGGTTGTGGTGAAGAATGGCGCTTCCTTCTCTGGAGAGAAGGTCTGCGTCCGTCGGCAGCTTGACTGGTGTGGACGTTGACAAGTCCAGAAGGTCCGGGAACCAGATCTGTCGCGGCCACGCCGGTGCGATGAGGATCATCCTGCACTGGGACCTCTTGAGCTGGTTGATGAGCCGGAGCAGCAACGGCAGTGGAGGGAACGCATAAAGAAATAGGCCGTCCCAGGGGAACGAGAAAGCATCGCCCATGCTCCTCGGCTAGGGGAACCTGCTGGCGAACCTCCGGCACTTGGAATTCGTCGCCGTCGCGAAAAGATAGATTTGGGGTTTGCCCCATCGTCGGAAGAGTCGGAAGAGTCGATCCACATGATCCTGGCGTAGTTCCCACTCATGGCACGAGCGCAGCTCCCTGCTGAGTGAGTCGGCGATCGTGTTTTTCTATTCCTGCCAGATGAAGAGTCACCAGAAACATCCGTTGGGCGACGGCCCAATGCCACAGATCCTGGGCTTCCTTGGATAGGGCCGGGGACCTGGTTCCGCCCTGCTTCCAGATGTAGAACATCGTGGTGGTGTTGTCGGTGAAGATCCTCACCACCTTGCCCTTGAGGGATGGAAGAAAGGACCTGAGGGCCCAGAACAAGATGTTGATGTGGAGTGACTTCTCCTGCGGGAGCCAAAGGCCTCTCGCGTGAAGATCTCCGGAGTGCGCTCCCCAACCTTCCAGGGAGGCGTCCGTCGTCACCTGGTGAGCTGGAGTCTGAAAGTCCGTGCCCGCCGACAGATGGGAGCGGGTACCCCACCACCGGATCGCCTGACGGAACGTCTCGTTGAGAGGGATTCTGTCCTCGAAGCTGCCCGTCGACTGGACCCAGCGGGCGTCGAGGAACTCTTGTAAGGGGCGCATCCGAAGCCTGCAAAGGCGCACCAGATAAATGCAGGAGGGCATCATCCCGAGGAGGGACTTGATAGATCTTACCCTGGCCATGCCCGTGGCCAGCAGACGCTGCACCTTGCCCAGAATGGTCCTGGTCCTTTCCTCCGACGGCGAGGCCAGCCGCGCCACTGTGTCGAGCTTGGCTCCCAGAAACAGGGCGACTTGCGACGGAACCAGGTGGGATTTTGGAAAGTTGATGGAGAATCCCAGGTCCGTAAGCAGCTGGACGGTCTTCGCAGTGTGTTCCACGGCGAGTTCACTTGTCCTTGCCCGGATGAGCCAGTCGTAGGATAGGGTAGGATCCCATGTAAGCGCAGCCGCGCCGCCACCGGTGCGAGGCACTTGGTGAACACCCTGGGTGCCGACTTCAATCCGAACGGGAGGGCCTTGAACTGGTAGTGCTGCCCTTGGACCACGAACCTGAGTAGCTTTCGGTGTCTTTTTAGAATGGGGATGTGGAAGTACGCATTCTCCAAGTCCCAACGACAGGAAATCGCCCTCCTCCAGCTGTCCCAGCACGTGTTGGAGGGTGACCATAGGGAACTTCTGTGCCTTGATGTACTTGTTCAGTCGCCGCAGGTCCAGGATGGGGCGCCATCCTCCTGTCTTCTTTTTTACTAGGAAGTAGCTTGAGTAAACTCCGGAGCCCCGAAGCCTCTTTGGGACGAGCTCGATGGCACCCTTCTTGAGCATCGCCCTTACTTCCAACAGTAGTAGAGGGCACTTCTTCTGAAACTCGAGGGCGTGCCCTTGAGCCAGGGCCTCCAGTAACCAACGGTCGGTGGAGATGGACTCCCACACGATGACGAACCTCGCCAGCCGGCCTCCCACCGGGGTGCTTCTGCGGGGGCCCGACCCCACGGTCAGTTCAATCTTGTTTGGAGGCCGCCTTGCCTCCTTGACCTCCCTGTCGACGACGGGCACCACCTGACTTGCCGTGTCCCCTGTAGGCTTCCTGGGAAGAAGATCTTGCCGCTTGGCGGTGCGTGGAGGAGCCACTGCCGGATCCCTTGGAGGCACCTAGTCTGCCTCCGGAGCTCCGAAAGGATGGCCGTCGTTGTTGGAGCACTCCCAGTGCCCGGGCAGTCTCTGTGTCTGTCTTGATGGCCTGAAGGGACTCATCAACCGCCTTCCCGAACAGGTTGTTCCCATCGAAGGGCATGACCAAAACCTTGGTTTGTACGTCCTGGCGGAAATAAGTGGCCTTGAGCCATCCTCGTCGTCTTAAGCAAACGCCGTTGCCCAACTGACGGAAACTGGTGTCGGCGATGTCCGTTGCCACCGTGATGGCGTGGTCCGAAGCAATCTAACCTTCCTGTAGGATTTCAAGTGCCTCAGCCCTTTTGGCGTCCGGAAGGAAGTCCAACAGAGGGGCCATTTTGAACCACAACTCCCTGTCGTAGCGGGCTACGATAGCCAGGGCGTTGGCCGCCTTGATAGTCATCGCTGCGGATGAGATGATCTGTCGTCCCATCGTGTCCAGCTTCCTGCCCTCGCCGTCCGGCGGGGAAGTTGATGCCGAGGCCGATGCCCCCCCAGCTTTCTTCTTTGCCGCCGCCGAGACGACCGAATCCGGGGTAGGTTGCGCCCAAAGGCACAAGGGGGCAGCGTCTTCTCGTACCGGTCCCTCTTTGCCGGCGCCGTGGCAGGGTTCTTGAGGAGAGCGAGCCCCTCATCCCAGATGCCATCAAGAAGCGGTACGGCGAGGAACGTCTTCCTTTTAGCCTCGCGCCGTTGGTAAAGGAACCCTTCCTTCTTCTTCTCTTCTGGGCAGAGCTGGAAGAGCTCGGATGCCCTGGAAATCATGGCATGAAAGGATCCAATCTCGTCGGGCGGGGACGCCCGAGCACGGGGCGACGGGGGACACGTCCCGTCGTCGCCTCCGTCGTCATCGGTACCTGTCGTAGCCGTGTCCGTGCCTGTATCATCCCTGTGGGTAGTAGACCGGGGGGAAGGCAAAGCAGGCCATAGAGGTGGGAGAGGTGGCGTAGGATGTGTCCTCCTCCTCTTATGCGGTGGACCTTCCGAAGGTCCTGGCTCCGGTTCCCCTGTCGGGTCTGGCTCAGGTACCTCTGTCGGGGGGAGGAGCCACATTGTCCTTATCTCCGAGCATAAGGACTGAATCGCTGACAAAATGGCCGCCAAAATGTCTCGAGGAGCCTCGTCGGCGACACCGTCGCTCTCGTCGTGATCCCTCCCGATGGGCTGGGCCTCTTCCACGACTTCGATGAGCTCTTCTTCAGAGGTCGTGTCCGTATCCACGATGGCCACCAGCCCCTCCCCCACCTTTTCCAACGAGGACTTCGTGGGGGTCTTCTCAATGGGCCTGAAAGACGACTCCCTCCGTGGTGGCAGGGAGACTCTGGGTCCTGAGGTCGCCTCCACTGGTGTAGCCTCCACAGGCTGAGCCAGGGCCGCGGCGACATCCTCAATCGAGGTCTTAGTAGGGTGAATTAAGGCCATCTTCACCTTCTGTGTCATGATCTCTGCTTCCAAAAGGTCAGGGTTTTCCCAACTCCCTTGGAAGCAGATCCATAACCCAGGTTCCGAGTGCCAACCAGTCCCAATTGGGACCTTTTGGACCCAGTCCTGGCGCCAGTGGCACCAGGCTCATAAATATGCCCAGTCCCAGCGCTGGAAGCGCCGGGCTCATAATGCTTGGGTGGACTTACCTTCAGCAGACCATGCTGCTTACTTGCCTGCCAGTTGAGCCTCTGATCCTCTTCTGTTTGGAACTACTTTTCCTGTTGGGTGGGGCTGGAGCCACTCCCTAGATTCAGAACACTGGAACTCTTCTGGAAGGCAGGAACTCTTTTCTTACCAGGAACTCTTTTCTTACTTAGGCGTGGCTGTGGAAGGAGACACCTAAGCACTACAGGAGGCTATTTAAACCACACCCGGTGGATGAATCTTGCTTTGCGTTATTCTGCAACCTCTGCAGCAGAACGCTCATCGTGTCTTCTGCATCCGGTCCTGGGCCTAAGGAAAAAGGCTTACCATCCTGAATCCAGTCTTCAGCGACACCTATAAAGACAAGAAAGAACAGGTTAGCATTCCGGCATCTGAAAGGCAAAGGCTTACCTACTCTTCGTGCGCTCCGGAGGTCTTCACACTGCATTCCGGCATCTGAAAGACAAAAGTTTACCAACTCTTCGCACGCTCCGGAGGCCTTCGGCGCTGCATCCCGCATCTGAAAGACAAAACAAGGTGCGTTTAAAGACATTGGGGAACTTTAATACTCACGTGCCATTACTCCTTTCCACATCTAATCCAGTGGGTATTCCGGCACCCTGCAGCCGCTCCGAACTCGTACCTGCAAAATAAAAAGACAGTTAGAGCGCATAGTGAAGCAGGCAACAAGCGCTTACTTACGTGCTTCCAGGCGCTTCTATTCATCACACGGGCTCCATCTTCAACTCACTTCAGCCCGTCATCCGCCATCGCCGGAACCCTGCAAAACAAAAGACATCATTACTAAAGACTTTAAAGACATTTGAATGACTCGAAACTTACCGTTCGTGCAGTAAACGACGGACAGCAGTCCTCTGAAGTCAAGAGGCCTGCGCTACCGATCCAGTGAAGAAACTGGTTACAGCACCCTGCCCCGAGGCAGATGGAGAGCTCGGCATTCACTTACCTAAGGTGAGAGCGTTAACCTTTGGGGGTCTACAGGAGAGGAGAAGAGGAAAGAGATAGGGACACCCCAATAACCCCAGTTCATTAACCCCATATTTTCTATCTGCAGACATCTTACTCTACACGTCAGGCATACAGTGCACAGAGGTCCAGCCCAAAGAGCCAACCGGGTGCTACACATCACCTTTGAAGATACGGTAGTCGCCCAGTCAAGACCGGCGCCTCTGCGAGAATCAGGTGAGCGTTACATTCTGTACGCCTGGGGCCTTCACCTTGGGGGGAGGGTCCGAGCCTCGCTCCCCCTCTGCCGGAATCTTCGAGATCGACCGGGGCCTCTCCAGATGTTTCGCCGGGTTCTCGGACTTCCTCTTACCCGAGCCAGAGCGTTGGCTCGTGGTTGATGGCGCCGGGGAGGATGCGCCCTGCCTGGCAGCCAAGGAGCCCGACCGTTCGGCGCACCCGGTGCCCGCGGACTCGCGGTGCTTCGCCTTTTGTTGTGCCCCCTGTCGCGGGGCGCCCTCACAGGACTGCTCGGACTTCTTTTTCTTCTTCTCGCCCGACGGGCTCTTCCCTTCCAGCCAGTTGGCGAGCCGGAGGTGGCGATCCTTCATGGTCCGCTCCGACATGTTCCCACAAAACGCACAGTCCTTCTCCGTGTGCATCTTGTCCTCATGGAGACAGTAGAGGCATAACGAATGCTCGTCCACCTTGAAAACATTCTGAAGCTGGCATCCAGGGCAGGTCCTGAACAGCTTCTCGGGCGTTGAGCTTCCTTTCTCCTGGGCCATGTCCGGGGTAGGCCTCGGAACTTCTGGAATCCTCCAAAAGCGTAACTCGACGAAATCATCAGTCTTGAGGGGCGTAGAAAACTCTGAAACGGATCCCCGTTGATCGGATTTAGAAACGGTGGAGCTTGAGGCTCTATTTAACCAAAAAATGCGAAAAATCTCCTGAAAAAATGCAAAAACGCAGCAAAAGCTCGAGAGCTACAGCACGAGGACTCCCAACACTTGAACGTGTGGTAAAAATCTGAGGATGGCTGCCAGAGGCGGGGCTTAGGGAGAGTGCAGTCATTGGCTGGGGGCAGTATAACCCAGAGACCAGTGATTGGTTACTACTAAGAAAGACAGATCAGAAACGAAACTGATACTGTTTTTTTTCTATACCGAGGATTCCCGGCCTGACGATGGGGAATATTCATGAGCATGTGAATCCACGCCAGACCCCATGCTGGAGAACAGGTTCAACGAACCGAGAATTAAAAACAGCAAACTCCAACGAGTCGAGCCGTACCGAGATTCACGAAGGGAACATGTTCGCGGAAAAAACAGAACTGAGGCTATGGGCGTTGTGCGTCCTACTTATCACATCGGGTGATGTCGGCCGTCGGAGGAGGTCCTCGGGGACGGCGCATCGACGCAGGACGCAGACGCCAAGGATTTTCCAAAGCAGCACAGCTGTGGACATTACCTGTCATAGATATGGAATACGTCGGAGGACCCAATCCCCTCGAAAAACTATTACCAATCCTTACCGCTAAGTTACAAAATAATGTGCGATCATTTTTACCAGAAAAGAAAGAAGTGTTCACAAAATGATAAGTCAGGATGGTATAACTGGATCTCCTCTTCCCCATGTTTTTTTTTAGAATGGGACAAGGTGGGACGCTCGAGCACAGCACACTCCCGGGCTTCTCCAGCATTGGGTTACAGTTCGTTTCCATAATATCAGGGCCTTCTGTGGCCAAGTTTCTTTTACATCAAGTCTCTTGCCTCAGAGGGCCTAATGTATTATAAACGACAAACAAAATGTTGCTTTTAGTAATCTTCCCATCAGGTGATTTCCCTTCAACCGCGGATCCCCCTCAAAAGGGCTCCAATCCTTTTGCAATGTTGGCCTCCCTCTGTCGGGTTCACTATAGCCTTTCGTTCAAGATAGCAGCATCTTGTAACATTCAAGCGTCTCAATGTCTTTTTAAACGACCGTCCATTGTGGACATCTATCAGCCGGGTTCACACTTGTAAACACAACATTTACGGGTTGTTAGGTTTTGCTTTCATTCGCAGGCATCCATCAACTGGGTGCACATGTGCCCTTTTAACACAGTTCATTTAGTTGCAACATCTTGCAGGATTCACTTCCCTTTGCTTTTCTCAGCCCCCGTCAGGGTTTCTCATAAGCCCCCAGTCAGGCTTCACCTAAGCCCCCAGTCAGGCTTCACCTAAGCCCCCAGTCAGGCTTTCTCTTTAGCCCCCAGTCAGGCTTTCTCTTTAGCCCCCAGTCAGGCTTTCTCTTTAGCCCCCAGTCAGGCTTTCTCTTTAGCCCCCAGTCAGGCTTTCTCTTTAGCCCCCAGTCAGGCTTTCTCTTAAGCCCCCAGTCAGGCTTTCTCTTAAGCCCCCAGTCAGGCTTTCTCTTAAGCCCCCAGTCAGGCTTTCTCTTTAGCCCCCAGTCAGGCTTTCTCTTTAGCCCCCAGTCAGGCTTCACACATTCATCGTTCGCACAGAGTTTCCCTCAGCTGAGCTCAAACGCCTGTTTCACAATATCAAACCTTAGGTAATGGGTTAAGGACTTTCGTTTGTACAAGGGATTTTGGCTTGACCATTGTATGACCACCTTAACGCTTTATTCCGGCCTTTCCTACGGCCTCTTGTTACTATAATGTTCACAAGGAAAGAGTCTTTCGAATGGACGACCACTCTGCAGCTGGTCTTTCCCTGGGCTTTAAATGTTCACTAGCACACAAGTTCTTTGTTCATAACAAGTTGCCGTTTGCAACCTTTGCTCAACACCGGCCGGTTTACTGTCGGTTCTCCCTCCGACTCACCGGATGTGCTGACCACCTTGTCGTTTCTGGTCTCTGGAGTCAAGTACGATATCACGGTAGCAAGCACGCCTCCCCGCCTTGGTTATCAGTGCGGAAGAGTCCTGTGCACCCTTGGCATCTGCTACACGACACGTCAGCTGTAGTTCCCAGTCTTATGATTCCTTTCACGGAGGCTTTGCAGGTATGGGTCGAAAAGGGCAAGGGCACTTCACTCCTTGTTCTCCTTTCCGGTCTCGCCGTCTTTCATCTCCATTTGAACTGCCGTCCTGAAATAGCTGCTTCCTCGTGCGTTTGTCCTTGCTCAAAGTGTGCTCTCGTGCTCCGCCTTTTATCCCTTTGGGGCAGGGAAAGGGCCGTCAGGTGTGCGTAGTTGTTGTCAATTGCCTGACTCTGCCTGACCCGTGTGTTGGGAGATGTCAGGTAAACGACTCTGGTGTTAGTTGTCTTCATGGTGTATGAAAGTGTTCGAGACGGAAAGGTGGGTGGGTGGAGGGTAGAGCTAAGTATTCGACAGGGTAGAATGGGGAAAAGGTGTTATAACGAAGGGGGTACCACGTCTCACCTGTCAGTGTCCCATTTCCACTCCCCGAAGAGTCCCCATCCAAGTGATCCACCCCACTGGCCCACCCCCAGGAACTGTATCCAATAGCGATGGCCATGTCCTGGCCACCCGAATGACAGATCTCTAGAGACTAGGGGGTCAGACACCTTCAGGTTTGTCACAGTATCTGTCACATGAAATGTTGGGAACACATTAGCAGCAAAACAAGACATTCAACTAAATCAAGGTCTAACCTAAAGGAAAAGTGTATCCAGAGATTGATCCAGATGAGCACACACTAGCAGAGCTACCATACCCAACAGCAACATGTCCCTGATTAAATTAGGAAAAGTGGTATGGGCTACCAAAGGTCATGCGCCTCTAGAAACCAGATGAAAATAACTTGCCCCATCATACCTGAAGAACAAAACGGAGCGCAAGCGAAGCCATTGTACCCTGCGATGCCAATCAACACAGAACTGTCAAGGAACAATGACCACGACGGTTCCAGAGGATTGGTGAACAATTTATTAGTAGAAAGCAAACAGAACAAAACTAACCAATGACAGGGTGAGACTTTGGCAGAAGTGAAAAAACCCCTACCCTCTGCACTGTTCCCTTATACCCAAAGGAACACATGCATGTCAATGGAAGGGATGGTCCAGACAACAAAAAATATCATACTCAAGCAATGTTGCAAGCAGGGAACAAAGCCCCACTATTCAAGTCTTTGATACCAACTGGTATTTTTCCATGTTATACTGTTATCAGGGAGGCCAGTATAACGTTATACATTTAGTGAGTGTGAATATACTCTTCAAAAATTCATGCATGCTCTGAGGCAGGCGAGAACAGTTACAGTATGATGAATTCTGTCCGCTACAGCCGCTTTTCCTAAAAAAGCGGGAGCCTAAAATATGCTTACATATGCCAAAAGGTAAACCCGTCAAAATTGAGAGATGTGAAGGCAAGCAATTACTGTTGCTTGGCTGTGGATTCTAGCTCTGGCTGTTGGTAAAGGACCAAGTCTGTGGGAAGAGGATAATGGGTCTGGCTCTTGAGTTCAAGAATGGTCAGATAGGCTTTCCCTTTCTGAGGCTGGAAAATAATTGCCCACCCACAGAGAACCGGAGAGAGAATCCGCAAGACTTGTGTATTCAATGCCTCCGTGCTCTGCCCAAGGAGAGACTCGCTGGGAGTGGAGAGTTCAAGCCGGTCCTATAGGTGGTAATCCTTGGGAACTGTGCGGTTGGTTACCGGCTAACTCTCCAAAAAACACCCCTCACTCCCGAGGCCCATCAATCAAAAGATCACCTGCACCCGAATTGGAGGCTCTAAAGGATAGATTGTCAAAAAAAGACTACACTGGTAAAGTGCAGTAGTAAGAAGACGAGCGGTGTAATCACTTCATGAAAAACATTTGGGTATAAACCATACAGTGAAAAGAAAGAATAAAACAATTACAAGTAAATGCTCTCCGAGGACACAAAAAACTTCCAATTAAAGTATGTGGCATTTACAAACCATGCCAAAATGGGTCATGCACTCATAGTTTGATAATCTTTATTCCGAGCAAAGGGGAGAGGGAAAGCTGAGACTGGGAGAATGCCCATTGGGTAGAGTACAAACGGAGTAGGAGTACAATTCCAGTCCAGTAGAGGGTGAACCTGGATACACGAGAAGAGTAAAGAGACGAGTGAGACCGACCCTGCTCAAACAGATGAGCCAGGCCCTTGGGTCGGCAGCAACAGAGAATATTCGCTAAGAGGCTGCCATGCCGAGCAGCCCCGCCGTCCGGCTGTGAAGGAAAGATGAAAGGGAAGGTAGCAGAAAGATTGTTTTACCGTACTTCTATTGGCCCCAACAAGATAGGGCCGGGCTTCAGGTGTGATTACCGCTAGAGCGAGGGCTGACACAAGGGCAGCAGACTGTTGCCCCTTCTCACATATCAGTGAAAACTAGCAGAAGGCGAGGGAGATAATCTCCAAGTGGATTACAAATACGGGTAGGTCATCCCTTGGCAAGATGCATAAAGTAGTAGGCATTTATGAGAGATTACTCACTGAGATTTGCATACATAAAGCCTGAAGGATAACAAAAAGGTATCGGTAGCCACTAATACTAGCCAGTATAAGGATGAGGAATTGAGGCAGGAGATCATGACTGTTACAAAAGATTAAGCACGAGTGTTGGAAGACACTGATGAAGTAGAGTCATAGAAGGAGCAGTGCATGCTACACTGCATGAGGCTAACCAACAAAACACTAGTAAAGAATGTGAAGAAGAAAGGGAGGAAATAAGGTGAACAAGGAAAGAAGATTTCCAGGAAGGATTTTGTAGCATACAGATGTAGACATCCTGATAAGTTTAATGTAGGAAGAAAAAGGAATACTTGGTACAATTTAAAGAATATGGCCATTATAACCAAAGAATATTAAGATGAGATTGGAATGATTTCCGCTGCCTGTGTATCTAAACTGGCTCATTTGAAAACCCCACCACCATACCAAAAAAAGCCCTCCCACCTATCGCCACCATCAAGAAGGACCCGATACATAGACAGGATGTTAAATTCAGGGATCTAGATGAATGGGAAAACAAACTGATAAGACAAACAGACAAGGACTATATACTGCCCACTATATTTGAGGGGGTTGAATGGTAGATCGAAAAAAGAAGGAGTTGAGCTTGCAAATGAGCAATTACAAGAAAACCTATAAAGCTGACTGACTTAGTAATCATTAAGAAGTGGATAGCGAATTAAAAACAATTAGAAAAGAAAAAGTTACTGACCAACTGGTAACGTTCTTTTGACTGGATGTTCCTTGAAAGTATTACTCATCTTTGACATGTAACGTCCACAGCTTGGCTGCTTCGGAAATTGTTCGGCAGAAGCGCCCTGCGTTGATGGCGTTGGGTCGATGTCCATCGAAGGCCTCCGTCAAGGGTGACTTCATTGGATGTTATAAGTAGCACGCACAGCGCCCGTAGCCTCAGTTCATGTTTTTTCCCCCCTCCCATCGTGTAGCCAATGTGCCCATAAATACAGCTCTGACTGTACTCAGCCTTGTTGGAACGAAAGCTGTAATAGCATGGCAAATTCTACAGAGGGGTAGGCT
This sequence comes from Ambystoma mexicanum, assembly GCF_040938575.1. Taxonomy (NCBI): domain Eukaryota; kingdom Metazoa; phylum Chordata; class Amphibia; order Caudata; family Ambystomatidae; genus Ambystoma; species Ambystoma mexicanum. The sequence continues at coordinate 869,952,355 of NC_090931.1, forward strand.
GGGAGGGCGATGAGGAATCCGTTGGAGGAACATCCAGTCGAAAGAACGTTACCAGTTGGTAAGTAACTAGTTCTTCGGATGTATTGTGTCCTCCAACGTATTCCTCATCTTTGACAGACTCCCAAAGCAGTATCCATGATTGGATGAGGGAGAAGAATTTAAAGATACCCAATTAAATGGCAGAGTAAAGCACAGCCTTACCAAACGCAACATCCTGAACATGGGAAGTATCCAGGGAATAATGCTTAACAAACGTGTGTATGGAGTACCACGTTTCAGCATCACTGTTAGGGAGAATTCTCTGTTTAGGCTGAATTTCCCTACCTAGTGAGTCCCCCAGCAGCTTTGCTGGATTTCTGGGGTTTCTTTTTTTTCTCCTGCTAAGAGTGAGACTCTTTTACCCTCACTCTTGGACCTGTTGAAGTGTGTTTTCTTGGTTAAACCTTGTGTTGAATGGGCTATGGGGTCTTTTACTCCATAGGGCCTCATGTATTTTTGTGATGTGGGTTACACAGCACCCTCTGTGCCGTGACCCAGGGGTGTCCTAGGGACTCCCCAACATAGACTCCATACCCTGGGACTGACTACTGTCTCCTAGGGCATGTAAAGTCACCAAAGACTTTGCTAGTCTTGAATCCTGAACAGAACCAGTACAAACCATCATATTGTGGACGTACTGGCTGGGGCAATTCGATTGCCCCAGGGTCTGTTAGTCGAGGGGGCACGTCTCCGTCCCCCCTGATCGAGTTTTGGCTGGTGGCAGTGGAAACTACTTTTTATATTCGACCGCGAATATTTCCCTATGGGATTTCCCATTGTTTTAGGCTAACACATTTAATTATTTATTTACGGTAGCCTTAAACATACCGCCGGTTTATATATTTATTATTATAACTCCGGTTGGGACTTTTTGCCAAAACTTGATTCTAAAATGGCGTTGGCGTTCGCCTCTTTAACTCTGACCCAAAGTGGAGCCCTTTGTTCCACTTTTGGCGGGCTTCTCCACAGAAGCCCTCCAAAGTGGTGCCACTCTGTCTGGGGTACTTAGGAGGGGTGGAGGGGGATTTAGGCACCCTGGACTGAGTTACCTTGGTAACTCAAGTCGCACTCCGTCCTGATTGGCCCAAGTGGTGAGCCGGCCGGCTCACCACTTAGCATGTTTGAGTGACAGCTAGGCTGGGTGAATGGGGGTTTGCTGCATAAAAGCAGGGCTTTGGGGACTGGAACTTCAGAAGTCGCCACAGGACCAAGAATCCGACGAGGGAAGAGCTGAGCCGACCTGCTTCGACGACACCACCCGGTGGAGCCCTGCTGAACCGTCTCACCACTTTTCCCGACGACCGAGGAGAACTCTTAACGGAGTGGCTCCTTCCCTTGACTGGTGGGGACAACCAGTTTTCGCCTTCTTTTCGCTTCTCGAGGTATTTCGTGGCCGCCTTGCCAGTGCCAAGCACCCCGGCAACCGGAACCCCACCACTTTTTACCCCAACCACGAAAGTCGGTACAACCCTTTGACCGGAGGACTCCGCGGCTGGTTTCTTCCCGGGCAGTGCAACAACCTTCTTCTTCTGCTCTTCTGCGAGAACTTCTTCTCCCCTGACCGACGTCGAGCCTTGCTGCCACTGCCTGGAACAACTGCCACCGCTGGAGGATCCTTTCCGCTTAAGGTACCGTGTTCCGCCTGGCTTCCCTTGCCACCGACTGTACGGGGTAGATTTAGCCCCCGGCTTTCGAACCTGGGAGTGCCTGGAATACCCTGGCTAAACTTCTAAGCCACTCTAAACTCTTTCTAATTCTTTGCAAGACTTTGAATCCCTAATAACAGTGTGATCTTGGGCACATTTTCGCTCCGGCTACTCTAAGAGTGGGCCCTGCCTAGTGACTTTTGCTCACCTGTGACTTTGTGCTTCTTTGAGCCTATTGCAAGTGTTCTGAACCTTAGAGTGGTGTGTTTAACCCATTTCTGTTTCTTTTTATCCCTTCCTTAAACCTACTAGAGTGTCATCTAACGTTAAGCGCTCACCTCTGTTTTAATTATGTGGAGTTAACTTAGAGTTGTCTAGATAGGAGTAAGGGTTGAAACTGCTTTCATTATAACTGTGTTTTAAGTGTTTTTACTATACTTTGCTAGAGTGTTTTCAACTTATGTGTTCTTAAAAAAATAAATAACTATATACTTTTGAAACCAAGCTCTGGTCAGTGTTTGCTTGTGCTATTGTGTCTGAGTACATATTGTGTATACTTTGCATACTGCCTAACTCTTCTTGAGGGAGGTCTGACTGCTCAGCCACAGCTACCAGGTAAATCTGGGTGGTGCGGACTGCTACCAAGTGGGTTTACTGCTATACCTGTAGTCTTAAATCTTTTGCAGTGTTCCCCAAGGGAACTGCACAGGTTTCTGCCTAACAATCACAAATATTCTTTACAAGGAAACCCCTCTGCATGGCCGTCGATGTAGCCATGCCCCTGGTGGAATGGGCTTGCAAGCCCACAGGAGGGTCTTTGCCAGCCACCCTTTAGCATTCAGAAATAGTGAGGATGATTCACCTAGACAAGGTCTGTTTAGAAACAGCCTGGCCCAATCTGTGTCGAGTGTACCCCACAAAGAGATGGCTGCCCATTCTGGAAAGATGAAAAGCTTAACGCTCTCCTCGGGTCCAACCTATGTAGCTTACTAGGATGCAGAGGAGGATAGAAGGCGGGTAGCACAACCTTCGAACTCAAGGCAGGAAGGAAGGACGTCTCATTACAACCCAGATGTTATTGTAACCAAGAAAATAGTCTTAAACGTCAACAATCTCAATGGACAGGAGTGCAAAGGTTCAAACGGAGCACCCATCAGAAATGTTAAGACCAGGTTAAGGTCCCAGACCGGTACCTGAAAAGGCGACGACAGGAACACATTTGTGAGCCCTTTAGAAACCGAGTGCTCAGTGGAATCTTAAAATAAGAACATTCTTCAGATGAGCGCTTAAATATGGGTAGCTCTGTAAGGTAACCTTTAATGGTTCCCACCTGAAGACCCCTGTGTGCCAAAGAAAGCAAGAAGGAGCGAACCTCCAGAATGGAACACTGAAAATGATCAACATTCTGTCCTCTGCACCACTCGCAAAACGTATGCCAACGGTACAGGGACTTTGTTGCTGGGCGCCTGGCCGAAAGCAACACCTCCATTACGTCATCCAGGAGACCCCAATCCTTGTATCTCAACTAATCATGCGGAAAGGTTAAGAGTCTTGACCTCTGGATGGAGAAGCCGACCTTCTTCTCGCGAGAGAAGATCCTCTCTTTGGGGAAGACGCATTGGAGGACAGATGGACATGTTTAGAAGATCCGGGTACCACGCTCTCCTGGCCCAATCCGGAGCAATGAGGATCATGTGGGTCCCAAATCTCTGTAACCTCCTGAGAACTTGAGGTATGACGGGGATCGGAGGAAATATGTACAGAAGCGGGAATAACCAATCCATGACAAATGCGTCTCCTAGAGCTCCTCTCAGAGGAAATTCCCTTGAGCAGTCCCTCTCGCACTTCAAGTTGGCACTGCAAACAGGTCCACATGTGGGGTTCCCCAAAGGACCAAGTTCTCGTGAAGGACTTTGTGAACTATTTCCCACTCGTGGGAGACTGCTCTCTGCCTGCTTAGAGCGTTCGCCGCTGTGTTCTCTTCTCCCGCCAGATGAACTGGTGCAAGGGAGATTTCTTCTTGAATTGCACAGAACCACAGCTGCATTGCCTCTCTGCACAGTGGTAGTGACCCTACACATCCTCTCTTGTTGAGGTAATGCATGGCCACCGTGTTATCCGTCATTATCAGGACATTCTTCCCCCGTACAGATGGCAGGAAAGCCTTCAGTGCTAGCCTGACTGCTCTCAGCTCCAAAAAATTGATGTGTAGTTTGGACAATGATGGAGTCCAACAACTGCTGATGGTCACATCGTTGGCGTGAGCACCCCATCCTGTGAGGGAAGCATCCGTCAATACAGTTATGGAGATCCGACATCTTGCCGGAGAGCCCACTGAAGGGATCTCATTCTCAGGCGGGCCTCCGGCACCAGAAAAATTCAGGAAGCCAACAACCTTAAGAATTTGAAAGCTGGAAGACTCTGGGCATGCTGACATTTGGTTACCATCTGAGGAATGTGTTGAGCCCTCACCTTGGGTGGTGAGCACTTTCCCAAGGATGTGTTCAACACCACCCAATGTACTGGAGCTGTTGGGAAGGGGTCATATGTGACTTCTTGAAATTGAGGGAGAAGCCCAGTTTGTGAAGGGAGTGGCAGGTGACGTTGAGATGATCCAAGGTTTGTTCGGGAGAAGGCACCCTGATCAGCCAATCGTCCAGGTAGGGGTAGACATGAATCCCCCTGTTAGGCAGAATCCTGGTCAGTGCCCTTAGGGACCACTACACAAGATTAAGACTACAGGTGGTAGTACAATTTCACCTTTGCTACAAGCCTGTACTACACAATTAGAGTGGTAGCAGTAGCGGAGCAGCCAGACTTATCTCAAGAGCAAAGGAGCAGTAGTAGAGATTACACAAAGGACTACAATTACTGTGACCTAAGCAAACACTGACTCAAGGTTTCTGGTTAAACAGTAAAAGTACATTTATTTTAAACCATATGTTCGTAAAACACTTCACTTCTGGGGGCGTGGCCGGCCGAGGACCCGATCGGATGGCTCCTAGGTAGGCTCTGGAACCCCTTACCCGACAAAGCTTAAATCCCCCCTAAACGTGTCCTTATTCTCTCAACAAAAGATGCAGGCGTAGATGAATGCTAAGTCACCGTTGGGGGAGAGATGAGAGGGTGAGATGCCACCGTGGGCAAGTTCAGAACGTTTGCGTGGGATGATCCGAACCCCCTGCCAAGATGGCGGTCCGGCGCTGAGGAGCGGGCGCCCAACGCAGTACGACAACTAGGATTAAGGCAGTGGAAGAGGGGTGGCCCTGCCGAGCAGAGCGCATCAGCGCTCAACTTATGCCACTGTGAAAAACTGATGCCCTCTGGCCCCGAAGAGAACAGTGGAGCCCGGAGCTTGCCTGGTACACGGAAGATGGTGAGCAGCTGCTCTTCCACCTGAAGCAATCACAGCGGGGGAGTGAAGTGAAGAGTGGAGGCCGCCACGTAACACCATCCAGAGGAGCTGCACAGATAGGACCGGAGCCGCTCAGAACACAAGGAGCAGAGAAACAACGAGTGTGTTCGCCCCTCCGGACGTGTTGGCGGGGTTGCGCGTTGGTCGGCGGGGCCATCCCCGGACTGCCGACCGGGGGGCGACCAGCAGGACCGAGAGCTGGCGCATGGCATGGGGATCGAAAAAGCAGCGTGCGTATCCGCTCGGGGCAGAAGCAGCAGAGTCGCGCTGTGACCGGCGGGAGACATCCCCAGGACTGACGCCCGGAGACGACCTGCGGGGCAAGGGACTGCTGGAGGAGCGAGGTGAGAGGGAGCAACGGGTGCGCCCACCCATCCGCAGCAGTAGCAGAGGAGGAGCGGGGCAGCAGGGGAGGCCGCTCTAGAATATCGAGCCCCGGGCCGAACGCACCTTCCGCCTTCACCCGCCCTCCTCACAGCTGGGGTAGGGCCTCCGTCCCAGCACTCCCCGGCCAGGTGTGGGCTCGGCGGGAGACGGGGAGAGCAATAAGATCTTACCACGTGGCCCGGCACGGAGGTCTACCTGGGATTCCCGGGAGAGGGGAGTGAACAGCAAGCTGTAGACTATGCCTGAGCGGGACTGACTGAAATAACAGAAGGAACCGCCACGTGTCTCCCCTTGTCCACTACTATAGCATTTAGCACCCACTTGAAGCAACTCAGAATTGCATTGCCCTGCTTATTAAATCAATGAGGGTGAGAAAATATACACCCCACGTATTGCCCTGAAGCTCCGGGGTCATCGCTCCTGCACCCCAACGAAGCGAGAGACAGAGAATCCAACTACGGCGGAAGCAACCCAAAAGGATGCTCCCACAGGAAGATCTTAATCAATAGAGCCTCCTGAAACCACAGAGAAGAAAAGAGGGGCGGATCCAAGAGGCCTCTACATCCATAGAAGGAGTCCCAAGACCCAGTTGAAGACACCTGGCAGAGGCAGCAGCCCCTGGGGGGTTCTGCGGAACGGGTGACTAAAAAGGGGACCACCTGCACCAGCACAACGCGAACCACGAGCACGCCAGGGGCGGAGTTCAGCCCTGAAATAACCGCAGAGTGCCCCTCTCCCCCTTATATGCCCAAGCAGTCCGCTAAATCGAAAGGTGGAGCATCAGGAGATATCAAAGTGATGATGCAGGCGGCAGAGTCCCAAAAACTTGGCCAGATTCAAGCTACCACCCAGATACACCCCTCCCCAATGGAAGACCCAGCTGAATCGGCAGACACCCCAATCCGGAAATCAGACCTCCTGGCAATGCTTCAGGAGTTGAAAAAGGACATCAAAGATAGTGCTGCAGACTTAGCCAAGTCCATAGCGGATCTCAACAAAGGGGTCATGGCGGTTGAAAGACGGGTGGACGAAGTGGAGACCACGATAGCCGAATAGGGGCAGGAGCATGAAGAACTAACAAAAAGAGTATAGGAGCTTGAACAGCAGATGGAGCACGTTCAGGATAAGCAGAAGAATGCCGAAAACAGGTCTAGGAGAAACAATATATGGATCCGGGGAATTCCAAAAAACGTGGCAGATCCCGAACTACAACAATACGAGATAGACCTGTTTCAATATATCCCAGATACTGGGGACAACTGAGACATGGTGCTGGACCGCACACACAGGGTCTACTCGACATATCAACTCAATAAAAATGTGACTCCGGATTTCCTAACCCGGATACACCTATTGCAGTTGAAAGAGGACATCATGCGGGCCGCTAGAAAGAACCCATACATTTCCGGTCTGCAACCATCCAACTATATCAGGATCTGGCGCAGGCAACCCTCCTCAAAAGGAAACGGTTGAGGGTTGCAACAAATTGGCTGCGGGCTAAGGGAGTGTGCTATCGATGGGCATACCCGACCGGACTCCGGTTTGAATGGGAGGGCCAGCGGTACACAATTACAAAAGAGGAAGAAATGGAGAGCCTTATGAGAGGCGAAGGCAAAGAAAACTCTGGTGTGAATGGCACCCCATCTGGAGGCAAAAGGAGCGAGGACACATCTGAAAGGGAACAATGGAAATCTGCGCGCCCCGTCAAAGGGGCCGCAATAAGGACACCAACTTTATGGATCCCACATGATTGACTGATTTCAAGGCATCGATGGACACACCTGAAGAGTGGTGCCGAGTATCAAACGCTTGGTCTCAAACTACGACAAGCACCAACAAGATGGAGGGTAAATATGGAGTCTGGGGACAGGGGTGGGTATGGGGAGAGGTGAGCGGGATCTATCACCAACTCTGCTATTTGTGAGATTAACAAACGGCTCTTCTGAGTCCCTTGACGCAAGGGAAAAACTAAACAGAACAATAACATGCGCAAGGGACAGTTTGCAGTAATAAGGGCGCATACTTGCAAATCCCCACGGGCATTAGAATTAATGGTGGGGGATGAGTGGGTGAGCAGGAGGGGGGAAACCAGACCCTAATTTCCCAGGTAATTTTTGTATCCAGTGATTTGTTGTGGTAAATCCACCATGTGTGTTCAAATTGGAGTTCTCCGGTTAATGGGTTAAAGGGAGAAAGGTTAAGTTTAAGGGTGACGGTGACATATAGAATACAAAGGGTACCTAAAGGCACAGAAGGGTTTAAGGGACTTGAGAGAAGCATAAGAGCAAAGCACAAGAATGGCTGAATTAACATTTGTTACACTAAATATCCAGGGGCTTAATTCCCCAATCAAATGCAAATCTATGTTGTCTAGACTGGGAGATATGCAGGCCCCGGTGGTCTGGATGCAGGAAACGCATCTGCTTCTGGAAGATGAACACAGGCTAAGGCACAGGGCCTTTCGCGTGCAATTGTTTGCCTCCAGTGGAACGAAAAAACGAGTGGTGGGCATCCTTCTGGCCAAGGGTGTTAATTTTGAAAAACAATTCCTAAAGAAGACCCGCAGGGCCGCTACCTGTTGGTGGGAGGGAAACTGATGGGGCAGCAGGTAACATTGATATCGATTTACGCCCCCAATGAAGGGCAAGACCGATTTCTGATGGAGGTGCTCCCGATCATTGCATAGTGGGGGAGGGGGCAGATACTGATGGGGGGGCGATTTTAATGGGGTAATGGATGCTGAGATGGACAAAACTCTCCCGGCTTCCTCTAACGATCAGACGTTCAGACAGGCCCTAGCAAAATTCCTCAGAGACCTACACTTAATTGAAACGTGGCGTTTTTTTAACCCACAAGATAAGGCATACACCCCTTACTCTGCGGTGCATAGAGGTCATTCCCGGATTGACATGGTGCTGATCTCGGACTCACTGATCCCACAAGTTACGGGACTAGAGATTGGAGTGAGGTGCCCGTCGGACCATGCCCCAGTCCTCTTAACGTTGGAACCCCTAAGCCCACAGTATCGGCCCCGCAAACCATCGTGTCTAAATGAGGTAATCTTGAAAGATGTAGCCCTCAGAGCAGACATAGAACAAGCCTTGAAGAATTACTTCCAAGAAAATGTTGCTCCTGGAATACACTGGGGCACCATTTCGGACGCAAGTAAAGCAGTGGTAAGAGGGGAATTTATAGCGCACACAACCAACTACATTAAAAGAAAAGAAAGGGTGAGACGAGACATGGAAACCCAAGTGGAAGAGGCTGAAGCAGAGTATAAAAACAGGGGCTCGCAAGAAAGCATGGAGGGCACTGAAAAAAGTCAGGGCAGTCTTGGAGACCCATCTGGCGGATGAAGCGGCCCTTCTTCTTGTGCAAACGAAACAATTCTATTATATTAAAGGGGATACGGCAAATTGATTCCTTGCGGCCAAATTGAGGCAGCGGAGAAACCGGAATCGCATAACCCAACTTCAAAATCGAGAAGGGAACCTAGTGCGGGGGGAAAAGGCAATAGAGGAAGTTATACACTCATATTATACAAAAAACCTGAAAGGGGAGGATCTGGTGAGAGAGGAACAGATGGCATTCCTTAATGAAATATCCCTGCCACAAATAGCGATCTAGATAGGCAAATGCTAGAAGCTCCCATAACGGAGGAAGAGGTGAGAGAGGTAATAAAAGCACTAAAAGGGAATAAATCCCCAGGCCCAGATGGGCTTAGTAATGCATATTACAAAACGGACTCTGGGAGGATCTCTGGGGACATGAGCCTAGCAACCACTTTATTGCTTTTTAAACCGGATAGGGACCCCATAGACTGTGTGAGTTATCGCCCTATATCGTTATTAAATGGGGATGCAAAAATCTATTCAACGGTACTGGCCCGTAGACTAGCAGAGGTCCTACCAAGGATAATCGATCCTGATCAAGCAGGGTTTGGTACATGGGCGAAACACAAACAACAACATCCGCAGAGCCATAGATACAATTGACTGGGGCCGTAGAACAGGACTGTGGTTTTCGATACTGGCGTTAGATGCCTCCCAAGTCTTTGATAGTCTAAACTGGGGTTTCTTACAGCTAACTCTGGAAAGGTTCGGATGTGGCCTGATTTTCACCCGCATGGTAATGGCCAATTTTGCACATCCATCTACACGACTAATGGTTAACAGGCGGCTCACAGATGATATCCCCATCCAGAAGGGCACGAGACAGGGTTCAATTGTCGCCTCTGATCTTCGCCGTGGCCATGGAGCCGTTGGCACAAAAAGCCTGCGACGACCCAGAGATCCAGGGGGTAGAGGTAGGCGCTGGGGGCCCCCAAAAAATAGCTCTCTACACTGATGAGTCTCATGTTTCTCAAAGATACAACACATTCCCTCCCAAAGGCAATAGACTTACTAGAGGAGTTTGCAAAGGTTTCTGGATTCTATATGAATTACTTTAAATCCAAGGCGCTTAATATTACTGAGAGAGCAGAGCAAGTGACAGAATGGGAGGACAGGTACCTGCTGAAATGGGAACAGAACGCAGTAAAATATCTAGGAATACAGTTGTTAGGGAGAATTCTCTGTTAGGCAGAATTTCCTAACCTAGTGAGTCCCCCAGCAGCTTTGCTGGATTTTTGGGGTTTATTTTTTTTCTCCTGCCAAGAGTGAGACTCTTTTACCCTCACTCTTGGACATGATTTGAGTGTGTTTCTTTGAATCTAGATGTGTTTAATGGGCTATGGAGTCTGTTACTCCATAGGGCTTCATGTGTTTTTGTGATGTGTGTTACACAGCACCCTCAGTGCAGTGACACAGGGGTGTCATAGTGACCCCCCCAGTATAGACTCCATACCCTGGGACTGACTACTGTCTCCCAGGGCATGTAAAGTCACCATTGACTTTACTAGTCTTAAATTCTTAACAGAACCAGTACAAACCATCATATTGTGGACGTACTGGCTGGGGCAATTCAATTGCCCCAGGGTCTGTTAGTCGAGGGGGCACGTCTCCGTCCCCCCTGATCGAGTTTTGGCTGGTGGCAGTGGATACTACTTTTTATATTCAACCGCGAATATTTTCCTATGGGATTTCCCATTGTTTTAGGCTACTATCTTTAATTATTTACGGTAGCCTCGAACATACTGCCGGTTTATTTAATTAATATTAATTCTCCGGTTGGTATTTTTTGCCAAAACTTGATTCCAAAATGGCGTTTGTGTTCTCTTCTGTGACTCCAAACCAAGTCGAGCCCTTTGTTCCACTTTTTTGGCAGGCTTCTCCACAGAAGCCCTCCAAAGTGGTGCCATTCTGTCTGAGGTACTTAGGAGGGGTGGAGGGGGATTTAGGCACCCTGGACTGAGTTGCCTAGGCAACTCAAGTCGCACTCCGTCCTGATTGGCCCAAGTGGTGAGCCGGCCGGCTCACCACTTAGCATGTTTGAGTGACAGCTAAGCGGAGTGAATGGGGGTTTTCTGCATAAAAGCAGGGCTTTGGGGACTGGAACTTCAGAAGTCGCCACAGGACCTAAGAATCCGACGAGGGAGAAGCTGAGCCGACCTGCCACGACACCACCACCGGTGGAGCCCTGCTGGACCGCCTCACCACTTTTCCCAACGACAGAGGAGATCTCCCGCCGGAGAGTCTTCTTCCTTTCACTGGTGGCGATAACCAGTTTCACCGTCTTTTAGCCTTCCTGACGTACCTCGTGGCCGCCTTGCCTGTGCCAAGCACCCCGGCAACCGGGATACCATGTTTTACCACGACCGCGAAACAAAGGTACCACCTTTAACCGGAAAACTCTGTGGCTGGTTTCTTCCCTGGTAGTGCAACGACCTTCATCTCTCCTCCAAGTCGAGATCTTCTCTTCCCCTGGACGACGACGCAACTTGCACCCACTGCCAGGAACAACTGCCACCGCTGGAGGATCCTTCCCACTTAAGGTACCGTGTCCCGCCTGGCTTCCCTTGCTACCGACTGTACGGGGTAGATTTAGCCCCGGGCTTTCGAACCTGGGTTAGCCTGGGACACCCTGGCTAAACTTTCCTAAGCCTCTCTAAACTCTTTTTGAACCCTCTGCAAGACTTTCTAAGCCTAGTGTAACTGTGTGATCTTGGGCGCATTTGTGCTCTGCTCTCTCTAAGAGTGGGCCCAGCCTTTGGACTTTGGCTCACCAGTGACTTTTGCTCTTCTGCCTTGCTAACAGTGTTCCTGAACCTTAGAGTGGTGTACCTTTCCATATTCTGTCTTTTTCCCTCCCTTTCTCACAAACTTATTGGAGTGCCATCTAGTTAAGCGCTCACCTCTGTATGAAAATAAGTGGTGTTTTACATTGACTTATCTGATAAGGGAAAAGGGGTGTACATATTACAACAGTAACTGTGTTTAGAATATTTTACAACAAGAGTGCTGGAGTGTTTCCAACCGTGTGTTTTTAAATAAATAATTATACACTTTGATACCAAAGCTCTGGTCAGTGTTTGCTTGTATTATTGTATCTGAGTGCCTATTGTGTATACTTTGCATACTGTCTAACTCTTCTTGAGGGAAGTTTGACTGCCCAGCCACAGCTACCAGGTAAATCTGGATGGTACAGACTGCTACCAAGTGGGTTTACTGCCAACACCTGTAGTCTTCTTTTGCAGTGCTCCCTAAGGGAACTGCACAGGTTTCTGCCTAACAACAGTTAACCTCCAGATACGGGAAACTATATGGGGCTGACATCCCGGAATTACTGAAGGAGCTGGCAGGGGACCTAAAACACTGGGAGGTGCAGGAATTGTCATGGCTGGCACAGATAACGGCTGTGAAAATGACCCTGCTCCCCAGGTTCCTCTACATGGTAAGGGCCCTACCAATAGGCATCCCAAATCCAGCAATCCAAAAATGACAGAGGGAGGTGATGGCCTTCATTTGGAAGGGGAAAAAACTGTGGGTCCCAAAAAAGGTCCTGTTTAGACCACAAGTGTTGGGGGGGCTGGGAGTCCCGGAAATCTGCAGATATTTATGGGCAGCTCAGATAGCCCCCATGTTACAATGGTCACCCAGAAATAATCAAATCGGTGGGAAATAATCAAATCGGTTGGGCTACCCTTGAAAGGGAAGCAACTAAAGCCCCCCAGGGTAGCCTCGCCTTTCTTGCTGAACGACTCAGAAGCAAAGAGGGTACATTACTTGAATCAAGCAAGGCCACCTTATGGTACTGGGACAAAGCGCCGAGAAGCAGAAAGGTGAAAATCGGGGGAGGACCTTTGACACCAGTGGCCCACAAACCGGACTTTGCTCCCAGAATGCAACCTGACTTCTGGGTACAATGTGGGGTGTGAGGGGGGTTAGAAGAAACTGACAATGGGAGACGTTTACGAAGAGGCAAACCCCTAACATTTGAGAGATGCAAGGCTAAATTTAATGTACCCGAAAGTGAGAATTTCCACTATGTTCAAATAAGGCATTTGATTTCTAATAGAAGGGTCCAGGAAGGGGCAACCCGGGATCCAGTGGGACTAGAACTCGCGATAAAAGAAGGCCAACCCGGGAAAGGGGTGTTGAAATTGTATAGATTAATGGGAGCGGTAGATCCTGAGGAATCCCTCCTATATATGCAAAAGTGGGAAGCACATGTAGGGAGGCCAATCTCTGGCGAGACTTGGAGCCAAATATGGCAAAAAGCTGCTAAAAGTTCCAAATGCACATCAAAGAAGCAGCATACAAAATGTGTTTTAGGTGATATACAACGCCATCAAACATGTATTCCATTAACCCAGACTACCCCATATCCTGCTGGAGAGGATGCGGACACCCTGGTAATCTAATACATATGTGGTGCTCCTGCCTGGTGGCAGAAATATATTGGAGGGAGATCCTGAGCCACATCAAGGAGATAACAGGGGTACAGCTGCCATTTGACCCAATGGTGGTCCTACTGAGAGAGGCAGTCGATAGGTGCTATGCAAATTCCGGGACGAAAGCTTGCCTCATTACCCATATGCTAAGTGCTGCTAGAATAACCCTGGCACAAACATGGAAGAACAAACAAGGACTGATAGTGGCTATGTGGTGGGTAAGACTATGGGGGGTGATGGCCATGGAAAAGGTAACTGCACTATTCCACGGCATTTACACAAAATACCTAAACACCTGGATGCCAATGCATGAATTTACAGATGATAAAGAACAAATGTATTTTAAGCCTAAACTACTTCGCAATATACCTGGTACTTAAAAGCACATACTCCGGGCCGGAAGGTAACCTAGCCCGAAAGACTCAGGATCCTGCAACATGCTACACTGTATCCCAATGTTGAGATTTGTTTAGGAGGGAAGGAATATTTTCAAATGTTTGTAACCAATGCTCTTGAAATAAATAAAGTTGGTAAAAAAAAAAAAAGAAACTTCACTTCTATGAAATTAAAACCACACTTCAAATACACTACACACAACTAATTCCCCTTGTGCAGAACAATTCAAGGTAAGTACCTTTGGATTTGACAGACCGGTGCTGTGAAACAAAGACGTTACCAGGGGTTATCACGCGATCACTTTTTGACAGTAATGACAGTTCGGTCTTATGAAAGAGAAGCGTACCCGCAAACAGAAATGTTACTGTAGTCAAACACACTTAGCACATGAATTAACACAAGAGAGTTGGGGATAAAAATCATAGGCAATACTTTTGTCAAGGCAGATAGAATCAAGAGACACTTTATTTTTTTTTAAACTTCTGTTTATTAGGTTTACAATACATTAATTCTACATAGGTTCAAACTAACACTGCAGTATTCATGTCTAAACGAAACACATGAGCAAACCATTTAAGCCAAATTCTATAACAAAATTAACCATACAAAATTCTCAAAGAAAAGGGAAAAAAAAAACCTTATTCTATCCTCCAATTGTCACCAAACTCTTCCATAGAACACAAAATCAATCATAAAGGGCATCAAACGATCCCCATAGCAACAAATATTCATCCTCCTTAGCTCTATTTTTTAACGAAACCCTATCATACCTAGATAAAACCCTCAAATCCATCAACCAATCCTCAATGCTGGGTTTCTTCTTAGTTTTCCAAATCATGAGAATCAATCTAACCGCAATCACCAGTGCTCTATCAATCCAAACGTTAAGTTTTCTAATTTGAATACTCCTTTCAACATGTGAAAGCAAGATTATATTAGCTGCAGATCTGGGTAAACTTATCCCAAAAATGAAATCAATCCTATCTATCACCTCACTCCACAATGACAGTACCCTAGGGCAATCCCACAATAGATGTAACAGAGCACCTCTATCCGCACCACAACTCCAACACAAGTCATCCAATCTCAATTGTAACTTAAACATTCTCACAGGAGTCCAATATAATCTTGTAACTCTCAACTCTTCACATGCCAACACATGTTTTGTATTCATGGGCATGAAATTCATATAAGTTTGTGCACCATACTCCTGACCATCCAATAATTTACTAACCTCTGGCTTATTCACAAGGGAGCCACCCGCCATAGCGATCCTCTGGTCAATCACAGTAGCCAAACTCAAATACCTAGCTATCTCCCTTATACTCAAATTAAATCGATTTAGTAACTCCTCAAAACTCAACATCTGGTTCCCATCCAAAACATCCCCTAGTTTCAAAATACCCCTTGAGACCCAGCTTTTCCAATTAAGACAACTATCAATCTTTATAGCCTCATTATGCCAAATTGAGGCATCTGTACTGAAACCATAAGTTTGTCCATTCTCACCAAACCAAGAACCCAAAGCTTGTCGAGTAACCCCAATTGGTTTCAAAACCAGTTTCTTATTTGATAACTTTTCCATAAAGTAAAGATTATCCAAATGAAACGGTGTAGACATATCTCTCCATACGTAACCAAAACAGTTAATTAACAGACTTGGCTCTAAAGTAATAGGAACCCTTCTTAAGTAAAAACGATCTATAATATTTTATCAGGTCTGGGTAACCAAAACCACCTTCTTCCACTCTCTGCATCAATATGAATTTCAGAACACAAGGTCGTTTCCCAACCCCCCACAGAAAGGTCTGAAATAGTTTCTCAAACTTCAACAGTTGTCTTTTATAAATCAACAAAGGAATGGATTGAATAATATACAAAATTTTGGGCAATAGAACCATCTTACTAGCATTTATTTTAGCCCGTAGGGTTAAGTTCAATCTTTCCCATTTCCTAATAATCAAAGTCATCTTATCTAACACTTTATCCAAATTACATTGCATTATTTTGTTCAAATCCCCGACTACACAAATCCCCAAATAAGTGACTCCCCCAGGCGACCAACTACAATTCCAGATGTCCCTCGCTCCTTTATCACATGTTCTAGACAACGGAAAAATTTCAGTTTTTTCCCAATTAACTCTGGCCCGACAGATCACCA
Source organism: Ambystoma mexicanum (assembly GCF_040938575.1). NCBI lineage: Eukaryota > Metazoa > Chordata > Amphibia > Caudata > Ambystomatidae > Ambystoma > Ambystoma mexicanum. The sequence continues at coordinate 869,968,230 of NC_090931.1, forward strand.
ACCTCCTCAAACATTGCCCTCACTAAAGCACCACACTCTCCAGGATTGAACAACAAAATTAACATATCATTAGCGTAAGTCAGGAGCTTAACCTCAATTTTCCCCACACAAATCCCCTTTATCAGCTCACACTGTCTTATATATGCCGCAGGCGGTTCCAATGCTAGATTGAACAAAAATGGCGACAATGGGCAGCCCTGGCGCGTACCTCTTGACAAGTGAAATAGGTTTGAGATAACATCATTAGTCAATAACCTAGCCCTAACACCATTATGAATACATCCTATCATCATCATAAACACAGGTCCAAAACCCATCTTTAACAATGTATACTCCATGAATTTCCAGTTGACTCTGTCAAAGGCTTTTTCTGCGTCGAAAAAAACAATAATTTTATCTGAGTCCTTTCCATAATGTGCCCCAATTACATCCAACACAGCCCTAATATTGTCATACCCAAAACGCCCCGGCACAAAACCTACCTGAGATTCATTGATCAAATCACCAATACATGACTTCAACCTATTGGCCCATATTTTAGTGAACATTTTCAAGTCCAGATTCAGCAGTGAAATCGGCCTATAATTTTCACATCGTTTACTATCCTTATTTGGCTTTGGTATCACAATTAGCAATGCTCCTTTCATTGAATCACACATCTCACCCGATGTCATGAGTACATTATAGACCTCAGACAAGATAGGAGCCAAGTCAGCATCAAATTTCTTATAAAATTCAGAGACTATGCCATTTGGCTCAGGGGATTTACCATCCTTCATTTGTGAGATCACCAAGCTAAATTCAGACACATTAATCACAGCTTCTAGCTGATTTCTCTTATCAAAAGACAACTTGGGAAGCGTGATTTTATTTAAAAAAAACTGATAAACTGTCAGCTTCTCTGTATAAATTCTCATAAAAACCTCTGAAGTGGTCACAAATGTCTTCTGACCTATTTAAAGTAACACCAGTATCCGTCAGAATGGATGAAACATTTGTATACATCATAATTCCTTTTAACTTATTAGCCAACAACCTCCCATTCCTATCCCCAAATTCCCAAAACCGTTGCTTATAATAAAACATGTCATTATCCGCCAAAATCTGAACATAATCATTTACTTCAGACTCCAATTTCCTTAAACGTATCTTATTTGATTCTGAGTTATTATCAGCACAAACCCTTTGCATAGACCTCACCGTCTCCTCCAATTTCTTAAGTTCCTCCTGACTTTTCTTCCTAGCATGAGCCGTTCTGCTCATCAGTTCACCCCTAAGGACTACCTTAAAACAATCCCAAACAGTTTTAACCCCAGCCGAACCCCTATAATCCGCAAAGAAACAACAAATGAAATCCCCTAAACCTGATGTAACACCATTATCTCCAAGTAGAGCAGCCTGCATCATCTCCCAGATCCCTTACCTACCCCTCCAAGATTCACTCGCATATCAATCAAAGCATGATCCGAAATATTCCTTTCCCTAACACAGGAGCTCTCCACCTGATTTATCAACGTCTTACTCATGAAAAAATAGTCAATCCTTGAGTAAGAATTATGAACAGGAGAATACAATGTATATTCCCTCTCATTCGGATGGAGCTCCCTCCACACATCTGTAAGTCCATACTTAAATATGAATTCACGCAGTTTCACACTTAACTTTTCACCAGAATATCCACAATCCGATTTTCGATCCAGACTACTATTCATAACTAAATTAAAGTCCCCACCTAAAACAATCTCCTCACCTTCCATCTCATTCAACAACAAGTCTAACTTGGAGAGAAAATCAATAGTCGGTGAGCACGGAGCATAAACTGTCCCAAAAGTTATCATTTTCCCATTGTAAATGAAATCAAGCAGTAAAATTTGTCCCTCATCATCTCTTAGCGTTTTTTTAATCGACATTTAAAGGCCTTTCCTAAACAGCATACTTACTCCCCTTGATCTAGAATCATAATTAGAAATGACCTGCATGTATTTTGGACTGACCAAGTAACCTCCACTTTGCTCAGTCAAATGAGTTTCTTGTAGCATAACCACATCCGCTCCACTCCTCCAAGCCCTCGCCAAAATCTTGCGTCTCTTGATAGCGCCTCCAATCCCCTTAACATTCCATGTAGCAAAAGTCAACAAAGCCATACCATAGTTCTCAAACTCAATATATCTCTGCCATGATCAATATACAGTGACAGGATAATAATAATTAAAAAAAAAAATGTAAAAAAAAAACCACACACAACACACAGACAGAACTAAAGCATTTCACAGATTGAAAAGTCCAAGACACTTTCTAAAACGTAGATAAAAGTCAATAGGCTTGTGCCAGTGTCAAAGGGACAGGGGTCCTGTTGTCGAGGATCACAAGGTTAGAACAGTTCACAATTCGAGATTGCCAGGAGTAATTGGATATTTTCAAAAGGGAAGCAAAAGTTATAAGAAGGAAGAAAGATAAGGACAAGCCTTTTGGTGAGGAGAAAAGGGTTCACCCTAGTTCCTCGAAGTCAGACACAGTACCTTATTCGTATGAAGAAGAGCTAGTGCCACGGCAGTTGTTCCTGCAGATTCACGGTTCCTGAAGCTTCAGTCGTGGGGACAAGAAGGACGACGTCTGGAGCGATCTGCACTACCCAGGGATGAAGCCAGCAGCAGCAAAAGCAACGGGGAATAAAAGGTGCGCTCCTTTAAAAACAGGAGAGGCTCTTCAGGTGGCTATCCAGACCACTACAGCTGTGTGCAGCGATTTCGACCAAGAAGAGGATCCTCTGCCTGTGGAAGGTGAGCTGGTTGATCCCACCAGGCTCAAGGAAAGAAGACTCCGGACTGGATCTTCTCTTGTCGTTGAAGGGTAGCTCAGGACTGCAGCAGGGCTTCATCGGGACTCGGGATTTGCAGCAGCTGTCTTCTTCTCCGCTTCTCTTCGGTTCTTTGCAGTTCCAGTGGCGACTCGGACTTCCAGCTCAAGAGTTCTGCCTTTAATGCCAAAATCCCCCATTCACACAGCCTGGCTGTCAATAACTCAGCAGGGGGGTTGTCCGGCCCGGACAACCGCCTCAGCCAATCAAGCCAAAGTGCGACTTGGGTCTCCAAGGATACCCTGGGCAAGGGTTGACTACACCCCTCCCTCACATTCAGCCAACCTAAACACCCAGACGCCAAAGGAGGGCTTCTGGACAGAAGCCCGCCAAAGGTCGGCGAACAAAGAAGGCAAACCTGATTTGCCGCGCAAAGTAAAACACAAGAAGGACTTTAACAAAAAGAAATGGTGTGAACACCCAACCGGAGCTGAAATAAAAGTATTTGGTCAAGCTGGTTTAATTTTGAGGCTAATATAATAGCCTAAAACAGTACCATGTTTAAATAGTATGATCACAGTAGAAAAGTTAGGGTAGATACCATTGCCACCAGCCAAGTCTTAGTGTTAAGAGAGCAAAATAAAGCTCAGAGAGGCACAGACAAAAAGGGATAGGAACTAACCCTTTCCAATACTCTATGTAAGATGGGGTGTACTGGGTCTGTAGTTTAAATGACTACATAAAGTTAATGGCAACTTTACATGTCTCTGGGGGACAGTAGTCAAACCCAGGAAAATGGAGTCAGAGGGAAGACTCAAAGACAACCCTGTGTCACTGCACGGAATGTGCTGTGTAACACACAGCAAAGTGGGGCTCATGGAATGGTGTAGCTCCAGAGCCCAAGATCACACAAACAGTAGAAATACGGCAAAAAACATGTAAGAGTGGGAAAAAAGGGCTTACACTCTTACCAGGTGGAAAAAATAAACCCCTGAAATCCAGCAAAGCTGCTGAGGGACTCACTTGGTGAGGGAAATTAGCCATAAATGACAATTCTCCCCAACACCCCTCCCTCTCCTGAGATGCGCTGCCACCACCACCATGAGTTTGGTGAAGACCCTCTGGGCGGACGTCAACCCGAATGGCAGGACCGGAAACTGATGGTGCGAGCAGCCAACTGCAAACCGCAGGTATTTCCTGTACTTGAGATGCATCGGCACATGAAAATAAGCATCCTGCAGGTCCAATGACACCAACCAATCCTGAAGTTGGAGGGCCTAAAGGATCTGAAAAAGAGTGGCCATCTTGAATTTGTCCTTCCTGAGGAACTTGTTCAAGTATCTCAAGTCCAAGATGGCTCTCAGACCTCCATCTTTTTTGGGAATCAAAAAATACGGGTAATACCAACCGTTGTTCCTCTCCGCCACAGGCACTGGTTCTATAGCACCTTTCTACAGCAGGGTCAATATCTCCTGCACAAGGAACGGATCTGGAATCCTCAGAGTGCTTCCCCGGTGGATTGTCGTGAGGCCTTCGCCATGGGCTATTGTTTCCAGAGCCCACACATCTGAAGTAATGGCTTGCCATTCTTCCAGATGCTGAGACAGCCTGCCCCCTACCGGCGAGCAGTGACTGAAGGCCTCAGAGAGGTTTTGAAGCGGCTGCTGCAGCACCTGATGGCAAAGAGGCTCCTGCTGCTTGATCGGGCTTGGCACCTCTACCTCGTCCACCACGAGGAAACCTACGCTGTCCCCTTGGACTGGCCATTCCTCTCGCCCTTCCAAATGAGGAGTAGAAGCGAAAAGATTTACCCCTCCCCACTGTTGTCCGAGATGACGAAAAGGGTGAGGTTACCCCGGACAGCTGCGCCCAAAGTCTTGGCGGCTGCCTTAGAGGTCTGCAACTTCTTAAGGCTCTCATTAGCCTTGCTGCCATAAAGATGAGACCCGTCAAAGAGCATGTTCAGAAGCCGAGACTGCACATGTGGGGCAAAACCTGACTTCCGCAACCATGCAAACCTCGCATCACGGTGCTCGTAGCCATGGACCTGCTGACACAATCAGCAGTATCCAACCCAGACTGAAGGGAGTCACACATGGCTGCCTTGCCATCCTGAACAATAGCCAGAAAGCCATCCCTTTGGGGAAAATACTCTGCCGCCAACTAAATGCAATTCCACAGAGTGTGCAAAAACTTTGCTAAGGCACAAGTGGAGTTGTCCAACTTTAACGCCATACTCCCAGCTGAAAACACCTTGCGTGCCCACCCATCCACACGCTTATCGTCCCTATCAGGAGGGATGGTAGGGTGTGCCGCCTTCTTCGAGGTAGCCGTGGCTACCTGGACACCCAAACTTACTGTAGTGGGGTGAGTGGACAGGTAGCTGGGGTCACTACAAGATGGGCAGTATTTCCTCGCCAGAGACTTGTTCCCCGCCGGATTAGTCTCCGGTCCACCCCAATTCACAGCAACTCTCTTTTGCAGAGCCACGTGAAATGGCAACACAGGGTGAAGTAGGCGAACCCTGATCTAAAATGTCTATAAGATCATCCTGATCAAAGTGCACAGGTCTGGACCAGCCCAAATACTCAACTACTCTCAACATAAGTCACCTATAGGAGGAGTCGGCATGCTCAGGAGAAGTGTCAATACCACTTGCATTGCGCAAAGTGTCACAAAGATCTTCAATCCGACTCGCCTCTGAAATGAGGCATTTAGGTACATTAGGGGTCCCAAACTGGAGACCAAAAAGGGTCCTCATCTGATCTTTCCTCATCCTCGTAAATGGCAGTGAGGGAATTAAAAAGTTCCTTCTTAGGCAGAGGAGTACACCTTTTCTTAGCCATACTTTTCAAAGACTTAGAAACTGCCTTCCTTGGAGGGTCCACTGTCACAGGGACCTGCACCAGCAAAATTGTCACAGACAGCACCGACGGCGTTGATGGTTCCGACAGCGTCGACAACGGCACCAACGACATCGAGGGCCTTACCGGGGTTGAAGACCTGACAGGCGCACTTGACAGGCATGGCACCGATGGCGTTGATGCCTTCTCCGGTGATGAAGGCCTTGACCTAGCACGTCCCACGTGATCTTTCGATGCCTTGTCAGAACCTGGCGTCAAAGGCTCCCGGTGTTTATCACGCCATTTACCCGGGTTCGAGTGCGTGCCAGTATCTGGCCGAGACCCTTCCTTGTCGGCTTTGTCAGAAGGCGCAGGTGGAACTGTGCCCCGTTTATGAAATATTTTCATCATCTCCACCCGGAAAGCATCCCACTTTCGCCGGGGTCGATGATTTGGACGGGCATACCATCCTTTTCGGGGAGGCGTCCGACGAAGAAGGCGACCGATGGTGCCATTTCCTTGAACGCCTCATCAAGGACGAGTGGCGTGAACCACTCCTAGATCGTGACCGGTTGGACTTCTTCCTCTGAGGAGAGGCTCCTCTCGACTCATCGGTCGAAGGTCCAGCAGACCGGGATTTACGGGGCTTCAGTTTTCCCTTTCATTCCCGCAAGGCCTTTCCAGTCATCAACTGACACTTGGAACATGTACCCGTATCGTGGCCCTCGCCGAGGCACCACAGACAAACCCAATGCAGATCCGTGATAGACATCTTGGAGCCGAGGGGCGCCGAGTTTTCCAAAGCAAACACGTTTGCGGAAAAAAAGGAACCGAGGCTACGGGCGCCGTGCATGCTACTTATAACATCCGATAACGTCACTCTCGACGGAGGCCTTCGAGGGACAAAGACCCGACGCCATCGACGCAGGGCGCCCTCTAGTGAAAAATATCCGAAGCAGCCAAGTTTTGGACATTACATGTCAAAGATGAGGAATACGTTGGAGGACACAATCCATTCGAAATAGAAGTCAGACAGTGTGTGACGGGGTGGATAGCCTTCCGTATCACCAGGCTCCTGCCCCCTCTCCCTTCACCCTCAGGGTTGAACCCCAGATCACCAGGCTCCCTCCCACCCCAAGCAATCTGCTCCTTCCTTTAAGGCACAAGTCCCTTCAAGCTTGGCCTCTAATTTTGCAGTACCGCCATCAGCCAGAAAATTAGGTACCTCAAACCCCAACGCATAAGGGTTATAGCTACAGGTCCCCAGGATGGGAGGTGTTCGCAATTTATTGACGAATAGAAAATCAGAAATGGTACTGCCAACACAATGGTGACACATTCAACAGACATATTAAACAAATGACCTATTAGTAAATTGGACAGCACTACCATAACCAAGTTAGACGAACAAATTACTTACTTCCAGAAGGAGAAATTACTTACCACCATTTTCTTTCTATAGATTGTTCTCCCGCAGATTCCACATCAGATAGATATTTCGTTCCAGCTTCAGCTGCTCGGAAAAAAACTGAACATGGGGCATAGTGGACCTTGACTCAGCCGTCGATCCGCCTTGACTCGATGCTCGATCGTCGGTTCCGGACTCGACGTCAGGCGTCGTATATATACTTCATCACTATGTCCGTACCTCAGTTCCCACCATTTGTCCCTTGAACTCAGCCGTTGCAGAGAAAAGCCAGCGAGAAAAAAAAGATGGCAAACCAGCGAACAGAGAATTAGAAAAACAAAGATCACAACCGGGATAAAAGAATTTCAGAAACTCTTTCCGTTTTTTCTTTTTTTTTTAGGAAGACGAGATAGGAATGCGGTGTGTAACCAAGAAGATCGACCGACCCCAGAACCATCATCAAGGCTCCCCTCTCTCAAGAACAAGCAGAAACCAACAGCCAATGCTTTCGGAGCAGGGATGGAAGGGAGGGATGATGAGGAATCTGTGGGATAAGAATCCATAGAAAGAATTTACGGTAAATAATTTCTCCTTGTTTGTATTGTTTTTCTCCCGCAGATTCCTCATCAGATAGACTCCCAAAGCAGTGGAAAAAAATGAAGGCGGGAAGAATGCTTCACAGCAGGAAATTCTGCAACAACACCCTTCTGAAGAGAACGTCGGCCCCACGGGCGACGTCCAGGCTACAATGCTTCATGAATGTGTCAAGCGAGCACCAGGTTGCGGCCTGGCAAATGTCCCAGAGCCGTAGAGGTGGAGACCTCTCTGGTAGAGCGAGCTCTGATGCCAGGAGTCAATTCCTTGCCAGCGGTATGGTAGCATTCTGAAAAACACAATGTGAAATTGTTTGCTTCGATACAGCTAGGCCTTTTCTTAAAATGGAGTAGGCTACAAACAACTTGCTTGTTTTACTGTATTCTGCCGTTCTTGCTGTATAGATGCTTAAAGCTAGCTTGGGATCCAACGGGTGAGGGCGTTCCTCCTCCTTGGAGGGGTGCAGTGGTATTGCAGGAGAAAGATGGAATTCTGACACCACCTTAGGAAAGTACCCTGGTCTCACTTTAAGAGCCACCCACAAGCAGATGTACTGATGCTTATTAACTAGTGAAGCATCCAAGGTCCTGAAGAAAGTGGCCACAGCAACATGAGCCACTGAAACCGGTCAGCCAATATCATTTAGGGGTTTCCAAACAATAATGGGATACCCCATTTTTGAAATTTAAAATATGTGCACTATTTTAGAGTACATTTTTGTAAGTAATTGTTTTTAAAACAGTGGATGTTCAAAAGAGCAAGGACTATTAGTAATTGAGGTCCTTGCAAGAACTCAGTACATTGGGCACATCGCAAAGTGTCCCTTTGTTCGTTTTAATTACATTTGAGCAATACGGTCAATGAAGGAAGGAGGGACAGGTTTTTAGGCAGGTACTAACTTCTGCTGTCATTCTAGTTATTGGTTGGGTTACATATTGTGCCATATTTGGATAAAACGAAAAAAATACTTTGCCAAAAAAATAAAACTCTTACTAGCTCTACGATTCATTGTAGTACTACCATAATCAGTTCTAGTAGTATTGCATATAGCAATAGTAGTACCCATCCTGAGTAGTACTTGCACTTCCAGAAGCAACATTATTAACAGTAATACCAATACTAATAGTGTTATTTAAAGAGTACTAGTACAACAGAAGTAAAAGTATGAAGAGGAATAGCACTGCCTGCACTAGTAGTACAAATGCTACCAGTAATGATCAATATTAGCAATTGTGGTATTACTAGCAGTAGTATTAGTAGTAAGAGGTAGAATTACTTCTAAATATAAACTTTATTTTTTTTTCACAAAGTGGAACTTTTTACTTTGCATCCTTTCTCAGAAATTAATCTGTAATCTGAACCTCCACGCCTGTCCCCTCTAGTTTAAGAGATCGAAGGCAGTTCACATAATGAAGTACATCCGAAGAAAAATGGTTGCAAATAAATTGAAAAGATTGATTAATATACATTTTGTTTTACTAGAAATGCAACTTTCCCCTTAAAACTAGCTACAAGCCGATACAAAAATTTGAAGGCAGTTAGGAATGATAAAATCCCAAAGATTAGCCCTTCCAAGAATATCTATACGAAGTAACAAGTTACTTACCTGTAACTGTTGTTCTCCAGCATGGGTCTGGCATGGATTCACATGCTCATGAATATTCCCCGTCTTCAGGCCGGGAATCCTCGGTATAGAAAAAATCAGTATCAGTTTCGTTTCTGATCTGTCTTTCTCAGTAGTAACCAATCACTGGTCTCTGGATCATACTGCCCCCAGCCAATGACTGCCCTCTCCCCAAGCCCCGCCCCTGGCAGCCATCCTCAGATTTGGTAGCACGTGAAGTGGCAGTATGACCAAGTGAAGAGCCGCAGAGGGGTAGGCGTGAGGGTTCACATGTGAAACCATGCCAGACCCATGCTGGAGAACAACAGTTACAGGTAAGTAACTTGTTCCTTCTCCAGCATGGGGTCTGCAATGGATTCACATGCTCAAGAATATAAGAATACATAGCAGTATACACATGCACAACCACGGGAGGTGGCAAAAGGCTCAATATCAAGCAATACAACAACTCAACATTAAGCAACTCTTACCTCCTCACCAGGCTCACCTTAGGAGAACAGGTTGCGCAGCACTGCCTGGCCGACTCTGGACTCCTCCCTGGAATCCCGGTCGACGCAGTAGAATCTCGTGAAGGTGTGCGTCGACCTGCACGTAGCAGCCCTGCAGATGTCGAGCAGGGGCACACCAGACAGGAACGCCGTAGTAGCAGCGATCGCTGTGGTCGAATGGGCCCTCGGACGGCCTGGCAACGGTCGGTTTGCCAACCGGTGACAGTGCATGATGCAGCCGGAGAGCCATCTGGAAATGGAAGTCTTCGAGAGAGCCTTCCCTTGATTCACAGGTCCAAAGTTCACAAACAGCTGTGATGTCTTCCAAAAACTCTTTGTGCGGTCCACGTAGAACTTCAGTGCTCTAGCTACATCCAGCGAGTGCAAAGTCCTCTCAGCCGGCGACGAAGGCAACGGGAAGAAAACTGGCAACACCAAGGGCTCGTTGAGGTAGAAGTCCGACGGCACCTTGGGCATGAAGGAGGGGTGCGTCGTCAGCACCACCCTCGTGTCGTGAAAAGTGAAGTATGGAGGCTTGCAAGACAGGGCCTGGATCTCTCCCACTCGTCGTGCAGAGGTGATGGCCACGAGGAATGCTGTTTCCCACAACAGAAACTTCAACGGCACTGAATGCATAGGCTCGAATGGGGCCCCCATGAGCCTAGTTAGCAACACTTTGAGCTCCCAAGCCGGGGCAGGGGCCTTCACCGGTGGGAATGATCGGAACAGTCCTTTCATAAATTCCTTCACCAGACGATGAGACCACAAGGACGCCCGTCCTGTAGTTCTGGTGTAACGTGAGACGGCAGCCAGATGTACCTTGATGGAAGCGTGAGATAAGCCAGCCTTGGCCAAAGACAGTAGGTACGGCAATACTTGAGGGGCCGTAATCCGCAGAGGGTTAATCTTCTGTGCACGGCACCAGACCGAGAACCTCTTCCATTTATGTCCGTAGCACTTGAGCCCTGGCCTTTGCAAGAACCTCTCTGCAGTCGGCCGGGATGTCGTATCCTCCAAACTCTAGCGCTGCAGGAGCCAGGCCTGCAAGTTCAGCGACTCTGGTTCGTGATGAAGAATGGCGCCTCCTTCTCTGGAGAGAAGATCCACGTCCGTCGGCAGCTTGACTGGTGTGGACGCTGACAAGTCCAGAAGGTCCGGGAACCAGATCTGCCTCGGCCACGCCTGTGTGACGAGGATCATCCTGCAACGGGACCTCTTGAGCTGGTGGACGAGCCGGAGTAGCAACGGCGGGAATGCATAAAGGAACAGGCCGTCCCAGGGGAAGGAGAAAGCATCGCCCATGCTCCTCGGTTGGGGAAACCTGCTGGCGAACCTCCGGCACTTGGAGTTCGCCGCCGTCGCGAAGATTTCGATCTGGGGTTTGCCCCATCGTCGGAAGAGTCGGTCCACTTGATCCTGGCGCAGTTCCCGCGCGTGGCACGAGCGCAGCTCTCTGCTGAGTGAGTCGGCTATGGTGTTTTTTATCCCTGCCAGATGAAAGGGTACCAGGAACATCCCTTGGGCGACGGCCCAATGCCACAGATCCTGGGCTTCCTTGGATAGGGCAGGGGATCTGGTTCCGCCCTGCTTCCGAATGTAAAACATTGTGGTGGTGTCGTCGGTGAAGATCCTCACCACCTTGCCCTTGAGGGACGGAAGGAAGGACCTGAGGACCCAGAACACTGCGCGGAGCTCCAAGATGTTGATGTGGAGAGTCTTCTCCGGGAGCCAAAGGCCTCTCGCGTGGAGACCCCCGGTGTGCGCTCCCCAACCTTCCAGGGAGGCATCCGTCATCACCGTCACCTGGTGGGCCGGGGCTAGGAAACCTGTTCCCGCTGTCAGATGAGCGCGGACACCCCACCATCGTATCGCCTGACGGAACGCTTCGTCGAGCGGGATCCTGTCCTCGAAGCTGGCCGTCGTCTTGATCCAGTGGGCGTCGAGGAATTCTTGCAGGGGCTGCATCCGAAGTCTGCAGTGGGGCACCAGATAAATGCAGGAGGACATCATTTCGAGGAGGGACTTGATAGACCTCACTCTGGCCACGTCCGTGGCCAGCAGACGTTGCACCTTTCCTAGGATGGTCCTTATACTTTCCTCCGACGGTGAGGCCCGCCGCGCCACTGTGTCAAGCGGTGCTCCCAGAAACAGGGCGACTTGCGACGGGACCAGGTGGGATTTTGGAAAGTTGATGGAGAACCCCAGGTCCGTGAGCAGCTGGACGGTCTTCGCAGTGTGTTCCACGGCGAGCTCCCTTGTCCTTGCCCGTATGAGCCAGTCCTCCAGGTAGGGGTAGACGTGGATCCCCTGCAGGCACAGCCGCGCCGTCACCGGTGCCAGGCACTTGGTGAACACCCTGGGCGCTGATTTTAATCCAAACGGGAGGGCCTTGAACTGGTAGTGCTGCCCTTTGACCACGAACCTGAGGAACTTTCGGTGTCTCTTTAGAATAGGGATGTGGAAGTAAGCATCCTCCAAGTCCAACGACGACAGGAAATCGCCCTCCTCCAGCTGACCCAGCACGTGCTGGAGGGTGACCATCCAGAACTTCTGTGCCTTGATGTATTTGTTTAGTCGTCGCAGGTCCAGGATGGGACGCCATCCTCCTGTCTTCTTCTTCATGAGGAAGTATCTTCAGTAAACCCCAGAGCCACGAAGCCTCTTCGGGACGAGCTTGATGGCCCCTTTCCTGAGCATAGCCCTTACTTCCAGCAGCAGGTGAGGGACGTGATTTTCCTTCCTGGCCACGGGAGGAATGCGGGGGCACCTCTTCTGGAACTCGAGGGCGTGCCCCAGGGCCAGGGCGTCCAGCACCCAACGGTCGGTGGAGATGGACTCCCACACGCCGACGAACTGTCAGCCGGCCTCCCACCGGGGTGCTTCGGCAGGGGCCCGACCCGACGGTCGGTTCAATCTTGCTTGGAGGCCGCTTTGCGGGATCCACCTGACTTGCCACGTCCCCTGTAGGCCTCCTGCAACGAAGACCTTGCCGCTTGACGGTACGTAGAGGAGCTGCTGCCGGCTCCCTTGGAGGCACCCTGTCTGCCTCCGGAGCTCTGAAAGGACGGCCGTCGCTGTTGGAGCACACCCAGTGCACGGGCCGTCTCCGTGTACGTCTTGATCGCCTGAAGGGATTCATCAACCGCCTTGCCAAAAAGGTTGTTCCCATCGAAAGGCATGTCCAAAACCTTGGTCTGAACGTCCTGGCGGAAATCCGTCGCCTTGAGCCATCCTCGTCGTCTTAGGCAAACGCCGTTGCCCAACTGACGGAAACCGGTGTCGGCATTGTCCATAGCCACCGTAATGGTGTGCGCCGAGGCAATCTCACCTTCCTGCAAGATTTCCAGGGCCTCAGCCCTCTTGGCATCCGGAAGGAAGTCCAACAGAGGGGCGATCTTGAACCGCAACTCCCTGTCGTAGCGGGCTACGATGGCCAGGGCGTTGGCTGCCTTGATGGTCGTCACTGCAGATGAGATGACCCGTCGTCCCATCGCATCCAGCTTCCTACCCTCCCGTCCGGAGGGGAGGTTGAAGTCGAGGCCGATGCCACCCCCCCCCCCCCCCCCGCCGCCGCCGAAACGACCGAGTCCGGGGTAGGTTGCACCCTAAGGCGCAAGGGGGCAGCGTCGGGGACCCGGTACTTCTTCTCGTACCGGTCCCTCTTCGCAGGAGCCATGGCAGGGTTCTGGAGGAGGGCGAGCCCCTCATCCCAGATGTCATCAAGAAGCGGTATGGCGAGGACCGTCTTCCTTTTAGCCTCGCGCCGTTGGTAAAGGAACCCCTCCTTTTCCTCGGGGTAGAGCTCGCATGCCCTGGAAATCATTGCATGGAAGGATCCAATCTCGTCGGGCGGGGACGCCCGGGAAGGGGGGCAACAGGGGACACGTCCCGTCGTCTCCTCCGTCGTCATCCGTACCCGTCGTAGCCGTGTCCATGCCTGTATCATCCCCGTGGGTAGTGGACCGGGGGGAAGGCAGAGAAGGCCGCCAAGGCGGGAGAGGAGGCCTAGGATGCGTCCTCCTCCTCTTAAGTGGTGTGCTCTCCGAAGGTCCTGGCTCCGGTTCCTCCGTCGGGTCTGGCTCAGGCACCTCCGTCGGGGGAAGGGGAACCTAGTCCTCATCTCCAAGCATAAGGACTGGATGGCTGACAAAATGGCTGCCGAGGTGTCCTGCGGCGCCGGAAACGATGGGAGCGAGGGCTCTTTAGGAGCCTCGTCTGCGTCACCGTCGCCCTCGTTGTCGCCCTCATTGGGATCCCTCCCGATGGGCTGGGCCTCCTCCAAGACTTGGATGAGCTCCTCTTCAGAGGTCGTGTCCGTATCCACGACGGCCACCAACCCCTCCCCCACCTTTTCCAACGAGGACTTCGTGGGGGTCTTCTCGATGGGCCTGAAAGACGACTCCCTCCGCGGTGGCAGGGAGACTCTGGTACCTGAGGGCGCCTCCACTGGTGTAGACCCCACAGGCTGAGCCAGGGCCGCGGTGACATTCTCAGTCGAGGTCTTAGCAGGGTGAATTAAGGCCAACGCCACCTTCTGTACGCCTGGGGCCTTCACCTTGGGGGGAGCGTCCGAGCCTCGCTCCCCCTCTGCCGGAATCTTCGAGATCAACCGGGGCCTCTCCAGAAGCTTCGCCGGGTTCTCGGACTTCCTCTTACCCGAGCCAGAGCGTTGGCTCGTGGTCGATGGCGCCGGGGAGGATGCGCCCTGCCTGGCAGCAAAGGAGCCCGAACGTTCGGCGCTCCCGGTGCCCGCGGACTCGCGGTGCTTAGCCTTTTGTTGGGCCCCCGTCGCCGGAGAACCCTCACAGGACTTAGAAGACCACTCGGACTTCTTTTTCTTCTTCTCGCCTGGCAGGCTCTTACCTTCCAGCCAGTTGGCGAGACGGAGGTCGCGATCCTTCATGGTCCGCTCCGACATGTTCCCACAAAACGCGCAGTCCTTTTCATCTTGTCCTCATGGAGACAGTAGAGACATAACGAATGCTCGTCCTCCTTGAAAACGTTCTGAAGCTGGCATCCAGGGCAGGTCCTGAACAGCTTCCCGGGCGTCAAGCTCCCTTTCTCCGGGGCCATGTCCGGGGTAGGCCTCGGAACTTCTGGAATCCTCCAAAAGCGTAACTTGACGAAATCTTCACCCTTGAGGGGCGTAGAAACTCCGAAACGGATCCCCGTTGATCGGAAGTAGAAACGGTGGAGCTTGAGGCTCTATTTAACCGAAAAAATGAGAAAATCTCCTGAAAAAAGCGCGAAAACGCAGCAAAAGCTCGAGAGCTAAGCAGGAGGACTCCGAACACTTGAACGTGCGGTAAAAATCTGAGGATGGCTGCCAGGGGCGGGGCTTAGGGAGAGGGCAGTCATTGGCTGGGGGCAGTATGACCCAGAGACCAGTGATTGGTTACTACTGAGAAAGACAGATCAGAAACGAAACTGATACTGATTTTTTCTATACCGAGGATTCCCGGCCTGACGACGGGGAATATTCATGAGCATGTGAATCCATGCCAGACGCCATGCTGGAGAATGACGGCGTTTACATTTGCAGTTCATCACAATCGGGCAGTTTCACTCGCTTATGCATTGAAAATTTTTGCATTGTGTCAGTTCCAGTGAAATCATATCAGTTCAGCCTAGTTGTTAAGCACAGCCGATAACTACTACAAGATCGGGGTCTAGGAATTCATGAGAGAATGGGGATTGTGTTAAAATGCTTATTGCCGCTTCTGTTCACGGACACAGTTTTTCACATCGCTGATGCCAGATGAGAAAGCAAGGCAAAGTGTCTCATTACTTGTTCCGCACTATCCTATGCCAAATGTCCGGAGGTAATTAGCACCACCTCCAGTGGATATTTTGAACAGTTAGACCCAATTACAGTTTTGCTGCCATAGCAGTGGTAAAAAAAAAAAAAAAGAAAGAAACAAGTTACTTACCTGTAACCGTTGTTCTCCAGCATGGATCTGGCATGGATTGACATGCTCATAAATATTCCCCGTCGTCAGGATGGCAATCCTCGGTAAAGAAAAATCACTGGTTTCTGGGTCAGCCAATGACTGCCCTCTACCTAAGCCCCTCCTCTGGCAGCCATCTTCAGATTTGGTAGCAAGTAAAGTGGCAGTAGGACCAAGAGAAGAGCTGCAGAGGGGTTGGAGGGAGGGTTTGCATGTGAATCCATGCCAGACCCATGCTGGAGAACAACAGCTACATGTAAGTAACTTGTTCCTTCTCCAGCATGGGGTTTGGCATGGATTCACATGCTCATGAATACAAGAATACATAGAAGTACACACATGCACAACCACAGGAGGGGGCAACGCTCAACATTAAGCATTTCAACAACTCAACATTAAACATCCCTCCTCATCAGGCTCACCTTCAAGCAAACAGGTTGCGCAGCACTGCCTGGCCGACTCTGGACTCCTCCCTGGAATACCGGTCGACGCAGTAGAATCTCGTGAAGGTGTGCTTCGACCTCCACATAGCAGCCCTGCAGATGTCCAGCAGGGGCACACCAGATAGGAACGCCGTGGTGCAGCGATCGCTCTGGTTGAATGGGCTCTCAGACGGCCGGGCAACGTTTGGTTTGCCAACCGGTGACAGTGCATGATGCAGCCGGAGAGCCATCTGGAAATTGAAGCCTTCGAGAGGGCCTTCCCTTGGTTCACAGGGCCAAAGTTCACAAACAGCTGTGATGTCTTCCGAAAACACTTTTTGTGGTCCACGTAGAACTTCAGCGCTCTAGCCACATCCAGCGAGTGCAAAGTCCTCTCAGCCGGTGGGAAGAAAATAGTTAACACCAAGGGCTCGCTGATATGAAAGTCCAATGGCACCTTGGGCATGAAGATGGGGTGCGTCCTCAGTACTGCCCTCGTCTTGTGGAATGTCAGGTATGGAGGTTTGCAAGAGAGGGCCTGGATCTCTCCCACTCGTGCGCAGGTGGTGGCCACAAGAAACGCTGTCTTCCACAATAGGAACTTCAGCGGTGCCAAAAGCAAGTGCTCGAATGGGGGACCCATGAGCCTGGGCAGCACCACGTTGAGTTCCCACGCCGGAGCCAGAGCCTTCACCGGCAGGAACAAGCGGAAACGGTCCTTTCATGAACTCCTGTACCAGGCGGTGAGACCACAGCGACGACCGCCCCGGAGTTCTGGTTTAGCGGGAGATGGCCGCCAGATGGATCTTGATGGAGGCATGTGCCAGCCCCGCCTTGGCCAGTGACAGCAAGTACGGCAGCACCTGAGGGCCCCTAATCGATAAAGGGTTCATCTTCTGTGCACGGCAGAAGACAGAGATCCTCTTCCACTTATGTCCATAGCACTTAATAGTCGAGGACACCCTGGCCTTTGCAAGTATGATATGATATGGCATTTATAACGCGCTTATACACAAGTGTTTCAAGTACCTCCTTGCAGTCTGCCGGGATATCATAGCCTACAAACTCTAGTGCTGCAGGAGCCAGGCTTGCAGGTTCAGCAATCCTGAATCGTGATGTAGGATGGCGCCTCCTTCCCTGGCGAGAAGATCCGCGCCTGTCGGCAGTTTGACTGGCGGGGACGCTGACAAGTCCAGAAGGTCCGGGAACCATATCTGCCTCGGCCATGCCGGTGCAACGATGATCATCCCGCACCGGGACCATCTGAGTTGACTGATGAGTCGCAGAAGCAACGGCAACGGTGGGAACGCATAGAGGAACAGGCCGTCCCAGGGGAAGGAGAATGCATTGCCCATGCTCCCTGGATGGGGAAACCTGCTGGAGAACCTCCAGCACTTAGTGTTCGTCACCGTCGCGAACAGGTCGATCTGGGGCCTGCCCCATCGTCGGAATAGGAGATCCACTTGATCTGGTCGAAGCTCCCACTCGTGGCAAGAGCGCAACTCCCTGCTGAGCGAGTCGGCGACAGCGTTTTTTAAAATCCGGCCAGATGAAAAGGTACCAGGAACATCCCCTGGGCAACGGCCCAGTGCCACAGATCCTGTGCTTCCTTCGATAGGGCTGGGGATCTGCTTCCGGATGTAGAACATCGTGGTGTTGTCGTCGGTGAAGATCCGTACCACCTTGCCCTTGAGGGACGGAAGGAAAGACCCGAGGGCCCAGAACACGGCCCGGAGCTCCAGGACGTTGATGTGCAGGGACCTCTCCTCCGGGAGCCAAATGCTTCTAGCGTGGAGATCTCTGGTGTGCGCTCCCCATCCCTCCAGGGAGGCGTCGTCGTCACCGTCTCCTGATGCGCTGGGGTCTGGAAGTCCATGCCCCACCACCGCATCGCTTGACGGAAAACCTTGTTGAGGGAGATCTTTTCTTCGAAGCTGCCCACCGCTTGCTTCCAGTGGTCGTCGAGGAACTCCTGCAGCAGCCGCATCCGCAACCTGCAGAGACGCACGAGGTAGATGCATGATGACATCATGCCGAGCATGGACTTGATGGACCTCGCCCTGGCCACTTTCATGGTCAATAGCCATTGTTCCTTGCCCATGATGGCATTCGTCCTCTCCTCCGATGGTGAAGCAAACCATGCCAATGTGTCGAGTCTGGCTCCCAGGAACAGGGCGTCCAGCGACAGTAACAAGTGGGACTTTGCAAAGTTGATCGAGAATCCCAGCTCCATGAGCAGGACGACGGTCTTCGCTGTGTCATCGACAGAGTTCTCTTGACTTTGTTCGGATGAGCCAATAGTCCAAGTAGGGGTATATGTGGATCCCCTGCAGGCGCAGCCGGGCCGCCACCAGTGCCAGGCACTTGGTGAAGACACCTGGCACCGACTTCAACCCGAAGGGTAGGGCCTTGAACTGGTAGTGCCGCCTTTGGACCACGAATCGTAGGAACTTTCGATGTCCTTTGTGTATGGGGATGTGGAAGTAGGCATCCTCCAAGTCCAGCGACGTCAGGAAGTCGCCATCCTCCAGTTGTCCCAGTACGTGCTGAAGGGTGACCATACGGAACGTCTGGGACTGGATGTATTTGTTGAGGCGGCGAAGGTCTAGGATGGGCAGCAAGCCGCCAGTCTTTTTCCGGACGAGGACGTACTGCGAGTATACTCCGGAGCACCGTAGCCTCTTTGGGACAAGTTCTATAGCGCCCTTCTTTAGCATTGCTTGTACCTCCAGGAGCAGCTGTGGAACGTTGTTTTCATTCCTGGCCATAGGTGGGATACGAGGACACTTTCTTTGGAACTCCAGAGTGTTCCCGTGGGCCAGGGCATCTAGCACCGAACAGTCGGTGGAGACGATTCCCACACCTGACGAAGTTTGCCAGCTGGCCTCCCACCGGGTTGCTCGGGTGGAGGCCCGACGTCATGGACAGTTCAGTCTTGCTTCGCGATGCCTTGCCACCTTGGTCTCCTTAGCGACAACGACTGTGTCCCCCGGTCTTGCTGAGGCCTCTGTAGGCTTCCTGTGATGAGGAGCAGGCCGCCTGGTGGTACGACGAGGAACCGCCGCCGAATCCTTTAGAGGCACCTTGAGACTTGCCTCCGGAGGTCCGAAAGGACAGTCGTCGCTGATGGAGCGAGCCCAAGGCCCGGGCCATCTCGGTGTCCGCCTTGATGGCCTGCAGAGACTCGTCCACTGCCTTGCCGAACAGGTTGTTCCCGTCGAAGGGCATGTCCAGTACCCTGGTCTGCACGTCCCGACAGAAATCGATGGCCCTAAGCCAACCGCGCCGGCGAAGGCAAACACTGTTGCCCATCTGGTGAAAAACCTGTGCCGGCGATGTCAGTGGCCACCGTGATGGTGTGGTCCAAAGCCACCTCGCCTTCCTGCAGGATTTCCAGGGCTTCCGCCCTCTTGTCTGGGAGGAAGTCCAGGAGGGGAGCGATCTTGAACCACAGCTCCCTGTCGTAGCGTGCCACAATCGCGAGGGCGTTGGCCGCCTTGATGATCGTCACTGCTGACGAGATGACCCGTCCTCCGATGGCGTCCAGCTTCTTCCCCTCTCCGTCCGGTGGGGAAGTGGAAGCTGACGCTGTCGCCCCTGCCGCTTTCTTCTTTGCCGCCGCGGAGACCAACGAATTCGGGGACAGCTGTGCTCTGAGGCACATAGATGCGGAGTCTGGGACCCGGTACTACTTCTCGTACGGTCCCTCTTTGCAGGGGCCATGGACGGGTTCTTCAGAAGGAACAGCCCTTTGTCCCAGATGTCATCCAATACGGGAGAGAGTATGATTTTCCTCTTGGCCTCCCTTCGTTGGTAGCTGTTAGGAAGAATTCTCACTCTATGGCTAATTTCCCTTACCTCTAGAGTCCCCCAGCAGCTTTGCTGGATTTGAAGTTTTTTTCTCCCGCTAGGAGTGCGACTCTTTTTCTCACTCTTAGGCATATTTTCTATGTCTGTTCTAGGCTATTATTTGAGTTTAATGTCTATAGGGTTTTATCTCACCCTCACAGGAACCATCTTTATCCACATGTGTTACACAGCACCCTCTGTGCAGTGACACAGGGGTGTCGTAGCGACCCCCAAACATAGACTCCATACCCTGGGACCGACTACTGACGTCCGCAAATATTTCCCTATGGGATTTTCCCATTGTTCGAGGCTACCACATTTACTGACAGCCTCTAACATACCGCTGGTTTATTCTTATATTAACTTTACTCCGGTAGGTTTTATTTGCCAGACTTTTATAAAAATTATTTCCTGTGTATTTCTCCAAGATCCTAACCCAGGTCGGGGATACTTTGTTCGTCCTTTTGGCAGGCTTCTGCCAAGAAGCCCTCCTTTCGGCGCCACTGAGTCTGGGGTGGACCCATTGTGTGGGAGGGGGAGTAGGACCCCTGGACAAGGTTGCCTCAGCAACCCATGTCGCACTCTGCCCCGATAGGCTGGAGGGTCTCCTGGGATGAACACTCCACTATGTGAGTGACAGCTAGGCTGTATGAATGGGGATCTTTTTGCATAAACGCAGGTTCCCGAGGACTGGAAGAGCAAGACGTCGCCACTGGAACTAAGAAGCCGAAGAGGAGCAAAGCCCAAGAGATCTGCACCAACTGAACCACCGGTGAAGCCCTGCTGCAGCGTCTCACCACTTTTCTCCACACAACGAGAGAAGATCTTCATCTGCAAGAGCCTTCTTCCCTTGAGCTGGTGGGGCCAACCAGTTTGCCAATCGCCTTCAAGGACCTGCCTTGGTCGAATCACCAGTGACCTGCACTCGGAGACTGGATAGCCAGGCACCCGTCCACCCGGACCGGAGATTTAAAGGAGCGTACCTTTTATTTTGTTTGGTAGCACCGCGGCTGGTTTCATCCCTGGGCAGCGCAGTAACTCGAACCTTCCTCCACAACGAGAGTTTCTCTTCTTCTGCTGGATCTCCCGAACTGCAGGAACTGCCAGGAACAGCCGCCACGGCAGGAGCCTCTTCTACTTTTTAAGGTACTTTGTTCCGCCAGGCCTCCCTTTTCGTTTGGTAGCGTTAAAGGTGTTTTAAATCCTTTACCTACCTGCTGGGTTGGCCGCCCCTATCATCTAACATTGTATTTCACCTTCTGCAACCCCCTTTTCGAATCGTTTAACAAAGACTTGACTGCAGCTACAAGAATGTTTTGCTCCTGGGCTCTTTGCCCTGTACCACTGAGTCTGGCACAGGCCTATTGGCTCTGGCTCAATCTGTTACAAATGCCTTCTCTAGATTGCTTATCAACTAGAACTGTGTTGGTGCACCTACTCTTATAACCACCTTTTACTTCCCACTTTTAAAACTTGTGAAGTGCCATTTTGCTCGGTTTTCACCTAAGTATTATACATGCTAAAGTATTGCCTTGCCTAAACTTGTTCACAAACTTATTGGGAAGTGTTGCTAGGGTGCCTAAGAGTATATTCCTGTATAACTTGTTCTTTCCCTCCCTTGTGAGAAATTGCTAGAGTGCCATTTGTGTTTGGTTTTCACTGTGCCGTTTTGCTCAGTTTTCACTCTTGCTCAAACTTGTCTACAATTTAACCAGGGAATTGTGTATACTTTTCTTGACTGATTTTAACTCGCTTTAATAACTGTGATTAATGTGTTGAATTAGAAGTGTGTAAAATAAATATTTATATTCTTTTTAATACAAAGCTTTGGTCAGTATTTCCTTGTACCATAGTATTGTAGCCCTATTGTGTAAACCCTGAATACTGCTCATCTCCCCTCTTGAGATAAGTCTGGCTGCTTAGCCACAGCTACCAACTAAATCTTTGTGCTAGACTGATACCAAAGGGGATTTATTTCTCATACCTGTAGTTTTAATCTTATGTAGTGCTCCCTAAGGGAACTGCACAGGATTCTGCCTAACAGTAGAGAAATCCCTCTTTCTTCTGCTCCTCGGGGCACAGCTGGAAAAGCTCAGAGGCACTGGCGATCATGGTGTAAAGGAGCCAATTTCATCGGGAGGGGATGCCCGGGCTGGAGGTGACGGGAGATCCATTCCGTCGTCGCCACCATTGTCCGTCCCTGTTGTAGCCTTCTCCGTCCCCGTCTCCATCTCGTCCCTTGGAGGAAGGAATGGGGTGAAGGCTAGAAGAGAGCGGGAGGATGGACTCGCCACTGCTTGCTCGGTGGGCTCCCCGATGGTCCAGGTGCCGGTGGATCATCCACTGGGGGTAAGGGCAACCTTGTCCTCATCTCCGTACACATGGTCTGCAACGCCATCAAGATTGCTGTTGAATTGTCCTGTGGCGTAGGCATCTGTTGCAACGGCTGGGGCGTGGGGTCCACTGTTTCCTCCACAGCCTGCAGCTCCTCGTCGGCACCACCGTTGATCTCTAAGTCTGCCTCGTCGGGATCACTCCCATAGGCCCTAGCCTTCTCGAACTTCTTGTCCAGGATAGCTTTGACGCCAGCCAGCTCATCCTCGGAGGTGGTATCCGTGTGCGTTAGGGCTACCGTTGCCCCCCCCCTTTCTCGTCGCAGGGTTTCACAGGGGTCTTCTCGATAGGCTGGACAGATGATTCCCTCTGGGGTGGCAGGGAAACTCTAGGCCCGGAAGTCGTCTCCACTGGGGTAGTCTCAGCAGGCTTCGCCAGGGCCGCCACGACTCCTTCAATCGAGGCCTTCGCCGGGTGAATCAGGGCCCTCACGACCTTGGGCGCGTCTGAGGACTTCACCTTAGGGGGAGGGTCACTTCCCCCCCCCCCCGGCTTTCTCCGCCGGGATTGACCAAGGCTTCTCCCAAAGCTTACCCGGGTTCGCCGACTTCCTTTTCTCTGCGCCAGAGCGTTGGCCCATGGAAGATGACGTCGGTGACATCGCGCCCTGCCTAGCAGCCGAGGAGCCCGAACCAACGGCGCTCCCGGTGCCCGCGGACCCGCGGTGCTTTGCCTATTGTTGGGCCACCGTCGCCGGAGCACCCTCAAAGGTCTTAGAAGTCTGCTCAGACTTCATCTTCTCACCTGCTGTGGTGTTTTTCCCGTCCAGCCAGTTAGTGAGCCAAGTACGACGGTCCTTCATTGTCCGGACGGACATGTTCTTACAGAACGCACAGTCCTCCTCCATGTGAGACTTGTCAGCGTGAAGGCAGTAAAGGCACCGGGAGTGCTCATCTTCCTTGAAGACATTCTGTAATCCACATCCTGAGCAGATCCTAAACAGCTTGGATCCAATGGGCGTCTTGTCTCCTTTGTCCAGGGCCATGTCCATGCGGGGTAGGCCTCAAAGATCTTCCGGAATCCTCCAAGAAGTGAAAACTCGACGGAAATTCACCCTTGAGGGGCGTAGAAAGTTCCAAAACGGTTCCCCGTTAATCGGAAGTGTTAGGGAGAATTCTCATTTATGGCCAATTTCCCTTACCTAGTGAGTCCCTCAGCAGCTTTGCAGGATTTCTGGAGTTTATTTTTGTCCACCTGGTAAGAGTGTGAGCCTTTTTCCCACTCTTACAGTGTAATTTTGTGTGTGTTGTACTTTTTGTGCTCAGGGGCTATGGAGTGTCAACAACTCCCTAGGCATCATCTTGTTACTTGTGTGTCACACAGCACCTTTAGTGCAGTGACACAGGGATGTCTTTTAGACTTCCCTTATGTACTCCATTTATGGGGATGACTACTGTCCCCCAGAAACCTATAAAGCCATCATTGGCTTTACTAGTCCTCTTAAATACAGATCCAGTACCAACCATCTTACAATGGGGTACTCGAGGGGAATATCTTTCCCCTGTCCTTCTGTACCTCAAGGGACACTTGTGTCCCCCTTCCTGACTCGACATGGCTGGAGGCAGTGGTAACTATTATTTTTACACGGATTCCCGTGTTAGTGTTCTGGCTGTGGTGACAGCCGTGAACATAAAACCTGCTACCCCATATCATTTTTGTTTTGGGCCCTAGCGTGTTTTTTTGCCATTTCGTGTTGGAAAGGTCTTTCTTGTGGTTTGCTTTCCGCGCCAAACCAGGTTTGGTTTCATTGTTCTCTGTCCTTTGGCGGGCTTCTGCGAAGAAGCCCTCCATTGGCGTCTGGGTGTCTAGGTGGGCTGAATGTGAGGGAGGGGTTTAGTCACCCCCTGCACAGGGTCTCCTTGGAGACCCAAGTCGCACTTAGTGTCGATTGGCTGAGGTGGTTGTCCGGGCTGGACAACCCCTCTGCTGTGTGATTGACAGCCAGGCTGTGTGAATGGGGGAGTTTGGCATAAAAGGCAGGGCTCTTGGGCTGGAAGTCAGTCGCCAATGGAACTACAAGAACCGAAGAGACGCGCAGAAGACGGCTGCTGCAACTCCTGGATGCCCGGTGAAGCCCTGCTGCAGTCCTGAGCTATCTACCCTTTAATGACAGAGAAGATCCAGTCCGGAGTATTCTTCCCTTGAGCCTGGTGGGATCAACCAGCTTACCTTCTACAGCCAGAGAAACCTCTTCTGGGTCGAAATCGCTGTAGTGGTCCGGATAGCCATCAGAAGACCCCTCTCCTGTGTTTAAGGAGCGCACCTTTTATTCATCGTTGCTTTGCTGCTGCTGGCCTCATCCCTGGGAAGTGCAGATTGCTCCAGACTTTGTCCTTCTTGTCCCCACGACTGAAGCTTCAGGAATCGTGAGTCTGCAGGAACTACCAGGAACAACTGCGTAGCACCAGCTTTCTTCATCTGAATAAGGTACTGTGTCGATTTGGTAGTTTTCTCCGTCTGACCTTGAGGAATTGGGGTGAACCCTTTTTCCTTTCCGAAGGCTAGTCCTTTCTTCCGTTTTATAACTTTTGCCTCCCTTTGACAATATCCAGTACTCCTGGCAACGTGAATCTTGAACTGTTCTCAACGTGTGATACTCGACAACAGAGCCCCTGCTCCACTTGACACTGGCGCAGGCCTATTGACTTTTATCTGGCTCTTAGAACCCGTCCTCTGATCCTATTGCCTTGACAAAAGTATTGCCTATGATTTTCTTCCAGTATTCCCTTGTTTTAATTCTATGTGCCAAGTGTGTTTCACTGCGATTACATTTCTTTCCGCGGCCACGCTTTTCTTTCGTAAAACCGAACTGTCATTACTGTCAAAAAGTGATCGCGTATTGACGCCCGGTAACGTCTGTTTCACAACACCGGTCTGTCAAATCCTAATGTACTTACCTTGAATTGACCTGAACAAGAGGAATTGGTTGTGTGTAGTATATTTACAGTGTGGTTTTATTTAATGGAAGTGAAGTGTTTTGTGAACAGATGGTTTAAAAATAAATGTACTTATATTTTTTAACCAGAAACCTTGAGTCAGGGTTTGCTTGAGTCACAGTAATTGTACTCCTTTGTGTAATCTCTAGTACTGCTATTTGCTCTTGAGATAAGTCTGGCTGCTCAGCCATCGCTACCACTTTACTGCGTCGTACAGGCTTGTACCAAAGGTGAAATTGTACTACCACTTGTAGTCCTAATCTTATGTAGTGTTCCCTAAGGGTACTGCATATGATTCTGCCTAACAGGAAGAAGAATCGGTGGAGCTTGAGGCTCGAATTGACAGAAAAAAAATAAAAGTAAACACTTAGAAAAAATGCAAACCGCATTAAAGGCTAGAGAGCTAAGCACGAGGACTCCCGAAACTTGAACGTGCGGTAAAAATCTGAAGATGGCTGCCAGAGGAGGGGCTTAGGTAGAGGGCAGTCATTGACTGGGGGCAGTATGACCCAGAGACCACTGATTGGTTACTAGTAGAAAGACAGTTCAGAAACGAAGCTGAAACTGATTTTTTCTTTCCTGAGGATTGCCAGCTTGACAACAGGGAATATTCATGAGCCTGTGAATCCATGCCAAAACCCATGCTGGAGAAATACTATTACTGCTAGCAGACTTTCTGGGGGGGGAAAATGTTTTCACAACCACCAGGATATAATCTGCCATGGTGGCTATTCTGGAATTCCAAATTCATCAGAACCGCAACTTTACACAAGCCATCCCAAGAAAATGAGGAACATAATTGGAGCTGGAGGCTTCAGGGGAAGGGTGCATGCAGAAAATTAAATGTGGCTATGGAGAAGTCCCCATCCTGATGACCGAGGAGCCCTCAGTGCCAAAACAAGCACTGCCAAAAACAACTCTGGCAGTGAAAAAGGGGGGCTATCTAGACCCAGAGTACTAATGACATTGAAAGGCAGTGGAATGACTTTTGGGAGTGTGAAGTCCATTGGGTCAAAGCATCAGCAGGGGAGCATAGCAACGGAGGGAGTACGGCACTATCGCTGGTCCTACACATCCCTGGAAGGAAATGGGGGGTTCCAGGACCCAGTGACCACAGAAGCCATACAACCAGATCCCTGGCTACTCTTGGTGAGGGTGCACCCCCGTGAAGTAGGACTGTGCTAACATAACCCTTTTCACATGAAGATTGCCATGCTGACCAAGTCAGTCCATCTGTCCACATTCCTAGACTTATACAAATGAAGTCCTAGCTGTCTAAACCAGAATGGTCACAGGACATCAGTATTAGACTAGAATCTCCAGAATGAAAAGCAACATCTTCTCATGTAGTCATACCTTCAGCACACTGTAATGCAAAGATCATTGTGATAACTGTGCCAATTGCAATATCTCAAAAGTGCAGCTCATCCCTACGTGAAACACCTCATGGCAAATGGTTCTGTATTCTACAGTAGATGGGGGTGTATTGGCAAGTTGGGTAGAGGAAGAGACATGTGGAAACCCTGTGATGTTGGCGAGCGCAGATTTGAAGTGCTACATCTCAGAGTGTCCTTGTGGCTCCAAGTGCTGAGTGGCATATAAAGTTAAGGAAAGCTCCCATCTTGGTGTAGCCAAACCAGCATTATTCATGAGACGTGGATGGGACATTCGGATATCGAGGAGCAGTGGTGATGGGGGATAGCATATGTTGCAGGACATGAAGTGGGCCCTGAGCCAAGTAGCCTACTGAAATGCTTCCTTGGTGGTGCAATCAGGCAGAAATGTAGCTGGGATGACCGTTTGTGTAATGTCAGGGTGGAGGTAGACTGGAGGGACACAAATCGTACTCTGCCTTTGAAGAGACAACGTCAGACTGAACCATATGCATTTGAGACCTCCATGCGGATGAGAAGAACAAGTTACTTTCTTACCTGGTGACGTTCTTTCGATGGGATGTTTCGACAACTTATTCCACATCTATGACAGGTAGTCACCACAGCTGTGCTGCTTTGGAAAATTCTCGGCGTCTGCGTCCGACGTCGATCGATATGCTGTCCTCGAGGGCCTCCGTCGAGCCGACGTCACCGGATGTTATGAGTAGGACGCACGACGCCCGTAGCCTCAGTTGTACTTTTTTTCCCAGAACGTGTGGCACCAATCTTCTGCCAGTATGACTACAGAAAGCCTTGCGGAAACGTAAGCTGCAATCGCATAAGCAATTCTGTAGAGGGGCAGGCTGGGAGGGTTCGATGTGGAATACGTCGTCGGAACATCCCATCAAAAGAACTTTACCAGGTAAGAAAGTAACTTGTTCTTCGAGGGGATTGGTTCCTCAGATGTATTCCACATCTATGACAGACTACAAAGCAGTACCAACGTATGGAGGTGGGAAAAGAATTTAGAATTTTAGAATGGCCAATCAAATTGCAGAATAGAGGACTGGCTTACCAAAGGCCACATCTTTCCCATGGATAGAATCCAGGGAGTAGTGTTTGACAAAAGTATGGACAGAGGCCCATGTGGCTGCTTCACAAATGTTACAAATGTGAACACCCCTCTGCAGAGCAGTGGAGGCAGCCACACCCCTAGTAGAATGGGCCCGTAAGCCTACCGGAGGGTCCTTACCCGCCAAACGGTAACATTCAGAGATTAAGATAATCCATCTAGACAAAGTCTGCTTAGTAACAGCTTGTCCCAAACGCCTTCCAGCGTATCCTACAAAAGCTGATCGTCCACTCTGACCAGGGACATGCGTGAGATGTAGAAACTTAAAGCTCTCCTAGAATCCAACCTATGGAGCCTCTCCTCTTCCTTACCAGGATGCGGAGGAGAATAGAATGCCGGAAGAATGACCTTCTGGCTCAAATGAAATTCTGATACAACCTTCGGAAGAAAAGGACGACGAACCCTAAGGACAACCCTGTCCTAATAGAACACTTTGAAAGGTAGCTTAGCGGATAGTGCGTGCAACTCACTCACTCTGCGAGCGGAAGTAACCGCAACTAAAAACACAGTTTTAAAGGACAACAGTCTCAAAGGACAAGAATGCAAAGGCTCAAACGGAGCTCCCATTAGGAATTTTAGAACCAGGTTCAAATCCCAACCGGGCACCTGGAAAGGGGATGTGTGAGCCCTTTCAGAAACTGAGAAATCAAAGGAATCTTAAAATAAGAACACTCCTCAGACGAGCGCTTAAATATGGACAGCGCCGCCAGGAAACCTTTAATGGTACCCACTTGCAGGCCCTTGTGGGCTAACAAAAGCAGAAAAGACAGAACCACACGAATGGCACATGAAAAAGGATCCACATTCTTAACCCTGCACCAGTCGCAGAACTTTCTCCAATGGCAACGGTACAGGGACTTTGTCACAGGCCTTCTGGCCGAAAGCCAGACCTCCATCACGTCTTCACTGAGGTCCCAATCCTTATACCTCAACCTTTCAGAAGCCAAGCATGAAGGTTGAGAGACTTGACCTCTGGATGGAGAACCTGACCCACCTCCCGTGAGAGCAGATCGTCTCGGTAGGGAAGACGGCGTGGAGGGCAGATGGACATGTTGAGAAGGTCCGGGTACCACGTTCTGCTGCCCCATGCTGGAGCAATGAGGATCATTCGGGAACCAAACCTCTGTAACCTCTGCAGCACTTGCGGAATGACGGGGACTGGAGGAAATGCGTACAGCAGTGGGAAGGACCACTCCACTACGAATGCGTCCCCTAAGGCTCCTCTTGGAGGAAATTCCCGCGACCTTTCGCACTTCCGGTTGACGCTGGTGGCGAAGAGATCCACTTGTGGGGTCCCCCAAAGGGCGAAGATCTCCAGGAGAATCTCCTGAGCTAGCTCCCACTCGTGAGAGACCATGCTCTGCCTGCTCAGAGCGTCTGCCGCCTCATTTTCGTCTCCGGCCAGATGAACTGCTGAGATCGAAATTTCCTGCTGGATGGCCCAGAACCAGAGCTGCATCACCGCTCTGCACAGAGGGAGAGACCCTGCCCCCCCATTTTTGTTGAGGTAGTGCATGGCCACTGTATTGTCTGTCAGAATCAGGACATTCTTCTGCTGCACAGACGGCAGAAAAGCCTTCAAGGCAGCTCCAACAGATTGATATGGAGTTTGGACTCTGACGGAGACCAACGACCGTTGACTGTCAACTCGTTGGCATGAGCTCCCCATCCCATGAGGGATGCGTCCATCACGATCGTCACCTCCAGCCAGGGTACCCAAAACAGAGCCCACTTCAACAGATTGCCTTCGACGGCCCACCGCAGAAGATCCTGGGCGACCGAGGGCAGCACCTGAACGGGATCCAACATCCTGCCAGAGGACTGTGACCATGCATCTTGAGAGCCCACTGCAGAGATCTCATCTGCAGCCTGGCCTGTGGCACCAGGAGAATGCAGGATGCCATGAGGCCTAGTAACCTCAAGAACTCGAACGCCGGGAGACTCTGGGCATGTTGAAACTTGTTCACCATCTGCAGAATGTGAGAAGCCCTCATCTGGGGAGGGAATCACTGCCCCAGGCATGTGTCGAGCACTGCTCAGATGTACTGGAATTGCTGGGTAGGTTTCAAGTGGGACTTCTTTAAGTTGAGGGAGAAGCCAAGCCTGTGAAGGGAGTGGCAGGTGACTGACAGATGATCCAGGACTTGCTCGGGAGAGCCGCCCTGATCAACCAATCGTCCAGGAAGGGGTAGACGTGAATCCCCCCCTTTCCTGAGATACGCTGCCACCACCACCATGAGCTTGGTGAAGACCCTCAGGCGGAGGTCAATCCGAACGGCAGGACCCGAAACTGAAAGTGCCTCAGGTACTTCTTGTGCATGGGATGAATCGGCACATGAAAGTAAGTGTCCTTCAGGTCGAGAGACACCAACCAGTCCTGAAGTTGAAGGGCCTGGAGGACTTGAGAGAGAGAGAGTAACCACCTTGAACTTGTCCTTCCTGAGGAGCTAGTTCAAACTGCGCAAGTCCATGATGAGTCTCAATCCCCCGTCTTTTTTCAGGATAAAAAAATATGGGGAATACCATCCCTTGTTCCTCTCCGCTACAGGCACCAGTTCTATGGTGCCTTTCTCCAGCAGGGATTTGATTTCCTGCGCAAGGAGCGGATCTGGACTCTTCAAAGAGAGATTCCCTGGTGGATTGTTGTGAGGCCTCTGAAGGAAAGGAAGACGGTAGCCGTGGGCTATGATCTCCAGAACACACACATCTGGCATGCCATTCTACAAGATGCTACGCCAGCCTTCCCCCAGCGAATCATGGGACATGGCCTCATGACTGAGCTGAAGCGGCTGCGGCAGTGCCTGAGAGCAAAGAGGCAACTGCCCGAGCAGCCTTGGCACCTCAAGTAGCCTGTTTTCCACCTCTGGTGGTACTACTTTGGCCCCTTTGACTTGCAGCTCCCCTCTATCTACCAAAGGTAGAGCAGTAGCGAAAGGAACCTCCCCTCCATTGCTGTCCCCTAGGAAGAAAAGGCGAATGTTGGCGAACTGCAGCGCTCAACGACTTCGCTTTCGGCTTGCTGCCAAAAAGATGTTCACCATCAAAGGCCATGTTGAGAAGCCGGGCTTGTACATCAGGAGCAAACCCCGACTTCCGCAACCACGTAAATCTGCGCATCACGGTGCTCGCTGCCATGGACTGGCAGACACAGTCTGCCACGTCCAGACCAGATTGAACGGATTCACACATGGCATCCTTGACATCCTGTACAAGGGCAAGAAAGCCATCCCGTTCCTCCCCTTCGGGCATATGTTCAGCCGCCAAAGAGAAACAATTCCACAGAGTGTAGTGAAATGTGCTAAGGCACACACAGAGTTGGCCGTTTTCAAAGCCATACCCCCTGAAGAAAATACTTTCTTCGCCCAACTGTCAAAAAGTTTGTCGTCCCTATCAGGAGGGATGGTAGGGTACGACTCCTGCTTTGCTGGGGCCGTAGCCGCCTGCACGACCAAACTCTCCGGAGTAGGGTGCATGGGCAAGTAGCCAGGGTCGCCACTGGCTGCACAGTATTTTTTCGGCAACGACTTACCCACTGCCGGGAGACTCTCCAGAGCAGTCCAAGCCGCTGCCACCCTTCTTTGCAAGTCCATATGAAATGGCATTTGGGGGACCTTGGTCCAAGATATCTGTCAGTTCATCCTGCAGAAAATCCACTGGTGGCGCAGACCACCCCACGTACTCCGTCACCCTTAACATGAGACGCCGATATGAAGACTCGGCGTGCGTGCCAGGCTCAGGCCTACCGAACTCAACCTCCGGAGAGGTGTCCAGACCAGTGGCGTCGTGTAAAGACTGACGCAGGTCTTGGGGGGCGTGGCTAACCGCCATGTGAAGAGGACGTGCTCTGGGTGCGCTCCGTCCGATGCGACCAACATAAGCTGTTTTTCCTACTTAAATGTGAACCCCTGAAGCCTGCACTCCTTCTCATCGAACGCTGCTACCATCCTGCACCCGCTGGCTGTTTTTCCAAGCCCGGAGGCACCCTATGAAGAAAGAGCTGCCGCACGGAAAATCGCCGCCCACCAAAGCCAAAATGGCGGCTCCCTCGCGCTGAGATACGCGGCAGCCCTTACACCAGAGCCGCGCCCGGACCGCGGCGCCGCGCTAGCTGAGCTGATCGGATACGGTGCCCACGATCCTGCCTGACCTGGATGCCCGGCCGAGAGAGGAAGCCCTTCAGCCGCGTGCATTGCCTCCAGTGCCGCTGACGGAGTCCCGAGCGGCCTACCCGCCCTGCTCCTCCTCATCAACCCGTGCGGGGCCCGGAGCCCCGATACCGCACCTGACCAACGGAGGGCACACGCGACTTGACACGCGAGCGGAGATCGAAGGGCGGCGCGGCCTGGGTGCTGCACGCAGCCTGCCGAGAGCGGAGCCCCTGGAGTGGTGGCCGGAGAGAAGAACGGAAGGCCCGGGCGTCGTTGAGCCCACGAGGTGAGCCGGGGGAAGACCTGCATTCCCCCACCCCCTTTGCCCACCATACCCTCTGGAACCCAGAGGCGTAACACCCCGAACGGCTCCATCCGCCCCGGGCCCACGCTAGCGTAGACAAGATCCGCCAGGCCCTCCGCCATGTCCACCAAAGGAGCCAGGTCCAAACAGCGCCAAACCACCATAGATACCTTCACTGCTGGGGGCCCCATCGCTTCCGAAACCTCTAGCGGCACAACCTTGGACGCACAACCCGACCTCCCGGGAACGGCCACTGAACCTAGCAATGCCCAAATCCTTGAGGCCATTAAATTGTTCCAGACCACCATGGAGCAAAAAATTGACGCGGTGGCCATAGATCTGGGCCTCCTACGCCAGGACGTCCGCTCCTTAGCCGACAGGACCGATACACTTGAGGCTCAAGTGCGCGAAAATACAGAAACCAAAGTGGAGCTCCTCAGAGATGTTGACGAACTGCGGCAAAGAGTGAAGAACTTGGAGGAAAGGGCCGAAGAGGCAGAAGGGAGGGCACGCCGAAATAACATCCGCCTCCTGGGCCTGCCGGAGGGCATTGAGGGATCCGACCCCACGAACTTCGTGGAGAACCTTATGCTACAGGAGATTGGCGCCGAGAAACTGTCCCAAGGCTTTACGATCGAGAGGGCCCATCGATCCCTCACCAAAAGACCCCCTCCTGGCACCCCACCCAGACCAGTAATAGCGAAGGTTCTTAATTACAGAGACCGGGAGACCATCCTGGCCTACTCGCGGTCGGGCGGCCAGATCCTCAGAGACTCGGCCAAAATATCCATCTACCCCGACTACACCTTCCAGGTCCAACTGAAGAGGGCTCAATTCATACACACCAAAGCTAGATTGAAAGCCGCCGGACTGCGCTACATGCTCCTCTATCCCTCTAGATTGAAAGTAATACGCAACAATAAAGCCCACCTATTCGACACTCCGTCTGAGGCCCGCGACTGGATGGATAGGGAACAGATCCCCGACATAGAGGCGAAGGGGCGACGACCGCGCTGAGCCACACCACGCTGGCGGCGCTGGGCCCGAGGACCCCCATGGTCCCCTCCACGCAAGTGCCAGCTTGTCACAGCTGAACAGATCCTTAGCAGCGAGACACCAGAGTCGAACACTCTTCCACCCCCGGAATCTTTTCCTGTTTTTTTTTTTTTTTGGGTATACCCATACCCGCCCGTAGGGCACCAGGCGACCAATGCACGGTCTAATGGAGCAGAAACGGGATAGTCATGACGGGGGATACCTCGCTCGACTTGTTATTAGTTTGAGTTGCTTAAAGTTACGGGGGGGAGGGAATATGGGAGTTGGCACGAAGGTTAGGTGCCGGGGAAGGGAAACCACTAGACCACTGACGTCCAGAATACATAACCCGAGGACCACTCAGCCCCTAAGCCAGGAGACACCCAAGCCACTGAGTGGGGGAACAAGAGGCAGCTGCTTCACAGTTATGTACCCTTATCTAAGAGCGCTTAGACCACTGACATCCCCTACATGCTTCTTGCCGCTGACACGGCCCCTACCTGCACCCCCAAATAGACGCTATACCCCCTATTACCCATGGCTGCCACGATAAAAATCATCACGTGGAACGTCAGGGGCATGAATAGCTATGTGAAACAACGTCGCGTCCACGCATACTTGAAAAGGTGCAAAGCCGGGATTGCCATGCTTCAGGAAACTCATCTCTCTGCTGATAAACTTAAAGCATTGGCCAAAACTTGGCGAGGAACCTTGATAGGATCCTCCTACTCCTCCTATGCAAGGGGAGTCTTGATATGGGTTGACCCAACCACCCCCTTCAGACTAATAAGCACAAAGACTGATGATGAAGGTAGGATGGCACTAGCGTATGGCACCATCGAAGGCAGAGAGGTATGCCTAATTAGCACCTATGCACCCAACCACGACGCTACCGCTTTCTTCCACTCCCTATACCCAAGGCTCAGCCCCTACAGGGACGGCGTCATGATTTGGGGAGGTGACCACAATTGCACCCTAGACCCTCTAAAAGATAGATCTGATGATAAACATACCCGCCCATCCCCCCCGGCCAAGATTCTGTCCAAACTGACTAACCAGCTGTTACTCCGAGACTTGTGGAGAGAACTGCACCCTGATCAGCGAGTTTTTTCCTTTTACTCCCCTCCCCATGCTGTCCACACGAGGCTGGACTACTTGTTTGTAAGCCAAGAACAGCAAGCTATGTTTAGTGACGCCCTCTACCTGCCCAGGGTCCTGTCTGACCATTCCCCGCTGCTGGCCACCTGGGAGGTGTTCCCGCCTAGACCCCCGATCCCCACTTGGAGGCTTAGAGCCGAAGCCCTCCATGACGCGACCCTTCGGGAACACGTAAGCGACTACACCGAGGAGTACTGGGAACGAAATTTGAATAGCGTCAGATACATGGGCACTGCATGGGAGGCATACAAGGTAGTCATAAGAGGGGAGATGATTGCGTCCATAGGAGGGGCCCGTAGATCCATCACATCCTCCCTGGAACGCTCGGAAGCGGAGCTGGGTGAATTGGAAAACAGGGCTGATTTAACCCCTGAACTCCTACAAAAAATAACCGACCTGAAGCAAACCTGTTTAACACACTGGGAATCCCTGGGTAAATTGAGTTATACTAAACACATTGAAAGAACCCACGCCCTAGGAGACAAACCCGGGAAACTCCTGGCTTGGTTGTATAAAAGTGAGACCCCCCGAGCTCCCATTTGCCAAATTCTTAAGCCGGATGGCACCACGGCACATACCCAAATTGAAATCAACTCAGTTTTTTCAGATTTCTATCATAATCTTTACTCCGAGACCCCGCCCGAGGCTGATACCAGCATTGAAGACATCTTAGACATCATTGAGCTGCCTAAATTAGACTCACAGATGGCCGAAACACTAGACGAGCCCATCACCCCCGACGAAGTAAAAGCAATCATCAGATCCCTCCCCTCTGGAAAAGCCCCTGGCACTGATGGCCTCCCCGGTGAGTTTTACAAAACTTACGAGGAAACTCTGGCTCCTCTGCTGACCCAAGTGTATAACGAAGCTTATGAGCGCGGCACCCTCCCTGACACCATGAGGGAAGCCGTTATCATCCCCCTTCTCAAGCCTGGCAAGGAAGGTACGGACTGCGGCTCCTATAGGCCCCTCTCCATGTTAAACGTTGACGGTAAAATCCTCACCTCTCTCCTAGCGAACAGATTGCGTAGGGTAATACCACACTTAATCCACCAGGACCAAACGGGCTATGTGCCCGGGCGCTCCATAACCGAGAACCTGCGGAGATTACACCACGTTATATACAGCACGGAACTGAGGCCCCAGAAATACGCGGTCGCGTCATTAGACGCCACCAAAGCTTTCGATTCTGTGCGCTGGGAGTGGCTATATGCCACCATGATAAAAATGGGAATAGGACCTGTTTTCTTAAAATGGACTAAATTGATTTACACCAACCCATCTGCCAGGGTGCGGACCAACAAGACATACTCTGACTCGTGGTCTCTCCACAGGGGCACTCGCCAGGGATGTCCTCTCTCCCCGATGCTTTATATCATCGCCAGTGAACCCGTGGCCGCATACCTCAGACAGGAGTATGGCGATGGGGGCATTGAGATCGACGGGATAACTCATCTGGTCTCCATGTAC
Organism: Ambystoma mexicanum; assembly: GCF_040938575.1. Classification (NCBI taxonomy): domain Eukaryota; kingdom Metazoa; phylum Chordata; class Amphibia; order Caudata; family Ambystomatidae; genus Ambystoma; species Ambystoma mexicanum. The sequence continues at coordinate 870,004,153 of NC_090931.1, forward strand.
GCTGACGATACCCTGCTATACTTACACAACCCCGAACACCTCTTGCCCTACATTCTCGAAACCCTAGAATGCTTCCAAATTCACACAGGAATCCGGATTAACAAAAGCAAGTCCTGCCTCTACCCGCTTGCTGCACTATACAGAGAAAACTTCAGATCCCTGCCCTCCTTAGACCTGCAATGGCAGTTGACCTCCTTTAAATACCTTGGAATCACTATACACCGTAACCCCCACACAGAACACATCCTCAACACAGTCAGAGCTAAAGATGCCGTAGCAAATTCCATGGACTTTTGGGGGAAGCTTCCGCTTTCCGTGGCCGGGAGAGCAGGTCTCCTCAAAATGGTAGCACTTCCACGCCTATTACACAACTTCACCAACGTGCCCTTCAACATCCCCCCTTCCTTCTTTAGAGACATCAATAAACTATGCAGGCAGTTCCTCTGGCAGGGGGGCAGGCACAGGGTAGCACTGGAAACACTTCAAAGACCCTACGAAAGAGGGGGTCTGAAAGTCCCCAATTTCGAATTATACTACCTTGCAAGCCAGCTAAGACATGTGATGCGATGGATGGCCGATGAGATCACCACAGATACCAGACTTCTCCAACCAGCTCTGACAGGCATCCTACTCAGGGACCTACTCTGGGTCAAGGAGGACGCCCTAAGGCAGTACCCTTATCTGGTACAGCTCGGAACTCGGCTCTGGAGAAGGGCTTGCAGAACGTTGGGGTCCCCTGATCCGTACTCCCCACAGATCCCCATAGCAGCACTCATGACCCATCGCCCGTGGGGACAACTGGAAACGCGAGCACAGTGGGAGCCCTGCGGGGTGGCCACCCTCGGAGACCTGGTTCAGGATCGGGTAATCCTAACATTCTCCGAACTGAGCGAGTCCTCGGAGCTACCTACAGGACAATTTCTGCTCCACAGAGCAGTGATCCAGGCCATGAAAGACAGATGGCCGGTGGCGACCATTCTTGCAGCGGAGGACGAGATTATTGAGACTATGTTGAACACCGCCGAGGGGGGCCACGAGACCTCACGGCTCTACGAAGCCTTAATGTTAGGCACGACCAGGAATGAGCTCAGGAGCAGAGGGAAGTGGGAGCACGAACTGGGCCGGGAATTTGACGACAAGGAATGGGAAGGAGTAACCCTTTATCACAAGAAAATCTCCAGAAACGCCCGTCTGCAACTTATCCAACTATACATTACCAACAGGGCTTACCTAACTCCGGAAACTATATCGTCTTTCAAGGGCGCAGCCATCCAGCTATGCCCTAAATGCAATGAGCCGAAGGCGGGAATGACTCACATGTTCTGGGGTTGCCCAGCGATACACTCCTTTTGGATGCAGGTGCGGGGAAGGGTGGCAAAAGCAGACATTGAACTGGACGTACATAGCCCTGTGGCCTGCATCCTGGGCAGGTGCAGCCGTGATCGCAAAAACAAACCCCTAAATAGACTCAAAGACTTAATTTATATCACGGCTAAAAGACGCATAGCCATGTGTTGGAAGAGCCCCAGAGGCCCGATTGAAGCACAATGGTGGAACGACCTCACTAAGTGGTTGGCAGCCGAGACCGGAGCGTGGGAAACCGCTATCCACGAACAGAGGCTGGACTCCAGTGAGGAATTACATCGCTGGGTGTCGCTGACCGTGCCATTACTCCACCTTGGAGCGGTGGAAGACCCCTCAGTTGATCAGCCAGCCCTGACCTCTGAACTGGCTCGATATTGAACAGTGGGGTGATCGGAGTCTTGGGGGGTGGGGTGGGGGTGGAGGGTGGTATGGGGGAAGTTATGGACGTGTAATGTATATGCAGTACCTGATATGTTCGTGGTCTATCAATCTGTTGAAAATCAATAAAGAAAGTTTAAAAAAAAAAAAAAAAAAAAAAGACTGACGCAGGTCTTCCATCTGGCTATGACCAGACAATAGTTCGTCAGGAACCTCATCAGGAACCAAACATTCATCAGACCCTTCATCCACCTCAGAGATGTAATCCAGAGGCTGGAATAAATCCCTGGATGAGGGCACAGAAAAAAGCTCAAAAACAGGCCTCACTGACTTCTTCAGGGCCTTCCTCGGAATTTCCACTGATGCACGGTGTACCTCCGTTAAAGCCTCTGCAAAAGGCGTCGAGGGCATCGACGGAATCGTCGTCGAGCGTGGCGCCGATGGCTTCGACACAGGCCTCGAGGGCAGTGCCCAGAGCGTGTCCTTCAACGGCCTCGGCGCCAATGGCGTCGACGACTTCCTCAGAGGCAGAGCCTCGAGAGAGTCCCTTGATAGACATGCTGCCGATGGCGTCGACGTCTTGTTAGAAGACGTCACAGGCTCCGACAGTCTCAAGGGCGTCGAGGACCGGGACCTGGAGCGGGCATGGCTAGACCGATCCACCTTGTCCGATCGGGACCTCGACGGTTCCCGATGATGGCACCGACTGCCCGAGCCCAAAGGCGTGCGAGCGGTGGCCCTAGCGTGTTCCTTGCCGGCTTCTCTCGAAGGCGCAGACGGAACGGAGCCCTGCGATTCAAAAATCGCCATCATCTCCTTACAAAATGCGTCCCTTTCCTCAGGAGAGGAATGCTCGTTGGAACAAGCTACCTGCAGTCTGGCAGAGTCCTCGGACGAGGAAGGCGACCGGTGACGGCGCTTCCGCGAGTTCCTCGAAGAGGCAGAGGAATGGCAGGAAACACTACAGGACCGAGACCCCATAGACTTACGCTGATGCTGAGAGTCGCCCCTCGAATCGTCGGTCAAAAGCCACGCCGACCTCGATTTACAGGGTTTGGAAACCCTACCGACCGTCAACTTCTTCCGCTCCTGCAAGGCCTTTGACGTCAAAGACTGGCAATCGTCACAGTCATCAGTGGCGTGGTCCTCGCCGAGGCACCAGAGGCAGACGTCGTGCGGGTCATTCAGCGGCATCTTGGAACCCCAGCCGCGGCACTTCTTGAAGCGCGACCGCGGGGTAGAAGAAGACGAAGACATGATATCTTCAAAAACGACCAAGTTCGAAGAACCGATAGAAATCAGAAGAACCGAGGCGTGCCGAGATCTCCGAAGTGAACCCGTTCGTGGAAAAAACAGAACTGAGGCTACGGCGGTCGTGTGTCCTACTTATAACATCCGGTGACGTCGGCTCAACGGAGGCCCTCGAGGACAGCGTATCGACGCAAGAGCCGAAAATGTTCCGAAGCAGCACAGCTGTGGTGATTACCTGTCATAGATGTGGAATACGTCGGAGGAACCAATCCCCTCAAAAGACAGTTCAGTTGAAAATCCATCTGTCCGTGTAACAAGTACTCACTGTGTGAAAGTATGGCATATGTAGATAGTGATGCTGCAAGGTTGTTCAAAATGTAGGAAAACGGGCTCATGACTGCCTGTCCACAAAGGCATAATGGCACTGTTAGGCAGAAACCTGTGCAGTTCCCTTGGGGAAGACTGCAAAAGATTTAGGACTACAGGTGTTAGCAATAAACCCACTTGGTAGCAGTCTGTACCACCCAGATTTACCTGGTAGCTGTGGCTGAGCAGTCAGACTTCTCTCAAGAAGAGTTAGGCAGTATGCAAAGTATACACAATAGGCACTCAGACACAATAATACAAGCAAACACTGACCAGAGCTTTGGTATCAAAGTATATAATTATTTATTTAAAAACACACTGTTTGAAACACTCCAGCACTCTTGTTGTAAAATATTCTAAACACAGTTACTATTGTAATATATACACCCCTTTTTCCTGATCAGCTAAGTCTCAGTAAAACACCACTTATTTTCATAAAGAGGTGAGCGCTTAACTAGATGGCACTCCAATAAGTTTGTGAGAAAGGGAGGGAAAAAGACAGAATATGGAAAGGTACACCACTCTAAGGTTCAGGAACACTGTTAGCAAGGCAGAAGAGGAAAAGTCACTGGTGAGCCAAAGTCCAAAGGCTGGGCCCACTCTTAGAGAGAGCAGAGCACAAATGCGCCCAAGACCACACAGTTACACTAGGCTTAAAATGTCTTGCAGAGAGTTCAAAAAGAGTTTAGAGAGGCTTAGGAAAGTTTAGCCAGGGTGTCCCAGGCTAACCCAGGTTCGAAAGCCGGGGGCTAAATCTACCCCGTACAGTCGGTAGCAAGGGAAGCCAGGCGGGACACAGTACCTTAAGTGGGAAGGATCCTCCAGCGGTGGCAGTTGTTCCTGGCAGTGGGTGCAAGTCGCGTCATCGTCCAGGGGAAAAGAAGATCTCGACTTGGAGGAAAGATGAAGGTCGTTGCACTGCCAGGGAAGAAACCAGCCGCCTAGTTTTCCGGTTAAAGGTGGTACCTTTGATTCGCGGTCGTGGTAAAACATGGTATCCCCGTTGCCGGGGTGCTTGGCGCAGGCAAGGCGGCCACGAGGTACGTCGGGAAGGCGAAAAGACAGAGAAACTGGTTATCCCCACCAGTCAAAGGAAGAAGACTCTCCGGCGGGAGATCTCCTCTGTTGTTGGGAAAAGTGGTGAGACGGTGCAGCAGGGCTCCACCGGTGGTGGCGTCGTGGCAGGTTGGCTCAGCTTCTCCCTCGTCAGATTCTTAGGTCCTGTGGCGACTTCTGAAGTTCCAGTCCCCAAAGCCCTGCTTTTATGCAGAAAAGGAACAAGTTACTTACCTGTAACTGTTGTTCTCCAGCATGGGTCTGGCATGGATTCACATGCTCATGAATATTCCCCGTCGTCAGGCTGGGAATCCTCGGTAAAGAAAAATCAGTATCAGTTTCGTTTCTGATCTGTCTTTCGTAGTAGTAACCAATCACTGATCTCTGCGTCATACTGACCACAGCCAATAACTGCCATCTCCCTAAGTCCCGCCTCTGGCAGCCATCTTCAGATTTGGTAGCACGTGAAGTGGCAGTATGACCAAGTGAAGAGCTGCAGAGGGGTAGGCGGGAGGGTTCGCATGTGAATCCATGCCAGACCCATGCTGGAGAACAACAGTTACAGGTAAGTAACTTGTTCCTTCTCCAGCATGGGGTCTGGCATGAATTCACATGCTCATGAATAAGAGAATACATAGCAGTACACGCATGCACAACCACGGGAGGTGGCAACAGGCTCAACATTAAGCATTACATCCAAAACTCAACATTAAGCAATTCTTACCTCCTCACCAGGCTCACCTTAGGCAAACAGGTTGCGCAGCACTGCTTGGCCGACCCTGGACTCCTCCCTGGAATCCCGATCGACGCAGTAGAATTTCATGAAGGTATGCGTCGACCTCCACGTAGCAGCCCTGCAGATGTCCAGCAAGGGCACACCAGATAGGAACGCCGTGGTAGCTGCGATCGCTCTGGTGGAATGGGCTCTCGGACGGCCAGGCAGCGGTCGGTTTGCCAACCGATGACAGTACATGATACAGCCGGAGAGCCATCTGGAAATGGAAGCCTTCGAGAGAGCCTTCCCCTGATTGACAGGTCCAAAGTTCACAAAAAGTTGTGACGTCTTCCGAAAACTCTGTGCGGTCCACGTAGAACTTCAGCGCTCTAGCCACATCCAACGAGTGCAAAGTCCTTTCAGCCGGCGACGAAGGCGACGGGAAGAAAACAGGCAACACCAAGGGTTCGTTGAGGTGGAAGTCCGACGGCACCTTGGGCATGAAGGAGGGGTGCGTCCTGAGCACTACCCTTATGTCGTGAAAAGTCAAGTACGGGGGCTTGCAGGAAAGGGCCTGGATCTCACCCACCCGTCGTGCGGAGGTGATGGCGATAAGAAACGCTGTTTTCCACGACAAGAACTTCAACGGAGCTGAGTGCAGAGGCTCGAACGGAGCTCCCATGAGATTGGTCAGCACCACGTTGAGCTCCTATGCCGGGGCCGGGGCCTTCACCGGCGGGAGCGATCTGAACAGTCCCTTCATGAATTCTTTCACCAGACGATGAGACCACAAAGACATCCCTCCCATGGTTCTTGTGTATCGGGAGATCGCAGCAAGATGAATCTTGATGGAAGCGTGCGCCAGTCCAGCCTTGGCCAGTGTCAGCAGGTACGGCAGAACTTGAGGAGCCGTAATCCGTAGAGGGTTAATCTTCTGTGCGTGGCACCAGACAGAGAACCTCTTCCATTTGTGTCCGTAGCATTTAAGAGTTGAGGACGCCCTGGCCTTTGCAAGAACCTCTCTGCAGTCGGCCGGTATGTCGTAACCTCCAAACTCTAACGCTGCAGGAGCCAGGCCTGCAAGTTCAGCGACTTCGGGTTGTGATGGAGGATGGCACCTCCTTCTCTGGAGAGAAGATCCGCGTCCACTGGCAGCTTGATTGACGGGGACGCTGACAAGTCCAGAAGGTCCGGGAACCATATCTGCCTCGGCCACGCAGGTGCGACGAGGATCATCCTGCACCATGGCCTCTTGAGCTGGTTGATGAGCCGGATCAGCAGCGGCAATGGAGGGAACGCATATAGGAAAAGGCCCTCCCAGGGGAACGAGAAAGCATCGCCCATGCTCCTCGGCTGGGGAAACCTGCTGGCGAACCTCCGGCACTTGGAGTTCGTCGCTGTCGCGAACAGATCGATCTGGGGTGTGCCCCACCGTCGGAAGAGGCGGTCAACTAGATCCTGTCGTAGTTCCCACTCGTGGCACGAGCGCAGCTCTCTGCTGAGCGAGTCGGCGATGGTGTTTTTTATCCCTGCCAGATGGAACGGCACCAGAAACATCCCTTGGGCAACGGCCCAATGCCATAGATCCTGAGCCTCCTTGGACAGGGCTGGGGATCTGGTACCACCCTGCTTCCGGATGTAGAACATGGTGGTGGTGTTGTCGGTGAAGATCCTCACCACCTTGCCCTTGAGGGACGGAAGAAAGGACTTGAGGGCCCAAAACACTGCACGGAGTTCCAGGACGTTGATATGGAGGGACTTCTCCGTCGGCAGCCAAAGGCCCCTCGCGTGCAGATTTTCGGTGTGCGCTCCCCACCCTTCCAGGGAGGCATCCGTGGTCACTGTCTTCTGGTGGCCCGGGGTCTGGAAGTCCATGCCCGCCGTCAGATGCGCGCGGGTGCCCCACCACCGGATCGCTCGTCGGAAGCTCTCGTCGAGTGTGATCCTGTCCTCGAAGCTGCCCGTCGTCTGGATCCAGCGAGCATCCAGGAACTCCTGTAACGGGCGCATCCGAAGCCTGCACAGGCGGATGAGATAAATGCAAGAAGACATCATTCCGAGGAGGGACTTGATGGACCTCACCCTGGCCGCGTCCGCAACCAGCATCTGCTGCACCTTGCCCAAGATGGCCCTCGTCCTTTCCTCCGACGGAGAGGCCAGACGCGCCACTGTGTCGAGCTTCGCTCCCAGAAACAGTGCGTCTTGAGCGGGCACCAGGTGGGACTTGGCGTAGTTTATGGAGAATCCCAGGTCCGTGAGTAGTTGGACGGTCCTCGCCGTGTGCTCCGCGGCGAGCTCCTTTGTCTTTGCTCGGATGAGCCAGTCGTCCAAGTAGGGGTAGACGTGGATCCCCTCCAGGCGCAGCCGCGCCACCACCAGTGCGAGGCACTTGGTGAACACCCTGGGTGCCGACCTCAATCCGAAGGGAAGGGCTCTGAACTGGTAGTGACGCCCTTGGACCACGAATCTGAGAAACTTTCGGTGTCCCTTTAGGATGGGGATATGGAAGCAGGCATCCTCCAAATCCAACGACGACAGGAAATCGCCCTCCTCCAGTTGACCCAGGACGTGCTGGAGGGTGACCATCCGGAACTTCTGTGCCTTGATGAATTTGTTCAGTCGTCGTAGGTCCAGGATGGGACGCCATCCTCCCGTCTTCTTCTTCACGAGGAAGTATTTTGAGTAAACTCCGGAGCCCCGAAGCCTCTTTGGGACGAGCTCGATGGCGCCTTTCTTGAGCATCGCCTTTACCTCCAAGAGAAGTTGAGGGACGTGAGGTTCCTTCCTGGCCACGGGGGGGGGGACGCGCGGGCACTTCTTTAGAAACTCGAGCGTGTGACCCTGGGCCAGGGCGTCCAGCACCCAACGGTCGGTGGAGATGGACTCCCACACGCTGACGAAGTTCGCCAGCCGGCCTCCCACCGGGGTGCTTCGGTGGGGGCCCGACCCCACGGCTGGTTCAGTCCTGCTTCGACGAGGCTTTGCCGCCTTGCCCTCCTTGGCGACGACGGCGGGGTCCGCCCGACTTGCCTCGTCCCATGTAGGCTTCTTGAGACGACGAACGGGCCGCTTGACGATAGGTGGAAAATCCGCCGCCGGAACCTTTGGAGCACCCTGCTTGCCTCCGCCGCTCCGAAAGGGCGGCCGTCGTTGCTGGTGAACACCAAGAGCCCGGGTCGTCTCTGTGTCCGTCTTGATGGCTTGTAGGGAATCGTCCACTGTTTTCCCAAACAGGTTGTTCCCGTCGAACGGCATGTCCAAGACTCTGGTCTGCACGTCCTGACGGAAGTCAGTTGCCTTGAGCCATCCACGCCATCTAAGGCACATGCCGTTGCCCAACTGGCGAAATCCAGAGTCAGCGATGTCCGTCGCTATCGTAATGGCGTGGTCCGACGCCACTTCTCCTTCCTGCAAGATCTCTAGGGCCTCCGCCCTCTTGTCGTCTGGTAAGAAGTCCAGCAGGGGGGCGATTTTGTACCATAACTCCCTGTCGTAGCGGGCTACAATAGCCAAGGCGTTGGCAGCCTTAATCGTCGTCGCTGCCGATGAGATGACTCTGCGTCCCATCGTGTCCAATTTCTTTCCCTCGCTGTCCGGCGGGGAGGTTGACGTAGAGGCCGAGCCCCCCCCCCCCGCTTTCTCCTGGACGCCGCGGAGACGACCGAGTCCGGGGTCGGCTGTGCCCGAAGGCACAAGGGGGCCGCGTCCGGGACCCGGTACTTCTTCTCGTACCGGTCCCTTCTCGCAGGCGTTGTGGATGGGTTCTTGAGGAGGGTGAGACCTTCATCCCAGATATCGTCCATTAGAGGTACAGCGAGGACCGTCTTCCTCTTGGTCTCGCGCCGTTGATAAAGGAAACCTTCCTTCTTCTCTTCCGGGCAGAGCTGGAAAAGCTCGGATGCCTTGGCGATCATGGCATGAAACGATCCAATCTCGTCGGGCGGGGAAGCCCGGGGAGGAGGTGACGACTGGAGATCCTCGTCTTAAACCTCGTCGTCTGTGCCCGTCGCGGCCGTGTCAGTCCCCGTATCATCCCCACGGGTCGTGGACGGGGAGGAGGGCTGAGCAGGGCGCGATGGTTGAAAAGGAGGTGGAGGATGAATCCTTCTTCTCTTAGGAGGGGGGCTTCCAGAAGGGCCTGGCTCCGGGTTGCCCGTCGGGAGAGGTTCTTCCGTTGGTGCTAACGGCAATCTCGTCCTTATCTCCGAGCATAAGGACTGTATAGCCAACAAAATGGCCGCCGAGTTGTCTTGCGGCACTGGTTGAGGGGAGTCCGACGGACGGTCAGGAGCCCCGTCGGCACCCTCGACGTTCTCGTCGTCTTCTACGTCGGGGTCCCTCCCGACGGGCTGGTCTTCTTCCACGCCAATGCCATGGCTTAAGACTTCGATTAGCTCCCCCCTCAGAGGTTGAGGCCGAATCCACGACGACCTCCTGCCCCCGCTTTTTCTTCTCCGTTGGAGGTTTCACGGGGGTCCTGTCGATGGGCATGAAAGAGGACTCCCTCCGCAGTGGCAGGGAGACTCTGGGCCCCGAGGTCGCCACCACTGGTGTAGCCTCCACAGACTGAGCCAGGGCCGCCGCGACTGTCTCGATAGAGGCCTTGGCTGGGTGGATTAAGGCTTCCACCACCTTAGGTGCGCTCACCGCCTTCTCCTTGGGGGGAGGGTCACTGCCTCGCTCCCCCTCCGATGGGGCCTTCGAGCTCGACCGGGGCCTCTCCTTCGCCGGGTGCTCGGCCTTCCTCTTACCCGAGCCAGAGCAGTGGCTCGTGGTTGATGGCGCCGGGGAGGAGGCGCCCTGCCTGGCACCCGTAGAGCCCGACCGTTCGCCGCTCCCGTTGCCAGCGGACTCGCGGTTCTTGGCCTTCTGTTGGACCCCCGTCGCCGGGGTGCCCTCAAAGGTCTTAGAAGACCGCTCGGACTTCTTCTTCTCGCCTGACTGGCTCTTCCCTTCCAGCCAGTTGGAGACGCAGATGGCGGTCCTTCATGGTCTGCTCTGACATATTGCCGCAAAACGCACAGTCCTTCTCCACGTGCGTCTTGTCCTCATGCAGGCAGTAGAGGCAAAGGGAGTGTTCGTCCTCCTTAAAGACATTCTGAAGCTGGCATCCAGGGCAGACCCTGAACAGCTTTCCAGACGTCGAGCTTCCCTTCTCCTGGGCCATGATCGAGATGGGCCTGAGAAACTTCTGGAGTCCTCCAAAAGCGTGGCTCGACGAAATCTTCACCCTTGAGGGGCGTAGAAGAATCCGACACGGGTCCCCGTTGATTGGATAAGGAAACGGCGGAGCTTGAGGCTCTTTTGACCGAAAAAGAGAACATTTTCCTAAGAAAAAGCGCAAAAAAAGCACTAAAGCTCGAAAGCAATAGCACGAGGATCCCAACACTGGAACTTGCGGTAAAAATCTGAAGATGGCTGCCAGAGGCGGGGCTTAGGGAGATGGCAGTCATTGGCTGTGGTCAGTATGACGCAGAGATCAGTGATTGGTTACTACTACGAAAGACAGATCAGAAACGAAACTGATACTGATTTTTCTTTACCGAGGATTCCCAGCCTGACGGCGGGGAATATTCATGAGCATGTGAATCCATGCCAGACCCCATGCTGGAGAACCCCCATTCACTCAGCCTAGCTGTCACTCAAACATGCTAAGTGGTTAGCCGGCCGGCTCACCACTTGGGCCAATCAGGACGGAGTGCGACTTGAGTTGCCTGGGCAACTCAGTCCAGGGTGCCTAAATCCCCCTCCACCCCTCCTAAGTACCCCAGACAGAGTGGCACCACTTTGGAGGGCTTCTGTGGAGAAGCCCGCCAAAAAGTGGAACAAAGGGAACACAAAACCATTTTAGAATCAAGTTTTGGCAAAAAATACCAACCCGAGAATTAATATTAATTAAATAAACCGGCGGTATGTTCGAGGCTACCGTAAATAATTAAATAAAGATAGTAGCCTAAAACAATGGGAAATCCCATAGGAAAATATTCGCGGTTGAATCTAAAAAGTAGTATCCACTGCCACCAGCCAAAACTCCATCACAGGGGACGGAGACGTGCCCCCTCGACTAACAGACCCTGGGGCAATTGAATTGCCCCAGCCAGTACGTCCACAATATGATGGTTTGTACTGGTTCTGTTCAGAATTTAAGACTAGTAAAGTCAATGGTGACTTTACATGCCCTGGGAGACAGTAGTCAGTCCCAGGGTATGGAGTCTATACTGGGGGGTCACTATGACACCCCTGTGTTACTGCACTGAGGGTGCTGTGTAACACGCATCACAAAAACACATGAAGCCCTATGGAGTAAAAGACCCCATAGCCCATTAAACACATCTAGATTCAAAGAAACACACTCAAATCATGTCCAAGTCCAAGAGTGAGGGTAAAAGAGTCTCGCTCTAGGCAGGAGAAAAAAATAAACCCCAAAAATCCAGCAAAGCTGCTGGGGGACTCACTAGGTTACGAAATTCAGCCTAAACAGAGAATTCTCCCTAACAGGCACATGCTGAGCAGACAACAAATCTAGTGTGAAAAGGACATATTGAACAGAGGCATCAAAAAACCACAATGCCGCCTACAACCCACCCCTGCATAAAAAGAGATGGAGTGCATAACCTGATATTGCCTGGCTATTGCTCATTGTCCTCTTGGAGGAGCACACTTGCTCCTATCCTCATACCCATTGAACCTCTGTGCAAGGAACCATGACCGCCCAAAATCAGCATGGTTAGACAAACATGCATGAGCCAAACCAACATTACATGTGGGCACCCGGTGTGCTACTTCAAGATATTTTTGGGTGACGGCCTCTGCATTGCCTTGTTTAGGGATAGTTCACAGAAAGTGTTGTGACTCACATCCCAGTGCAGTACTGTCAAGGAAATAACGGTGTGCAATCTACGTATCCAAGAGGAGACATGGAAACAGATTCCAAGGAAGTAAAGACCTTCTGTAAGCAGTATGAGACACCACTGTAACCCAAGGCAAACTTCTCTGGTCACATCATCATCACTGCTGTATCTGCCAATCAGACTTGGGCTACCGTAGAGCGGTGCTGTTCATGCAGAAACAATGCAAAAGCGCAAATGCAGCACCTGCCAGTGAAACATACCTCTGACAAGACACCAGCACTCATCTGTCACCTGTTACGAATGTGACCTGTGAGTTGTCACTTTTCACTAGGTGGGAACTCCTTATGAGGCAATGGAGGTGAGGCCGCTACCAATCACCCCCTAAGGGTGGTATAATGAGGAAGGACCTCATGTGCAGGAGCTCCTACAGGCCTTATAGTCACAACCCCAGTGTCCAATCACACAGTTACCACACTGAAAACACCACCCCACAACCTCTTATTGAGCATAAAACTATATGCTATAGTAATACCTCCAAGATAGATCGGAGCAGTAGCAGGGAGGGATGCGGTCAGCCACAGAAGATGAAAAGCAGCAAAGAGCAGGGAGCAGAAACCACCGACGATAAGCAAAAGGCGGCTCTCCAGGACCTGGCATCAGTTGGTCCAAAGGCGAGGCAGTGGTACAACCTCCAGTGGGGAGGTAGACTTTGTGGGATCTATGTGATCACTGCACCGCTGTAAATATTGACTCTGAAAATGCTGACTGGCACGGTGCAGTGATCACATAGATCACTTCTTCCCTCCATCCCCCTACCCGCCCCCACCATAATCCCCTCTATCCCTGCAAAGTCAGTTCCCAACCACTTACGTGGGTCAGAGATGGCCCTGCAGGTTACTTTTTTTTTTTTTTTTTACACGTTCTTGTGCCCCGCTATCCATCTAATAGAAGTGGGGACACCCCTGCATCCCCAGGCTCTCACTACACCGAACAAGGGGAGTGGAGCACACTTCCGCTCCCCTTAGTCGGTGTAATGGGAATCAGGATTTGTGTACAGGGCAAAGGCTCAGTAAAAGTCATAGAGCCATTATTTGGTGGACATTTTTGTATGATTCCGACTGCCCGGTCACCGAATCGTACCGATACTGCAAGGAGTCAAACCAGAAAACAGCAACCGCATGGCAGCAGATGACCGCAGAGAGCACACCTCGGCCAGAACCAGGAAGAACCACTGCTATATGCAGGAATTCCAGAAGGTAATGGAAGCAACGAGCGGGCCTGTTGTGACAAGGGGAGTCGAGGAGGGTCGCCAAAACACTCTGAGGGTCACAAGACCTAGAGAGGGGCCAAGGAGGAGTCTGGCACTCTGTAAGACTGAGAACTAGGAACACAGGCCTGGAATGGGGCCAAGGAGGATGTAGGAGCCCATCAAAACTGCAGAGTGCATCTGAGGTGGGCTTCCTCGGCACAGTCAAACCGTTATAAAGCATATAAGGGTCTGGGACCGTGGAAGTTCAGCAAAGCAAAGGGGGGAGTGAGTCATTCCCCCCAGGCCTTGTGTTGAATTGTATAAAGTAACACCAGGGCATGGGAGTAATTCCCCCTGGTCCCGCTGGAAAAAACCCAAGTGCAGAGTCATTCTCCTGGGTGTTGGATAAAAGACTAACAACTAAAAGAACAACTGTTGGACACTGACACTTGAAGAACCAGGAGAAGGGAACCGTTCAACTTAAGGAAGAACATTTTGTTAGTTTATTCTATGTCAAGACCGGAGGCTCCCATTATGCTTCTCTTTCTTTTATTAATATATAAATAGAAAGCTCAGCAGCAAGTGTTAATGCACCTTGTTGAAAGCGCAGGAGTGCGTGGCAGACAAAAGGTGCATGAAAAAAAACACAAAGAACTTAGTAAACATTAACAAAAACAGTGTAAGTCCAAGAAAAACTCCATTTCCCAAGATGCTTCAGGAAAGGTCCAGCAAAGGGTCATTAACTTGTGACTTAGTCCACCAATGAATAACTGGCTGTCCATATAAACAGTCATACAAATTATGTCACTCCCTCTTTCTTGCTGCTCACAGCAAAGATAAGTACCTATTTTTTATCTCCTTGTTTATATAATAAAAAATTTAAAAAAATTAATTTAAATATATTTAAATATATTTTAATAAGGTGAATGATATATTTACATATTTTATTTAGCGCTCGTAAATATAATAAGTACACGCGTGCGTAACGCGCTTCATTGTCTGTCAGTTTCACTCGATCCTCCGCGTTAGCAGCTTCGCTGCCGCGAGAGGATCTCTGCTGCTGACAGGAGCCCTCGCGTTCGCGAGCGGCCCTTTTAATTTATTCACCCCTCCGTGCGCGGCCTCCGGCTCGCTCTTCACTCCCACAGAGCCCGGGAAGGCCGCACACGGAGAGCATTTCGCTGCATTTCGCCGCAGTGTCCTTCCGTGGCCACTAGAGGGAGCCTCTGCTCCCTGAGTCCTTTCCTCAAACAGCTGGCGCTCGCTTGTCATTTCCGTTGCTTTCACAACGGATTTTGAAAGCGAGCGCCAGCTGCAATTACGAGCCCCCTTTCCTTTCCACATTATAAAAAAAAAAAAAAGAGAGAAAGAAAACGAAATCGAAGGAAGTCGCAGATAACTCCCACAGAAACAGATTGATTTTTCTTTTCAGCAAGGTATCGTGCTCCACACCTTCCTTGTCTGAAATTGAGTGGGCTGAGAGAAGGCTGTCTGTTGCCCACTAAGAGCATTTACATTTATATTAAAAAAAAAAAAAAAAGAGGTGCATTTGAAGTTGATTATGGCAGCTCAGTACTTTCCCCAGGCAGATCAGGATTGGTCTGATCATGAGGAGGAAGAGTATCACATAGATGAGGTGGCAATGGCAGACAGCCTCAAAAAGGTGCTGGGATCCTCAGTGGAGACCACCATCAAGAAGGCAGTATCCGAGATGCTCCTGCCTATCCAGCAACGCCTAGACAGTATGGAGGAGCATCTTCAGGAGACCTCCCCAACAGGGAAAAAGAAAACACGCAAAAGAAAGCACCTTATAGATGGGGGATGTACTCCGGCTCGTAGTAGCAGAGACTCCATGACCCCCCCGAGCCAGCCTACTCCTGCCACCGCTGCCGTCTCAGACGCCTTCTCCAGGCTTAAAAAAGCCTTCATGGACAGGAAGGACTCCCCTTCCCTCGAAAGACCCTCTTACCCCGAGGAAGACAATAGGGGTATTAGACCCTCAAGCCCGGAGGGAGAACAACAGGGCACTGATGACGAAGCTAGAGGGGTCTATGATAACTACCATCCCCTTTCATCCTCTGATGAGGATTCTCAAACTATAGGGTCGCGACCCTCTACCTCTGGGATTGTGGCAGTCCCCATCCCCAAGAAGGTAACGGAGGAACCCCCCATTTCCAGCGGGATGTTTGCTCCAGAAGATCTTGTGCACCCCAGATCCTCTGACTGGGAACCTTCGTCCGGAACAACCAATTACATCATGAACAGACTTTGCAAGCCTCTAGATAAGGAAGTAAGGGCCAGATTAAAGGCAGAATGCCCCCGTCCCAATATTCCTGGAAAAGTAGCCCTCACCCCGGAGTTAGACTCCAAGATGATCACATTTCTAGGAAAGAATGTGAAAGACCCGAGAAAGGGTATCGACCGCGCTTGGAAGTCCTGTCAGGACAGAGTCCTGGACATTACTGGTCCTCTAGCCAAGATTATGGACCTGGCCGAGGCGGCCATTGATTCTAGTGATCCCATTGATCCAACAATCCTTTCAGGTTGGGCGCAAAGAGCCCTCTGTCTACTGGGTAATGCCAGTTGCGCCATCTCGGCTGAACGCCGTAAAGGTATTTTATACAAAATTGACGGCAAACTAACCGAGCTAGCAGATATAGAATCAGGAGCAGCAGCCCAAGGTCTGCTTTTTGGAGACCCATTCATGAAAGAAATGTAGAAATTCGTCGGCACCTTTACAGCCTTGGATAAGGCTCAAGCCTCCATCAGAAGGGTTTTCGCTACTAAGGTTTTCTCCAGGGCCGGACGAGGCAGAGGTCACTCCTCCGGCCGCTTCGCCTTTGATCGAAGACCTCCGCAATCCCGGGACCAATACAATTCTTGGCAAGACCGCTCAGACACTTTCTTCCCCTCAAGAGGGCGGGGAAGAGGTCGTGGATGGAGAAGAAGTGCAAGATATCCAGCCCAACAGCAAACTACAGGTCAGTGTACCCATAGTAGCGCCTGCGCCACAGACACCCGTAGGGGGGAGGTTAGCTCTTTTTGCACAGGCATGGGACTCCTTATCAGGGACGCAGCGCGCGGCCTGCGCTTAGAGTTTTTCGCTCAACCTCATCAAACCACTCGTCCTGCACCATTAGTTATGTCCATAGCAGACGAGGAAGCGTTAGATGGCGAAATACGCAGTCTACATCTAAAACAAGCGATTCGCCCCTGCTCAAGCCCAGGGGGGTTCTTCAGTCCCATATTCTTGGTTCGCAGGAAGCAAAAAGTACGCCCAGTTATAAATTTGAGAGCTCTCAACGACTTCATTGTCTACCATCACTTCAAGATGGAAGGGATACACATGCTCAGGGACATCCTGAGGCCAAACGATTGGCTTGTGCGCCTGGACTTTAAGGACGCTTACCTAGCAGTTCCTATTCACCAGGCCCACATAAGCTATCTCAGATTTTCCTGGAAAAACCAAGACTGGGAGTGCACGAGTTTACCCTTCGGGCTCTCCTCAGCGCCTTGGGCCTTTACCAAACTTCTGCGACCCGTAGTAGCTCGCTTGAGAGAACTGGGAGTAAGATTAATAGTCTATCTAGACGACATTATCTTCATGGCTCATTCTCAAGCCCTAGTAGTGCATCAGGCCAGAATAGCCATCGACCTACTGCACAGTCTTGGTTTCCTCATAAACTGGGAGAAATCTGTACTCCGTCCATCCCAGAATCTAGAATTTCTCGGATTCTTGGTGGACACCTTGAACTCGCAACTTCATCTTCCCATGGCCAAGATACATGCGACACGGAGGGAGATCCGCAGAATTCTACAGAAAGACCTCATATCTCTTCGAGAGTTGGCAAGAGTAATCGGTCTCCTGTCGTCTTCCATTCAAGCAATTTTTCCCGGTCCTCTTCATTACAGAGAATTGCAAAGGCTCAAGGGTCAGCATCTGAGACGGAGCCTCTCCTACTCTCAACGTCTGACACTGTCGACCTCTGCGCGCACGGAGCTCAATTGGTGGCTCACTCATATGGAAGCTTGGAACGGCAGAGCCATTTTCGGATCCACCCCCGATATTATCATAGAATCAGACGCCAGTCGCTCCGGTTGGGGAGCGAGATGCGGCTCTGTAGCCACAGGAGGGTTCTGGTCACCTCAGGAGCTGAAAATGCATATAAACTGTCTGGAGCTTCTCGCCGGCTCTTTCGCTGTGCGCTCCTTTGCCAGAGGCAAAGCGAGTTGTTGTATCTTACTAAAGCTGGACAACATCTCCGCAGTACGGTACATCAATCATCTGGGAGGGACCAAGTCAAGACCTCTAGCGGAATTAGCCAAGGATTTTTGGCATTTCTGTCTGGAACATCAGATCTCGGTGACAGCGGAATATCTCCCAGGGCTCACAAACGTAGTGGCGGACTGGCACTCCCGTCACTCCACAGATTTCAGCGACTGGAGGCTCGACAGAGAAGTCTTTCTCCGCCTCCAGCGAACATGGGGCCCCATGTCTGTAGATCTCTTTGCATCCCGTCTCAACTCCCAGCTACCCATCTTTTACAGTTGGAGACCGGACCCAGCGGCAGCTGCGACCGATGCATTTCTACAGCAGTGGACCCAGGGGATTCACTATGCCTTTCCTCCATTTACAATGATAGCGAGGACCCTGGCGAAGGCCCGTCAGGAGCATACGGACCTGGTCCTCATAGCCCCGGTCTGGACCTCTCAGACCTGGTATCCAGTTCTTCTGGAACTTTCTTCGGATTTTCCAATCCTTCTACCCCAATTTCCAGATCTCCTTCTGGATCCATCAGGACAGCGTCACCCCCTTCTCCTCAACGGATCACTGAACCTAGCAGCCTAGAGGATTTCAGGTCAAGGTGGAGGATTCCCGGCATTTCAGCCATGGCAATCAACCTCATTGAGGAAAGCTGGGTCCCTGCTACCCTCAAGAGATATTCTAACTCCTGGAACGCCTGGAGTAACTGGTGCCATAGGAACGGTTCACATCCAGTTTCAGCACCTATAGAGGAAATCCTAAATTTCCTGGCTTCATTAGTTGAAAGAGGCCTCGCCTATAGGACGGTTAACGCCTACCGCTCGGCTATTTCCGCCGGGCATGATCTCATTCAAGGGCTTCCAGCTGGAGAGCATCAGCTCGTCTGCAGACTCCTTAAAGGAATAAGACTTACAATTCCGCCCCCGTCTCGCTATAATAAGCTTTGGGACGTCAACAAGGTTCTGAATCTTTTTCTGTCATGGCCGCATAACAAGGACCTGTCTCGGACTGCCTTGTCAGGCAAACTTACTACACTGCTCTGCTTAGTCTCCTGCAGGAGGGTCTCTGACGTTAGAGCCCTCGATCTGGCGGGCAGGACCTTTTCTCCTGATGGGGTGGTATTCCATTTGCACAGAAGAACGAAATGTAACTCGAGGGTTATTTCGTACCCCGCTTTCAAAGATCAACCTAAGCTTTGCCTAGTTAAATGCTTAAAAGTTTACGAGGAGCAGACTGCCCCGCTTAGGACTTCCCCTAACGGGCAACTGCTAATAGCCCTGCGTAAACCGCACAAGGCAATTTCGTCTCCAACCCTAGCACGCTGGGTGCGCTGGACTCTGACTCAAGCAGGAATAGATACCCTGCATTTCGGGGCCCACTCCGTTAGAGGAGCCATGGCTTCCAAAGCATTTCAGGTCGGAGTACGCCTAGAAGATATCATGAGAATGGCGGATTGGTCAGGTGAATCAATATTCAAGGAATTCTACCTGAAACCGCTAGAACAACCAGCATCTATCGTGGTAAGTAAGCTTTAAACAAGCATAATGGGAGCCTCCGGTCTTGACATAGAATAAAGATTTTCCATAATAACTTACTAGAAATTCTTGATTCTATTAAAGACACGGAGGCGAGCATTATCCCGCCCAGCAAGAGAAATAACAGCGCTACCACCTTTGGGTTATAATTGTGCGACTTGTTTGGGAATGTTACTGCTTATTGGACTGACTTATGTATGTCAAGTTAACACACTATTTCTCTCCCACCCCCGTAAGGGGAACTCGGATTCTCTGATTCCCCGTAAGGGGAACTCGGATTCTCTGATGCAGAAACTAATTCTAGTTACTTTCTCTTCTCTGACAGCGGCTCCAGACAAGCCCTCCTGATTGCCTAATCAGCTCTGCTTCGGCTTCAGTCTCCAGATGACCTCAGCTACAGCCCTTCTTTTCACCGTTTTTTCAAGTTCGCAGCTTTCGAAAGAGGAAGTGACATAATTTGTATGACTGTTTATATGGACAGCCAGTTATTCATTGGTGGACTAAGTCACATGTTAGTGACCCTTTGCTGGACCTTTCCTGAAGCATCTTGGGAAATGGAGTTTTTCTTGGACTTACACTGTTTTTGTTAATGTTTACTAAGTTCTTTGTGTTTTTTTTCATGCACCTTTTGTCTGCCACGCACTCCTGCGCTTTCAATAAGGTGCATTAACACTTGCTGCTGAGCTTTCTATTTATATATTAATAAAAGAAAGAGAAGCATAATGCTCGCCTCCGTGTCTTTAATAGAATCAAGAATTTCTAGTAAGTTATTATGGAAAATCTTTATTCTTTAGTAATAGTGTGAGGGTTAGAATAGGGTTTGCCAGAGGATTGTGGAACTTAGAGTTGACGGACGCTCTGAACATTCCTTCAGTTTTAGAGGCAGGGAAACCCCTTGTAGAAATAGGGATAGTGAGGTTTTCTACCTAGGAAATAAAAGTCTATAACCAAAACCATACCACCCTTGTGACAATCTCCTCCTTCTACACCCTTACATACCACTGCCCCACCACTGCCCCACCAGATGTCTCAGCCAAACCGTTCTCCATATCTAATAATGTGCAGACACCACCAGCTTCTCACTCGTCACCACCAGTATGAGTAAACTGTTCATGATAACGACAAGAGGGATGCTCATGTGGATCTCACAGATCCAGACACCCAACACAGTGCAACAGTACTTCCAGCTCTGGGGGCTGGACCAGCAAACAGAAACCTACATCCGCTCACCAGCTGGTGATGGCACATCTGCGGGAAATGGAGAAATAACATGATGCAGCACAGTGGCAGCTAGTAGCACGGTAGGTGGTGGCACTTTGCAGTATGTAGCAGATCCACCAGCAGATGGGCTGCAAAAGCCTGTATTGGAATAGCCTGCAGTGGGACTGTATAGAAGCTGTCCAAGCCCAGCGTGTACAGGAGACTATATAGGCAGCTGCTAAAGGATTTGAATTGATGCCAGGAATCCTAGTGAGAATGAAGAGGTAGGGGCACTGGCTGAGATGCAGTACAAGAGGACTCTTTGGGTACAACATGTAACAGCACCCCAGAGAGGTCATCACCCTGATGGAGGTGGTCAGCTATGCTGCCCAAACCCCCCACAATCTCCAAAGGGCCAGTCAAAGAGGAGCTCCAAGAAGTGAGCCTGGAAACGGCTTTAACAGGGGTTGTTGTGTGTGGGGGTTTGGGTAGTGGTAATTGTTAGGCAGAATACTGTGCAGTGCCCTTATGGACCACTACATCCAATTAAGACTACAAGTGATAATACAAGTTCACCTTTGGTACAAGCCTGTACAACTATGTTAAAGTGGTAGCAGTATCGGAGCAGCCAGGCTTATCTCAAGAGTATATGAGCAGTAGCAGAGATTACACAAAGGAACCACAATTACTGTGATTCAAACAAACATTGACTCAAGGTTTCAGGTAAAAAATATAAGTACATTTATTTTTAAACCATCTGTAAAACACAACACTTCTATTAATTCAAAACCACACA
Source organism: Ambystoma mexicanum (assembly GCF_040938575.1). Taxonomy (NCBI): domain Eukaryota; kingdom Metazoa; phylum Chordata; class Amphibia; order Caudata; family Ambystomatidae; genus Ambystoma; species Ambystoma mexicanum. Next base: position 870,025,179 of record NC_090931.1, read on the forward strand.
TAAAACACACTACAAACAACCAATTCACTTGGTACAGTATAGCTCAAGGTAAGTACCCTATGTTTTAACGGACTGGTGTTGTGAAACAAAAGATGTTACTGGGAATACATATGCAATGAATTTTTGACAGTAATGACAGTTCAGTGTTACGAAAGATACGCGTAACCGGGGCAAAAACACACTTAGCACCCGAGTTAACCAGAGTGAGTTGGGGGCAAAAATCATAGGCAATACTTTTGTCAATGCAGACAGAATCAGAGAACCCTCGCTGACAGAAATACAAAAGTCAATCGGCCGGTGCCAGTGTCAAGTGGAACCGGGTTCCTGTTGTCAAGGATCACACAGTCAGACAGTTCAAGATTCACCAATGCCAGGAGTACTTGGATATTGTCAAGAGAGGAAGCAAAAGTTATAAGAAGGAGGGAAGACAAGGGCAAGCCTTGGATGAGGAGAAGAGAGATTCACCCTAGTTCCTCGAAGCAGAACACAGTATCTTATTCAAGGAAGAAGCTGGTGCCACGGCAGTTGTTCCTGGTAGTTTCCTGCAGACCCACGGTTTCTGGTGCTTCGGTTGTGGAGACGAGAAGGACGACGTCTGGAGGGGTCTGCACTACCCAGGGATGAAGCCAGCAGCAGCGACGGTGAATAAAAGGTGCGCTCCTTTAAAAACAGGAGAGGCTCTTCAGATGACTATTGGGACCACTACAGCAGTCTGCAGCTATTTCGGCCATGAAGAGGATCCTCTGGCTGTAGAAGATGAGCTGGTTGACCCCACCAAGCTCAAGGGAAGACGACTCCGGATTGGATCTTCTCTGGTCGTCGAAGGGTAGATAGCTCAGGACTGCAGCAGGGCTTCACCGGGACTGGGTAGTTGCAGCAGCCGTCTTCTTCTCCGCTTATCTTCGGTGCCTTGTAGTTCCAGTGGCGACTCTGACTTTCCGCCCAAGAGTCCTGCCTTTTATGCAAAAATCCCCCATTCACAAAGCCTTGCTGTCAATCACGCAGCAGGGGGGTTGTCCAGCCCGGACAACCCACTCAGCCAATCATGGCAAAGTGCAACTTGGGTTTCCTACGATACCCTGTGCAGGGGGTGAATACACCCCTCCCTCACATTCAGCAAACCTAGACCCCCAGGCGCCTAGAGGGCTTCTTGGCAGAAGCCCGCCAAAAGACGGTGAACAAAGAAGGCAAACCTGGTTTACCGCGCAAAGTAAAACACAAGAAGGACTTTGACCAAAAAAAATGGCGGATAAACCCGACCGGAGCCAAAAGAAAAAGTATTTGGTCAAGTGGGTTTTTGTTCGAGGCTAATATAATAGCCTAAAACAATACCACGTTTATATAGTATAATCGCGGTAGAAAAGTTAGGGTAGATACCACTGCCACCAGCCATGTCTAAATCTTAAAAGAGCGAAACAATGCTCTAGGAGGTACAGATAAAAAGGGCTAAGAATTAACCCTTTCCAATACTCCATGTAAAATGGGGTGTACTGGATCAGTGGTTAAATGACTATGTAAAGTTAATGGCAACTTACCCTTTTCTGGGGGACAGTAGTCAGCCCCAGAAATGGAGTCGGTGGGAAGTCTAAAAGACAACCCTGTGTCACTGCACTGAAGGTGCTGGGTAACACACCAAAGAGTGGGGCTACTGAAGTGGTGTACTCCAGAGTGCACAATCACAAAAACAGATAAAATATACATGGCCAAACACAGGTAAGAGTGGGGGAAAAGCTCAAACTCTTAGCAAGTGGAAAAAATAAACTCCAGAAATCCAGCAAAGCTGCTGGGGGATTCACTACGTAAGGGAAATTAGCCATTGAATGAGAATTCTCCCTAACACTCGCCCCCCAGACTAAGGGACAGGAGGATTTAATCCACTCCTGGATGGTTCTCATACCTCTAGTCGGTTATATACATCCTCGGGAGACCATGAGCATTTTGGTGGTGACTTCCTGCTCTGTGCTCAATGGAAAAATCAAAGCCTTGTAGGCATATTGACCATCTGAGTAGTTTGGGGTTTTCCCCTTTCATGTGCATCAGCCATCTCAAGGGTTGGTGGTCAGTCTGAATGATGAAGGTCGATCCCTACAGGTATGGCCTAAACCTCTTCAGTGACCACACAATAGCAAAACATTCATGTTCTATTGTTGCCCACCTTGTCTCAGGATCCTTTAACTTCCTGATGAAACAAATGGGGTGTTCCCTACCTTTCTCATCCAGTTGACTAAGGACTGCACCTATACCTATACCTATAACAGTTACTTACCTGTAACTGTTGTTCTCCAGCATGGGTCTGGCATGGATTCACATGCTCATGAATATTCCCCGTCGTCAGGCTGGGAATCCTTGGTAAAGAAAAAACCAGTATCAGTTTCGTTTCTGATCTGTCTTTCGTAGTAATAACCAATCACTGGTCTCTGCGTCATACTGACCGCAGCCAATGACTGCCCTCTACCTAAGCCCCGCCTCTGGCAGCCATCTTCAGATTTGGAAGCACGTGAAGTGGCAGTATGACCAAGTGAAGAGCCGCAGAGGGGTAGGCGGGAGGGTTCGCATGTGAATCCATGCCAGACCCATGCTGGAGAACAACAGTTACAGGTAAGTAACTTGTTCCTTCTCCAGCATGGGGTCTGGCATGGATTCACATGCTCATGAATAAAGAATACATAGCAGTACACACATGCACAACCACGGGAGGTGGCAAAGGCTCAACATTAAGCATTACATCAAATTCAACATTAAGCATCTTACCTCCTCACCAGGCTCACCTCAGGCGAACAGGTTGCGCAGCACTTCTTCGCCGACCCTGGACTCCTCCCTGGAATCCCGATCGACGCAGTAGAATTTTGTGAAGGTGTGCGTCGACCTCCGCGTAGCAGCCCTGCATATGTCCAGCAGGGGCACACCAGAAAGGAACGCCGTGGTAGCTGCGATCGCTCTGGTGGAATGGGCTCTCGGACGGCCAGGCAGCGGTCGGTTTGCCAACCGATGACAGTACATGATACAGCCGGAGAGCCATCTGGAAATGGAAGCCTTCGAGAGTGCCTTCCCCTGATTGACAGGTCCAAAATTCACAAAGACTTATGACGTCTTCCGAAAACACTTCGTGCGGTCCAGGTAGAACTTCAGCGCTCTAGCCACATCCAGCCAGTGCAAAGTCCTCTCAGCCGGCGACGAAAGCGACGGGAAGAACACAGGCAACACCAAGGGTTCGTTGAGGTGGAAGTCCGACGGCACCTTGGGCATGAAGGAGGGGTGCGTCCTGTGCACTACCCTTGTGTCGTGAAAAGTCAAGTACGGGGCCTTGCAGGAAAGGGCCTGGATCTCTCCCACTCGTCGTGCGGAGGTGATGGCCACAAGAAACGCTGTTTTCCACGACAGAAACTTCAACGGGGCCGAGTGCAGAGGCTCGAACGGAGGTCCCATGAGCTTGGTCAGCACCACGTTCAGCTCCCACGCCGGGGCCGGAGCCTTCACCGGCGGGAACGATCTGAACAGTCCCTTCATGAACACTTTCATCAGATGATGAGGCCACAAGGACGTCCGCCCCGTGGTTCTGGTGTATCGGGAGATCGCAGCAAGATGAATCTTGATGGACGCGTGTGCCAGTCCAGCTTTGGCCAGCGTCAGCAGGTAGGGCAGTACTTGGGGAGCCGTAATCCGTAGAGGGTTAATCTTCTGTGCGTGGCACCAGACAGAGAACCTCTTCCATTTGTGTCCGTAGCATTTAAGAGTCGAGGACGCCCTGGCCTTTGCAAGAACCTCTCTGCAGTCAGCCGGTATGTCGTATCCTCCAAACTCTAGCGCTGCAGGAGCCAGGCCTGCAAGTTCAGCGATTTCGGGTCGTGGAGGAGGATGGCGCCTCCTTCCCTGGAGAGTAGATCCGCGTCCACCGGCAGCTTGATTGACGGGGACGCTGACAAGTCCAGAAGGTCCGGGAACCATATCTGCCTCGGCCACGCAGGTGCGACGAGGATCATCCTGCACCGTGACCTCTTGAGCTGGTTGATGAGCTGGATTAGCAGTGGCAATGGAGGGAACGCGTAAAGGAACAGGCCCTCCCAGGGGAACGAGAAAGCATCGCCCTTGCTCTTCGCCTGGGGAAACCTGCTGGCGAACCTCCGGCACTTGGAGTTCGTCGCCGTCGCGAACAGGTCGATCTGGGGTGTGCCCCACCGTCGGAAGAGGCGATCCACTAGATCCTGCCGTAGCTCCCACTCGGGGCACGAGCGCAGCTCCCTGCTGAGTGAGTCGGCGATGGTGTTTTTTATCCCTGCCAGATGAAACGGCACCAGAAACATCCCTTGGGCGACGGCCCAATGCCACAGGTCCTGCGCCTCCTTGGACAGTGCTGGGGACCTGGTTCCGCCCGGTTTCCTGATGTAAAACATGGTGGTGGTGTTGTCGGTGAAGATCCTCACCACCTTGCCCTTGAGGGACGGAAGGAAGGACCTGAGGGCCCAAAACACTGCACGGAGCTCTAGGACGTTGATATGTAGTGATTTCTCTGTCGGGAGCCAAAGGCCTCTTGCGTGCAGATTTTCGGTGTGCGCTCCCCACCCTTCCAGGGAGGTATCCGTGGTCACTGTCTCCTGGTGGGCTGGGGTCTGGAAGTCCATGCCCGCCGTCAGATGCGCGCGGGTGCCCCACCACCGGATCGCTCGTCGGAAACTCTTGTCGAGTGTGATCCTTTCCTCGAAGCTGCCCATCGTTTGGATCCAGCGCGCGTCCAGGAACTCCTGCAACGGGCGCATCCGGAGCCTGCACAGGGGAATGAGGTAGATGCAGGAAGACATCATTCCGAGGAGGGACTTGATGGACCTCACCTTGGCCGCGTCGGCCACCAACATCCGTTGTACCTTGCCCAGGATGGCCCTGGTCCTCTCCTCCGACGGGGAGGCCAGAAGGGACACTGTGTCGAGCCTCGCTCCCAGAAACAGTGCGTCTTGCGCGGGTACCAGGTGGGATTTGGCGTAGTTCACGGAGAATCCCAGGTCCGTGAGAAGCTGGACGGTCCTTGCCGTGTGGTCCACGGCGAGCTCCCTCGTCTTGGCTCGGATGAGCCAGTCGTCCAGGTAGGGGTAGACGTGGATCCCCTCTCGGCGCAGCTGCGCCGCCACCGGTGCAAGGCACTTGGTGAAAACCCTGGGTGCCGACCGTAGTCCGAAGGGGAGGGCTTTGAACTGGTAGTGACGCCCTTGGACCACAAACCTGAGAAATTTTCGGTGCGCCCTTAGGATGGGAATATGGAAGTAGGCATCCTCCAAATCCAACGACGACAGGAAGTCTCCTTCCTCCAGCTGACCCAGGACGTGCTGGAGGGTGACCATCCGGAACTTCTGAGCCTTGATGAACTTGTTCAGACGTCGCAGGTCTAGGATGGGGCGCCATCCTCCCGTCTTCTTCTTCACGAGGAAGTATCTCGAGTAAACTCCGGAGCCCCGAAGCCTCTTTGGAACGAGTTCGATGGCGCCCTTCCTGAGCATCGCCTTTACCTCCCGGAGAAGCTGCGGGACGTGAAGCTCTTTCCTGGCCACGGGGGGGACGCGCGGGCACTTTCTTTGAAACTCGAGCGCGTGGCCCCGGGCTAAGGCGTCCAACACCCAACGGTCGGTGGAGATGGACTCCCACACGCTGACGAAGCTCGCCAGCCGGCCTCCCACCGGGGTGCTTCGGTGGGGGCCCGACCCCACGGTCGGTTCAATCCTGTTTCGACGAGGCTTTGCCGCCTTGACCACCTTGGCGACGACGGCGGGGTCCGCCCGACTTGCCTCGTCCCCTATAGGCCTCCTGAGACGACGAGCGGGCCGCTTGACGGTAGGTGGAGAAACCGCCGCCAGAGCCTTTGGAGGCGCCCTTGCCTCCGCTGCTCCGAAAGGGCGGCCGTCATCGTTGCAGAACCCCAAGGGCCCGGGCCGTCTCCGTGTCCGCTTTAATGGCCTGAAGGGAATCGTCCACTGTTTTCCCAAACAGGTTGTTCCCATCGAACGGCATGTCCAGGACTCTGGTCTGTACGTCTTGACTGAAGTCCGTAGCCTTGAGCCATCCACGCCGCCTAAGGCACACGCCGTTGCCCAACTGGCGAAATCCCGTATCGGCGATGTCCGTCGCAATAGTGATGGCGTGGTCCGACGCCACCTCACCTTCCTGTAGGATCTCCAGGGCGTCCGCCCTCTTGTCGTCCGGTAGGAAGTCCAGCAGGGGAGCCAGTTTGTACCATAGCTCCCTGTCGTAGCGGGCCACGATAGCCAAGGCGTTGGCCGCCTTAATCGTCGTCGCTGCAGACGAGATGACCCTGCGTCCCATAGAGTCCAATTTCTTTCCCTCGCCGTCCGGCGGGGAAGTCGATGTGGAGGCCGCACCCCCTCCCCCCGCTTTCTTCCTGGCCGCCGCGGAGACGACGGAGTCCGGGGTAGGCTGCGCCCGGAGGCACAGGGGGGCCGCGTCCGGGACCCGGTACTTCTTTTCGTACCGGTCTCTTCTAGCTGGCATCGTGGAAGGGTTCTTGAGGAGGGCGAGGCCCTCATTCCAAATGTCGTCCAGTAGAGGCACCGCGAGGACCGTCTTCCTCTTGGCCTCGCGCCGTTGATAAAGGAATCCTTCCTTTTTCTTCTCCTCAGGGCAGAGTTGGAAAAGTTCGGATGCCCTGGCGATCATGGAGTGGAACGATCAAATCTCGTCGGGCGGAGAAGCCCTGGTGGGAGGTGACGACGGAAGATCCTCGTCGTAGACCTCGTCGTCCGTACCCGTCGCGGCCGTGTCAGTCCCCGTATCATCCCCTCGAGTCGTGGACGGGGAGAAGGGCTGGACGGGGCGCGACGGCTGAAAAGGAGGTGGAGGGTGAATCCTTCTTTTCTTGGGAGGAGGAACGCCAGAAGGTCCCGGTTCTGGGTCCCACGACGGGAGTGGTTCCTCCGCTGGCAACGGTAGTCTCGTCCTTATCTCCGAGCATAAGGACTGTATAGCCAACAAAATGGCCGCCGAGTTGTCTTGCGGCGCTGGCAGAGGGGAATCCGACGGGCGATCAGGGGCCCCGTCGGCGCCCTCGACGATGTCGTCGTCACCCGCGTCGGGATCCATCCCGACGGGCCGGTCTTCTTCCACGCCGAGGCCGTGGCTTAAGACCTCGATCAGCTCTTCCTCCGAGGTTGAAGCAGAGTCTACGACGACACCCTGCCCCCCCTTTTTCTTCTCCGCCGGAGATTTCACGGGGGTCCTATCGATGGGCATAAAAGAGGACTCCCTCCGAGGTGGCAGGGAGACTCTGAGCCCCGAGGTCGCCACCACTGGCGTAGACTCCACAGTCTGAGCCAGGGCCGCCGCGACAGTCTCGATACAGGCCTTGGCCGGATGGATTAAGGCCTTCACCACCTTAGGTGCGCTCACCGCCTTATCCTTGAGGGAGGGGGACACTGCCTCGCTCCCCCTCCGATGGGGCCTTTGAGCTCGACCGGGGCTTCTCCAGGAGCTTCGCCGGGTGCTCGGCCTTCCTCTTACCCGAACCAGAGCGTTGGCTCGTGGTTGATGGTACCGGGGAGGGTGCGCCCTGCCTGGCGCCCGTAGAGCCCGACCGTTCGGCGCTCCCGGTGCCAGCGGACTCGCGGTGCTTGGCCTTGTGTTGGACCCCCGTCGCCGGGGCGTCCTCAAAGGTCTTAGAAGACCGCTCGGATTTCTTCTTCTTCTTCTCGCCGGACGGGCTCTTCCCTTCCAGCCAGTTGGCGAGACGTTGATGGCGGTCCTTCATGGTCCGCTCCGACATGTTGCCGCAAAACGCACAGTCCTTCTCCACGTGCGTCTTGTCCTCATGTAAGCAGTAGAGACAAAAGGAGTGTTCGTCCTCCTTAAAGACGTTCTGCAGCTGGCATCCAGGGCAGACCCTGAACAGCTTTCCGGGCGTCGAGCTTCCCTTCTCCTGGGCCATGTCCGGGACGGGCCTGAGAAAACTTCTGGAGTCCTCCAAAAGCATAGCTCGACGAAATCCTCACCCTTGAGGGGCGCAGACGAATCTGACACGGGTCCCCGTTGATCGGATGGAGAGTCGGTGGAGCTTGAGGCTCTTTTGACCGAAAAAAACGAAGTTTTTGAGAAAAAACGTGAAAAAATAGCACTAACGCTCGAGAGCAATAGCACGAGGATCCCAACACATGAACGTGCGGTAAAAATCTGAAGATGGCTGCCAGAGGCGGGCTTAGGTAGAGGGCAGTCATTGGCTGTGGTCAGTATGACGCAGAGACCAGTGATTGGTTATTACTACGAAAGACAGATCAGAAACGAAACTGATACTGGTTTTTTCTTTACCGAGGATTCCCAGCCTGACGACGGGGAATATTCATGAGCATGTGAATCCATGCCAGACCCCATGCTGGAGAATAGAAGCATCAATTTGTACAATGAAGGGTTGGTGGTAGTCAGGAGCTCTTAGGGCTGGAGCTTGACAAAGGGCTTTCTTCAGACCTTCAAAGGCTTGATTGCACTCCTCATTCCACCTGACCTTTTTAGGAAATTTGGGAGACGAGATGACATTCAAGGGAGAAGCTATGGTCCCATAGTTCTCTATGAAGTTCCTGTAATACCCAGTGAGACCTAAGAAGGCTCTCACTTGGGTTTGAGTAGTAGGGGTTGCCCAGTTGTGTACAGCATGTACTCTGCTAGGCAATGGCCTTATTTCACCTCCTCCTACCTCATGTCCAAGGTAGACCACTGTACTCTGACCAATTTGACATTTGCTTGGGTTTTTTTTGGTCAGATGGGCCTGTTCCAGAGCCTGCAATACATAGCCTAGGTGTTCAATATGTTATTTCCATGTAGGGCTGAACACTGCAATGTCATCCAAGTATGCCATGCAGAAGTCCTCCATCCCATTCAGAACTTGATTGACCATCCTCTGAAATGTAGCAGGTGCATTCTTTAGTCCAAAAGGCATTACCTTGAATTGGTAGAGGCCAGCTGGGGAAGAGAATGCAGTTTTCTCCTTGGCATGGTCTGTCAAGGCTATTTGCCAATAGCCTGACGTTAGGTCAAATGTGCTGAGGTACTTGGCTGAACCAAGTTTGTCCACCAGCTCATCGGTCCTAGGCAAAGGATGGGCATCAGTCTTTGTGACGACTGCATTTAGAGCTCTATAGTCCACACAGAATCTCAACTCCTTGGATCCTGCCTTTTTTACAAGCACAATTGGGCTAGACCATGGGCTAGTAGAGGGCTCTATAACGCCGAGATCAAGCATCTTGTTGACCTCATTCCTTATGTGGGATCTGACATTGTCTTACATTCTGTGCCCCCTGCTTTTGACAGGCAAACAGTCACCAGTGAGTATCTCATGCTGGCCCCAAGGGGCAAGCCTGGGGAAAGTGAGAACAGGGAGGCAAACTGATTTAACAGTAATTTGCACTCATCCTGCTGGTCAGATGTGAGACTGGAAGAACGATTAACTCCTTCCACTTGCTCATCTAAAGGTAAGCCTCTGAGGAGGTCAGGCAGAGGTTCACTCTCCTCCTCCTCCTGAGCTGAAGCTAGAAGCATAGCTCCTATGTCAGGTCCAGAGACATATGCCTTCAAACGGTTGGTGTGAAAGACTCTAGGAGCCTTTTTAGGATTGCCTAAGTCCACCAGATAGTTCACCTCTCCAAGTTTACCCACAACTTTGAAGGGTCCTATCCATTTGTCCTGCAAAGCCCTCTGCCTTGTGGGGACCATAACAAGAACAAGCTGGTCTTGAGTAAACTCAACCATGTTAGCCTCCTGGCCATGCCAGTGCTTGACCAGAGCCTGACCAGCCTTCAGGTTATCACTTGCCTCTGTCATCATGTGTGACATTCTCCTCCGGAGACCTATCACATAGTCAGTCACTTTGACTGGCTTGGGGGAAGGAGCACTCTCCAGCCCCTTCTTAATCAGGGCCAATGGACCTCTGACTGGATGGCCATAAAGAAGTTTGAAGGAACTGTAACCAACTCTCTCCTTAGGGACTTCTCTATATGCAAAGAGAAGGCATGGCAGTAGAAGGTCCCGCTTTCTATTAAGGGATTCTTATAAAGCACCTATCATGCTCTTCATAGTTCTGTTAAACCTCTCCACCAACCCATTGGTTTGGGGATGGTAGGCAGTTGAGAACTTGTAGGTGACTCCACAGGTTTTCCACATGGCTTGCATGCAGTCAGATATCACCTCCTTAGGAAAAACTACTCTGGTTAAAATACCAAGTAGGGCCTTAGCCACAGCCTGAGCTGTCATAGTCCTCATAGGTATTGCTTCAGGATACCTAGTGGCATGATCCACTACAACCAGGATAAACCTGTTGCCTGAAGATGCGGGAGGATCAACAATGTCAATCCCTACCCTCTCAAAAGTAACTCCCACCACTGGGAGAGGCACCAAGGGTGCCACATTCTTGGCTCCACTCTTGCCAGAGGTCTGGCAAGTGTGGCAGCTCCTGCAGAATTTGCCTACTTCTGAACCCATCTTAGGCCAGTAGAAGTAAAGAGAGAGCCTTTCCTTGGTCTTCTTAAAAATTAAGTGACCAGCCAAAGGTATCTCGTGGGCTAGCTGCAGGAACTGGAGTCGGTTCACTAGAGGTTCTACAAGTCTTTTGCAGTCTCCAGGGGTTGACTCAGTCGGTTCACTGTAGAAGAGCCCATCTAACTAGTGCAACCTATACTTTCCAGGCTCTTTCCCATCGAGCTGAGAAGCTGCCTGTAGGTGTTAGGGAGAATTATCATTCAATGGTTAATTTCTCAGCTAGTGTTTCTTTAGTGTCCTTGGGTCTTTGGGAACAACAGAACTTGGATGTCTATAACTCAATCCCAGATAATACTAAAGAGTATTACAAAGATAGTGTTCTTGTGAATGGTCAGGAAACGCCTGTCATCACAGACACTGGAGCCAGCATAACTGTGGTTGATGAATGTTTTTTCAAGGTGGAGGATGTTGCAAAGGCACCCAAACACCTAACCAAGCTAGCTGGAGGCCCTGTGTAAATGGTTCCCCAGGTACCAGCTCTCATCCAGTGCAATTGCATGACTGTCAGGATACCTGTTAGTGTGCAAAGTGACGTACCTGGAAGAGCCCTGTTGGGTAATGACCTTAAAACTCTTGGAGTTGTGTCTAGTACCCCCAGGACTTCCAGCAAAAGGAAGCAGGAGCTCACAAGGTCAGCTAGGGAGAGAACCTTTTGAGGCTCTCCTGGTTACATGATAGAGGAAACTATCATCCCACGTCCACAGGACGGAGTTACTGCTATTGCAGGACAAGAAAAGACAAAGGGGAAACCTAAGTCTACCAGCAAACAACCAGCAAGCACTCCTGTGCCCAGAAGGACATCTCCAAGACTGTACAAAGTCACATCTGTGTCTCCTCCACCAGCTGAGGCCGAGTGTGAGGTTCAACCCTGTATGGTTCAACTAGATACTGAGGAATCAGATCTAGAAGACGAACTTACTCTGGTTGGAGATCTGGACCCTGTTGAACATCCTGAACTGCAGTCTTTACTGGCAGAAGGCGGACCCAACAGGGCAGACTTCAGCAGGGAACAAAGAGTGTCCTACTGTTGAAGGTCTTTGCCTACTGTTAGGCAGATTCCTGTGCAGTGCCCTTAGGGACCACTACACACAATTAAGACTACAGGTGGTAATACAAGTTCACCTTTGGTACAAGCCTGTACTACTATTTTAAAGTGGTAGCAGTAGCGGAGCAGCCAGGCTTATCTCAAGAATATATGAGCAGTAGCAGAGATTACACAAAGGGACCACAATTACTGTGACTCAAGCAAACACTGACTCAAGGTTTCAGGTAAAAAATATAAGTACATTTATTTTTAAACCATTTGTTATAAACACAACACTTCTATTAATTCAAAACGACACGTAAAATAAACTACAAAAAACCAATTCACTTGGTGCAGAATAACTCAAGGTAAGTACCCTATGTTTTAACGGACCGGTGTTGTGAAACAAAAGATGTTACCGAGAATACATATGTGATCACTTTTTGACAGTAATGACAGTTCGGTGTTATGAAAGATACGCGTATCCGCAGAAAGAAATGTTACCAGGGCAAAAACACACTTAGCACCTGAGTTAACGAGAGCGAGTAGGGGGCAAAAATCATAGGCAATACTTGTGTCAAAGCAGACAGAATCAGAGAACCCTCGCTGACAGAAATACAAAAGTCAATAGGCCGGAGCCAGTGTCAAGTGGAACCGGGTTCTTGTTGTCGAGGATCACACAGTCAGACAGTTCAAGATTCAACGTATAAGGAGGAGGGAAGACAAGGCCAAGCCTTGGATGAGGAGAAAAGGGATTCACCTTAGTTCCTTGAAGCAGAACACAGTACCTTATTCAAGGAAGAAGCTGGTGCGACGGCAGTTGTTCCTGGTAGTTTCCCCACAGATCCACGGTTCCTGGTGCTTCGGTCGTGGGGACGAGAAGGAGGACGTCTGGAGGAGTCTGCACTACCCAGGGATGAAGCCAGCAGCAGCGAAGGTGAATAAAAGGTGTGCTTCTTTAAAAACAGGAGGGGCTCTTCAGATGGCTATCCGGGCCACTGCAGCAGTGTGCAGCGATTTCGACCACGAAGAGGATCCTCTGGCTGTGGAAGATGAGCTGGTTGACCCCACCAAGCTCAAGGGAAGAAGACTCGGGACTGGATCTTCTCTGATCGTCGAAGGGTAAATAGCTCACGACTGCAGCAGGGCTTCACGGGGGCACAGTAGTTGCAGCAGCAGTCTGCTTCTCGGCTTCTCTTCGGTTCCTTGTAGTTCCAGTGGCGACTGACTTCCAGCCCAAGAGTCCTGCCTTTTATGCAAAAATCCCCCATTCACACAGCCTGGCTGTCAATCACGCATCAGGGTGGTTGTCCAGCCCGGACAACCGCCTCAGCCAATCATGGCAAAGTGCGACTTAGGTTTCCTAGGATACCATGTGCAGGGGGTGACTACACCCCTCCCTCACATTCAGCCCACCTAGACACCCAGGCGCCTAGAGGAGGGCTTCTTGGCAGAAGCCCGCCAAAAGACGGTGAACAAAGAAGGCAAACCTGCTGGTCAAGCGGTTTTATGTTCAAGGCTAATATAATAGCCTAAAACAATACCACGTTTATATAGTATAATCGCGGTATTAAAGTTAGGGTAAATACCACTGCCACTAGCCAAGTCTAAATGTTAAAAGAGCAAAACAATGCTCTAGGAGGTACAGATAAAACCCTTTCCAATACTCCATGTAAGATGGGGTGTACTGGATCTGTGTTAAATGACTAGGTAAAGTTAATGGCAACTTTACCCTTTTCTGGGGACAGTAGTCAGCCCCAGAAATGGAGTCGGTGGGAAGTCTAAAAGACTACCCTGTGTCACTGCACTGAAGGTGCCGGGTAACACACAAAAGAGTGGGGCTACTGAAGTGGTGTACTCCAGAGTCCACAATCACAAAAACAGATGAAATACACATGGCAAAACACAGGTAAGAGTGGGGGAAAAGCTCACACTCTTAGCAAGTGGAAAATTAGCCATTGAATGAGAATTCTCCCTAATAGTAATTTGGCTAGTGAAGGGGGTAAGAGGAGCCAACGGGGGAGTGTGCTGGTGGGAGCTGGGCTAGGGCGTATAATAAGCCAAATGGGCAATGGCATGTGCTAGTGGGATTTAGGTAAGGAATGGTGTAGGATAAACCAATAGGACAGGTGATGTAGTATATGCATGTTGGGCTAGGGAGTTAGGGTCACTCAAAATGTTAGTTTCTAAATAGGGTACGAAATTGGCATCCATGTTGATGTGTCCAAAATGCTCATTGTTCAGCATTTGTCCTTGCAGCACATCATCACTGTCATCCTCATTGCAAGGCTGTATAGGTCCTCTTGAGCTGGCACTGAAATAGGGCCCTTAACATTGTTTAGTATCCAGCTAACTATATATGTTTCAGACCTTCTCAGGTCAGGGAATAGGAGACCCCACCACTGCAAGGTGAGGGCACATTGACCTTGTTTTCAGGAGGCCAACCCTTCTTGAATGGTTCCAGTCCAAAATGTCCTAACACCTACCTCATTGTGCTGATGTTTCTGTTACCTACGTAAGTCCAGGGTGGTGGTCACTGACCAGGGTAGCAGTATGAATTTAGTCAGTTCTCATCTATTCAACAGGCGTAAAGATGAATCTGTCGTTCTTTCTGCATTTAATGCAGTGCATACAATGCGAGCTGTACAACCCTATGGCATGAGATTGCACTTCCTATACTGTCACCCAGCAGAGGAGTCGGAGAAGGTGGATGTTGACACCAGATGACTCAATGTCGCAAAGTACAAACTGCAGTCAAAGTCTTAGGTTTCACTTGAGCTTTGATTCAGTCAACTGTATTCCAATGAAGTGATACAATACCACGTTCCAGCTTGCATAGTTACAAATAGTAGTAAATGCGCACATATGTCTCCAGTTTTGAAAAGGCTTCAATGCGCCTGATTCAAGGTACGATTAAGTTTAAACTATTGACCATAATTCACAAGACTCTTCATGGAAATGCTTCCGACTACACAAGACGGTTTATTTGGTATCATTCCAACAGACCACTTAGATCTTCACTTCGTCTCTCTCTTGAGGTTCCTAGGAATACTAGACCTAGGGCATATGAACAATCCAGTACAATTGTTGGTATTAACTTTGGAACAAACTCCCTCGGAACAACAAGGAAATACCTGGCCTCCAAGATTTTGAAAAGAGATTGAAAACTACAGTTTTGACTTTGTTTGACTGACCAATCAAAACAGATATTCTACTCCTGATGATTTCTGTTGAGTGCTGAGAAACCCTAGAGAGGTAGCGCCTGTTATTGCTCAAATTCATGCATTTCAAATGCAAATACCACAAATGGCCTATTTATTTGTTTCTGACTTGCTACAACCCCAAGACAGCCAAGCACTGGAAAAACACAAAAAGAGCTGAAAAATTCATGACGCTAGAATCAACAGAAACAAGTATGCTCACGGGTCCAAAAACACCAGGAAAATGTATGCAGCATGAGTAGTTAACTTAATACAACCAGAAAAAATTAAAGAGGATTTAAACAATTTTCACTTGGGACAATCTGGACTCGGATACCAATTATTTTCACAGAAACTCTGGAAATGTAATCTCCACACAGACAACAATAGAGTCTTGTCTAGGGGTAGGTTGTATTATTAGTGCATCAAGTGTCCCTCGTAGCCAAGCAAGCATCCTGTTTCAAAGAGCCTCCAAGGGCTTGTGCCCAGAATGATGGATAGTGTACCCATTCAGAAAGTGATTAGTCAACCAGTTTTTTTTACTAGTGTAAAAGGGATAGTGAATGTTGCCCAGTGCTCCTACACTGGCTATAATATTGTTGGTCTGTTAGTAGTATTGCCTGGCAGTAGAAACCTAGCAATGAGTGATACTCACTAGTCAGTCGGTTAGTATAAATTGGGGTATATGGGTAGGCTAGGCTTGTAATGCGAGCCTATCCTTCCATAGGTCAAAATAATATACTTCAATCTTAAGTTTTTGTTTTGTTCATTGGTTCAATACCAGGTCAATTTTTGATTTTAAGCATTTCTTACTAGCTCTGGCATATGCTCTTCGTCTTTACATCCTGTTTTATTAACTTGATGGAATAGCCAAAGTAAGAGGTGAGAATTCTGTTTCGAGGTAGCCGATCTTCAGGAATATAGCTAGATTCGGAAGATGAAACCAAAACTGCTAGAATGTATTCTAAATTTGATGATCTGCTACATTAGGCACTTTAATGGAGATGACCAAAACAACTGGGGCTGTAGAATAAATGTGCTAAAGAAGTTAAGATTGAGCTGTCATTGCTTGAGTCAAACAATTCTTAATATTGTGTTCCTTAAAAGTAGAGCTGAAGAAGAATTGTCACTGGATAGAGCTAGATGGAGAAAAAGCAGATTTCAGTTTTTATATTTTTGGTCCCTGTTCTTATACCAATGTCAATAGAACAACAATAGGTGGAGGGGACTGGGCATTCCTCACTTTTAAATTAGGAGATGCATCAAATGGGGACACTGCAGGCAGGTACTATAGGAACATACACAGCCTCTGTATAGTTAGCAAGGGGTGAATTCATCTTGGTGGTTTCTGCTATACAGTCAGAAATTTAGCATAGGGCTATGTAATGAATCCAATATAATTTCTCCCTTTCCGGCAGTGACCCCCCCCCCCCCATGCGGCCAGGGGACCGCAGCCGCTACTGATCGTGAACCTGGGGGCGGTTATGTGAAGGAAGATCACATGGGGGGAAAACAACCTCTGGGAGGGAGTGATGATATCTGCGGATGAGACAAATGCTATCCCCTTTTCCCCTTGCAGGATGAATATGCCATTTGTAACACTCAAATGGCCTATTGGGATTCTTCCCCTGCTCCCTTGAAGTAATGCTGAAATACTCCCATTCCAATCTACAGACCAACTATAAAACACTAAATTGTATTTAGAACCTATTACGAACATTCCTCCAATGTTTTTGTGCAAGGTAGTTGAAAGGGACTACTGTTCCTAGAAACACCTTGACACTGCGACGAATAAGGGAAGGGGAGGAATGCAGAGCAGGAGAATCCCTGAGCACAGGAAATGCTCTAGTTGCTGGGAGCATGCACCTGTGCCGAGACATTTAAAACAGAACCTCCAAAAACCATGGTAGGCTGCTAGTGGGAGAGCGGGTGCTCCTCTCGGTGCGACCGACGGGTCGAAAAAGAGAAGGTGGAGACAACCGGCTCAGGTGCTGAGAAGAGGAAAGTTGCACAAGGAAAACTACACATAGCAGGAATCCCAGAAGCCAGAGCAGGGCTCCTGGGCAATCGCTGGTAGAAGGAAGCAGCGAGGCACTTACATGAGACCCGTGTGAAGCAGAGAAACCGAGCTGGAACCGCGGGAAGCAGTAACGCAGGAAACCGAGCTGCCGAGAAATCACCCAAAGACTGAAACCGGCAGGCTGTGAGAAAGACGAGGAATGCCACGAAGAACCGGTGAGTCCAGTGATTCACATGCTCATGAATATTCCTTGGTAACGGAAGGGATAGCCCCTACTGTGTGTGGAAGGCTGTTGTACAAATAGAGACAAAAGGAGTGCTCCAACCACAGGTACATTTCTAAACACTAGCTTTGTGGTGTCTAAATAATTCTATTCAAGTTATTTTCAAATTGAGGCTTCAAATAGTAAACCTAGTATCTTCATGAATACACAATTGTATCCCCTATTATGGCAAAATAAGGCACAAATCCCCTATTCATTTACAAATATTTATTTTGTTCAAATTATTTTTTATCTGTATTGTTAATTCGTAAACAATCGGAGTATTTGTCCGAAAAAAGAAGAAGAAATCTCAAAACAAGCATTGAAACAAAATCACAAAAAAAAAAAGGCAAAAGCCTAACCTATCTAATGGTTATCTAAGAAACACATGTTTTGGTGGGTTAGTCTCATTTGTGTGATACAGTTTTCATTGTACAGCAACAAAGTAAAACATGTAAAAGAGAAAAGAGTAGCAGAAAGTTGACACTGTATGGCAAAGATTATTTAGCATTTGCACATCGTAATTCAAAAGTTAGCACTGTGCGGCAAAGATTGTTAAGCATTTGCCCATCATGATTCAAGTGGTAAGGGCACCGAATATTAGGTCCCTGAATATAGACTCAGGTTGTTAAATGACCTGATTTCCCTCTAACGGCCTGTAGAGCAAATTGAACTGTATTTGGTCTAGGCAGCATCGAATTAGTTGATCCCTGAGTGCAACTTGTTATTCTGAACTTGAGTGGGGTAGAATTTAAGAGAAAAAGAAAAGAAGAAAAAGGACCAGCTGGTGCGTCTGACATCAGATGTAGCAAGGCCCACTCTACCTAGCTATACTCTGAGAACTATGAAGATCAAACCAGGGTAGCAGTTGAATTTTAGGAACAGAGGACCAAAACCATCGGTCTACGCCAGGGGGAGAAGCCCCCTATCTGGTTGTAAAAGGTACCAAATTGCACAATAAGTGCTTAGTCCTGTGGCGTTTCGGCTTGTTGTTATAACGCCTTCATCTGGGCCTCCGGATTGGGGATCTCTGTGAAATCAAATGAGCGGAACCTTTGTCATGAAGGAGGATTGCGTCTGCAACACAACCCACGAGTCTTGAAAAGTCAGAGACGGCTGTTTGCAGGATAGGGCCTGGATCTCACCCATCATCCTGGCAGATGTGTTGGCCATGAGGAAAGCAGTTTTCCATGATCGGAACTTGAAAGGGGCCCGATGCACAGGCTCAAAGGGGGCCCCCATGAGCCTCGGCAGTACCACTTCACCGGCGGGAACAATCAAAACAGTCCTTTGAGGAACTCCTTGATGAGACAGTGGGACCAAAGACTGTCCCGAAGACCTGGTGTAGCGGGAAATAGCCACCAGATGCACCTTGATAGAGGCGTGCACCAGCCCCACCTTGGCCAAGGACAACAAGTATGGAAGAATCTGCAAGGACTTGACCCTCAAAGGATTATCTTCTGCGTCCGGCAGCACGCCACGAAACGCTTCCACTTGTGCCCGTAGCACTTAAGAGTCAACTCTATGGCCCTGACAAGGACCTCCTTGCAATCCGCTGGCAGCTCGTACCCTCCAAACTCTAAGGCTGCAGGAGCCAAGCGCTCAGGTTCAGCACCTCCTTCTCTGGTGAGCAAATCCGAGACCACTGGCAGCTGGACCTGAGAAGATTGGGGTACCAAATCTTCCTCAGCCATGCCGGGGCAACAAGGATCATCCTGCATCAGCACCGTTTGAGTTGATTGATAACTCGCAGCTGGAGAGGCAAGGAAGGGAACGCGTACAGGAACAGGCTTTCCCACGGGAAGGAAAATGTGTCCCCCATGCTCCTCGGCTAGTGGAATCTGCTGGTGAATTTCTGGCATTTGGAACTCTCACCATTGCAGACAGGTTGATCCGAGGTCTGCCCCACTTCAGGAAGAGGCGGTCCTGTTGATGCTGTCGAAGTTCCCACTTGTGGCAGGAGCACCAGCAATGGTGTTCTTGACTCCTGCCAGGTGAAAAGGGATGAGGAACATCTCTTGGGCGACGGCCCAGTGCCACAAGTCCTGCACCTCCCTGGAGAGTGCTGCGGATCTGGTGACCCCCCTGCTTTCTGATGTAGAACATCGTGGTGGTATTGTCCGCGAAGACCCTCACCACTTTGCCCTTGAGGGACGGAAGAAACGACTTGAGGACCCAGAACACTGCCCGCAGCTCCAGTACATTGATGCGGAGATCTGGCATGGAGACGTCTGGTGTGGGCTCCCCAGCCCTCCAGGGAAGCATCCGTGGTGACGGTCTCCTGTTACGGGGGGCTCTGAAAACCTGCGCGCCCAGCGATGTTGGAGCACACGCCCCACCACCTTTTTTGCTTGACGGAACTCCTCGCTGAGAGCAATCTTGTCTGCAAAGCTTCTCGACACCTGGATCCACTGAGTGTCCAGGAATTCCTGAAGGGGTCACATCCACAACCTGCAGAGCCGGATCAGGTAGATGCACAACGACATGCCGAGCAGCGACTTGATGGTCCTCCCTGTGTCGGTCTTCAGTGCCAACAGCCGTTGCACCTTGCCCAGCAGTGCCGCTATCCTCTCTTCAGAGGGAGCCACCAGGCAGGAGACCGCATTGAGCTTGACCCCCAGGAACAGCGCGTTCTGCAATGGTATCAAGCAGGACTTTCGATAGTTGATGGAGAACCCCAGATCCATCAGCAGCTGGACGGTCCTCTCTGTGTGTTCGATGGCTACTTCCCTTGATGAGCCAGTTGTCAAGGTATGGGTACACATGTATCCCCTATAGACACAGATTGGCAACCACATGTGTCAGGCACTTCATAAACTGCCTGGGCGCCGACTTCAGTCCAAAGAGGAGGGCCTTGAAATGGTACTGCCTTTCCCTGTACTACAAAGCGCAGGAACCTCCGATGCTTCACATGAATGGGGATGTGGAAGTATGCATCCTCCAGATCCAACGACGTCAAGAAGTCTCATTCCTCCAGTTGGCCGAGCACATGCTGCAACGTGACCATCCGGAATTTTTGGGACTAGAGGTATTTGTTGAGACGCTGCAGGTCTAGAATGGGCCTCCAGCCCCCGGGCTTCTTCTTAACCAAAAGTATCTGTAGTATACTACGAAGCCCCAGAGCTTCTTTGGAACCAGATCTATCGCCCCTTTTGTTATCATGGCCCGTACTTCCTGAAGTAGCTGAGGGATGTGCTGCTCCTGCCGGGCCACCGGAGGTATCCGCGGACACTTCTGCTGGAACTCTAGAGTGTGTCTGTGAGCGAGAGCATCCAACACCCATCAGTGTGTGGAGCTCTTCTTCGACTTGCTGACGAAGCCAGCCAGCCAGCTAGCCAGCCAGCCTGCCTCACACCAGGGTGCAAGGGTGGGGGCCGACGCCCTGGTCAGTGCAATCTTGCTTAGGGGCCTGCATGCCACCATGGGAGAGACGTCAGCCACCTCCACTGAAAGCCTTGGAACTGTCTCTGTATGCCGAATGGGTCAATGACTGGGAGGATTGATGGTACAAAGAGGACCATCTGCCGAAACCCTTCGATGATCTGCCAGACTTCCCACCGGAGGCACGAAAGGACGGGCGGTATTGAAGAGTGCCCTAGGCACGGGCCGTCTCAGTGCCAGTCTTAATGGCCTGCAACGACTCGACGGCCTTCCCAAAAAGGTTGTCCCCGTCGAAGGGCATGTCCAGAACCCTCGCCTGGACTTCCTGATGAAAGTTGGTGGCTTTTAGCCAGCCACGATGACGGAGGCAGACACCATTACCCATCTGTCGGAACCCATGTCCGCGACGTCCAGGGCCACGGTGATGGCAAGGTCTGATGCCACCTCCCCCCTCCTGGAGGATGGAAAGCGCCTCGACCCGCTTGTCGTCGGGTAGGAACTCCAGCAGTGTAGCCATCTTATACCACAGCTCCCTGTCGTATCTGGCCAGGATTGCAAAGGCGTGGGCCGCCTTGACTGTTGACGCCGCTGATTACTTTTTTTCCCATGGCATCTAACTTCTTCCCCTCGCTATCCGAGGGGGATGGAGGATGAAGACGAGGGGTTAGACGACTTCTTCCTTGCTGCCGCCGAAACCACTGAGTCCGGGGAAGGCTGTGAACATAGGCACTTGGGTGCGGACTCGGGCACAAAGTATTTTTTCTCCAGCCGATCCCTCTTGGTCGGAGCCGTGTTTCTCATAAAGGCCAGGCCTTCCTCCCAAACGTCGTCCAGGAGAGGCACCGCCAAGATGGTCTTCCTTTTGGCCTTGCATCGTTGATATAGGAAACCTTCCTTCCTGGTCTCCTCTGGTGTTAATTGGAAAAGTTCCGACTCTCTGGCGACAATGGCATGGAACAACCCCACCTCATCTGGGGGAGAAGCGCTTGGCTGCGGCGAACCACCCGCCATGGCCATGGCGTCGCCCGTGTCTGTAGTCGTCGTGTCCATCCCCGCGTCTCTCTGGGGGGAGGCCACATGTGGAGGTTGATGTTTTGATGTTGCGGCATAGGGTGCCACTTCCTCTTTTTCGCCAGAGGCTGGTCTGAGGCCACCGGAGCCGGTTGTGTCGTCAGCATCCGTTTCTGAATCTCCGACACCAGGGTGTGCAGGATCGAAAGTATGTCCAGCGATACATCCCTCGGAGGGGTCAGGCGGTAGGCTTACTGGGCCCCGCACTGTCATCGGCAGGTCTGCCTAAGTCCCGTCGGTATCCCCATTGGGATTTTCTCTGCCGCCACCGTACCCCACGTCCTCCTGGACCATGTGTACGGGCCATATGGCTGAGTTAAGTCTGATGCTGTTAATAAGTGGTTGATGTAGGGTCCCCAAATGTCCAGAGGTCTCGCGTGTAGGGGCAGGGTCTTAATGAAGTTTGACTCCATGTCCTGGCAGTACGTTACATCTTGGAGCCACAATTGCAGTGTGGGGGGCAACCTTTCCCCCAGGTCATGGCTACTATGTGTCGTGCTAAGACCAGCAATAGCCCAGCCAGTCTTGGTGTAACCCAGCATCGCTATTTTAGGGTTTCGCTCAAGGTGTTCGCCTGTTATCAATGAGATCTTGTCTATCACTTCTTCCCAGAAGTGGTTAATCGTTGGGCAGTTCCAGGCTAAGTGTAGGAAATCTGCTGAGGATGCACCACATCTTTCGCAAGCCAGAGATGTGGTTGGACGTTGTCTGTGTAGTTTGCCTGGTGTGTGATATACCTGGTGTACAAAATTGAAATGTACGAGCTTGTATCCCGATTTGAGAGACACCTTTTCCGTCTGCCTTAGTATATATGACCAGTCTTCCTCTGATATTGTGTCTTGGGATTGTTCCCATCACGCCCTTGGCGTGGTTATCTGCTGTGTGGTGTTTGTAAAGAGGTCTTTATAGATAGTGGACACTAATCTACCCTCTCCCTGCGATTGTATCACGCCATGAAGGAGTTGCCATGTCAGTGGTTGTAATGGAAATGTGGGGAAAAGTGATCTGAGGTTGTGTCGGAGTCGGAAATATACAAAAATGTCCAGTGCTGAGTCTGCCCCACGTTCTCGTGTCTGCTGGGGTGTTAGAAAACTCTAGTCTATAACAGGTCATGTAGTGTGTTTATCTGCAGTTTATCAGCCCATTGGAGGTATACTTTCGCTGCTGTAGGTGGTAACCCTGGGATGAACCTTGCAGGAAGAAGGGGGGAAAACCTGGTAATTCTGTTACTCTTTCTTGCAATTTTTTTCCATACTTCGTACGTTGTCTGTACTATATTAGGGGTTTTTGCTGCACATGGATTTCACTTATAATAGGCTACCCGGTAGGGCCTGTTCAATTTGGACGTGTGGGCGAACAAATTGAGTGGCGTACCAGTGGCTGAAGAATTGTGCCTGAGCTGCCCAGTAACAGCGTTCTAGGTCTGGCAGTGCTAGTCCGCCTTTTACTACCGGTTGGGTAAGTGTTGCGTGGTCAACCCTCGCTGGTCTGCCGGCCAATATTAGCTCGCAGATTAGGCTGCGTAGGTGCTGGCAGAATTTTCCTGAGAGCAGCAGTGGAATGTTTACAAACAGGTATAACAGCGTGGGTAGTAGGACCATTTGTACAATAGAGAGCTGGCCCCATAGTGTGAATGGTAGGTGTCTCCACCTAGAGACCTTGTTACGCAGTGTTTCGATTACCCTTCCATAGTTGTCACAGAAAAGATTTATGTAGTTTCTGGAAACTAGTATTCCCAGGTATCTAACACCCATGGATTCCTATCTGAACTCATAGTCATCTTTAAACAATTTGGTAGTAGGAGTTAAAGGGAATACAACCGATTTTGTGTTGTTGATTTCTAACCCAGAGAAGGCCCCGTACTTGAGCACCCCTTGCATAACTGGATTCAGGTTCATTACCGGGTCGCTGACAAAGAGGGCAACGTCGTCTGCATATAGGCAGAGAATCAGTTTGTGGGGACCCAGGGAGAGACTTTTCCATTTGTCTTGCCCCGAGGCCCGCAGCTAGTGGCTCCATCACAAACAGCAGGGCTGACAGTGGGCAGCCCTGCCTGGTGCCACGTTTTAATTCTATGTGCAACGATGTTAGTTTCCCTAGCACAATACTGGTTGGAGGGTGCTTGAAGAGGAGCAATACCAGGTCTAGGAAATCGTTCGCCAGACCTAGTTTTTTTTAAACTGCAAAGAGGTATGGCCCTTCGACTGAGTCGAAGGCCTTTTCTGTGTCCAAAAGGATGGCCACTGCCCAAGATGATGCGTCAAGTGCTTCTATGATGTGGAAGAGGCGTCGAATTCCGAAGGACGTGTTACGTCCTAGAACGAAGCCTGCCTGATCCGGGAGAAACCAGTCCAGGCATCAGGGGGAGTAGTCGAGAGGTAAGGATCTTTGCCAGGATTTTATTGTAGACATTAATTAACAATATCGGCCTGTACGAGGAACATTCTTCTGGTGGTTTACCTGATTTATGGAGCAGGATAACACTCGCCTCTCGTAATGTGGAGGGCAGGCATCCTCTCACCAGTGTGTCCCGGTACACTGACAGTAGGATCGGTGCCAGGATCGGGGCGAATGATTTATAAAATTCCCCTGTCAGCCCATCAGGGCCCGGTGCTTTGGTGCCCGGTAGATCTTTTATGGGTGCCAGGATCTCTTTGAGTGTTATTGGTCTGTTTAAGGACCCCCTCACCTCGCCCTCCACCCAGTACAGTTCTGTTTCATCAAGGTACTGCTTGAGAGCTTCTGGGTTTTTTGGGGTATTTTGAGCCGTAAAGGTCGTGGTAGAAGGCTCAGAATGTCTCTATTTCATCTTCAGTATAGACCAGTTTTCCTTGGGGGCCACAGACGCATTCTACTTGTGAGGATTTTCTATCCACGGCCAGCAATCTCGCCAGGATGGCTCCTGGCTTTTGGCCTTCCCCGAACTGTCAAATTCAGTAGCCCGGCACCAGGAAACTGGCCCCGTGCTCAGCATTGGTTCTGAACTTGTCTAATTCTTCTCTGAGGAGGGCTAGGGATTGAGGATCATTCAGAGCGGCGTATGAGCGCTCTAATTATTTTAGCCACACTTCCCCACCCCTGCCTCAGCGCCCTCGTCAGCCCCTTTGGCTTTGACACAATGTGGTTTCCTCTTTGCCAGTCTCTTGATTTTGCCACAATGTGTTTTCTCATACAGTTCACTTAGTGGTGCTCTTGTTCCTTTCACCACATTTCTTTCATATTCTTCAGCAATATTCCTTTTCATTGTCACAAGCGTTCATTTAGTTCGATATTCAATTATTTGGATCTTTTATTCTGCTGCTTATAGTTCATCTTGTCCTTATTATTCCCCAAAACCTGTTGCTTTGGGTTCCTCGCATTTTTCACATACTCTCATTTAATTCATTCAGCATTTAATTTGGCTTTCTAACAGCCCCAGGAGCATCCCGGTTTGAGCGCTCCCTCTTTTCCGCTCATCAGCCCTTAGCGTCTCCACCGGGCAGCTGCAGTCTCTGCTCGTGCTCTGCCGAAAAGTTTCTTCCGATTGCGAGCCCTGCTCCCACTTCAGCCTCTTTCGGTGGGTTGCCAGCAGCGCCGCTGGCTTCCTGCGGACGGTGCCGGTAACTTGCAGCATTCGGATCTCTCCCATGTCCTCAGCTCCTGCTGCTGACACCCGACCAATGAGGCTCCCTCCTCTGTGGTGCTCTTGCGGCCCGCCAAGGCCGCGGCTTCACAGCTCCTTGGGGTTCTCTGCCGGTGTCCCGGCTGTCCAGCAGGACCCAACTCAGCTGCCTCATTCTGCACAGGATTCTCCCCTCAGGCCCACAACGCTCAGGCCAGCTTCTCTCTTGCTTGCATCTCTTTCGCCTCGTCGGCCCCACCTTTTATACACCTGCAACCATTTGCCAGGTTGCAGATGTGAGTCCCTAGGACCAATTGCTTGACCATAATTAGTGGAGCACTTTGGACATACCTGAACCTTACAACAGTCTGCGTGGCTCTTCCTCGTCTCAGTACTAGAGTGGTGAAATGATATGTTAGTCTGCGCTACTCCTAGTCACCTCTTCCTCGTCCAGTACTCTAACTGTTTGAAAAAGAGGAAATGAGGGAAAATGGTTTGCAACAGCCTATAAAGGCGGAGATTGGGTCTCACAAGCAAAAGGGGAATACCATGTCTCCTCGGTAGACCTCCTCTTCTTCTTCCTCTTCCGAGGGTTTGATAATGCTTTCTGGACCTATCCCGGTCAGAGGAAAATGAGGAGCAATATCCCATAACAGCGGCTGGGACTGAGGGTTGATCATGGAATGGAAATGGGCGATACCGTATATCCCCCAAGAACATCACCCTACCACTCCTCAAGTCTCCTCTACCCAGGTGATCCTTCCTCGCATCTCCACCCCATCCCTGGCCACCTGAGCAGAGGATGTTGGGGGAAATGAAGTGAGGACACCCTCAGGTTCCATACACTACTTAACACCAGAAGTATTATTGTGGTCATGTACTATGTTTCAAGTATTGCAATTATTTTGTTGGGCTTTTCTGACAATTTGCAGCCAAATTTGGATTTTTACCCTGCCTGTCATTGCCACCTCCTTTTAACAAAAGGCATGTTTAAGTGGTTTTTCAACTTTTAAATCAGCAGTTTACCAGTGGCAGTGTTTCCGGGATACCACTGCACTGGTTGTATATCTGGGATATTATTAGGGCTGCTTAATAAGATCTCTGCTGGGTGTTATTTTAAGATGGTATCCTACGTTTAATTTGGTACACAGGATTGACAACCAATTTTGCGGAATACTTCCGGTTTTATAATTACAGCTGAACTACAAAAATGGCCTAAATTCTTTAAAAAATTAGCACAAAAGCAGTAATCTGTCTAGACTTAGTGTGTTTAAAGTAGCATCCCCTTGATTAGCTGAGAAGCCTATATTATTAAACACATACAAGCATTGTGGGCATTTCTCATAAAAAGGAACAAATTACTTACCCCAAGTAATGTTCTTTCTACCGGATGTTCTTTCCACAGACTACTCATCTTGGATATATCGATATCCTGCTTTGCAGTCTTGGAAATGTTTCAACAGAGGGTGCAATGTGGCATCGAGTCAACGTCCCTCGACGGTTACCATACATGCGTCTGGAAATGACAATGATAACAGTTTAAATATTGTGGCCGTTGCCTCAGTTCCCAGTTTTCCCCCCTCTTTCTGCACAGCCGACTTGAGGATTAAATAACCTCCTTGGGTTGAAAGAGAGAAGTATTAAAAAATTCACCCACAGTCAAAGGCATAGTCTAAGAGGGCGATGAGGAATCTGTGGGAGGAACATCCAGTAGAAAGAACATTACCTGGGGTAAGTAATTTGTTCTTCCAATGGATTGCATCCTGCCACGAATCCTCATCTTAGATATGCTCCCGTTGCAGTTGTGCAGATGGAGGTAGGAGAAATTGATGTTTGAGCAATTATCTCATTAATATGTGAAGAACTGCTCTTCCAAATTAAGTGTCCTCGTCCGATAGTGTCCAAGCACTAATGCTTTGAGAAAGTGTGAAGGACCAAGTTGCGGCATTGCAAATGTTCTGCACTGGAACACCTCTTTGGAGAACTGAAGTGGTTGCCACTCCTCTGGTAGAATGAGCTCTTAGGTTCTCAGGACCATCCTTGCCCATAATGGAGTAGCACTCCAAAATGCATAGGCTGATCCAATGTGATAAAGTCTGTTTGGTCACGGCTGTGGCCGGTATAACCTATCAATAGTTGCCCATCTTGCATGGCATTTGCCAATCTAGAAATGCAGCTTAATTCTACAGCCAATAACAAAAGTGTACCATCTACGAACCAGTATATGGCATTGGAGCAAATGCTTACAATTGTTATTACCAAATGCGAGGCAATTGAGAAACAATTGGAAAAGCATGCGCAAATGTTGGACACAATTAATCAAAGGTGTGGCAAACCTAATGCTTGATCAAATGTTGCATGTGATGTGGTTATGAAGATTCAAGAGGTAGTAGAAAACATTGATGGCCTATCGCCTGAAGATAATGAGGGTATAATCATATAGATGGTGCTACGGCTGTAAGGGATAATGCATAGTCAGTTACAAAAAATCCTAAGGAAAATGCTAGTGCGATTGTATGTACTGAAATAAACAAGCAGCTTCCATTTAAACAGGTCTCGGATAGTACAAAGATGAAAAATAGGAGGCAGACTAAAGAAATCAAATGACTATAGGAATATGATACAAAATAGCAATTTAAGACCAATATATCCTTTGAAGCGGTTCATTACACCTTAATGGAGACTAGAAATGTAACTTTTGAATTGGCTGTCAGTAATAACAGAACAAGGACATTTATGAAAAAGAAAAGGAAAACTGCACAGAAGCAGTTAAATTTGCCAACTACAACAAAAGCACAGTGATGCCGGGAAGAAAATGTAAAAAGGGAAGCGGAAATGACATGGGGGAATACATGCGGTGGCAGAAAGAGACAGCATGCAACCAGGCTTCTCTCACTGCCATGACGAATGAAAAAAGGCATGAAAGGTTGAAAAAAAATCAAGTAAATGTCGGTGATGTTTACAAGTGCTAGGATGCATTCAAGCCTTGTTTTTAAATAGAACTGTTGCATCCTCCCTGCCAGAAAGACAGCAGGCTATTGCTGACAATGGTAGAGGGGGCTTGCATTATTGGTACTATGACTGAATTACATAGCATGAGGCCTATTAATGACCGAAAAGGTTCTACAATTAACTTACAGACAAATAGTAGATACTAGTAGTAGGGAGGTAGTGTGTGAGGCTGGATTGGATCACAGACATTGGGTGGGTAATAGAAAAAAATACTGTGAGAGTGGGTGTTGAACAAATGCTATTGAATAGTGAGGAAAATGCCTATTGCCAGTAGCTGCCGAAGATCTTCCAGGAGCATTTCCAAAAACAGGCCTGACCAATGTTTCACTATTTGCTGCTGGAATAACCGGGGCCCCTCACACTATGTTCCATGGGGTATTTATTTCATAATTTGCACTTATTTCCTCTGATTATGTTGCAGGAAACGTGGAATGTTGAACCTTTTGCCCTAGATGGTCGTACTTCCATTTGTTCCAGTGCTGTGAAAGGTGATCGAGGAAGACTGAGGGGAGGTCTTTTAATTTCTATTGATAACGCTTGGAGTCTCGAGAAACATAATGGAAGCACAGAGACTATCCTTGCATGGCAAATATAGGGTTATGGAAAAGCAAGTCAGAATCATAAATGTGTATGACCCGCTTCGCATGGCCATTCATGAGGGAAATAAGAATGTGGAAGATGGCCTCGATTCTTGCAGCATTTCCACACCAATTTTAATAGGCAGTTATTTCAATGTCAATATCCCCTTTTTTATGGGTAATTGTGACATGAAAGTGTTGCCCATGTTGGCAGAAAAGTCTAAATGGGATAAAAAGGTTATTTCTTGGGCAAATCTCTTAACCTGCTATGGCTTCACTATGCTAAATTGATTTTGTGCGGGGGATAAGAAAACGGGATACACGAGTTAGCAATGGTCATTCTTCTACCATAGCCCATATGTTTGCTAATCGGGCAGCTCTGAAGCTAGGAATTGACATGGGTATTTCCATAAGAGAGGAAAGTGACCGCCTTCCCTTGTGTACAGTTTTAGATATAATGATGACTGACAAATTATTAGATAGTTCTGGTGTGATTGTTTTAAATCTTGGGCAAAATTGCATCAAGTGGAACCCATCTAAGCTAACGAGAGCGAAAGAAATTGCTTTAAATGAACTTGGGAGATCACTACATGTAAACTGTGTATGCGACATCACTTCCGACTTTAGGAGGATGGTACTATTTGAAAATGACGTAAATGAAATAATATGGGCATGTGTGTAGGAAAAAGAAGAATAACTCTGCCTTTAGTACACCATTTTATTCTCGTAGGGATGCTTACGACCGGACAATACAAGGTAAAAAAAGTAAAATGAGGACATAAACACTTGTATTTGGGAGCCAGAAACACTTGTGGAAACATTTGTGAATAGGCGCATGTTAGGGAGAATTCTCATAAATGGTTGATTTCCCTTACCTAGAGTCCCCCAGCAGCTTTGCTGGATTTCTAGGATTTATTTTTTCACCTGGTAAGAGTGTGAGCCTTTTTTAACCACTCTTACATGTGTTTTGCTATGTGTATTTCTACTTTGTGTGTGATCTTGGGCACTGGAGTCTCACCTACTCCATGTGCACCACTATTTGTGTGTGTTACACAGCACCTTCGATGCAGTGACACATGGGTTGTCTTTGAGACTTCCCACTGACTCAAATTTTCTGGGGCTGACTACTGTCCCCCAGAAACAGGTAAAGTTGCCATTAACTTTATATAGTCACTTTAAACTACAGACCCAGTACACCTCATCTTACATGGAGTATTGGAAAGGGTTAACGCTTATCCCTTTTTGTCTGTGCCTCCTTGTTAGGGAGAATTCTCATTTATGGCTAATTTCTCTCACCTAGTGAGTCCCCCAGCAGCTTTGCTGGACTTCTGGAGTTTATTTTTTCCACATGGCAAGAGTGAGAGCTTTTCCCCCACTCTTACCTGGGATTTGCTATGTGTTTCTACCTGTTTTTGTGATTGTGGACTCAGTACACCACTTCAGTAGCCCCCTTCATTTTGTGTGTCACACAGCACCTTCAGTGCCGTGGCACAGGGTTGTCTTTGAGACTTCCCTCGACTCCATTTCTGAGGCGACTACTGTCCCCCAGAAAAGGGTAAAGTTACTGTTAGGCAGAAACCTGTGCAGTTCCCTTAGGGACCACTGCAAAAGATTTAAGACTACAGGTGTTGGCAGTAAACCCACTTGGTAGCAGTCTGCACCACCCAGATTTACCTGGTAGCTGTGGCTGAGCAGTCAGACTTCCCTCAAGAAGAGTTAGGCAGTATCAAAGTATACACAATAGGCACTCAGGTACAATAATACAAGCAAACACTGACCAGAGCTTGGTTATCAAAGTATATAATTATTTATTTAAAAACACACGGTTTGAAACACTCCAGCACTCTTATTGTAAAATATTCTAAACACAGTTACTATTGTAATATATACATCCCTATTTCCTTATCAGATAAGTCACTGTAAAACACCACTTATTTTCATATAGAGGTGAGCGCTTAACTAGATGGCACTCCAATAAGTTTGTGAGAAAGGGAGGGAAAAAGACAGAATATGGAAAGGTACACCACTCTAAGATTCAGGAACACCGTTAGCAAGGCAGAAGAGCAAAAGTCATTGGTGAGCCAAAGTCCAAAGGCTGGGCCCACTCTTAGAGAGAGCAGAGCACAAATGTGCCCAAGATCACACAGTTACACTAGGCTTTGAAAGTCTTGCAGAGGGTTCAAAAAGAGTTTAGAGAGGCTTAGGAAAGTTTAGCCAGAGTGTCCCAGGATAACCCAGGTTCGAAAGCCGGGGGCTAAATCTACCCCGTACAGTCGGTAGCAAGGGAAGCCAGGCGGGACACGGTACCTTAAGTGGGAAGGATCCTCCAGCGGTGGCAGTTGTACCTGGTAGTGGGTGCAAGTTGCGTCGTCGTCCAGGGGAAAGGAAGATCTAGACTTGGAGGAAAGATGAAGGTCGTTGCACTACCAGGGAAGAAACCAGCCGTGGAGTTTTCCAGAATAAAGGTGGTACCTTTGTTTCACGGTCGTGGTAAAACGTGGTATCCCTGGTTGCCGGGGTGCTTGGCACAGGCAAGGCGGCCACGAGGTACGTCGGGAAGGCAAAAAGACGGTGAAACTGGTTATACCCACCAGTCAAAGGAAGAAGACTCTCCGGCGGGAGATCTCCTCTGTCGTTGGGAAAAGTGGTGAGGCGGTCCAGCAGGGCTCCACCGGTGGTGGTGTCGTGGCAGGTCGTCTCAGCTTCTCCCTCGTCGGATTCTTAGGTCCTGTGGCGACTTCTGAAGTTCCAGTCCCCAAAGCCCTGCTTTTATGCAGCAAACCCCCATTCACTCAGCCTAGCTGTCACTCAAACATGCTAAGTGGTGAGCCGGCCGGCTCACTACTTGGACCAATCAGGATGGAGTGCGACTTGAGTTGCCTAGGCAACTCAGTCCAGGGTGCCTAAATTCCCCTCCACCCCTCCTAAGTACCCCAGACAGAGTGGCACCAATTTGGAGGGCTTCTGTGGAGAAGCCCACCAAAAAGTGGAACAAAGGGCTCGACTTGGGTTGGAGTCACAGAAGAGAACACAAACGCCATTTTAGAATCAAGTTTTGGCAAAAAATACCAACCGGAGAATTAATATTAATTAAATATACCGGCGGTGTTCGAGGCTACCGTAAATAATTAAATAAAGATAGTAGCCTAAAACAATGGGAAATCCCATAGGAAAATATTTGCGGTTGAATATAAAAAGTAATATCCACTGCCACCAGCCAAAACTCGATCAGGGGGGACGGGGACGTGCCCCCTCGACTAACAGACCCTGGGGCAATCGAATTGCCCCAGCCAGTACGTCCACAATATGATGTTTGTACTGGTTCTGTTCAGAATTTAAGACTAGTAAAGTCAATGGTGACTTTACATGCCCTGGGAGACAGTAGTCAGTCCCAGGGTATGGGGTCTATACTGGGTGTCACTATGACACCCCTGTGTCACTGCACTGAGGGTGCTGTGTAACACACATCACAAAAACACATGAAGCCCTATGGGGTAAAAGACCCCATAGCCCATTAAACACATCTAGATCCAAAGAAACATACTCAAATCATGTCCAAGAGTGAGGGTAAAAGAGTCTCACTCTTGGCAGGAGAAAAAAATAAACCCCAAAAATCCAGCAAAGCTTCTGGGGGACTCACTAGGTTAGGAAATTCAGCCTTAACAGAGAATTCTCCCTAACAGTTACCATTAACTTTACTTAGTCAATCTACCACAGATCCAGTACACCCCATCTTTCGTGGAGTACTGGAAAGGGTTAACTCATATCCCTTTTTATCTGTACCTCCTAGAGCATTGTTTCGCTCTTAACATTTAGACGTGGCTGGTGGCAGTGGTATCTACCCTAACTTTTCTACTGCGATTATATTAGATAAATGTAGTACTGTTCTTGGCTATTATATTAGCCTCAAATATAAACCCGCTTGACCAAATCGTCTTTCTCTTGGCTCCGGTTGGGTTTATTCACCATTTATTTTTGTTAAAGTCCTTCATGTGTTTTACTTTGCACGGCAAACTAGGTTCGACCTTCTTTGTTCACTGTCTTTTGGCGGGCTTCTGTCCAGAAGCCCTCCTCAACGCTCCTAGGTGTCTAGTTGGGCTGAATGTGAGGGAGGGGTGTAGTCACCCCCTGCACAGGGTATCCTAGGAAACCCAAGTCGTACTTTGCCATGATTGGCCAGGGTAGTTGTCCTGGCTGGACAACCCCCCTGCTGGGTGATTGACAGCCAGGCTGCGTGAATGGGTTTTTTTCGCATAAAAGGCAGGTCTCTTGGGCTAGAAGTCAGAGAGTCGCCACTGGAACTACAAGGAACCGAAGAGAAGCGGAGAGAACGACGGCTGCTGCAACTACCCCGTCCAGGTGAAGCCATGCTGCAGTCCTGAGCTCTCTGCCCTTCAACGACTCAGAAGATCCAGTCCGGAGTCTTCTTCCCTTGAGCTAGGGGGGGATAACCAGCTCATCTTCTACAGCCAGAGGATCCTCTTCCGTGGTCGAAATCGCTGCACACTGCTGTAGTGGTCCGGATAAGCCACCTGAAGAGTCTCTCCTGTTTTTTAAGGAGCGCACCTTTTATTCCTTGACGCTGCTCCCGGCCTCATCCCTGTGTGGTGCAGACCCTCTTCAGACGTCCTTCTCGACGAAGCTCCAGGAATCGTGGATCTGCGGGAAACCAACAGGAACAACAGCCAGGGCACCAGCTGCACCATTGGAACAAGGTACTGTGTTCTGTTGAGGAAACTGGGTGAATCCCTTTCTTCTTCATTTCCAAGGCTTGCCCTGGTCTTCTCGCCTTCTTATAACTTTTGCTTCCGAACATTGACAATATCAAAGTACTTTTGGCTACGTTGAATTGTGAACTGTCGGACCGTGTGTCTTTCGACCCTGGCTCCGGCCCTGTGACTTTTGAACTCCTGTCTCTGAGAGTTTCTTGATTCTGCCTGCCTAACCAAAATATTGCCTGTGATTTTTGCCTCCAACTACCTCTGGGTGTCTCAGGTGCCAAGTGTGTTTTTGCCCCGGTAGCATTTCATGTCACGGATACACGTTTGTCTAGTAGACAGAACTGTCAAAAAGTGATCACAATCGTATCCGCGGTAATGTGTTTTTTGCCTAACACTGGTTCATTCCAACACAGGGTACTTACCTTGAGACTTACTGTACAAAGTGAATTAGTTAGTGTAGTATATTTAACGTGTGGTTTTTATTGAAGTTTAATTGAAGTGTTGTGTTTATAACGAATGGTTTAAAAATAAACGTACTTATATTTTTCTACCTGAAACCTTGAGTCACAGTGTTTGCTTGAGTGACAGTAATTGTGGTCCCTTTGTGTAATCTCTGCTACTGCTCATATACTCTTGAGATAAGCCTGGCTGCTCTGCCACTGCTACCACTCTGACATAGTAGTACAGGCGTATCACCACCTGTAATCTTAATTGTGTGTAGTGGTCCCTAAGGGCACTGCACAGGATTCTGCCTAACACTCCTGGAGCCGTGTTTTGCTCCCTTAACATTAAGACTTGGCTGGTGGCAGTGGTATCTACCCTAACTTTTCTACTGTGGTTATCTTACATAACGTGGTAATGTTTTAGGCTATTATATTAGCCTCAAACATAAAATCCGCTTGACCATATATGTTTTATTTTGGCTCCGGTTGGGTTTAGTCGCCATTTCTTTTTGTTAAAGTCTTTCTCGTGTTTTTCTCTGTGCGACAAACCGGGGAAGACTCCTTTGTTCGCTGCCTTTTCGCAGGCTTCTGCACAGAAGCCCTCATTAAGGCGCCTGATAGTCTAGGTAGGCAGGATGTGAGGGAGGGATCTTCAGACCCCTACCATGGGTTCCCCTGGAAACCCAAGTCGCACTCTTGTCTGATTGGCTAACTGGACTGGTCTTGCCAGGCTAGCCACCCTGCTGTGTGATTGACAGCCAGGCTGGATGAATGGGGGAAAACTGCATAAAAAGCAGGTCTCAGACTGGAAAGACAGTCGCCACTGGAACGAAAGAACAAACGACGAACTGGAAGAAGAGGACCCCTACCACAACCGAACCGCCCGGTGAAGCACTGCTGCAGGTCCGAATCTCCAAATCCGACAACAGAGAAGATCCTCCAGGAAACTTCTTCCCTTGAGATGGTGGGATCAACCAGTTCGCCCAAACTACAAGCCAAGCCAGGACCCCTCGTCTGGTCGAATTCGCTGTACAGAGCTACAGTGGGCCCGATAGCCAGGAAGGTCGGACCCTGCTTGGGTTTGAAGGAGCGCACCTTTTATTTGTTGTTTGGCGCTGCTGTGGGTTTCTTCCCTGGGTAGTGCAGGACCCTCCAGTCTTCCTACTTCTGATCAGTCCGACAGTCGCTTCAGGAACCGTGAGCCTGCAGGACTACCAGGAACGTCTGCCTCAGCTACAGCCCCCTCTCCGTTTTAAGGTACTGTGCAAATCCGGTTGTGCGTTTCACTCAGCCACGGTGAAAGTGTTTGAAATCTTCCTCCAATCCGAGGGCTTGTCCTTCACTTCTCTTTGAACAAATTTTTCTACCAACCAACCTCGTCCGGAATCTGTGCCACAAACTTTACCGCGAACTACCCTGAATTGTGTGATCTTGAGCAAAAGACTTTTTACCTATTGACTTTGGCCCTAAGCCTTTTCTAGCTGATCTCCCTGTAGTCTCTCTTGTTCAACTGCTCAGAATACTTACATGTTGGTTTTACCTAATTTCTGATAAACTTTGTCTTTCCCTCCCTTTTAAATTGCTGGAGTGCCATTTTGCTCCCACTTCCTTTTGTGAGCTTAACTTGTCTGGAAATTAAGTGAAGTGGTGTGGTGTATTTATGATTGTGATTTTGACCTTGCTTAGAATAGTGAAATGTTATACAACTGGAGTAAATAAATATATATTCTTTTACTTAGAAACCTTGAGTCAGTGTTTGCCTGAATTCTAGTAATTTCTGTCCTTTGCGTAACTACTTGTACTGCTCACTTACTCTTGAGAGAAGTCTGGCTGCTCCGCTATTGCTACCACTATAAATGTGTAGTACAGGCTTTCACCAAAGGTGAAATTGTACTGTCACTTGTAGTCCTAATTGTGTGTAGTGTTCCCAAATGGTACTGCATATAATTCTGCCTAACAGTGCCATACAAATGTCAAAAAAATAAATAAGGAATATAGTTCAATATTCAAACAAATGGGGTGGAGATTCTGTTAACATGATGGTCGGGACATTGATCTATCAGCCATATAAATCAAATTCCGGTATCTTGGAGGGACAGTACCATTATACCAGTGCATAAAAAAGGATGGAAGGCTGTTCCCTCCAATTATCTTCTGGCTATGATGGATATTCCGGTCAAGATTTTTGCCACGTTCTGCTTCATGAACCTACTGCATGGAGTGACCTTAATGGAATCATCCCCGAAAATCAAACTGGCTTCAGGAAAGATTTTTGTACAACATATTATTTGTACACATTTTTATCTTTGATTGAATATTCCTGGAAGGCGAGAGCTGCCGGTTTATGCTGCTTATATTGATTATATACCATCCTGTGCCATCGTTATAAGGAAAACAAGTTGCTTGGGATATTCCGTGAGGTCTTTTATCCATGATCTTCAGGCTATATTCTGATACTCGAGTCAGAATTAGGCTTGATGCTACCAGTAGTTCTACTAATTGGATAAATATAACCAGGGGTGTTAAACAGGGTTGCATCCTTGCACCTTTATTGTTCCATCTATATATGGCTGATTTGAAAGAGGATTTGACGGTACCTGGCACGGACTCCATACACATTAGTAGATTTGTGGTATCCTGGCTTGGATACGCAGATGACCTGCTGATCTTAGACTACACCCCACAAAGGGATTACTACTCAAACTTGAAGCGTTGGGGGTGTACTAACAAATGCCAATACATCAAAGATTATGATTTTTAGACCCAGCAATATTTTAATGAAGAGATATTATTGGAAGATCAATAGCAATAAGATTGAGCAGGTTACTAAATATATATATCGGAGTTGTTTTTGATGAAAAATTGAAGTGCAGTGACCACTGGGAATACGAGAGTAACAAGGTTAAACAGCACATTGGGGCCTTGAATACATTTGTTGGAAAAAGCAGTGGTCACTCACTTCAAAGTTTGACACTTTACCAATCTAAGGTTATGTCTTTAATGCTGTATGGAATGGAAATTTGGGATATGCGATGTACAAGTTTTTAAAAAGCCTTTGATATGATATGGCATTTATAACGCACCTATACACAAGTGTGCATTTACCTTTAAAGTTAAATACTTGAAAAAATACTTAGGCTTCCGATTTACTCTTCCAATAGAATATATATAGTTGGAATTTGATATGATCAGTGTAGAAACTGTATTAGATAAAAGAATATTATTTGGCCGCAAGTTATTGTTTGAAGGAGAAGAAACGTTGGAGGGTAGGATAGCTCTTGAATATTCCACTTTATCCATGCACATTTAGGGTGGTTGTACAGAAGGCATAACATCAGTTCTAAATTATTGGCCACCAGTGGTGGATCTACATTCCATTGATCTACCTCACAAAGCCTTCAAGGGGTTGTTGAGAAAATTGCAAGATAGGTAAGATATGGAGCAGGTCACTGTCTGTTTATCCAGTAAGGTTAATAGTGGAATATTTTGGGATTATATCGGAAGATACAATCGCCCTAAATACAACAAGGTTTATCCTCATGGGTATATTGCAGGGCGTTTTATTCGTATCAAAATTGAACATATTGGATACCTTGAAATCATAGGTTTATGAAGAAGCTTGAGCAGGGCGTCCACAGAGTGCAGATTGTGTGGTGATTGTATGCTTGAGACCATCAAGCATCTCCTGATGTATTGTAACAGTTTGGAAGCTACGCACTACCAATTTATGAAAAAATATTGTTGGGCATGGAGTGACAAAATAATTGACTTATGGGTGGATTTCATGGCTGGAAATGACAAATTTAATATTTTATATGGTTACGTTTTAGGACTTGTGTATGGGTATTGTTAGGGAGAATTCTCTGTAAAGGCTAATTTCACAAAACTAGTGAGTCCCACAGCAGCTTTGCTGGATTTTTGGGTTTTGTTTTTTTCTCCTGCCAAGAGTGAGACTCTTTTCCTCCCACTCTTAGACATGATTTGAGGTGTTCCTTTGACTTTGTATGTGTTCTATGGGCTATGGGGTCCTTTTCCCCATAGGGTTTCATGTGTTTTTGATATGTGGGTTAAACAGCACCCTCCGTGCCGTAACCCAGGGGTGTCGTAGCGACCCCCAAACATAGACTCCATACCCTGGGACTGACTACTGTCTCCCAGGGCATGTAAAGTCACCATTGGCTTTACTAGTCTCAAATTGTGAACAGAACCAGTACAAACCATCATATTGTGGACGTACTGGTCGGGGCAATTCGATTGCCCCGGGGTCTGTTCGAGGGGGCACTGTCCAGTCCCCCCGGCCGAGTTTTGGCTGGTGGCAGTGGATACTACTTTTTATATTCTACCGCAAATATATTCCTATGGGATTTTCCCCATTGTTCGAGGCTACCACTTTTTAAAATAGCCTCTAACATACCGCCGGTTTATTAAATTAATATAAATTCACCGGTTGGTATTTTTTGCTGAAACTTGGTTCCAAAATGGCGTTTGTGTTCGCTTCTGTGACTCCAACCCAAGTCGAGCCCTTTGTTCCACTTTTTGGCTGGCTTCTCCACAGAAGCCTCCAAAAGTGGTGTCACTTTGTCTGGGTACCACAGGTGGTGTGGGAGGGGGTTTAGGCACCCTGGACTGAGTTGCCTCGGCAACTCAAGTCGCACTCTTGTGTGATTGGCCCAAGAGGTGAGCCGCCCGGCTCACCACTTAGCATGTTTGAGTGACAGCCAGGCTGAATGAATGGGGGTTTTCTGCATAAAAGCAGGGCTTTGGGGACTGGAACTTCAGAAGTCGCCACAGGACCTAAAGAATCAGAGGAGGGAGAAGCCGAGCCGACCTGCAACGACACCACTGGTGGAGCCCCGCTGAACCGTCTCACCACTTTTCCCGACGACAGAGGAGATCTCCAGCCCGGAGAGTTTTCTTCCTTTGACTGGTGGGGATAGCCAGTTTGCCCGTCTTTTCGCCTTCCTGGACCATCTCGTGGCCGCCTTGCCCGTGCCAAGCACCCCAGCAACCAGAATACCACGATTTACCACTATCGCAAAGAAAAAGGTGGTACCTTGTAACCGGCAAACTCCGTGGCTGGTTTCTTCCCTGGCAGTGCAACGACCTTCAGCTTTCCTTCACGTCGAGACCTCCTCTTCCTCTGGACGAAACACTGACTTGCCCCCACTGCCAGGAACAACAGCCCCCGCTGGAGCGTTTTTCCCACTTTCAGGTACTGTGGCCAGCCCGGCTTCCCTTGCGACAGATCGTTCGGGGTGACAGTAAATCCTCGACTTTCTAACCTGGGTTAGCCTGGGGCCTGTTAACTTTTCTTGACTTGATCTCAATCTTTTGTGAACTATCTACAAAGACTCTTTGGGCATAACCCCACTGTCTGATCCTGGACACATTTCGCTTGCGCTCCCTTAGAGTGGGCCTGGCATTTGAACTTCCTTGCTCTCCAGTAGACTTTGCCTAACCTGCCTCACTGTGGTTCTTTTAAAAGTATTGGAATTGTGTGCTTTCATAACTCTGCCTTTTCCCTCCCTTTTTAAATAACTTATTAGAATGCCATCTTAGGTTAAGCGCTCACCTCTGTCTGAAAATAAATGGTGTTTCTCACCAAGACTTGTCTAATAAATAATCAGGGTTGTATATATATGATAGTGACTGTGTGTTGAATTTACTTACCTCTTTTTGTGCTAGTGTAATTTACAAGTGCGTCTTTAAATAAATAATTATATACTTTTACACCAAAGCTCTGGTCAATGTTTGCTTGTGCTACTGTGTCTCTGTACCTATTGTGTATTCTCTATATACTGCCTAACTCATCTTGAGAGAAGTCTGACTGCTCAGCCACAGCTACCAGGTAAATCTGGATGGTACAGACTGCTACCAATTGGGTTTACTGCCAACCACCTGTAGTCCTAAATCTTTTGCAGTGGTCCCTAAGGGAACTGTACAGGTTTCTGCCTAACAAGTATCTTAAATGAATTGGATTGCTATTAATATTTTGTATAAAATCATTCTTTGATTTTAATGATTGATATGTGGTCTTAAGATGATATTGTGTTATTGATGTTATCATTGTATAGGTCCTTTATATGGCAATATGTATGCAATAAAAAGCATTTTCAAAAACAAAGCCTTTTTTGGTTCAAGCCAGTGTAACCTCTTCTCTATCCTTAGAAGGTTTACGAGGTAGATAAAAAGCTAGTCATTTTCTGTGTTAGATGGAATTCAGCCACTACCTTGAGAAGGGAGGAGGGACGAACCCTCAAAACTACCTTATAGAATATAGTAAATGGTGGACTGCATGACAAAGCCTGCAGCTCACTCACTGTGAGCAGAAGTGATGGCTACAAAAAAAATAGTTTTCAGGGTTAATAACCCGAGAGGACAAGAATTGAGCGGTTCAAATGAAGCTCCCATTAAAAATGTTAGTACCAGGTTGAAAAAAAATCCCAGGACAGAACCAGGAAAAGGACCGTTGGGAAGGTATTTGTCAGTCCTTTGAGGAATTGTATGACAATCAACATCTTACAAGTAAAAGCCTTGTTCTCGCGTGCGTTTAAAAATGAATAAGGCCGCCAGGAATCCCTTGATGGGAGCCACTTGCAGACCCATGATCAGTGCAGAAAAAAAAAGTACTGCAGGTGTATTGCAAGTGAAAGGATCAATATCTTTTGCTCTACACCAGCTGCAGAACCCGTTACAACAGCAGCGGCATAGTGCTTATGTTGCTGGTCTTCTGGCTAAAGGAAACTCCACCATCATGTCTTCCTATAGGTCCCAATCTTTATTTCTTAACCCTCACAGAAACCATGCGTGAAGGTTCAGAGTTCCGATTACTGGTTGAAGGAGACGGCCTCCCCATCGAGAGAGTAGGTCCAACCTCTGGGGAAGACCAAATGGAAGGCAGATGAACAAGTCTAGAAGGTCCGGGTACCACATCCTCCTGGCCAAAGCCAAAGCGGTCAGGGTCATGGATTTCTCGAACTTCCTTAAAGGATAGTTCCGGGACTTTTTTTTATTGTCCCTACGGTTCGGCCATGTGTTTTTAAGCATAAATCGGTAGATCGTAGAAAACTTTCCTATGGACCTTACCCGACTTTTCATCCATTAACGCACTCGAAATCAGCCGCCATTTTCTGATAATCCTATCATTTCCCCCCATCGACCTGGCTCACCTGCTTTTGCGGCACTAAATCAAATCCCCCGCCCCTGAAACAGACTTTATCAAAACATTCATATTCCCCGCCTCTATCCGTGACGTGACTGTGCTGCGTAGGCAAACGCGCCCAGGCGTCTTCTACGCGACTCCACACAGAACCCAGAAATCAACACAGATCAGCTCACAACACAGCGCGCCACAATTGGGAATATGAAACTGTACTTTTAAATCAAACTGCAAGATTGTAAATTTGGTAAAGTACATTTATTTGACATCAAATGTTTAGAGAATATTCAGCGATTTTCATTTTTATTTGCTCACGTTCCAAAAAGTTCGTTTTGAGGCACGCGATGTTCCTTTGCTGTACACAGGGTCTTAGATCATCTCACAATACAGCGCCACAATTCGGAATATGAAACTGTGGTTTAAAAGCAAACGGCAAGATTGTACATTTGGCAAAGTACATTTATTGGACATCAAATGTTTAGAGAATATTCAGCGATTTGCATTTTTCTTTGCTCTCGATCCAAAATAGTTCGTCTTGAGGCAAGCGATGTTCGTGTGCAGTACACAGGGTGTTGGTTTACGATAAAATAAGCTCTTCGGTCGCACTGATAATCGCATGGCTGTTCCAACAACAAGGCACTAGGCCACCACAACGGTCTGTATGTTGCATCTAGCCGTTAGTACCGCGTAAGGGCATACTTGTACTTGGCGATCGTCCCATAAAATGGTCAGGGTGGTAACGTTGTTCACGCGAAGAAGCAACTGGCGGTTGAAAAAGCCATCCGCCGGTGTCCGGTACTCGTGACACATACAATAATGAAGGATGTACCTGTTTTAAAAACATAAAAATGAAATTAGTCTCACCATCAGATCTTTATTAAAATTATTCATTTTATATATTAGGTCGGGAAATTATTTCATAGCTAGGACAGTGCAACTGGGTATTATACGTCAAGGGGGGGCTGTAGGATACTGAGACAGTCCCCCAGTGCAGGGGTTGACAGGGAGGCAGTGCAGGTGGAGAGTGGAAGGGCCCAGGACCGAGGTCGCAGACAGTGGACCAGTTGTAGCAGGGGAGAGGGAGAGAGAAAGCAGAAGCAAAGAGGAAGGTTTTGAGGTGCTTCCGTAAAAGGAGATGGTTCGCCTCAAGATAGTGTGCGGTACAAAACAATATGCCACATAGAACGAACAAGTACAACTTAACCCGTCTTTAAAGCTACTGTATAGTAATTAAATTGCGGTATAAACTCATCTAAAGAGTTACTTACATTATATTTGCATTTTCCATTGTGTCTGTGCGTAGGGCAGCCCCGAAATACCACTCCTTCTATGCCGACGTTATTTCTTCTAATGAACGAACATTAAATGGCTTTCGTTTCTGAAATTATATTCATTATCGTTTCTTACGTTATTGCCCCACACCCCCAAAAAGAAGTCTTTAGGGATGGTCCCGGCCTGTCAAGGTCAAATAACAATAGAACCTTATACTGAGTCGTGGGCCATTCCGGCACCCGAGAAAAAATCAAAGCAACTGACCTTCACTTTGAACGAGCACACATTCCTAGTTAGCTACATTCAGTGTAAGGCCATCTCACAGGACTCACAGAGCAATCACTTTTATTTACACAATACATAGCTACACATATTAAATGGGCCTGCGACATGAGGAGACTCGAGAGAACAGACAATCAAATTACAATCATTTAAACCGTGATGTGTATTTCTCAATGAGCTCTTCTTTAGGTGGACATGGAACAGAGGCAATGTTGGGTGGCAATGCAGTTGTCCCCTGCACAGGTTCGTTCACAACTCCATGTATGTGCCTATCTAGGACATCAACAATAAGTCTCTCAATAAAGTCATATTGCATATCCTCAAACACTGGTTTGATAACCCATTGTTTACTTCTTTTAGTGAAGGCCTTATTGTAGCGAAGCGTCCCTAAAGTTCCGGTCGTCCTACTTTGTTGACGGCCAACATTATGGTTATGTGTCAAGACCGCTAGAAGAGTCCGATTTATCATGCCCTCCATGCCAAAATGCAATCGTTTTGGCCTGTACTTTAGGCACATATTGTGGAACACCTCCAAATCTCCTGTGTGGCAGAATTCCGTGAGTCCCCTCAAATCTCTTGTTATAGTTTTATCAAATACAATCTTTTCAATGGCTTTGTGAGTGGGTGATGAAGGAATCAACCACTTCTTCTTCCGTGCCTCCTCTGTGGACAAATGGCCATGTTCACAATTGTGGAAATGTTGGTTTGTGGTCCAGCGGTGAACGTTGCTACAGTGTAGCATTACTGACCGCCATTTTTCCAGTAGAATTTCTAACGACCCTCCACATGTTTTTGAGCTCCACCAAAGATGGTTGCTGATTGACTTGGACCACTGTGAAATACCTTGCATATCTTTTTTTTTACCTGCAGCTGACATTTTTTTATTGATTGTTTTTGCAAGATGGCAAACGTCAAATTGGTGATTTATATTTTTGTACTCTTCTCTCATTGTCTTGGCAATTGAAACGTGTCTGTCTGTGGCTATCAGGTCGATCACCATTCCCCGCGATTGTAGTTCTTGCAATGATGCTACAAAGCCAACTTTCTCCGTGGCCACTGAGGATGTACTTTGTGACACCTGCACGACCACCGAACTCACAATTTTCTTACTTTCCATGTCCTGAAAGTGGTAGGTGCAGTACTTGGCTGAAAATCCTGGGCTGTCGCACTGTCCATCACCGGCTAGCCTGAACCGTTTGCCCGCGAATGTACTATCAATAGACATTTTTTCCATTCTCCAAGCTTCGCTAATGGCTGGAAATAGATAATCGGTTTGGTATTTGTAGAACTGAGTTTTCGCAATGAAATGGATTCCCACAAACTGAAAGAAAGACTCTAACTTTTTAAAACTTGAACCACTAAAAAGTGCAGCCGCTGCACAAAGTAGATTGCCTGCTGGCAGTTGCCCCAGCATGGGTTGTGCAGATCATGAGAAAGGATGATATTTTGTACAGGTGGCATGTATTTTAAGGTTAGTGCCTCGAATTGCACGAGTCACATTAATCAATGGCTCCCCACATACTTCCCCACCAACCGAATGCCCACATTTCATCCGAATAATAATATCAATCAAACAACTATCGAATACAATGAATTTGGCCTCTTTCCTTATACTGTCACTCTGCATCCCAGCTGGTTCGGCCTGTAACGTTGAGGACATGTCACTCACATGAAAGGTAGAATCTCTGATATCGTCTTCCGCCATGTTCAGTGATATTGATGGTGTTTCATTGTCGTCCACTTCATTCTCTTCCATTGCAACATCTGTTCCTTCTCCGGCGATGGGTGAATAAAACAATTTCTTCAACTTTCTCGCGGTCTTAGTTTTTGCGGGTGTGGATTCTGTAAATTGATCTCCGACTGCATCCGAACTACAAGGAGGACATTCACTATCAATGGCTGGTGGTGGTATAGCTCCGTTGTCAATCACTTCATATTCTTCCCATTGGCACGATGCATCTCCAGTCTCAAGTCCCTGCCAAAAGGTTTGACAAGCAACATCTCTCGTTCGCTTCACTGTCTGTGTAGATCTAGTTCGTACACCCACTCGCAACTAGAGGACAGATTGGAAAAGGGATGTTCAGTTTAAACA
Organism: Ambystoma mexicanum; assembly: GCF_040938575.1. Classification (NCBI taxonomy): domain Eukaryota; kingdom Metazoa; phylum Chordata; class Amphibia; order Caudata; family Ambystomatidae; genus Ambystoma; species Ambystoma mexicanum. The sequence goes on from NC_090931.1 coordinate 870,069,815, forward strand.
CAACTTAACAGTATTGAACTATTAACAGTGAAAAACAACATAATATAGTGACCAGGACACTAACCTTCTTTTGCTTTCTTTTCTTTGAAACTTTCTTGCCTCGAACTTCAACATCAGGACGCTGTTGCTCCGACTCGTGTGTGCATGTCTCCACTTCCTCTTGCGCTGCAACGACTATATTTTCATGATAAGCACATCCATCACGCACTGACGCTCCATCGACTCCCTGAAACATACATAGCAAAACACGAATGAACGCTTTGTGTAGAACATTCAAACGACAATTATTCACGCATTGTTGATCTAGTTAGATGGAACTGTCAAGATCCATACCTCGGGCTCCTCATAGACTTCCATTGATGATATTATTGAAGATGATGCTTCAGTAACTCCCTGAAACACAGTAATTGCATTAGTATGGTTTTCTATTTTGTTAAAAAGAACATAAACTTTGTGCAGGCATCAACGGCTCATCTAAATAGACCTGCACAAATGATCAGTTGTCTAAAATAAATAATGGATATGTAAATATGATTCGATTTGCTCGATCGTTGGAAGTGTCACCACCCAGAGATCTGCATCAACTACTAGGGGTGATGTTCTTGTAGAAGAAGCTCCGTCATCTCCCTGAAACATAGTACTTGCGTTAATAAAGAAGGAAGTATAGCGGATGTAATCACGTCATATGATTTCGCTTGATCGAACTGTCAGTATCCATACCTCGAAATGCATAAGAACATCAAGGGACGATGTAACTGCGGTGCACACTTCTGCAAGCTGTTGCGCCAACCCGTAACTGCATGCTCCCCCTTCTTTTTGGACTAATGCTCCATCGACTCCCTGAAACATAGGACTTTCATTAGTAATGAACACAATATTGAAAAAAGAAGACACATAGGAGGGCGACGACAGAAGGACATATCAATGGCTAAAAACGAAAGAAACATTGTGTGTAACAATCACGCTACAAGAATGCAAGATCTGATGATCTCCATCGATGGAACTGTCCGGAAACGTACCTCGAGCATCTGAGTGACATCAACGGTTGTCGTCAATACGTTGGACTCCTCAGCATCTCCCTGAAAGACAGTACTTGCATTATTTTGGATAACAATAATTATAACTGAAAACAAAGACTAGAGGACGAGTACAAGGGTGTACCATTAGGTAAAATAATCACACGATAAATTAAAACTATTGATTTACATGCCCAAAACAAGTCAGTGGCAGAATAGCTAAGTAAGATTACCCGATAGGCGCTTGAAGTGGCTGATGACTGCAATAACGACACGGATAGAGAATCTTCCGCCTTCATATTGAGTGGATACATAAATGGGGAAATTATTGTTAGCTAATGCTACACACTACCGCAAGGCCGAGAGATAAATACGTAAACTTGACTCACCAGTGGAGGGATGTGGACGAATAGAGTGGGAATAGCGGTTGAGAGCAATTTTCGCCTCGCTCGCGGTGTGTTCTTCTTTATTAGCAATGATGTGGAGTACATGTCTGAGCTAAAGTGCCTGCTGCAGATGCGGTATCGATCACCCCTCTTGTCCGCAAAGACTTCTAGGACTCTACTTTCAAGCTCAGACGGTGGATATCCGCAATATCGGACCCATTCTCTTATCTGATCTATTGTCTTAGGGAAAACATGCATTATAGTACCTTCAGATTTATTATGGGTCTTCGAAGGGCAACCGCCAATGGAACAGGCAGGCATTGTGGAAAGTTCTGAAAAGTAAAGATCAACAATTCTCTATGAATACCAATGTGTTAAAAAATTAAATGACACATAAAAGGTTCAATGCAAGGTTCGTTTTGGTTCTTGGAACTATACACGTTATTCACATGCGGATAAGTATTTGAATAACTTAAAAAAAATAGAAAGATAATTTGACTAAACTCAGAACATGTGACTAGTTCCTTGCATGTACTGTCTTGAACGAAAAGAAATTGGACGCAAAATGATTATGGTACATGGCCTTACCTTGACAAACAAACAGTTAGATGCAGGGATCAGAGTAGTTTCTTGTCGTAGAACAGGGAGCAGTTCACAGGTTTGCAAACTGACGAGTTTCCTCGAAGTGGTCACGGAAGTTCACAGAGACGAAGAGCAGATAACCAGCACCTTCACGGGTTGACTAGCAAAGCGCAAAGAAGTTCTCATTAGAAATATGAAGTGGGTTATAAAGAATTCGAAACAGGGGTGTGTTTGTGAATGAATGACGTGTATATGTCGTGGCATTATGTGGATTGCAGGGGGCCGTCCAGCGTGAGGGGGGATGCTTGGCAGGAGACACGGGGTCTGGAGGTAGACATGGGAACAACAACCCATGCTCTATAGAACACTTTGAAGTGTACATGGTCTTTGGCACCTCTTGGCCTTTATCGCTCCCTGACAGCTCCACTTGCCAGCACAAGTACCCCGGTGCGAACTGCCTTTGATAGGGCGGGGGGGTGGATGGGGGTGGATTGGGGCGGTGGTCGTGCAGACAAGACACAGGAAGACTCGTGAATGGAGACACACTTATGTGGATTGCAGGGGGCCGTCCAGCGTGAGGGGGGATGCTTGGCAGGAGACACGGGGTCTGGAGGTAGACATGGGAACAACAACCCATGCTCTATAGACCACTTTGAAGTGTACATGGTCTTTGGCACCTCTTGGCCTTTATCGCTCCCTGACAGCTCCACTTGCCAGCACAAGTACCCCGGTGCGAACTGCCTTTGATAGGGCGGGGGTGGGGTGGATTGGGGCGGTGGTCGTGCAAACAAGACTCGTTTGCCGCAGGGCCTCACCAAGGAGAGGCCATCTAACTGCATGTAAGAGGCAGGCTGCAGGATCTATTACATGGAAGGCAGGGGGGTGAGTTTATAAATACCTCACCCTCCCAGGAGAATATATGGGTGCAGTTCACCCTGGAGACCCTGGATGCCTAGGCAGTTAGTCAGCAGCAGGCTGGCCTGTGGTGGCAAGGCGGCACGGGCCAGAGGGGGTCATCTCTATACCCGGTGCCCAAAAGGATGATTTATTATGATCAACCATATTGATTATTTACCTATAACCATGTTTTGTATCAATAAAATCCAACAGCCTTTTATTGCCAACGCTTGAACAAAGTGGTGTGGTAAGTATTTTTGGGGGAGGAGGCAAGGCCGGGAGGCTTGATGCCAACCCGCAAAATAACATATGTATGTCTGCTGCATATGGGTTCAACGGTTATGTGGATTGAAGGTGGGCGGCCAGCGTGAGGGAGGATGCTGGCCGGAGACATGTGGTGTGACAAGACAAGGCACAGGAAGACTATTCAATGGAGACACACTAGATTCATTTAAAAAATCAAAACAACCATTGTTAAAATATATGTTGGGTTTTATTTTAGATCTTAATTTCAATTGAACATAAATAATAAACATTACACATTGTAAAGTTCCGTTTGCAGCACATCCAGGGAAAATCCGCGGTATTGTCCACTGTCGCTGGGGAAATGTTGTCTAATGGCAAGTACCGCACAGGCAGGTATTACTCTCCGAACGCGGTGTCCGAGCCTCCCGTGAAGCCACCAAGTGAAGCAACGATAGGCCACCAGCCTGTACCACCTGTGAAAAAGAAAGATGCAAACTGTATTAAAATGACAAAACTTTCTTATCAATGTCGATTCAGGTAAAAAATGTCATTCTGCTTTGAAAAAAATTCTATCTAGAAAATGCACAATATGGAACCAATTTACATGCGTTCGAATGATATGTAGATGTAATTTTATATGTGGGAGACGACCATGAAATAGTAGTGGCATCACTGACATCACAACCAGAATATACTTACTCGTTACTCGGATTACGCGGACGAACAGTGCCGCGAAGTTCGTGCATAAGCACCATCATCATCCTCAACACGGTCCGTGAGAGGCAGGCTTCCCTGAACTCTGGCAGCACGGTGATGCATTGCGGACTTGGCTCCCCTTCCGAAATGTAGGCCAAGCACCCGGAATTTTCACGGCAGCAGCAGTTCTCCTCCTCAGTTGGCATTAGCTCGCACCGATTGCACGTGCACCAGGTGGAGACGCCGTCCATGCGACATGGTCCAGGCTCTTCATCCGTTGACTGGTCCTCCCAACTGCCGTCCGAATCCCCATCGTTTTCGCGTGCTTGCCTTTCCAGTAGTTCCTCCTCGGTGTACTCGGGCTCGTACATATACGGCATTATTGTAGCCATTGTGTGGTAAAGAAAGTAAAATAATTTACAGAGATGGTACAGGTGTTCACAAGGCCTAGAAGCGGCGAAGGTAGCTGACGAGAGAACAGAAACGAGTCACAGAATACTCAAAGTAACACAGAGAGAGTAATGGAATCGAAAATCTGCTGCTGTGTGTTCGGAAACGGTGTGTTTATACTTATTGAGGAAAGAGGCGTCCTGCCATTTCCATGGCGACACTTCATTAGCTGAGGCGCAGCGATTGTTGACACGAAACGTGCTTTGGCGTTGGGAAATGGGCGGTACGCGTCTGCTGATGTCAGGCTCAGGGGCGGGGGATTTGATTTAGTGCCGCAAACGCAGGTGAGCCAGGTCGATGGGGGGAAATGATAGGATTATCAGAAAATGGCGGCTGATTTCGAGTGCGTTAATGGACGAAAAGTCGGGTAAGGTCCATAGGAAAGTTTTCTACGATATACCGATTTATGCTTAAAAACACATGGCCGAACCGTAGGGACAATAAAAAAAAGTCCCGGAACTATCCTTTAATCTCTGGATGACATGAGGAATGGCTGGGACTGGTACAAACCCATACAGGAGAGAAAATTCCCAGTCAACTACGAACGCGTCCCCCAGAGGTCCTTTAGGAGGAAATATCCTGGAGCATAACAGGCCCCATGTCCTGTTGATACTGGATGTGAACCGATCTACTTGAGGGGTTCCCCAAAGGGCAAAGATCTATATAAGGACATCCTGAGCCAGATCCCAATCGTGCAAGATCATGCTCTGCCTGCTGAGAGCGTCCGCCGTCAAATTCTCTCCTCCGGCTAGGTAAACAGCCAACAGAGATCATGTTTTGTAGCGCTTAAAACCAGAGCTGCGTTGGCTCCCTGCACAGTGGTAGTGGCCCTACACCACCTCTTTTGTTGAGGTAATGCATAGCCACTGTGTTATTCGTCATATCAGGACAGACTTTCTCTGCATTTATGTCAAAAAGACCATTAGCGCCAGTCTGCTATCGCTCAGCTCTAATAGGTTTATGTGTAGTATTGATTCTGATGGGGACCAAAGTCTGATCATCAGATCGCTCATGGGAGCTCCCCATCCTGCGCCGGAAGCCTCTGGGAGTACAGTTATCTCTGGCCAGATATGCCAAAAGGTACCCCTATCATCACATTCTCCTTACAGGCCCACCACGGGAGATCCTGTGTGACCTTGCTCAGGACCTGAAGAAGCTCTCTCATCCTGCCTGAGAACTGTGATCATTGGGATCTGAGGGCTGTGACAATTCGTGGGATCATATCACTTCTCTCCATGGGGAGCCCTTCCCAGTAAAGCTAGGTAGGCGAGGCCGCTACCAGATATTCCCCCTAGGGGTGGTATAAAGCAGGTGGTACTCACAGGGAGGGACCTCCCTCAAAGATGTTGACTTCCGTTCCATGGTGGTACTCCCAACCCTCTTATCATTTCAGTCCTTGAAATCTTTCAGGTCTGGAAGAAAAGCCACTGATAGTACCACTATATTATTGTGACACTCCTCCCTTCTTTCCTATGAACCTTATTAATTGTCTTATGGAAATACTGTGAAAAAGAAAAAGATTACAGGAGTTATGCCAACTACTCTTTCATGTGACTTCCAAAGTACAGAGAAGAGGTGGCCCTGAGGATTGCATCATTGATACAGACAAGGAACTTTGACATTGCGCTGGCCATAAAAATAGATAAAGCACTGCCTGAAGGTGAACTAGGCAAACCAGAGAGGCCAGCGTGAAGACGCTCCTGCCAGGGAAGTTCAAACCCAGCAACTAAGACGCGAGAAGGAGAAGCAAATCTTCGGTCGAGAGGACGCGGCTGGAAGGTCAAAGGAAGCATCTGGAACAAGAAGGAGGGCATAACCTCAGCAAGGTGAGCCAGCAGGTCCCTTAACGCCGATACCAGTGAACCGGAGGTCCTGCAGAACCAAAGCGGGCCAAGAGAAGTGAGGAAAGAGTGGCAGCAACGGCTAAAGAAGAAGCGAGGACCCAACGTCCCAGGAAGAACCAGCGGTGCAGTGCCAGGATGAAAGAGGGAACTGGATCCACGGCAGACCTGGTAGAGGCTTGGGCGAGAATAACGAATGCATAGGGAGGGATCTCCCTCGTCTCAGTAATTGTGGTAAAATCAATCAATAAAAGAAAGCTTCGGGAGGGGTCTCCCTCATCTCAGTGATGGTTTTAAAAGTAACCAAGATGGACTAAAAACTTGTGGTAAGAGGAAGCAAAGTGTAAAAAGCATTGAAGTGATCGCCCTCGTCTCAGTAATTGGTGCAAAGCCTACCAAAGCCTCAGGAGCGATGTCCCTCATCTCAGTGATTCTGTAAAAAATAAACAAGGACTCGGGAGTAGTCTCCCTCAAAACAATAATGAAGCAGGAACACTTAAAGGAATGGTTCGGTCAGAAATATTATTGTCCCTAGGGTTCGGCCATGTAGTTTTAACCATAATTCCGGAAAACAACACACATCTCACAGCGCGGTGCATCACAATTAGGAATATGAAACTGTACTTTAAGAGGAAACAACAAGACTGTACAATTGGTAAAGTACATTTATTTCACATTAAATGTTTCGATAACAATCGGCGTGTGACCTAATCAATTAAAATAGAACTTTTTTTCTTTGCTCTCGTTTAATCAATCCGCAAATGTTTATCGTGAGTCACGCGCTGTTCCTTTTGGGTACACAGGGTGTTTGTTTGGGTAATCGAAGCACTTCGGTCGCACAGTGAATTGCAAGGCTGGTGCTTCAATTTGGCACTAGAATACCGTAAAGGTTGTGTTGCTCCTAGCCGCCGGTACCGTTTACAGACAGATTGGACCTTGTCTGTCGTCCCAAAATATGGTCAAGTAGATCCAGCGATTGACATGTAGCTGCAGCTGGCGGTTGAAGAAGCCATCGGTCGGGGTCTGGAATAGATGACCATCGCAGAACGGCACGATGTACCTGTTTGCAAAAGATAAAAATCGAAAAGTGTCTCAGTAGCCGATCTTTATTACAATTATTAATTTCCTTTATTAGCGCAGAGGTGACACAATGTGAACCGAGAGAATACAACGTGGAATATCAAAGTACTCTGCTATTTGCTTCCGCGGATAGTGTGAATGAGAATGTTGAGCTCTAAACGTAATGCGTAAACTCGGGCAAGAATTCGAGGTGCAAAAACAATGTAATGATTTATTAGCATAGAGCCAGGGAGAAACGAGTGGTGGTCTACATGCGTCTCGTTGCTGGCCTGCCCCTGTTGCCAGAGGCGTGGCCAGTATTGTCTAACAAGTGGGGCCTGAAGCTAATGTAGTTGGGCCCACCACAGTCATATTAACATATGTAAATTCCTACACAATGCTGCTGCATGAACGTCTACAAATTTTGGGTGGGCCTTGCCCCTCGGGCCCTACCCTGTCTACGCCTCTGCCTGTTGCCCGGTAGATAGAAGTACTAGCACTTCATTGCAATATGCCAAACAGAACGGACAAGTACAATGTCACCCATCAGTAACGGTAGGCTATTCGTATTTCGATTAGTTCTGGTATGAAATCGTCTAAAGAGAAACTTACATTATATTCGCAATTTCCATTCTCTAGGCGTAATGCAGATCGTGATGCAGAGTCCTCCGTTCGTGTCAACGTTTTCTCAAAAACTGAACTTATATGTAACTAGGTGCAGTTTTGGAATGGGCAACCTTATCATATCACACGTTATTACACCCCTCTTGAATTCAATCCCTTTCGGAATAGTCCCTGCCTCTCGAGGTCAAAAAACAATAGAACCGTATACTGTGCGAGGGACGCGTGGGGCCTCACAGCTCCCAAGCCGAAATTCAAAGTTGGTGACCTTCACTCAAAATAAACGTACATTCTTGCTTTGCAACATGCCATGTCAACGCATCCATGAGAAAATGAATTTTGAAACACGGGCTCAGGAAATAGGGGGCTGCTCGTTGTTCGTGGCGCTGCTCAGCTGTAGGTGAAATTTGCCAATAGGACCACCTCTGCTTATCTCATGGCCTCCTAACCCATGGCATGTTTTCACAGTCAGTACTTTTTGCGTGCCTAGTATGTTTTGTGGCCTAGGTCTAATCCCTTTTGTAGGTCCAGCAGTTATTCAGCTTTTTTCTGAACTTTATTACAAGTCAACTGCCAAAACCCAAATATTCTTACACATTGTTACCCATTGTTCATTAACACGAAAAATGAAGGTCCCACAGTATCTCAACTAAACTGTGAAATGTGAAAGCAATCGTAATAATTGTAATATATTTTTAAGAAAAGGACTGAGAGGATAGATTTCAAAAGACAAAATGCATACTTTATTTATACAGATTATAGAAACATGTTTTGCAAAAATAAAAACAGACGGTCATCATTTCAACCGGGATTTGAACGATTTAACAAGCTCTGCTTTGAGTGGACATGGTACGCTGACAATGTTTTGTGGAAATGTATGTGTGCTCTGAACAGATTTGCGCGCGATTGCATGACTATGCATCTCGACGACATTAACAATGAGATCTTTCACAAAATCGAATTCCATTTCATCATATACTGGCCTGACCACCCATTTTTTGCTTCTTTTTGTAAAAGGTCATATTGTAGCGAAGCATCCCTAAGTTTCCAGCTGTCCTAAATTGTTCACGGTCCACATTCTCGTTATACGCTAATACCACTAGTAAAGTCCTACATTTCATCCCTTGGATGCCAAAATGCAATCTCTATGGCCTGTACTTTAGGCACATATTGTGGAACACCTCCAAATCTCCTGTGTGACAGAATTCTGGGAGTCCCTTCAGATCTCTTGATAGAGTTTTATCAAACACAATCTTCTCAAGGGCTTTGTGTGTAGCTGAAGATGGTATCAACCACTTCTTCTTCCGTGCCTGCTCTGGGGACAAAGGGCCATGTTCACATTGGTGGAAATGTTGGTTTTCTGTCCAGTGGTGAATGTTGGAACAGTGGTGCCATTTTTCCAGTAGAATTTCCACAGACCCATTACATGTTTTTGAGCTCCACCAAAGATGGTTGCTGAAAGACTGGGACCATTGCAAAATACTTTCAAAACCTTTTTTGTTTCCCTGCAGCCGAGATTTTTTTATTAATTGATTTGGCAACATGCCATACATCAAACTGATGTTTAATATTTGGATACTGCTCTCTCATTGTCTTGGCTTTTGAAACGTGTCTGTCCGTGGCTATGAGTTCGATTTGCATTCCCCTCGATTGTACATCTTCCAATGATTTTATAAAACCAAGTTTCTCCATGGCCACCGAGGATTTACATTGGGATACCTGCACGACCACCGAACTCACAATTTTCTTATTTTCTATGTCCTGAAGATGGTAGGTGCAGTACTTAGCAGAAAATCCAGGGGTGTCACACTGTCCATCGGCGGCTAGCCTGAACCGTTTGTCAGGGAATGTACTTTCAATAGCCAATTGTTCAATTTTCCAAGCATCACTGATGGCAGGGAATAGATAATCACGCTGGTATTTGTAGTATTGCGTTTTGGAAATGAAATGTAGTCCCACAAACTAAGAAACTGGATAACTTTGTGAAACTAGAGCCACTGAAAAGTAAAGCTGCTGCCCACAGTAGATATCCACCTGGCAGTTTCCCCAGCATCGGTTGAGCGGACCATGAAAATTCTTTATGTGACTTCACAGGTGGCATGTATTTTCAGGATACTGCCCTGTGGTAGACGAGTCATGCTCACCAATGGCTTTCCACATACTTCCCCTCCAACTGAATGCACACATTTTCAGCATCTTTATAATCTCCATCAAGCTGCTGTCGAATACTATATATTTGGTCTCTTTTATAATACTGTCATCAGGCAACATTGTTGTTTCGGACTGACCCATGGTGGACATATCAGAAAAACAGGACAAACTATAGTCGATATCTTTGTCTGTTTCGTCGGTCAATAGTGTTGATGCTTCAGTTTCTGTCATTTCAACATCTGTTACTTGACGATGGATAGGAGAAAACATCAATGTGGACTGTTTTTTGGGGGGCATTTTTTTGGCGGGTGTCGATTGTGTCAAGTGCTCATCGAGTAATGTAAAACTATCTTCTATAAATTCAATTGCACCTTCCTCTCGCGCAGCGGGCACATTGTAGCAATGGTCCAAGAACACTTTGCTGGAATCGCCGGTCTTATTAAATTAATTTTCTGGCCATTGGACATAGGCATCTCGAGTGTGAACACGACGCGCCTCAAGGAATAGTTCCTCCATGGTGAAAACAGTTTGGCAAGCAGCATCTGTCATTTGTATCGCTGTCTGTGTCTGCATAGTCCATACTCGATTGGGCAACTACAGGACAGATAGGAAAAGGGATGTTCAGTGTAAATCCAACATCCAGTGTTGTACAAATAACATTAAAAAAGCATATAATGAAGGCCTTGGCCCAAAACCTTTGCCAACAATAGAAAGTGTTTATAACTAACCTTATTTTTATTTCTTTTCTTTGAAACCCTCTTTACTCTTAAATCAGCAAACTGGCGGACCGACTCTGATACACGTTCATCCAGTTCAATATACAGATCTTGTATACATCAATACAAAAAAATAGTATCCATTAAAAATAAGTCATTGGCATTACACATCTAATTAGACCGACTTTCTTTTATTCGATGGTACTGTCAGTGTGCATACCTCTGGCTCCGGAGCAACTGTATGGTCTGGCTCCGGAACACCCACAATGGATAATGTAAATGTAGAGGACGCTGCAGCATCTCTCTGAAACATAGTACTTGCATTAGTAAGGTCGAAAAGATTGGAAACGGGACAAAGACGACAAAGGTAGATATCAACAGTAAAGTGGCAAAGAAACATTGTGAAATGCAATGATACGTTGCGAAAATATGATCAGATTATCTCGTCCTATTGAGCTATGAAGACCCATACCTCTGACACCGGATCTACTACGAGGGGTGTTCGGATTGTAGGGGACGCTTCAGCATCTCCCTGAAACACAGTTCTTTCAATAGTGATGTCGAAAAGATTGGAAACGGGACACACAATTTTGAAAGACGAAAAAGGTACTTATGAACAGTAAAGTGGTAAAGAAACATTGTGTAATGCAATGATACGTTGCAAACAAAAATATGATCACATTATATAGAATTCCGTACATAAAACCAGTCTGGAACAGAATAGTTAGGTAAGATTACCTGATACGCGCTCGAAGTGGTTGATGACTCCAGGCAAGAAATGGATGTTGAATCTTGTTACTTCATATTCGGTTGATAGTCATGGAGTGGTACAGGGAAAGTATTATTTGATTTAGAAATGTCAACATTAAAAATGGCATGTAAGGAGATTGAATAAGACATAATGACACTTATTGAAACGCATAATATAGCATAGTTATCCGTCCCCATAAATCATTTTTCTAAGTGGGTTCTACAAAACAAGGACTGATGTTTAGCAAAAAAGTCATTATTTCAACAGCTATTCAATCACATAAATATGGAAAGTACTATAAGTGGCATTTACACCGAAAATACAGGCGTAAAGATAAATCCGGAAGCGTGACTCACCTGTGGCGGCATTTTCACCAGTAAAGTCGGAATAGCGTTTGGGAGCAATTTCCGAGTTGTTCTCGGTTGATTTCTCTTTGTGTACAAGGATGTGTCATACATATCCGGTGAGAAGTGCAGGCTGCAGTATCGATGACCCCACCCCTCTTGACCTCCAAGACTTGGTTGACTCTACTTTCAAGGTCTTCCAGTGGATATCCGCAACGTCTGACCCATTCTCTTATTCGATCAACAGTCTTAGGGAATGCATGCATTGTAATGCCTTCGGATTTGTCATGGGTGTTCTATTTTCGGTTGCCCTTCGAACATGCAGGCATTGTTGTAAATTCTGCAAAATAAAGGTCAACATTATTAGAAAATTATTTTGCATAAGCATGTGCGAAACAATGAATTGGAACATACATTGTTCGATGCACGCATTCTTTTGGGCACCACAGCAAAACCAGTGCAGCGTGTGCGGCTGTATTATAGGATACATTTCACAAACGATTCATTGATGTGTTGAAAATCAGAACATGTTACTCGTCCCTTGAATGATCTATCATGCACGAAAATGAAACATGCTTATACTATAGGCACGGTCCGCGAAGGATGCAATACGATGCCAACTGACAATGATAAAAATGAATATACCGATAACATAACAATAGAAACTCAAGTCAATAGCACTGATACAAATTAACATAGCACTACGGAGTTAGATACTTCGGAATAGATGAACAAGTCACTTTCTTACCTGGTAACATTCTTTCGATGGGATGGTCCGACGACGTATTCCATATCTATGACAGGTAATGTCCACAGCTGTGCTGCTTCGGAAAATCTTTGGTGTCTACGTCCTCCGTCGATGATGTTGATGTGCTATCCCCCCGAGGACCTCCTCTGACGGCCGACGTCACCCGATGTGATAAGTAGGACGCACGACGCCCATAGCCTCAGTTATAGTTTTTTCCCAGAACGTGTGCCACCAGTATTCTGCCAGTCAGACACACAAGGCCTTGCGGAACGCAAGCTGCAATCGCAAAAGAAATTCTGCAGCGAGGAAGGCAGGGAGGGAGCGATTTGGAATACGTTGTCGGACCATCCCATCGAAAGAACGTTACCAGGTAAGAAAGTAACTTGTTCTTCGAGGGGATTGGTCCTCCGACGTATTCCATATCTATGACAGACTCCCAAAGCAGTACCAAGCAAGGAAGTGGGAAAGAATTTAGAATACAAATTTAGCATGCCCAATCAAATTGCGGAATAGAGAACTGCCTTGCCAAAGGCCAGATCTTACCCTCTGATGGAATCGAGGGAGTAGTGACGTACAAAAGTATGTACTGAAGCCCAGGTGGCTGCATCACAGATGTGACGAATAGGAACTCCCCTGTGCAGAGCAGTAGACGCAACCACTCCTCTGGTAGAATGGGCCCGCAAGCCAGCCGGAGGGTCCTTACCCGCCAAGCGGTAACACTCGGAGATAGCTAAAATAATCCAACGAGACAAAGTCTGTTTCGTCACAGCTTGTCCCAAACGCTTTCCAGCGTAACCAATGAAAAGTTGATCTTCCACTCTGACCCGGGACATGCGCAAAATATAAAAGCTCAACGCTCTCCGAGGATCAAGCCTATGGAGCCTCTCCTCTTCCTTACCAGGATGTGGAGGAGGATAGAACGCCGGAAGAGCAACCTTCGGCCTCAAATGAAATTCCGAAACCACCTTCGGAAGCAAAGAAGGTCGAACTCTAAGGACAAACCTGTCCTTATGAAATACAGTGAAGGGTGGCTTAACTGAAAGTGCCTGCAACTCACTCACTCTGCGAGCGGAAGTAATCGCAACCAAAAACACAGTTTTCAGAGTCAACAGCCTCAAAGGGCAAGAATGTAAAGGCTCAAACGGAGCACCAATAAGAAACTTAAGAACAAGGTTTAAATCCCAACCTGGCACCAAAAAAGGTGACGGAGGGAACACATTAGTGAGCCCTTTCAAAAACTGCGAAATTAAAGGAATCTTAAAATAGGAACACTCTTCAGACGAGCGCTTAAATATGGACAGCGCCGCCAGGTAACCTTTAATGGTCCCACTTGCAAGCCCCTGTGGGCCAAAGAAAACAAAAAAGACAGAACCATGGGAATGTCACATTCAAAAGGAACCACATTCTGAACTCTGCACCAGTCGCAGAACTTTCTCCCACGGCAACGGTACAGAGACTTTGTTGCCGGCCGACTGGCCGAGAGCAACACCTCCATCACGTCTTCAGGGAGGTCCCAATCCTTATACCTCAACCTTTCAGAAGCCAAGCGTGAAGATTGAGGGATCTGACCTCTGGATTGAGAACCTGACCCCCCCCCTCCCGTGAGAGCAGATCGTCTAGGTAGGGAAGACGACGTGGAGGGCAGATGGACAAGTCTAGAAAGTCCGGGTACCACGTCCTCCGGGCCCACGCCGGAGCAATGAGGATCATCCGGGAACCGAACCTCCGCAACACTTGCGGGATGACGGGGACTGGAGGAAACGCGTACAGCAGTGGGAACGACCACTCCACCACAAACGCGTCTCCTAAGGCTCCTTTTGGAGGAAATTCCCGCAAGCAAAACCTTTCGCACTTCCGGTTGACACTGGAGACGAAGAGATCCACTTGAGCGGTCCCCCAAAAGGCGAAGATCTCCAGGAGAATCTCCTGAGCCAGCTCCCACTCGTGAGAGATCGTGCTCTGCCTGCTCAGAGCGTCCGCCGTCTCGTTGTCGTCTCCGGCCAGATGAACCGCCGAGATCGAAACTTCCTGCTGGATGGCCCAGAACTCGAGCTGCATCGCCTCCCTGCACAGCGGAAGTGACCCTACCCCCCCCCCCCGCTTTTAGTTGAGGTAGTGCATGGCCACCGTGTTGTCCGTTAGAATCAGGACACTCTTTCCGCGCACAGTCGGCAGAAAAGCCTTCAGGGCTAGCCTGACGGCCCTCAGCTCCGACAGATTGATATGGAGTCTGGACTCCGACGGAGACCAACGACCGCTGACTGTCAACTCGTTGGCATGAGCTCCCCATCCCGCGAGGGATGCGTCCGTCACGATCGTCACCTCCGGCCATGGCAGCCAAAATGGGGCCCCCTTCATCAGATTGCCCTTGACGGCCCACCACAGAAGGTCCCGGGCTACCGAGGACGGCACCTGAACAGGGTCCGACAGCCTGCCGGAGGACTGAGACCACTGGAGCTTGAGTGCCCACTGCAAAGATCTCAAAATAACACCGTAGATCCCTTACTGCTATGTATCAAAATCAACATGATTAAATTGTTCAAAAAAGTACCAAACTCTGTATCATGCATTTTTATGAAATTCTCTGAAAACAAAAAGGGCAAATTTCTAGAAAGTTATTTGAAATATTTATTATTTAGACAAAGAAAATCCTGATGAGCATAAAAGTTGTAATAACAAAGAAGTATAACAGAAATTGTTAAAACACTCACAGTTGTAATTCACAATTTTGTTTAAAGAACAGAAAACAATCAATTATTCTTTTTATGAGAAACAGAATGTTTGCACTGCAAAGATCTCATCTGCAGATGAGCCTCTGGCACCAGAAGAATGCAGGATGGGATGAGGCCGAGCAGTCTCAAGAACTCGGACGCTGGGAGATTCTGGGCGAACTGAAACTTGTGCACCATCTGCTGAATGTGAAGAGCCCTCACCTGAGGAGGAAAACACTGCCCTAGGGACGTGTCGAGCACAGCTCCGATGTACTGGAGCCGCTGCGTTGGTGTCAAATGGGACTTCTTTAAATTGAGGGAGAAGCCCAGCCTGTGAAGGGAGTGGCAGGTGACGGACAGATGATCCAGGACTTGCTCGGGAGAGCTCCCCCTGATCAAGCAATCGTCCAGGTAGGGGTAGACGTGAATCCCCCCTTTCCTGCGATGCGCTGCCACCACCACCATGAGCTTGGTGAAAACCCTTGGGGCTGAGGTCAATCCGAACGGCAGGACCCGAAACTGAAAGTGCGAGTCGCCAACCGCAAACCTCAGGTACTTCTTGTGCTTGGGATGGATCGGCACATGGAGGTAAGCATCCTTGAGGTCGAGAGACACCAACCAGTCCTGAAGTTGAAGGGCCTGGAGGACGTGAGAAAGAGTCACCATCTTGAACTTGTCCTTCCTGAGGAGTTTGTTCAAACCGCGCAAGTCCATGATGGGTCTCAATCCCCCGTCTATCTTCGATATCAAAAAATAAGGGGAATACCATCCCTTTTTCCTCTCCGCTACAGGCACCAGTTCTATGGCATCTTTCTCCAGCAGGGCTTGAATTTCCTGCGCAAGGAGCGGTTTCAGACTCTACAAAGAGAGGCTCCCTGGTGGATTGTCGTGAGGCCTCTGCCGAAAAGGAAGACAGTAGCAGTGGGTTATGATCTCTAGAACCCACACATCCGAAGTAATGGCTTGCAACAGGCGTCGAGGAACTCTTACAGTGGCCGCATCCGCAACCTGCATAGGCGCACGAGGTAGATGCACGATGACATCATACCGAGTCACGATGAACCTCACCCTAGCCATTTCCATGGTCAACAGCCGTTGTACCTTGCCCAGGATGGCCTTCGTCCTTTCCTCTGACGGTGAAGCTAATCGCGCCACTATGTCGAGTCTGGCTCCCAGGAACAGGACGTCTTGTGACGGTACCAAGTGGGATTTCGCAAAGTTGATCGAAAACCCCAGATGCGTGAGCAGTCGGACGGTCTTCGCTGTGTGATCGACGGCGAGTTCTCTTGACTTTGCTCAGACGAGCCAATCATCCAGGTAGGGGTATACGTGGATCCCCTGCAGGCGCAGCCGCGCCGCCACCGGTGCCAGGCACTTGGTGAAGACCCTCAGCGCTGACTTCCAACCAAAGGGTAGGGCCTTGAACTGGTAGTGTCGCCCTTGGACTACGAATCGTAGGAACTTTCGATGTCCTTTGTGTATGGGGATGTGGGCGTAGGCATCCTCCAAGTCCAGCGACGATAGAAAGTCGCCCCCCCTCCAGCTGTCCCCGCACGTGTTGAAGGGTGACCATCCGGAACTTCTGGGACTTGATGTATTTGTTGAGGTGGCGAAGGTCCAGGATGGGTCACCAACCGCCGGTCTTCTTTCAGACATGGAAGTACCACGAGTATACTCCGGAGCCCTGGCGCCTCCTTGGGACGAGTTCTATCGCGCCCTTTTTTAGCAGTGCTCGTACCTCCAGAAATAGCTGCGGCACGTCTTATTCCTTCATAGCCACGGGTGGTAGACGGGGACACTCATTGGAATTCCAGAGTGTGCCCGTGGGCCAGAGCCTCCAGCACCCAACTGTCCGTGGAGATGGACTCCGAAACGCTGACGAATTTCGCCAGCCGGCCTCCCACCTGGGTGCTTGGGTGGGGGCCCGATGTCACGACCGGTGCAATCTTGCTTCGCCGAGGCCTTGCCACCTTGGCCTCCTTGGCGACGACGACGATGTCCTCCGGCCTTGCGGCGGCCTCTGTAGGCCTCCTGCGATGATGAATGGGCAGCTTGGCGGTACAGCGCGGAACCACCACCAAATCTTTTGGAGGCGCCTTGATGGCCTGCAGTGACTCGTTCACTGCCTTGCCGAACAGGTTGTGCCCATCGAAGGGCATGTCCATTACCCTGGTCTGAACGTCCTGACGGAAGTCGGTCGGCCTTGAGCCAACCGCACCAGCGATGGCAAACTCTGTTGCCCATCTGGCAAAACCTGGTGTCGGCGATGTCCGTGGCCACCGTGATGGCGTGGTCCAACGCCACCTTGCCTTCCTGTAGGATTTCAAGGGCCTCCGCCCTCTTGTCTGGCAGGAAATCTATGAGGGGAGTGAACTTGAACCACTGCTCCCTGTCGTAGCGTGCCACGATCGCGAGGGCATTGGCTGCTTTGATGGTCGTCGCCACTGACGAGATGCCTCGTCGTCCCATGGCGTCCAGCTTCTTCCCCTCGCTGTCCGGTGGGGAAGTGGAAGTAGATGCTGTCGCCCCTGCTGATTTCTTCTTGGCTGCAGTGGAGATCACTGAATCCAGGGATGCCTGAGCTCTGAGGCATATCGGGGCGGAATCTGGGACCCGGTACTACTTCTCATTCCGGTCCCTCTTCGCAGGAGCCGTGGACGGGTTCTTGACCAGCGACAGTCCTTTGTCCCAGATGTCGTCCAGTAGTGGGACTGAGAGGACGGTCTTTCTCTTGGCCTCTTGTCGTTGGTATAGGAAACCCTCCTTCTTCTGCTCTTCGGGACAAAGTTGGAAAAGCTCTGAGGCCCTGGCGATCATGGCGTGAAAGGAGACAATTTCGTCGGGAGAAACGCCCAGGCAGGGGGTGATGGGAGATCCGTCACGTCGTCACCACCATCGTCGGCGCCCGTCCCCGCCGTCCGTTACGGTCTCATCCATCGGTGGAGGGGAAGGAGGTGAAGGCTGTAAAGGAGGGGGAGGATGGATTCGCCTCCGCTTGTTCGGTGGGCTCCCCGACGATCCATGCGCCACTGGATCGTCCGCTGGGGGTAAGGTCAACCTTGTCCTTATCTCCGTACAGAGGGTCTGGATAGCCATCAAGATTGCTCCCGAGTTGTCCTGTGGCATAGGCCTCGGGAGCGATGGCTGGGGCGTGGGGTCCTCCGTCCCCTCCGCGGCTCCTCAGCTCCACCGTTGCTCTCTACGTCTGCCTCGTCGGGATCCCTCCCGTAGGCCCTGACTTCCTCGAACTTCTTGTCCAGGATCCTTTGTACGCTACCAAGCTCATCCTCAGAGGTGGTATCTGTGTCTGTTATGGCTACCGTGCCGACCCCTCTTTCCCCTCCTGGGGTTTCACAGGGGTCTTCTCGATAGGCTGAAAAGATGATTCCGTCCGGTGTGGCAGGTAAACTCTAGGCCCGGAAGTCATCTCCACTGGGGTAGCCTCCTCCGGCTTCGCCAGGGCCGCCACGACTCCTTCAATCTAGGCCTTCGCCGGGTGAATCAAAGCCTTCACGACCTTAGGCGTGCCTGAGGCCTTCACCTTATGGGGAATGTCATTGACCCGCTCCCCCTTGGCTGTCTCCGTCGGGATCGACCGGGGCTTCTCCCGGAGCTTACCCGGGTTCTCAGACTTCCTCTTCACCGAGCCAGAGCGTTGGCTCGTGGATGACGTCGGTGACATTGTGCCCTGTCTGCCAGCCGAAGAGCCCGAACCATCGGCGCTCCCGGGGGCCTGCGGACTGGCAGTGTTTTGCCTTTTGTTGGGCCCCCGTCGCCGGAGTGCCCTCAAAGGTCTTAGAAGACCGCTCTGACTACTACTTCTTCTCACCTGCTGCTGGGCTCTTCCCCTCCAGGCAGTTTGTGAGTCGAGTACGACGATCGCTCATTGTCCGGCACGACATGCACAGGACGCACAGTCCTCCTCCACGTGCGATTTGTCGTTGTGAAGGCAGTAGAGGCACCGGGATTGCTCATCTTCCTTGAAGACGTTCTGTAGTCCACATCCAGGGCAGCTCCTGAACAGCTTGGATCCAACAGGTGCCGTGCTTGTTAGGGAGAATTCTCATAAATGGCTAATTTCCCTTACCTACTGAGTCGCTCAGCAGCTTTGCTGGATTTCTAGGGTTTATTTTTTTCACCTGGTAAGAGTGTGAGCCTTTTTTTCCCACTCTTACATGTGTTTTGCTATGTGTACTTCTACTTTGTGTGATCTTGGGCACTGGAGCCTCACCTACTCCATGTGCACCGCTTTTTGTGTGTGTTACTCAGCACCTTCAGTGCAGTGACACAGGGTTGTCTTTTTGACTTCCCACTGACTCCATTTTCTGGGGCTGACTACTGTCCCCCAGAAAAGATAAAGTTGCCATTAACTTTATAATAGTCACTTTAACCACAGACCCAGTACACACCATCTTACATGGAGTATTGGAAAGGATTAATTCTTATCCCTTTTTGTCAGTGTCTCTTGGAGCATTGTTTCGCTCCCTTTACACTAAGACTTGCCTGGTGGCAGTGGCATCTACCCTATTTTTTATACTGCGGTTATCTTAAATAACCATGGTATTGTTTTAGGCTTCCCTTGAGCTGGTGGGACCAACCAGTTTGCCCAAACTGCAAGTGAGGATCCCTCCTCTGGTTGAATTTGCTGTACACAGCTATAGTGGGCCGGATAGCCAGGTAGGTCGGACCCTGCTTGGGTTTTAAGGAACGCACATTTTATTCTTTGCTTTGCTGCTGGTTTCTTCCCTGGGTAGCGCAGGACCCTCCAGTCTTCCTACTTCTAATCAGTCCGACAGTTGCTTCAGGAACCGTGAGCCTGCAGGAACTACCAGGAACATCTGTCTCAGCAACAACTCCCTCTCTGTTTTAAGGTACTGTTCAAATCCGGTTGTTCGTTTCATTCAACCACGGTGAAAGTGTGAAATCTTTCTCCAATCCGAGGCTTGTCCTTCTCTTCTCTTTGAACTAACTTTTCTACCAACCAACCTCGTCTGGAATCCGTGTCACGAACTTTACCGCAAACTACACTGAACTGTATTATCTTGAGCAAAAGACTTTTGAACCATTGACTTTGGGCCTAAGCCTTTTCTGTCTGATTTTATCATTGTAGTCTCTCTTGTTCAATTGCCATGAGTACTTACCTGTTGGTGTGATTCAATTTCTGTTAGCTTCTGTCTTTCCCTCCCGTTTAAAATGCTGGAGTGCCATTTTGCTCGCACTTCATTTTGTGAGCTTAACTTGTCTGGAATTTAAGGGTAGTTGTGTGGTGTATTAGGAGTGTGATTTTTAGACTACTTATAACAGTGTAATGTTATACAACTGAAAAGTGAAATAAATGTATATTCTTTTATTTGAAAACCTTGAGTCAGTGCCTGAATCATACTAATTGCTGTCATTTGTGTAACTATTTGATACTGCTCACTAACTCTTGAGATAAGTCTGGCTGCTCAGCCACTGCTACCACTTTAACTTTGTAGTACAGGCTTGTACCAAAGGTGAAATTGTACTGTCACTTGTAGTCTTAATTGTTTGTGGTGTTCCCAAAGGGTACTGCATATAATTCTGCCTAACAGTATCTCCTTTGTCCTGGGCAATGACCAAGCGGGGTAGGCCTCAAAGATCTTCTGGAATCCTCCAAGAAGTGAAAACTTGATGAAAATTCGCCCTTGAGGGTCGTAGAAAAATTCAAAAACGGGTCCCTGTCGATCGGAAGTAGAATCGGTGGAGCTTGAGGTTCGAGTGACCGAAAACATAAGAGTAAACTCTTCAAAAAAACGCAGTAAAAGCTCGAGAGCTATAGCATGAGGACTCCCAACACTTGAATGTGCGGTAAAAATCTGAAGATGGCTGCCAGAGGAGGGGCTTAGGTAGAGGGCAGTCATTGGCTGGGGCAGTATGACCCAGAGACCAGTGATTGGTTACTAGTAGAAAGACAGTTCAGAAACGAAACTGAAACTGATTTTTTCTTTACCGAGGATTCCTAGCCTGACGACGGGGAATAGTCATGAGCATGTGAATCCATGCCAGACCCCATGCTGGGGAATTAAGGCACTTGAAGTGCCGATCAGCAACGGAGATGTTCTGCAGTCTACATTTTACATAGATTTTGAAGACACCCCTCTACTCATCGGCCATCGCCGAGAAGCGAAGTAGGCCCAAGCCTGGGCCTTCTGAAACTTAAAGTGAAGAACTTGTTATGAAAGCAGAACTTTGCGGATAACGGACAGTGATTGGTTATAGAGGAGAAATGCAGTTTTCAGGCTACAGCAAAATGCTTTTCTTTTTTACAGATTATCCTCAGACAGACAACTGGCAATATTCATAAGCATGTGAATCCATGCTAGATCCCATGCTGGAGAAGAATGAATCGCTCCTGGATCTTGATCATTTAGAATATGGAGATCGTTTATTGGGCTTTTCTGGAGATTTCTCTCCGGTAGAGCTTCTACCTTTGGAAGATTTTGTCTTTGAAGGGACGGAAGACTGAGACTTCAAATCCGACAGACCTAGGGTGAGCTTCAATCTTCCAGCCACACTAGATGAATTCATGTTTGTCGCCGACGCACCAGAGATAAATCCTGTGCAGATCAGTGATCGACATCATCGAATCACATCTTGCACATCTCATGAAGCCTGTCTTCAGCATAGACAGCTTAAAGATTTTACTTAAAAAAGGGTGAAAGCGTTACTCGAGAGATTCGCTGAGGTGAGTCGAACGGTTCCGAGAGCATGCTGTGCATGCGGCTAAACGAAACTGAGGCCATGGGTGCAGTGCGTGCTATTTATACCATCATCGACTTCACGTCTGGACGCGGGAATGGTAACTGTTGAGGGACATCGACGTTGCCAATATTTTGAGACTGCAAATCAAGATATCAATATATAAAAGATGATGAATCCGTTGGAAGACACACTCCATTAGAAATATGCCTATATGCAACAAATGAGAAGTTTGCGCATAAGGTACAATAAGCCAATTACAATATGGTGTTAATTCAAGGAATTTTAGATGAATTGTTAAAGTTTCATCAAATTTGTGGCTGACAGAATTGCATTCTTTTATCTTATGATTTTCAAAATTGTTCACCGTTCCTTTTTTTTTTTTTTTTTTAACACTGTTGAATGCACTTTGAAAGCAGCAAAAAACTATACAAGAAAAGATGACATGCGTCACCACCTACAGCCCTATCAGCAACAGACTGAGAAAAGTCTTCTTCAATCATTGGAAAATTCTGGCCACAAAGGATTTCAATCCTAGCAAACACAGGTTTGCATTTAAAAAAACCACAAAACATCAGATAGTCAATTATACACACCTATGAACATTCACCTGACAAAGTTCAATCAATTACATCCATGTGGGGCTTGCCGTCGATAATAGAGCACCATAAATGTGGCAACTGGTCCCAAGACCAAAAATATGACGAGCATTCAATTATACGACCTCTTTTGTGAACTAAGAATTTACGAACTGCAAAACAACCCCAGAGGTAGTGACAAAGATAAAACTGTTATACAAACCGAGCAAAAATGGATAAAAAGAATGACACTGTGTGCCATGGTTTAAACACAAGTATCAAGTGGTCACTATTGCTGTAATTTTCGTCAATTGTCTCACTCTTGGCCCACAATTGCCTCATTTCGCCCTACCACCCAAACACATGGCAGGGGTACCTTTGGTAATAATCCAGCTGTGCTGCATGGACTGCGTGTTCCCTGTAAGTATTTTACTCAATTGTACCCAATTCTAGTTACTAAAGTTGCGTGATCAAATTAATTGGGACCTTGTATGGTAATTTATGAGTATACAAAGACATCTTGCTTTATGGACCTGCAAGACCTTTACTGTCCTCTACAAAAGGGAGGGAGCTACCCTTGTGCCACCTGACCATTCTTAGCTGAGTAACGTGTGCCTTCCAACATGACTGCACTGATTTTACAGCTTCTTGCCCCAGTGCATATGCATTTAGCAATAAAGCCCATTGCAACCGTTTAAATGTACAGACATGCTTCGGCGGAGCCGACTCTTCCAGGCACAGACCTAAAGGCGTACCGAGATGGTTTGAACTCAAGACCACAGCGGTACCGGTAAGTGCATTTATGCACATACATTTGATAACCATGGCCCCGGTAGCACCAGGCTCCATATGCCAGTGCACAGCTGCCATGCAGCATTTGGAAGCAGCAGGGTGAGCATGAGTGAAGAAGAATATGCCTTAAGATATTTATAGCACCCATTGAGCTATTTACTGTGTTCACACAGATTGGAGCTTCCCTCCGGCTCACCCATTAACTAAGGTTGATGTTTCTACTGTAACGCAGGACGGTTTAGTAAAGTCGTTTTATGACAAACAGCAATGTCGTCATCCATTTAACTGCATAGCTTGCTAAAAATAAAAATATAATGCTAAAAGCATACCAGTATTTTTGACAGGGTGGTAGTCTAAAGAAAACTATCAGACACACCAGCAACAATCAGAAGTTTGAAGATATTCACTAGTACTTCAAAACATCAGTCCTTGAACCTTTAATCAACAATTTAAGGTTAGTATTAACATGGATATGCAAAATAGGTCACCAGAAATAGTGGACATCTCAACTAAGCCTTATTTACACCTAAATGATATTTTTCAATACACATGAAGTGTGCATTCACCAGGGGTCACGCATCTTTTCTCTGAAACAGTTCTCGTCCTGATGAAGGCCCAGTCACTTACGAAGTAAAGCGTTGGATGCCAGTATCTTCAAGAAAAGGGCCAAAACACATGTCGACCGATATTTTTATTTAATCTTACAATTGAGGGTACATTTCTTATTTCCCATTTCATTAAAGTTGTGAATCACAGAGACACCAAGAAAACCATTTCCAATCAAGCGTGGTCTGTGTCGGACTATAGTACGACGCCCAGACATTTTCAAATACCTGACTGATTATGAATACATAATACTCAGAAACAACAGCTGGGGCTGCGCTGTAGTCTCTATGTCCATATGAATATAAATTTTGGAGTTAACATATTACTGTGAAGCACCTGATGTGGGCATTTTACTAACACTGGTTAACTTGTCATATACTATATGTTGATATATGCACTTAACTGCTACAACAGGCTGTGCTACACAGGTTCTCTCTTTTCTCTGTTTTTGAAATAATTATTTTTAATGTTTTTGAGAAAGGCTGAGATTGATGCTTTTTAAATGGATGTGGGCATCAGCATTTCATGTTAAACTCAACTGGGTGCTAAAGGGAGGGGTATTCGGTTGTCACCATCTGTTATTTTGGTCATTTTCTACCCACCTCTGTGACACCGAACCCCCATCAACAAAATATTGGGGAAGATCCAGTTAATGTATTGTGTACTTTGAAATGACAGAAATAAAACCACCAGTAAATAGGGTCTGCTGCCTCATAACATAAAACAAGTGCCCTCTGTTAACTAGATTACTCCTGGGCTCATATTCAGAGTATTTATGGTGACAAAAATACAACAGATGCAAATGCAGTAGAAGCAGTAATTTGCTGTGCCATTGGATTTTTCAGAATGCATTAATTTAACACATGAAAACCACTGTACCAACTCTCCAAAGAAAACTGCTCAATGAAGACCTCCGAGACTCCATATGTACGAAAATGAGACCTCAGTTCCTCCTGTAAAAGATAATGTACTGTTAATGTGTAAAGTAAGGACAGCAGGAATGCGGATTAAAACACAGTAGACATTTTCTGCCTACCTCAGATGTGGAGGGTGGTAAGCCTGCAACATGAACATAACATTGTTTCCCCGACTCACATCCTGAAGTCTTGCACACTTTCAATTCTGAGTAATAAAATCAAAAGAATACAGTTACTACACTGAATTCCTGAGACACCTACTCAGATAACTGCACAGAAGAAATATATTTATGGCATACATCTAGAGCAATAGGATACACCAAAAATCAGTAAGTGTGCAGATGAAATGTACCACCGAGCCATTCCATTTAGCATTAACCATTTTCCGTTAAATAATTTTATTTAAAGAAAATGGCTGATTCTCTCTTGCCCCAGTGATTAAAATGTACAATCAAATTCTAGTTCCCAGATTGATCTACCGGGCTGAGGTTGCGGGAGGAGGGCTTATTGTGTTCGAAAGGGGAAGCAATAATTTGGAAGCGCGGTTTATCCCTCCCCGTGTGTATTCCCTTGACCGCGATTCGACATTCTGGACCCAGTTTCATTGGAGGCCATGGTCTCTTGGCGAAGATTACAGTCACTAAGTATTATATTCTCCCCAGTGGGTACTTTGTTTGAACAACTTAATACTTCTGTTATTCGAAGAGACTACACAACTCTGACTCAATGGATCAATGGTTCCTTGATTATCACTTTACTTTTGTAATCTTTTATTCGGCATTACAGCCCTAAAAGAACAGTTTTTACAAATACATTGCATTAAATTAATGTTATGTGCATATCCGTTTCCCTTATGACATAAATAAAACATACAAGCTTAACATGTATATTTCATATTACAATTAACAAATACAAGTGAAGAAAAGAAGGCAATAAAAGACTAAGACCACCAATCGATTTCCATTCAGCATTTTTGGAGTTTAAAATTTTATACTCCAGTAGATCGATATTACATGGGAGAAGAGATACTAAATACGGGTTATAGACCTCAAATCTCGCAGCCCCCCTAGATATTCACTGTCTAGAGTGCACAACTTATACTCGAGTCAACATTAAGGTGCTTTAATGGGCACCCCTTCCTGAATACCCATTTCTCCTGCCTGTTTTGGTCTTGCCACCTAGCCCTGTGATGAATTTAGCAACCTTGAATACCCCTCCTGGATAACTGGCTGTCTTACAGTATATATGTGGTGTAAAGGGGTTTATAAAAAAAAAAGTCAGCATTTTCAGCCGTCGCAATAATCACATGGATCCCTTCTGTAATTGTCTGCATTCCGGCTGATCTTGGTAAGGGAATTAAGGATAGCTTCCAGAGTCCCTGCGTAATCGGGCAGAGGAACATAAAGTGAGAAACTGTTTCATCTGTTACTTTGCACAGGGGGCACTTGCCTGCGTTTCCTGCCTTCCATGATGCTTTAAATGTTGACACCTTCAATGTGCCTAGTCTAAAATGAACAAAGAGGGTGCAAGCAAACCAGGGGTTGATCCAATCGAGATACCTTTCTAACCCAAAATCGACCTTCATACAAACATAGTCTGGCGCTATCCTTAGGTTCCTGCAGGCTCTGTTCATACAGCCCCTGGATGAATCCTTCTTTAACAGCGCCTTTATACTCTATGATTTCAGATTATTTAGCGCCAGGGGTGAGACCATGCCTCCAGCTCATTTAACTTGTACAACGTATTTCTGTGCAAACCATGGTAGTTTTGTTTCTCCTCCTAGGCTCAGCAGATGAATCATGTCAGCCCTGTACAATTCCAGTTTGGGCACCACCCACAACCGCAGCCATTAGAGGATTGGTCTATCGGAGGCGACAGCATCTATTTGGGCATAAGTTCAGTTCTAAGTGGAGCAGCGCATTTGCTGATGATAACGGGCGGCCTAGTAATCTCTTTAAGTGTTTGTTTTCCACCGTACTCCATTGATTCAAGTCGGCGTACCCCCATAGTTTTGCCCCAAAGATGTCAGCTGCTGTTGCATGCTTCTTATACAGAGCCGGAGAAATCGCCCATCTACCATATCTGTTGAAAAAGGCACGTGAGCCCCCGCCATGCCTTTTCAGTGTCGCAGAGACTCTGATAATTTGGCTTGTCCAGTTCCCACGGTCAGTGAATCGAGTGCCCAGGTAGTCATAATGCCTGACTTTTTCTAGAGGCATCCCCTCTGCAGTAGTAATTATGTTCACTATTTTGCCAAAAGTGGGCCTGAAGACCATTGTTTTCGTTTTCTCCGTATTCAGGGACAGTCTCTGCTCCCCACACTTCTTCATAAACACAGACATTATTGGTTTAGACCTTGGGGAGGTAGCAAAGAACAGACCCTTGAATATCCTCGAGCTCAACTACCTATCATTGTGTGACCTGCAATACACTCCTAGGAAGGTTAAAAAGAAAATGCACGACGATTGGATTTCGAAAGAGCTCGCCTAGAATCATACAATAGCTTTGACCATTTTTGTGTTGGACATTAAACCGTATAATGGAGCATGGGAATATTTGATTATACATCCCGCAAAGAAATCCAGGGATTTTTGGCTATGCTTGAAATTAAACCTTTTCATGACGAAGGATGTTTTGGGGACCCGTAGGGGGTTGTCAAATGTAGAGCGATCCTGAGGGTATTGGATGATGGTGAATGAAACATTAAAACACATAATTATTGCATGCACTGAACTTTGAGACCATCGTAAAGTGACGTTTTAACCATATTTTAGAAATAGGCCCTTTTTTTACTTATGAACATTTGTGATGGACTCTCCTCTTCAAACCTAGTGAGCAACTTGTGATTGCAGTGACAAATTTTGTAAAGACCTGTTTTACCTGTTTAAGCTTTTATTAATGTTGTTAAATTAACTTAGTGTTTGAAAAATTCGGTTTTAAAATATAATTTGTAATGTTGTATACTGATGCATGTGTGTAAAGTTTTACTGAATAAAGCTATATCATACAAATAAATAATAATAATGCATCAACACTGATTGAGACATGTAATTAGCTCAGTTTCGGATGGGAATGTAATGTGCTCAAGCTATGATATTTGGAAATGCAAAAAATAGAATAAAGGGTGAAATCCACAATAAATAGGTCTGATAAACTTAATCTGCGATATTTGCAGCCTAGAACAGTATAAGCAAGGTGATGTGAGTAATCTATATCTGTAGTAGTTCGATAGAAATAGTACAAAATGCACCAAATATAGCATAAGAAACGCAGTGAGCTCGTCCCTGATATTTAAATGCGGGAAACGGTCAATACAACATGGTGTGAAGAGGCTATGTTATTAGAACAACATGGAATAAATTAGCGGATTCTGGGATTTTTAAATGCTGTAGCACAGCAAGAAAGCTACTTACTTGTTACTACTGAGCACAATATAGTCCTTATCCATCATTTATCATTCATAGATTCAAGTGCTGAGGAATAGTCCCCCAGTCAGGCTGGGAATCCTTGGTACATAACATTAAAAGTTACTCACTGTAGTGACTAGAGTACTCATAGTCCACAGTCCTCTTTCCTCCATCCCAACATGGGGACAGTACCGGAACCTTTGGCAGTGAAAGAATGAGCCTCCCCTTTAACCTTATTAGTGCCAAGGACGAGGTATCTCGTCCTTGTAATTCCCTCACTGTTGCCAAGGATGAGATACGTCATCCTGTTCGGCAATCTCTGTTTTGTGCGATCCCTGGTTTGCAGGGATCGCACAAAACTGTAATCCAACCCCCGGGCTATGAGAGGGGGGAGGTCCCCCTTCACTGCCCGGGGGTTGGATTACCTTTAATTTCACGTCGGCATGCGTGACGCACGCCTACATGAAATTGAAAGTAAATTCACTGCGGCAGCCATTTTCGGCTGCCGCGGTGAAAAGAGAAGGTGATCTCCATTCTCCCTCGATCTCCGGCTGTATTTCAAGCTCAGTGATCATCTGCCCCCAGGGGTGAGGAGGATACAAAATAAAAAGATTTCGAAGGAAGGAGGGAGGTGGGGGGGTTGGTTTGGGGCCCTGGGGCCCACTAGCCACCAGGAATTCTTGAAAAAGTGGCGTCGTTGGGAAGGGGAGATTCTCCCCTTTCCAACGACACCATTAATGATGGCATTGCTGGTTACGGATCAGGCGCAGAGCTCTCGATCCGTGACCAGCAATCCCACTAGACCACCAGGTATACGTTTGTGACGTGGGGGGGCACCGGCCCCCAAAGCATGGGGGCACATATCTGATAAACCCTGGGAGCAGATGGCTGATCATCTGCCCCCAGGGAAGGGGGCAAAATAAAAGTAAGAAAAAAAACCACTGGAATGGGGTGTGGGGGTAATTTCTTTGCCCTCCTGAAAGGGTGGTGGCCCTCCCCCTCCAAGTGGAAAGGGGGGGCACCCCTTGTAGCCCTGCCTGGGGGCAGATGTAAGCCCCCAGGCAGGAGTACATGAGGTGGCCCCCCATCCAATTGGGGGTGTGGGTGAGGGACACCAGGAATAAGTGTGCAGCCCTCCCACCCCCCAAAAGGATGAGGCCTGCAGGTTAGGGCCCCCCTGGGAGCAGATGGCTGATCATCTGCCCCCAGGGAAGGGGACAAAATGAAAAAAAAAATGAAAAAAGGGGCATTTTTGGTGGGAGTGGAGCGGCACTACACTAGCCACCAAGGATTTATTTTACAGAAAAGGGGGGTGGCCCTCTCCCCCTGCCCTGGGGGCAGATATTTGCTCGTAGGAAGGGGCATCTGACCCAGGGGAGGGCTGCATGGGATGCCGCCCCCTGCATTTGGTGTGGGGGGGGTGGGGGAGTGAGGCACCCCCCCATTACATTAGAAAATGACCTGGCGGTTTAGGGTGCCTCTCAGCCCGCCCTAAAGTGTAGTGTACCATTTTCCATTTTCTTTGTTTACGAAACTTGCCTTGGCGCAGAGGGGCACATTGGTGTGCCAATCTGGCCCCGGGGTGCCCAAACCTTACTGCCCCACCCACTGGGGGGCCTGTCCCACAATTTATGGGGGCCCTCTCGCCCCCACCCCAAATGGAGGGGGGTTGTACCTCACGCAGCCATTTGTAGGAGGCCGGCATGAGGTGCCCCGCCACCCATTTGGGGTGAGGGGGGTAGAGGGACCCCAAAAATGTGGGACAGGCCCCCCCAGTGGGTGGGGCAGTAGGGTTTGGGCACCCAGGGCCAGATTGGTACAATGTGCCCCTCTGCACCAAGGGGAGTTGGGTTACCAAAGGGAAAATGGTGGAAAGCATTTTAGGGGGGGCTTTGGGGCACCCCAAAGGGACGGGGAATTTTCTAATGGGATGGGGCGTTAAATCCCCCACCCCCCACCCACAAACGGAGTCGGTGCCATGTCATGCAGCCCTCCCTGAGACCAGCGCCCAATTACCTTCGGGTCAGGTGCGCGTTATAAATAAAATAAACAAACAAACAGATATCTGCTCCTAGGAAGGGATGCCTGAGCCCAGTGAGGAGTGCAGGACAGCCCCCCCCCTTATATGCCCCCGGGGAGGGCTACATGAGATGCGCCGCCCCTCCAATTGGGGTGGGGGTGGAGAAGTGCACCCCCCTTCACATTAGAAAATTCCCCCGCAGTGTAGAGGGCCCCTCAGCCCCCGTTAAAGGGCAGCCTGCTGCCATTTTGAATTCTTTTCTTTGTTTACTAAACTTGCCTTGGCGCAGAGAGGCAAATTGGTATGCCAATCTGGACCCGGGGTGCACAAACCTTACTGCCCCACCCACTGGGGGGCCTGTCCCACAATTTTTGGGGGCCCTCTCCCTCCTACCCCAAATGGAGGGAGGTGTACCTCATGCAGCAGTTTGTAGGAGGCCCAGGTAGGCCTGTTTGAGGTGCCTCTGCCACCCATTTGGGGTGAGGGGGAGAGGGCCCCCAAAAATGGTGGGACAGGCCCCCAGTGGGCGGGGCAGTAAGGTTTGGGCACCCCGGGGCGAGATTGGCACACCAATGTGTCCCTCTGCGCCAAGGGGAGTTGAGTTACCAAAGTAAAAAAGTGAAAATGGTGGAACGCATTTTAAGGGGGGGGGGCTGTGGTGCACCCCAAAGGGTCAGGGAATTTTCTAATGGGATGGGGCATTGACCCCCTACCCGCAATGGAGTGGGTGCCATGTCATGCAGCCCTGCCTGGGACCAGATATCTGCTCCTAGGAAGGGACGCCTGAGCCCAGGGATGAGTGCAGGACAGCCCCCCCTTATCTGCCCCCGGGGAGGGCTACATGAGATGTGCCGCCCCTCCAATAGGGGTGTGGGTGGAAAGGTGCATCCCCCTTCACATTAGAAAATTCCCCAGCGGTGTAGGGTGTAAGGCAGAATCTTGTGCAGTTCCCTTAGGGAGCACTACATAAGAATAAAACTACAGGTATTAGCAATAAATCCCCTTTGGTATCGGTCTGTACCACAAAGATTTAGTTGGTAGCTGTGGCTAAGCAGTCAGACTAATCCCAAGAGGAAGATGAGCAGTATTCAGGGTTTACACAATAGGACTACAACACTATGGCACAAGGAAACACTGACCAAAGCCTTGTATTAAAAAGAATATATATATTTATTTTACACACTTCTAGTTCAACACATTAATCACAGTTATTAAAGCAAGTTAAAATCACTCAAGAAAAGTATACACAACTCCCTGGTTAAATTGTAGACAAGTTTGAGCAAGAGTGAAAACTGAGCAAAATGGCACAGTGAAAACCAAACACAAATGGCACTCTAGCAATTTCTCACAAGGGAGGGAAAGCACAAGTTATAAAGGAATATACTTCTTAGGCACCCTAGCAACACTTCCCAATAAGATTGTGAACAAGTTTAGGCAAGGCAGTACTTTAGCATGTATAATACTGAGGTGAAAACCGAGCAAAATAGCACTTGTTTAACAAGTGGGAAGGAAAAGGTGGTTATGAGAGTTAGGTGCACCAACACATTTCTAGGTGAGAAGCAATTTAGAGAAGGCAGTTGTAACAGATTCAGACAGAGTCAATAGGCCTGTGCCAGAGTCAGTGGTACAGGACGAAGAGCCCAGGAGCAAAAATGTTCTTTTAGCTGCAGTCAAGTCTTTGTTAAACGATTCGAAAAGGTGGTTGCAGAAGGTGAAAGACAATGTTAGATGATAGGGGCAGCCAACGCAGCAGGTAGGTAAAGGATTTAAAACACCTTTAGTGGTATCAAACGAAAGGGGAGGCCTGGCAGAGCAAAGTACCTTAAAATGTAGAAGAGGCTCCTGCGGTGGCGGTTGTTTCTGAAAGTTCCTGCAGTTTGGGAGATCCAGCAGAGGAAGAGAGGCCCTCGTTGTGGAGGAAGGTTCGAGTTACTGCACTGCCCAGGGATGAAACCAGCCACGGTGCTGCCAAACAAAGTAAAAGGTACGCTCCTTTAAATCGCGATCGTGGTGGACGGGTGCCTGGCTATCCGGTCTCCGAGTGCAGGGCACTGGTGATTCGACCAAGGCAGGTCCTGGAAGGCGATTGGCAAACTGGTTGGCCCCACCAGCTCAAGGGACGAAGGCTCTTGCAGATGAAGATCTTCTCTCGTCGTGTGGAGAAAAGTTGTGAGATGCTGCAACAGGGCTTCACCGGTGGTTCAGTTGGTGCAGATGTCTTTGGCTTCTCTCCTCTTCGGCTTCTTAGTTCCAGTGGCAAGGTCTTGCTCTTCCCGCCCTTAGGACCCTGCTTTTATGCAAAAAAATCCCCATTCATGCAGCCTAGCTGTCACTCACACAGTGGAGTGGTCATCCTGGCGGGAGACCCTTTAGCCTATCAGGGCAGAGTGTGACATGGGTTGCTGAGGCAACCCTGTCCAGGGAGCCTACTCCCCCTCCCACACAATGGGTCCACCCCAGAATCGGTGGCGCCGAAAGGAGGGCTTCTTGGCAGAAGTCCGCCAAAAGGACAAACAAAGGATCCCCGACCTGGGTTAGGATCTTAAGAAAGACACGAGAAAGAATTTATATAAACGTTCTGGCAAATAAAACCTACCGGAGTAAAGTTAATATAAAAATAAACCGGCGGTATGTTAGAGGCTGTCGGTAAATGTGGTAGCCTCGAACAATGGGAAAATCCCATAGGGAAATATGCGCATTCGAATAATTTTGGTAGTAACCACTGCCACCAGCCAGAAACTTTTGAGAGAGGGACTGTACAGTACCCTCTCGAAAATGAACCTAAGGGAAAAACTATTCACCCTTGCCAGTACCTCCATAGTAAGATGGCTTGTACTGGTTTAGTTCATAAAGATTGACTAGTAAAGTCAATGGGGACTTAACATGCCCTGGGAGACAGTATGCAGTCCCAGGGTATGGAGTCTATGTTTGGGGGTCACTATGGCACCCCTGTGTTACTGCACGGAGGGTGCTGTGTAACACATGTGTATAACAATGGTTCCTATGAGGGTGAGATAAACCCCATAGACATTAAACACAAAAAAATAGCCTAGAACACACATAGCAAATATGCCTAAGAGTGGGAAAAAGAGTCTCACTCTTAGCAGGAGACAAAACCAAACCCTTCAAATCCAGCAAAGCTGCTGGGGGATTCTAAAGGTAAGGGAAATCAGCCATAGATTGAGAATTCTCCATAACACAAATATCCCCTCCCCTGGGGGCAGATGATCACCCATCTGCCCCCAGCGGTCTCCATTGTTGGGGAGAATTCTCCAGAATGGCTAATTTCCCTTACCTACTGAGTCCCTCAGCTGCTTTGCTGGATCTCTAGGATTTATTTTTTCACCTGGTAAGAGTTTGAGCCTTTTTTTTCCCACTCTTACATGTGTTTTGGCTATGTGTTGTACAATTTTATGTGTTCATGGACTGTGGAGCCTCACCTACTCCATAGGCATCTTTTTACTGTGTGTCACACAGCACCTTTAGTGCAGTGACACAGGGTTGTCTTTTTCAGACTTCCCACTTCAAACTCCATTCCTGGGACTGACTACTGTCTCCCAGAACATAAAGTTGCCATTGACTTTATTAGTCTTTTTAAATGTACAGACCCAGTACAAACTATCTTACATAGACTTCTGGAAAGGGTTAGTTATCCCGTTGTGTCTGTGTTCCATGGAACATTATTTTGTTCCCCTTTCTTTAGGATTTGGCTGGTGGCAGTGGTATCTACCCTATTTTTCCTACCGTGGTCTATTTAAATAGCCTTGTTACTGTTTTAGGCTAAGTTAGTAGCCTCGAACTATAAACCCGGTGCACCTCTTGTTTTATTTCGGTTCCGGCTGGGTTCATTCGCCATTTCTTTTTGTAAAGGTCTTTCTCGTGTTTTACTCTGCGCGCCACCAAACCAGGTTTGGTTCCTTTGCTCGCCGTCCTTTGGCAGGCTTCTGCACAGAAGCCCTCCTTAGGCGCCTGAATGTCTGAGGGGGTGGGGTTTGAGACCTGCTGCACAGGGTCTCCTTGGTGACCCATGTCGCACTCTGTATGATTGGCTGTGGTATTTTTTTTTTTTTTTTTGGCATTTGGCATTTTTTATATAGCGCTACGAACCCTCAGGTATCTGAGCGCTGCTTATTATTACCCACGGTGTGTGGTGCTTATTTATCGACCTCGGAAGGATGAAAGGCTGAGTTTGACCCCGCCGGGATTCGAACCTGCGTTAGCAGGCTCTGCACTGATGTCAAAGCGAGCGCTCTACTCGCTGTGCCACTTGACCGGCTAAGGACAGCCACCCTGCTGTGTGATTGACAGCCACGCTGCGTGAATCGGGAGAAAACTGCATAAAATGCAGGTCTCTGGGGCTTGGAAGACAGTCGCCACTGGATCGAGAGAACCGAAGAGAAGCTGACAGGAGAGGACCGCTACCACGACTGAACCTCCCGGTGAAGCCCTGCGGCGGGTCTGAATCTTCAAACTTCGACGACAGGGAAGATCTGCAAGGCATCTTCTCCCCTTGAGCTGGTGGGACCAACCAGTTCGCCAAACTGCAAGCCAGGCCCCCCTCCTCTGGTCGAATTTGCTGTGCACCGCTACAGTGAACCGGATATCCAGGAGGACCGGACCCTGTTTGGGTTTTAAGGAGCGCACCTTTTATTCGTCGTTTTGCTCTGCTGCCGGTTTTTTCCCTGAGCAGTTCAGGACCCTCCAGTCTTCCGCCTTCTTGTCAGTCCGACAGTGGCTTCAGGAACTGCGAGCCTGCAGGATCTGCCAGGAACGTCTTCCTCATCTATAGCATTCTTCTGCTCTAAAGGTACTGTGCTAACCCGGTTGGTCGTTTCATCCAACCATGGTGAAAGTGTTTTAAATCTTTCACCAATCCGAGGGCTTGTCCTTCTCTACTCTTTAAAGTAACTTTTCTTCCGACCAACTTCGTTCTGAACTCTTGGCAAAGACTTAACCGTGAACTACTCTGAACTGTGTGATCCTCTGCAAAGACTCTGGGCCACCGACTTTGGCTCAGGCCTCTTGATTGGATTTCCTCACCGTAGTTGCCTTTTCTAGAATGCCCTGCTTATTAACTTGTTGGTGCTGCTCAATTGTGAATAACCTTGTCTTTTCCTCCCTTTTAAATTGCTGGAGTGGCATTTTGCTCTCACTTGATTTTGAGCTCAACTTGTCCAGAATCTATTGGGTGTGGTGTAGTGTATCAAGAGTGTGATTTATCGACTGCTTTACTTGAGTGAATTGTTTTATAAATGATG
Source organism: Ambystoma mexicanum (assembly GCF_040938575.1). Classification (NCBI taxonomy): domain Eukaryota; kingdom Metazoa; phylum Chordata; class Amphibia; order Caudata; family Ambystomatidae; genus Ambystoma; species Ambystoma mexicanum. The sequence continues at coordinate 870,105,328 of NC_090931.1, forward strand.
TGTAAATAAATGTATATTCTTTTACTGAGAAACCTTTGCTTGAACCATAGTAAATTGCTGTCCTTTGTGTAACTTCTGATACTGCTCACTTTACTCTTGAGATAAGTCTGGCTGCTCAGCCATCGCTACCACTTTACTGTGTAGTGCAGGCTTGTACAAAAGGTGAATCTGTACTGTCACTTGTAGTCTTAATTGTGTGTGGTGTTCCCAAAGGGTACTGCATATGATTCTGCCTAACATCCATACCTGTGGCCCCATGCTTTACGCACACCATGTGAAACTGAAGATAATCCAGCCCCCGGGCAGTGCGGAGGGACCTCCCCCTTACATAGCCCAGGGGTTGGATTACTGTTTTGTGTGATCCCTGCTTTGAAGGGATCACACAAAACTAAGTGTCAAAAAGGACAAGGTATCTCGTCCTTGGCAACAGGGAGGTAATCCCAAGGGCGAGATACCGCGCCCTTGGCACTTAAGGGGTTAAAGGTCCTATAGTTTGTGTAGCCAATGGGACGTTGTGTATTTATAGACGTTCATAGTGGCCATTTTGAGGGAAGGGCTTAGGTTTCTTAACATCAGGTGGGACGACTATCACTTTCACTTACTAGCCCATAGTAGTATAGATCGCATATGTAGATGTTCACTCGGAGCCGATCATAGTTAGTAATAGGTTCTGTAGTTTGCCACGTAGGATGACGTTGGTAGTGATGCAGGTCAATGTCAATGATGACAAGTTTTGAAAATTAAAGGCCAGTTTTTTATGAATTTCGTTGAGTAAGAGGATCGAGCGAATTCGTTGATGTTCGTTATGTTATCTGTTTTAGATAATTGCAAATAAAACAGTACTCCTTCTTACCAACTAATTGAGTCATTTTGATTATTAATGTCGAGTAACCTCTGCATCCCCATCCATCTCCAGGGTAATTGCTACTCATCTTAAAGGGCTGAGGTTATTCAGTTCACTTGGTAGCAGAGGATGGTTTAAAATCCATCGACATAAGTAAACTTTGGAGCCCCGGCAATATCGCACGACCTCTGCCATTCGGCTAACAGGACGTGAAGCTCCCCTTAGATAGTGGTTAGTTTAAATTTTAAAAATCTTGCAAGTAGGGCTTGACGGGTCCTTCTGGTTTTACACTATCCCCTCCCAGGGTCTACGAGAAGCTGAACGAACGGGAAGTTGAAGAGGCGGTAAAAGAGGCGTTCATTCCCAAGAGTCAGAAGACGAACATGCGAATGATGAGTAAAAACTGAGGGAGTTGGTAAAATGATGTATGGGTTATGAGTGGCAAGAAGTGATAAGGGAAAGAAGTGTAACGGAGGGAGGTGGGGGTAAATATAACACGAGAATAAGAGTGTTAAATAGTGAATAGAAATTGACTTGTGTAAGGACAAGCAATAGAGGTATCGTGAGGAGAGTGTTCCACGATAAAAGGATACGCCCTGTTCCTGCCTTTTAAAGAATGGATCAGAAGAAATCTTCAACCTAAAGTCTCATAAGTGGACGCATAGATGAGTTCTGGTTAAAGACAGACTTAAAGAGGTTGATTTGAACTCTGTATGGGGTATTGATAGAGGGCATGACGAGTCTTCGAGAGAAGATCCTAAGAGCTATGTGTGACCAGTCAAGTGGGTCTGTTTGTTTTATGTATTGGTGATGACGTCATAGTTTAAAGAAATTGGAGAAAAAGGAGAAACACAAGGTTGACGAATTTAAGTGATTGTTTAAATTTGAGTTCATGGTGTTTTTTTAGCAAGATTAAAGTAAAAAAGGTTAGAGGGATTGAGCCGGAGACGATTGGTGCATGGTCATATTATATTATTTTCTGAAACGTATTGTTTTTTTCAAATCTGTGACAAAAGCAAACAAGTATTAATAGTCAAGAGTGACGAGTCAAAAATGGAGGATGTTACTCCATTTGTGCAACTCTGCAAGCAGTTGCCGAAACATGCACCTAAGCTTAGACAGTATAGTGCAGAATGGGTTAAGGGAACTGCAGATAAAATGTTTATGCCGTTGCCGCAAGGAGGGTCACTATCGAAGGTAGTCCTGCAGCATATGACAACATATTTGCATGCAGCGTACACAGGAAAAAAGCTAGACAAGCGACTAGCGAGATTAGAACTTTGGAAAATGTACCAGGAGGACAGAGAAAATCCGCCCCCCCCTACAGATTGGACCCTCAATATATGCAAAGAGGGGGGTGAGGAGCCTTCTGCTCACCCCACCCTGTCGGAAATAGACAGCGAAAGCAAGAAAGACGATGGGTTATACCCATTGAGGAAGCTCAAGGCAGCAACAGGGTATAGTAACCCAGCATATAAGTCGCCTGCGCAAAGCAGTGACGAGGGCCCAGAGAAAAATACTGAGAAAGACGTAATTCCTAAAGTCCCAGGGACAAGGAGAGACAAGATAAGGAGAGCAGTGATCAGGTAAGCACATTTTTAGATATATGCAGAGAAATAAAGAGAGGGAAGGGAGAAAGAGATAAAGCTGATGAGTTAGCACTTCTATAGAACGAATGGATGGATGGACAGATTTTTCTCAAACTCGATGGTAAAAGCATCGAGGATGTAAGACAAAGGGAAGATAAAGATGGGCAAGATAAAAAGGATAAGGAAAGGGAGGAACAATCGAAAGAAGAAGAGAAAAAGAAAGAAAGACGAGAGCAGCTATATCAAGATGAACAACTGAAAGAGCAGGAGCAAAGAAAACAAGACAAAAGACAAAGGGCAATCGAGGAGACGGAAAGGTTAGAAATTAAAAGAATAGAAGAACAGAAGTTAAGGGATAAGAGAAGGCAAAGACGAAAGGAGGAGATTCGAAGGGCAAACGAGAGAAGGGATATGAAGAAAAAGGAGGAAGACAGGATAAGGGAGGAAACAAGAAATCGCAGAGATCTTGATGATAACATAGAACAAAAAAGAAGGCAGAGAGCATGTGATCTCGATCACCTGGAGAAGAAGGTAAGGGATCCAGAACCAGAAGTAGCATGGGAGGACATAGAGTTATTTCCGGAATATGAGTAATTACCTGGGCCATCTAGAGTAAATCTAGAAGACAAGTTTTACTCCAGGAGCATTGGGGAAGCGACAATAAAGTTTATTATGATATGAAAGCCCAGAAGAAATTGAATGGGAAGGGAAAAAATAATCGACTTGAGAGTACCTCGTGTAGCATGAGGCCTCCCAAGGAGTTGTCTTTAGATAGACTGAATCTACACAGAGATGAGGAGGAGAGAAGTTATACGAGTTGGGCACAGGAAATGTCAGACGAAGATAGAGACACCTTTCGTGGAGAGGAAAGGGATGACACGTGTGGTCCCGAGGGTTGTTTCTCAATGGATAAGGAAGTGAGATGGTCAGATTTAGATGCACCTATACCTAGGACGTCAAAACCAATTACGCAGTCAAATCAACCTAAGCGGCAACTTCATGGTGAGAGGGGGGAATCGCCACCATATGTGAGCAGATTAAGGTCGCTACCAGGAAGAGGCGAAGTTAGTACAAAAGAAGTTATCCAAGTACGCTATTGAAGGGGCAATGATAAATAGTGGAGACAGATCGAATTCACAACAGGTAAAGAACATGCCGCAGGGAAATAATCAAAGGCAGTTTGATCAGGGCAATAATGGATTTGCTCCACGAGGAAGAGGAGGATTTCGAGGTAGAAGTTTTCTGTATAATCAAGGGAATTGGCAGAACAATCAGGGAAACTTTCAGAATAATCAAGGTGGGTTTCAGAACATGCAGAATCATAATCCAGGCATGCAGGGAGGACAGATGGGGAGACCGCCTCCGGTATGTTGGACATGTGGGATGACAGGGCATTTAACTCGCACATGTAGAAGTCAAGGGTTTGTGCAAAATGGCCAATTTTGAAGAGAGGGGGACTTCAAACCCGCCTTCGTATTTACAGCAGAGGGGATTTGGGTTTGCTCATAATCAAACAGTGCAACAGGTACAATGCTGAGAATGCAGCAAGGTTTGCAACCACAGTCGCAGCATTCACCTATGCAGAAACAGCAAAGCACAAGCATGGGACAGTTAATGACTCCTAGGATAGGAGGGGTCACTGCGGAAGGAGGAAAACCTTTTACAAGTACAGGAATGAGACTGTATCCACAATAGGACAGCTCACAGGGAGACTTGATGTGTTCAATACTATCCGTGATGCCAAATCCTCATGAGGAACCGAGGTTAGACGTCAGTATAGGAGGCAAAGGTTTTCCTTTTTAGTAGACACGGGTGCAACACGCTTGTGTATAAAAGAGGGAACATTTTTAATGTCTGGTAATGCCATGAATACACAAGGTTTCACAGGAGCTACAAGCAGAGTTCCTTTTACTGAAGATTTACCAGTCTCTATAGGAGAATGTGACATGTCGGTGCCTCTGCTGTATTCAAGGCAGACATGTGTCAATATATTAGGTTGAGATTTGATGACTAAGTTGAATATAACAATCTCGTTTACTGATAAAGGTATAGTGTGTTCAACACCAGGAATGCATTATTTAAACGTGAATGAATTTATTATGGCGTTTGCAGGACTAATGCCCATGAGAGCGATCCCGTTAGAACCTGAGGTTTTTCATTATGGGGTACGCATCTTGTTGACATGGCTGGCAGGCTTGGTAGGCAAAACTATGAGAATACTGGATGAGTTTTTCTTCAGGCCAAAGATACCAATGGATGAAGAGGAAGGGCAAACCTTTCCTCTTGAACTACAAGAGGCCATAGTGCGAGGAGAAATGGCTTTGCTTGATGGGAATGATCATGAAGGCAGACGATGGAGCACAGTGATTGCCATTTGGGAGGGTTACTGATTAACTAACGTCACTAATGAGGACATGTTTGGAGACCATCCATCAGATGATGAAGTAATATTTGAGATGAGCATTACTTATTGGGTAGAAGCCAATAAACGCGAGGTTCCCCAGAGAATGATGCTAGTACAAAAGCGTCCCGAATATTTTGAGGAAGACGTGGCAAAAGGGACTACAGGCACTTATGACGTATGCCTATTGAAGGGGTTGGAGAAGTGAAGATTAAATTGAAACCAGGAGCAATTGTACCTCGAGAAAGACGGTATCCTATGTCTCGAGAGGCAGACGCATCTTGGTGACGTCAGAGTCACTGTGTAATAGGTCAGTGTACCCTATCAAGAAATCTAAAGGGGGGTCGTGTAGACTAATTCAAGATGTAAGACCGATAAACCAGATTGTAGATGCCGAGTTTCCTCTAGTTCCTAATCCGGCGACAATCTTATGTAACATACCTTTTGAAGCACGATATTTCACTGTGATTGATTTGAAAAATGCATTTTTCTCAATCCCCTTACACAAAGACTTGCAGGATCTGATGTCATTTATGTTCAGACAAACTAAGTTAAAAAGCACGAGATTACCTCAAGGGTATTGCGAGTCTCCATCAATTTTTCAATAGAGTTCTCCAGATGGATTTAAGTAATATTGATTTGGAAAGTGTTTTCTTGCAATACGTAGAAGACATTTTAGTTTGCAGAACTTCAGAGGAAGGATGCAGACGTGATTCTATTCAGTTGATGATTACACTTGCTGACAAAGGATATAAGGTTGACAAGGAAAAGTTACAGTATTGTCAACAAGCAGTGTTGTACATTGGTCAGTTGATTTTGCATGAAGGAAAAAAGGTCATTCCTGACAGAGCCGAGGCCCTTTTGAAAACCAAAAAGCCACACACGATAAAGCACATACGAAGATTTTTGGGAATATGTAGCTATGTCAGAGCATGGGTCTTAGATTACGGTTAATATAAAAGGCCTCTATTACAAGCTCTAAAGAAAGCACAGGCCACATAAGAAAATCGTTTGGACTGAAAAAATGGAAGAAAGATTTGAGGAACTGAAGGCAATTTGTACAGCTCCAGTTTTAGGGATTCCTAATTATGCTGAGGAATTCTTGTTGTTTTCACATACGGATGGTACCGTTATGATGGCAATCCTCACACAGCGAACTACATTGGAGTAAAAGCCCCTTTCATATTACAGTGGGATTTTAGACCCAGTAACGAGGGGTCATTTTCTGTGCGAACAATCTTTTGCGTCCGCCGTGTTCGCCAATGAGAAGTCTGCAAGTTTAGTGATGGGATGCTCTATGAATTTGTTGAGCATGCATTATTTGCCATCTTGGAGATACCAAAAGGAACATTGACTTTCCAAAGGGCTTCTGCATTCGAAGTAGTCATTAAACCCAGCGATTAAAATAGTCTGATGCAGAATAGTGAATCCTGTCAGGTTTGTAGCTGAACCATTGGCAGAGGATGAGCATGCACACGACTGTTCAAACTATGAAGAGTTCTATGATGAGATCCCTTGGAGAAAGGAAAATGCCTTGTCAGGGGGAGAAATAGTTTTTACTGAAGGATTGATCAAGATGATGGGCAGAGATATACAGGTGCCGCTGTGGTAAAACACAAAGCCAATGGGGAGTTTCAAACATTGGTAAGCGCACGACTCCCGTCTCATTATTCAGCACAGGCTGCAGAGTTAGTGGTGCTGATAGTCGAGCTCGAGAATCATTCAGACGAGGAAGTAATGCGTACAGTGACTCCGCCTATGTGACATCGACAGTGCACGTAGGATTAGCACTTTGGAAAAGGAGGGCCTACCTCCAAGCGGATGGCACTCCAGTTCAACACACTGCCTTATTGTACAGGCTTATCAGGGAACTAGAACTCCCAGTAGCCATCGCAGTCGTTAAATGCGCAGCTGATACTAAAAAGACAGATTTTATCACACGTGGAAATCAGGCAGCAGACGTAGCCAAGAGAGCTGAATGTTTAGAAGATCTAATGTCTTTTGATACGCCTAATGTGAATGAAAACATGGTGGCGCTTGTGAGTGTGTCTGACCCATATAGTAATATTTCAAAGACACAATAGAGATTCAGGTAGAAGCATCTCAAGATAAGAAGGATTTGTGGACGCGAAGAGGCAAGACAGCACTGGTAAACCGGTGATGGCTGTAGCCTTATTAAGGGTAGCGCTGGAACAGCTACACTACCCTTCACACACAACTAGAAAAAAACCCTGCTTCACTATTGCAGAGGATTGGCTTGTACCAAATTTGTTAGAACACGTTGCATTATATTTAGTGAATTGCATGGTTTGCCAAAAGTTCACTGCTGGACACACACTGCGCATAGTTAGGGGAGTTATTCAGAGACCTACTGGCCCTTTTCATCATTTGCATATCGATTATGTCGACATGCTGCAAGTATGTAATGGGTATAGATACTCGATTGTAGTAGTCTGTCCCTTTTCACGATGGATTGAAGCTGGTCCATATACACATCCAGACTCTGCCTGCGCAGCAAAATTCTCAGTGCAAGAAGCATTTCCTAGATGGGGAATATGTGAAGTATTGAGATCAGACAATGGTCCTCATTTTGTGAATAAGACTTTTGAACAGACTGGCTTGTTGCTTGTTATAAAGCACACGTTTTCTTCGGCTTAACATCCACAAGGAAATGGGATTTGTGAGAGGTTCAACGGCTTGCTTAAAGAAAGAATAGCCAAGTTGAAGCTTACCTTGAAGAAAGGGTGGTTTGCATTGCCCACCACTGGCATTATATGCATTGAGGAACCAACCAGGTTCAGACCACCATCTCACCCCCCACGAAATAGTGACAGGGAGACTAATGAGGAAACCCCTCATGCCACCATCCAGAGTTAGAAGTCATGCCCAGCCAACGTCAGAACTGTTAGGAATGGATTTACGTGATTATCTTACATGTATGACCTCAAATATCTGTCATTTCAGTTCAGCTATGGCGAAGAGGGCGTGGGGGCAGTGCAGAACACAGAATGAGATGCTTCAACAAGTGGACCTAAATAACTATGTGTAGCTAAATTGTTCCCCGGAGATGCAATCTTAATTCGCAACCATACAAGGAAGAAGTGGGACGATCCCCGCTTTAATGGTCCTTTTATGTTATGCTCACCTGGTCACTGCAGGGATGTTGGGGCACGGTTGCAGCCCTCCCTGGAAATGGCTTCCCTTGGTCAGGCTTCTTCCCCTGTTCGTGTGCTGTGTACTGCTCTGGTTGTTGGCACAGCCCCTGCGAGGATATGAGAGGTCGTGAGAATGCTGCGATTTGACTGCTGTGTCCCAGGAACCCTTCTCCCCAGAATGTGGTGAGCATGCACCGACCCATATAGTCTTGCCTGTTTATTGATGATGGCAAGCTCTCCGTCCTGCTTCTCACTGCAGGGGCATTTTTGATGGACTAAGTTCCTTCACTGGTCCATCTGCGTGGCAGCCCAGACCGACTGTGGCTGAACCACTCCTAAAGGTAATTATCCATATAATAATGGCTTTCCTAATTATTATCCGTATCCTTTTATAATGGCTTTCCTTGATTATTGTCCGTATCCTTTTATAATGTCTTTCCTTTGCTTTCTCCCAATAGGTGATATGTGGCCCAAGAGTAGTTGCCGTGCAAATGCGAGGCCAAAAGGGAAGAGAATGGAGTCCACGATGTTCCAACAGATGGTAAGTATTAGTTTAAGGTCAAGCACAAGGAATTGTCTAAGCGCGACCTTAAGAGTAATATCTTAGCGGTTTCTAACCTTGTCTTTGCCTTTTTCTCTTGGAGGTACCGTCTGTGGCGACGTCGGACTGGAGTGCTGCTATCCGGAGGTCTGCCGACAGATGATGGTTGCCTGGGTGCGCGATGATGCTGGCCGTAAACTGGATCCAGGGTAAGTGCTGTGGCTGAGCTCAGGCAGCGGTAGCTGGAAACAGGTAAGGATGCGCTCCGGCTGCGGTTGCTGAAATAGGTAAGGATGCGCTCAGGCGGCGGTGAGCGTTACGCTGCCATAAGCAGATTAATGCGAAGCGCTTGCATGCGGGCGGGGCAGGCTTAGTCTGGCTCCAGCCACGCCCATTAGCTCTGACTCATGGCCCCACCCTGCCACTCGTAGAGGATGCTGCACGTGCATCCCAGCTCTCTCTCAAGGCCACGCCCGAACTGGATGCACGTTGAGGCCCCTGCAGGGGAAACGAGCACCTTGCAAAAAAATAAAAGTGTGCAATACACACTTATTCATGAGCCTGGCGCCAAAGGAGCCAGGAGTGGATCCAATTGGACCCTCTATATTGTGGGGTCTGTGGTTCCTGGTCTGTGGTTCCTGGCCAGTGGCCATGACAGCACTCCACCTAAAGGCCCCTCTCATGGTTGCTCTTCCTCCTGGTCCTGTCTTGGGTTGTTGCGATGGAATTGTCTGATTAGTTGTGAAGCATGGATGAACTCACTAGGTTCCCATGTACGGTCTTGAGGTTCATAACCTTTCCAGTCTATAAAGTAGTACAATTTAGATCGCACTATCTTGGAATCCAGAATAGCCTTTACCTCGTATTCCGGTTCTCCTTCTAGGATGTCGGGCTTGGGTGGTGCTTCAATCCCGAGTACCTGGTTTCATGAGAGAAACATTGAATACCGGGTGGATCCGAATATTAGGTGGTAAATCCAATTTCACGGCAGCCGGGTTTATAATGGCCTTGATGGGATAAGGTCCCAGGTACCTGGGACGGAAGGCTCATGGGCCTTTCAAGGGAATGTTTTCGGATGCCAACCAAACTTTGTCTCTGACCTGATAATGTGGGGCCTCCCTTCGGTGTCAATCTGCACACAATTTTCTTTTGTTCTTTGGCTCTGGGCAGATTTTCGGCTGCTTCTTTAAGGGTTCGAGTGATGGTTTTATGCAAGGATGTAACTGCTGGCATTTCCAATTTGTCAAGTGAATGAAAAGTGGACGTTCGAGGAGGTTGACAGTGCACTGTGTAGAATGGGGTCTGTCTGCTGCTAGTGTGAATGGAATTGTTTTAGGTGAATTCGGTTAACCAAAGGATGTTTTTCCAGGACTCCTCAGTTTGTTGCAACATAAACCTTAAGTATTGCTCCAGGGTTTCGTTGGTCCGTTCGGTTTGACCATCAGTTTGACGATGACGACTAGTGGATAACCGGAGATCAATTTTGGCGATTTTGCAGCACCTCCTCAAGAGTGCTGAGACAAATTGTGTTCCGCAATCTGAGATTAATACTGATGGGAATCCGTGTAACTTGACAATTTGTCCCAAAAACACTGTAGCAAGGACGGAAGCAGTGGGAATTCCCTTTTATGGAATAAAATGGGCCATTTTGGAGAATAAATCCACAATAACCAGGATGTTGTTAAATCCATTGCAGGGAGGAAGATCAGTGATTAAGTCCATTGACAACGTATGTCACGGTGCTGGTGGTACAGTTAAAGGACGCAGTAACCGGCTGGACTTAACTTCTGCGATTTGTGTTGCGCGCAGACACCACAGATTGCAATGAACTAGGCAATGTCTTTTCTCCAGGTCGGCCACCAATAGCCCTTTTGTATTTTAGCTTGAGTCTTGGCAATCCCTGGGTGTCCTTCCACTAGTGAATCAGGATAGTTTGCCATTATCTGGTCTTGTCTGGCCTTGTCCTGAATGTACAGACTCCATTGAAAATAAGGTAGATACTTTTCAATGGTGTATTGTTCTCCTCTGGCTAGCCACTCCTGTTGTGTTGCTTGGTCCATCCGAGATTGGGGATCGGTTTTCAAGTCATCCAAATAGGTGGTTGCAGCGATTTGGTTTGGGATTCGTTCTTCAGGAATGATGGCCACAGGCTCAGACGTGGTGAAAGCTTCTATGTCCTCACTCATGAGTTACAGAGCATCTGCTTTCCCATTGCGTACTCCGGGTCTGTAAGTGATGATAAAATCATATTCCGCAAAGAAGAGCCCAGCGAAGGTGGTGAGAGGATTGGGCCTTGGCAGTCTTCAAGTATTGTAAATTGCGGTGATCCATGATGACTGCTACCGTGCGTCTTGCCCACAGAAGATAGTGTCTCCACGTTTTGAAGGCAGGCTTAATCGCAAACAATTCTTTGTCAGTGATCGCATAGTTCAACTCTGGTACAGAAAACTTACGGGATCAAAATGCTATGGAATGCAATTGTCCTGTGTCGGGGTCCTTCTGTGATAATACCGCTCCCATGGCTACATTGGAAGCATCTGTTTCGACCACGTATGGCAGATATGGTCGAGGATGTCGAAGAACTGATGTTGTGGTGAAAGCAAGTTTCAGCTCCTGGAAGGCATTCTCTGCTTCAGGAGACCAGAATAATTTGTTATTTTTTCTCAGCAGGGAGGTAATTGGATGAACGATCTGCAAAAACCTTGGAATAAACCGACGATAAAAGTTGACGTATCCGAGCACACACTGTACTCCTTTTGTGGATGTTGGTGATGGCCATTGCAAGATAGCATCCACGTTGCGAGTGTCTTTGTGTACCCCTCGTGGTGTGAGCATGAAGCCCAAGAATTCAACTCCTGTTAGATGGAAGAAACACTTTTCTAATTTGGCAAACAGCCAATGCTGTCAAAGTTTTTCCAAAACTGCTCTTACTTGGCCGACGTGGTCCTCCTTGGAAGCCGAGTAAATAAGAATGTCATTTATGTAGACAAGTGTGCAAACGTCCAATAATTCATGAAGCACACGTTCATAAAGAATTGAAACTCTGCCGGGGCATTACATTAACCAAAAGGCATTACCTGGTACTCGAAAAGCCCATATTTGTTTCGGAACGCTGTCTTCCATTTGTCCCCTTTTTTAATTCTTACAAGGTGATCGGCTCCTCGTAGGTCCAGTTTTGTGTAAATTTGAGCATTCTTTAACTGATCTAGAAGCTCCGGGATAAGTGGCAGGGGGGTATCTGTTTTTTACTGTGATTTGGTTAAGGGCTCTATAGTCAATACAAGTTCTTAAATCGCCCTCTTTCTTGGTACAAAAAAAGAGAGCCGAGGAGGCAGGGGACTTAGACGAGCGGATAAAGCCGTTAGCTAGATACTGATCCAGGTAAGATTTTAGATGCTGGTTTTCCTGCTTCATTAGAGCGTATATTCGACTGCAGGGAATTTGGGATCAGGATAAGAGATCGATTTGGCATCATAAGGCCTGTGTGGAGGCAGGGTGTTTGCTTGCTCCTTCTGGAAAACATCCTGGTAATCTAAATATTCAGGGGGTAGGGAACCAGAGAGTCCCAGAATAGTTTTTGTTGTTGGTTTCAGGTTTCTCACATTTTTGTTGTAGCAGATGTTAGCACACTCTTGAGGGAAGGTCAGAACTCATTTTTGCCAGTCGATCATAGGGTTGTGTGTTTCCAGCCAAGGCATTCCTGATATAATCTGGAGCTGAGGAGCACCGATGAGATCGAAGGAGATGTCTTCTTGATGACCATCCTGACACATCAGCATGACTTTTTTCGATATGTTGCGTCACTGGGCCGGATGACAACTGAGAACCATCCACTGCTGTGACATTTTCCTATTTCAGCTTTTGCCGGATAGGAAGGCCCATTCGTGCAGCCAGATCTTGATCAATATAATTTCCCACCACTCCGCTATCAATATATGCCTCCAAGGCATGCACCTTTGTCGGTGGTTGACCAAAAGTACCGGGATGACAAGATGTGAGGTCTGTACAGATTCCTTCTTTTCGCTCGACAAGTGGACCCCTAAGCTTGTCAGGCGTTGGAGTTTTCCGGATTTTGTTCCTTTTCATCGTTGCCATTGTCCGTTGCGCCAACTAATTTCTTGGGGGGGTTTTACCAGGCTTTCTCAGAGGAAATGTCCTGCTCCCGCAGTATAAACAAAGCTGCTGTTGCGTTCTTTTCTCTCTTTCGCCTTAGTGATAGGACTCCGTAATCCACCAATCTACATTGGTTCAGTTTGTTCATGGGTTTTGGTTTGGTTGTCCCAGGGTCGCATATAAACCGATCTCCCATCATCTCTTGTGCGATCCATTTTTCGATTCTGCAACCTATGGTCGACCTGCACAGTCAGGTTGATTTATTCCGCACAACCATGGGGGGATTGGCCACTTGGGCTAGAACATCCTTAAGTCCCCATGCAATCTTCGATAAAAGAGTGTGGTCCTCTTTTCTTCTGGTCAGTTTGTCTGTGCTACGAGACGATTAAATGTTGCGATGTAGGTCAGCAGGTCTTGATTTCCCTGCCTGAGTGACAATAGTTCATTGTCCAGAGCTTGTCCTGGAGTATGCCTAGCAAACAATTTTTCCATCTCCTGCTGAAATTCCCCAAAGTCTCAGAGTAGTGGATCATCCTGGTTTACTAATGGTATCGTCGGCTGCGCTACCTCCTAAATATGTGAGTACAAAGGTGACTCAGGCGTGATCATTAGGAAGAGCCCCAGGCCAGCACAAAAAATTGAGGCGACATTGGTTCATGTCTATAGCGTACTTATTGGGGTCGCCGGTAAAGCATTTGGGCGGGGCCAGTGGCACTGCACCTGGAAGAACCACTTAAACTGGTTGTGATGGCTGCAGCATGGGAGGTTGGGCAAGCCCAGGTAATGGAACCTGACCCGCGTGGTTCCATTACCTGGGCTAAATGGCTACAGATTACGAGATGGGAATTGCTACAGACAATCAACACTACCATAAAGGGAATCAATGCTATCAGAGAAGAATTGAGAGCCATATGACTGATGACTCTTCAGATCAGATACGTCGTAGATATGATCACAGCTATGGATGGGGGTGTTTGTGAAAAAAATCGGAGAATCATGTTGCACATTCATACCTTCTCATGATGACGAGAATGGAACCTTAACAGAGGTCATAGGTATGCTGACGAAACTTCATGGCCAGATGATCGATGAAGCAGAAGACATTATTGATGACAGTTGGTTTGGATCGCTCTTCTCTTGGGTTCCACAATGGATGGCAGACATTAAATTCCTTGGTGCCCTGATACTAATGATGTTGCTTGTATTCTGTGTGATCAAGATAATAATCTCCCAATGCAAAAAGACAGCCAAGAAAGCCATAGGTATAAAAATCATGAGCGATGTTGAACCAGGATGGAAAGCCAACGACTTAACAGACGAAGAAATCAGAGTCTTCGTGAAGGCCAGTATCCATGCACCTGAAGGAACAAAGTTCCTGTATCCAAAGAATCATAAGTAGTATGTGGGAAGATGGATATATTGCAGTCCAAATGGACAGCGGAGTATTATGACGTGGAAGAAGGATGGGCACGTGCAAATAGCAGGATGCTTGAAGGGAGTCAAAGATATGGATCCCAAAGAAGCTTTTCTTCAGACCAAGATGTCCGGATGTGAGGGACGATGAGAGAGTGGTCGATAAATCGCCCAGAGGGGGAGTGTAGAGGAGGAGCCAAGTATCTCCACCTCACCTATATTGCCTATATGTTGGGAGCCAGGATGTGAGACGTGCGGTACCAGTGAAAATACAGATACCTAAGAGAATCCTGTAAGAAAGGTTCCCATTGAGAAAACTGTACCTGCATAGAAGAAAATATGATGGCCGTTTGAATGAATTCCCGGAAGAAGCAGAACAAATGAATGGTCAAGACGAATGGTACTGTCACACAGAAGAGTTGACGTGACTAGAACAGATGCAGAGACTAGAGAATTCCGTTATTCTATAAGACATCAAGAAAGTATCAAGGTGAAGAAGCTTATGACATAAAACGGATGAAGAAGGAACAAGTTACTTACCTGTAACTGTTGTTCTCCAGCATGGGTCTGGCATGGATTCACATGCTCATGAATATTCCCCGTCGTCAGGCTGGGAATCCTCGGTAAAGAAAAAACCAGTATCAGTTTCGTTTCTGATCTGTCTTTCGTAGTAATAACCAATCACTGGTCTCTGCGTCATACTGACCACAGCCAATGACTGCCCTCTACCTAAGCACCGCCTCTGGCAGCCATCTTCAGATTTGGAAGCACGTGAAGTGGCAGTATGACCAAGTGAAGAGCCGCAGAGGGGTAGGCGGGAGGGTTCGCATGTGAATCCATGCCAGACCCATGCTGGAGAACAACAGTTACAGGTAAGTAACTTGTTCCTTCTCCAGCATGGGGTCTGGCATGGATTCACATGCTCATGAATAAAGAATACATAGCAGTACACACATGCACAACCACGGGAGGTGGAGAAGGCTCAACATTAAGCATCACATCAACTCAACATTAAGCATCTTACCTCCTCACCAGGCTCACCTCAGGCGAACAGGTTGCGCAGCACTGCTTGGCCGACCCTGGACTCCTCCCTGGAATCCCGGTCGACACAGTAGAATTTCGTGAAGGTGTGCGTCGACCTCCACGTAGCAGCCCTGCATATGTCCAGCAGGGGCACACCAGATAGGAACGCCGTGGTAGCTGCGATCGCTCTGGTGGAATGGGCTCTCGGACGGCCAGGCAGCGGTCGGTTTGCCAACCGGTGACAGTACATGATACAGCCGGAGAGCCATCTGGAGATGGAAGCCTTCGAGAGAGCCTTCCCCTGATTGACAGGTCCAAAGTTCACAAAGAGTTGTGACGTCTTCCGAAAACCTTTCGTGCGGTCCACGTAGAACTTCAGCGCTCTAGCTACATCCAGCGAGTGCAAAGTCCTCTCAGCCGGCGACGAAGGCGACGGGAAGAACACAGGTAACACCAAGGGTTCGTTGAGATGAAAGTCCGACGGTACCTTGGGCATGAAGGAGGGGTGCGTCCTGAGCACTACCCTCGTGTCGTGGAAAGTCAAGTACGGGGCCTTGCAGGAAAGGGCCTGGATCTCTCCCACTCGTCGTGCGGAGGTGATGGCCACGAGAAAAGCTGTTTTCCACGATAGAAACTTCAACGGGGCCGAGTGCAGAGGCTCGAACGGAGGTCCCATGAGTTTGGTCAGCACCACGTTGAGCTCCCACGCCGGGGCCGGAGCCTTCACCGGCGGGAACGATCTGAACAGTCCCTTCATGAACTCTTTCACCAGACGATGAGACCACAAGGACGTCCGGCCCGTGGTTCTGGTGTATCGGGAGATCGCAGCAAGATGAATCTTGATGGACGCGTGTGCCAGACCAGCTTTGGCCAGCGTCAGCAGGTACGGCAGCACTTGGGGAGCCGTAATCCGTAGAGGGTTAATCTTCTGTGCGTGGCACCAGACAGAGAACCTCTTCCATTTGTGTCCGTAGCATTTAAGAGTCGAGGACGCCCTGGCCTTTGCAAGAACCTCTCTGCAATCGGCCGGTATGTCGTATCCTCCAAACTCTAGCGCTGCAGGAGCCAGGCCTGCAAGTTCAGCGACTTCGGGTCGTGGTGGAGGATGGCGCCTCCTTCCCTGGAGAGTAGATCCGCGTCCGCCGGCAGCTTGATTGGCGGGGACGCCGACAAGTCCAGAAGGTCCGGGAACCATATCTGCCTCGGCCACGCAGGTGCGAGGAGGATCATCCTGCACCGTGACCTCTTGAGCTGGTTGACGAGCCGGATTAGCAGAGGCAAGGGAGGGAACGCGTAGAGGAACAGGCCCTCCCAGGGGAACGAGAAAGCATCGCCCATGCTCCTCGTCTGGGGAAACCTGCTGGCGAACCTCCGGCACTTGGTGTTCGTCGCCGTCGCGAACAGGTCGATCTGGGGTGTGCCCCACCGTCGGAAGAGGCGATCCACCAGATCCTGCCGTAGTTCCCACTCGTGGCACGAGCGCAGCTCCCTGCTGAGTGAGTCGGCGATGGTGTTTTTTATCCCTGCCAGATGAAACGGCACCAGAAGAATCCCTTGGGCGACGGCCCAATGCCACAGGTCCTGCGCCTCCTTGGACAGCGCTGGGGACCTGGTTCCGCCCTGTTTCCTGATGTAAAACATGGTGGTGGTGTTGTCGGTGAAGATCCTCACCACCTTGCCCTTGAGGGACGGAAGGAAGGACCTGAGGGCCCAAAACACTGCACGGAGCTCCAGGACGTTGATATGCAGGGACTTCTCCGTCGGGAGCCAGAGTCCCCTTGCGTGCAGACTTTCGGTGTGCGCTCCCCACCCTTCTAGGGAGGCATCCGTGGTCACAGTCACCTGGTGGGCTGGGGTCTGGAAGTCCATGCCCGCCGTCAGATGCGCGCGGGTGCCCCACCACCGTATCGCTCGTCGGAAACTCTCGTCGAGCTTGATCCTTTCCTCGAAGCTGCCCGTCGTCTGGATCCAGCGCGCATCCAGGAACTCTTGCAACGGGCGCATCCGGAGCCTGCACATGGGAATGAGGTAGATGCAGGAAGACATCATCCCGAGGAGGGACTTGATGGACCTCACCTTGGCCGCGTCGGCCACCAACATCCGTTGCACCTTGCCCAAGATGGTCCTGGTCCTCTCCTCCGACGGGGAGGCCAGAAGGGACACTGTGTCGAGCCTCGCTCCCAGAAACAGTGCGACTTGCGCGGGCACCAGGTGGGATTTGGCGTAGTTCACGGAGAATCCCAGGTCCGTGAGGAGTTGGACGGTCCTTGCCGTGTGGACCACGGCGAGCTCCCTCGTCTTGGCGCGGATGAGCCAGTCGTCCAGGTAGGGGTAGACGTGAATCCCCTCGCGGCGCAGCTGCGCCGCCACCGGTGCGAGGCACTTGGTGAAAACCCTGGGTGCCGACCGCAGTCCGAAGGGAAGGGCTTTGAACTTGTTCAGGCGTCGCAGGTCCAGGATGGGGCGCCATCCTCCCGTCTTCTTCTTCACGAGGAAGTAACGCGAGTAGACTCCGGAGCCCCGAAGCCTCTTTGGGACGAGTTCGATGGCGCCCTTTCTGAGCATCGCCTTTACCTCCAGGAGAAGTTGAGGGACGTGAAGTTCTTTCCTGGCCACGGGGGGGACGCGCGGGCACCTTCTTTGAAACTCGAGCGCGTGGCCCGGGCCAGGGCGTCCAGCACCCAACGGTCGGTGGAGATGGACTCCCACACGCTGACGAAGCCCGCCAGCCGGCCTCCCACCGGGGTGCTTCGGTGGGGGCCCGACCCCACGGCCGGTTCAATCCTGCTTGGACGCGGCCTTGCCGCCTTGGCCTCCTTGGCGACGACGGCGGGGTCCGCCAGACTTGCCTCGTCCTCTGTAGGCCTCTTGCGACGACGAGCGGGCCGCTTGACGGTAGGAAGCGAAACCGCCGCCGGAACCTTTGGAGGCGCCCTTGCCTCCGCCGCTCCGAAAGGGCGTCCGCCGTTGCTGCAGTACTCCAAGGGCCCGGGCCGTCTCAGTATCCGCCTTGATGGCCTGAAGGGAATCGTCCACTGTCTTCCCAAACAGGTTGTTCCCGTCGAAGGGCATGTCCAGGACCCTGGTCTGGACGTCCTGCCGAAAGTCCGTAGCCTTGAGCCATCCGCGACGTCGAAGGCAAACGCCGTTGCCCATCTGGCGGAACCCAGTGTCGGCGATGTCCGTCGCCACGGTGATGGCGTGGTCCGAGGCCACCTCACCTTCCTGCAGGATCTCAA
Organism: Ambystoma mexicanum; assembly: GCF_040938575.1. NCBI lineage: Eukaryota > Metazoa > Chordata > Amphibia > Caudata > Ambystomatidae > Ambystoma > Ambystoma mexicanum. The sequence goes on from NC_090931.1 coordinate 870,123,646, forward strand.
GGGCCTCCGCCCTCTTGTCGTCCGGCAGAAAATCCAGCAGGGGAGCTATCTTGTACCAGAGTTCCCTGTCGTAGCGTCGCCGCCGACGAGATGACTCTGCGTCCCATGGCATCCAATTTCTTTCCCTCGCCGTCCGGCGGGGAAGTCGACGTGGAGGCCGCACCCCCCCCCCGCTTTCTTCCTGGCTGCCGCGGAGACGACGGAGTCCGGGGTAGGCTGCGCCCGGAGGCATAGGGGGGCCGAGTCCGGGACCCGGTACTTTTTCTCGTACCGGTCTCTTTTCGCTGGCGTCGTGGAAGGGTTCTTGAGGAGGGAAAGGCCCTCATCCCAAATGTCGTCCAACAGAGGCACTGCGAGGACCGTCTTCCTCTTGGTCTCGCGCCGTTGGTAAAGGAAGCCTTCCTTTTTCTTCTCCTCAGGGCAGAGTTGGAAAAGCTCGGATGCCCTGGCGATCATTGAGTGGAACGATCCAATCTCGTCGGGCGGAGAAGCCCTGGTGGGAGGCGACGACGGAAAATCCTCGTCGTATGCCTCGTCGTCCGTACCCGTCGCTGCCGTGTCAGTCCCCGTATCATCCCCTCGGGTGGACGGGGAGGAGGGCTGGACGGGGCGCGACGGTTGAAAAGGAGGCGGTGGATGGATCCTTCTTTTCTTGGTAGGGGGAACACCAGAAGGTCCCGGTTCTGGATCCCCCGACGGGAGAGGTTCCTCCGTCGGTAACGGTAGTCTCGTCCTTATCTCGGAGCATAAGGACTGTATAGCCAACAAAATGGCCGCTGAGTTGTCTTGCGGCGCTGGCAGAGGGAAATCCGACGGGCGAGCAGGGGCCCCGTCGGTATCCTCGACGATGTCGTCGTCGTCACCTGCGTCGGGGCCCATTCCGACGGGCTGGTCTTGTTCCACGCCTAGGCCGTGGCTTAAGACCTCGATCAGTTCCTCTTCTGAGGTTGAGGCCGAATCTACGACGACGCCCTGCCCCCCCTTCTTCCCCACGGAGGGTTTCACGGGGGTCCTATCGATGGGCACGAAAGAAGACTCCCTCCGAGGAGGCAGGGAGATTCTGGGCCCCAAGGCCGCCACCACTGGTGCAGCCTCCACAGGCTGGGCCAGGGCCGCCGCGACCGTTTCGATAGAGGGCTTGGTCGAATGGATCAAGGCCTTCACCACCTTAGGTGCGCTCACCGCCTTATCCTTGAGGGAGGGGGCACTGCCACGCTCCTCCTCTGCCTTAGAGCTCGACCGGGGTCTCTCCAGGAGCTTCGCCGGGTGCTCGGCCTTCCTCTTACCCGACCCAGAGCGTTGGCTCGTGGTTGATGGTGCCGGGGAGGGTGCGCCCTGCCTGGCGCCCGTAGAGCCCGACCGTTCGGCGCTCCCGGTGCCAGCGGACTCGCGGTGCTTGGCCTTATGTTGGGCCCCCGTCGCCGGGGCGCCCTCAAAGGTCTTAGAAGACCGCTCAGATTTCTTCTTCTTCTCGCCAGACGGGCTCTTACCCTCCAGCCAGCTGGCGAGACGTTGATGGCGGTCCTTCATGGTCCGTTCCGACATGTTGCCGCAAAACGCACAGTCCTTCTCCACGTGCGTCTTGTCCCCATGAAGGCAGTAAAGGCAGAAAGAGTGTTCGTCCTCCTTGAAGACGTTCTGCAGCTGGCATCCAGGGCAGGCCCTGAACAGCTTTCCGGGCGTCGAGCTTCCCTTCTCCTGGGCCATCTCCGAGACCGGGCCTGAGAAGCTTCTGGAGTCCTCCGAAGTGTAGCTCGACGAAATCTTCACCCTTGAGGGGCACAGATGAATCCGACACGGGTCCCCGTTGATCGGATGTAGGATCGGTGGAGCTTGAGGCTCTTTTGACCGAAAGAATCGAAGTTTTTGTGAAAAAGCGCGAAAAAATAGCACTAACGCTCGAGAGCAATAGCACGAGGATCCCAACACATGAACGTGCGGTAAAAATCTGAAGATGGCTGCCAGAGGCGGTGCTTAGGTAGAGGGCAGTCATTGGCTGTGGTCAGTATGACGCAGAGACCAGTGATTGGTTATTACTACGAAAGACAGATCAGAAACGAAACTGATACTGGTTTTTTCTTTACCGAGGATTCCCAGCCTGACGACGGGGAATATTCATGAGCATGTGAATCCATGCCAGACCCCATGCTGGAGAAATTCAGTTTACACGTGTACAGATACAAAAAATGCAAGCAGACGCAGTAATCGTGTGAAAGAACAGCTCCTGTTCAGAAGGCATGAACAACAGACGAAAGACGTCAGAGATCTATTAAAAAATAGTATTTTAAAGACAGCAAGAGCTTGAAATCATGGTCTACAGTCACGTGGAAGGATGAAGTTGGACGAGCAACATTTTCACACCTACGCATGAGGGCAGAGCGTGCCTTCACTCCCCTGATTCTCCACATTACAGAACAAACTCAAGGCCGAGCTTCAAAGCCTAAATGACTACGCTGACCACTGAGGTGATCATAGATTGAGATGCTTTTTAGTGGGAAGCTGGAGAAAGACGAGCTCCCCAGCACCTGGAAGTCCAATCCGAGTGCTACTAGACGTAGGTGGAAAAGTACTGACAAAGGTTAGAGTGCCAACCAATTGTAGGGGACCACGTAATTAAAGGGTCCTATAGTTTGTATAGCCAACGGGACGTCGTCTATTTAGCGACGTTCATAGTGGTCTTTTTGAGGGAAGGGCTTAGTTGTGCCACCTGATGTTAAGAAACCTATCACTTTCACTTACTATCCCATACTAGTATATATTGCATATGTAGATGTTCACTCTGAGCCTATAATAGTCAGAAATAGGTTCTGTAGTTTGCCACGTAGGATGACGTTAGTAGTGATGCAGGTCAACATCAATGATGACAAGTTTTGAATATAAAAGTCCATTTTTTTTATGAATTTCGTTGAGTAAGAGGATCAAGCAAATTCATTGATGTTCATTATGCTCCCTGTTTTAATAATTGCAAATAAAACAGTATTCCTTTTTACCAACTATTTGAGTCATTCTAATGATTGATGTTGAATAACTTCTGCATCTCCAGGGTAATTTCTACTCATCTTAAAGGGCTGAAGTTATTCAGTTCACATGCGACAGGTTGCAGGTGTGAGTCCTTAAGCCCAATTGCCTGACCATAATTAGTGCAGCACTTTGGACAGGCCTGACCCATACAACAGTCTGCATGGCTCTGCCTCGTCTCAGCACTAGAGGGGTGAAATGAAATGTTACTCTGGACTACTTCTAGTCTCCTCATCCTCGTTCCAGTGCTATAATAGTTTGAATGAGGGGAAATTAGGGAAAATGGTTTGCAACAGCCTATAAAGGCAGGGGGGAGGCGATGTTGGCTCTCACAAGGAAAAGGGGGATACCATGTCTCGTAGGTGGACCTCCTCTTCTTCTCCCTGTCCCTAGTATTTTTATATTGATAATGTTTTCTGGGGTTATCCCAACCAGAGGCAAAAGAGTAGCAATATTCCATAACAGCGGCTGGGACTGAGGGTTCATCATGGAATGAAAATGGGGGATACTGTGTCTCACCCAAGGACATCCCCTTACCACTCTCCAAGTCTCACCTAGCCAGGTGATCCTCCCTCGCATCTACACCCCCAGGGTAGGGATCCAAAACCAATGGCCTTTCCCTGACCACCTGAGCAGAGGATGTTGGGGAAAATGAAGTGAGGACGCCCTCAGGTTCCCAACAATTACTGAAATATGTAACTTCACCTGGTGGGTTTATGTTCCAGGACTTTGTTTTATGGAACACTTTTCTATCACAACCTCCACTTAGTGTAGAGGGCTGCCAGGTTTATTATATGGGTTACTCTTTCCTCCCCCAATTGCGGGTTAATAATTAACAACTTGCATACTAAATCCTATGGTTTCTTTAATGATTTAGTTGCTTTCCGATCGTAGCTTTCTTAAGAAGCGTTACCCTTTATTTAACCACTCGTTAACCCATCCGTCTCTTTCAGGTTCACTAGCTATTTTTGTTGTTGCTACACAGGAACCTTTGTTCGCTGACAATCCGGTAACCCTACTTTCTTCCCAGGGCTTACCGGCTGTTGTGCCTCTTCATTCCTCTCCGCCTTGCTGTACTTCTCTCACGTCCGCCTCCTCCAGCGCTGCAATCCCGTGGTGTTGGTTTGCGTGATGCAAGGTTTCCACAGCTTTCGCTCTCTAAGCAGTGGACCATTCGCACCTTCACTTCTCCGTTGGGTCTGCCTCTCCGACCTCTGCCACAACACTCTTGCCTTCATAGCGGTGCTCAGCAAGTTTACGGTTAACAAAGCGATTGTGTCCACAGCTTTCCTCTCTCCTGCCTCCTGTCAGCTGCGACCAGCCCATATTCAAACTTCCCAGTCTGCTTACTTATGTCCCAACACCTAGACCATGGCGTTTGCTGCCCAGTCCTTGTAATCATTATTAGTCGGTCACTCTTCTTTGTGTCCGTTGTTTTGTAACTGGTTTCTAAGTGACTTGGTGGAAGTGGATACTGAGCTCCCTGCCTCTTCCTCATCCCAGTCAGCAGTATGTTATCCATAATGGGAGTTTGGGGATTAAACACCCTAGCTTTTTACAGAGATGGTGGATAAGCGTGACAGCATGCCATTAAGACATGAGGGACTGGGGAGACATCGCTGAAACGGAAAGGAGGGCATGTGGTTTCCTCCAAGGACAGTATTGAGTTTACCAGGTTGAAGGGTAGGTTAATCTGGTGTCCAGAATATGGTGGGAAGCTATTGGTCAGGTGAAATCAAATCTAGCTGGTTTGGGGGGGAGGGGGGCAAATGGAGAGTCTGCTTTCCTAATGTTGGGAAATGCCATTTTCTTTGTCCTGGTCTCTAAATATCTCAGAGTTTGTCTCTAGAAATGTAAAATGAATGTCATCCTTTTCCTATTCTGTGACTTATCCTTCCCCTTCCTCTCCCAGTGCTCTAGCAAAAGGTGGAAAGAGATGTGGCTGAAAATGTGTCTCAGAACATTATAGATTGTAAAAACTGAATATGAACTTTCAGTATATTATTGGAGCTTGTTTTGGGGAAAGATTTTATACAGAGGTTCCTTCTTAATGGGTGATATCGTAGTGAGATTATTCTTTCCATAGTGTTCCCTTAAAAACGCTCAGAGTTTGGTAAAAAAAAAAAAGAAAAAGAAAGAAGTCCTTTAGAAGTTGATTAACAAGGCAATGTCAAATCATCCAGGGCGTTGTAACGGTAACAAAAGCAGCTACTTACTGAAAGGACAATATACAGACACTAACATACTGAGATGATGCATGTGGTTTGTAAAGGCCAGAATAAGTCTCAATACCTTACCTCCTTGAGAGCCTGGCTTGGGTATACCTGCTTTTAGCTGATCAAAATGGAGTGTTCCACATGTCTCATTTAAAGTCAGTTCTTCCTTGGCATCAAACCATCCCTCATTTACATTTTGGGTTTTAGCAGCGTCTGAAAAAACAATTACAAATGATCATTTGCCCACCACACAAATGTCCAATGCAAGATTATACTGAGCGTATATATTCCCAGTGACAAAACCATGTTTTAGGCAAGGTATGGAGCTAGGGGAACCATGGGGGACAGGGATCACACTTGCTCCATGATGTGGGCCCTGGAGGGGGTATACTGTGCAGGAACCAGGCTCCCCAGTTGACCCGTAGTCTTGACTGTTTCTCCAACTCCCTTCGCCCAAATCTCCAGTGCAGCACAGGCAAATACCCCTCTATGGCAGAGGTATTCAAACTGTGGGATGCGCCCCTCCGGGTGGGTGCAGCCGCATTCCTGAGGGAGGGGGGGTTCTGTTCATGATGCAGGAGCTGCAGCGCTTGGGTGGAAACTTCAGGACAGGGGTAGAAGATATATTTATGTTCATTTCTTTTTTTATTTATTTATGTATATGGATGCTTGTGTTATGAGTATGATGTGTGCTTGTGTGAATGAGAGTGATCGCTGTGTGAGTGTGTGTGTGTTTTGGTCCATGGAGTTGTTTTTGGTGAGTGGGGGGTGGGTTGTACAACAAAAGGCATTTTAAAAATGCCTTTGTTCAACAAAACCTCTACCCACCTGCCAAAATCGGCTCTCCCCCGGAGGCGCTGTGGAGCCCAGGGGACAATGATGGTATTTTGTTACTGGACATCCAACACAGATGTCCAGTAAAAAATGCACAAAATCACTTTAATTGTGTGCGTGTGTTAGGCGCTGTGAGGCCCAGGGGACAGGGATGATATCTTTTTACCTGGCATCTATCATAGATGTCCAGTAAAAAATGCCATGTCTGCCCCCTAGGCCCCCCCAGAGCCAATTGCAAACTGTTTGGCTTTTTACACAGGTTTTTTTAAAAGTGTGCTCTAAAATGTAACATTTAAACACATTATTTTAAAACAATTCAAAAGGGGAGAACCCCTGCGAATCCCCCTTAATTTGCTCTGGCTCCATCGCTACGCTCGGTTGCTGTGGCATGTCTGGGAGAAATAATAATGCCCCTCCACTTAAAACATTCATCAGCCGCCATTGGCCCTGGGACTGTGTTGGGAGCAGGGTGGGGCAAGCCCAGGGACTGTGGTGGGGTGGGCAGAGCCCAGGGACTGAGCTAGGAGTGCGATGAGGGAGTCCAGAGACTGTGATGGGAGCAGGTGGGGGAGACCAGGCACTATACTGGAAGAAGGGTGCGGTGACAGCGCAATTGTTCATAGCCATTTGGACTTACTGTCCATTTTGCATTTTTGGGGGCGAGAGCAGCCTGCCTACATTTTGCTCGCGGGAGGGGGGGGGGGGTAGTGGGTTAAAGGCCAAAAACCTTTGAAGCCCACTGCTCTATGGAGAACACTGCTAAGTTAGACCCAGGGAGAAACTGTTCCTGGAGCTGCAACTTCAAGTCTTTGCAAACTTTATGATGGGAAATGAGGTGCTCGTTGCAAGAAAAGACTAGAGTTCACGAGTGCTGCCTGCCAAGCCAATTGCAAAACTTCTGCAGTCCAAGACAGGCTGAGAACTTGATACCTTACTTGTTTATCAAACATAGGACTTCCAGCTGCCCGCAACTCTCCCATAGGCACTGGCGAGAAAGAATTTAAGATGGTGGTAGCTTGGAGAAACACCTGGTACATTTTTAGTTTCCGGGAATGGTGGCCAATCGGCATATATTCTTCAGCAAACCTCACATGTACCCACTAGGCTTCCCAACCCGGACTACGCAAATTAATATAAGGGGAAGAAGTTATGCCTAGATGCACAGGAATTAGGAGTAAGATGTACGAAGTCCAATTGGGAGCATAGGGGGAGGGGAGAGAGAGAGGGAGGGAGAGCAATGGGAAGCAGTGTAGTGAAGGTGGTGGAAAGAAAAGAGACCTGAAGAGAGAGGGAAGGAAACAGAGGTGTGGAAGGAATAAGTTGTGGTGGTGTGAAGGGAGCAGATTGTTGTAGAGAGGAGAGAGTGGAGGACGGGTAGAAAAAAAGTAGACAGCAGGAAGAATAAAAAGCCAATGTGATGGAGTAAGAAATAGTGGAGACAAGAGCAAGAGGAGTGGGAAAAAAAATACAGAGGTTGTTGAGAACAGAAACAAAGGGAAAAAATAGTGGAGTGGAAAGTACAAGAACAGAGGCGGTGGAAGGAAAGAGCACACGGATGAACAGGGGAAAAGGAAAGGAAGAACAAGAAAAAGAAACACTTTGGAAAATGAGGCATGGCTGGAAAGTTGAGGTGGAGGAATGAGCTGCGTGGTGGAGTAATGAGGAGGCAAGAAGGCACTGAGAATAAGGGAAGAAGGAAGGAAAGAAGGAATACAAGGAGAGAAAAGGAAAAATAAAGGGAGAGAAGAGGGGTTATAAGGAGAATCTCCAAAACTGCACCAATTAGCTGAACCAGGCAGTGTTTGCAAGCCCCAAAGTAACAGATAAAGCTTTGGAAGATTAGCCAGTTCAGCCTAGCCCTCACCACGGGAAGGCAGAAAGAAGGCTTTTACTCTCAGGGTCCAACAGCTGACAAAGAGTCAGATGCCCAACACCCACCCCAATGACCCAATCATTAGGGGTGGTGGTGCCAGATACTCTGCACATCCAGATTGACCAATGCAACATCCTTATCAGTCCAGCTAAGACCAGAAAGACTACAGATTTCCAAGGAAATTGTTCAAGGAAACCCAAACCACAAAACTGACTGTTTGAGACAGGGGGGAAAGAGGGAATGACTGAGGACCACAAGCTTCAAGGAAGCTGGCCCTTAATATAATGGTTTGGAATTGGTACTTTCATACACAGTCGCACGTGGGGGACTGGATGTCCTTAAATCAGCAGTGACTGCCTCAGTCGGACTGCATGTCCTTAATTAGCAGTGAATGCCTAAAACAATCTACTGGTCCTACATGATTCTTAGACCCTCTAGTTCGACTCTGACGATTCCCCTCTGGTCCTAGCGATGCCTGTTCTCCCATGGTCTGGAGTGGAATTTAGTGCGAGGAGACATACTCTGAATAAGCACCTCTAGGTTTGTTCATCACTGCATTGGACACCAGATCTGGCCTTGCTTTGTTTGGGTTACAAGGTGGGTTGCCAGCAGTACAGAATGGCTAGAATGCCCTAAATAAAGAAGGGATCCCAGTCGGGTGACATTAAAAGCCTCATGCAAGTCCAGGAAACCTCTAAAAAGAACCAACAATTTACAGTGACTCAGATTAACTCCCCGCAGGCCCAAGTTGCTCTAGAAGATCCACTGGCCAGGAAATTTGACCTATCGCTCATATTGGCAGAAATCAATGAAGAGAAGAAAGATAAGGCCTACACCCTAGATAAATCCGTGACAGATCTCAATAAGCATGTGAGAGCAGTAGAACGTAGACTGGGAGAGGTGGATACACTATGTGACCAAGCACATGAGCAGGCGAAATTCGTTGAAAGAATGAAGGGGATTCAGCATCAGATGGCGTTTGTTCTTGCCAAACAGGAAGATGGAGAAAACAGAATAAGTCAACATTTGTATATGAGGGATTCCAAAGAGCTGGAGGCATATGTGCTCGCCCGATGTCGACAGATCCTGGAGGAAACTGTTGTGGGGGGACTCCATGGATCGAGTTGGGCACAGTTTTGTTGGTTAGCAGGGTTGACCCTAGGTCGGGTGACCGGGGTCCCGATGGGCCTTGGGTTCAGGATGTGCCCTATAACCATTTTAGTTGCAGGTTTTAGTTACATGTTTAGGCCCGTTTGGTCTAAAGTTTATTAATTTTTTCCTTTGAGGTTTGTGATTGACAACAGTATTTGAGCAACAGAGTTTTCAGGTGTATGGTAATAAGGCGGGGGGAATCGGGATGGCATAAGATTCCTAATGGCTGACAAGGGTTTTGTGTCCCTGAACGTTCGGAGTCTTAACTCCCTCCAAAACCGTCATTCTATTCTGTGCAGGTTTTGTGCGTAAGGAGGACATCTTATGTGTTTCTACAGGAAACACACCTACTGGAACAAGATGAAGGTAGGCTGAGACATTGGGAATACCCATCACAATATTATCCTACAATTGGGGGGGAAAGAGGAAAAGAGTAGCGATTCTGCTGGGGAAATGAATATATTTTACAAGGCAATACTTTAATAGAGATCAGGGGGAGAGGCTTGATTCTCACCGGTCTACTTGAAAGCTAACTTCACATTAGTATGCCCCCAAATGAACAGCAGGACCACTATTTGTGTACCCCATTGGGAAAGCTGGTGGGACTTTGCAAGGGTCAGTTGGTGATCGGAGGGGTGGGGGTGTTTTCAATTGTGTAATGGATGTTGTTTGTGATAAAAATACGCCCACCTATTGAAACATGGCGTGTGTTTCATCAGAAGGAGAGGGAATACTCGTTCTTCTTGGCAGTCCACAGAGGGTACTCTAGAATAGACATGATCTTGGCGTCCACTACTTTGATTTTGTTGGCGACATTGGTGGTGGTGGGTCTTGGATATTTATTGGCCCATGCCCCGGTGCTTGTGAGGAAGGGAGGCGCACTAGGGTAGCATCGAGAAAGGCATGGCACTTCAATGATTTGGTTTTGAATGATGTGGCAAATAAGATGTACATGGGGAAGAACATACAGGATTACTTCCGGGAAAATGAGTGAATGTATGGATTGGAGGACAATTTGGGGTGCGTGCAAGGCGGTGGTCAAACAGCAATTTATTGCACGAACCTCAGCACTTTTGAGAGACCAGAAAGGGACTAAGATAGAGCTGTAAAAAAATGGTACATGCTGCAGAATCAGAGTATATATAGTCCACATTTCAGGAATTTGTGCGGGAGCAACAATAGAATAGACCTGCTCTCTTGAGGAATGTACATATGTAACCAGGTTTCATATGCACATGAGGGGAATTAAATGAAATGGGGGTCAGCATAATTGAGGATCTGATACAACTGACTCAGTCTTTTTCTACGGTCGACTGCTTAAGTTACTGCTAGTAATGGTTACCTTTATTTTTGTTATTGGCAGTGTTTATTTGATGATGCGAAGGGCCGGGACTCCTGAGTGTATTATGCTTAGCAAGTACTGTCAAACCTTATTGGAAATTCAATAAAAATAAATAAAATAAAAAACCAAATACATTTCCCCTAAAATATTTGCACTGTGGGACAAAGACCCCTGTCTGTGCATGGGTGTGGATTGGGTGGTCAAGGGGACTAGTAGATGCCTTCAACCACACTGTAATGATGGGCATGGAGAATGAACATGGGGGATTCTCCTGACCACCCCACTTCTTCCCTGGTCTGTTGCAAGGGATTTCCATCAAACAAAGCCATGACATTAGCTACTGTATTCCCATTGAAAGGAGGCTGCCCGAACAAGGGAAATTATATCCAAGTTTAACTAAACCTTCCAGTGTGAGCAGGGTTGGGCCAGTGGTGTAAAGCGTAGTGCTGTTGCTGCGAAAGTATAGCAAATACATGCTACAGGAATGAGAATCAAGTGACAGTGATTGAGGTGTTACAGGAACGAAGAAGGCAGAACAGTCTAAAGAAGTCTAGGTCTGCTGAGTCATGCCATGCAGCAACTCCCAAGCATACTCGGGTGTAGTGACTCACCAATCCCGCCATACCAATCTGCAGTCTAAACTTGTAATGTGACCACAGTTCAAGCGTGTTAATCAAACTTTCACAAGGGTGAGATAAACGCCTATCTTAACCTAAATCTACAGATGGGAGCAAGGTACGGCCATCAAATAATAAAGAATGCAGTCCTATTGGAGTCTTGTCAAATTAAAAAGGGCCTATACTAAATATATATATATATATATATATATATATATATTGTTCTCCCTGCCCCACGTTTTCAGCACTGGACAAGGCGGTTCACTCGAGCAAAGCACAAAGTCAGGCTTCTGCGGCACAAGGACACAGTTCTATTTTCACAAATCAGGATCTCCTGTGTTCAAGTCTCTGCTTCTTGCAAGTCTCTTGACTCAGAGGGTGTGGTGTACACAAAAAACACAAACATTCTTTTCCTTTTTACCAGGATTCAATTTGGGTATTTGCCCCCGAACCCCCTCTTCCGGGCTCAGATCGCTTTTAAACTATGTTTAGATAATTCTTTCTCGGGTGACTCACAGTTCACCCCCGATCTCTCTAAGCCTAACTCAGATCCTTTTCTTTTGGTCTATTAGACTCCCTCAGCTGGGCTGCAATTGCAATGTACTTTAAACTATCGAAGACTTTCGAATGTGCATAGGATTTAGCAAGACCCATTGCATGACCACTTCTATCTTAGTATACCTTTTTCTCACACTAAGAAACAGTTGGATACCTAACAGAGACCTTCGAATGAGCGCCCACGTGGGCCTCATTCAGACTGCTCCGAGTATGGTATACCGGGTTGCCTCCCAAAGTGCAATCACAAAGTTCAATTACTTCTTTTGGTTTCCAATTTAATGCGCGCTGCTCTCTGTAAAAGCCTCACGCACTGTACTCCTTGTAAAATGTTGTCGCTTGCAGCCTTCAAAACACAAGCTGGTTTGGTATCAGTCTCTCAGACTCACTGGCTGTGCTGTCTTTCCTGATGCCGCTTTGTTGTAGGAGGCAAGGACAGTACCTCAGCGGCAATCGCTCCTCCCCGCCTTGGTTATCGACGCAGGAGAGCCCCGGTACCTCCGACACACTGTGCACGTTTGATCAGCCTTAATTCCTGGTTTTCGGTTTCTTACGTTCCAAGGCTCACGAAAGTAACCGTCCTTAAAGGTCACAGGTTCTTCCCTCCTTGCGACTTTCTCTGGTCTCGCCGTCTTTCTCCTTGTACTAAACGGCCATATTGGAACTGCTGTTTCCAGGTGTGGTTTGCCTCGCTGTGTTTTCGTGCTCCGACTTTTATCAGTATGGGGAAGTGTTATGGAAATCAGGTGTGTGTAATCCGTAATTGCCTGACCTGGCCTGTCCATGGTGGTGGGACATGTCAGGTATACCGGCTCTGGTGTTCGTTCGTTGTCGCTCAGGGTGAACTGTCTGTGAGAAAGTGTTTGTGTCAGAAAAGGGGGGAGGGTGGTTGGATTCCTAGGTATTCTACCAGGTAGGATGGGGAAAATGTGTTATTGGGAAGGGGATACCACGTCTCACCCTCCGGTCGCAGAGGACCCCTCATCCAGGTGATCCTCTCGTACTGGTTCACCCGCAGGAACTGGATCAAAAAGCAAGGGCCGTGACCTGGCCACCTGGATGACAGATCCCTGGGGACTAGCGGGTGAGACACCTTCAGGTTAATCACAGTGTCAGGGATGTACTATATATAAACAGAGTTGTAGACTGAGTGACGGAAGTGGCTGGTGAACTGAGGTGAAGACACAGAGAAGGAAGAAGGTGACTAATGTGGAGGTACAGAGGAGACGGAAGGAGGTGACTTATGTGGAGGCACAAAGGAGAAGGAAGGAGGAGATTGAGGTAGAAAAACTGAAGTTGCAAGAGGAGGTGAGGTTAGAAAGGAAGTCAGAGAGTGAAAGAGTAAGATCAAGTGGTAGCATGAGGTGCAATAAGAGAAAAGGTGGAAGGCGAACAGAGTAGAGGAAAACACCCCAGAACCAGTAGGTGAAGGAAGCCAGATAGCTGGTAGAAGGAGCGGCAGGGAGGAGGCAGAATGAATTAAGATAAAGGAGTTTGGAAGGGAAACCATGAGGCGGTTGGTCCAAGGGAGGAAGTTGGAACGAGAAGAACAGAGGAGGTTGGTGAGTAGGAGATGATAGCTGAAAAGGAGACAGTGGAGGTGAAAAAGGAATTTGTTGGAGGAAGAACCGAGAAAGGAGGAGACAGGAAAGCCTAGGTCTGAAGAGAGAATGGAGTAAAAAAGGAGGGCAAGAAAGGAGGGCTGAAGGAAACATCAGCGGGAGGTTGGCAGAGAGACTGTGTCAGAAGTGGATAAAAGGAATGGAGGTTGAACGAGCTGGTAGAAAGAAAAAGGATGTTTGAAGGAGACATCAAGAGAGAAGTAGAGGAGCAGAGATGGTGAACCAAGAAGACAAAGAAGAGCGAGGGACACTTGAACCCTTCAGCACTTTGAGTGACTGAGAACTCATTGTCTACCCTATGGGGAGAAACTGAACTAAGATTTGTGACCTAAAGGGTTTGTATTATTACAAGCAGGGGAAGCCATCCTGATATTAGTCAACTTTGATATTACCTTTTCCTTTATTTGGCCCAGCCTTGTAATTATCCCTAATACACCTTTATTGAGCTGTAACATCTGGTGTCTGCCTCTTCTGGATTCAACTTTGTGATGAATGCACAGTTTTGACTGACCACTCCAGACCTGGACAGCTTGCAACTATACCAAAGAGAGGAGTGGGCACCAGTGTGGCATCATCGGCTGGGTCCCCTTACTTGTAATTGAGATTAGGATTGTTTTAATTGGCAATTGTCACTTCATCCTGAAACTGAGCACACTAGTTGCCCAATACAAGACAAATGGTAGAATGAACTGGAAACAAATAATTTGACAGCAGCAGATGTTCACACACAATAAGAGCAGGCCAAGCCTTTACTTAATGCGCCAAACCTCAGACCCTCGAGTTAGCGGTGTTGGTATAGTTTTGGTATGGAATTGTTTATTTATATAGCGCCTATACACAGACAAGTGTTTTAAAGCGCTCAAAGAGGGAGGGAACATGGGGGAAAAAACAACAGTCGCTCAGAGTCCTTGAAATTCTGAGACGATAATAGTCGGCAAAGGCAGAAGTGCGTGAAAAATACATTTAACAGTTTGGGAATACAGAAAATATGCCTGACGGCGATTCTGCTGTTTTAACAGTGCAATTAAGGGGTGAAGACAACGGAGTACAGACGGGCGATCTTCAGGCGCTGTGCGTATGGATCGAGCAAGTGCACAGCGGGTCACAGGGAGAGGTAGGATCAAGTGCACCCGAACGGTTGAGACTGGGGTAAGTGCAGAGAGCGCCACTCTGTTAGGGAGAATTCTCTGTTTAGGCTGAATTTCCTAACCTAGTGAGTACCCCAGCAGCTTTGCTGGATTTTGGGGGTTTATTTTTTTCTCCTGCCAAGAGTGAGACTCTTTTACCCTCACTCTTGGGCATGATTTGAGTGTGTTTCTTTGACTCTACATGTGTTTAATGGGCTATGGGGTCTTTTACTCCATAGGGCTTCATGTGTTTTTGTGTTGTGTGTTACGCAGCACCCTCCGTGCAGTGACACAGGGGTGTCATAGTGACCCCCCAGTATAGACTCCATACCCTGGGACTGACTACTGTCTCCCAGGGCATGTAAAGTCACCATTGACTTTACTAGTCTTAAATTCTGAACAGAACCAGTACAAACCATCATATTGTGGACCTACTGGCTAGGGCAATTCGATTGCCCCGGGGTCTCTTAGTCGAGGGGGCACGTCTCCGTCCCCCCTGATCGAGTTTTGGCTGGTGGCAGTGGATACTACTTTTTATATTCAACCATGAATATTTCTCTATGGGATTTTCCCATTGTTCGAGGCTACCATCTTTATTTAATTACGATAGCCTCGAACATACCACCGGTTTATTTATTTAATATTAATTCTCCGGTTGGTATTTTTTGCCAAAACTCGGTTCTAAAATGGCGTTTGTGTTCTCTTCTGTGACTCCAACCCAAGTCGAGCCCTTTGTTCCAATTTTTGGCAGGCTTCTCCACAGAAGCCCTCCAAAGTGGTGCCACTCTGTCTGGGGTACTTAGGAGGGGTGGTGGGGGATTTAGGCATCCTGGACTGAGTTGCCTAGGCAACTCAAGTCGCACTCGGTCCTGATTGGCCAAGTGGTGAGCCGGCCGGCACACCACTTAGCATGTTTGAGTGACAGCTAGGCTGAGTGAATGGGGGTTTGCTGCATAAAAGCAGGGCTTTGGGGACTGGAACTTCAGAAGTCGCCACAGAACCTAAGAATCCGACGAGGGAGAAGCTGAGCCGACCTGCCACGACGACACCACCGGTGGAGCCCTGCTGGACCGTCTCACCACTTTTCCCAACGACAGAGGAGATCTCCCGCCGGAGAGTCTTCTTGCTTTGACTGGTGGGGATAACCAGTTTCACCGTCTTTTCGCCTTCCTGACGCATCTCGTGGCCGCCTTGCCTGTGCCAAGCACCCCGGCAACCGGAATACCACGTTTTACCACGACCGTGAAATAAAGGATAATACCTTTAACCGGAAAACTCCGCGGCTGGTTTCTTCCCTGGCAGTACAACGACCTTCATCTTTCCTCCAAGTCGAGATCTTCTCTTCCCCTGAACGACAACGACGAGACTTGCACCCGCTGTCAGGAACAACTGCCACCGCTGAAGGATCCTTCCCACTTATGGTACCGTGTCCCGCCTGGCTTCCCTTGCCACCGACTGTACGGGGTAGATTTAGCCCCCGGCTTTCGAACCTGGGTTAGCCTGGAACACCCTGGCTAAACTTTTCTGAGCATCTCTAAACTCTTTTCGAACTCTCTGCAAGACTTTCTAAGCCTAGTGTAACTGTGTGATCTTGGGCGCATTTGTGCTCTGCTCTCTCTAAGAGTGGGCCCAGCCTATGGACTTTGGCTCACCAGTGACTTTTGCTCTTCTGCCTTGCCAATAGTGTTCCTAAATCTGTACCTTTCCATATTCTGTCTTTTTCCCTCCCTTCTTCATAAACTTATTGGAGTGCCATCTATAGTTAAGCGCTCACCTCTGTAAGGAAATAAGTGGTGTTAACTAAGACTTGTCTGCTAAGGAATAAGGGTTGTATATATTATAATAGTAACTGTGTTTAGAGTGTTTTACAATAAGAGTGCTGGAGTGTTTCAAACAGTGTGTTTTTAAATAAATAATTATATACTTTGATACCAAAGCTCTGGTCAGTGTTTGCTTGTATTATTGTGTCTGAGTGCCTATTGTGTATACTTTGGATACTGCCTAACTCTTCTTGAGGGAAGTCTGACTGCTCAGCCACAGCTACCAGGTAAATCTGGGTGGTACAGACTGCTACCAAGTGGGTTTACTGCTAACACCTGTAGTCCTAAATCTTTTGCAGTGTTCCCAAAGGGAACTGCACAGGTTACTGCCTAACACACTCTCTTGGGTTAATTTCTGAAGTGCATTTAGTGTGGGTGGGGTATAGGCCCCTGATACAAGTGCGAAAGAGGACTGGCAGGGGTGCCGGGGACCAGTGAGACTCAGGTACACCAGGCAGCCAGTCAGCATGCTGTAAGGAAGATGAGAAGAGAACTGAGAACTAGGTTAGCAGGCTAGAGGGAGAGAGAAGGAAGAGGAGAAGAGGAAGGTCTCGAGTTTCTGGAATTTAAGGAGATCCGGCTCAAGACGAAGGGCGGCAGGAAGGCTATTCCAGAGGGAGGAACCTGCTGAGGATAAGGATCTCCCTCCAAATCTCTGCTTGGAGAACCGGCTCACTCACAGAAGTTTGGAGGTTGATGAGCGGAGGGCTTGTGAGAGACAGTATTTAGGTAGGCAGCGTTGCAGGTAGGTCGGTCCCAGGCCCCAGAAAGACTTGTGGACAATGAAAGGGTCTTGAATTTGATCCTTGCAGCCAGGAGGGAGCCAGTGAAGGGATTTCAGTGCTGGAGAGATGTGGTCCCTGGGCTTGAGGCCAAGGATAAGTCTTGCGGTTCTGTTCTGAGTGAGTTGCAGAGGGTGCAGATCTTTTGAAGTCCCTGGGGATCTCACACCATCAGTGCAAGGAAGATGGGTTATATTACCTTCACCGATGGGTTTTTAAACTATCAATATGTAATAAGGAGACAGACATTAGGCATGAACAAGGAGAAAGCAGGGGGGGAAGCAGCAAACTGCAACACGATTGCAAAGTTACCAGGGAGCTGTGTAGTTGGGGAGTTGAAAGAACATAATGGGAAAGGTAGGGGAGACACCTGGCTAAGAGAGTGCAGGAATTCATAAGGAAAAAGGACCTCATAGAACCAGACCTGTGGTTTATAATCGGAGAAGAGAAGGTAGGAGATTAAAGGATAGGGCACAGGAATGAGCCTCATAGGACGCCAAGACCCAGAGTCAAAGGTGCCTTTGTATGCAAGAGGAAGAAAAGAATCGGAGGAAGAAAAGATGGAAGTGGAACAGGAGCTACAGAAGTAAACCTATTGGGAACACTCCACTTGAGGTGGGTGGTGAAAGAAAACGAGCCTAGAGCAAGAAAGGGAACGTACAATTGTTGCAAATTCAAACGCCATGTTATCAATACCATGGAATTGGTAACTCTTGGAGGATGAGGAGGAAAGTACACCTTCAGAGAGAAAGGAGCAAAATACTGTTGATAGGTTAAAAGCCCAGTCACATGCGTGAAAGCAGATACAGACAGAGAAAAAGAGAAAACGTAAAAGAGAAAAGGGAGTGAGAGTCATCAAAACATGGATGGTATACTACCAGAGACTCTGTTAAGGAACATTACGAGGAACAAATTGAAGGAATAAAAGTGTGGTGTGGCGATACTGCTAAAAGAGCAAACTACCAGAGCAATGTGTTACAGATCTCTTGCATGCTGGGATCCCTCGAGTTTATATACATCCTCTTTCTCCAACTTAAGTGAGTGCCAACTTTGATCTATAAACCACTTCTGTTTAGGGTAATTAAATCTGAAATTGACTCTGAGGATCATTATGTTATTGTTTCTGGGTTAGCGACGAATACAAAACAAATATTAGTTAACATCTACGCCTCCAGTATAGACTATGCTCAATTCTTCTCCCTGGCTGACAAATGTTTAAAAATGATGGATACTTTAAGGAAGTCATGGTAATAAAACAGTACGACAGACGCAAGTTATCACAGTTCAAGGGTTTGAAAAACGCCTATCTAATCCTAAATCTAAAGATGGGAGCAAGATACGACCATCAAATAATAATAACAGTGTTAGTCGGGTCTGTCAAAATAAAAGGGCCTATACTAATAAACATATTGCCAATCCTTACTTCTAAATACAAATAGTATGGGAAACAATGTTATGCAAAAGAAAAGTGTTCAAGAAATGATATGTCAGGATATGGAAGCCGTTGGATTCCCTTCCCCACGTTTTCAGCATGGCACAAGGCGGCACACTCGAGCTTACCACACTCTGGCTTCTCTAGCATGAGGATGCAGTTCAAAACCTCAACACCAGGTGCTTCTGTGCCAAAGTCTCTCTGCCATTCAAAGTCTCTTATTTCAGAGGACTTGATGGAACACGACAAACATTTAAAGTTCTTTTCTTGTTAGGATTTCACATATACAACTTCTCGGGTGATTGACTGTTCACCCCGGGTCCCTCTCCACTAGTCTCAGACCAAATGTATCTACTTTTCCAAACGTTCTCTATCAAAATCGAAGGCTTTCGACTGTGCGCAGCATTTTGCGTCACCCATCGCAGGATCACATCGATTCACAAGTATTCGTTCTCTTTTCGATATAACCTTTATCTCACTTTCACGTTTGCCACTTCTCAGCTGGATATCTTGCAGGGACCTTCGATTGATCACTCACGCGGTGCGGGACCACTGTAAAATTTATTGTATCTTGCTGTTAAAGTTCAGTCACTCATCAGCAGTTCAACTTTACTTGTGTCTCTTATCACACGTGTTTTAACAATGTTCGTTCCAGCGCTCGCCATACAATGTTGCTGCTTGCAACCTTGGCTTCAACACAGACTTGTCTTGTATCGGTCTCCTCAACTCAGGGGCCGTGTTGATTTCACTGACATTGCTTTGTTCTTGGAGCCAAGGATGGTACCATGGTGGCTGGTGATTCTCCCCACCTTGATTATTGACGCGGGAGGGCCCTGGGTATCTCCGACACAAAATGCAGGATTCTTCAGCCTGGTTTCCTGATCTTAGACTTTCTATTTTCTAGGTTTCACGAAAGTAATGGCTCCTTGTTAAAAAGGTCAAGGGAACTTCCCCTCCTTGCGATCCCTTTATGATTTGCCGTATTTCTTCTCTCGTTCAGCTGCCGTCTCGGCCTCCCGTGCTCCACTTTTTATCCGTTTGGGGAAGCTTAATGGAAGTCAGGTATGTGTGATGGTCAGTAATTGCCTGACCTCGCCTGACCATTGTATTGGGGCAAGTCAGGTATAATAATGCTCATGTGTTAGTCTGTTTTCTCTAATAGCGGGCTGTCCGTGTGAAAGTGTTTGCGTTGTAAAAGGGGAAGGAGTAGAGTTCCTAAATATCCTGCCAGGTAGGATGGGGTAAAGGTGTTTCAGGGAAGGGGATACCACATCTCACCATCTGGTGTCCCAATCCGCAAAGACCCCTCACCCAGGTGATCCTCCTGCACTGGTCCAGCTGCAGCTCCAGGAACTGGATCCAAAAGCGATGGGCGTGTCCTGGCCACCTGGATGACAGATCCCCGGGGACTAGTGAATGAGACACCTTCTGGTTTCTCACAATACCCAAATTGTTTGTGTGGGTGACTAATACAATTCTGCACATATAAAAGGATGGATCGGGCAGCAAACTCACATGAACTGTTCAAGAAGTACATAAATGTGGGGTATGACTAATTGTAGGACATCAAACTTTTTGTTTTTATCCTCATCGGTCCATAATATGTACTCAAGCATCAATTTAATACTAAAAACTAGATTTATGCAGCACACAAGTATAAGCTGTGCACTTATACCTAGGACCTCGTCCAATCATTATCAGCTATAATGGTCTTTTCAATAAGATGATTTAATAACTGCTTTCCACCTTGGCGTTTTAAATTACCTGCTCTCCTAGATGTGGTCTTTTACTGGGAGTTAAGTTGTACAATTTATTTTTTCTAATTTGGGGTCGGCTTTCCAGATGGCTACGATATGGGAGGCCTTTAATGTCTCCACCAGAAGGATTTGTCGTGTGCTTGAGGGCAGGATCTTAAACACCATTAAATGGGAACCGTGGAACTCGGTGGCCAACACAACACTAGTACTTGAGCTTAAGCAGACAAACGCGTCCCTGCTGAACCCTTTGAAAACTAAATTAGACCAGTTTAGAGTAGTAGGACACAGAACGATCAAATGTCTTTCTACACCAGTCCAGGAATGAAAATACGGAGAAGGGGAGTACCTGGCCTGTACCCTCATATTGTTGGTTAGAAGACAGACGAGCACCAGTGAAGTCAAGGCCTTGCCTGAAACCTCAGCCACTCTACACATGTCCCGTGAAGGCATTTTGGAGGTGCTATAACAATACTATGCTAAGCTCTACATGAATTAAAACACAAAATCCTCTGCTGAGATGTCTCGGAATTTAGCAGATTAGCATGCTTGAAAACTAGATTGAGAGCATAAAGAGTTGATTGTCTAATTACCAACTCAGAAATCCTTGATGCAATTAATACACTTCCAACATCAAAAGCCTTTTGAAGCAACTGCATGAGCGACAAATTCTATAAAGAATTGGCACTAATACTAGCCCCTCAACCCTTGAAAGAGAAGACACATTGCACACTGGTTATTTATCTTACTCACTGAACAAAGCACTCATCACAGAAGAACACGTTACTTACCAACTGGTAACATTCTTTCGACTGGATGTTCCTCCAACGTATTCAACATCTTTGACAGACTCCCAAAGCAGTACCAGAAAATGGAGGATGTGCGCAACTGAATAACGATGTAAGCCACTTTTTGAGACTGTGCAGTTAGTGAGATACCATCTCAGAAGATTTTGGAAGGCAATTAACCCTTCCCAACCACCGCAATTCTTTACAAATCAGTGTAAAAGGAGCATTTTACAACTCTTTTTCCGAAAATATAGACTAAATAAAAATTATTTTATATGCGATTATAAGGAGAGCTCATCAACCGGTCCAAGAATTCAAGAGATGCCATAGTACCCAACAAAGGTACTCTTGCACAGAGAGAAAAAAGTGTATGCACAAAAAAAAGCATTGCATGCTCAGGATAAACAATAGGTTTAGTCGTGGCTATTCATTTGTAAGCACTGTATTGTCTGCTCAGAGACAATACAGAAAGCACTTAATGCCAATGGGAAACAACTCATGTTTATGACCAAAAAAGAAGTATAGCTAATCACTGATTTGGTTATCAAAAATTCAGACATTATGCAAATTGAATAATTGTAACTGAAGGAAATTTGTCACAAAACATGCCAATAAGAGTTGATGTGCCACTTTAATGGAGTAATTCAAGGGCTAGGAGAAAATTCCTCTCGTAATTTGTGTAAGGATGATAATTGCATCAGAATAACTGCATCACAGAATATGATCAGAATCCCTGGGACTCTGCTCACTATCCACATTATGTTGGTCTGTGAGTTGTGACAACATTTACTCAAAACCAGCCTTACATCTAGGAGGCATATACACCATCGATTTTACTCCCTAAAAACAGGGCAATGTGCCCAACAAAAACGGGAAGCCATGAACATATAGCAATCTACCGCTTCTTCTACCCACAAAGTTCCACTGATATCTTTTTGAATCAGTGACCAGCAGAGCAGTGGCATAGGTAGAAACTCAAATAATATTACTGCCCCATCTCAAGAGTAACTTTAATGGGAAAGAACATATTTTAATAAGCAGGAAAAGCCAACACTTTCTTACTCCCTGAAAAATCTTTTGATTCCAAGTATGGATTAAAATAGTATACGTACCCTGCTTGTAACTCTGACATAGGAAGTGAAATCACAGGGCACATAATACAGCTTATAGTTTTGCCCACCCTTACTCACCACAGCCGAGACAAAAATCAACAAGAGCCTTACTGAGGTTTCTACTGGTGCCCTGTTGAAGGTGCAGTTTCCTATTCTTTAGCAAAAAAAACATTTCCTTCACTGTACTGTATTGCCAAAACATCTGATTTAGTTTTTCAAAGTTGCTGATTTGTTCTTCCCCACAAAGGAGTGTTCTCTTGTTCCCTTCCACCCATTCCCTGTACTAACCTCAAATATTAGTTTACAGGGCTCTGTAAATAGTGAGGGATTGTAGCAGTAAAACACTAACTGGGATATTTGCATACCTACAATACTTTGCAAGAAAATCCAATTTAAAGCCTCATAATGATATTATGTGGAGAAAATGTCATACGTCTACATGTGCACAATTACTATGAAATACATACAACATTGTCTGCAACACACCCCAACTTTCAATTGTTGGGTAGGATTATACAAGTGCTCAGTGTAACCATTTTTGTATAGCAGCGAGTTAACATATCATTTGTTAAGGTCTATGCTCCAATGAACTCTGTACATTTTGAAAGGTTGCAGATTGTGTGAAAAACATTCTAGTTATCTCAATATTGTTGCCCAAATTTTATATACGAACAATGACAGGCAGAGTCCATACCAGTTATACCTTGCAGGCCAAGTAAATGATATTTCAATGTTGCTCTCCTCTTAAAGGGTAATGTATGCAATGCTAAAGTTGGAAATGTGGAGCAGGACATTTGCCTACTCAAAATCCTTACAGAGCAAATTAATATTTGAGTTTTATACAAGGGGGGCTTTTCAAAGTGCTTGTGTGACATATGTACAAAGAATAGGAAGCATGGTATGGGGTTACACATCCTAGTAGACTGCTTACTTACATTCAGTATCCAATATTTGAGCTGAAACTTCGGTTACATAGTGTGGGTAATGCTTTTGCTAAGGCACCATGAGTAACAGAAATTCTTGTGCTTGACCGTCATTCATATTATAACAAACATGAAACAAGACTAGTAAATAAGTCTGGTAACCTTTTGCAGAGCTAAGGTAGGCAGAGTCCATTTTTTCTGGTAATATCTGAATGTGGCCTTGGGCGGAGTTCGAGACATGTGGTAGAATCAAGTATAGGAGTCATGGGTGGGGAGGGAAGATAATTTGGTTAGTGTGTGCAGGCATTTCTTAGTTATATGTTCTGTTCATACAGCCACTTTTTCATATTAGTTTTTAACCTCTTGTGGGTGTATTCTGTTTTTAGGTTTTAAAGGTCAAACTTGTATAGTAGGGCAATCTTAATAGGTCAGAACAGAATATCAAGAAAAGTTCGTATAATTTATCTTCTTTTTAAGAGAAAGCAAATATAAGTTAGTTGCTGCGGCTTGTCCCTTAATACATCTTTACGAATAGGTGGGAATTGACTTTGTGCTCTGCTAAAATTCTTCTGATCAGGACCCGGAAGTAAGCTGGGCAAGCGCACATGCGCACAGCTTAAAGGGAACATTGGTTGGGAGGCGAGCACTTTCCCTAGAACATGTCCAACACAGCCCCGGTGTACTGGAGCTGTTGAGACCGTGTCAGATGCGACTTCTTGAAATTGAGGGAGAAGCCCAGCTTGTGGAGGGAGCGGTAGATGAGGCTGAGATGATCCAGAGCTTGCTCAGGAGAACGTGCGCGGATCAGCCAGTCGTCCATGTAGGGGTAGACATGAATCCCCCCCCCCCTCGCCTGAGATACGCTGCCACCACCACCATAAGCTTGGTGAAGACCCTCGGGCAGAGGTCAATCTGAATGGCAGGACCCGAAACTGAAAATGCAAGTTGCCAGCCACAAACCTCAGGTACTTTCTGTGCTTTGCATGAATCTGCACATGAAGTAAGCATCCTATAGGTCCAGAGAAACTAATCAATCTTGAAGTCGAAGGGCCTGAAGGACCTGAGAAAGAGTGACCATCTTGAACTTGTCCTTCCTGAGGAACTTGTTCAACCAACGCAAGTCCAAGATGGGTCTCAGTTCCCCGTCTTTCTTTGGAATCAAAAAATATGGGGAATACCATCCCTTGTCCCTCTCCGCTACCTGCACTAGTTCTATAGCGCCTTTCTCCAGCAGGGTCAAGATTTCCTGCACAAGGAGCGGATCCTGAACCTTCAAAGAGAGACTCCCCGGTGGATTGTCGTGAAGGACGCTTTAGGAAGGGAAGGCAGCAGCCGAGGACTATCGTATCCAGAACGCACGCATCCGAAGTAATAGCTCGCCATTCTTCAAGATGCTGAGACAGTCTGCCCCCAACCGACGAACAATGGAACATGGCCTCAGTTGTTTTGGAGCGGCTGTTGCAGCGCCTGAAGGCAAAGAGGCAGCTGCTTGAGCGGCTTTGGCACCTCTATTTCCCCGACCACCACAGGTATCTTTTCGTTGATTGGTGGCTCCTCTCATCCTACCAAAAGAGGAGTAGTAACAAAAGGAACCCCCCCTCCACTATTGTCCCATAGGACGAAAAGGCAGAGGTTGAGGCACTGCTGCGCTCAAAGATTTAGCAGCAGCTTTGGAGGTCTGCAACCTCTCAAGGCTCTCGTCAGTCTTGCTGCCAAACAAAAAAGTCTCATCAAAGGGCATGTTCAGAAGACGGGGCTGTGCATCCGGAGCAAAACCCGACTTCCGCAACCACGCAAACCTGCGTATAAGGGTGCTCGCAGCCATGGACCAGCTAACACTGTCGGCCGTGTCCAACCCAGACTGAAGGGATTCACACATGGCATCCTTGCCATCCTGCACGAGAGTAAGGAACCCATCCCTTTCTTCCCCCTCGGGAATATGATCAGCCGCTAGAGAGACACAATTCCACAGAGTGTAAAAATCTTGCCAAGGCACAGGTGGAGTTAGCTGACTTCAGCGCCATACTCCCCGCAGAAAACACCTTGCGTGCCCAACTATCGAAGCTCTTGTCATCCCTATCTGGAGGGATGTTAGGGTACGCCGCCTGCCTCAAGGTGGCCGTAGCCACCTGAACCACCAAACTCTCAGGAGTGGGGTGAGTGGCTAGGTAGCCGGGGTCGCTGCTGGAAGGATGGTATTTTTTAGTTAACGACTTGTTAACCGCCGGAAGAGACTCTGGGGTCTGCCAAGTAGCCGCCACCCTTTTTTGCAAAGTCAAATGGAAAGGCAACACTGGGTCAGTGGACGTACCTTGATCCAAAATATCAGTCAAGTCATCCTGAACAAATGCATCTGGGGGACTAGACCAACCAAGATACCCAGTAACCCTAGCCATCAGTCTCCTATAAGAGGAGACAGCATGAGCCCCCAGGCTCAGGCCTGCCAAACTCCACCTCAGGAAATGTGTCTAAGCGTGTCATGTAATGATTGACGTAACTCCTCCAACTGACTGTCCCCGGAAAAGACAGGAGCCACATCCGCCTCAACAGGGTCAAACTCCAAATCTGACCTCTCCTCATCCTCATAGATATCATCCAGAGGAAGAAAACTCCTGCCTAGGGATAGAAGCGGGCCTGGAGTCCCCAACAGGCTTCACTGACTTGGATTTAGCCTTCCTTGGAGGATCCTCAGTGCCAGGGACCTCCATTGGGAAATTCCGGCCAAATGGCCCCAAAGGCGTCGAGGGCGCTGACAGCTTCGGTGTCGACAATGGCGTCGATGGCACCGAGGGCTGGAGTGAAGACAAAGTAACAACCTCCGTATCCGACGGACACGGTGCCGACGGAATCAACGTGGACCTCGAGCCCTTACAAGACTTCTGCGGTTTCGCTGGGTATGAAAACCGAGACCTGGACCTAGCACGTCTCTGGCGATCAACCTGAACCTTGTCCGAACAGGACATCGACGGTTCCCGATGTTTATCGCGCCGAGGACCCAGGCCCGAAGGTTCACGAGCATCCGACTGAGACCATTCCCTGCCGGCTTCTTCCGAAGGCATGGACGGAACTGTGCCCTGGGATTGAAAAATCGCCAGCATTTGCTCCATGAAGGCCCCCCATTCTTCGGGAGTCAAGGATTTCATGGGACAAGCCACTTTCCTTGCAGCGCCATCATCCGACAAGGACGGGGAAGGCGACCGGTGACGCCGCTTCCGGGAGTGCGGAGACGAGGACGAGTGGCGGGACCCACTCCGGGATCGAGATCCCCGGGACTCCTTCCGACGAGGAAAGTCACCCCTCGAATCGTCAGTGGGCATCCCTTTTGCAACTTTTCGGGACTTACTGGGTTTAGTACCCAAACCTACCTGTAACTTCCCCTTACGCTCCTGCAAGGCCTTAGCAGTCAGAGACTGGCTTTTCGAACAGTCGTCGGTGTCATGACTCTCGCCCAGACACCACAAACAAATGCGGTGCGGGTCCGTAATCGGCATCTTAGACTTACAGTCCCGGCAAGTCTTAAAGCTAGACCACAGAGTCGGAGGGGTAGATGAAGAAGACATATTCACGAAGAATACACAAGGCGTGCCAAGTGCTCGAAGCAAACAAGTTTGTGGAAAAAAGTGAACTGAGGTTACTGGCGCGGTACGTCTTATTTATAACATCCAGTGACGTTGCCCTCGACGGAGACCTTTGAGGGACGTCGACACGCAACGCCATCGACGCAGGACGCCATCTGCAATTTCCAAAGTAGCACAGCTGTGGACATAACATGTCAAAGATGTGGAATACGTTGGAGGACACAATCCATTCGAAATACATTTTAAAAGCGAATAAAGACCAAGAGACCTGTGCCTCCTCTAGATCACTATTTTAAAACGTAGACACAAATTTATTTGCAAAAATCCTAGTTGCCAGTCTTCTAAAATATGCAGCCCCTAGGATTCACCAGCCCAATCCGGGTTTCTCCCCGATAGGTTTACGGCTTTTAACTTACATATATTATTTGTGGTACTGCTTCAGATCGACCCCTAAAACAAAGGCTGCCGCAGCATTTTTAGACGCTGTGAAAGGATTTGATTCTGTATCATAGAAATTCTTTTTTGTGGTGCTGGAGAAAACTGGCCCGTCGGGAAACTTCAGAAATTGTACATGCTTGTTATATACATACCATCAAGAAAGTTTTGTGCTATGTGTCAGAGAAGGCAAAAACATTACTCCAAGCCTCAGAGACAGTTCAAGGGTTTGTATAAAGTCTTCAAGGGGACCAATGGCCATACCCCTCTCCCTCTCATCTTAAAGCACAGCTCCACCCTAACCCAGCTGTCCCTGCCCCCAGGTTAGCAGATACTGCCTGGCCCCTGCCGTCTAAATTCGGTCTGTACTAAATATGAGGACATAAAGGCAGAATTGCCTTCTCCAACTATACTCCCCCAGGTACTTCCAAAAGCTATATCTACTCGAACCGTTGGGTAGTGTTCTACCAATTTGTGCCTTAAAGACACCCTGCTCGATAATTTCTTCTCCCCCTCTCTTGACATCCCGCTACACTCCATCTCCACCTGCATCTATTCGCTCCTCCTACTCTTCTGTCGTTCTGATGGCACTTGTTCCTTCTAGGCCTCACTTCCCCCTCTCCTTCACTGATACTCGTTCCTCCTGTAAGGAACGCATGGTATCAAAGACAGGCATAAGTGACCACAGTTCAAGGGCGTTTATTGAACTTTCAAATGGGTGTGATAAACGCCCATCTAAACCTAAATCTAAGATGGGAGCAAGCTACGACCATCAAATAATACAGAATGCAGTCCTTGTGAAGTCTTGTCAAAATAAAAAGGATCTATACTAAAAAACCTATTGCCAATCCTTACCGCTAATTTACCAAGTGTTGGGGGAATGTTCATGAAAAATAAAGAAGTGTTCACAAAATGCTAAGTCAGGATGTTTGGGCCGTTGGCTTACCTTTCCAAAGTTTTCAGCATGGGGCAAGGTGGTTCACTCAAGCACACACACTGGCTTTCTTGACACGAGGATACAATTCCAGTTCCAGCATCGGGGCATTCTGTGCTCAAGTCTCTTTTCCATCAAAGTCTCTTGATTCGGAGGGCCTGATGTACAAAACAAAAATAGAAAGCTATTTTCTTCTTACAGCTTTATGAATCGCGTGTCTCACCCTGGATCCCCCTCAGCCGGGCTCGGATCCCTTTTCCGTTACTGCCGATCCCCCTCTTCCGGACTCAGATAAGGTTCCAAAAATATTCTTTATCAGGTGACTCACGGTTCACACCGGATCCCCCTCTGCCAGGCTCAGATCCCTTCTTTGTATCCAATTACACCCCTTCCCCCTTCTGCTTCCCCCCTCCTCATTCTTTTCCCCCCCTGACTTTCTCCCCCCCTTTCCTGCCTCTCCTCTTCCACCAGTCCCCTTCCCTCATCCTACTCTTCTCCTCGACTCCCCCCTATCCAGTCACATTTCCCTTTCCTCCCTATCCCCTTCAGTTAATTGCTCTTCTCACCGTTTTTTTGATTAATTGATACATATTGTAATTGCATCAACCGTTATATTGTTTATGTTTTATGTATTATGTTGTTCCATTGTTCAGCGCTTTGGCGTAAGGCGCTTTATAAATCAATAAATACAAAAATGAGTCTCCCTCAGCCGGGCTCGGACCAATTGCAGTACACTTTACACTTATCGAAGACTTTCGAATGTGCAGAGGGTTTAGCTTGACCAGTCGCAGGACCACTTCGATAAAGTTTCTTTTTACAATATAGTTATCGTTCAGTTGGATACCTAACAGAGACCTTTGAATGAGCGCCCATGTGGCGCCGGACAACTCTGAATATGGCATCTTGTTTTGCCTTTCAAAGTACATTCACTCCTTTAGTTTCCACTTGTTTGTGTCTCTCATCACATGCGCTTCAAACACTGCCCTTTGTGGATTTCTTTATACAATATTGCCGCTTGCAACCTTGGTTCAAAAACAGCCGATTTCATATGGGCTTCTCCGACTCATCGGCTGTGCTGCTTTTACTGGAGAAGCTTTCTTGAAGGAGCCAAGGACAGTGCCACAGCAGCAATCGCTCCTCCCGGCCTGAGTTATCAAGACAGGGGCGCCCTGCATACCTTTGATGCACAGCGCCAGATAGATCAGCGTCAGGTCCCGGTGTTAGGATTCTCACTTTCCAAGGCTCGTTAAGGTAACGGTTTCTAGAGGTCAAGGGCACTTCCCTCCCAGCAACCGTCTCCGGTCTCACCACCTTTCTTCCTTGTGCTATAATGCCATCTTGGAACGGCTGCTTCTTCGTGTGCTTTTCCTCGCCCAGAGTGTGATTTCGTGCTCCGCCTTTTATCCGTGTTAGGAAGTGTGATGCGAGTCAGGGGTGTCTAATGATACTGTCCGTGAGAAAGTGTTTGTGTTGGGAAAGAGGGATGGGGGTGGGGGGTTGAGCTTCTAGGTATCCTACGTCTAGGATGGGGAAAAGGTGTTACCACTTTCACTCGCCGAAGACCCTGCATCCAGGTGATCTTCCCACACTGGTCCATTCACAGGAACTGAATCCAATAGCAATGGCCGTGTCCTGGCCACCTGAATGACAGATCCCCAGGGACTAACGAGTGAGACACCTTCAGATTTCTCACACTCCCCACTATTGCCCCTTACTTCCACAACTACTCCCCATCCACACTACTACTCCCTCCTCCACACTACTCCCTCCTCCACACTACTACTCCCTCCTTCACACTACTACTCCCTCCTTCACACTACTACTCCCTCCTCTACACTACTACTCCCTCCTCCACACTACTACTCCAATCCACCCACCATCTACTGAGACGCCCGCCTCTCACTTAGTGCTATTCACTTATTCACTCCTTGCACTAATTCAGCCAACTACTCACCACACTAGCATGCACACTCACAACACAGTACCACTGGTACTCACTAACCAATACCTCACGTTCTCCAGTTTTCACGTCCACAATCCGCTGCTCCTTCCTTGCTTCCGCTTGTCTCTTGGTCTGCAAACTCCACCTCCTCTGACCTCACCCTAACAACTCGACTCCCTACTTCCTCTTACTTTCATGTCCCCATTTCTCCACCCACTGGTTCACTTCCCCTATTCAATCTACCCTGTCTTTCTGTCCAGTGGTGTGACATAATCAGCAGAAATGTTAAACGGCGGGATACGCCCTGCATTTCTTCTCCATGCAGGCCAGCTGTGGAATACTGATGGAGGCCTGAGACTGTTTTGCTAAGTGTATTTCTACTGTTTGTGTGATCTTGGGCACTGGAGCCTCGCCTACTCCATGTGCACCACCTTTTGTGTGTGTTACACAACACCTTCAGTGCAGTGACACATGGATGTCTTTGAGACTTCCCACGGACTACATTTTTCTGGGGCTGACTACTATCCCCCAGAAACAGGTAAAGTTGCCATTAACTTTATATAGTCACTTTAAACCACAGACCCAGTACACCCCATCTTATATGGAGTATTGGAAAGGGTTAACACTTATGCCTTTTAGTCTGTTCCTCTTGCAGCTTTGTTTCGCTCCCTTAACATTAAGACTTGGCTGGTGGCAGTGGTATCTACCCTAACTTTTCTAACGCGATTATCTTACATAAACGTGGTAATGTTTTAGGCTATTATATTAGCCTCGAACATAAACCCGCTAGACCAAATACATTTTTAGTTTGGTTCCGGCTGGGTTTCTTCACCATTTCTTTTGTTAAAGTCTTTCTTGTGTTTTTCTCTGCATGCCAAGCCGGGGATGACTCCTTTGTTCACTGTCTTTTCGCGGGCTTCTTCACAGAAGCCCTCCTTAAGGCGCCAGATAGTCAAGGTAGGCAGGATTAGAGGGAGGGATCTTCGGACCCCTGCCATGGGTTGCCGTAGTAACCCAAGTCGCAATCTTGTCTGATTGGTTAAGGGGACTGGCCTTGCCAGGCCAGCCACCCTGCTGTGTGATTGACAGCCAGGCTGTATGAATGAGGGAAAACTGCATAAAAAGCAGGTCTCTGGAACTGGAAGAGCAGAGTTGCCACTGGAACAAAAGAACCAACGAGGAACTGGAGGAAGAGGACCCCTACCACGACTGAACAGCCCGGTGAAGCCCTGCTGCAGGTCCGAATCTCCAAACTCCGACAGAGAAGATCCTCCAGGAAACTTCTTCCCTTGAGCTGGTGGGACCAACCAGTTTGCCCAAACTACAAGCCAGGACCCCTCCTCAGGTCGAATTCGCTGTACAGAGCTACAGCGGGCCGGATAGCCAGGAAGGTCGGACCTTGCTTGGGTTTTAAGGAGAGCACCTTTTATTCGTCGTTTGGCGCTGCTGCTGGTTTTTTCCCTGGGTAGTGCAGGGCCCTCCAGTCTTCCTACTTCTGATCAGTCCGACAGTCGCTTCAGGAACCGTGAGCCTGCAGGAACTACCAGGAAAGCCTGCCTCAGCTACAGCCCCCTCTCCGTTTTAAGGTAATGTGCAAATCCGGTTGTGCGTTTCTCTCAGAAAGTGTTTGAAATTTTTCTCCAATCCAAGGGCTTGTACTGCTCTTCTCTTTGAACCATCTTTTCTACCAACCAACCTCGTCCGGAATCTGTGTCACAAACTTTACCGCGAACTACCCTGAACTTTGTGATCTTGAGAAAATACTTTTTGACCTACTGACTTTGGCCCTAAGCCTTTTCTAGCGGATCTCCTCACTGTAGTCTCTCTTGTTCAACTGCGCAGAATACTTACCTATTGGTTTGACCTAATTGTTGATAACTTTGTCTTTCCCTCCCTTTTAAATTGCCAGAGTGCCATTTTGCTCCCACTTCATTTTGTGAGCCTAACTTGTCTAGAATTTAAGGGAAGTGGTGTGGTGTATTTATTATTGTGATTTTTAACTTGCTTAGAAAGGTGAACTGTTATAAAACTGATAAGTAAATAAAATATATTATTTTACTTGAAAACCTTGAGTCAGTGTTTGCCTGAATCATAGTAATTGTTGTCCTTTGTGTAACTATCTTGTACTGCTCACTTACTCTTGAGATACGTCTGGCTGCTCCACTACTGCTACCACTATAACTGTGTGGTACAGGCTTGTACCAAAGGTGAAATTGTACTGTCACTTGTAGTCCTAATTATGTGTAGTGTTCCCAAAGGGTACTGCATATAATTCTGCCCAATGCCCCCCACCCCTGTGAGTGCAGATCATTTGGCGGGTTAAGGTCCCTTTGCAAAGTCCTTAGTGGTCTAAGGAGTAAATCGCCAGCTGCGGGACATTGCAGCTGACACTGGAGAGCGTTATGCAGCTTTGGTCGCTGCTTCTATGTAAGTTTGCTCTCCTCCTGCTGGGTCTCTTCGTTCCAGTGCAGAACGCTAGTTACTTATTCGGGTCCAGACTTCTGTTGACGTGTCGGAACACGTGTGGCGCTGGAGGGTCTAACTCTCTCTGGTACGGCTTGCTTAGCCTCCTAACAGGTTTGCTGACTCTACCAGAAACAGAAAGTGCCCTTTGTACATGAGGCATGGTGTGAGACAAAGGTGTACTGCTGAAAAGCATGCTGGCACAATGGGGGGAGGGGATAGGTAATGGGGCCCTCTCAACTGCAACCATCCACTTCAGGGGAAGCACTGGCCCTGGATTGCTCCCTAGTTGGCCTTCAAGCCCCGGTCGAGAGGGGTTTCCATCCGCTCTTGTCAAGGCCAGTTCACATATGGACAGTTGTTCCGCTATGTTCGGAATCAATAGAGGAATCAGTTACATATCTCAGCATTTTAGTTCGAAGAAATCATTCCAAACTTACAGATAATAATTTTGCCTTTTTAGACTCCATCCACGGAGTCTCTATATGGGTTACTCTCCCCTACTTGCATATGGAAGGATTTCATTGGCCAAAATGCTTATTGCTCCCAAATTGCTGTACTACTTTCAAAACATTCCTGACTGGCCTGGGATATTATTCTTTGATAAGATGATCATTAATGGTGCAACTCTCACAGACTCCCCAAAAAAATCTCTGATTCTGCTGGGAGATTATGGCCCACCCTTTGAGACAGGATGGAGTGGCTGCCCCAAACACGTAACTATACTATCTGGCTGCACAATCCCACTTTGCGTCCTTTGGGATCCCGGACTCTCCACATTGCCCACATGTCCATATTGAAAGATCTTATGTCCAGCACTGCAGGCTATTTTTGTTTTGCTTGCCAGATTACACTGAAGATACTTATGAGTTTGATCCATTCAAATGTACAGTTGATGCTTGGAGGACATTGCACAGAAGTTTGAACATTAAACACCCCTGTATCCCCGGCTTCTCATTATGGGGTGTCAGATCAAGAGTCAACATGAACAGGTGGATTAAATACAAGCTTTTTTTGCTTAGAATACCACGTTCCCAAGGGGACCACCGCATTCTCCTCTTCTAAAGTGTATTTCATTCAGTGTCAGTGGGATGTAAGCACATTGTTTCTATAAATAAAATTGTTCAGGACCCTTCTCCACAACCTAACCATGAGAATAAATCTAAATGGGAAAACTATACTAGCAAACGCATTGCCGACTACAAGAGCAAATGCATCTGCATTTATACATGTAAAGTATCTCTTAGCTTAACTTAAATTTAAAATACTCCATCAGGCACATATCACTCCGATTAAACAAGTGAAGTTCCATATTTCCTGTCATGGTAAATGTCCTAAATGACATCGGGCTAATGCAGGTCTTTTTCATTTAATGTGGTCTTGTTTGTTCATGCAGCAGTTCTGGTAGACAGTTCTCTCCAGGATTGCCTCAATCCTCGATATCCTACATGATCCCATCTGTAGTCTTTTAGTAGAATGAGTGGTCTCTCGCAGGACTTCTACAAGTTACTGTCAATACTTCTACTAGTGGCTGAGAGTTGCATTCTTAAGTCATGCACCTGCAACTTGGCACCCCTGAAAAGGGATTTGATAAGACATACAGTAGGGTGTGATATGGAGACTCATTTTTGGGACCACACACGAGACAATGTCCTGGAGATGTGTGGATGCCATTCAGACAATTTCTTCTTTCTCTTCTGAATCCTGAATCAAATGCCAATGTTCTTTTATCTGACCCTTGTTTTATGACTCAAGAAAAACAACTTTTGTATCGGACGTGGGCTGGAGGTGTCAGGAGGCCCGGAGAGGAGCACCCGGCAGTGAGAGGGGGTGAACAAACTTAGTGGCTCAGTACAAGCAGCTGGAGCCACAGAAGCTGGGAGGCAGAGCCCGCCTGTAGCCTGGCGGCAGCGTTTGTGGCCTGTAGGTGGAACGAGGAGGATCCTGACCCGGCCTGCACAGGTGGCTGCACTGGGGGCCTGCCATATATTCAGAATTCCCCTTGATGGCATGGCACGCCTTTTGAGGACTGTAGTGCTCAGGTGCAGCAGAGCGGTGGGTGTCCCGGCCTGCTAGTGGGCGAGAGTACACCCCACTGGGCAGCTAGCAACACACCAGCAGCAGATGAGTCCTCTAGTGGTCGCTGAGGAGGGCAGGGAGTGTGGCGACGGTCCTGGAGAGGTGGTGCATCGAGGACAGGGGGCAACCTTTGGCAGGAGACCTTACTGGGGTACTGAGCCTGCTGCTTATAGACTGTTGGAGTGGAGCCTGGTTAGTGTCTGCAGTGGGGTAACTGGATCCTGATGACCCTGAATAGTGCAGCAGAGTGGGTCCGAGCTGGAAAGACTGGTGCCCCCCCCCCTGATGAGTAAGATACACTGGAGTGCATTGCTGGACGGTGAGGTGTCATGAGGCCTTGAGAGGTGCACGATCCTGCGCTGTTGGAAGGGATGGTGCCTCAGTGGTTTGGCCAACCGGGAGGACGTTGGAGGGCATGTCGGAACCCGTGGCCACCCTCCCTCAGATTGCATCTCTTTGCCAACTATCCGGGCCCCCTGTGTTGTTTCTATTTTCCTCTCTTGGCCTGTCATTTGGCAGTGCACAGGGGCCCGTAGTATTTCACAATGGGGAAGATGGACAAGCTCCAGAGGAAGCTCACATTTGAGGGGAGCCCTTCCTCGAGGACCCCTCGGGTCCAGTCCCAAGCTGGGTAATCTGAGCCTGCAGAGCCGGCTCCCGTAGGGGCCGCCACAGTGCCAGAGGTGGATATTAGGAAGATACTCCTGGACCTCAAGGCGGGCATCAATGGGCTGCACTCCAAGCTGGACTCACTCTCCTCTAAGGTGGACATGCTGAAACATCGGCTGGATATGCATGGGGATCGGCTGGATGAGGTGGAGCACAGGGTGTCCGACCTGGAGGATGAATCAGTGTCGCTCATGGCTAGGGTGTCATCCCTGGAGGTGCAGCTCAATACGGCGTCCGCTAAGAACAAAGACTTGGAGGGTCGGGCCTGCAGGAATAACATCAGGCTGGTCAGGATCAGGGAGCGCCATGGGTAGATCAGGGTGGAGAAGTTTGTTGAAGCCCTTTGCAGAAAAGTTTTTGGTGCTACTGAGCTTCCCCACGTTTGTGATCGAGAGAGCACACCCAATATTACATGTTGTTCTCGGTGAAGCTACACGTTCAAGATGAGGGGAAAACACAGTTCTTCCTATTCCTGGAGTCGGCAAGCTCCTTCCTGGACGAGATTGGCAGGTTGCATCGTCCTAACCATCCGCAACAGGGCCAGAAATCTGTGCTGGGAGGGCCACGAGGACCCCTGAAGTTAAGCAGCGGGAGAGGATCAGGGGAGAGCAGAATGGTCATTTAACAACTGACTATGAGCCACCGTCTGGTGGCTTGGGTCGCCTCAGTATTGTAGTACGACTACCCCAGGGTGGCTGAATGGACACCTGCCTGGATCGGTACAAGCGCCCTGAGCACAGCATTGTTCCTCGTTTCAGGTTGGGTGTTATGGGGGTCGGTTATTCGGGCAGGTTAGGGGTTGCCCATGGGGGTGGGGGCTGGGGGAGAGGTTGGGCTAGGAGGGGTGGTGGTGCGGAAGGGGGAGGAGGGGAGTATAATTGGGGAGGGATCTTGTTGTGGGGTTTGTCTTGAGTCCAGACCCTTGCGCGATGATCCACTGGTCGGCAATGATCAGCTAAGGCTGTGCGTTTGGCCTGGAAGGGACCAGGTTCCACCCGTCTCGTGTTGATGTATGGGAATGGCCCTTAGGGTAGGTACCTGGAACATCGGGGGGCAGGGGACTGCCCCTCAAAAGATCTCCAAGTTCTTGGCTGAGCTCCATCGGGAGCTAGATGGGTTTAGGGCGAATGTAGATAGAGAGATTGGTTTTCTTGGCCCGGGGGGAGGGCCATCAGGTGCGACAGTACAAGGAAGGGCAGAAGCCTGGGGTCTTGCTGGCTCGGCTGTTGGCGGCTGATACAATACCTCCACAGGTGGAATGCGTCCGGGACCCCCAGGGGAGTCTCCTGTGTGCGGAGGAAGCTATTGCAGCCGATTTCCGTGCTTATTATACAGGTCAAGATAATCGTAAAACTCAGAGCCTGCAGCGGTATTAGAGGCAGTGGAGTTGTACTGGGTGGAACCTCAACTCTGCAAGGCTCTTAATCGAGAGATTTCCCTGGAAGAGGTCATTGCAGTGATTAAGGAGCTAGCAGGGTCCAGGTCCCTGGGTCCGGATGGCCTGCCGGGGGAGTTTTACAAGGCATATGCCCCCATCCTGGCCCCAGTCTTGTTACGTGTGTATGCGGAGTCACTCG
Source organism: Ambystoma mexicanum (assembly GCF_040938575.1). Classification (NCBI taxonomy): domain Eukaryota; kingdom Metazoa; phylum Chordata; class Amphibia; order Caudata; family Ambystomatidae; genus Ambystoma; species Ambystoma mexicanum. The sequence continues at coordinate 870,160,290 of NC_090931.1, forward strand.
CCTCAGTGAAATTTCCACCCTTGCTACGGGAGGCGAACATTATTCTTTTACACAAGAAGGGGAAGCCTCTTGGGGACTGCGCATCCTACTGCTCAATTTCTTTAATCAACGTAGACAATACAATTTTTGCCAAGCTGCTGGCCAATCAGCTGCTTCTTTTGATGCACGCCTTGTGCTGGCGAATCAGGCTGGATTTGTTCCCGTGAGGAAGACCTCGTACGGGCTGCGCCGCCTTGTTGGGGTTTTGGCGGCACTAGTGCCGGAAACGCAAGCTGATGCTGCTGTTTTGGATGCCGAAAAGGCATTAGACTCTGTCAAATGGTCTTACGTGTTTGCAGTTCTCCAGAAACTCTGGCTTAGCGTTCACTTCATAGCTCTGGTGTCATCAATATGTTAACCCAACGGCAAGGATTGTGGTAGGGTGTACGAGATCTGAAAGCTTCAATATGGGGAGGGGGACGCGACAAGGATGTCAACCATCCCCAGGCCTCTTCACTTTAGCGATGTAGCCACTGGCAGTGACTCACAAAGAGGCACATCCAACAGGGCTACAACTGGGGCCGCATAGGTTGATCGTCTCCCTGTAGGCAGACGAAGTGGCCCTCTTCCTTATCGACCCAGTGCGCAACCTGACCCTGGTGATGCGGGAGGTGATCAGGTTTGGGGAGTTTTCTAGGTCGAGGATCAATCATAGCAAGTCAGTGGTTTTCCACTGACGGATGGGATGGAGGCGTTCAAGGTTGAGTTCAAGTGGGAATCCTCATGGATACAGTCACGCAGCCGCAAGGAGCTGGTCCAGGACAACTATGGTCTCTTCAGGATGTGGTGGCGAGGGGGAGGATGCTCCCGCTTACACTGCTCGGCCGTATCGCATTCATAAAAATGATTGTGCTTCCCAAACTCCTATATTTGTTCCTAAATGTCCCATTATTCCTCTCTGGGGGATTTTTCTTACGGCTGCGGGGGCGTCAGCGAGGGTGGCATATGCGAAGCTGACACAATCAGTTGAGAGAGGGGGACTGGCCGTGCTGGATCTGGAACGCTATTATTTAGGGCACAGGCCCATTTCCTAGAGCATTGGTACGCCACCCACTTCGTTCGGACTCATGTGCAGGTGGAGAGAGCGCATGCTGCCCGTGACCTGATGCGCTCTGTGTTTGTTGGGTCTTCGGGGTTGTCACCCAGCTCCCTAAACTGCACAATTTGGAGAAAGATCGCGGGTAAGATGGGCGTCAGTAACCTGTATTCACCACTCCTTCCAGTTCGACGCGTGGCAGGACTAGACATAACGGGATAAAAGCGTCTATATGCGGTGGGTGGAAAAGCTGGGTATTACCACCTTTGGGGTCTTCTTCATTGATGGGGTGTTCTTTTCTCTGCAGCAGGCTAAAGACAGGGGGGCAGGGACTTTCCCCCTCATTTCCTGGCCAACCTACTACGTGGCACTTTTGCAGGGGGTGATTCAGTCACGGGGCGGATGCCGCCTGGGATCTCGAATATATAGCAGTCTCATGGCAGACATTCTGTGGGAGGGGGAGGGGGAGGGGGAGGGGGAGGCGCCGAGACAGAGGTGGGAAAGGGATCTTGGCTGGGGAATTTCTGATGAGGATTGGAAATATGTGTTTGGTCAAATCCAGAGGGTGTCCCAGAATTCCAAATGTAAACTAATACACTTCAACTTCCTACATCAGGTCTACCATACTCCAGCTAGGCTCCATAGGCATTATCCATCCACGCCAGACTCATGCGCCAGACGTGGGGTTGGCCCAGCAGGGTTTCTTCATTTGGCCTGGGAGTGCACACAGGTTTCCCGGTTCTGGGTGAATGCCCTGACAAAAGTCTAATTATTGGGGAACAATTGGAGCCGGATCCAGTGGTGGCACTCCTGGGATGCACAAGGTCCCTGCCGGGTTGTATACGAATTGTTTGTTTTACAACTGCTCAAATGACAATTGACCGACTTGTGAAGGTCAATTGTACCATATATGTGGGGGGAGACCCCCCACAACCCATATTACATACATATATATATATGTTTATATATATATTCTGTCAATTGTGAAAAGGTCAATTGTGACCCTTTAAATTCGGTCAATTGTTCATTCGAACAATTGTAAACAATTTGGGTAATACCCCCTGCCGCGGGCGAGTAGACGCTTGGTGGGCCTGCAACTGGTGGTGGCATGCAGAAGGATGGCCATGGCATGGGGAAGGGCTTATGCCCAATGTGCAGGGGTGGCTGCAAGATGTGGCGTACTGCATTGTAAATATACTTTGTGTAATGCTCAGGGTGGGTCGCGGTCTTGGCCGTACTACTCGTTTGTTTTGGTTGTTGTTGCAAAATGAAAAATAAAGTATTAAAAAAAAGAAGGGTGTGGTGGCCATCGGCCGAGGTGCGACCATCGGTACCAGACGCTGGGCTCATGTGCAGAGAACAACTAATCTTCCTTACCATATCATTGTGCCCCCTATGTCCTTTTCCTCCTTGCCCCCATGCTTTCCAGCTCTCTTCTTTGCCGCTTCCACTTGCCCCCTCTTCCCATCTTCCACCCCACCGCCCCCAACCAACTATTCACTGCAGGAGTTGTCTTGACTCACTATGGTTTCCGACCTGTTACTTGGATTTGAGGTTATGGATACATGGACTTTGGTGCTTCACCTTCTTGTCTCTCATGCTGGACCTCCCTGGATCAAGTACTCAGGTTGGCCCTGATTCATGCTGTGCCCATTTTCTCCTTGAATCCTTGTCTACATTCTTTTGTCCCGGCAACAATTTGTGTTTTATCGACCTCTACATCTGTATTTCGCTCTCCCCTCTTTTTCACCGTTTTATTCTCTGTTCTCTCCTGCTCACCCTTCTCCCTTCTCACCCACACACCAACCTTTTTCTTTGCACATACTCTATCAGAATTGTCCTTGGACCTAGTACGATAGCAACAATTATTTGTGTCCTCCACCCCCTCCCAAACTTGTTCTCCACCCCGCTCCCATCCAGCACTATCTGAAATGTCGTCAGGCCTAGTACGATAGTCGCTTGTGTTGTTCCTCTCCCTCCTTTCTCCTCCCCTCTCCCTCACCTCTTGTTACATTCCGGCTCTACCAGAAATGTCATCAGGCCTAGTATAGTAGTCGCCTGTCTGTTTCCAATTTCATTCCTATCTGTGTCTTAGCAATTGCACTATCTGAAATGTAGCTAGGCTGATAGATAATCTCACATTCGTGTTGTTCATGTCCTCTAAGAGTGTCATTGTATTTTCCCACTTGTTCCCTCCCTTGCCTTGAAGCGCTTTGAAACACGTTGTGTATAGGTGCTATATAAATAAACAATCATATCATACCCCAGTAAGTTAACAGGGGCTTGTCAGAGAGAGACATACCATGCCCATTTAATGGAACACCTCCCTTTCTAAAAGGTCACCTTGCACCCTCCACATCTCTGATATGCAGTTGCCACCAGAAGATAATCCCCATGGGCTTTGCAGGAAACCCAACTACAACAGAGCTCTAACAGGAACCCGCCAAACTACTGGTTTAATGGCATAAAACCTACAAAGGAGTCCCTATACCCTGGACGCAATGGCAGTCAGTTCCTAGAAAAGAGAAGTACATTGACTGCAGAATCTCTGAAACAGACTAGCATACATCACATAAAAGTCATTTCTCAATAAGTAATGTTCAATAAATGTCATAAACGTACACGTGATTAGAAATTACAGCTGTGATAGAGAGGAGCGAGGGTCCACTTTATGCTTGCACAGAGAGCCAATGCAATTTGATGGATGGCCTTCTTGAAAGCTTGCACTACATCCAGGGGCCGTTGGGGCAGAGTGTCAGAGACAGAGAGAACCAGTCCCAACCCAAAACTCACCAAACAGGTGACCCAATTTATGAACATGTTCACCCTAGTATAGGTAGGCAGTGAAGGTACCCCAGAGGATTGGATGATCCCCCTATATTGGTGCATGTTTAAGATAATAGCAGGAGAGTTATTAGGAGCAGGTTAGGCGAGGCTGGGGAGAGGAGGCCAGGAGGCAGAAGAACAAGTTACTTACCAACTGGTAACGTTCTTTCGACTGGATGTTCCTCCAAAATATTCCACATCTTCGACACGTAATGTCGACAGCTGTGCTGATTCGTATGTTTTTCAGCAGAGGGCGTCCTGCATGGATGGCGTCGGGTCGATGTCCCTCGAAGGCCTCCGTCGAGGGTGACGTCATCGGATGTTATAAGTAGGACGCACGGTGCTCATAGCCTCAATTCATGTGATTTCCCTCCACTACGTGTGCCATACCCACACACCAATCCTCCATGACTGCACATAGCCTTGTGGGAACGTAAACTGCAATAGCATGGGAAATTCTTCACAGAGGCAGGATTGGAAGGCGATCTGGAATACGTTGGATGAACATCCAGTCGAAATAACTTTACCAGTTGGTACGTAACTTGTTCTTCGAATGGATTGTGTCCTCCAGTGTGTTCCACGGCTTTAACAGACTCCCAAAGCAGTATCAGTGAACAGAGGAGGGAGAAGTATTTGGATATACCCATTCAGATGGCAGAATAGAGCACTGTTTTACCAAAGGACATATCTGGACCATGGAAAGTATCCCAGGAGTAATGCTTGACAAAGGTGTGGCTGGAAGACCGCGTTGCAGCATCACAAATGTTTTTAATAGGAACTCCCCGTTGTAGGGCTGTGGGAGTAGCCACACCCCTGGTGGAGTGAGCTCGCAAACCCTCAGGAGGGTCCTTTCCAGCCAATCTGTAACATTCAGCAATGGTGAGGATAATCCACCTGGACAAGGTCTGTTTGGTAACAGCCTGGCCCAATCAGTGTCCAGTGTATCCCACAAAAAGTTGGTCGTCCACTCTGACCCTGGACACCCTAAAAATATAAAAGATCAAAGCTCCCCTAGGGTCCAACCAATGGAGTCTCTCCTCTTCCTTGCCATGAGGAGGAGGATAGAAAGCAGGAAGTAGCACCTTCTGGCACAAATTAAACTCAGACACTACCTTAGGTAGGAAGGAAGGACGTACCCACAGTACAACTCTATCCCTCTGGAACACAGTAAAGGGTGACTTAGACGAAAGTGACTGCAACTCGCTCACTCTGCGAGAAAACTGTCTTGAAGGTCAACTGTCTCAAAAGGCAAGAGTGCAAAGGTTCAAACATAGCACCCATCAAGAATTTCGAGACTAGATTCAGATCCCAAACCGGCACCTGAAAAGGGGACGGCGGGAACACATTTGTGAGCCGTTTTAGAAAGTGGGTAATCAAAGAAATCTTAAAATAAGAACATTCTTCAGACGAGCGCTGAAAATAGACAGCGCTGCCAAGTAAACTTTAATGGTACAAACTTGAAGACCCTTGTGGGCAAAAGAAAGCAAGAAAGAAAGAACCATAGGAATGGAACACTGAAAAGGATCGACATTGTGTCCTCTGCACCAGTAGCAAAACGTACGCAAAGGGCAACGGTACAGGGATTTGGTTGCCAGATGCCTGGCCGAAAGAAACTCCTCCATCACGTCATCCGGGAGTTCCCAATCCTCATATCGCAACCTTTCAGAAATCAAGCATGAAGGTTGAGTCTTGGCCTCTGGATGGAGAACCCGATCATCCCCCCCGTTGCGCGAGAGAGAGAAGATCCTTTCTGTGGGGAAGACGGCATAGAAGACAGATAGACATTTCTAGAAGGTCCGGGTACCACGCTCACCTGGCACAAACCGGAGCGATTAGGATCATGTGGGACACGAACCTCCTTAGAGCCCGAGGAATGACTGGGAACAGAGGAAACGCGTACAGAAGTGGGAATGACCAATCCACGACAAACGCGCCCACTAAAGCTCCTATCGGAAGAAATTCCCTTGAACAATATGTCTCGCACTTCCGGCTGGCAACGGTCGCAAACAGATCCACTTGAGGGGTTCCCTAAAGGACGAAGCTCTCCTGAAGGACTTCCTGAGCTAACTCCCACTCGTGGGAGACCATGCTCTGCCTGCTCAGTGTCTGCCGCTGCATTCTTCTCTCCGGCCAGATGGACTGCTGAGAGTGAGATACCCTGCTGTATTGCCCAGAACCAAAGCTGCATCGCCTCTCCACAGCGGAAGTGACCCTACACCCCCCTTTTTGTTGAGGTAATGCATGGCCACTCTGTTGTCCGTCATGATCAGGACACTCTTCTCACGTACAAACGGCAGAAAAGCCTTCAGGGCTAGCCTGATGGCCGTCAGCTCCAAAAGATTTATGTGAAGGCTGGAATCCGACGGAGACCAACGGCCGCCGGAGGTCAGCTCGTTGGCGTGAGCCCCCCATCCTGTGAGGGAAGCATCCGTCACTACTGTCACCGCAGGCCACGGTTGCCAAAACGGCTCCCCCTATATCAGATTCCCTTCGCTGGCCCACCAGAGAAGATCCTGTGAGCGGAATCTGAAGGAGATCCGACATCTTGTCAGATAATTGGGACCACTGCGTCCTGAGGGTCCATTGAAGGGATCTCATCCGCAGTCTGGCCTATGGCACCAGAATAATGCAGGATGCCATGAGGCCGAGCAACCTTAAGAATTTGAAAGCCTGGAGACTCTGGGCATGTTGAAATTTGTCAACCATCTGGACAATGTGATGAGCCCTCACCTTGGGAGGTGATGTACTGGATCTGTTGGGAAGGTGTCATATGTGACTTCTTGAAATTGAGTGAGAAGCCCAGCTTGTGAAGGGAGTGGCAGCTGAGGCCGAGATGATCCAAGGCCTGTTCGGGAGAACGTGCTCGGATCAGCAAGTCGTCCAGGTAGGGGTAGACGTGAACCCCCCCTCTCCCGAGATACGCTGCCACCACCACAATGAGCTTGCTGAAGACCCTCGGGCCGGGGTTCAACCCGAATGGCAGGACCCTAAACAAAGTGCAAGCTGCCAACGGCGAACCTCCGGTATTTCCTGTGCTTTGGATGGATCGGCACATGAAAATAGGCATCCTGTAGGTCCAATGACACCGACCAATCCTGAAGTCCAAGGGCCTGAAGGACCTGAGAAAGAGTGACCATCTTGAACTCGTCCTTCCTGAGGAACTTGTTCAAGCGACGCAAGTCCAAGATGGGTCTCAGTCCTCCGTCTTTCTTGGGAATCAAAAATATGGGGAATACCAGCCCTTTTTCATCTCTGCCACAGGCACTAGTTCTATAGCGCCTTTCTCCAGCAGGGTCAAGATTTCCTACACAAGGAGCGGATCCGGAATCTTCAAAAGAGAGTTTCCCTGGTGGATTGTCATGAGGTAGATTTAGGAAGGGTAGGCAGTAGCCGTGGGCTATTGTTTCCAGAACCCACGCATCTTAAGTAATGGCTCGCCACTCTTCGAGATGCTGAGACAGTCTGCCCCCAACTGGCGAACAATGAGACCTGGCCTCATAGCTGTTTCGGAGCGGCTGCGGCAGCGCCTGAAGGCAAAGAGGCAGCTGCTTGAAGGGCTTTGGCACCTCGTCCCCATCCACCACTAAGTAAGACCCTTACGGTGGCCCCTTTGACGGCCCCTCCTCTCGCTCTACCAAAAGAGAAGTAGTAACGAAGGGAACTCCTCCACTGCTGTCTCCTAGGACGAAAAAGCGGAGGTTGATGCACAGCTTCGCCCAAAGATGTAGCAACTGTCTGCAACATCTCAAGACTCTTGTCAGCCTTGCTGCCAAACAAATGAGGGCAGTCAAAGGGCATGTTGAGATGTTGAGAAGACGGGTCTGCACGTCCGGTGCAACTTCCGCAACCACGCAAACCTGCGTATCACGGTGCTCACAGCCATTGACCGGCTGACACGGTCTGCCATGTCCAACCCAGACTGAAGGGATTCACACGTGGCATCCTTGCCATCCTGCACAATAGCAAGGAACCCATCCCTTTCTTCCCCTTCGGGAATATTCTCAGCCACCAGAGAGGTAATTCCACAGAGTGTGCAAAAATTTGGCCAAGGCACAGGTGGAGTTGGCCGATTTAAGGGCCATATTCCCAGCTGAAAATACATTGCATGCCCATCTATGGAAGCGCTTGTCGTCCCTATCTGGTGGGAAGGTAGTGAACGCCGCCTGCCTCGAGGTGGCCGTGGCCGCCTGAACCACCAAACTCTTAGGAGTGGGGTGAATGGATAGGTAGCTGGGGTCGCTATAGGATGGCCGGTATTTCTTAGTCACCGACCTATTGACTGCCGGAAGAGACCCTGGGGTGTTCCAAGCAACAGCCACCCTTTTCTGTAACGCCACGTGAAAAGGCAACACTGGGTGAGTGGATGGACCCTGATCTAAAATGTCAGTCAGATCATCCTGATCGAATTCAACGGGAGGGCCGGACCACCCCAGGTACTCTGTAACCCGCGACATCAACCTCCTATAGGATACAGCATGCGCCCCAGGCTCAGGCCTGCCAAACTCCATCTCAGGAGAAGTGTCCAGGCCACTGGTGTCATGTAAAGACTGACGCAGATCCTCCAATTGACTGTCCTCAGAGAAAACGATTTCAGAAGTGTCACCAGGAGCAACAAAAGGCTCCAACTCCACATCAGACCTCTCCTCATCCTCATAAAAATCTTGTAGTGGGTGAAAGAACTCCCTCCTAGGTACAGGAGTAGACCTGGAGTCCACAGGGGGCCTCCCAGTTTTAGACAGAGCCTTTCTCAGAGGTTCCTCAGCTCTAGGGGCCTCCACCGGCAAATTCAGACCTGTAGGCCCCGATAGCATTGACGTTGACAATGGCGTTGAGGGCTCTGAGGGCCTTTTTGAGGACAAGGCCTCGACAGCCGCACTCTATGGGCACGGTGTCGACGGTGTCGACACCTTTCTCGACACCTTCCCAGACTTCGACAGTCTCGCCGGGGACGATGACCTCGACCTGGATCTGGCACATCTCTGGCGATCTACTGGAGCCTTGTCCGAATGATACCTCGACGGTTTCCAATACTTATCGCGCCGACCGCCCGGGACCGAAGGTGCATGAACGTCGGACCAAGACCGTTCCCCGCCGGCTTCAATCGAAGGCGTGGACGGGGCAGTGCCCTGAGATTGAAAAATCTCCAACATTTTCTCCCTGAATGCCTCCCACTCAATCGGAGTAGAGGATTTAATGGGGCAAGCAACTTTCTGCACTGAGCCATCATCCGACGAGGACGGGGAAGGCGACCGGTGACGCAGCTTCCGGGAGTGCTTCGACGAGGACGAGTGGCGCGAACCACTCCGGGACCGAGATCCCCTGGACTCCTTCCAACAGGAAGAGTCAGCCCTCGAGTCGTCGGTGGAAAGACCAGTAGACTTCTTGGATTTACAGGGTTTGGATACCCGACCTACCTGCAACTTCCCCTTCCGCTCCAGCAAGGCATTGGCAGTCAATGACTGGCACTTCGAGCAGTCGTTGGCGTCGTGGCTCTCACCCAGACACCACAAGCAGATACAGTGCGGGTCCGTGATGGACATCTTGGACTTACAGTCCCTGCACTTTTTAAAGCCCGAACGCGGGGTCGGAGAAGACATTATCAAAGTTGATAACAAGAGGAGCGCCGAAGTTCTCGAAGCAAACACGCTTGCAGAAAAAACTGAACTGAGGCTTCGGGCGCCGTGCGTCCTACTTATAACATCTGATGACGTCACCCTAGACGGAGGCCTTCAAGGGACATCGACCCGACGCCATTGACGCAAGACGCCCTCTGCCGAAAAATTCCACAGCAGCACAGCTGTGGACATTACATGTCAAAGATGTGGAATACGGTGGAGGACACAATCCATTCAAAAGGGTAGGAAGACTGGTGACAAGTGTTAGGCAGAATCCTGTGCAGTGCCCTTAGGGACCACTACACACAATTAAGACTACAAGTGGTAATACAAGTTCACCTTTGGTACAAGCCTGTACTAAACTGTTAAAGTGGTAGCAGTAGCGGAGCAGCCAGACTTATCTCAAGATTAGAGTTACAGCTATGTGGAGTTATCTAGGTCGGGACTCCCAGTCTACCGCGCACCTTGTTTTTGAGGTAATTGTATGTTGGCCCGCAGTCTTACTCCTGGTTTGTCTGGGGACCAACTCTGGGGGTTCCCAAAGGCTGATTGAATTGATGGGAAGGCAAACCTATGGATAATTTTGGGCGCAAGATTAAATGAGCAGTAGCAGAGATTACACAAAGGACCACAATTACTGTGACTCAAGCAAACACTGACTCAAGGTTTCAGGTAAAAAATACAAGTACATTTATTTTAAACCATCTGTTATAAAACACTTCACTTCTATAAATTCGGAATCACACGTAAAATACACTACACACAACCAATTCCATTTGTGCCAGTAAATTCAAGGTAAGTACATTAGGAATTGACAGACCGGTGTTGCGATACTAACGGGTACCCGCAAATAGAAAAGCTCACGAAGTTAAAAACACACTTTGTACTTTAGAATTTCAAACAAGAGAAAAGTGAATAAAAATCATAGCCAATACTTTTTCAAGGCAAGGAGACTCGAGGACTTATTCAAAGATACAGATCAAAGTCAATAGGCCTGCGCCAGTGTCAATGGAGCAGATGCTCAGTTGCCGAAGATCACACGTTAAACAGTTCGAGATGCCAAGAGTTCGTAAAAATTGTCAAATGGAAGGAAAAGTTATAAGAAGGAGGGAAGAAAGAACAAATCTTCGTGGAGGAAAAGGGTTCACCCTGATTCCGGCTGGTCAGACGGAGAGAATGACCAATTGTGCAAAGTACCTTATTCCGCTGGAGAAAAGCTGGTGCCACGGTAGTTGTTCCTGGTAGTTCCTGCAGACTCACGGTTCCTGCGGCTTCAGTCGTGGGGACAAGAAGGACGACGTCTGGAGCGATCTGCACTACCCAGGGATGAAGCCAGCAGCAGCGAAAAAGACAACGATGAATAAAAGGTGCGCTCCTTTAAATCAGGAGAGGGCTCTTCTGATGGATATCCGGACCACTACAGCACAGCAGTGATTTCGACCCAGGAGAGGGAAGAAGACTCCAGACTGGATCTTCTCTGGTCGTTGAAGGGGGAGATAGTTCAGGACTGCAGCAGGGCTTCACCGGGACGCGGGGTTGCAGCAGCCGTCGTCTTCTCTGCTTCCATTCGGTTCCTTGCAGTTCCAGTGGTAACTCTGCCTTCTAGCCCAAGAGTCCTGCCTTTTATGTCAAAATCCCCCATTCACACAGCCTGGCTGTCAATCACTCAGCATGGGGGTTTGTCCAGCTCGGACAACCACTTTAGCCAATCAACACAAAGTGCGACTTGGGTCTCCAAGGAGAACCTGTGCAAGGGGTGACTACACCCCTCCCTCACATTCAGCCCACATAGACACCCAGATGCCAAAGGAGGGCCTCTGGTCAGAAGCCTGCCAAATGTCGGCGAACAAAGGAGGCAAACCTGGTTTGCCGTGCAAAGAAAGACCCAAGAAGGATGTTAACTAAAAGACATGGCGATTAAACCCAACCGGGGCCGGAATAAAAAGTATTTGGGCTAGCGGGTTTAAAGTTTGAGGCTACTAAAATAGCCTAAAACACTACCACGTTATGTAATATAATCGCGCTAGGAAAATTAGGGTAGGTACCACTGCCACCAGCTAAGTCTTAATGTTAAGGGAGCGGAACAAGGCTCCAAGAGGTACAGATAAAAAAGGGCTAAGAATTAACCCTTTCCAATATTCCATGTAAGATGGGGTGTACTGGATCTGTGGTTAAATGACTATGTAAAGTTAATGGCAACTTTACCCTTTTCTGGGGGACAGTAGTTAGCCCCAGAAATGGAGTTGGTGGGAAGTCTAAAAGACAACCCTGTGTCACTGCACTGAAGGTGCTGTTTAGCACACAAAAGAGTGGGGCTACTGAAGTGGTGTACTCCGGAGTCCACAATCACAAAAACAGATGAAATACACATGGCACAACACAGGTAAGAGTGGGGGAAAAGCTCACACTCTTACCAAGTGGAATAAATAAACTCCAGAAGTCCAGCAAAGCTGCTGAGGGACTCTCTAGGTAAGGGAAATTAGCCATAGAATGAGAATTCTCCCTAACAAACAAGCAGAGATAAAAAGAAGGTTATAAGGCGCGAGGAGGGGAACGAGTTACTGATGATCATGCAAGTGGTGAAGAAAGGGGAGGGAGGAGGTGAAGAAGTTGGCAAAGAGCAAAGAGGGAGTCAAAAGGAGAATAGACATAACTTCAGTAAGAGTCAGGTGGCTGCAGGGAGAATAATATGAGGGGAAGAATATTAAAAAGCAATAAAGTTGTAATATTTTCACTATTAATCATTTTATTTAAAAGAAAAAGGGGTTGGAAAAACACCTCTCTAGCCCTATCCTAAAGCAGGTTGCCTACCTAAGAAATTAACCCAAGAATCATTCTGTCTCAAGTAGTTACTTAGAAACCGTCCTTGTGTACAAAATATTCTAAACTGACCCACACACTAGATACAAACTAAGGGTGCAATGAAGGAACAAGTTACTTACCTGAAACTGTTGTTCTCCAGCATGGGTCTGGCATGGATTCACATGCTCATGAATATTCCCCGTCAGGCTGGGAATCCTCGGTAAAGAAACAATCAGTTTCGTTTCTGAACTGTCTTTCTACTAATAACCAATCACTGGTCTCTGGGTCATATTGCCCCAGCCAATGACGGCCCTCTACCTAAGCCCCTCCTCTGGCAACCATCTTCGGATTTGATAGCACGTAAAGTGGCAGTAGGACCAAGAGAAGAGCCGCAGAGGGGTTGGAGGGAGGGTTCGCATGTGAATCTATGCCAGACCCATGCTGGAGAACAACAGTTACAGGTAAGTAACTTTTTCCTTCTCCAGCATGGGCAGATTCACATGCTCATACATACAAGAATACATAGCAGTACACACATGCACAACCAGGGGAGGTGGCAAGGCTGAACATTAAGCATTACAACTACCCAACATTCAGCATCTCTTACCTCCTCACCAGGTTCACCTTCAAGCAAACAGTTGCGCAGCAAGGCGTGGCCGACTCTGGACTCCGCCCTGGACTCCCGGTCGACGCAGTAGAATCTCGTGAAGATGTGTGTCGACCTCCATGTAGCAGCCCTGCAGATGTCCAGCAGGGGCACACCAGACAGGAATGCCGTAGTAGCAGCGATCGCTTTGGTCGGATGGGCTCTCGGACAGCCGGGCAACGGTCGTTTTGCCAACCGGTGACATTGCATGATGCAGCCGGAGAGCCATCAAGCCTTCGAGATGGCCTTCCCTTGGTTCACAGGTTCAAAATTCACAAACAGCTGTGATGTCTTCCGAAAACTCTTTGTGCGGTCCACGTACAACTTCAGCGCTCTAACCACATCTAGCGAGTGCAAAGTCCTCTCAGCCGGCGACGGGAAGAAAATAGGTAACACCAAGGGCTCGTTGAGATGGAAGTCCGACGGCACCTTGGGCATGAAGAGGGGTGCGTCCTCAGCACCACCCTCGTCTCGTGGAATGTCAGATATGGAGGTTTACAGGAGAGGGCATGGATCTCTCCCACTCGTCGTGCGGAGGTGATGGCCACAAGAAACGCTGTTTTCCATGATAGGAACTTCAACAGTGCCGAATGCAGAGGCTCGAATGGCGGGCCTATGAGCCTGGTCAGCACCACGTTGAGCTCCCAAGCCTGGGCTGGGGCCTTCGCCGGCGGAAACGAGGGGAACAGTCCTTTCATGAACTCCTTCACTAGGCGGTGAGACCACAGCAATGACCGCCCCGGAGTTCGGGTGTAGCGGGAGATAGCTGCTAGATGGATCTTGATGGAGGCATGTGCCAGCCCCACCTTCACCAGCTACAGCAGGTACGGCAGCGCTTGAGGGGCCGTAATCCATAGAGGGTTCATCTTCTGTGTACGGCACCAGACAGAGAACCTCTTCCATTTATGCCCATAGCACTTGAGAGTCGAGGACGCCTTGGCCTTTGCAAGGTCCTCTTTGCAGTCCGTCAGGATATCGTAGCCTCCGAACTAGTGCTGCAGGAGCCAGGCCTGCAGGTTCAGCGATCCCGGGTCGCGATGTAGGATGGCGCCTCCTTCCCTGGCGAGAAGATCCGCGTCTGTCAGCAGTTTTACTGGGGGGGGACGCTGACAAGTCTAGAAGGTCCGGGGAGGAACAAGTTACTTACCTGTAACTATTGTTCTCCAGCATGGGTCTGGCATGGATTCACATGCTCATGAATATTCCCCGTCGTCAGGCCGGGAATCCTCGGTATAGAAAAAAAAATCACTATCAGTTTTGTTTCTGATCTGTCTTTCTTAGTAGTAACCAATCACTGGTCTCTGGGTCATACTGCCCCCAGCCAATGACTGCCCTCTCCCTAAGCCCCGCCTCTGGTAGCCATCCTCAGATTTGGTAGCAAGTAAAGTGGCAGTATGACCAAGTGAAGAGCCGCAGAGGGGTAGGCGGGAGGGTTCGCATGTGAATCCATGTTAGACCCATGCTGGAGAACAACAGTTACAGGTAAGTAACTTGTTCCTTCTCCAGCATGGGGTCTGGCATGGATTCACATGCTCATGAATAAGAGAATACATAGCAGTACACACATGCACAACCACGGGAGGTGGCAAGGCTCAACATTAAGCAATACAACAACTCAACATTAAGCATCTCTTACCTCCTCACCAGGCTCACCTTAGGCGAACAGGTTGCGCAGCACTGCTTGGACGACCCTGAACTCCTCCCTGGAGTCCCGATCGACGCAGTAGAATCTTGTGAAGGTGTGCGTCGACCTCCACGTAGCAGCCCTGCAGATGTCCAGCAGGGGCACACCAGACATGAACGCCGTGGTAGCAGCAATCGCTCTGGTCGAATGGGCTCTCGGACGGCCGGGCAGCGGTCGGTTTGCCAACCGGTGACGATGCATGATGCAGCCGGAGAGCCATCTGGAAATGGAAGTCTTTGAGAGAGCCTTCCCTTGATTCACAGACCCAAAGTTCACAAACAGTTGTGACGTCTTCCAAAAACTGAGCAAAGGGGAGTGGGTCCACGTAGAACTTCAGCGCTCTAGCTACATCCAGCGAGTGCAAAGTCCTCTTGGCCGGCGTCAAAGGCAACGGGAAGAAAACTGGTAACACCAAGGGCTCGTTGAGGTGGAAGTCTGACGGCACCTTGGGCATGAAGAAGGGGTGCGTCCCCAGCACCACCCTCGTGTCATGAAAAGTCAAGTATGGAGGCTTGCAAGATAGGGCCTGAATCTCTCCCACTCGTCGTGCAGAGGTGATGGCCACGAGGAACGCTGTCTTCCATGACAGGAACTTCAAATGCGCCGAATGCGTAGGCTCGAATGGGGCTCCCATGAGCCTGGTCAGCACCACATTAATCTCCCACGCCGGGAGAGGAGCCTTCACCGGTGGGAATGATCGGAATAGTCCCTTCATAAATTCCTTCACCAGGCGATGAGACCACAAGGACGCCTGTCCTGTAGTCCTGGTATATCGGGAGATGGCAGCCAGATGTATTTTTATGGAGGCGTGAGCCAGTCCAGCTTTGGCCAGCGACAGTAGGTACGGCAGCACTTGAGGGGCCATAATCCGCAGAGGGTTAATCTTCTGTGCACGGCACCAGACAGAAACCCTCTTCCATTTATGACCGTAACACTTGAGAGTTGAGGACGCCCTGGCCTTTACAAGAACCTCTCTGCAATCAGCCAGGATATCGTACCCTCCAAACTCTAGTGCTGCAGGAGCCAGGCCTGCAAGTTCAGCGACTGTGGGTCGTGATGGAGAATGGCGCCTCCTTCTCTGAAGAGAAGATCCGCGTCCGCCGGCAGCCTGACTGGCGTGGACGTTGACAAGTCCAGAAGGTCTGGGAACCAGATCTGCCTCGGCCATGCCAGTGCGACGAGGATCATCCTGCACCTGGACTTCTTGAGCTGGTTGATGAGGCGGAGCAGCAACGGCAATAGAGGGAACGCGTATAGAAACAGGCCGTCCGAAGGGAACGAGAAAGCATCGCCCATGCTCCTCGGCTGTGGGAATCTGCTGTCGAACCTTAGGCACTTGGAGTTCGTCGCCATCGCAAACAGGTCGATCTGGGGTTTGCCCTATCGTTGGAAGAGTCGATCCACTTGATCCTGGCGCAGTTCCCACTCGTGGCACGAGTGCAGCTCCCTGCTGAGTGAGTCGGCGATGCTGTTTTTTATTCCTGCCAGGTGGAAGGGAACCAGAAACATCCCCTGGGCGACAGCCCAGTGCCACAGATCCCAGGCCTCCTTGGATAGGGCTGGGGATCTGGTGCCTCCTTGCTTCCGTATATAGAACATCTTGGTGGTGTTGTAGGTGAAGATCCTCACCACTTTGCCCTTGAGGGACGGAAGGAACGACTTGAGAGCCCAGAACACTGCTCGGAGCTCCAGAATGTTGATGTGGAGAGACCTCTCCTCCGGGAGCCAAAGGCCTCTTGCGTGGAGGTCTCCAGTGTGGGCCCCCCAACCCTCCAGAGAGGCGTCCGTCGTCACCATCTCCTGAAACGCCGGGATTTGAAATTCCGTGCCTGTCGTGAGGTGAGCACGGATGCCCCACCATAAGATCGCCCGACAGAACTCCTCGTCGAGAGGGATCCTGTCCTCGAAACAGCCCCTCGCCTGAAGCCTACGGGCGTCGAGGAACTCCTGTAGCGGACGCATCCGAAGTCTGCAAAGGGTTACAAGATAGATGCATGAGGACATCGTCCCGAGGAGGGACTTCATGGACCTCACCCTGGCCACGTCCGTGGATAGCAGGCGCCTCACCTTGCCCAGGACGGTCTTGGTCCTCTCCTCTGAAGGGGAGGCCAATTGCCCCACTGTATCGAGCTTCGCTCCCAGAAAAAGTACTATCTGCGATGGAACTAGGTGGGATTTGGGGTAGTTGATGGCGAACCCCAGCTCCGTGAGCAACCGGACGGTCCTTGCTGTGTGTTCGACGGCGAGTTGCCTTGTCCTTGCCCGGATTAGCCAGTCCAGGTAGGGGTAAACGTGGATCCCATGTAGGCGCAGCCGCGCCGCCACTGGTGCCAGGCACTTGGTGAAAACCCTGGGTGCCGACTTTAATCCGAACGGTAGGGCTCTGAATTGATAGTGGCGTCCCTGAACCACGAACCTGAGGAACTTCCTGTGCCTTTTTAGAATAGGGATGTGGAAGTAAGCATCCTCCAGGTCCAGAGACGACAGGAAGACGCCTTCCTCCAGCTGTCCCAGCACGTGCTGGAGGGTGACCATCCTGAATTTCTGCACCTTGATGTACTTGTTTAAGCGACGCAGGTCCAGGATGGGGCGCCAACCGATTGTCTTCTTTCTGACGAGGAAGTACCTTGAGTATACTCCGGAGCCCCGGAGCCTCTTGGGGACAAGCTCGATGGCACCTTTCTTGAGTATCGCCCTTACCTCCAACAGCAGTTGAGGGACGTGATTTTCCTTCCTGGCCACGGGAGGAATGCGAGGGCACTTATTTTGGAATTCCAGCGAGTGACCGTTGGCCAGGGTGTCCAACGCCCAACGGTCGGTGGAGATGAACTCCCACACGCTGACGAACTTCGTCAGCCGGCCTCCCACCGGGGTGCTTCGGTGGGGGCCCAACAACACGGCCGGGTCAGTCTTGCTTGGAGGCGGCCTTGCCGCCTTGGCGACGATGGCGGGATCCCCCTTGCTTGCCGCGACCTCTGTAGGCCTCCTGGGAAGAGGAACGGGCTGCCTGGCGGTAAGTGGAGGAGCCACCGCTGGAACTTTTGGAGGCACCCTGTCTGCCTCCGGAGCTCCGAAAGGGCCGTCGCTGTTGAAGCACCCCTAAGGCCCGGGCCGTCTCCGAGTCGGTCTTGATGGCCTCCAGAGGCTCGTCCACCGCCTTACCAAAGAGGTTGTTGCCGTCGATCGGCATGTCCAACACTCTGGTCTGGACGTCCTGGCGAAAGTCTGTCGCCTTGAGCCATCCTCGTCGTCGGAGGCAAACTCCGTTGGCCAGTTGGCGAAATCCGGTATCGGCAATGTCCGTTGCCACCGTTATGGCGTGATCCGACGCCACCTCGCCTTCCTGCAGAATTTCTGGGGCCTCCGCCCTCTTGTCATCAGGTAGGAAGTCTAGCAGGGGAGCTATCTTGAACCAGAGCTCCCTGCCGTAGCGGGCCACGATCGCTAAGGCATTGGCCGCCTTAATCGTCGTCGTCGCCGCCGAGATGACTCGTCCCATGGAGTCCAACTTCTTGCCCTCGCTGTCCGGCGGGGAAGTGGAAGTTGAAGCCGCCGCACCCTCTGCCTTCTTCTTAGCCGCTGCCGAGACGACAGAGTCCGGCTTGGGCTGGGCCCTGAGGCACAAGGGGGCGGCATCAGGTCTCGGTACTTCTTCTCGTACCTGTTCCTCTTGGCGGGTGCCGTGGAAGGGTTCTTGAGGACAGCAAGCCCCTCATTCCAGATGTCATCGAGCAAAGGCACCGCGAGGGCCGTCTTCCTCTTGGCCTCTCGTCGTTGGTACAGAAAACCTTCCTTTTTTTTGTTCTTCAGGGCAGGGCTGGAAGAGCTCGGATGCCCTGGTTATCATGGCGTGGAAAGAGCCAATTTCATCGGCCAGGGAAGCCCGCTGAGGGGGTAATGATGGGATGTCCGCTGTGTCATCGCCGCCATCATCTACCGTCCCCGTCGCTGTGTCCGCTGCCGTATCCTCTCTAGGGTCCGGCGAGGACGAGGGGTCCACAGGTCTCGCAGGCAAGAAGGGCGGAGCGGGGTGGACTCTCCTCCACTTCTTCGGAGGGCTTCCCGACGGGCCTGGTTCTGGATCCTCCGTCGGGGTCCGTGATAATCTCGTCCTTATCTCAGTACATAAGGATTGGATCGCAAACAAAATGGCCGCTGAGCTATCCTGGGGCTCGGGTAATGGCTGCGACGGATGGGATGGCCGTTACACTGGGCCCTCTACATCGCCATCGTCGCTATCTTCGATCACGTCAGCGGGGACAGTCCCCTGGGATCGAACCTTCTCGAACCTCTCGTTGAGGCTTTTCTCGGTTTCCACCAGCTCCTCCTCAGAGGCTGATTCCGAGTCTGTAATGGCCACTGCCCCCCCCTCTTTCTGCCGGGGGCTTCACGGGGGTCTTAACGATGGGCTGGAAAGAAGACTCCCTCCGCGGCGGCAGGGATACTCTGGGCCCAGAGGCAGTTTCCACTGGCGTAGTCTCAGCCAGCTTCGCCAGGGTCACAGCGACCACTTCGACAGGGGCCTTTGCCGGATGGATCAAAACCCTCACCACCTTAGGTGCGTCGTGGGCCTTCGCCTTGGGGGGAGGGTCAGCGCCTCGCTCCCCCTTCGAGATCGTCCGGGTCCGCTCCAGCGGCTTACCCGGGTTCTCGGACTTCCTCTTCCCCGAACCAGAGAGCTGGCTCGTGGTCGAACGTGCCGGGGAAGTAGTGCCCTGCCTGGCAGCCGAAGAGCCCGACCTTTCGGCGCTCCCGGTGCCCGCAGTGCTTGGCCTTCTGTTGGGCCACCGTCGCCGGGGTGCCCTCACAGGACTTAGAAGCCCGCTCAGACTTTTTCTTCGCCTTCTCACCTGCAGTGCCCTTCTCCAGCCAGGCAGCGAGGCGGGAACGACGATCTTGTTTGGTCCGTTCCGAAAGGTTCTTGCAGAACGCACAGTCCTTCTCCACGTGCGTCTTGTCCTCATGAAGACAGTAGAGACAACGCAAGTGCTCGTCCTCCTTGAAAACGTTCTGCAATCCGCATCCAGGGCAGTACCTGAACAGCTTGGATCCGGGCGTCGAGCTTCCCTTGTCCTGGGCCATGTCCGTTGAGGTAAGCCGCCGATTTTCTGGAATCCTCCAAGAAGTGTAAACTCGACGAAAACTTCACCCTTCAGGGGCGTAGAAGAATTCCGAAACGGATGCCCGTTGTCGGAAGTAGAAACGGTTGAGGCTCGAATAAACCGAAAAAATGAGAAATCTCCTGAAAAAGAAGCAAAAAACTCAAAAGCTAAACACGAGGACTCCCAACACTTGAGCGTGCGATAAAAATCTGAGGATGGCTGCCAGAGGCGGGGCTTAGGGAGAGGGCAGTCATTGGCAGGGGGCAGTATGACCCAGAGATCAGTGATTGGTTACTACTAAGCAAGACAGATCAGGAACGAAACTGATACTGATTTTTTCTTTACCGAGGATTCCCAGCCTGACGACGGGGAATATTCATGAGCATGTAAATCCATGCCAGACCCCATGCTGGAGAAATTGCATACCACTACTATTCTGAAACATCACTGGTAGCGCTGCAGAATGCACAACTTATGTTTATGATTGGAAACTGCTATTGCCTTGTCTCACACTTGTATACTGGATAATTAACAGATAAAAAGAAAAGAAAAAAGGAAAATACCTACCCGTGAGGATGAAGTAATGGGATGCCTGGCTATCACTGTGCCCCCTTTGCCTACATCTGGCCACTCCTTAAGTCAGCCAAGGCACCCTCACATTGGCCTGCAGCCACAGCACAACATGCCTCAAGCATTTCTCCCTGAAATATCAGAACCTCCTGCCCCGAATGAACACCATTTGATCAATGCGTATTCATTTATTTACTCATGCACTTATTACAGAATTCCAGTCAATTAATATATTTAAATAAATGCATAAAACACAAACTCTGAGTGTACTGTCTCTCTTCTACCAGTTAGCACCTTTTCACCAGGGGTCAGACATGTGGGGAAAATCAAAAAAAGTCACATCACTGCACATTACCTATCAGGGTAAGCAACACATGAACACAATAAATCTACTTGATACTGCTAAATGTGAACACAGTTGTATTGTTTCCCAAAACCACAATAGAATGGATTTTGTAAAATCATGGTAAGGATTGATGATGATCAATACTCTTTTATGATGTTTATTTTGACAATATTTCTGCCTGTATCTATCCATAATTATTTTGTGTTTATTTTATCTATATTTATCCACATTTAAGTTTTGCTGTGTGAAAATAAACATTGCAACTAGTATTTTTTCACATACATGAAAATGAAAAAATATGCAGTGTTTGGATGGGGTGCTCACAGAGCCGGGTTCTTGCACATCAAGCCATCACCCAAAACATCTCTGCAGCCTTTTAAACATCTTCAAATGGAGAAATTCATTTTTAAATCTGTTGTGCTTCTTTCCACAGACACTGGATTGAAAGGCATGACTGACATTGAGACCTACGTTTCTGTTTCTTTCCGGTGTTTACAAATAAATACCGAAATGAAATACAGTGATTTCCATTTGTACTTGTGTGTAAAAAAAATCAGGGAAAAATGAAAACTGAGAGACTTAATGGTGACGAAATAGATTTGCCACTTTTCCTGTGACCCATCCCAATGTCCCCCAGCCATCTTCATCATGGCTGTACCTGCGTGGACACCCTCCCTAGAATACCGTGCATGGAAGCTGTTGGGAGGTTTTACTGGATCCAGTTGGAATTCTTTCATACATTATCAGGTAGGGTGATCAATACCTGGTGCCTTAATAATCTGGGCAAATTGGTTTTTGCATCCCGGGAGACAGATATCTCCCATCTCAAAAGGTACAAATCAACACCTAGCAAGAGGACCGAGGCAGTACCAGGCAGGGTGTTGACACATGATTTCATATCAATCGGACATCACGGTCAATATTCGAATACTATCTGAGAAAGGCATCCCAGCAAGGATAGAACACAGATCCCAACAAGTCATGCAGGACATTGGGCTTGCGTTTATGAAAAATAAGCACGGGGACAGCATAGTGGGTTGAACACAGATCTCTTCATGAAGATACGTAGGTGGTCACATCTGCACCTTTCCTTTAGTGCCTCTCTGTAAAGGACCCTTTATATTTTATTTTGTATTCAGCCAATCTCTAACAATACAACAGTTTAATGAATCTGCACTGCAACCAGGTTTGTTGGACAATCATCCATGGGCTCTGGCGCAGACAGCTGCTCCTAATTTGACCACACAAGCACTACAGCAGTCTGGGCTTTCATTTTTCTACCAAATTCATTATGGGATGTTCAGTCCGAAATGAATCAATGATAGAAATGTAAAAATTCTGCTAGATGGACATACAATTTTCCCCAAATCTAGAGATTTGCCCTGTGGATAGTAGTGTACAATTCAATTAGCAGTGTGTTTTAATTCTATGTCCAGACCGGAGGCTCACATTATGCTTGTCTTTTTTTATTAATTTAAAGAGAAAAGGCTCAGCA
This sequence comes from Ambystoma mexicanum, assembly GCF_040938575.1. Lineage (NCBI taxonomy): Eukaryota > Metazoa > Chordata > Amphibia > Caudata > Ambystomatidae > Ambystoma > Ambystoma mexicanum. The sequence continues at coordinate 870,182,451 of NC_090931.1, forward strand.
GCAAGTTTTGATGCACCCGAAATGATGGTGTTTTCTATACATAACAAGGGTGCAGCAAAAGAAATTCATGAAAATAACATTGAACTTGAAGAAATTAAGTTCCAGTCCATAATAAACAGTCACTGACGGTAAGGAACTCAGTTTCCCAAGAGGCTTAGTCCAAGTTCATAACAGGTCACAGAACATGTGACCGTAGCCCTCCAATAACAAAAGACAAGCCCCTCTAGATAGGGACCAATAGTGCATAACTCCCTCTTTCTTCGCTGCTCAGAGCAAGAGATAAGTATAATTCCATTCTATTCTGTTTTTTGGCAATTCTGATAATATCAGCATGCCTAACGTTTAATAATATTGTGTTTAGAATACTTAGTACTCTCGGACTCCCGTCCGTAACATTACACATAGTTTCATTTGTTTTACTTACTTTGCAGCCTGCCACGTAATCCGCGCCTCTCTGTCTACCATTTCTGTTTCATTTCGCTTTTCCCCCCGACGCAAGCTGTTCCTTGCTGGCGTCTGAGAACGTTGCCCTCGATCGGAGCTATTCATTTGCGAACAGCTTCTATTTCCTGTTACTCGTTCCTTTTCTTCATTATTAGGAACGCTTGCACGCGACTCCTCCTCTGACTAAATGGAACGTTTCGGTCAGGTTCAGGGAGGCTACACGGAGCATTCTTTAGGTGCGGTAACGCCTGCATCCCATCATCGTCTGGTGCTTTCCTCTACTACCAGAGCTCGCGCTTCGTATTTCCATTGATTTCAGGAAATGTTACGAGCGCAAGCACCGGAATAGAGCTCTCTTCATCCCTTCAAGTCTATTCTGACAGTTTTTGCAATACCTTAAACAAAAAAACAAAAAAAAGAAGAAGATAAATTCACCCAAGCAGCAGTCGATTGGAGAGAAGGTGACGTCTGATTGCCAAAAAAAAAGGTGTGTGAGGAAGTTTAATTCATTTACTACTATGGCATCTCAATAATCCCCCCCAAGCTGACCAAGAATGGTCAGAGGATGAGGAGGGAGCATATGAGATTGACAAGGTGGCCATGGCAGACAGTCTTAAAAGGGTGTTGGGATCCTCAGTGGAAACAACCATTAAAAAGGATGTCACTGATCTGCTTTTGCCCATCCAACAGCGCTTGGATAGCATGGAGGAACACTTCCATAAAGAGCCACCGTTGGGGAGAAAAAAGACACAAAAGAAAACACCTTTCTGATGGGGGAAGTAAACCGGCTCGGCTCGCAAGAGCAAAGTCTCTTTGACCACCCCCTCCCTAACTCCCCCCATCCAGCCAGAACAAGCCACAACTGCCCTTTCAGACACCTTCTCCAGGCTTAAGAAAGCCTTCTGGACTAGGAAGGAGACCCCTTCTGACGACAGACCCTCTCACCCCGAGGAAGACAATGCGGGTGTCAGACCCTCGAGCTCGGCAAGTACCTGCAGGGCACTGATGAAGAGTATGACAAGGGGGAATGCCTGAAGGACAACCAGACCCCCCTATCCTCAGAGGAGGAGCAAACTGTAGGGTCAGGACCCTCTACTTCGGGAATTGCGGCAGACTCCATTCCCAGGCAAACATCCGGTAAACATTCAACTCTTGAGGGGATGTTCACGGTTAGGAAAGATTTCATAATTGTATGTAATTTTCCCTCCATGTGTCAACCCCCAAACGTTTTGCTGCTGTTTAGACACCACTGACTGACTTTGCACTCCTCTGGGCTTTGGCTCACTTTTTATGGGGACACTGACATGCCCTCAACACACAGTCAGTACTGGGAGACTTTGTTTCCCTTAGTCCAAGTGTGCAATGTATCTTACCATACAGCACACTTGGGTCTATAGTAATTTCCAAAGGCCCTAGATACTCTCGCTGGACTTTTTATGAACTGTGCAGATATGTCATGAACAGGACTGGTGGCAGCTATCTTTTTCGCATTATTTTTAACCCTTTCCTGCCATGTTAACCGCGTTTGGCACAAATAGGTGGCCTGGCTCCAAAATGGCCATTCCACGAGGTTCTTTGTCCTGTCCTTTGGCCATCTTGCCCCTTCACCTTGACCCGGGTCAGTCCTTATTTGGTCATGCACTTTCCCGCAAATCCCAATGCTTTCGCTGGCTTCTGCATGCCTTGTGTGTGCCTCCAGTATGTGGGCTGGACTAGCTGGTTCCAATACACATCCTAGGTGACAGAGTCTGGAGTGCCATGAATGACGGGGACCACCGTGGTCCGTGATTGGTCCACGTATGGAGTGTGTGCTTGTGAGCAGATCTCCCATTGGGTCCTCTCTGTTTTGGCGCAAAGGGAACTTTGGATAAGAGGAGGCTGAAAACACCACTACCATGTCGATCTCCTGAGTTCTCACTGAACAAAGGATAGGATCCAAGTATACTGCAACACGAAACCGAGTCGAGGAACCGCTGGTGACCCGATGGAAGGTTTGGCACCCTGAGCATGCTGTCGTCCCGTGGGACCCCTCTGCATCTGGTCGTCCTAGAAGGTCTGCGAAGATGCTTCGACCCATTGGAATAGTGGGACCAACCAGTCTCGGCATCCTCATCAAACCCTGCAAGTAAGCTTTCTCTGAAGTGTCCCTGGGCCAACCAGTGGACTGACCAGTTTACCCAGTTGCTTTGCTCCGTCACTGCCGCCGTTTCGAGGAGGCCCTCGAAACTTGGAATACTGCTAGCTCTGTGTCCCCGGCACCCTCAAGAATTTCGTACACTTGGCATTCCCAGGTCTGAAGTGAGACGAGTGCGCCAGAACCGGAGTAAACGCGGTTACCATGTTGCCCTGCTGCGGCAACGTCCTTTGCAAATCTGCTGCATTTGTGACCTTCTTGCCCCTCTACAGCATAGCAGACACGACTGCAAGCACGTCAAGACAGAGGATGCCAGCAGCTCGAGAAGATCGTTTCTTAACGAAGCGTAATTGAAAAGAACTCCAACAGGTGTTTTTCCACAGAAGAGAAAAGCTAAAGCCTAATCCCTTCTTGAGCGTACAGAAGCACTGGCGTTAATAACACACCCCTCCAGATCTACAAATCAAAGACAGCCGTGTAAAAAACGGGAACCAGCGCTCTACTAAAAAGAAGCGCCTTGTACTACACTTGCCAAAAATAAAGTCTGCAGTGCGGCTACTGTTATTTTAGAACAGGAAGTAACCCCATGAGGTCTGCAACTCCGTTCTAACCAATTTTTATAGAATGTACACTAAACAAGTCTGGTTAACGATACACCATTCGAGTATTGAAGAAATCCCCTGAAGAATTTCCCCACACAAGATCTACAGATTTCAGGAATGAAACATGTTGGGACAATGATACCGTGTGATTGTTGACACGGGACAAACAAAGCACTTAGAGCTTGTAGCCATTTAGAGATACTAAGTAATCCTATGAATGAAAAAAAAAGGATAAAGTACTAGACAGCTGAATATTATATCTGTATAGCTCTGCTAGTAGCGTAAGTTGCTCCATTCGATTTGTATAGTTGTTTCTTAATGTGTTTTTATGAAATTAATGTGTATTGTTTTATTCTATTTCTCAATGTTATTTCGTAATAATCAGTTATTAAAATTTGTATTTAAAGTTAGTAATGGAATTTAAGTTTGAGGTTTAATATTGCCTTTTTCCTTTCTATTTTCACTTCTTTTCTCTTTTTTGCTGTTCTTTTTCTTTGTTTGACTTTTTGTTTTGACTTTTATAAAAAAAAAGATTGCATACCTATCCAAGGTTACATACATTTTAAGAACAGAATGAAATTTGGTACAACAAAATAAAATATATATATTTATTTCTAAAATGACGGGTACATCTTTGTACTTTGGTTTCTGATTTGGTGTTACAAATCCTCATGGAGGTGTTTTGAGAAAACTGTCTCATTGGAAAGGGGCTTCTATAGAGAGGCGACAGGACTTGTTTGTAAATTTTAAGTAGGTGTGAGGGTCATTGTTCTGTCCTCTATTTCAAACAAACCCCAGTCCTTATAAAATGTAGAGGTTGTGTGCGTGGTATCCCCGCAGGACCCTGTTTCAAGAATCCATTCGGTATTCTGTGGAACTCAAGGTCTCTTGCCCATGAAGCCTGCTGCAGTGAAACTGGGTCGATTCATCCACCCGGAGCAGAGAAATCGCCACTGTCCAGTTTGGGAATCATCGCTGTATTTCCGGAACTGAAAGGTGCAGAGACGTCTTTTTTGCCGCATTCGAACCTGCAAGCAAAGTGGACTGAAATAGCAAAGTTTGGGTCTGCTTGCGTCGGGACTGGTGAGTACTCCATACCCAAACCGGTGGCCCCTAGCGCAAGGGCCCATTTTTATGCACAAGTGGCCCCTAGGGATCCCTCTCCTTTCCATTGCTATTGCAAAATAGCGACTCCATCCCAAACTCTTGAACTGCCTCTGCCTTCAAGTGGAGGTCATTCTGGAATAGTGGGAACTTGTTCTGCATCGCCTCATCCACCTTCCCGAGCTGCTAGAGACCCTTGAAGAGACCCTATAATGCCCATTGGCACAACCGCGTGCACTTGCATTGCATGTACTATTGAGCACAAGGCACCTCTCTTCTTAGGGCTTGGATTGCCTCTTAGTTAGGTGTATTCTGGATGTTGAACTGGGCCTAAAGATTATCTGCACTGCCCGTTTCCTTCCCCTCCAGGTTGTCGACATATTTTGTGCATTTAACCCTTAAGACCCCAATGGTCCTGTATATATACTGTATTGATTGTGATGTGTTGGTTTAATTAGTGTTACTGGCCCTCATTACGACCCTGGCGGAATTCAGAAAACAATGGCAGAAATGCAATACCGCCATCGAATAGCGCTCGGTGCGACTATGACCCGTCACCGCAAAGTACGATGCCATTAGCGACACCGTAGTGAACGCCAACGCTAACTGCACCAAGCACACGCGCGCGCGCGCCATGCCAAACCGTAAACACCACCATGGCGCAACGGTACGCCAATTCCGACCCTAGCGGACATGTACCTAACGCCATCAAGCATGGCGGAATGCACCATTCCGCCATGGTGAGAAGTACGGCATCGCGAATCAACCGTAAACGGCCCCACTGACTGCCCGTACACCGCTCCCTGCCCACAAAGTACAACTCCCCGTAGGTGCAACGAAGCCACAATGCAACCAGTGAAATGCACAAGTCACCCATGCATGCCAACGAACAAATAGACCTCAAGAGGGGCCAATGGGAGCTGCAGGGCACAGATGGCACGAATACAGAAGCCATCCCAATGGACATGACCACAGTCCCCCACCAAGAAACGCACGCAAACACAGGCACCTGTGACCAGCAATATTCAGAAAATCACAACATTCCACCAGTCCACCTGGCTGACCGGCATCTGTCACACAAAACCCAATCCCCCGCCCCTGAGCATGACAACATTCAAACTGTCATATTGGCAACCCCCATCCCTGACCTCACGGGCTTCGTAGGCAAACGCGCCCAGTACAGGACCACGCAACAAAACTCCGAAGCTGGAACCCAATGCAGATCCCCTCACAATACATCGCCCCCCCAAATAGGAATATGCCACATCACTTGCAAAGAAGAACGCTACACGGCCCATATCAGAATAGAATTTTAATGCACATCAATATCACCAAGCCCATACAGCCATCAGGCCATGAACTCCAAAACACATTTCACCATTGTGGGCTGCATCCGCAAGAAATGACCAGCCACTACTCGTGTGACGCCCTGTTCCCTCATGGTACACAGAGCCACATACACGTACGAAAAGGCAACATGGAAGCGCACAGAACCGCAGGGCCGTCCCAATGGGGAGGCACTAGTCCAGCTGAAAGGCCGAAATGTTGCTCCGAGCCACCAGTACTGCGTAAGGGCATGTGGCCCATTGGCGATCGTCCCATAAGATCGTAATGCTGCTCCACTGATTAACACGAAGCAGCAGGTGTCGGGAGTAAAATCCATCTGCAGGAGTGGCATACAGATGGCAGTGGCAAAAGGGGAGGAGATACCTGTCAACCAAAAGAAAAGAAACAGAATAGAATGGCCATCAGAACTACATTCGAACAACTCACTTCAATGATCACACTAGATCCACAGCCATATGCATGCAAGCCCACTCCAAAGGATCATCACCACCCCAAAACCACTTGCGAATCATAACTACCTATATCGAGGTGAAAACACCATCACAAACGAGTGTACCTGTGCATGCGCCTGTGAAAACAGAATCCTTCAGATGGGATTGGTAACGTGCATGGACACAAGTGTCTGAAGGCGCGTCGAGACAGGGAGGGCTCAACAAGGCCAGATAGACGATGGTCCCACTATGGCAGCCCTGCATCACATAGCGCAGGGGGGGCGGACAGATCCCAAGAAGCCCTGTACATGGCAAACACTGTATCAAATCACCTGCCCATGCATCCATTCATCATTCCCTCATCCCGTAATGAAAACGCCTGAATATTTACTCACATAACATTAGAAATATCCATTGAGTCTGTGCGTTATGCAGCCTGCAAAATCCACAGTGCCCCAGCACGTAATTCCAGTCTAGTGAAGTAACATGTATTTGGGAACGTCCTGCCTTATCGTCCACTACGCAATTGCGCATCCCATACTATTCATATCAATCATAGCATTCTCGCCATGGCCCCTGTCCCAAGGACATTGAACAATAGAACGTTATATTTGCAGTCAGACCTGTGGGCATCTCCTCGCCGCTAGCTGAAAACCGAAAGCGCCGCCCTTCGAATTCCTCATTTGCAACATCACGTCGAAGAGGCATCTGTGGCCGTTTGAAAACACTAATTAATCCATCGAGTGCGGCTGTGTGTGAAAATGGCAACTGCCTTCACCCACGAATGGGACGCCCCGCCCGTCGTTGCAACTCGGTACAGTGATGAATGAGGGCCCACCGTTACTCGAGTACTACGTTCCACTGACCCTTCACAACTCTGTTCGCGACTGCACAGATAGTATGTGAAACAATGGGACCACAACAGAATGAACATATCAACCAATGTTACACGGCCATCGGGTACAAATACAAGATTGCAATAGCAAGATGCCATTCCACGAATTGCAGCGTTGTGCGCGGGACGTGCTCGGCCAAAGGGGAGAGCAGTTTGCACAGGTGGAATGAATCACCACAGGTGGAGGCCATTCAGCCTGGAAACACATAAATTGCACAGCCAGTCTCCTCCCACACCCACTCCGAAATGCTACCGGCAGGACTCGCGATGTTGGCCCTGGGGGACCTGATAGCACTGCAAGTACTCCAACTCCAAGAAGAAGACGAACACCAACTACAACCGGCCGCACGGAGGAGACGCAGGAGGAGGAGGAGGCCAAGGCAGGGCCAGCAAGGGCCGCCAGCACAGCCACTACCACCACGCAGGCAGCCCGCAATCCCACGCCTCCGAGCACATCCGTTCAACCTCACTGATGAGCAGATCCACACCCTCTACCGTCTGGACCGGGACACCATAACCGCCATTGTGGACATGACACAGGCTGACCTTGTCAGCATGATAGATAGCCCAACCGCCATCCCACCCCTACTGAAGGTGGTGTCTGTACTCCACTTCCTGGCCACAGGCATCTACCAGCACACAGTCGGACAGTTGGATGGCATTTCTCAGCCACTGTTCTCACGGACACTATTGCAAGTGCTCGATGCCCTCCTGCAGCACGCAGACGACTACATCTCTCTACCACGCTCGGAGCAGGAAATTACCAACACAAAAGTGGGATTCCATGCGCTTGGCGGCATACCGGGTTGCATTGGTGCCATCGACTGCACCCATGTGGAATTGGTCGTCCCACATGCCATGGAGGCCCAGTACCGCAACCGAAAACAATTTCATTCCCTGAATGTACAAATGGTGTGTGACTCCAACAGGATCATTACACATTGTTGTGCCCGATTCCCTGGATCAACCCATGATTCTATGGTCTTGAGGAACTCTACAATACCACGCTACATGGAGCGACACGCAGGGAACAGATCCTGGCTACTCGGTGAGTCTCATTACATGCATGATAATGTGGGGTATGTGATTCGGCAATGACCTGGCAGGAAGGGGGGGGGGGGTGTGCGTACGTAGCAATGGCATTCCACATCATACGTTTCTCGTCCACATACAGGTGATGCTGGATATCCACTGAAGAGATGGCTCCTCACACCAGTCCGGAACCCACGGGACCAGCATGAGGAGGACTACAACCATGCCCACTCACGTACCCGTGTAGTCATTGAACAGGCATTCGGCCTACTGAAGACCCGTTTCCGGTGCCTCAGCAGGTCTGGCGGGGCACTCCTGTACCGCCATGAGAAGGTTGCAAAGATGGTGATGGCATGTGTCATTCTCCACAACATGTGCGTACGTAGAAATGTGCCCATGCCCCCTGACGCAGAACTGCAAGCACCTGATGATGGTCATGATGAGGGTGGGGATGTGGCAGCACCTCAAGGAGTCTGCGAGGCACCGGAGGCCCGTGACATTCGTCAGCATCTCATTGATGCATGCTTCTAGCACTCACGCCTGGTGGCTGATACATGGACACGGGATGCGTGGCACTGTGTGTGTCTGGTACATGCACAATATGGACTGTACGCCTATAATGGCCTAGTACACAAAGATCAATGTCCACACATCTCATTGGTTGATCGTGCACTTTTTATGGCATATGTGATATCATGTTGTACACCCTATCGACCCGCCACCCAAGTGAGCCCAACACACCCCCTCCACCCTCCCACCTCCCCCCCGAACACCAGTGTCCAAAGATGCTCATCGTCCGTGGGCAGTCGCTATTGCAAGCCCCCTCTGCGGGTATCAGGGGCACCCCTGCCTGTGGAGCGCAGGTTCCTCCCAGATCTACGTTGGGGGCTGCCCTGGACGGAACTTGCAACGGATGATGTCTCTGCCTGCTCACGTCCATGCATGTCCCTAAGGGTTTGCGAGAGCTCAGTGAGCACACGGCGCACTGCGGCAAGTTCACCACATACGTCTTTGGACGTCGCATGCAGTTCCCCCCTCAGGCTCTCGGTGCTTCTCTCCATTTGGACTCTCAGGCTCTCGGTGCTACTCTCCATTTGTGCCCTTAGTGTCTCTGTGCCTCTCTCCATTTGTGCCCTAAGTGTCTCAGTTGATGTTTCTATGTCTGCCTTAGTGCCCCCACATTCATCGGCATGGTCCTTGAGGAGCGTGGCCAGTTGCTGCTGTTGCACGATTAACTGGTCGAGGGACTGTTGCCTCTGCTGGGCCATGGCCATTTGCGGGGGTGTCACAGAGGGGCTGTTGTCCTCATGTTGCCCTGCCACAGGGCTTGTGGGGGATGGCCAGTCGTCGTCTTGTGGGTGCCCCTGCGTGGTATCCTCATGTAGTACGGGATGGAACAGACAGGGGGATTGGGACAGGTCATGGATGGATCTGACTTCGACATCCCCGTCTTCTGTGTCGGAGCATGCTGCCATCAATGGGGTGTCACCTATGGTGCTGCTGCCACCGGGGGCAGTGCCTTCTGTGGCATCCGTTGGGGGGACCTGTGGTGGTGGTGTTGTGGCCATGCTGGCTGCTGGGGTGCCTGTTGATGTTCCCTCCTGTGTGCTGCCACCTGATTTGTGCTGCTGCCGTGTCTTGATGCGTGCAGCTGAGGTGGAGGGTCTTTGGCCGTCGGTCTTGGCCCTCTTTGCAGGTGTGCTGGTAGGGGTGTCCTGCAGCTCGTCGTTTGGATCGGACCCTGTGGTGGAGTAAAGGAGGGCGAGGGTTATTGGTGGGTCTGTGGGAATTGGAATGGCAATGTATCACATGCATTGGGGTGGTACCTGAGGGTGATTTGGGTCGGGGCCTTGGAGGTGCTTCCATTTGTGTGTGGAGTGAGGGTGCAGTTGTTTGGCAGCCTGCAGTTAGGGTGTGCCTGCTGCACGTGTAGTGCGTGTTTTAGGGGTTTTTAATTATTTATGTATTTATTGTGGGTTTTAACGTGCGCTATCAGGCCAATGTGTGTGGACGTTCTCCTGGACATGTGTTTCTGTTGCACTATGGGGACACATGGTGCTTCGAATGGATGGACTTTGTGGATTTAGCATTGTTTCATTAGGCCCACCTACCTGAATCTTCGGATGTCTGCACTCCTTTCTCCATCCCTCCGACTCCCTCTATGCTCTCCATTCCGATGGTGGAGGCACAGATTTCTTCCCAGGGGGTCAGCTTGATTGGTGATTCCGACCCTCCCCCGGTGGCTGTGGCAATGTTGCGGTTGGCAGAGAGTATGCTGCGGACGCGTATCCGCAGGTCGTCCCATCGCTTGCGGCATTGCTGTGGGGTGCGGGGTGCGGTCCCCACCGCACTTACCCGCTGTGCCACCAGAGCCCATATGGCCTTCTTGTTTGCGAGTGCCGTCCTGGTCATTTGCGTGGAGAAGACGACGGCAGCATTCTCCTGGAGGGTCTCTGTTAGCACGGTGAGTTTCTCACGGGAGAAGTGGACCTGCCGCTTGCGGTCGCACGCTTTCTTCGCTACTTTTCCCATTTTTCTTGGTTTCGCTAGGGTGGATGACGGGTTGGGTTGTGTCTCAGGGTGGTGATTTTAGTGGTTGTGTGGTTTTAGTGGTTTTATAGGTGTACGGCGGGTTGTTTCCCGTTCCGGGCCCGTGTTTTAACTTCCGTTTCCGTATATTTCCAGTCACCGTACTTTACGGTAGGCGCACACTGCGGTGTCCGCTGTGATTGGTGGCGGTATTGCACCTAGGGCGCCGTACGGCGGCGGTGTGGGCCGTTTTGGGGTCATTTCCGCCATCGCGGACTTTGCACTTCCGCCATGCCGTGGTGCTCGTGCCCGATGGGTCGGAATGGGCCGCACTTTGCTCCTTCTTGCAATGGCGGAAACGCTATTTACGCTGTGGCGGTCCGGTCAGTCACTTTCCGCCAGGGTCGTAATGAGGGCCACTGTCATTCTTTTGCTACGGTCGATGTTACAAAGGCCTTGTAATAAATGTGTCCATATTTTTGATATAACACCTGTCTGGAGTAATTTGTAAGTGTCCTTGCTTTGTGTGCTCATTGAGGTCCTTCAGTCACCCTCACCCCGCCTGAGACTTAGTCTTGACCGCCTGCCATAGCTACCTTGATTGGTCTGGCTTGTCCAGAGGTTACCCTGTTCCAAGAAACTAGGTTGATCTTCTGAAACTCTGCCCACCAGGTCAGAGTTCAGAAATCCATCTTAACATTCACGTCAGAAGACTTGATCCACCCATGCTCAATTGCCTGGGAACCGTCAGTAGGAGCCACAGAAAATATTTAAGACAGTCTGTGCCGGCCCCCGGAAAAGGAAGTAAGGGCCAAACTCAAATCGAAATGCCTTCGCCCAGAGATTCCGGGGAACGTAGCTTTGACTTTTAAACTCAATACCAAGATGATCGCCTTCGTAGGGAAGAACATTAAGGACCCCAAGAAGGGTATTGATCGTGCCTAGAGATCCTGTCAAGATAAGGTCCTGGATATTACAGGGCCCCTTGCTAAAATAATGGACCTGGCCGAAGAGGCCATTGACAAGGCCAAACCAATTGACCCTGCTATACTATCCGTGGGTCCCAAAGAGCACTCTGCTTGCTAGGGAACGCCAACTGTGCCATCTCTACAGAAGGCAGAAAAGGCATTCTTCTAAAAATTGACCCCAAATTGGGAGAACTGGCAGACACCATGTCTGGAGCAGCAGCTCAAGGTCTTTTGTTCGGATATCCCTTTGTGAAAGAAATGTTGAAATTCAATGGCACCTTCACCGCCTTAGACAAGGCTCAAGCCTCTATTAAAAGAGTATTAAAACAAGATTTGTTACCGGGCCGGACGAGGTAGGGGTCGCTCCTTCGGCCGATACTCTTGACAGAAGACCTCAACATCCAAGGGACTAGCATAATTTCTGGCAAGACTGTTCAGACACATTCTTCCCATCCAGAGGGCGAGGAAGAGGACGCGGCTGGAGAAGAGCGGCAGGACATCCAGCCCAACAGCCAACAGGACAGTGTAACTATTACAGCACCAGCGCCACAGACACCCATAGGAGGGAGGATAGCTCTCTTTGCGCAAGCCTGGGATTCCTTATCAGGGGATGCCTGGATCAGGGACACAGCTCGAGGCTTGTGTCTAGAGTTCTTTACTCAACCTTTCCAAGCGAATCGCCCCGCACGGCTAGTAATGTCCGAGGCAGACGCAACAGCGATAGACAGCGAGGTAAACTACCTTCATCAAAAGTGGGCCATACGCCAGTGCTAGAGTCAGGGCGGATTTTGCAGCCCCATATTTCTGGTTCGCAGGAAACAAAAAGGTACGTCCAGTAATAAATCTCAGAGCTTTGAACAACTTCATAGTGTATCGCCATTTCAAGATGGAAGGGATACACATGCTCAGAGACATTCTGAGACCAGGCGACTGGCTCATTCGCCTGGACCTCAAGGACACTTATCTGGCAGTGCCCATTTATCAGGCACATGTAAGCGCCCTGAGGTTTTCCTGGAAGGATCAGGATTGGGAGTGCACGAGTTTGACCTTTCGGGCTCTCCTCTGCCCCTTGTGCATTCGCCAAGCTCCTCAGGCCAGTCGTGGCCCATCCCAGAGAGAAAGGTGTAAGACTCATTATATACTTGGACGACATCATTTTCATGGCGCAATCCCAGGCCCTGGTGGAACAGCAAGCCCAACTCGCCATAGATCTGTTGCACAGCCTCGGTTTCCTCATCAATTGGGAGAAATCTATTCTCTGCCCCTCCAAGAACCTAGAATTTTTGGGATTCATTGTGGACACGCAGAGCTCGCAACTTTGCCTTCCTACTCCCAAGATACACGCCACGAGTCGGGAGATCCGAAGACTCCAACTGAGGAATGTCTTTTCCCTCTGGGAATTAGCGAGGGTAATGGGTTTATTGTTCTCTTCCATACAAGCAATTTTCCCCAGCCCCCTTCACTACCAGGAATTGCAGAGATAGAAAGGACAGCATCTGAGACGCAGCCTTTCATACTCGCAACGTCCAACTCTATTGCCTCAGGCAAGGACAGAGCTCGTCTGGTGGCTCATGCATATGGAAGCCTGGAATGGCAGGGCCACATTCGGGTCCACTCCGGACGAAGAGTCGGACGCCAGCCGCTCAGGTTGGGGGGCAAGATGTTGCAGTCGCCACGGGGGGAACTAGGTCTCCTCAACAACTGGCAATGCACATGAACTGCCTAGAGCTCCTGGCAGGCTCTTGCCATAGGAAGAGTGAGTTTTTTATCTTACTGAAAATGGACATTTCAGCCGTGAGATACATCAATCAACTGGGTGGCACCATATCAAGACCTCTTGCGGAACTAGCCAAGGACTTTTGGCATTTCTGCCTGGAACACCAAATCTCTGTCACGACGGAATACCTCCCATGGCTCAGAAACATAGTAGCAGACTGGCACCCCTGCCATTCTACAGACTACAGCGATTGGATGCTCAACAGAGAGATCTTACTCCGCCTCCAACAGGTATGGGGCCCCATGACCAGAGATCCATTTGCCTTCCGCCTCAACTCCCAGAGTTTTACTGCTGGAGACCGGATGCCTTTATCCAGCAGTGGACCGGGAGAATTCTTTACCCTCCCCATGATAGCTAGGACCCTGGCTAAGGCCCGTCAGGAACAAGCAGAGCTTGTCCTAATAGTCCCAGTCTGGACATCTCAGACCTGGTATCCGATTCTTCTGGAACTTTCCTCGGATTTTCCAATTCTTCTACCCCGATCTCCAGATCTGCTGACAGGTCCATCAGGTCAATGCCACCCCCTTCTCCTCAGCAAGTCGCTGACACTTGTGGCCTGGAGGATTTCAGGTCAAGATGGAGGGTCCCAGGCATCTCACTCAGGGCAGTCAGTCTCATCGATGAGAGCTGGGCCCCTGCTTCTTACAAGGGGTACTCTAACTCTTGGAGCACCTGGACTAGCTGGTGTTTGGAATGAGGGCTCCATCCAGTTTCAGAACCTATAGAGGACATTTTGAACTTTCTAGCCTCTTTAGTTGAGCGAGGTCTCGCTTACAGGATCGTTAACGCTTACCGCTCAGCTATTTCAGCCGGCCACGACCTTGTGGAGGGCCTCCCAGCTTGGGAACATCACCTAGAATGCAGACTACTTAAAGGCATTCGCCTAACAGTACCCTCCGTCCTGATACAACAAACTGTGGGACATTAACAGGGTGCTTAACCTTTGACTTTCCTGGTCTCATAACGAGGATCTATCTCGCACAGCACTTTCCGGTAAACTCACTACACTGTTATTCCTAGTCTCCTGCAGAAGAGTCTCAGACCTTAGAGTGCTGGACCTAGCATGCAGGTCCTTCTCTCCAGATGGAATAGTCTTCCACATATCCAGAAGAACCAAATGCAACTCAAGAGTTATATCATATCCTGCCGTTAGATAACAGCCAAAGCTATGTAAAGTCAAGTGCTTGAAGGTCTACGAAGAGGTGACCGCGCCACTTAGGATCACTCCTTGCGGGCAACTGTTGATAGCACTTCGAAAACCACATAAGGCGGTTTCCGCACCAAACATTGGCACGCTGGGTACGCTGGACTCTTTCCCAGACAGGAATCAAACTAATTTCTACGGTGCTCATTCAGTGAGAGGCGCCATGGCCTCCTAAGCCTTTCAGGTTGGAGTCCGCTTAGGACATCATGAGGATGGCCGACTGGGCTGGCGAGTCTATTTTTAAACAATTCTACCTGGAGCCGGTAGAGCAACCAGCATCCATAGGGGTAAGTAAGCTAAACCAGCATAATGTGAGACTCCGGTCTTGACCTAGAATAAAGATTCTCCAGAATAACTTTTTTAGAAAGTCTTAATTCTACTAAAGACACGGAGGCGAGCATTATCCCGCCGACTAGAGAAATAAAGGGTGCATAACACGCTTACGTACAATTGTTCAATGTCCTTTTCAGGGGTGGTTGTTTGTTGTACCGCATGCCTTGTAAACTGGCATAATAAGTGGTGAATTCTCTCCCACCCAGGCAATCTGAATAGGGTTGTTATATATATATCAGGTAACACTTGATTTTTTTCTCTTCCCTTTCATAACGTCTTTGGACAAGCCGTCCTGACTTGCTTTGGATTACCACAGACATCTGCAGCCTTACACACCAGAAGCACTTATTTCTCTTCTTGGTTTTGTTCCATGGTTCGCAGCCTCGAAAGAGGGAGGTATGCACTATTGCTCCCCATACAACTGTTGAGTAAATAAATATATATATTCTTTTACTTAGACACCTTGAGTCAGTGTTTGCCTGAATCATAATAATTGCTGTCCTTTGTGTAACTATTGGTACTGCTCACTTACTCTTGAGATAGGAATGGCTACTACGCTACTGCTACCACTATAACTGTAGTACAGGCTTGTACCAAAGGTGAAATTGTTCTGTCACTTGTAGTCCTAATTGTGTGTAGTGTTCCCAAAGGGTACTGCATATAATTCTGCCTAACAGTTCTCAACACTAGCCTCGTCTCGTGGAATGTCAGGTAATGAGGCTTACAGGAGAGGGCCTGGATCTCTCCCACTCGTCGTGCGGAGGTGATGGCCACAAGAAAAGCGGTCTTCCACTATAGGAATTTCAACAGTGCCGAATGAAAGAGCGGGCCCATGAGCCACGTTGAGCTCCCACGCTGGGGCCGGGGCCTTCACCAGCGGGAAACGAGCGGAACAGTCCTTTCATGAACTCCTTCACTAGGCGGTGGGACCACAGCGACGACCGCCCCGGAGTGCTGGTGTAGCGGGAGATAGCCGCCAGATAGATCTTGATGGAGGTATGTGCCAGCCCTGCCTTGCCTTGCCTTGGCCAGCGATAGCAAGTACGGCAGCACTTGAGGGGCCATAATCCGTATAGGGTTGATCTTCTGTGCACGGCACCAGACAGAGAACCTCTTCCATTTATGCCCGTAGCATTTAAGAGTCGAGGACGCCCTGGCCTTTGCAAAGACCTCCTTGCAGTCCGCCGGGATATCGTAGCTTCCGAACTCTAGTGCTGCAGGAGCCAGGCCTGCAGGTTCAGCGATCCTGGGTCGTGATGTAGGATGGTGCCTTCTTCCCTGGCGAGAAGGTCCGCGTCTGTCGGCAGTTTGACTGGGGGGGACGCTGACAAGTCCAGAAGGTCCATGAACCATATCTGCCTCGGCAACGCCGGTGCGAAGAGGATCAACCTGCACCGGGACCGTCTGAGTTGACTGATGAGTCACAGAAGCAACAGCAACGGTCGGAACGCATAAAAGGAACAGGCCGTCCCAGGGGAAGGAGAATGCATCGCCCATGCTCCCCGGCTGAGGAAACCTGCTGGCGGACCTCTGGCATTTTGTGTTCGTCGCCGTCGCGAACAGATCTACCTGGGGATTGTCCCATCGTTGAAATAGCAAATCCACTTGATCATGCCGGAGTTCCCACTCGTGGCACGAGCGCAGCTCCCTGCTGAGCGAGTTGGCGACTGTCTTCTTTTCTCCTGCCAGGTGGAAGGGTGCCAGGAACATCCCCTAGGCAACGGCCCAGTGCCACATATCCTGCGCTTCCTTGGATACGGCTGGGGATCTGGTGCCCCCTTGCTTCCGGATGTAGAACATCGTGGTGGTGTGGTCGGTGAAGAACCTCACCATCTTGCCCTTGAGGGACGGGAGGAACGACCTGAGGGCCCAGAACACGGCTCGGAGCTCCAGGACGTTGATCTGTAGTGACCTCTCCTCCAGGAGCCAAAAGCCTCTTGCGTGGAGATCTCCGGTGTGCGCTCCTCATCCCTCCAGGGAGGCGTCCGTCGTGACCGTTTCCTGATGTGTCGGGGTCTGGAAGTCCAGCTGCTTGCATCCAACGGGTGTCGAGGAACTCCTGCAGTGGTCGCATCCGCAACCTGCAAAGGCGCACAAGGTAGATGCACGATGACATCATGCCGAGAAGGGACTTGATGGACCTCACCCTGGCCCTGTCCATGGTCAACAGCCATTGTACCTTGCAAAGGATGGCCTTCGTTCTTTCCTCCGACGGCAAAGCCAATCGCACCACTGTGTCGAGTCTGGCTCCCAGGAACAGGGCATCTTGCGATGGTACCAAGTGGGATTTCGCGAAGTTGATTGAGAATCCCAGATCCGTGAGCAGTTGGACGGTCTTCGCTGTGTGATCGACAGCGAGTTCCCTTGACTTTGCTCGGATGGGCCAATCGTCCAGATAGGGGTAAACGTGGATCCCCTGCAGGGGCAGCCGCGCCGCCACCGGTGCCAGGCACTTGGTGAAGACCCTTGGCGCCGACTTCAATCCGAATGGAAGGGCCTTGAACTGATAGTGTCGTCCTTGGACCACGAACCGTAGGAACGTTTGATGTCCTTTGAGTATGGGGATGTGAAAGTAGGCATCTTCCAAGTCCAGCGACGATAGGAAGTCGCCTTCCTCTAGCTGTCCCAGGACGTGCTGTATAGTGACCATCCAGAATTACTGGGTCTTTATGTATTTGTTTAGACCACGAAGGTCGAGGATGGGTCGCCAACTGCCGGTCTTCTTTCGGACGAGGAAGTACCGCGAGTACACTCTGGAGCCCTGAGCCTCTTCGGGACGAGTTCTATTGTGCCCTTTTTCAGCATTGCTCATACCTCCAGAAGTAGCTGTGGCACGTGGTTTTCCTTCCTGACCACTGGTGGTAAATGGGGACACTTTCTTTGGAATTCCAGAATGTGTCCGTGGGCCAGCACGTGCCGCACCCAACGGTCGGTGGAGATGGACTCCCACACGCTGACGAATTTCGCCGGCCGGCCTCCTACCGGGGTGCTTGGGTGGGGGCTCCCCCCCGACGCTGTGGCCGGTTTAATCTTGCTTCGCCGAGGCCTTGGAAACTTGGCGACGACGTCCTACATCCTTGCTGCAGCATCTGTAGGCCTCCTGCGATGATCAACGGGCCGCTTGGCGGTACGACGAGGAACCGCCACCAAATCCTTTGGAGGCACCTTGAGACTTGCCTGCGGGGGTCCGAAAGGGCTGCTGTCTTTGATGGAGAGAACCCAAGGCCCGGGCAGTCTCAGTGTCCGCCTTGATGGCCTGCAGTGACTCGTCCACTGCCTTGCCGAACAGGTTGTTCCCATCGAAGGGCATGTCCAGTACCCTGGTCTGTACGTCCTGATGGAAATCGGTGGCATTGATCCAACCGCGCCGGCGAAGGCGAACGCCGGTGATGTCCGTGGCCACCGTAATGGCGTCGTCCAACACCACCTTGCCCGCCTGCAGGATTTCAAGGGCCTCGCCCTCTTGTCGTCTGGGAGGAAGTCCAGGAGGGGAGCGATCTTGAACCACAGCTCCCTGTCGTAGCGTGCCACAATCGCGAAGGCGTTGGCTGCTTTGATCGTCGTCGCAGACAACGAGATGACTCGTCACCCCATGGAGTACAGCTTCTTCCCCTCGCCATCCGGTGGGGAAGTGGAAGTTGATCCTGTCGCCCCTGCCGATTTCTTCTTGGCCGCTGCGGAGACCACCGAATCCAGAGACGGCTGAGCTCTAAGGCACATCGGGGCTGAATCTGGGACCTGGCACTTCTTCTCATAGCGGTCCCTCTACGCAGGAGCCGTGGACGGGTTCTTGAGTAACAGTCCTTCGTCCCAGATGTCGTCTAGTAACGGTACTGAGAGGACGGTCTTCCTCTTGGCCTCCCGTCGCTGGTAGAGGAAACCCTCCTTCTGTTCTTTGGGACAGAGTTGGAAGAGCTCCGAAGCCCTGGCAATCATGGCGCGAAAGGAGCCAATTTCGTCGTGGAGGGTAGGTCCAGGCAGGAGGTGATGGGTGATCTGTCCCGTCGTCACCACTGTCATCGTTCGTCCCAGTCATCTCCGTTCCCGTCTCATCCCTCAGTTGAGGGGAAGGAGGGGGGGGGAAGGGGGATGGATTCGCCTCCGCTTGTTCGGTGGGCTTCCCGACGGTCCAGGCGCAGCTGGATCGTCCGCTGGGGGTAAGGGCAACCTTGTAATTATCTCAGTACACAGGGCCTGGATAGCCATCAAGATTGCTCCCGAGTTGTCTTGTGGCGTAGGCACCGGTTGCGACAGCTGGGGAGTGGGGTCCTCCGTCTCCTCCACGGTCCGCGGCTCCTCGTCGGCTCCACCATCGCTTTCTACGTCCACCTCGTAGGGATCCCTCCCATAGGACCGGACTTCCTCGAACCTCTTGTTCAGGATCTTTGCGACGCCAGCCAGCTCATCTTCAGAGGTGGTATGTGTGTCCGTTATGGCTACCGTGCCCCCCCTCTTTCTCCACCCAGGGTTTCACAGGGGTCTTATTGATAGGTTGAAAAGAGGATTCCCTCCAAGGAGGCAGCGAAACTCTAGGCACGGAAGTCGTCTCCACAGGCTTCGCCAAGTCCGCCACGATTCCTTTGATCGAGGCCTTAACTGGGTGAATCAGGGCCTTTGCGACTTTGGGTGCGTCCGAGGCCTTCACCTTGGGGAGGATGGGGGGGGGGGGGGGTTTGCTGCCTCGCTCCCCCTCGGCTGCCGCCGTCAGGATCGAACAGGGCTTCTCCCGAAGCTTACCCGGGTTCTCCGACTTCCTCTTGACTGAGCCAGAGCGTTGGCTCGTGGTTGATGGCATCGGTGACATTGCGCCCTGCCTGGCAGCCAAGGAGCCCGAACCATCAGCGCTCCCAGTGCCCGCGGAATCACGGTTCTTTGCCTTTTGTTGGGCCCCCGTCGCCGGAGCGCCCTCAAAGGTTTTAGAAGACCGCTCGGAATTCTTCTCACCTGCTGCTGGGCTTTTCCCCTCCAGCCAGTTGGTGAGTCGAACGCGATGATCCTTCATTGTCCATTCGGACATATTCTTACAAAATGCACAGTCCTTCTCCACGTGCGATTTGTCATCGTGAAGGCAGTAGAGGCACCGAGAGTGCTCATCTTCCTTGAAGACATTCAGTAATCTGCATACATGGTAGCTCCTGAACAGCTTGGATCGAGGCGTCGGGTTTCCTTTGTCCTGGGCAATATCCACGCGGGGTAGGCCTCAAAGATCTTCCAGAATCCTCCAAGAAGCGAAAACTCAATGAAAATTCACCCTTGAGGGGCGTAGAAAATTCCGAAACGGGTCCCCGTTGATCGGAAGTAGAATCAGTGGAGCTTGAGGCTCGATGGACTGAAAAAATAAGAGTAAACACTTAAAAAAATAAATAAATAAATAAAAGAAAATCGCAAAACGTAGTAAAAGCTCAAGACCTTTAGCACAAGAACTCCTAACATTTGAACGTGCAGTAAAAATCTAAAGACGGCTGCCAGAGGAGGGGCTTAGGTAGAGGGCAGTCATTGGCTGGGGGCAGTATGACCCAGAGACCAGTGATTGGTTATTGGTAGAAAGACAGTTCAGAAACGAAACTGAAACTGATTTTTTCTTTACCGAGGATTCCCAGCCTGACGACAGGAAATATTCATGAGCATGTGAATCCATGCCAGACCCCATGCTGGAGAAACACAGTTCCACAGTGTGTGTGAAAACCTTGCTAAGGCAAAAGTGGAGTAGGCTGATTTCATCGTCATACACCCCGCAGAAGATATCTTGCGAGCCCAACCGTCGAAGCGTTTGTCGTCCCTATCAGGAGGGATGGTAGGGTACGGCACCTGCCTCGAGGTGGCCGTAGCTGCCTGAACCACCAAACTCTCGGGAGTGGGGTGAGTGAATAAGTAGCTGGGGTCGCTAACGGAAGGGCGATACTTCTTTGTCAAACATTTGTTAACAGCCGGAAGAGATTCCGGTGACTGATAAGCAGCCGCCACCCTTTTCTGTAAGGTATGATGAAAAGGTAACACCGGGTCAAGAGGACGGACCTTGATCTAAAAAGTCTATTAGATCATCTTGCACAAAAGCTCCAGGAGGACTGGACCAGCCCAGATACTCCATGACCCTAGCCATGAGCTGCCTGTCTGTTTCCATTTCCTTCCCACTCTCACCCCTCCCTTCCTTTTCTATGTCTTACTCTTGCACTATCTGAAATGTCGTCAGAGGTGGAGGCAAGTGGAGTTTTCAGGAGGACAGACTCTGCATTCACTCAAAGCTTTTCTCAGTGTTGGGGATTTGCAGCGTTTCAAATCGCTTTGGATTCATTCTGTTGTCACATGTGCATTGGAAAATCGCCAGAAAAGGAGCAATTTAGCCTTTTTGGGACTGAATTGCCCAGCCGTGTGAACCCCACCCCCCCTGCCAGGAAGCGGCAACTCCTACTTAACCTCACTTCATCCGCGAAGCAGAGCCAAGTGGAGGCAAGTGAAGTTTTCAAGAGTTCGCAGGAGGGAGTGGAGATGCGGCTTACAGGCATATTCAAAGGGATACCGACTGTGACAGATGTCGGAGAAGATCAAGATTCCCTCCTTGCCGAGCACTAGAACGCGGCTGCCGGTAAGGAGGGGTAAGGGAAAGGGGGCTGGAACTGCTATCCGATTACTAACAACCCGTCTGGCAGAGAGCCTCCCAATACAACAGAGCCCTGTGATGCATTTGTGGAGGAGTCAAAGAATGAAAGAGGTTCAGGGGAAAGTGGGGGCGGGGTCGGTAGGGACGCAAACGTCTATCGGGGTGGTGATCCCAGTGGAACCAGTTAATATCACAAGTCAAAGAACAATGGCTATTACCGACCCTCACGCACTAAGAGAGAAACCAATGGAAGCAAGCAAAGGTGATCTCTTAATAAGTCCTGAGTCTTACGACAGTTCAATATCCACCAATGTAGAGGGAAATGGTAAACATCTGGAAGAAGACCAGCTGGGGGAGTCTAAGGGTGATAAACAAGTCAGCTCTGTTACAAACAGTAATGAACATCAGCAAATTCCAACAGTGGATCCTCCCACAGGTAGCCAGCCTAAAACTAAGTGTTAATGACGATCTGGCAAAAAAGCTGGCTAAGGATCTGACTGACCTTACTATCAAAATAGCCAGACAAAAAAGATTGAGCAAGTCAAGAGGGAATGAATGTTTGAGGCTGCTTGACCAATCGCTCCTGAAAGCAGATGAAATAGTGGAGAGCGAACCGGGAACAACCTCGGAGTCAAGATTGGAGGCCGAAAGGGGTCAGGAGGGAGCGCTAGCCCGGATAAAGAGGATGCAGAGATGCTAGGGCTCGGAATGGATGAGTCAATGGCTAACGAGAAGTTGGGAAATGAGGGGGGTCCTCTGAAGAAAAAGGAAAAGGAGAATGATCTTATGAGTCCCGTTCCAAGAAGTTTCGACTCTGCGGACGACGAAGGAAATGAGGAGGCATCTGCTAAATCTGATTCATCAATCTCCTCCTCCTCGTCAGCATGCTCACCATTGCTGTCGGGAAGGAGTGGAAGAAAAAAAGAGGAGGGGTGCTGATTCCATGGTAGCGGTGGATTTGACGCACATACAGCAATTGGTGATGGTATCATTATCCACATCTCTAGTGCCCTTCACAAAACTGTATTCGAGTTTGAATGACTCCTTACAAATCCAATCTGCCATGATTATTGGTCTGTCGTAAAAAATATTACATCTGGAGTCGCTTGCGACAAGAGTCGATAAAAGACTGGATAAGGAGGCAGAAACGTCCTCTGCTTGGCAAAGTAGACTATGTGACCTGGCAAGATACTAATGATGGAGGCGCTCTTGCAAGATTGTAAGTGGATGAGGTCAAATATGAAAAGTCCAACTTGGATGAGTACCTTGCCGAAGGAAAAAGAGGGTGAAAAATCTAAACCTCCCAATACAGGGCAGGTACGGACAGAGCCGATTGTGGATTTGACAGAGGGAGTAGAAAAAAATTACATGTAGCCTCTCAGATAAGAACGTCTTTTCAGTATTCAATGTTCAGAAAGACTTAAAAACTGCACCTCTACTAGGGGCTGGGTTGACAGGCCTATCCAAGAAGTACCCTCGAGAGGGACCAATGGCAGTGGTAGGGGAAAAGAGTAAACCCTAACGGGCAAAAAAACCCAAAAAATATGCCTGAGTACATAATGAGGAAGGCAAAGGGGTCTCGGGCCTTCCTAAGGAACATTAGATTAACGCCTGCAATGACAAATCTGCCGGCATCAAAAAAGTCCAGAAAGGAACTACCTCCATTACAAGATTGTGAGGTGGTAATATCGCAAGATCCGGATAGTACAACTGAGGTGAGAGAGAGGATATCCTCCATTGGCGAGTTGAGTATGCTAGTGGAGGAGTTAGAGAGAGCTGAAGATGATGCTAGATGGAAAGACGTGAGCAATTCTGAGTGGGAAAATATGGATGTCTCACTGGAGAGGTTGGAAAGTTGGCACATATAAAAGTTGCCACCCTGAGTGGAATGGTTCCAAGGGTTAGACCCAAAGAACAGGGCGGGGTGCTAAATCCAGTGAGGGGAAGAAAAAAAAGAAGGGACTCCGATACAACCGTAACAAAGACCTGGGGAGGAATCGCAAAGTGAGGAGGAGAATTTTAAGACCCTTGAGGAAAGAAGGGGAGGGATGACTACACAAAACAGGAAACAGCATGCTTCAAGCAGAAGAAATTGAAGAACTGTCAAGGCAACCAGATCGGGGCATGCTGAAAGGTCTGTAAGGGACAGAGAGGAGCGTCCACACAGACTGGAAATGTTGAGCCCGAAGATTTTTGGAAAGAATAGAGAGTGATGCCAATATTTTGATGTTGAACAGAGGTAATGTTATGCGATTATTAAACTGCATAATCCCGGAGCATAAATTTGCATCAAGGGACATCAAGATTGTCGAATTTGTGGAAGAAAAAAGACTGACTGGGTCATATTACATCTATTTTCTCAAACGAAGAAGGACTTAATATTGGCACTAAAAGAGAAATGTCTGCGCTTGGGGTATGAAGTGTCGGACTATCATGCACAACTTAAAGTAAACTGGAGAGAGGCCACTATCCAGAGGGAGGTCAGGAAAGATAGGTCTATTCCTAAAACCTAAAGCATGGCCGAAGTGGGAAACTGGGAAGTGAAGACTAGGAAAGAGGAAGGGGTCATGATGAATAACAAATACCTTCACTCCCAGAAGTTTACAGTTGCAAATCAAAGAACGTTAAATATGGCTGTGAAGTCAAGCTCCCGTACAAACAATGTAGCCTCTTGGTCTTGGTTGGCTGGTGCGCTGGGTCGTCCTAGTGGGTGTTAGATTCCGAAGGGAAAGAAGCAGGAAACCCTGAAGATTGGATGCTGGAACACTAGGGACTTTCGAACCTTGTTTTGTGAAAAGGTCCCTGATCTGGCCTGCTTTGACATTGTGATTTTTCAGGAGACATGGTTAAGGAAACCCCCTCAATGTGACGGCTATTTGGATTTTCTAAATCCCGCGCCCAATGGGGTGATGGGGCGTCCATATGCAGGCCTCCGAATGATAATTAAAGATGGCCTCGGATGGTGTGTGGTTGAGACCAAATGCCCTAATCCATAGGTCCAGGCCCGATACCTAAAGCATGATCAAGACTCCTCTGACTTCTCTCTGGTTGTGATAAACATTTATTGGCGTGTGAATATGGGGAGTGATACATATTTAATGATGTCCATCACAAGTGTGATTGACGAGGATTTATGTGAAGTTGAAGGGGTTAAGAACATGTGTGGCAACCTTAATATCAGGCTCCTTGATGAAGTGGAGCGTGTGTTAGAAAAGAATAATTGGTTACCTGGTAATGTTCTTTCGATGGGATGGTCCGACGACGTATTCCATATCTATGACAGGTAATGTCCACAGCTGTGCTGCTTCGGAAAATCTTCGGCGTCTGCGTCCTGCGTCGATGACGTCGATGCGCCGTCCTCGAGGACCTCCTCCGACGGCCGACGTCACCCGATGTGATAAGTAGGACGCACGACGCCCATAGCCTCAGTTATAGTTTTTTGCCAGAACGTGTGCCACCAGTTTTCTGCCAGTCAGACACACAAGGCCTTGCGGAACGCAAGCTGCAATCGCAAAAGAAATTCTGCAGCGGAGAAGGCAGGGAGGGAGCGATATGGAATACGTCTTGGACCATACCATCGAAAGAACGTTACCAGGTAAGAAAGTAACTTGTTCTTCAAGGGGATTTTGTCCTCTGACATATTCCATATCTATGACAGACTCCCAAAGCAGTACCAAGCAAGGAGGTGGGAAAGAATTTAGAATACAAATTTAGCATGCCCAATCAAATTGCGGAATAGAAAACTGCCTTGCCAAAGGCCAAATCTTGCCCTCTGATGGAATCGAGGGAGTAGTGACGTACAAAAGTATGTACTGAAGCCCAGGTGGCTGCATCACAGATGTGACGAATAGGAACTCCCCTCTGCAGAGCAGTAGACGCAGCCACTCCCCTGGTAAAATGAGCCCGCAAGCCAGCCGGAGGATCCTTACCCACCAAGCGGTAACACTCGGAGATAGCTAAAATATCCAACAAGACAAAGTCTGTTTCGTCACAGCTTGTCCCAAACGCTTTCCAGCGTAACCAATGAAAAGTTGATCGTCCACTCTGACCCGGGACATGCGCGAAATATAAAAGCTCAACGCTCTCCTAGGATCAAGCCTATGGAGCCTCTCCTCTTCCTTACCAGGATGTGGAGGGGGAGAGAACGCCGGAAGAACAACCTTCTGGCTCAAATGAAATTCCGAAACCACCTACGGAAGAAAAGAAGAACGAACTCTAAGGACAACCCTGTCCTTATGAAACACAGTGAAGGGTGGCTTAACTGAAAGTGCCTGCAACTCACTCTGCGAGCGGAAGTAACCGCAACCAACAACTCAAAGGGCAAGAATGTAAAGGCTCAAACGGAGCACCCATAAGAAACTTAAGAACAAGGTTCAAATCCCAACCTGGCACCAGAAAGGGTGACAGAGGGAACACATTAGTGAGCCCTTTCAAAAACTGCGAAATTAAAGGAATTTTAAAATAGGAACACTCTTCAGACGAGCGCTTAAATAAGGACAGCGCCGCCAGGTAACCTTTAATGGTCCCCACTTGCAAGCCCCTGTGAGCCAAAGAAAGCAAAAAAGACAGAACCATGGGAACGTCACATTCAAAAGGATCCACATTCTGAACTCTGCACCAGTCGTAGAACTTTCTCCAACAGCAACGGTACAGAGACTTAGTTGCCAGCCGCCTGGCCGAGAGCAACACCTCCATCACGTCTTCAGGGAGTCCCAATCCTTATACCTCAACCTTTCAGAAGCCAAGCGTGAAGATTGAGGGATCGGACCTCTGGATGGAGAACCTGACCCCCCCTCCCGTGAGAGCAGATCGTCTCGGTAGGGAAGACGATGTGGAGGGCAGATGGACAAGTCGAGAAGGTGCGGGTACCACGTCCTCCGGGCCCACGCCGGAGCAATGAGGATCATCCGGGAACCGAACCTCCGTAACCTCTGCAGCACTTGCGGGATGTCGGGGACTGGAGGAAACGTGTATAGCAGTGGGAATGACCACTCCACCACGAACGTGTCTCTTAGGCTCCTTTTGGAGGAGATTCCCGCAAGCAAAATCTTTTGCACTTCCCGTTGACACTGGAGGCGAAGAGATCCACTTGAGGGGTCCCCCAAAGGGCGAAGATCTCCAGGAGAATCTCCTGAGCCAGCTCCCACTCGTGAGAGATCGAGCTCTGCCTGCTCACAGCGTCCGCCGTCTCGTTGTCGTCTCCGGCCAGATGAACAGCCGAGATCGACACTTCCTGCTGGATGTCCCAGAATTCGAGCTGCATCGCCTCCCTGCACAGCGGAAGTGACCCTGCCCCCCCCTTTTGTTGAGGTAGTGCATGGCCACCGTGTTGTCTGTTAGAATCAGGACACTCTTTCCGCGCACAGTCGGCAGAAAAGCCTTCAGGGCTAGCCTGACGGCCCTCAGCTCCAACAGATTGATATGGAGTCTGGACTCCGACCAACGACCGCTGACTGTCAACTCGTTGGCATGAGCTCCCCATCCCGTGAGGGATGCGTCCGTCATGATCATAACCTCCGGCCAGGGCAGCCAAAATGGGGCCCCCTTCATCAGATTGCCCTCGACGGCCCACCACAGAAGGTCCCGGGCCCCAGGAGGACTGAGACCACTGGAGCTTCAGTGCCCACTGCAAAGATCTCATCCGCAGACGAGCCTCTGGCGCCTGAAGAATGCAGCATGCCATGAGGCCGAGCAGTCTCAAGAACTCGGACGCTGGGAGATACTGGGCAAACTGAAACTTGTGCACCATCTGCTGAATGTGAAGAGCCCTCACCTGAGGAGGAAAACACTGCCCCAGGGACGTGTCGAGCACTGCTCCGATGTACTGGAGCCGCTGCGTTGGTGTCAAATGGGACTTCTTTAAATTGAGGGAGAAGCCCAGCCTGTGAAGGGAGTGGCAGGTGACGGACAGATGATCCAGGACTTGCTCGGGAGAGCTCCCCCTGATCAAGCAATCGTCCAGGTAGGGGTAGACGTGAATCCCCCCTTTCCTGAGATGCGCTGCCACCACCACCACCATGAGCTTGGTGAAAACCCTCGGGGCGGAGGTCAATCCGAACGGCAGGACCCGAAACTGAAAGTGCGAGTCGCCAACCGCGAACCTCAGGTACTTCTTGTGCTTGGGACGGATCGGCACATGGAAGTAAGCATCCTGGAGGTCGAGAGACACCAACCAGTCCTGAAGTTGAAGGGCCTGGAGGACTTGAGAAAGAGTCACCATCTTGAACTTGTCCTTCCTGAGGAGTTTGTTCAAACCACGCACGTCCATGATGGGTCTCAATCCCCCGTCTTTCTTTGAAATCAAAAAATAAAGGGAATACTGTCATGATCTCTGCTTCCAAAAGGTCAGGGTTTTCCCAACTCCCTTGGAAGCAGATCCATAACCCAGGTTCCGAGGGCCAACCAGTCCCAATTGGGACCTTTTGGACCCAGTCCTGGCGCCAGTGGCACCAGGCTCATAAATGTGCCCAGTCCCAGCGCTGGAAGCGCCGGGCTCATGATGCTTGGGTGGACTTACCTGCAGCAGACCATGCTGCTTACTTGCCTGCCAGCTGAGCCTCTGATCCTCTTCTGTTTGGAACTACTTTTCCTGTTGGGTGGGGCAGGAGCCACTCCCTAGATTCAGAACACTGTAACTCTTCTGGAAAGCAGGAACTCTTTTCTTACCTAGGCGTGGCTGTGGAAGGAGACACCTAAGCACTACAGGAGGCTATTTAAACCACACCCAGTGGATGAATCGTGCTTTGCGTTATTCTGCATCCTCTGCAGCAGAACGCTCATCGTGTCTTCTGCATCGGATCCTGGGCCTAAGGAAAAAGGCTTACCATCCTGAATCCAGTCTTCAGCAACACCTATAAAGACAAGAAAGAACAGGTTAGCATTCCGGCATCTGAAAGACAAAGGCTTACCGACTCTTCGCACGCTCCGGAGGCCTTTGGCGCTGCATCCTGCATCTGAAAGACAAAACAAGGTGCGTTTAAAGACATTGGGGAACTTTGATACTCACGTGCCATTACTCCTTTCCACATCAACCCCAGTGGGTATTCCGGCACCCTGCAGCCGCTCCGAACTCGTACCTGCAAAATAAAAGACAGTTAGAGCGCATCGTGAAGCAGGCAACAAGCGCTTACTTACGTGCTTCCAAGCGCTTCTATTCATCATTCGGACTCCATCTTCAACTCACTTCAGCCCGTCATCCGCCATCGCCGGAACCTGCAAAACAAGAGACATCATTGCTAAAGACTTTAAAGACAATAGAATTACTCGAAACTTACCGTTCGTGCAGTAAACGACAGACAGCAGTCCTCTGAAGTCAAGAGGCCTGCGCTACCGATCCAGTGAAGAAACTGGTTACAGCACCCTGCCCCGAGGCAGATGGAGAGCTCGGCATTTACTTACCTAAGGTGAGAGCGTTAACCTTTGGGGGTCTACAGGAGAGCAAAAAAGGGAAGAGATAGGGACACCCCAATAACCCCAGTTCATTAATCCCACATTTTCTGTCTGCAGACATCTTACTCTTGAAGTCAGGCATACAGTGCACAGAGGTCCAGCCCAAAGAGCCAACCGGGTGCTACACATCACCTTTGAAGATACGGTAGTCGCCCAGTCAAGACCGGCGCCTCTGCGAGAATCAGGTGAGCGTTACAAATACCATCCCTTGTTCCTCTCCGCTACAGGCACCTGTTCTATGGCGCCCTTCTCCAGCAGGGCTTGAATTTCCTGCGCAAGGAGCGGATCCGGACTCTTCAAAGAGAGGCTCCCTGGTGGATTGTCGCGAGGCCTCTGCCGAAAAGGAAGACAGTAGCCGTGGGTTATGATCTCCAGAACCCACACATCCGAAGTAATGGCTTGCCACTCTACAAGATGCTGCGCCAGCCTTCCCCCAACCGGCGAACCATGGGACCTGGCCTCATGACGGAGTGGTAGCGGCTGCGGCATTGCCTGAGGGCAAAGAGGCAACTGCCCAAGCGGCCTTGGCACCTCGAGTACCTTTGTTTCCACCTCTGGCACTCTTACGATGGCCTCTTTGACTGCTAGCTCCCCTAGCTTTACTGAAGGACGAGTAATAGCGAAAGGAACCTCCCCTCCATTGCTGTCCCCTAGGACGAAAAGGCAGAGGTTGGCGAACTGCAGCGCCCAATGACTTTGATGCAGCTTTGGAGGTCTGCAACCTCTCAAGGCTCTCGTCAGCCTTGCTGCCAAAAAGGTCTTCACCGTCAAAAGGCATGTTGAGGAGCCGGGACTGCACATCAGGAGTGAACCCAGACTTCCGCAACCATGCAAACCTGAGCATTACGGTGCTCGCCGCCATGGACCGGCTGACACAATCCGCCAAGTCCAAACCCGACTGAACGGCCTCACACATAGCATCCTTGCCATCCTGAACCATAGCAAGGAAACCATCCCATTCGTCCCCTTCGGGAATATGATCAGCCGCTAATGCAACACAGTTCCACAGAGTGTGTGTGAAACGAGACAAGGCACAAATGGAGTTGGCTGCCTGAAGCGCCATACCCCCCGAAGAAAACACTTTCTTCGCCCAGCCGTCAAAACGTTTGTCGTCCCTATCCGGAGGGATGGTAGGATACGACGCCTGCTTTGCCGGTGCAGTAGCCGCCTGCACCACCAAACTCTCAGGGGTGGGGGGTGCCTAGACAAGTAGCCGGGGTCGGTACTGGCTGGACGGTATTTTCAAGACAAAGACTTGCCCACTGCCGGGAGACTCTCTGGAGCAGTCCAAGCCGCCGCCGCCACCCTTCTCTGCAGAGCCATATGAAAAAGCAAAACCGGGTCAATGGGTGGACCGAGATCAAGGATGTCCACCAGATCATCCTGAACGAACTCCCCTGGGGGAGCTGACCAACCCAAGTACTCGGGAACCCGAGACATAAGTCGCCAATATGAAGAATCGGCATGAGAGCCAGGCTCCGGCCGACAAAACTCCACCTACGGAGAAGTGTCCAGTCCACTAGCATCATGCAGCGACTGCCTCAAGTCATCAAACTGGCTATGGCCCGAGATAAGGCCATCTGGAACCGTAACCGGAACCAGGCCGCCATCAGAGCCTTCATCACCCTCTGAAATGTACTCCAGGCAGGGAGAGGAAGACCTCTGTGGACCAAATCAGTGCCGGACCTTAGCCATAGCCTTTCTAGGGGCAAACTCCGTGCCACGGGACCCCTCCGACACCACCACCTCGAAAGGCGTCGAGGGCGCTGAACGAGTCGGCATCGGTGTCGACAGAAAAGGCGTCGACGTCGAGCGAATCAGCGTCGACGTCAGCTGCAGCGCCACCAGCATCAGCGGCATCGACACAGTCCTCGAAGCCGGAGCTCCGAGCGTGTCTCTCGACAACCTAGGCGCCGACAGCGTCGACGACCCCCTCGGAGGCAGAGCCTCGAGAGAAATCGTCGACGACCTCTGCGCCACAGGCGTCGACGTCTTCTTTGAAGACGGCACAGGAACACACGGTCTCGAGCGCGTCGAGGACCGGGACCTGGCACGGGCATGGCGAGAACGGCTACCCTTGTCCGAGCGGGACCTCTCCCACGAGCCGTTGCCGACCACTCGATCCCGAAGGCGTACGAACTGTGTCTCTCGACCGGTGCCGACCGACCCCACTCGGAGGCGCGGGCGGACCGGTGCCCTGCGATTCCAGAATCGCTAGCATCTGCTTCCCGAAGGAAGCCCATTCCTCCGGTGTCGCTTGCATGGAGGGATAAGCGACCCGCCGACGGGCGGAGTCCGAGGAAGGGGAAGGCCACCTATGCCGGCGCTTCCTGGAATGCCTCGAAGAGGCGGAGGAGTGGTGAGACCGACTCCTGGAAGGAGACCCACCGGACTTCCGACGATGACGCGGAGAGTCGCCCCTCGAGTCATTCGTCGAAAGCCCCGCAGACCTCGACTTCCGGGGCTTAGACACCCGGCCTACCGACAGCTTCTTCTTGCGTTCCCGCAAGGCCTTTGCCGTGAGCGACTGTATTGTGGGCCTCCCCGAGGCACCAGAGACAGGCGTCGTACGAGTCCGTGACCGACATCTTGGACCCACAGTCCCCGCAGTTCTTGAAGCCCGGATGCGGCGAGAAAGAGATCGCCACAAACAGGTCTTCACAACAAACCGAACAGGTTCAACGAACCGAGAATAGAAAACAGCAAACTCCAACGAGTCGAGGGCGTACCGAGATTCACGAAGCGAACACGTTCGCGGAAAAAACGGAACTGAGGCTATGGGCGCCGTGCGTCCTACTTATCACATCGGGTGACGTCGGCCGTCGGAGGAGGTCCTCGGGGACGGCGCATCAACGTCATCGACGCAGGCGCCAAAGATTTTCTGAAGCAGCACAGCTGTGGACATTACCTGTCATAGATATGGAATACGTCGGAGGACCCAATCCCCTCGAAATGGAATGGATGTCCAATATGGAAACCAGAGAAATGCATACGGTAAACGCAAAACGGAGGGAGATATCCCGGGCTGTCTAACATGGCGTAGTAGGAAAATGGAGTCCTGTATAGATTATTTTTTTATCTCTGAGAACTTAAGGGAGAGGATTGAGAGCTTCACTATTATGCCTCAGAACTTTAGTCATCATGATCTGATGACCATGTGTTTTAGGTTGTGGTGTGGGAATGATCCTAGGGAAAAATAATTGGAGAAGTGGTTGTGGGTTTTTGTGGGATTTGCCTATGATTGAAAGTGCAGGAAGTAAGGAAAATCAATGAGGAATACAAGGCACAGCTCTTTGAGGATTCCACTAATACGCATTATACTGGCCTGCTAAGAGAGTTTTCACAGACTAGCGCCTCAGAAAAGAATCAAGCTTGGTCTCAAAAGCATATTTAGGAGAATAATTTTGAGAAAGGTAATGAAAGCTTAGGGGTGATGGTAGCCTGAAGAAAATTGAAAGAATAAGCAAAGCTCAAGAGGTGTATAGGAATTGGTGTAAGAGCTTGCGGTTTCTGTGCGTACATAAAGACGCAGAGCGTATCCTTAGAGCGGTGTGTGAGAAAAATTCCAAAAGCACTTGGGAGCTTAATAATAATGGCAGTGTATTCCGCCAGGCGAATAGGTTAGCCATTTTAGTGGAGAAGGACTGGATCCTGCATTATCAAACTCTATTTTCAGACCCGGTGTTAGGGAGAATTCTCATTCTATGGCTAATTTCCCTTAGCTATAGAGTCCCCCAGCAGCTTTGCTGGATTTGAAGGGTTTGTTTCTTTTTACCTGCTAAGAGTGAGACTCTTTTTCCCACTCTTAGGCATTTTGGCTATGTGTTCTCTAGGCTATTTTTGTGTTTAATGCCTATGGGATCTTTCTCAACCCCATAGGAACCATCTTTATTCACATGTGTTACACAGCACCCTCAGTGCAGTGACACAGGGGTGTCGTAGCGACCCCCAAACATAGACTCCATACCCTGGGACTACTGCCTCCCAGGGCATGTAAAGTCCCCATTGACTTTACTAGTCAAATCCTATGATTTAACCAGTACAACCCATCTTACTATGGAGGTACTGGAAGGGGTTAATAGTTTTTCCCCCCCCCAAGTTCATTTTTGAGAGGGTACCGTACAGTCCCTCTCTCAAAAGTTTCTGGCTGGTGGCAGTGGTTACTACCGTAAATATTCGACTGCAAATATTTCCCTATGGGATTTTCCTATTGTTCGAGGCTACCACTTTTTCTGACAGCCTCTAACATGCCGCCCGTGTATTTTAATCTGAACTTTACTCCGGTAGGTTTTTATTGCCAGAACTTTAATATAACTTCTTTCTCGTGTCTTCCGCTAAACTCCTAACCCAGGTCGGGGATCCTTTGTTCGTCCTTTTGGCGGGCTTCTACCAAGAAACCCTCCTTTCGGCGCCACGGAGTCTGGGGTGGGTCCATTGTGTGGGAGGGGGAGTAGGACCCCTGGACAGGGTTGCCTCAGCAACCCATGTCGCACTCTATCCTGATAGGCTGGAGGGTCTCCCGCCAAGATGACCACTCCACTGTGTGAGTGACAGTTAGGCTCTATGAATGGGGATCTTTTTGCATAAAAGCAGGGTCCTGAGGACTGGAAGAGCAGGACGTTGCCACTGGAACCAAGAAGCCGAAGAGGAGAGAAGCCAAAGACATCTGCAACGACTGAACCACCGATGAAGCCCTGCTGCAGCATCTCACCACTTTTCTCCACACGACGAGAGAAGATCTTCACCTGCAAGAGCCTTCTTCCCTTGAACTGGTGGGGCCAACCAGTTTGCCAATCGCCTTCCCGGACCTGCCTTGGTCGAATCTCCCCTACTCTGTACTCTGAGGCCGGATAGCCAGGCACCAGTCCACCCAGACCGTGATTTAAAGGAGCGTACCTTTTATTCATCGGGCAGCACGGCGGCTGGTTTCATCCCTGGGTAGTGCAGTAACTCGAACCTTCCTCCACGACTAGGCTCTCTTCCTCTGCCGGATCAGCCGAACTGCAGGAACTACCAGGAACAACCGCCACTTCTTTATTTTAAGGTACATTGTTCCGCCAGGCCGCACTTTCTTCGTGGTAGCACTAAAGGTGTTTTAAATCCTTTACTTACCTGTTTGGTTGGCCGCCCCACTCTCTTAACACTGTCTTTTCAACATCTGCATCCACCTTTTCCACTTCGTTAACCAAAGACTTGACTGCAGCTACAAGAACATTTTGCTCCTGGGCACTTACCCTGGATCAACTGACTTTGGCACAGGCCTACTGACTCTGGTCACATTTGTTAGATCTGCCTTCATTAGATTTTCAACTAGAACTGTGTGGTGCACCTATTTCTTTTAACTACCCTTTCCTTCCCATTTTTAAACCTTGTGAAATGCCATTTTGCTCAGTTGTCATTGCTCATACTGATGCACTGCCTTGCTTAAACTGGTTCACAAACTGATGGGAAGTGTTGCTAGGGTATGTAAGAACCTATTCCTATCTAACTTGTGCTTTCTCCCCCTTGTGAGGAATTGTTAGAGGATCCCTTGTGTGTAAGTGTCACTGTGCCGTTTTGCTCAGTTTTCCAACTGGTTCACTTGGTCTACAATTTAACTTGGGAGTGTGTATAGTTTTCCTTTGACTTATTTTAACTTGCTTGATGACTGTGATACATGTGTTTTATTAGAAGTGTATAAAATAAATATCTACTTTTTAAATACAAAGCTTTGGTCAGTGTTTCCTTGTTCCATAGTCTAGTGGGCCTAATGTGTAAAACCTGAATACTTCTCATCTCCTTCTTGAGATAAGTCTGACTGCTCAGCCACAGCTACCAACTAAATCTTTGTGGTACAGACTGATACCAAAGGGGATTTATTGCTCTCACCTGTAGTCCTAATCTGGGGTAGTGTTCCCTGAGGGAACTGCCCTGGTTTCTGCCTAACAATGTGTAAATTCTTTCTCTTTTTTGTTATTCTTTGTTTCTTTCGTTTTTGTTTGACTTGTAACCAATAACATTTTTTAATAAAAAATAAAAAAAAATTGTCAGGCCGAGTACGATAGTTAATGTCACATCTTTACTGTTCATAGCCTGTAAGATTGTCATTGTATTTTCCCTTGTTCCCTCCCTTGCCTTGAAGCGCTTTGAAACACATTGTGTATTGGCGCTTCATACTTGTACTAAGATTAACTAGAACGTTCTCTAGCAGCAGAGTCCTAGAGGGTGGTATTTACCCTGGAGTGTGCGTAAATAAGGTCTTGCCTTCAACACGTGCAGACAAAAATGGGTTTAGTGGCAGGCTTTAGAGTGGAAAGGAGTACATCCAGGTCAACATTCGACAAGTTAAACTCCTTCTAAATGAGCCTCTCAGTATCCAAGTATGAAGGCTCAGGCTGTTGAGGCTCGGATGGAGGACCCGTGCACCAGTCACCAAGTGGGAGAGCAGGTCCAACCTCGCCAGATGGCACATGTGAGGGCAGATTGACATGTCCAGAAGCTCTGGGTCCACGTCATCCGGGCCCAGCCCTGAACGAGCATAATCATGTGTACACAAACTGCTGCAGTCTCCGAGAACGAGCAGAATGACAAGGATCGGTGGGATCCCATAGACATTGAAGTGCAATTCGACAAACAACGAAACCGCCAGAGATTTCTGCAGCGGAAATTCCATGAAGCAGAACAACTTGCACTTAGTGTTAACACTGAATGTGAAGCGGTCCCCCGAGGTGACCCCCAAAGGGCAAAGATCTGCTCCAGAACTTACTGGCAGAGCTCCCACACTCTTGCAAGGCCGCAGCTGGTCCGCTGAGACCATCCGCAATGACATTCATTGCGCCAGAATAATGGGTTGTCGACCGAGAACCGTTAATCTTCAGAGCATAGAACCACAGTCACAAGGCTTATCTGCATAGATGGAATGGCCCCACACAACCTCATTTGTTGAAGCAGAGCAAGGTCACTGTGTTGTCTGTCAGGACCAACACACATTTGGCCCGTACAGTTAGGACAAAGGGAACCAGGGCCAGCCTGATCACTCACACCTACTAATGCAGTGGTCTTCAAACTTCTTCATACCAAGCCCCACCTTGAGCAAATATATTGTTTCTGGGGCCACCGACCTAGGCCCCCCAGTCCACCCCAAGACGGACCAAAGGGATGTACATGGGGGAAGCAGGCTCTTTAAAATATTATCAGATATTCTACCGCTTATATTTTTTATTAAAAGCAGTCACTCCAACATTTAATATTTAAAAAAGTCATCTTAATCCCTTTTTTAAAAGTCTGAGGCCCCCCAGGAGATCCTTCGGGCCCCCCATGGGAGGTAGCCCCCCAGTTTGAAGACCACTGTACTCATTTGTTCTCAAACTTTCACCATCAGATCTAGTAGGTGAGCACCCCTTCATCGTCAGTGAGGGGTCAATGACACAACCAGTTAGGGCCATGGTTGTCGAAGCCACGTCCCTCTCATTAAGATAAGTATGGGGTAATGACAAAAACAGGAGAGAGGAATAGGGTAACAAACTGGATAGACTTTTCCACGCTGGGCCACAGTGAGGACTGCAGAGGGTGCAATATAACCCCTGTGTGCTCCACAAAATTTGCCTTGGTGGGAAGAGAGACACAGCTGCTTATTGCCAAGGGGGTACCTGACTGACCACGGTCGTGGAGGAGGCGAAGTGTGCAAAACCTCAACTCCTCGTGGCTGAACTGGGAGGTTAACTGCCAGGTCTAAATATTTGGTTGTTGCCTTCAAAAGCTGAAACATCTGTAGGGACTCATCTGTCTTATCCCCAAAGAGGTTGTGACCATCAATTTTTCCTGGGTGATAGGCTAAATCCTGTAGGTCTGCATCCAAGTGTGTCTCCTCAGCAACAACGCTGTGCCTATGGCATGAGCCACGCAAACAGCCATGTCAAGGCTAGAGTGCAAATTCTGGCATTTCTGCTCCCAGAAGCTAAATCCACACTCCCTCCCTTTACCAATGGTGCATGACCCTCCCATCTTGATTGGCTCGGGTTCCAGATCTAGCAGAAACAGGTCAACCTCAAGCAACCAATATGTGAAGAGAGTTTGTGGATAAGAAGGACTAAGAAGGGGCACACAAAAAACACTTTAGGGGAGGTAAGAGGATTATTAGCCCTCTTCTTAGCACATCCTCAACAGTTTTAGGCGAAGCCTAGAACAAGAAAAAAAACAGTGCTAAGGGGCTTAACTGTTCCCTTATCGGAATGGGTCCCGATGCCTAGAGCATCAATCAACAATTCCAAATCAGATTCCAAACAAATTTACAAAAATATATGTCATTTATTAGTTTTTGTTTAACAAAGCTAAAAATGTGTTCACAAAGTCAACAAATGTTAAAAACTTCAATATCCTGATATCTGGAGAAAGTGCAAATACAAATAACGTGTACCCCTAAATATTAGGAGGTAAACCAGCAGAATAAGCACACAAAAAACAAAGAAAATACTAAATACCAAGTTGTGTGTAAACCAAAAGTGATCCGAAATTGGGGTCACTCCAAGGTAATGTTGTGCAAGTGCCACCAAAATGAACTTATTTTCACACTACATTCATTCCAATTTCAATTCAGGCATACCCATTCTCTCATCACATTCCCAACATTTTCTTTCTGATCGTGTGTATAACCAGGGTAAACAGAAATTCATCAGGGGTAGTCTGCCGTCTACCAAACCAATTATAGCCTAATAGAATTGATTAACAGGGTACATTTCCTCTAGTTTCATCCACATTTGATTATTGCGAGTTCAACAAGTATATAGAAAGCCAATTTTCAAGTACATAGGCTTTACGCAAAAAAATCATGCGATTAGATTGTCCAGGCTTTACAAGTCCTGCAAGTAGTCCATGATTCGTTTGGGGCCCAACAGCAAAAGGGACTCCACATCTGAAAAGGGAACAGATCAGGGTATAAATAAAGGATGCCCCGATTAGTCATTCTCTACATGTAGAATTGAATAAACATTAAAATGACCTAGTCATAACGTACTAGTCAGAAAAGTAGTGCACAAACCCCAACTGGCAGGTACACTACTGCAGCGGTCAAGTGATAACAGTGACATTACATGTTGCTGTCTACTCTATAAAGGACAAGATACCTGGAATATTACCACCATGTGATCTGGCGACGGGAAAGGAAACAAATAGAATGGCCAGACTGTACATTTTTACAAGCATGTTTGGACTATGTATATAGTTCACCACTTACTCAGAAGAGAATTATTCCGGAAGCGCTCCGAAGTACAGTCTCTTGGTTTCACAGTCCTAGGTCCTGTGTATCTGGGGTCGAGCACTAAACCACGTGGAATTGTTGGTTTTAGACTGTGGGAGAAACAGGGGTACAAAACGTATCACCTCTTTAGTTATCCGTTCTGGTATTTGTTGAGCGTCTACGGTTCTTAATAAATTGCAATGCTTAACACTCTAAGTGCGTTTAACTACACGAGGTCGATTGGTCAGTATAATGCCATCAGGTTCCGCACGGATGTCTTCGTCTCGTGTTCTGTTGACTAGTAAACAGACCCGGATTAGGCGCCCCGTGGTATTCCCTAGGCTGAAGTAGGCCGTAGGTGAACTAGTGGTACTAGTTTGTTACCTGTTTGGTAAGGGAGTACAAATAGATGGGGATAAGGTTAGAAAAAGGAACCCATAATGTGGGGAGATCCCTATTTCCGTTCCTCATTGGTGCACATTATAAGTTCTGCCGATTAATTTTAAGAATCCGACTTACTTCCGTGGCCTTAGTTTATGCGGAGGAAATTCTTAAAGAGCCATGGCTAGATCCGATCTACCGACGTGTAGCCGAGTCGGTCCTGCGGGGGAAGTCGAGTTTTAAACCTCCATATCTCTGTGGAAAGATACAGAGTCATGGTTTAGTGCGCCCGTATCAGAATAGCAGGGACAACCAAGATTTTCTAACAGTTACGTATCATCTAGCCCAGTTCCCAGCCTTTCCGGAGTCTCGTTCTCCTGCAATGTTCTCCGTCGGTGCTCCCAGTGCCGTTTCTCGACGTCGTGCGTGCCATGCGATTGGAGCACGAGTGTAGTAGACGTATTACCATTCAGCTGATTATTTGTAGTGTTACGTTACTAATCGCTTATGTAACACATCAGTGTTTTTATTATTGTGTGAGTGAATTATTTCAGAGCAGCCTGGGCTAGAACTATGGTAAACTGTATGCAACGCGCAGTGCTGTGTAAGTTTATTTCATTGTTTGTTTATTTGGTTATTCTCCGTGTTATTTAAGATAGGAGAGTTTCATCTATTTACAGGTTCCAATCCATTTTTCGTTAAGGCCAGTTTTGGAGCTCTTGGTTAAAAAAATGATTTGTTCTTTCCTCAGTAGAGTCATTCTATCTTTGTTGATGTCCATACTTGGTGTTAATTTATAGATTACAGTCCATTTTAAGTCTTCTAGTGAACATTGGTATTCCACCCAATGGTCAACCATTGGGGCATTTTTGGTCCGGTTTTTGAGGCAACTTTTATGTTCACCAATGCGGAGTGTCACTTTCCGGTCTGTTTTGCCAAAGTGCACTTTATTACAAGGGCACCATACTGCATAAATTACCATGGTTGAGTTAAAGTTGGTGTGTAATTTTTGTTTCCATTTAGATCATAAGCCTATGTCTACTTCGGTGCTCTTTGTGGTGTATTTGCAGTACACGCACTGTCCACACGGATAATGTCCCACAATTTTTGGAAGGCCCCCTTGCTGGGTCAGGCTCATAGTTGATCGGGGTCTTAACGTCACGTCATTCCTTGTGACTTGCTCTTTTAGGTTTTTGCTGTGTTTGAAAGCGACAACAGGTCTTGGGACTGGTACATCTCCTTTTTCCAAAATTGGCAAATTCTTCAAAATAATTTTCTGAATGTCGTTAGACATATTACTGAAGGTGTTTATGAAAATTAATTTTGGATCTTTTTTGGTTTCTGAGTGTTGTTTGTACTCCAATAGAGAATCACGATTGTTATTATTGGCACGTTTGAGCGCTTTCCCAACTATTTTGTTCGGATAGCCTCTTTGGAGTAACTTAGCCTGCATCTTGCCTGCTTCTTCAGTAAAGTCGTCTTTCTTGGAGCGATTTCCTTTGAAGCTCAGAAATTGGCCCAAAGGGAGGTTGTCCCTTACATGTTTTGGATGTGCGCTACTGTAGTGTAACAGAGTTCTTGTCTGTCGGTTTGTTGTATGGTTTCAAAGCATCCAAGTGTGTCTCCTCAGCAACAACGCTGTGCCTATGGCATGGGCCACTCAAACAGCCATGTCAAGGCTAGAGTGCAAATTCTGGCATTTCTGCTCCCAGAAGCTAAATCCACAATCCTTCCCTTTACCAATGGTGCATGACCCTCCCATCTTGGTTGGCTCTGGTTCCAGACCTAGCAGAAACAGGTCAACCTCAAGCAACCAATAGGTGAAGAGGGTTTGTGGATAAGAAGGACTAAGAAGGGGCAGCTTGACTCTCACCATAACTAATATACATATGTAGTGACCACTCTTATTCGTGACAATGACCCAAAACATAAACTTGAGGGTTAACCATTTCTTAACTGCGTCAGCAGTTAAGCCTGTAAGCAACAACACCTAGCAGATGCATTAAGGTGAAACCATCAGCTAGTAAGCAGTTTCTAGACAACTTGGCATATCTGCCAAGAAAATACCACATTCTGTTGACTTGTTTTCAGTGCAGGTCAATGTCTTGTGTCTCTGGCATGTTCCTTCACATGCTACTTCCGTGAATGAGGCACTGTCCCCTCGGAAACAGCATATCTATAATAGAAAGTGGCACTTTTGTACAGTGTTTTTCATGCCATGTACAGGCACATACATTAATACATTCATTTTGAATCACACAGGATAGTACTTATCTTTGGCCCTGGAACCCAGAATGCAGAGCCCCAGGGCTAGTTGCAGTAGGTATGTTTGATCTGTTCATTCACAGCCAGGAGCATGTGTGCGTCAATGAGATTGGCGAGCGTTAATCAATGAAATTCCAATTCGCTGTGTCTGGAGGCACCAAGCGATGATGTGCCATTCGGTGTATCTGGAGACACCGTTCAATAGAGTGCCAACCAATGGCGTGCCATTTGGCATACTCGGAGGCACTATCTAATGGATGCTAGTTCGGTGGGTACAGAGCGAGGAAAAACCCATACAGCGCGATATGGAGAGCACCAGACACTGGAGCATCTGTCCTGCGCCAACTACCTGTGCCTTGCACATGCTGCATGCGATAATTACCAGCAAACGTTATTGGCAGGGTAGAGACTTAAATAAAGTTACTGGCTATCGCAGAACCACCAGGGACTCTGGGTACTGCAGGGCCATGGGGACCAGAACTACATCTAGAGGGCTTATTAGCCAGTTTATAAAGAAAATGTCCATACAAGACCTGATTTGCCCCCCCTTCCCCCTCCTTCTCAAGGTTTAACTGGGCCAGTTTTATGCAGATGTCTCTCATAGAACAGTTTCACCAAGTGTGGTGCTCCCCAAGATCTGTCCTCTGGTACAGAAGCTGTACATCCTATGTAATTCAAGGATTGTCTTCTCCAGGAGTCCAAAATATGACGTACTTCAAGTTTCTCATGTCCATCTTCCAGTTTAGGAGGCTTCTTTGTTTAGGCAATTTTTGAAGCAGGTTTTAACAAAGAAATCTGGAACAGAATGCGCATTTTGGATGGCAAGGTCAACTGCATATCAGTGATTGAAATACAACTTTCAATTCAATAAAGACTTGAAAACCTAGGCACACAATTCCTTGATCCCACCATAACTGGATTCTTGGTAGACAATACTCTACCCCCAAATCATATCTGAGGGTGGGTTTTCACTTTTTGTCGACAGGTTTCTTTTAAGTGGTCTTAGCAACTCCCACACTTTGGGTGCCCTCTGTCTTATATCAAGAATCACCTGTTTGGAAACCATTAAAGCAGGCAAGTTCTCAGAGGCAAGCAAGTCCTCTGGAAAGATATTCTGATTATCTCTGTTCAAACACATAATAG
The DNA here is from genome assembly GCF_040938575.1 of Ambystoma mexicanum. NCBI lineage: Eukaryota > Metazoa > Chordata > Amphibia > Caudata > Ambystomatidae > Ambystoma > Ambystoma mexicanum. The sequence continues at coordinate 870,224,301 of NC_090931.1, forward strand.
GCGACATCAGACAGGTACTTTTTGCAGCCATTCTGAGGGAAGCACCTGAAGTGTGGTGAAGCAGTTATACTTTTTTCTTTATATTTGTAAGTAAAGCACACCTCAACCAATAGCGGCAAACACTAATTAAGAGTACGTGCAAACACTACTTACTCTTGTTGTCTACACCAATGAACTCCACATCCAGTAAGGAAGCATATTGTGTATCTTGACTGCTTTCAGAGTAAGTTGTTGTTGCCTGAGGAAGTAATTTTGAACAATTCAGTTAGAAACAGCCCAAAGGATTACAAATCTTTAAATGTGAATCACACCAAGAGGCAAGCAGAAAATAAAAGTGGCAGTCTAATTTTAAAATATAATATAGGGAAAAATGAATACGCTCATCTGCAATGTCGATCTCAAGTTATCCATATAGTGGGGCCAACAGTTTAAATATTTATTTCAACACACAGGTCTTTTAAACAAATATAAAGTATTTCACTTAGTTTATCAACTTTGATATAGTTCCTGATAACTTTGAATCTTGAACTCACTCAAATGCCTTTGACCTACAGAATGTGCTCTTGGCCACTTCAACAAGAAAACACTTCCGTCCTCCACATGTGGACGTGCTAAGATTGTATCTTATTCAAACCTGGAGTTGCAGTTTATAAGAAGAGAGCTTCTAATTACTGGAATAGTTTTGTAAAATATTTTCACATACAACATAACCAGGAAAAAAATAGGAGAAAGTCAGTTTTGTACTCCATGAGAAGCAATGTTGGTGTACAGATTGAATTGTGCTCTTTTACGCACCAAAAGCTTTGTCTAATGAGGACTTGTAGTTCTGGAAATTTGGCACCTTGTGGGCTTGCAGCTCTGTCCAAATACATGTATTTTATTTCAGATAAATCCATTTTGTCCCATACAAAGAAACAAAATCGATATACAGAATATTGCATCTGTTGGGTCCGCCAAGCTCAAACCAAACACTCACTGCAATGTATACCAAATTCAAAGCCCTTTTAAAAAAACACGTTAAAAACAAATCATGGACAAAGTATAAAAAATATAAGCATGGAATGTTAGAAAAATCAACTATAGCCATACCTTTGAGTCATCAAGCTCGATAGTACATACCAAGGCATACTTGGTGAAAAAGAGTAAAAGAACCAGGATATAGAGCAAACAAATAGTCAAATATGTCAAAAACGTAATTTCAATATAATGGAACTGCACAACGGTCAACTGGCTGGAGACCACCATTATCAGGTAATGAAAAGTGTGCCATACTGAAACAGTGTCTAATAAGTATCACTGGCCAAATATCCCTACGTTTCTTGGAACAAGCAATACATTGGCCATGCACAGATTCCGGATTGTTACAAATCGTAATGTCTGTGAGGTATCCTTCCAGCTTGAAGGCCGGTCCCCTAGACCATACCACAGCAACTTTCTATTCGGCCAGCAGTAATAACAAGAAAGCTAAATGAGAAAGCTAAATGTCATATGTTTCAAGGGCAAGGCCACTGTGTACCTCTAGAGGCCAACCAGAAAGGAAGATGCAATAATCATATCAATGGTATCACTAATCACACAGAATACCGCTGAGCAGAAGATAGCGATAGTGGGAAACAATCCCATGCACCTATGTAGTAAATCCCCCATCAAATATTCAAAACGTCTAAAACTTTGACTGACATCCACGAAGATTTTATGCAAATTGCCAAGTGTGTAATATGTTTGACGTATGAGTTTTTAAAATTATTTAAATTCAAAGACTTTTAATGGATTTTATTTTTTATAGTACTCTTATTCACATTTTATATGAGCGTAGAAACACAAAAATTCATCCAAAATATAATATACGGCACACATTACAATAATAATCAAAGGTAACAGGGATTTGCTCATTTTTAAGAATGGCAATTAGTATCAGGGATGCTAGCAAGCCAGATAGCCTATATAAGACATTAAAAGCGACTCATCTAAGGCCTAAAGCAGGGGTCTGCAACCTGCAGCTCTCCAAATATTTGTACTATAATTTGTATTATCCCACACTATTGTCCTTGAAGGCTAGTACTAATTAGCACAACAAATCTGGAGGTACAACTGTTTTAAACTCCTAGTCTAGTATAACACAGCAATTCGTAAATAGAGCATTGTTACATAATAAGAAAGTGGTAAAAACATACTGTTAAGATCAGCTCGAAGGCTATGGGCGCACAGACAACCACATGCCTGGACTAACTAGGAATTTGGCCCATATGTCAAAATCAGTTTTCCTTTCATTTTGAGTCTTATGAACTGCCCTGTCAATAATGGAAGGCGACATTTCCTTTGCCTCAAGATCACTTTTTGTTCTTATTGCCCCAGGAAGTGACCTCGGTGGAATTGCCCTGCAAAACCACAAAGAAGAAATTGAGTGGTATGTCTGTAACTAACATCGGCTCTTGATTGGGAGCACCACCTCTTACCAAAATGGGTGTAATTTATTTCATTTTGTCTTAAATATCTCTTTCAGTCAGTACAATTTGTCACAACCATCTTACAAGAACCTTAGCTAGAAGATAGAGCTGGATGAGCCACGAGAGGGACGGGACGACATAGGCCGAGGGACGAGCTCCAACTAGACTTCAGTTTCAAACCAGCGCCTGCCCAATACACGGCCCAGTTCAAAGCCCGCAAGCAGGCAGCAGGCAAAAAAGTTAAGCTGTACAGGAAAAATGACACGCACTGTGAAATGTTTGAGTTAAAACCTCTGCTCTGGAGTCTATTCACTCATTGGGGTCCAGGTTTGAGCCCTGTTGGGACCACAGGTCAGGTGTATTTTTTGGTGTGGGGGGTGAAGGGCCATTGCTTCAGAATAGCATTTTACTTTCTTTTGTGTCCTCCTACAGATGCACACCAAGTTTCTATTGAATGCTCTTCAACTGAAACAATGTTACCAATGTTGCTCTGCGCATTCGTCACACCTGAAGCTGAGAACACATACTGTGTTTACCACACACACTTTAGCTAAGCACTGCTTATCTAATAATGGGCTGCAGCAGACACCACAATAAGTGTTGAATGAAGTGTGAGAATGGCCCTACTCTGTCACAAGTTGCAGCTCCCTTTAAGCATTCAAGATTGGCAATAAGCACCACCATTGGAACATACGCATTTCAAAAGTTCACTTGAGCTTTCAATCTTATTCCTGCAAAATTAAATCTCAAACAAAACCTTTTTAAACGCTGGAACCCCGGACGCTTGGTGTGAAGTTGAGGTGGAAGTTTGCAGTGCGGCACGAGCCTTTCTGCTTTCTTTCTTCTGCGCTTTGGCGAACTAAGTTAATGACTTCCAGCTGGTGGCACTCAAAAGAGTATAAAACGCAGCAACATTGCACTCGGCATGCATGCTTGATATGAAGTCGAGATGGAAGTCTTCGCAGTGCAGCAGTTCGGCAAGAGAGGCTCCTGGTTTGCAGATTTAAAACTTTTGCCGGCGGTGTGTGGTTGCTTTGGAGTCTCACGACTGGTAAGCAGTGTGTGGTAAGTAATTAACAGCCACCAATTAAATATGGTGAAGAGTGGTTTATTTAATAACAAGACCCCATGCAGGTGTGAACAACAGCACACCAGCTCAGTGAGTGACATTTAAGCCCAAGTGTAACTGTGCGCACGCTATGGTATTTCAAATAAGAACGTTGGAGTGCCATTGAGTGCACGGCAGATACGACATTAAGTTTCCTCTTCTACATAACAATTGAGAGATAAGGACAAAAATGGTGCTGGAGGGAAACAACAAACAGGTGATAAGTATATACATCAACATACAACTTTTAAGCTACTCACTTTAGATCCACAATGTAAAGTACGACAATCTCGGGACCGTTTCCTGTACTATCATGCTCCACAGCCGCCTCATGTTCTTGTGTCCTTTGCTGTGAACCACCCCAAGTACCATCAGAATCCATGCCTCGAGCTGAAGAGGGCATTTCATCATCAAGCCCTACGTTATTGACTTCATCATTATCATAGCTGTACCAAACATCCTCCACATCTCTTGAGACATCAATGTTCCTTTCCACAGAAAAACACTCTCTGCCACATGAGATTGGCATATAATGGCAACACAGTCTTTACTCCACCATCTCCCATCACTTGTCACTACATGTCACCTTGCAACTCTCACCACTTCAATGGGATCAAAATAACGTGAACATCCTCTTGGTACGCTAAATGGTTTTTTAACCCGTACCACATCACACACACACACACCTTACTCCCTTCCAGGTATCTTTGTTCGTCAGCGCACCATTTGTTCACAACCCTCCACTGGAGAAATAATTCAGTGCGCATCTTCCTCCTCTACCAGTCAATACATGCAGCTTGTCTCTAAACGCCCTCATCTCTCGTATATTTCTCATTCAATTCAGACCATTTGCAAATGGTAATTGAATAATTTCCTTTATGATGCAATTAGTTTGTTCCACTAGACCATTTGCCTTCGGATTGTACAAGATGGTAAAGTGATTTTCAATGCCATTTTCGTCCAGCTATTCCTGCATTTCCTGTGACACTAATTGGACACCATTGTCTGAAATTACAAACTTTGGGTACTGTAAGAAACTTGAAAGTATTCTCTAAGTAAGCCCTGAGAATCCCTTATTAAGGTTGCAAGGGAAGTGCTGGCGCTCTCAGATCCCAACCCTGGGGGTGGATGAGCGAGAAAGGATCACCTGGGTAGGGGAACCCGGGGTTATGCTTGGCGAAAAACCCCAGGTGAGACGCAGTATTAAACCAGGGACGACGAAGTGCTTGGGGCCTTTATAGGGTTTCCAAATTAACCCTCTTCCCCCACAGTCATTCTTGCTTATCAAAAATGCAACTAATCCTTCATATCTGTGAAACCAATTAGGAACCTGAACAATGTTACTGTGGGTAACTACATCTCCCAGAGTCCCTACCCAGTCATTCTGATCCCCGTCCCTCTGATTATCATTTTCCAAACTCCCAGTCGACTGTGACAAAACACTATAGTTCCCACAATCCCTCGCACTCATTTCACAAACTCTACAACACCCACCCTTCCGAGCTCAGCACAACCCCTAGGATGAGAGATATCATTTCTTATGACACTTTTTCCCTTTCCTGCCCAGCAGGCTATTTAGAAACTCTACCCCCTCCACCCCCTTTTCTGACACAAAGACTTTCTGAAAGAAAACAGACCAAGAACAAAGCCGTTTACCTGACATGTCCCAACACAAGTGCCAGGCAGAGTCATGCAATTGCCAAAAATGACACACACCTGATGGCCCTTTCTCTTCCCCATAGGGATAAGAAGTCGGAGCACAAGAGCACAAACTGAGTAAGGCCAAACGCACGAGGAAACAGCTACACCAGACCAGCAGTTCAAACGGAGGAGAAAGGTGGCGAGACTTGGAGGGACAACAAGGGGGGAAAACTGCCCTTGCCCTTTTCAACTCAGACTCGTGAAGCCTCTGAAAGGGAAATCATAATAATAATAATTAATAATAATAATAATTTGGCACTTATATAGCGTTACGAACCCTCAGGTATCTGAGCGCTGCTTATTATTACCCACGGTGTGTGGTGCTCATTTATCGACCTCGGAGGGATGAAAGGCTGAGTTTGGCCCTGCCGGTATTCAAACCTGCGTTAGCAGGCTCTGCACGGATGTCAAAGCAAGCGCTCTACTCGCTGTGCCACTACCGGCTATAAAACCGGGATGTCCATATGGCATGTGGTGTGACAGGTGTCAACGGCACACAGGGCCATCCCGCGCTGATAGACAAAGCAGGGAGAAGCGATTGCCGTCGTGGTGCCGTCCTCTACTCCCGAGGCAAGAAACTCCAAAAATTCAGCACCTCCGGTGAGCCGGAGAAGACAAATAGTAAAAGCAAACTTTGCTGGGCACAAGGTTGCAGCCGGTAACCGTCTTGAACAAAGAACTTGTGTGATTAAACTATAAAGAAACCCTAGTAAAAGTTCAGAAGCAGATTGGTCAGGCGTCGCAGGGGCGCTCATTTGAAGGACTCTGACTGAAGCCTTTTGGGTCATGTTTTGTTGAAACTACAAGAACCAAGAGGCCATAGGAGAGGCCAGTGTGAAGTGTCAAAGTGGTCCTACGAGGGACGAGCAAAACCCCTCGTACACTCAAGTCTTTGACACATTGGAGAAAACTGAACTGTGAAACCGGCAAATTTCTGCGAATTGAGGGGAAAAAATGGTGTACCCGTGAACATTGTGAATACAAGTATGAACCCCGCTGAGGGATGTCCACAATGGATAGTTGTTTCAAAAGGAGATAGAGACTGTTGAATGACATGTTTTTGAGTGAAATGCTGTAGTGAACCCGATTGAGAGAGGCTAATATTGCAAGAAGGATCAGAGCCTTGCTGAGGGGGATCTAAAGGGGCGAAGAGCTATCGCCCAACGTGAAAGAATACCAAAGAAACTTTTGTTTGTTGATTATTTATGGTACAGCAGGCCTTCTAATGCAATAGACTTTGCAGGAAAGAGACTTGGCCCCAGAAGGTCCTGGCATTGTTGAAAGGAACTGTAACCTCACGCTGGCAAGGCCCAGGAGTGTGCTGTGCTAAAAGGTCCTGCCTTGTCCCGTGCTAAAAATGTGGGGTAGGGAGACACCAGCCATACCATCCTGACTTATCATTTGGTAAACACTTCTTTCTTTTCTTGAGAACATTATCCCATACTATTTTGTAACTTAGTTGTAAGGATTTGCAATAGTTTATTTTTTATTTGACAAGGCGCCACTAGGACTGCCTTATTATTATGTGATGGTCGTAGCTTGCTCCCATCTTAGATTTAGATTAGGCATTTTTCTCACCCATTATACAGTTTAATAAGCACACTTCAATTGTGATCACTTGTGTCTGTTTTTACTGTTGCCACCATGTGTTCCTTACAGTAGCCTTCTCTTGCAAATAATCTTTCCATGAAAACAATTACACATTTCCTCCCCACCTCTTCCACACTTTTCCCGGATTTTATTTACCAATCATCCTGATTTGATTTTCTGTACTGGGGTGCAATTGCAATCTCAACTTTCCTTGATGTTTCCACCCCAATAAACAATCACCTTTTTCAGCAACACACACCTTGGCATGTATGTGTGTCTTTATATGCAACATTACACCATACAAAACCTTGTATGTCACTTTTTACACCACCATATGCTTTGGATCGTATATCAGATGAGAGTAACTTATGACTCCTACCACCCCAAATCTCCTCACATTTCTTCTTTGAAATAATGATGTATGGTGACCCCGAGTCTGCCGATGCCTTCAAGGGGCATCCAGCCACCACAATGTCCACCTCAGGGGGTGTGTATTCTCCCTCTTCATCATCTCCCACCTCCCCACAATGTGTTCAATCTTGTTTGCACACTCTCATTCTTTTCTTCCAAAACACATTTTACACTGGCCTTCCCATCATACATAGTGTTATTTAACTTCCAGAACCTGGTGAAATGTACCCTACTTGCACCATCCTCACCATCTTACCTTTGAACATCTGCTCATTTTTTAATTACTCTTATTGCTTCTGCCCCCACACAACACATGGGAGTCGAACATTTACACTCATCTGAAAATCTTATCAACCCAGATGCTACAAAATAAAATTTGAACAGATCTTTCCAGTCCTCCCACGGTACTGGTAGGTCCCCTGGCGCAGCAAACATTTTTAGGGCCAGGTCCAAATTCGGCATGGTAAATATTGCAAGACAACAGTAAAACCCAAACCAGTTCAGCAATATGCAAATATGTTCCCCCAGGATGACACTTACACACTGAAAGTAACACACCACACCTAATAAACATATCAGTGTGCCCCGCCTCACCCCAAACCCCTGCAAATAAATTGTAATACAGTGAAATCCAACTTGAATAAGATCCCACTTAAATGACTCTTCCCACCAATGAGTCCTATGCACTATGAACATTCACTGTAAACCCCATTGGGGTTTCACTCTGCCGAAAAACAAGCAGAGAAAATGACAAAAATGACAAGTGAGAAAAAAAAACATGGAAAAAACGTAGTATAAAAAAATACTACAAAATTGATGCCCATACACTAGAATATACCATGAAGCATTAACCAGATTATTTTGCAGAAAAATACTAGAAGAAATAAAATGTTTCATGAAATATGTACCATCTAAATTGATATGAGATATGGCATTTATAACACACCTGTACATAAATGTTTCTATGCGCCACAAGACAAGCGAGGGAATACACAATGGGATGACAAAACAAACAATGTTACCAGCCCTTGTACCATTCAGATTGTGCAAGTGCGACACAAGAAGTGCGGGGGGGGGAGAAGAAAGAGGGGGAAGCGCAAGGGAGAGGGTAGGGGAAAGTGTGATCATGGCAGCAGGCTAAGAGTAAGTGCAGCCAGTGCAGCGCAGCTCTGAGTAAGGACAAGGAGGCAGGGGGGCTGTAGGGGTTCCAGTTAAGGCTCCTAAGGGCGTGGTAGGTTAGGAGGCAGTGCAAGGAGGAGTGGTCATAGAGGGGCCTGCTATCCAGTGAGACTCTGACGGTACCAAGCAACCAGTTGGCGTAGCAGACCGGTGAGTTAGCAAGGAAGCGTGAGAGAGAAGGCAGAGCAGCAAAGGAAGGTCTTGAGCTGCTTCCGGAACTTCAGGTGGTCCGGCTCAAGTCTGAGAGGGACAGGGAGGCCATCACAGAGGGAGGCGGCTGCAGAGGAGAGAGATCAACCTCCCACTCTGCATGGAGAAGCGTGTGACCCTCAGAGTTGGAGGTAGCTGAGCGATAGACGATGCAGAGGAGAGATTTCAGGGCTGGAGAGAAACGGTCCCTGGGCTTGTGGCCAAGGATAAGTCTTGCAGACCTGTTCTGGATTAGTTGCAGGGGCGAAACAGAGTTAGGCAGATTCAGAAAAGGCTGTTGCAGTAGTCCACCCTGTAGAGAAACAAGGCTCTGGAGACAGTGAGCTTCTGGGAGAAGGTGAGAAAAGGTAGAATACCTCTGAGGAGGTGAAGCTGGAAGTGGGCTTTCTTGGCAAGGTCCGTGGTGTGAGGAGAGAAGGAGAGTGTGGGGTCGGAGAGGACACCAAGGTTTTTTGCCTCACAGGAAGGCGAGGGAAGATGCCCCAACAAGGGCAGCCAGAGTGAGATGGAAAGCAGGAGCAGGGTCCCAATGAGAAGGATCTCCGTCTTAATGGCATTGAAGCAGAGATCGTTGGAGGCGCAACAATCCTGAATCGCGGATAAACAGTCAGGAACGAGAGAAGGAGGAGAGGAGACTGAAGGAAGCCTGAAACAGAGCCGAGTGTCATCCGCACTGAAAGTTAGAAGAGAAGGTGGAGATCAGGTGGGCCAGAGGGGCCAGATAGACATTGAAGAGTCAGGGTGAGAGGATAGGACACCACGTGCGGAGAAAGAGGTGTGGAGAGAAGGACCCAAGTTGGACCTGGGAGAGTAAGTCCAGGAGGAAGGAGGTCAGCCACGCCAGAACCTGATCGTTGATGCCCAGGTTCTCGCGGAGACGACTTATCAGGGTGGCGTGATTGACAATGTCCATAGCATAGGAAAGGTCAAGGAAGATTAGCAGAGAGAGAGAGAGCTGGAGTCAAGATAAAGAGCAGATCTTCACAGGTGTTCAGGAGAGCAGTTTCCATGCCTCTGGCTGCTCTAAAGCCAGACTGATGATCATGGAGACAACCAACAGATTCAGTGTGGAGAGTAAGCTGGGAGATGGTCAGGTTTTCCAGGAATTTGCCCACGAAAGGGTGATAGAAATCGGGCAATAGTTAGCCGGACAGGTAGGAGCGGCAAAATACTTTTTTTTTAGGACTTGGGGCACAAAGGAGTGCTTGAGGAGAGAGGCAACGATCCAGTGGTGAAAGAGTGATTGCAGAAATCGGCCAAGGCAGGAGCAAGGGTGGCAACGCGGTCCTTGATGGTTCTGGAACAGGAGGGAAGCACCTGTTTGGACTACACTTTCATAGATCAGACTTGTCTAGAAACATCCAACGTGAGTTGTGATCTGCACACCAAATTTATAAGTTAGTCAAAAATTAAAGAAAAATATCATCGATGTTAGGGTGCGAGGGAGAAAAACACAGCACAGAAAGCTGTTACAATAACATGAACAAAATTATAAGTTACTCACCATATTGACTAACTTACTCCTAGTCCATAGTCCCCTTTTCTCCATACTTTATGGGCGTCCCTCGCCAGGGACAGGAGACGGACCCTTTTTGAACAGAAAAAATCTTCTTCCACTTTAAATTTAGAGGCAGATGGGTGTGCGTTCCTGGGAGCATGCGCTCCCCTGACTCCGCCCACCGGCGCCACTCCTCAGTCCCCATTGACACGTCAACAATATTACCATTGCCTAATGACACCAGTTGCATAAAGGGGGGGGGGAAGGTGGGACGTATGGAGGAAAGAGGTCCTATGGACTAGGAGTACGATAGTCACTACGGTGAGTAACTTATAATTACTCCTACGTCCTGTCCGTTTTCCTCCATACTGTATGGGCAATTACAACTGAATGTAGCCCCAGGGTGGAGAGGTAACAAGATCCTTAATACGGCCTGCCCGAATGCGTCGTCTGACCTTGAGCCGGAATCCAAACAGTAGTGGTTGCAGAAAGCCGAATTGAGTGACCCACGTGGCCGCCATGCTGATGACCTGCCACAGAACATGCCTCTGGAACAAGACTGCCATGGACTTGGCTCTGGCAGCGTGGGCATGCATATTTGCAAGAAGTGGTTTGTGCTGCTCCTCATAGGCCTCCTTAATGACTGAAACCATCCACCTTGCTATGGAGGTCTTGGAAGCCTGATAACCTGGCTTTGACCCACTGAAGGTGAGAAATAGAGCCTCAGATTTGTGGAAGCTCTTGGTTCTGTCCAGGTAGAACTTTAGAGCGTGCCTAACATTTAGGCAGTGCAGATCCCTCGGAGTATTGTCCTTGGGGGCCGCAAAGAAAGTAGGTAGCACCATCTCCTCTTTCAGGTGGAATGAAGAGACTACTTAAGGCAAGTACGAAGGATGCATTCCGAGGACCACGTTGTCCCTACGAAAGGTAGCGTATGGCTCCGAAGCCACCGGAGCGTGAATTCGGCGGACCCGGCGTGCAGATGCAAGACCCACCAAGAGGGCTGTGTTAATGGTCACTAGCCTAATGTCCACGGACGCCATTGGTTCAGAGGGTTTAGGCGCCAAGGCGCCCCAACACTATGTTGAGGTCCCACACAGGGTGTGGCTTCTTGATAGGCGGGTAAAGCCTGGTGAGTCCCGCCAAATTTCTCTCAACCACTGGGTTGGCGGATGACAAAAGGTCCTCTTCCGAGTTCTGGTAGGCTCCGATGGGTGCCAGATAGGTGTGGCATGTGTCTATTTGCACCCCCGAGTGAGCGAGGTGTGCTGAAAAGGATATCACATCGTCCAATGTGCAAGTAAGAAGCTTCACCTCCATAGGCTCTGTCTAGTGGCAAAACCTAGTCCACTTGCTTTTGTACTGGCTCCTAGTAGCATCACTCCTAGCACCCTGTAGGATGTCTAGGTTAGCCTGCGAGAGACGCAGATGCTTTAATGTAACCTGTTCAAGAACCACGCTGCAAGGGCTAACTTCTGCAGGGTGGGGTGGATGACCGTACCACCCTGCTACGACAGTAGATGAGCAGGGCCCAGTGGAAGGTGCATCGGAGGTTGGTCCGACAGGCTGAGCAGCTCTGAGAACCATGGCCTCGCTGGCCACCAAGGAACTACCAGAATGATACTGAAGTGCCAGACCAGGGGTGTGGGAGGGAAGGCATAGGGATACATGCTGTTCCACTGTATCTAAAGCATTGCCCAGAGAGCGTAATCCCTGTCCCTTATAGGATGCAAACTGAGGGCACTTCCTGTTGTACCAGGTGGTGAAGAGATCCACCTGTGGGTGACCCCATCTGTTGAAGATACCCTGAAGGACCTGATCGTTCAATTGCCATTCATAATTGTCTGCACCCCACCTGCTGAGCCCGTCTGCCTTCAGGTTCGACTCCCCCGGGAGGTGAATCGCTGTCAAGTGTAGGTTGTTCGCCAGAGCCCATTCCCAAATGCCGTCCGTCAGGGAGCATAGAGGAGGAGACCTGGTGCCACCCTGCTTGTTGATGTAATACATGCTGGTGGAGTTGTCTGTTTGGATGAGTATCGTCTTGCCACTGATGAGAGGCAGGAAGGCCATGAGAACAAGCCAAATGGCCTTCAGCTCTAGCCAGTTGATATAGGCCTCTTGTTCCTGAAGAGGCCAAACTCTGGATGCTGTGGTTGTCTAAGGTAGCTCCCCAGCCTCCAAGGACGAGTCCATGGTGATGGTAATCTGCAGTGCTGGTTGACTGAATGGCCTGCCTATCCTCAAGTTCTGCTTGGGAACCCCGCTCCGGATTCCATGAGGCTGCGAAGTGCAGCTGTAATCCCATTTTGAGCCTTGTGTAAGGCACTGCCAGAAGACATGCCGCCATGATACCCAGGAGGTGCTGGTACCACAATGCTGATGTCAAATTTGTGTTGAGAAAATGACTTGTGGCCCTCTTCATGGCTGTTATCTTGTCCTCCAAGGGACAGACTCTCTCAGAGTTTGGATCCCAGATGGGGCCAAAGAACAGTAGACTCTGCGTCCGCTCCAGCTGTGACTTCTTGAGATTTGTGTAGCTTATTCATGAGAGCGGATGAGGTGTGATGGACTGCCTCTGGGGATCTCGCCCTGACGAGCCAGTTGTCTAGGTACGGATAGACATGGTGCCCCTGGGCCCTGAGAAGGGCTGCCACTGCATTTATTAGCCTGGTTAAGACCCTGGGGGCTGAATTTAGGCCAAGTGGTAAAACCTTGTATTGTTAATGGAAGACCATGATCCGGAAACTCAGGAAGGACCGATGAGGCAGCCAAATCGGGACGTGTATGTAAGCGTCCTTCAGATCCAGGGAGCACATCCAATCTGCCCTGGACAGTGTCTCCGCAATAAGCGCTGGGGTAAACATCTTGAACTTTTAAAGCGGGAAGGAAAGGTTCACGGTTGAAAGGTCCAACAACTCTCAGGCCAGCCTGGTTCTTGTTGTGTATGGTGAAATTTCTGGAGTAGAAGCCCATGCCCCGCTGGGAGGCTGGGACTTCTTCCAACGCTTGACTCTGGAAGAGTTTTGGAATTTTGGCCAATTGAGTTGTCCCAATCTGTGGGAGTGGAGGAGAGGGAGGGACCGGTAAGTGGTAGCCCATGGACCCCACTGACAGAATCCAGGGGGCCGTGAACCTTGCGCGCCAATACTGGGCATGAAGGACAAGCCTGCCCCCCAACTGAGACACGTGGACCCGGAGAGGACTGTCATGCCTTTTTTTCCCCTCCGAGGATGGGGCTGAGGGCAACTGAAAGAAGCCCTTATTCCCTGCCCTGTGACGTTTGCGGCAGTGTTGACTTGGAGACCGGTCCCGCTGCATGGACCGTCATTCCTAGAAGCCCCAGAACCTGCTGAAGACCTGTCCCTTATCAGAACACTGGTGCGTCTGGCTGTACGTCTTGGGTGTGGACTTCGTGAGGATAAAGATTTTGCAGTCTGGGAACTGTTTTTCCTCTTATCTAGTTTCTCATCGGTGGTGGAATGAAAGAGGTCGCTACCTTCGAATGGAAGGTCCAATATGCGCTCCTGGATGTACGGGTTGAATTTGGCAGCCCATAGCCAGGCAGTCCTTCTCATGTCCATGGCAATGTAGATGGCACGGCCTAAGGGGTCTATATGCGCCATGTGGGCTCCATGATGTCTTGAGCCACCATCATTGCTTCTGCCAGCCCTGCCTTGAAGAGTGCCTGACTGTGCACCAGAAGTCGGCTATTTCTGGCCAAAGCCTCTGGTTAATCTCTACGAGCATGGTGTGTGCATTAGACGGACGAAGGGGGAGCGAGGCGTTGGAATAGACCTTCTTTCCAAACGCCTCCAAGATCTTCTCCTCCTTGCCTAGCAGTGCTGAGGACGAGGTGACCCCTCGGGTTCGAGTAGAGGCCGTGGCAATCACAGAGGAATGTGATGGGGGTGTGCTGACAGCAAGAGTGTTAACCCCTCCAATTGCCTGTACTTGGCATCGAGGAAATTGTTGTTGGGTTGCGCCGAATGGGGTTTAAGCCATCCCTTTTTGTCCAAGGTTACAACGCCCTCATGCATCAGAATCACGGTTCTAACCGCGGGGTGTAGAGTGAAGACCTCCACCAGGACCCCCCCTCCTGCTGTTCGACCTCGGGTTGTGGGAGCCCCAAGTACTCGGCCAGGCTTGCGAGCCGTTCATGGAATGCCTTGGACGATGGAGTGTCAAGGTCCTCCTCCTCGCCGGTGTCTGCCAGGGTGTCCTGCTGGTCCAGAGCGGGCGGAGGAGTACTCGGTACCAAAGGCTGAGGTGTGCTGACCAGAGCCTGAGGCTGCTGTGGAGATTGGTATGTAACCGCCTGGGGAGCCGGAGGCAGAGGCAGAGGTGCCGGCACCGTAGGGTCTGGCGTGAGCAGCTGGGGAGGCGTTGGAGCCAAAGGCTGAATGGCTGTGGGTGCAGAATGTCCCTGATCACATCCCGAAGGATGGCTCCCATATGCAGGGATCTCATAAGCGTGAGGAAATTCATTAAAAAAAACTATCCTCAGAGGCCGGTGGGGCGCTAGGTGACACCGGTGGAAGAGCAAGACCCAGAGGCTGCTGAAGCCTGCGCGTACTCTGCCTTGCCGTCTGCTGGGTATTTGCCCTGCGACATTGAAGGATATGCTGTAGGCACGTACCTGGTGAAGACCAGTCCCACCTTGAAACTCGTTCTCCCGCCTGTTCCATGAAAGGTGGTGGCGTTGGACGAGCGGCCATCTCGTCTGGCACACAGCCATTTTGTCGGGCTGCTGACACGTGCCTGCGTCGTGGTGCTTGCCGCGCTGGGCCTGACCTCCTTCAGGACTCTTAGCGGTGGAGCATGAGGCCTACCCTGCACTTCAGGAGGGGTCCTGGTAGGCGTTGTTCCCTCAGATGTGTCGCTGGTAGTGCTGTGTACAGGCACCCCCTCAGACATTTGTCTGGTAGTAGGGCATAGCCCCTCGGGTGGACACCCGGTAAAAGAACCTTGTGGTGCCTCAGCGACCTTTGGTAGGATCCAGCGACCCCTCGGCCTGGCAGTGGCAAAGTGCGTGGGGGTCGGACGTAGGGAAGAGTCGCAGGCTGGACTCCTGCTGAAGCCCAAGCACGTTGACATGCCACGGGAAGGAGTGTGGCGCTGGAGGACCGAGTACCTGATTAAAGACAAAAAGACAGTATCCGGGGAAGAGCATGTGGAATTACAAGGCCGAAGCTAAACCCAGGAGCGCTGGTGAAAGTGGTACGTGCCAGTCGATGTGGCAAAGAGGTGGGTTGAGTCAGGGGAGCGCATGCCCACAGGGCCGCACCCCTGCATGCCTCTAAATTAAAGTGGAAGAAGATTTATTTGGTCAAAAAGGTTCAGTCTCCCGTCCCTAGCGAGGGACGCCCATACAGCATGGCGGAAAGGGGACGGGACGTAGCAATATACTGTGTCCTTAGGTAGTGGACACTCCCATCCCCTGCACACCTTCTTAAATACAAACAGTCAAATGTTAAGTAAGATAGTTCCAAGTATGTAAGTTATCATATTTCAAGAAATCCTACAATTGGAAAATTCTCAACAACATTCAATTATAAAGAAAACAATTTTCCATATTTCATTTGTAGATTAAATTAACACAAAAGTCAAACAAAATTAGGAGCTTGATGCGTTTCGGGCTAGGCCCTTACAAAGGAGCGAATATCTCTTGTAAAAAGTATTTCTGTACAAAGAAGAATGTCAATAAATCTTATATGATACCCATTTATAATGTAAGCCCTTTTAGGGCATTCCTCTATAATGAGTGTGCTTAACTGATATTGTGCTCCTTATCAATCCCTTGATGCTGTCACCAAGTGTCTCACACCTCTTGCCAGTCTGTGGCCTTGCCGCATTGCTTTCACTCATAAAAGTTCACCTTTGTGGGGGTTTATTACTATCCCACCTTCTGTGGCAGTCTTTTACACGTATGCACTATTTACGTAGTTTATTTTCACATGGGCACTTTAATGGTCCTTCAAAAATTGCTTTGTTCATAAAGTTTTTAAAGCACTCAGTATTCACAATATCTAATTTCAGGGTTTCATTCAGTTCAGTATTCAATATACTTATTTTATGTTTAACCAATCTAGATGCTGTTGAATGTTGGTTCACATCAAAATATGGAATCACATAATTTCTCAGCTCCTCACTAAATCCAACATCATGTGTGCATCTGTTGCCCAATCATGATACAGGCGTGTGTCTCCTCCAACCCATTTGGGGAAGCATTGAGAGGTAGAGATTGAATTGCTTACTGCAAAGAAAACAATTCCAGGAAGTGCTTGACATCACTCAATTGTGATGAGCCCGGTAGCCATTTTGAATGGGGCAGTGTAGACTCCATGAGACGAGTGTGAAAACGTAGCATCATCAGAGCTTGTACCACAATGGAACTAAATGTAACCCAACAAACCAACATAACTTTATAAATCATATACTAACCCTCATCCATAAGACCTGAACTCAATTTGGTCCTTAAACCTGCATTACCGTAGCTACAAATTAATGTTTTTCTTTAATAATATGTATTGGATATTTGAACAAATATTAATTGTCTCATAAAACAAAATACACGGCACATTTCTCTTATAGTAAACCATATGATAACAATGCACATCCTATACATCAATTGACTGTCAGTCTATATAAACAAGTATGTTAAATTAGAAAACATGGATAAAACAGTGGAGGTCACCATAAATGTGATAGAACATATAAAATGTAAAAATGATTAGGTTTATGGAAGGCGTTGGCGATTGAATGAGTTCAATAAGCTTTAACAAAACATTGTTTAACAAGTTTGTATGACAACAGGGGAGTATATAAAACACTACAAATACACCTCAAGGAATAAGGTAAGGAATAAGGGAAAAACAAAGGGAATACACAGAAGATATATACTATGCAACACAGATTATACATATTCAGCACCTATTTACATCAGTTATAAAACAAACATGTGCTTCCATATACTGTACATTCATGAGCCATGATCGGACATATTGTGATATAAAAAGTAGTCAAACAAATGCCACGTTGATTCGCATCTAAGTAAGAGTATTGGGAAGTTAGCTATACATTGCTCCAATCTTTGTACATGACAAATATTGCTACACCAACAATTAATAGACATTTTTGGGAACCTTTTCCAGTTAGATAGAATCATTCTGAAGGAAATGGCAACAAAAAGGTTATATAATATAAATGGGCAATTTATTTCAAAAGCGTTAAATGGCATGCTGCTAAGAGGAAGGTTTGAAAGGGAAAGAGGAATATTAATATTAAAAATATCTTTAAAAGTTATCAATATACTTTTCACCCAAACTTGTGAATTCAAAAAACATGTTTGAACGAGCCTAGGCTAGCATTACATGACCAACAATTCCCATCATTAACAAATTTGCTATTGAGTACTTCCTCAGGAGTTCTAAAGGCTATATGTGTTTAAAAAAAGGATATATTGCAAGATATTTGGGAGGACATTGAAATTAATTTAACTTTCCTGCAGATTGAAGACCAAACAAGTTAATCAAATACCTCTTTGCAGTCAATTTCCCATTGATGTTCAGATGACTATTTCATTCTGAGAATCTTTTATGCTTTATTAATCTGTAACGTTAGCAGCTTTAAACAGTGAGACAGATAAGCATTGTAATCTAGAATTATCGGGCACCAACCTGTTTTCTATAAATGAATTCAAGTTATCAAAATAGCCGATCAACACTTTACTATACAAGTTAAAATCAGCATTTGTTAGCAAGAATTTATCAAAGGACACTATATTGGTACCTGAAAATAGTTGGTGCATATATTTATTACCTTTGTTTTACCATTGCTTGCCAGAGGATAGATCGCCTATTTATTACAATCCTTTTGATGCACCATAAGTATGGTGAAAACAAGCTTGAAGGTTTATCACCAGTAATAAATACAAATTCCCTAAGAATGGAGGTAGTCAGCCCAATAGGTCTGGAATATCTGCAGGCGGTTTGGCCGAATATATATATTCATTCATTAGTAATACATGGATAAACCATCTCCGTTTCTATTAATGATCACACAGAAGGGTCCTGATTGTCATCCATTAAAAGCCAATATTGAGCATGTTTCAAAATAAAAGCTTTGTGATCATATTTGAAATCAGGAAAAATCACACCACCATTTTCAAATGGACTCTACAACTTACTAAGATCAATTCTTTTACACTTTCCATTACACCATACAAAATTAAAAAATAATTTAATTAATAGATCTGAACATTAATGAGGGTAAAGAAACCAGGAACATCTGGAAAAAGAAAATATTACTGTTGAACACATCATTTTTACAATTTTAAGGCGGCCCCACCAAGTCAGATTTAATGGGGAGCATGATGAAACTGGATCTCCAAGTCTGTTTAATAAGGCATTCATATTGAGTTTGATTGTGTCATTGACGGATGACAAGATATTTATCCCAAGGTATTTAATCACGTGTTGGCACTATTTAAGTCCACATATATCAAGTTCACGTTTTTAGCAGTATGAATTAAGAGGTAAGATATCAGATTTGTCTGCATTTAATTTATACCCTGATATTGAAGACAATACTTCTAATGTATTTAATAATTTAGGAAGGTTAATATTAGGGTTTTTCATGAAGGCAAGTACAACACCTGCATATGCTACTAGCTTGACCTCCCATCTACCACACTTAATACCTGGAATGTCCCCATCTGTTGCAATACTCTCCAATAATGGTTCAAGAGACATAACAAATAAAATCAAAGATAATGGACAACCCTATCTTGTCCCTCATTTAAACGAGAAAAATTGTGAGAGTTGGCCATTCATAAAAATAGATGCTATGGGGTTCGAGTATAAAAGTTTGACTAATTATATAAATCCTTCACCACATCCATGCCATCGTAATGATTCCAATAAAAAAAACTCCACTCCGTCCTGTCAAAAGCCTTTTCAGCATCAATAGCAATTGCCGAGTAGCTATCCTTGGACATTTTAGCTCTATTAATGATATGCATAAAACCTGTATTCAAGGACATATTTATCCCCTTAATAAATCTGACTTAACCAGATTTCAACATTTTACGAAGAAAAGCTTCGATTCTATTGGCTAATATTTTAGCATACATTTTACAGTCAGCATTGATAAAGGATATAGGTCTATAGTTCTTGATATGTTTGCCATCTTTACCTGATTTGGGGAAAATAATTAGTAAGGCTTCTGCAAACGTTCCTGGTGATGTGCCTAATTTAGAGAAGTGTACAAATAATGATTTCAACTTAGGGGCATGTTTAGATGCAAAGTGACTGTAGAATAATATAGAAATACCGTCTGGGCCAGGAGGTTTGCCTTTTCGTAAATCATTTATAGCCTTAAATATTTCGTCTATGTTCATCTGATTATCTAAGGAGCTCAGGTCCATCTGCAAGTAAGAGTTTCTGCCAATCTTGTCAAAAAAGGAGTTAAAATTGATCAATGAGCTATCCTGTTCAGAAGTATATTAAGTTTCATAAAACATTTGAAAAACAAGAATGGCTTTATCTGCAGATATAGTAACAACAAATGAGAGTCGAAAGGTGGTCACCTCCCGTCTATACCTCAACTGTTGTATCACAAAAATGACAGAAGGAACAAGTTACTTACCGGTAACTGTTGTTCTCCAGCATGGGTCTGGCATGGATTCACATGCTCATGAATATTCCCGTCAGGCTAGGAATACTCGGTAAAGAAAAAATCAGTTTTGTTTCTGAACTGTCTTTCTACTAATAACCAATCACTGGTCTGTGGGTCATACTGCCCCCAGCCAATGACTGCCCTCTACCTAAGCCCCTACTCGGGCAGCCATCTTCAGATTTGGTAGCACGTAAAGTGGCAGTAGAACCGAGAGAGAGGTGCCGCAGAGGGGTAGGCGGGAGGGTTCGCATGTGAATCCATGCCAGACCCATGCTGGAGAACAACAGTTACAGGTAAGTATCTTGTTCCTTCTCTAGCATGGAGTCTGGCATCGATTCACATGCTCATGAATATAAGAATACATAGCAGTACACACATGCACAACCACGGGAGGGGGCAAAAGGCTCAACATTAAGCATAACATAAACTCAACATTAAGCAACTCTTACCTCCTCACCAGTCCCACCTTCAGGCGAACAGGTTGCGCAGCAATGCTTGGCCGACTCTGGACTCCTCCCTGGAATCCCGGTCGACGCAGTAGAATCTCGTGAAGGTGTGCGTCGACCGCCACGTAGCAGCCCTGCAGATGTCCAGCAGGGGCACACCGGACAAGAACGCCGTAGTAGCAGCGATCGCTCTGGTCGAATAGGCTCTCGGACGGCCGGGCAACGGTCGCTTCGCCAACAGGTGACAGTGCATGATGCAGCCGGAGAGCCACCTGGAAATGGAAGCCTTCGAGAGAGCTTTCCCGTGGTTCACAGGTCGAAAGTTCACAAATAGCTGTGATGTCTTCAGAAAACTTTTCGTTCGGTCCACGTAGAACTTAAGCGCTCTAGCTACATCCAGCTAGTGCAAAGTCCTCTCGGCTGGCGACGAAGGCGACTGAAAGAAAACTGGCAACACCAAGGGCTCGTTAAGATGGAAGTCCGACGGCACCTTGGGCATGAAAGAGGGGTGCGTCCTCAGCACCACCCTCGTATCATGAAAAGTCAAGTATGGAGGCTTGCAGGATAGGGCCTGAATCTCTCCCACGGGTCGTGAGGAGGTGATGGCCACAAGGAACGCTGTCTTCCACGACAGGAACTTCAACGGAGCCAATGCAAAGGCTCGAATGGCAGTCCCATGAGCCTGGTCAGCACCACGTTGAGCTCCCACGCCGGGGCTGGAGCCTTCACTGGCGGGAATGATCGGAACAGTCCCTTCATAAATTCCTTCACCAGTCGATGAGACCACAAGGACGGCGGTCCTGTAATTCTGGTGTATCGGGAGATCGCTGCCAGATGTATCTTGACGGAAGCGTGAGCTAGTCCATCCTTTGCCAGAGACAGTAGGTATGGTAGCACTTGAGGTGCCGTAATCCGTAGAGGGTTAATCTTCTGTGCACAGCACCAGACAGAGAACCTCTTCCACTTATGTCCATAGCACTTGAGAGTTGAGGACGCCCTAGCCTTTGCAAGAACCTCTCTGCAGTCTGCCAGGATATCGTACCCTCCAAACTCTAGTGATGCAGGAGCCAGGCCTGCAAGTTCAGAGACTCCGGGTCGTGATGAAGGATGGCGCCTCCTTCTCTGGAGAGAAGATCTGCGTCTGTCGGCAGCTTGACTGGTGGGGACGTTGACAGGTCCAGAAGGTCCGGGAACCAGATCGGTCTCGGCCACATCGGTGCGACGAGGATCATCCTGCACCGGGACCTCTTGAGTTGGTTGATGAGTCGGAGCAGCAACGGCAACCGAGGGAACGTGTACAGGAACACGCCGTCCCAGGGGAACGAGAAAGCATCGCCCATGCTCCTCGGCTGGGGAAACCTGCTGGCGAACCTCTGGCACTTGGAGTTCATCGCTGTCGAGAACAGGTCGATCTGGGGTTTGCGCCAACGTCGGAAAAGCCGTTCCACCTGATCCTGGCGTAGTTCCCACTTGTGGCACGAGCGTAGCTCCCTGCTGAGTGAGTCGGTGATGGTGTTTTTTATTCCTGCCAGGTGGAAGGGAACCAGAAACATCCCCTGGGCAACGGCCCAGTGCCACAGATCCTGGGCCTCCTTGGACAGGGCTGGGGGTCTGGTGCCTCCCTGCTTTCGGATGTAGAACATTGTGGTGGGGTTGTCGGTGAAAATCCTCACCACCTTGCCCTTGTGTGACGGGAGGAAGGATCTGAGCGCCCAGAACACGGCCCGGAGCTCCAGGATGTTGATGTGAAGAGACTTCTCCTCCGGGAGCCAAAGGCCTCTTGCGTGGAGATCTCTGGTGTGAGAACCCCGTCCCCTCCAGGGAGGCATCCGTCGTCACCGTCTCCTGATACGCCGTGGTCTGTAAGTCCGTGCCTGCCGTGAGGTGCGCACGGGTGCCCCACCACTGAATCACCCGACGGAAGACCTCGTTGAGCGGGATCCTGTCTTCGAAGCTGCCCGCCGCCTGCATCCAGCGGGCGTCGAGGAACTCTTGTAGCGGACGCATCCGTAGTCTGCAAAGGCGCACTAGGTAGATGCATGAGGACATCATCCCAAGGAGGGACTTGATGGACCTCACCCTGGCCATGTCCGTGGCTAGCAGGTGCGGCACCTTGCCCAAAATGGCCTTTGTCCTCTCCTCCGACAGAGACGGCAATCGCTCCACTGTGTCGAGCTTCGCTCCCAGAAACAGTGCCACCTGCGACGGAACCAGGTGGGATTTGGGGTAGTTGATGGCGAATCCCAGCTCCGCGAGAAGGCGGACGGTCCTCGCTGTGTGCTTTACGGCGAGTTCTCTTGTCCTTGCACGGATGAGCCAGTCGTCCAGGTAGGGGTAGATGTGGATCCCCTGCAGGCGCAGCCGCGCCGCCACGGGTGCTAGGCACTTGGTAAACACCCTGGGTGCCGACTTCAATCCGAACGGCAGAGCTCTGAATTGGTAGTGACGTCCCTGGACTACAAATCTGTGGAACATTCGGTGTCCTTATAGAATGGGGATGTGGAAGTAAGCATCCTCCAGATCCAACGACGATAGGAAGTCGCCCTCCTCCAGCTGTCCCAGCATGTGCTGGAGGGTGACCATCCTGAACTTCTGTGCCTTGATGAACTTGTTTAGCCGACATAGGTCCAGGATGGGGCGCCAACCGCCTGTCTTCCTTCTGACGAGGAAGTATCTTGAGTATACTCCAGAGCCCCAGAGCCTCTTGGGGACGAGCTTGATGGCACCTTTCTTGAGCATCGCCCTTACCTCCTAAAGCAGCTGAGGGACGTGATTCTCCTTCCTGGCCACGGGAGGAATGCGGGGACACCTCTTCAGGAATTCTAGTGAGTGCCCGCGGGCCAGGGTATCCACCACCCAACGGTCGGTGGAGATGGACTCCCACACGCTGAGGAACTTCGTCACCCGGCCTCACACCGGGGTGCTTCGGTGGGGGCCCGACGCTACAGCCGGTTCGGTCTTGTTTGGAAGTGGCCTTGCCGCCTTGGCCTCCTTGACAACGGCGGCGAGATCATCCTTGTTTGCCGCGACCTCTGTAGGCCTGCTGGGATGAGGAGTGGGCCGCCTGGCGGTAAGTAGAGGAGCCACCGCCGGATCCTTTGGAGGCCCCTCGTCTGCCTCCGGTGCTCCAAAAGGGCCGTCGTTGTTGTAGGACTCCCAGGGCTTGGGCCATCTCAGTGTCGGTCTTGATGGCCTGGAGTGACTCATCTACCACCTTTCCAAACAGGTTGTTGCCGTCGAACGGCATGTCCAACACCCTGGTCTGAACGTCCTGACGGAAGTCCGTTGCCTTGAGCCATCCTCGTCGTCGAAGGCAAACACCGTTGCCTAACTGGCAAAATCCGGTGTCGGCAATGTCCGTTGCCACCGTTATGGCGTGGTCCGACGCCACCTCACCTTCCTGCAGAATCTCTAGGGCCCCCGCCCTCTTATCATCTGGTAGGAAGCCCAGCAGGGGAGCTATCTTGTACCAAAGTTCCCTGTCATAACGGGCCACAATCGCTAAGGTGTTGGCCGCCTTAATTGTCGTTGCTGCCGACGAGATGACCCATCGCCCCATGGTGTCCAATTTCTTTCCCTCGCCGTGCAGTGGGGAAGTGGAGGTTAAAGCAGC
Source organism: Ambystoma mexicanum (assembly GCF_040938575.1). Classification (NCBI taxonomy): domain Eukaryota; kingdom Metazoa; phylum Chordata; class Amphibia; order Caudata; family Ambystomatidae; genus Ambystoma; species Ambystoma mexicanum. The sequence continues at coordinate 870,248,179 of NC_090931.1, forward strand.
CGCACCTGCCGCTTTCTTCTTGGCCGCTGCTGAGACGACTGAAGCCGCCGTAGGCTGGGCCCTGAGGCACAAGGGGACGGCGTCGAGGACCCGGTACTTCTTCTCGTACCGGTCCCTCTTGGCAGGCGTCGTGGAAGGGTTCTTCAGAATGGCAAGTCCCTCGTCCCAGATATCATCGAGTAACGGTACAGCGAGGACCGTCTTTCTCTTGGCCTCCCGCCGTTGGTAGAGGAAGCCTTCCTTTTTCTGTTCCTCCGGGCAGAGCTGGAAGAGCTCGGATGCAATGGCGATCATGGCGTGGAAAGAGCCAATTTCGTCGGGCGGAGAAGCCCGAAGGGGTGGTGATGGAAGGTCCGTCCCGTCGTCATCGTCATCCATCCCCGTCGCTGTATCCGTCGTCGTATCATCTCGGGGGTCCGGCGGGAGGGATGAGGGCTCCACAGGCCTTGTGGGCACGAAGGGCGGGGTGGATTCTCCTCTGCTTGTTCGGAGGGCTTCCCGACGGTCCTGGTTCTGGATCCTCCGCCGGGGTTCGTGGTAATCTAGTCCTTATCTCGGTGCATAAGGATTGGATTGCCAACAAAATGGCCGCCAAGCTGTCCTGAGGCTCGGGCAATGGCTGCGACGGGCGGGATGGCCGTGCGTCTTGTCCTCATGAAGACAGTAGAGACATCTCGAATGCTCGTCCCCCTTGAAAACATTCTGTAACCCGCATCCAGGGCAGTTCCTGAACAGCTTGGATCCGGGCTTCGAGCTTCCCTTGTCCTGGGCCATGTCCGAGGTAGGCCTCGGATCTTCTGGAATCCTCCAAGAAGCTTAACTCGACGAAAACTTCACCCTTGAGGGGCGTAGAAAAATTCCGAAACGGGTCCCCATTGATCGGAAGTAGAACGGTGGAGCTTGAGGCTCGATTTAACCGAAAAATGAGAAAATCTCTTTGAAAAAGCGCGAAAACGCAGTACAAGCTCGAGAGATATAGCACGAGGACTCCCAACACTTGAACGTGCAGTAAAAATCTGAAGATGGCTGCCAGAGGAGGGGCTTAGGTAGAGGGAAGTCATTGGCTGGGGACAGTGTGACCCAGAGACCAGTGATTGGTTATTAGTAGAAAGACAGTTCAGAAACGAAACAAACTGATTTTTTCTTTACCAAGGATTCCCAGCCTGACTACAGGGAATATTCATGAGCATGTGAATCCATGCCAGACCCCATGCTGGAGAAGGATATTTATTAAAAAGTTATTCCTCAAGCTGGATCCTTAGCGATAACTAATTAGCCCTGTAGGTAAGTAACCTCATGCACAGTCGCCGCCAGCCCTAGTGAGTGCTGGTGTGCCGACTACAAATGGGGTGTAGAGGTCCTCTACCTATCCTCTCTCAATGCTTTCCTAATTTCTAAAAGTAAGTGCATACGTGGTGGGGGTCGGTCTCAGTCTTTAATATTGCCACCTCCAACGCGTATGTCTTATCACACAAAACGCTTTCCCTATGAACAGTAGTCAAGGGATGTAAAAAATAATGTATTTCTGTTCGCCTAACATTGAGTTAGATGGAAATAGCAATTATAATTGCTTCAAACAAGCCCCCCTACATCTATGTATATGGGGTATCGGAGTCTGGATAATCAGTCCAGCACTACTTAGGAGAAGGTCAGCCGGTTTCAGCGGGATTTAGTTAGTGGCCGGTTTCTTAAGGACAAACACTTCTGAATGTGGTATTCCATATGTAATCTTCAATTTTGTGAAGGTTATGAGGATATCTTCGGGTGTCCCATGGGCTTAATAAATGGATCCCTGAATCCTATAGGATAAAACGACAAGAAAGACAAGTGGAACTGTCATCAGTCTACGGGTGCTTCTCAATGGGGTGCTGCTATGCAGTATGTGGATTTGTCTGTCCACACATTCTAAAGGTAAGTATTTTCTTACCTGTGTATGGCAGTCTTTTCTTATTGCTGCCTGTTCTATGGTGAGCAGATCTTGTGCTCGACTATGTGTGTTCCGCACTGGAATCTGTGGATAAATTAATGATCAATGCTGGTATCTCGTTTTCTCGTACTCTAATTTTCTACCCCTATGGGGGAAGTGTACTGCAACAAGGCACAACAGCGCAACTTATTCACCCGTCTTCACTGTTGGGACTTGCACAGTAGCAGGTGTAGGATCAGTTCCTCTGCCCTTGAAGTAGTACTCCTGTGGACAAAAACACAGGTTCCCTTAGGTAATCACCTAGGATGATGGACATGCATCTCAATAGCCTGTATAAGTTTAGGGCCCGCTCTTCATAGTGTGTGACCCTTTAGTTTTAGCCTTTGGTTGTGGACATGTATTTCGATAACCTGTATCTGTCTGGTGCCCACTCTAAAAAGTGTGTTTCCAGTGTCAATCTTATCGAATTTTGAGTGTGTGCTGGGCTATTCAGGTGTGTGTATCTACACATCTGCTCTTATGTACATTTACAAGCTCACGAGTTAAGAGCTAGATGTATCTGCACATATCCTCTTGTGCACATTTTAAAGCTCACGCGTTCAAAGCTGGTAAACCGCCAGTGCTACATGTTCAATTCTACTCATTAGTCAATTTGTTAGCGTGACTCGTGGTTCTTGGGTAGTTAACTACGCTATATCTTCGTTTGGCCCAACTATAAACACTCGTGAATTATCTCTACTTTGTGGCAACTGGTCTCATTGCTCACCTTAATTTCTTTTGCACGCCGCGTCTTGTTTGCCAGTTTGTGAAAGGCGCCATCTTGAATTGCTCTTTGTTTTTATGGCGCCGTCGCGCTCTCGTGACCCATTTCCTACGTTTTCTTAAAACGTGAATGTAGATGGATCACAAATGGGATGTCACACTTTGTGTTCCCGCGTCTCTGTGTTGTTGACTATTCATGACTAATATCTATTTATTCTATGAGATACGCTGTGATTACCATTTTAGCCCCAAGGATGCTGGGAAGTGTAGTCTACACTCAGGTATCTGTTTTGCACAGGGATATGACTGCACAAAGTCATGCCTATGGTTCGAGTTGGAACACGATTGAGATGTCAACATTTTTATGTTCCAGCGTCTCCGTAATGTTAACTGTTCATACCTTATGTCTGTTCTATGAGATGCGCTGTGCCTATCAATTTGGCCCCAAGGATGCTTGGAGGTGTGGTTTACCCACACGTTTCTGTTATGCACAGTGCTTGTTATAATGACGGCGCAAGGTCTTGTCTAAGGGTAGCGGTGGTTACATACCCATATTCATAAATCCTGCCATGCTCGCAGTATTGCTGGTAGCAGGATCACATTGTGACTAACACTTCGGTCCCAAGGGTGCTGGGAAGTGTAGTCTACATTCACAATCCTTTTTGCACTGTAATTAATGTGATGACGGCGCAGCATTGCATACTGTTTGCTGATCAGTCCAGAGTAGTGCTGGGAAACCTAGTACAGTGTATTATTCTCTGTTTATACAGGATGGTATGTGTCGTCAAAGCATTCTACTGGTGATTACATATGCTATGGCCATAGTGGTTTTGGAATGGTTCTTTCCTGTGCAGTTTCAATGGGGATTTTCTAAGTGGGGGCTGTTGGATATTCCCGATGCACCCAATGTGCTCCACGGTTATTTTCTGACTGGGAACTCTTGTAGTCGATGATTGTTCAGTCACCTAGAGGGATATATCTGTGTTATTTGTCTGTCATTAGGTACAATATCAACCTCTTACATGACAGCCAGAGCTTACCAACAGATTTCTTTGTTAAGGCCGAGTTGATGACTCCGTAGCCTGAAAATCCATTGTTGCTCTCTTTTCAGTAAGAGAGCTGATATATTGCTACCTCGTTTAGGTATTTTGACCTTTACCAGTATAGTCCATACAAGATCATTTTCTGTATGTTTCATTTCAATGTAATGTTCGGCAAGTGGAGATGTTCTTTTTTTGGTCCTAATGTTGGACCATTGTTCTCCAATGCGGATTTTGATGGCTCTCGTCGTCATTCCAATATATTTTTTGTTGCATGGACACTTCCCCCATAGGGGTAGAATATTAGAGAACGAGAAAACGAGATACCAGCATTGATCATTAATGTATCCACAGATTGCAGTACGGAACACACAGTCGAGCACAAGATCAGCTCACCATAGAACAGGCAGCAATAATAAAAGACTGCCATACACAGGTAAGAAAATACTTACCTTTAGAATCTGTGGACAGACAAACCCACATACTGCATAGCAGCAAATGTTGAGAAGCACCCGTAGACTGATGACAGTTCCACTTGTCTTTCTTGTCGTTTTATCCTATAGGATTCAGGGATCCATTTATTAAGCCCATGAGACACCCGAAGATATCCTCATAACCTTCACAAAATTGAAGATTAGCGGCCACTAACTAAATCCCGCTGAAACCAGTTGACCTACTCCTAATTAGTGCCGGACTGATTATCCAGACTCCGATACCCCATATACATAGATGTAGGGGGCTTGTTTGAAGCAATTATAATCGCTAGTTCTATCTAACTCAATGTTAGGCGAACAGAAATACATTATTTTTAACATCCCTTGACTACTGATCATAGGGAAAGCGTTTTGTGTGATAAGACATATGCGTTGGAGGCGGCAAAATTAAAGACTGAGACCGAACCCCACCACGTATGCAATTACTTTTAGAAATTAGGAAAGTAGTGAGAGAGGATTGGGAGAGGACCTCTACACCCCATTTGTAGTCGGCACACCAGCACTCACTAGGGCTGGCGGCGACTGTGCATGAGGTTACTTACCTACAGGGCTAATTAGTTATCGCTAAGGATCCAGCTTGAGGAATAACTTTTTAATATTTATCTGCAGATATACTGATCCATTTTTAATATACGATATGGAAGCTCCATCTTGTTTGAGTTTTAGATAATGAGAAAATGCTTTACTTGCTTTATTGGAGGTTTGGTATATTTTTGACTTCTATTTCAATATTACCCACAAGCTTGTTCCGATAATTGTTTGTTAATTTGGTATCGTAGAGATAGGATAACAGGGAATAAGTCTTCTTTACGTTTCTGAATATATTTTTTCTCCCATTTATTGAGTCTTCCAAATAAAGAGTCAAGATATTTTCTCCTTTCTTTTTTCTTTCTAATAACAGAAGAACAAGTTAGTTACCAACTGTAACATTCTTTCAACTGGATGTTCCTCCCACGTATTCCTCATCTTCGATATCTTGTCTCCCAGCTCTGCTGCTTCAGAATTTTATTTTCACCAGAGGGCACTGTGCTCGAAGCTGCAGAGTTGAAGTCCCTCGAGGGCTGCCATCGAGCGTCAACCTCATCCGCAGTATAAAGGGCTCGAGCCGCGCCAGTTACCTCAGTTCTGATTTTACTGTGTTAATCGTCGCATCAGTTGATCATGCTTACAAAGTCCTTTGGCTCTTAAGGAAGTTCGAGTGCAAGTGGAGTAAACTGTATGGAGGGGTAGGTTGGTAGGGTCGATGAGGAATACGTGGGAGGAACATCCAGTCGAAAGAACGTTACAGTTGGTAAGTAACTTGTTCTTTGAATGGATTGTGTCCTCCCACGTACTTCTCATCTTAGATAGGCTCCCAAAGCAGTAAGAATTTGAAGGAGGAAGTACTAGAAATTTCAATCATTGACTGAATGAAGGATGTCTTTTGCAAATAAGCCTCCTTGATATGACCTAGAGTGCAAACAGTAATGCTTCACAAAAGTGGGCATTGAAGACCAGGTGGCCGCAGCACAAATAGCCTGCACCGGAACACCCCTCGGAAGAGCCGTAGAAGTTGCCATGCCCCTGGTTGAATGAGCCCTTAGTCCCTCTGGAGGCTCTTTCCCAGCCAATTTGTAGCACTCCGAGATTGCTATAATTATCCATCTAGATAGAGTTTGCTTAGACACTCCAAGGACCAATTTGTGTCCTGTATATCCAACAAATAGTTGGTCACATTGTCGGAAATTTGCCAGTCTAAAAATATAGAAACAGAGCCCTTTTTGGGTCCAGTCTGTGCAATCTCTCCTCTTTATTTGAATGTGGAGGAGGGTAAAAAGAAGGTAAGGTAATCTTCTGTGACAGGTGGAAATCGGAAACTATTTTAGGTAAGAAGGATGATTTGACCTTTAGAATGACCTTGTCCCTATGGAAAATGGTCTGAAGAGGCTTACAAGAGAGTTCCTGCAACTAACCCACCCTGTGGGCTGATGTTATAGCCACTAGCAAAATTGTTTTCAAAGTGAGGAGCCTTAACGGGCAAGAATGTCGAGTCTCAAAAGGGGCACACAGACATTTTAAAACTAAATTAAATCCTAGGTGGGAACATGAAAAGACATTGGAGGGTACACATTTGTCAGTCCTTTTAGAAACTGGGTAACTAAAGGCATTTTAAAATAAGAAACCTCTTCTGAGGAGCGCCTGAAGATAGACAGGGCTGCTAAGTATCCTTTAATAGTGGCAACTTGCAGCCCCAAATTGGCTAAGTATAAAAGGAAAGACAGTACTGTCGGAGTATTACGTAAGAATGGGTCCACATTCTTATCCCTGCACCAGATACTGAACTTGTTCCAACGACACCGATACAGGGATTTTGTTGCTGGCCTCCTGGCCGAAAGCAAAATCTCCATTACATCATCCGGTAGCTCTCAATCCTAACATCTCAGCATCTCAGAAACCATGTGTGAAGGCTGAGTGTCTTGACCTCTGGATGGAGAACCCGACCTTCCTCTTGCGAGAGAAGATCCTCTCTTTGTGGAAGACGTATTGGAGGGCAGATGTACAGGTCCAGAAGGACCGGGTAATGCGTCCTCCTGGCCGAATCCGGGGTAATTAGGATCATGGTTTTCCGGAACTTTCTCAACCTCCTGATTACATGAGGAATCACAGGTACCGGCGGAAACGCGTATAGGAGTGTAAATACCCAGTGCACCACAAACGCGTCCCCTAGAGCTCCTCTTGGGGGAAATTTCCTTGAGCCAGTTTGCACTTCCTATTGACACTGGTCGCGAACAGATCTACTTGAGGGGTTCCCCAAAGGGAAGAGATCTTTTCCTTGCAAGCCCACCATAGAAGATCTTGAGCCAGTCTGGCCAGGACTTCCAGAAGATCTGACATTTCCCCCGAAAATTGGGACCATTGAGTCCTGAGGGCCTATTGGTTGAAGGTATCACATCCTCAATCTGGCCTCAGAAAAATGCAGGATGCCATGAGGCCTAGCAACCTTAGAAAATCGAAGGCCGGCAGATGTTGGGAATTTTGAAACTTGGTTACCATGTGCAGAATGTGGTGAGCTCTCTCCTCGGGTGGTGAGGCTTTCCCTGAGGAAGTATCCAGGACTGCTCTGATGAATTGGAGTCTTTGGCTTGGAATCATTTGTGACTTCTTGTAAATGAGGGAGAAGCCCAGTCTGTGTAAGAAGTGGCAGGTCATGGCCAGATGTTCTTGGGCTTGTTCGGGAGAACTTGCCCTGATTAGCCAATCATCCAGGTAAGAGTAAATGTGAATCCCCCCTCTGCTGAGACTCGCTGTCACTACCGCCATCAGCTTGGTGAAAACCCTTGGGGCGGAGGTAAGCCCAAATAGCAGAACCCAAAACATAGTGAGAACCGCCAACCACAAACCTCAGGTACTTTCTGTGCTTGATTGGATGGCACGTGAAAGTACGCATCCTTCAGGTTCAGCGAAACCAGCCAGTTCTGAAGTTGAAGAGCCTGAAGAATCTGAGAAAGGGTCACCATCTTGAACTTGTCCTTCCTGAGGAATTTGTTCAAATTTCTAAAGTCCAAGATGGGTCTCAATCCTCCGACCTTTTTGGGAATGAGGAAATACAGAGAGTACCAACCCTTGTTCCTCTCCGCTACAGGTACATGCTCTATTGCACCTTTTTCTAGCAGGGTTGAAATCTCCTGCACAAGGAGCAGGTCTGGAATTTTGACAGAATTGGCTCCTGGTGGATGATCTTGAGGCCTTTGTTGAAAAGGAAGGCAGTAACCATGGCATGGGTCACTATCTTTAGCACCCAGGCATCTGACGTAATGCCCCGCCATTCGTTCAGATACCGAGTGATCCTGCCTCCCACCTAGAGCTTGTGGGGGGAAGACCTCAGAGTAGCTTTGCAGCGGCTGCAGAAGCAGCTGAAGAGGAAGTAGCCACTGCTGGGGCTGATCTAGCACCTTTCCCTCTCCCACCACAAAAGGGTTTTTTCTGTTGGCCTCTTTGACAGGCCTGTCCCTTCCCTCTTCCAAAAGAGGAGTAGAAACGAAAGGGACGGCTCCTCCAGGAAGATGATCCTGCGTAGGAGTGTTGCTGAGGCTGTTTTTTAGAGGCACTGAGTGAATTAGCTGCCGCTTTCGAGGTCTGCAGCTTCTCCAAGCTCTCGTCCGCCTTGCTGCCGAACAGCCTCAAGCCATCACAGGGCATATTGAGTAATCTGAACTGCACATCAGGTGCAAAGGCACATTTTCTTAGCCATGCAAATCTGCGTAGGACCACGCTAGATGCCATGGACCTGCTTACACCATCAGCAGTGTCCAATCCTGACTGGAGGCATTCCTCCATAGCCTCTTTTCCATCTTTCACCATCACCAGGCAACCATCCCGTTCCTCACCCTCCGCGATGTGTTCAGCCGCTGATGTCACACAGTCCCAGATGGTGTATGTAAATATTGCCAAAGTGCAAGTTACATTTGTGGATTTAAGGGCCATGCTGTTCGAAGAGAAGATTTTCCGGGCCCAAGCATCGACTTTTTTGTCATCCCTGTTGGGTGGTATTGAAGGATAAGCTGACTGCCTAGTGGAGGTTGCAGCCTGTACCACCAAGCTCTCTGGCGAGGGATGCTTAGATAGGTATTCAGGATCTGATGAGGCTGGCCTGTACTTTCCCAAACACTTTTTATTAACTGCTGGCCCAGAATCTGGGGTATTCCAAGTTGCCTTTACCCTCTTTTGCAGTGCCTTATGAAAAGGGAGGACTTGGTTCCTTTGAGGTCCCTCATTAAGTATGTCAGGCATATCATCCTGATCGAAATTTGGGGAAGCTGTTTTCCATCCCATGAACTCAATGACTCTTCCCAATAGATTTCTATACCCAGGGTCTGCATGATCTGCAGAGTTTGGTCTCTCAAACTCTACTTCAGGGTAATTATCTAGGCCACTGGCTCACTGAAGGCAGTCATAAAGATCAGCCATTTTAGAATGTGGGTCTACCAGTTCCTCAGGAACCTCCTTGGTTCCAAATTTAACCCCAGCTGAAGTAACATCCTCTTCAGAGGACTGTTCCTCAAAGATAGAGGACAGATCTGAAGAATTCTTGCCTGGGTTGAGGCTGGAAGATTTTTTCCTGGTAAAAGGGGTGGTACAGACATAAGCGTCGATTTTGGCATCAGGATTAAAGAATGACCCGACAAAGGCGTCGAAGGCATCAATGGTATGGACGCTGGCTTCGACATTTTTGAAAAAGGCTTCGTCGTCGTTGAGGGAGGCCTCGACACTGCTGCGGAAGGTATCTTCGATGGCGGCCTTGACGCTGTCGAAGGCTGCGTCGAGTCGATATTCGACTTCGATGCCATTTTGACCTCTGTTACCCCGATTTATGCACCAGTGGTTTCATTCTTTTTTCATGAGGTGACAGAGAACTTTCCTCCGAAGACACCCTCGACTTATTGTCGGATCTGGCGTGTTTAGTTTTTGATCTCCCTCTGTCACCTTTGGAGTGGACAGGGACATGCTCTTCACGCAACTTTTACGAGGGGGTCTGGGCCGCATTCTCGAAATTGTTTAGCATCGAGGCTCTAAAGGCCTCCCATTTTTCAGGGGAATCGTGCTTGGAATGATAGCAAATAACCCTTGCTCGGAAGAGGAGGAAGAAGATCTATGATGTTGTTTCTTCAATTTTTTTGACAAAGACGAGGAGGATTTCCTCGAGCTACTCTTAGACCGCGATCTCCTCGACCCATGTCGAGACTTTCCACTCGACCTTCCTGAATCTATTTGTCTTTTCGAAGACTTATAGGATTCGTCCCCCATCGCCAGCTTACCTTTCCATTCCTTAAGAGCCTTTTTGGACATAGCCTGACAGGAACCACATGGGCCGACCCGATGGTCAGCGCTCAAACACCAAAGGCAATTGCGATGAGGGTCGGTAATCGGCAGTTTTCTACCACACTTCAGGCATTTTTTAAAACCCGTCTTAGGTGTGGTTGGAGTCGATGATGAGGACATATTGTCAAAGAAAACCGATACGCCATTTTGTGACGGGAAGCAGTGCTCGAAAAAACGGAACTGAGGTAACGGGTGGAGCTCGAGCACTTTATACTGTGAATGATGTTGATGGCAGCCCCAAGGGACTTCCAATTCTGTGGCTTCGAGCACAGCGCCCTCTGCTGAAAGAAAAATTCTGAAGCAGCAGAGCAGCAGCAGAGCTGGTAGACAAGATATCTAAAATGAGGAATACGTCAGAGGACACAATCCAGAGATAATATGACCCCTTAAAGGTGCTTATATGCATCCCAATTATGTACAGGGGATGTCTACTTGTCACAAACATAATTAAAACATAAAAAACATAATTGCTGATGAAATGAAAGGAATGGATTTGAATTCCTTATCTTGTAGCACAAAATTGGCCAGTCTCCATCTATTTGAGTGCCTTTTAATGTCACTGACATCAAACGTTGTCATCACCAGGGAAAGCTCTGATATAATGATGCTATCAATTTTAGAGTCCACTATAGACAATGATAAAGATTTAGATAAATATAATTTATGCATGATAGAGTATTATGAGGTATACAATAAAGTTAATTTCCATGGTATGTGCAATCGGCCAAGAATCAAGCAAGCCAATTTCCGAGAAAAGAGTGAATGCTTTATGTGTTTTAGAGCTCTTAAAAATACACTTGGACTTTCTATCCATAGAAGGATCTATATTATTAAAATCATCCCAAACAATCACATTTGTTAAGTCCAATTGTAAAATTATTTGTTTAATCTTAGGCCAAAATTCAGGAACAGGATTTATTGAGCCATAAATATTCAAAAGGAGACAACTGGGGATTCGATTTGCAATTTAACCAGTGCCAATTTTCCTTTGTTGTCAGCATTTTCATGTATGAGTTTATAACAGCCCTTTGTTAATAAAAAATGCGACACCATTACGTTACCCATCTACCTGAATGGCTAGAACATCCCCCACACAGAATATTTCAATTTCATTAACTCCTGTAAAGATGGATACGTTTCCTGGATACATGCTACAGATGGGTTGACATTCTTTAGATGGGTTAACATTTTCTGCCTTTTGATTGGGTTATTTACACCCTTAATTTTCCAAGAGACCCACTTAAACGTCATTAGAAATAAGGAACAAGTTACTTACCTGTAACTGTTGTTCTCCAGCATGGGTCTGGCATGGATTCACATGCTCATGAATATTCCCCGTCGTCAGGCTGGGAATCCTCGGTAAAGAAAAAACCAGTATCAGTTTCGTTTCTGATCTGTCTTTCGTAGTAATAACCAATCACTGGTCTCTGCGTCATACTGACCACAGCCAATGACTGCCCTCTACCTAAGCACCGCCTCTGGCAGCCATCTTCAGATTTGGAAGCACGTGAAGTGGCAGTATGACCAAGTGAAGAGCCGCAGAGGGGTAGGCGGGAGGGTTCGCATGTGAATCCATGCCAGACCCATGCTGGAGAACAACAGTTACAGGTAAGTAACTTGTTCCTTCTCCAGCATGGGGTCTGGCATGGATTCACATGCTCATGAATAAAGAATACATAGCAGTACACACATGCACAACCACGGGAGGTGGCAAAGGCTCAACATTAAGCATTACATCAAACTCAACATTAAGCATCTTACCTCCTCACCAGGCTCACCTCAGGCGAACAGGTTGCGCAGCACTGCTTGGCCGACCCTGGACTCCTCCCTGGAATCCCGATCGACGCAGTAGAATTTCGTGAAGGTGTGCGTCGACCTCCACGTAGCAGCCCTGCATATGTCCAGCAGGGGCACACCAGAAAGGAACGCCGTGGTAGCTGCGATCGCTCTGGTGGAATGGGCTCTCGGACGGCCAGGCAGCGGTCGGTTTGCCAACCGATGACAGTACATGATACAGCCGGAGAGCCATCTGGAAATGGAAGCCTTCGAGAGAGCCTTCCCCTGATTGACAGGTCCAAAGTTCACAAAGAGTTGTGACGTCTTCCGAAAACACTTTGTGCGGTCCACGTAGAACTTCAGCGCTCTAGCCACATCCAGCCAGTGCAAAGTCTTCTCAGCCGTCGACGAAGGCGACGGGAAGAACACAGGTAACACCAAGGGTTCGTTGAGATGGAAGTCCGACGGTACCTTGGGCATGAAGGAGGGGTGCGTCCTGAGCACTACCCTCGTGTCGTGAAAAGTCAAGTACGGGGCCTTGCAGGAAAGGGCCTGGATCTCTCCCACCCGTCGTGCGGAGGTGATGGCCACAAGAAACGCTGTTTTCCACGACAGAAACTTCAACGGGGCCGAGTGCAGAGGCTCGAACGGAGGTCCCATGAGCTTGGTCAGCACCACGTTGAGCTCCCACGCCGGGGCCGGCGCCTTCACCGGCGGGAACGATCTGAACAGTCCCTTCATGAACTCTTTCACCAGACGATGAGACCACAGGGACGTCTGGCCCGTGGTTCTGGTGTATCGGGAGATCGCAGCAAGATGAATCTTGATGGACGCGTGTGCCAGTCCAGCTTTGGCCAGCGTCAGCAGGTACGGCAGTACCTGGGGAGCCGTAATCTGTAGAGGGTTAATCTTCTGTGCGTGGCACCAGACAGAGAACCTCTTCCATTTGTGTCCGTAGCATTTAAGAGTCGAGGACGCCCTGGCCTTTGCAAGAACCTCTCTGCAGTCGGCCGGTATGTCGTATCCTCCAAACTCTAGCGCTGCAGGAGCCAGGCCTGCAAGTTCAGCGATTTCGGGTCGTGGTGGAGGATGGCGCCTCCTTCCCTGGAGAGTAGATCCGCGTCCACCGGCAGCTTGATTGGCGGGGACGCTGACAAGTCCAGAAGGTCCGGGAAACATATCTGCCTCGGCCACGCAGGTGCGACGAGGATCATCCTGCACCGTGACCTCTTGAGCTGGTTGACGAGCCGGATTAGCAGTGGCAAAGGAGGGAACGCGTAGAGGAACAGGCCCTCCCAGGGGAACGAGAAAGCATCGCCCATGCTCCTCGCCTGGGGAAACCTGCTGGCGAACCTCCGGCACTTGGAGTTCGTCGCCGTCGCAAACAGGTCGATCTGGGGTGTGCCCCACCGTCGGAAGAGGCGATCCACTAGATCCTGCCGTAGTTCCCACTCGTGGCACGAGCGCAGCTCCCTGCTGAGTGAGTCGGCGATGGTGTTTTTTATCCCTGCCAGATGAAACGGCACCAGAAACATCCTTTGGGCGACTGCCCAATGCCACAGGTCCTGCGCCTCCTTGGACAGTGCTGGGGACCTGGTTCCGCCCTGTTTCCTGATGTAAAACATGGTGGTGGTGTTGTCGGTGAAGATCCTCACCACCTTGCCCTTGAGGGACGGAAGGAAGGACCTGAGGGCCCAGAACACTGCACGGAGCTCCAGGACGTTGATATGGAGGGACTTCTCCATCGGGAGCCAGAGGCCTCTCGCGTGCAGATTTTCGGTGTGCGCTCCCCACCCTTCCAGGGAGGCATCCGTGGTCACTGTCTCCTGGTGGTCTGGAAGTCCATGCCCGCCGTCAGATGCGCGCGGGTGCCCCACCACCGGACCGCTCGGCGGAAACTCTCGTCGAGTGTGATCCTCTCCTCGAAGCCGCCCGTCGTTTGGATCCAGCGCGCGTCCAGGAACTCCTGCAACGGGCGCATCCGGAGCCTGCACATGGGAATGAGGTAGATGCAAGAGGACATCATTCCGAGGAGGGACTTGATGGACCTCACCTTGGCCGCGTCGGAAACCAACATCCGCTGAACCTTGCCCAGGATGGACCTGGTCCTTTCCTCCGACGGGGAGCCCAGAAGGGACACTGTGTCGAGCTTCGCTCCCAGAAACAGTGCGTTTTGCGCGGGTACCAGGTGGGACTTGGCGTAGTTCACGGAGAATCCCAGGTCCGTGAGAAGTTGGACGGTCCTTGCCGTGTGGTCCACGGCGAGCTCCCTCGTCTTGGCTCGGATGAGCCAGTCGTCCAGGTAGGGGTAGACGTGGATCCCCTCGCGGCTCAGCTGCGCCGCCACCGGTGCAAGGCACTTGGTAAATACCCTGGGTGCCGACCGTAGTCCGAAGGGGAGGGCTTTGAACTGGTAGTGACGCCCTTGGACCACAAACCTGAGGAATTTTCGGTGCCCCTTTAGGATGGGAATATGGAAGTAGGCATCTTCCAAATCCGACGACGACAGGAAGTATCCTTCCTCGAGCTGACCCAGGACGTGCTGGAGGGTGACCATCCGGAACTTCTGCGCCTTGATGAACTTGTTCAGACGTCGCAGGTCTAGGATGGGGCGCCATCCTCCCGTCTTCTTCTTCACGAGCAAGTATCTCGAGTAAACTCCGGAGGCCCGAAGCCTCTTTGGGACGAGTTCAATGGCGCCCTTCCTGAGCAACGCCTTTACCTCCAGGAGAAGCTGAGGGACGTGAAGCTCTCTCCTGGCCACGGGGGGGACGCGCGGGCACCTTCTTTGAAACACGAGCGCGTGGCCCCGGGCCAAGGCGTCCAGCACCCAACGGTCGGTGGAGATGGACTCCCACACGCTGACGAAGCTCGCCAGCCGGCCTCCCACCGGGGTGCTTCGGTGGGGGCCCGACCCCGCGGCCGGTTCAATCTTGTTTCGACGCGGCTTTGCCGCCTTGACCTCCTTGGTGACGACGGCAGGGTCCTCCAGACTTGCCTCGTCCTCTGTAGGCCTCTTGAGACGACGAGCGGGCCGCTTGACGGTAGGTAGAGAAACCGCTGCCGGAACCTTTGGAGGCGCCCTTGCCTCTGCTGCTCCGAAAGGGCGTCCGTCGTTGCTGTAGAACCCCAAGGGCCCGGGCCGTCTCAGTGTCCGCTTTAATGGCCTGAAGGGAATCGTCCACTGTTTTCCCAAACAGGTTGTTCCCATCGAACGGCATGTCCAGGACTCTTGTCTGTACGTCTTGACGGAAGTCCGTAGCCTTGAGCCATCCACGCCGCCTAAGGCACACGCCGTTGCCCAACTGGCGAAACCCAGTGTCGGCGATGTCTGTCGCAATAGTGATGGCGTGGTCCGACGCCACCTCACCTTCCTGTAGGATCTCCAGGGCATCCGCCCTCTTGTCGTCCGGTAGGAAGTCCAGCAGGGGAGCCAGTTTGTACCATAGCTCCCTGTCGTAGCGGGCCACGGTAGCCAAGGCGTTGGCCGCTTTAATTGTCGTCGCTGCAGACGAGATGACCCTGCGTCCCATAGCGTCCAATTTCTTTCCCTCGCCGTTCGGTGGGGAAGTCTATGTGGAGGCCGCACCCCCCCCGCTTTCTTCCTGGCCGCCGCGGAGACGACGTAGTCCGGGTTAGGCTGCGCCCGGAGGCACAGGGGGGCCGCGTCCGGGACCCGGTACTTCTTTTCGTACCGGTCTCTTCTAGCTGGTGTCGTGGAAGGGTTCTTGAGGAGGGCGAGGCCCTCATCCCAAATGTCGTCCAGTAGAGGCACCGCGAGGACCGTCTTCCTCTTGGCCTCGCGCCGTTGATAAAGGAATCCTTCCTTTTTCTTCTCTTCAGGGCAGAGTTGGAAAAGCTCGGATGCCCTGGCGATCATGGAGTGGAACGATCCAATCTCGTCGGGCGGAGAGGCCCTGGTGGGAGGTGACGACGGGAGATCCTCGTCGTCCGTACCCGTCGCTGCCGTGTCAGTCCCCGTATCATCCCCTCGGGTGGACGGGGAGGAGGGCTGGACGGGTCGCGACGGCTGAAAAGGAGGTGGAGGGTGAATCCTTCTTTTCTTGGGAGGGGGAACACCCGAAGGTCCTGGTTCAGGATCCCCCGACGGGAGAGGCTCCTCCGTCGGCAACGGTAGTCTCGTCCTTATCTCTGAGCATAAGGACTGTATAGCCAACAAAATGGCCGCCGAGTTGTCTTGCGGCGCTGGCAGAGGGGAATCCGACGGGCGATCAGGGGCCCCGTCGGCTCCCTCGACGCTGTCGTCGTCACCTGCGTCGGGATCCATCCCGACGGGCCGGTCTTCATCCACGCCAAGGCCGTGGCTTAAGACCTCGATCAGCTCTTCCTCTGAAGCTGAATCTACGACGACGCCCTGCCCCCCCTTTTTCTTCCCCGCCGGGGATTTCACGGGGGTCCTATCGATGGGCACAAAAGAGGACTCCCTCCGAGGTGGCAGGGAGACTCTGAGCCCCGAGGTCGCCACCACTGGTGTAGCCTCCACAGGCTGAGCCAGGGCCGCCGCGACAGTATCGATAGAGGGCTTGGCCGGATGGATTAAGGCCTTCACCACCTTAGGTGCGCTCACCGCCTTATCCTTGAGGGGGGGGACACTGCCTCGCTCCCCCTCCGATGGGGCCTTCGAGCTCGACCGGGGCCTCTCCAGGAGCTTCGCCGGGTGCTCGCCCTTCCTCTTACCCGACCCAGAGCGTTGGCTCGTGGCTGAAGGTGCCGGGGAGGGTGCGCCCTGCCTGGCGCCCATAGAGCCCGACCGTTCGGCGCTCCCGGTGCCAGCGGACTCGCGGTGCTTGGCCTTGTGTTGGACCCCCGTCGCCGGGGCGTCCTCAAAGGTCTTAAAGACCGCTCGGATTTCTTCCTCTTCTTCTCGCCTGACGGGCTCTTCCCTTCCAGCCAGTTGGCGAGGCGTTGGTGGCGGTCCTTCATGGTCCGCTCCGACATATTGCCGCAAAACGCACAGTCCTTCTCCATGTGCGTCTTGTCCTCATGTAAGCAGTAGAGACAAAAGGAGTGTTCGTCCTCCTTAAAGACGTTCTGCAGCTGGCATCCAGGGCAGACCCTGAACAGCTTTCCGGGCGTCGAGCTTCCCTTCTTCTGGGCCATGTCCGGGCCTGAGAAGCTTCTGGAGTCCTCCAAAACGTAGCTCGAAAAAATCTTCACCCTTGAGGGGCGCAGACGAATCCGACACGGGTCCCCGTTGATCGGATGGAGAGTCGGTGGAGCTTGAGGCTCTTTTGACCGGAAAAAACGAAGTTTTGAGAAAAAAACGTGAAAAAATAGCACTAACGCTCGAGAGCAATAGCACGAGGATCCCAACACATGAACGTGCGGTAAAAATCTGAAGATGGCTGCCAGAGGCGGTGCTTAGGTAGAGGGCAGTCATTGGCTGTGGTCAGTATGACGCAGAGACCAGTGATTGGTTATTACTACGAAAGACAGATCAGAAACGAAACTGATACTGGTTTTTTCTTTACCGAGGATTCCCAGCCTGACGACGGGGAATATTCATGAGCATGTGAATCCATGCCAGACCCCATGCTGGAGAATCAATATAATTCTTACAGAGATGGTGTACATTAGAAATACATTGGAATAGCATACATTCAATCTGAGAGCTAAAATATCTGATATAATATTAACGACTTGCACGTGTTGCTTATTACCTACAGAGTAAACACATACAAGGATAGAACAAAAGGAGAGCAAATCTGCAATACTGGTGTGACGAATCGAGAGTATTCAGCCCTTCTCCCCAGAGGGGAGCCATCCCCTTTAAGGCAAGGGAGGTGAGCCGGCTTCGCTAGACACTCCACGGGGTTCTAGGCAAGTGGGACCTCATTGGGAGTGACTACCCCTTAGGGGACAAGGACTCACATTCCCACGGTGGACTCCCAATGCAAGCCACCTTGTCTGCATATATGGGACTGCCTCCAGTAATTAATAATGTGCCCTCCTTTTATTTGGCTCCAGGCTAGCCTGAATAAACCACAACACCTGAAGGAAAAGAGAATATCACTTTAAAAGCAAACTTCCATGTAAGAAGGATGAGTGTATCAGAGGAGAGAGCCATACGCAAGGGAAGCCCTCTGACGTAGCTATGCCTTGGAGGGGCCGAGCAGAGGGGAACTGTGCAGCCCGCAGCCATTCAAGATGCAGAGAAGCCAGAGCGAGATGCTGGAGGACTGGCAACCTTAACAGCGAAAAAGCTGCGCTCAGGTCGGAGCTTGGAGGACCGTCCAACAAAGTGGCGTGACCACGGAAGTACTGTGTTGGGCGTGGGGCCTGTACAATGACACCCACATCAGTGGTAGCGGAAGACCTGAAGCCTCCCATTAGCAAACACTCGCCAAGTGTGGCAGCCAACAGGGACGCCGAGAGAGGGGCAGTTGCGGAGCCCCAGCATGGAGACGAGAAACCAAAGAAGCAGACTTGTGCGAGTGCCAACCCCCGAAACACCACCCACGACGAACCAAGGAACAGGTGGTGTAATGGAGAAGGAAGAGGCTGCCGGGGAAAGATACCTTGTGAAAAATAGGATATTGATGTTGGGACATTGAAAAAAGGACAAATGAATATATCACAAGAAACCAAGGAAAGTGAATGGCGATATTAAGCATGAGGCTTTGAGAAGCCAGGAAGAATATCCTATGAATGATGGATAAAGTTACCAAAGGTAACTGCTGAAGAGTGGGGGTGTTGGGGAGAATTCTCATAGATGTGCTAATTCCCTTCACCTTAGAGACCCCTAGCAACTTTGCTAGATTTTGGGGACTTGATATTTTACCTGGAAAGAGTGTTAGCTTTTTTTCCCCCACTCTTTCATGTATTTTGAGGTGTGTTTTACATTTGTGTTCTTTGACTTTGGAGTTTTAAGATAGCTCCATAGGCATCTTTTCATGGGTGTTACACAGTACCCTCAGTGCAGGGACAAAGGGGTGCATTTGTAGACTTCCCAAAGGTTTAAATACCTTCCTTGGGATAAACTACTGTTTCCCAGAGAATGTAAAGTGAAATTGACTTTACTGGTCTTTCCAAATTACTAGAACCAACACACACCATCTTGCAATGGAGTGCTGGAGGGGTTATCTAGTATCCCGTGTCTAGATACTCATGTAGCAGTCAAATGCTACCCTTTCTTATTGAAAAGGCTGGTGGCATTGGTTTTACAATGAACTACCATGATTTTCTCCGACTGCGAACACCGGTAGCTAAAAATTACGGGAGCCATGTTTTTCAAGATGGCGCCTTAAGCCCCTTTGTTTAAACAGGTCCCGGTCTTCTTTTTTCACAGTTTCTTTTTGCAAAGGTCCTTCTAGTATTTGTGTCTGCGCGCAAAACTAGGTTTGGTCCCTTTGTGTGTGTGCCTTTGGAGGGCTTCAGGACAGAAGACCGCCTCTGGCGTCTGAGTGTCTGGGGTGGGCAGGAAGTGCGGGAGTTGCCCGAAACTCCCTGTTCTTAGTCTCCTAGGAGACCCAAATGCACTCTGGCATGATTGGCTGGCTGACTCTCCTGAAAGGACAGCCACCCTGCCGGGTGAGGGACAGCTAGGCTGGAATGAATGGGAGAAAACTGTTTAAAAAGCAAGTCTCCAGGACTGAAAGGGAGAGTCGACGACTGGAACGAAAGAACTGAAGACGAGCTGGAAGAGGACGGCGCTTGCAATTCCTGGACCGTTGGTTTGCCCGGTGAAGCGCTGCTGCGGGTCCGAATTGCCAAAGTCCATTCAACAGAGAAGCTCCCACAAGGACGGCTTCTTCCTTCGAGTTGGTGGGACCAATCAACTCACAAGCCACCTGGATACCATTCTCAAGGCTGGTTAGGATTAACCAGGGAGAGGGACACCAGTTTGTGCGCTTTAATCTACAGCTACTGGAACTGAAGAGACTCCATCTTGTTTGCCTTCTTCAACGATCCCGTGCAGCGCAGGAGTCCCCCGACATCATCCCTCTTGTCCCCATGACTGAGGCTCAGGAACAGCGAGATCTGCAGGACCTGCCAGGAACCATGACTTCAGAAGCATTTGTTTCTTCATATAAAAGTTACTGTGCCAACCCGATTGAGAGAACGCCACTCTTGCGGTGAAAGTCTGTGAAACTTTCCCAACGTACAGACCTAATCAGCTTGTGACCCGATGTAGGATTATTTTTCGCCTAAACTACTTCTAAGAACTTTCACAAAGACTTTACCATTTGATACTAGAACTGATCTTTCTTATCCAGAACACTAGCCCATTGACTTTGGCCTGGCCTATTGACTTGAATTGAACTCCTCTGGTGAACTGAAACTATTTGCATTCTCTAAAAAGTATATATGATCGATTTTGCTTACCTTGTGCCCTTTGCTCCTTTCTGAGTACTGAACTGCCATTTGGCTCCTATTTCAGCGGAGCTCAAACTGTCTTAAAACCTTAGAATTCTGTATTGAAGTGTATTGGTTTATAATATTAAGTTGCCTTCTTCTAGTGAAATGTTTTCTAAATGATTGTGTAATAAATTACTAAGTGTTTTTTATCAGGAAACCTTGAGTATAAGTGTTCACTTGAACCACTGTGATTGAAAGTTCTCTGTTTAACTACTTGTACTGCTCACTCTTGAGATAAGCCTGGCTGCTCAGCTTGCTACCAAAAACTCTGTGGTACAGACTTATACCAAAGGTTGGTTTGGCTAACACCTTTAGTCCTAATTGTGTGTAGTGGTCCCATAGGATACTGCCTGCAATTCTGACTAACAGGGGGAATCACATGAAGAGAGACTTTGAAAAGCACTATGAGTCAAGATGGCATGTTGCGCCAAGGGCTCAGAGCAAGAGCATAGTAGAGACGCAAGGAGTGGTGGGGCTTCACCCATGATAAAGATATAGCAAACCCCAGAAGGGTCGAGTGGATAGAGAGTGAACTACTCCAAGTCAGAGGAAGAACTGTAAGAGACTATATTAAGAAAACCATTAAGGAAACTGCTGAAAATTCTGAGAAGCATTTCACTGTCTGGAGGACCAGACTTATTGGTGGTTGGCAGGAACTACAGGAGCTCATAATTAAGACATTGAGAAAAAGAAGAGACCATCGTAATGAACTTGTTTCTAGAGGATGACATTTTCATATCGGATATATGTATAGATGAACCAAGAGAAACCTGAAGTAAAGACTCGAGACAGACGGCCGAAGGGAAGCGGCCAGTAGAGGGACATTCTTCTGACAAAACTTAGTTATCAGTATTGTGGTAGGATCAGATGGATCCGATTTTGGACAGAGGACATTTTTGAGTTGGACTTCCCGACGACAGAATAGCACCTTTAGTTAGTTTGGTTAGGTATGGAACATCCCTGTAGCAATAGAGTAAGATAGACATTTGCAAAACGTGTCCGATTCCTTCTTCCGACCCACCACATTTGACAAAAAGACACAAGATAATAGCCTATGGAAAACAGATGTATGATGATCCTTTTAAAATGAATTGTCGGCAAGACTGTAGTAAGAAAAATCACAGGGTAAAGTGGCACCTGAGGGGATAAAAACGCAGAAGAGAACTGATGTCTATGTCCATCGCCCTTTTAACCAATTTAGATCATTGGAGATCCATCGATACCTGTATAATATACAATAAAACAGAGTGTTCATGTTGATAGATTAGGTGTTGTGAGGTTGAGGGTAATGATGTAATGAAGGATTTGAGATTCACCGGGTCATCAAAAATAGAGGTTCTTCCATTAGCAGTTACTTCAAATGTGCATGGGTGAACAAGACCATACCTAATGTTGAGCGGCTTTAGTACCAGGCGGTGAGCTAAAAACTCTTTACTACGTTGCACCATTTCCTTAGATACATCCTGAGAAATAAAGATTTGGTGTTCATTCCAAATAGGTTTGCTAATTTATTTCACCTTTCTGATGATCATTTGCAATTGAGTACATTCAAAATCACAGTGCGCAGGGTAGATTGTGCTTGGCTAGAATATTCTTTTATTCCAATTTGATGTGCCGTTTTTATAATATTTAGCATTGTAGATTGTTAAAACTTAAGGAGAGTTGGCAACATTTTTAAAGAAAGGAACTTGATCATCTACTTCGCAACCCTTCGGCAGAGCGGATATGTGCAGGTTTTTTCGACAGGCTCCATTCTCAAGGTAGTCGTTGTGGTTCTGATGGTCCTTAACTGATTTTTCTAAATGAGCCACTAGTGGCTCATTTTGGCATCATCTGCCTACTAATCCTTTTCTCAACCTCTCTCATTCTTGCCCCAAATAAACAGCATCTGTCATCTAACTGTTGAAGTTTATGATTTGCGGTTTCCATAAATGGTTTAAGAGCGCTCAACACCAGCAATACTGCTTCCATACCAGGGTCTGTAGAAGCTTGAGAGGGAGGGAAGTCACTCTTGGACCATTTTAAGGTATTTCATTATTTATTGTTTGCTTGTTAGGTGTTTAGACAGAAAATATAGTCTGTTTCAAAGCGCCCCAGGGCAACAGGGAGGGAACATGGGATTGAAGAACATTAAAATACATAAATATAAATACAGTGAGGGGAAGGAATGGACAAACCTACTATGCCTTGTGAGTATTCAGAGGCAGTGGGTTAAGTGCTGGGATGTCCTTGCTCGGGGGTGAGCCACAGATGAAGTGCAAGGTAAAGGCAAGTGCTCTAAGACCTGGAGACGCCTTGGGTGGTAAAGTGCGAGTCTCATGGGCGTAGGGTGAGCCAAGGCAACTGCTGAATGTAGACAGATGCTGGGACGGTTGGGTGTGAGTGATCAGGGGCCAAGAGGATGTATAAGGGTCCAAAACACCAATGACAGCAACTGTGAGATTAGCAGAGGATGGAAGAATTGAAGGAGGAGGAAAAGTGGAAAGTCTTGAGGTGCTTTCGAAATTTAAGAAGTCCCTGCTCAAGATGTAGAGGGATGGGGAGTCTGTTCCAAAGGAGGGATCCAGCTAAGGAAAGCAAACACCCTCCTGCTCTGTTTAGCTAAACGCTTTACACACAAGGAGTTGGAGCAATAGGAACAAAGAGGTCTAGGAGGTTGTATTTTGTAAGAGAGTTGCAGATAGAGTGGTACCAGGCCCCAGGCAGCCTTGTGAATTTGATCTGTGCAGCAACCAGGAGCTAGTGAAGCCCTTTCAGGGCAGGAGAGATGTGGTCCCTGGGCTTGAGGCTGAGGTTAACTCTCAAAGCTCTATTCTGGATTAGTTGAGGGGGTCGCAGAGTGGAAGAAGGTAGATTTAGGAGGAGGCTATTGCAATAGTCAAGACTAGTGAGAAACAGGGCTCGGGAAACATTGAGGTTCTGTGGGAAAGTGAGAAAAGGGAGAATTCCTTTGAGAAGGAAGAGTTGAAAGTGGGACTTCTTGGCAATGTCCTGAGTGTGAGGGAGGAAGGAGCGAGAGGAGTCAAAGATGACTCCAAGGTTTCTGGCTTCAGAAGAAGGAGCAGGAGGCCAGAGAAAAGAAGGAGGGAGCAGTGGTCCCAATCCCAATCGGAAGGATCTAAGTTTTGCTGGCATTGAGGCAGAGATTGTTGGAAGTGCACAAGGCCTGGAATGCAGATAGGCAGTCAGGGATGAAGGAAGGTGCGAGTGAGTCAGCAGAAAATCTGAAAAAGTGTTGAGTGCCACCTGTATAACACTGGACGTTGGGGGGGTGGCGGGGAGGAGATGAGGAGTGCCAGCTGACCAAGGTAGATGTTGAAGAGCATGAGGGAGAGGATAAACCCCTGAGGGACACCACAGGTGGAGAAGGAAGTAGGAGAGAAGGTGGAGCCCAGGATAACTTGGAAAGAGGTCAGCCATTCCAGTGCCCGTTCCGAGATACCAAGGGTATCATGGAGACTTTGTATGAGGATGGAGTGATTGACAGTGTCAAAGGCAGAGAAGAGATCAAGAAGGATGGGGATGGCTGGGGAATTGGAGTCCAAGGATGGGAGCAGTTTTTCATGGGTGTTCAGAAGAGCAGTTTCTGTGCCTCTAGAAGCTCGGAATCCAGACTGATGTTCGTGGTGACCACCGACAAGTTCTGAGTGAAAGTTAAGTTGGGGCAAGGCCAATTTCTCCAACAGTTTCCCCAGGAAATGGTTGATTGAAATAGGGCGGTATTTGGCTGGAAAGGTAAGGTCTGCTGAAGGTTTTTTCTGGAGAGGGCGTACAAGGGAGTGCTTGAGGGAGGAGGGGAAAGATCCAGTGGCTAAAGAGTGGTTGCAGAAATCAGCGATTGCGGGGCAAGAGAGCCAATGTTGTCCTTGATGGTTTTGGATGAGCAGGGGGGAACCTGTTTGGAAGAGACTTTCATGGAGCGGACAACTCTGATTACTTCTTCAGGTGTGACCGGGGCAAAGGAGGAGAAGTCGGAAGGAGGAGTGTGAGTGGCCAAGGGAGGCAGGGGGGTGTGGGATAGGATTGGCGGGTGAGTAACAAGGATGTTTAGGATCTACAGAGTTTTGGTGGCAAAGTGTGTGGCTAGTGCATGGCAGAGGGCCTGGGACGAAAGAGGGGAGGAGGAGACTGTGGAAGGGTTTGCTAGTTCCCTGCAGATTTTGAAAATGTCACCCATGTTATTGGATGCACCAGATACCCGTGCCTGAATGTGGGCCCAGGCCAGTTTGTGAAAGGGTGAGCCTGAGGTTTTCCACTTCCGTTCCGTCGCTCTGCGCTTACGTTTCAGGGCTGCAAGTTCAGAGTCTCAGGCGGATCCTCATGACTGGGGAATGGATATCTAGAGTATTAGTGAATGCCAAGTAGAAGTTGCTGAGAACAGAGTCAGCGGTGGAGTCTGTGGTGGGGGGAAGGAGGGATGAAGGTAGAAACAAAGGCAGCAGCTGACACTTGTTTCATCGGGTGGATTTTCGTGAACGAGGTTGGAAGAACTTTCAAGGGTATGGTATGAGGGCTGAAGGGAACCAGGAGGGAGGAGAGGAGAGAATGGTCTGATGAGGAGAGAGGGGTGAGAAAGAGGTCCAAGTGGATTCCAGCTGAATGCGTTGGACCACAGGGAAGAATGGAGAGGCATAGAGAGGTGCAAAGGTCAATGAAAAGAGTGGATGCTGAGACAGGGGAGTTCAATTTTATGTTGAAAGTAAGGAGGAGCAGAAATCAGCCCATTGAGAGTGGAATAGGGTGGTAGCGCCTGGAGGCTGGTAAATGGTAGCAATGGTCAGATTGGAGGAGGGAGAGATGACCAACTTACACACCAGTCTCTAAAAGAAAGAGTAAAGCTGGGTGGGTGAGATGGAAGAAGGAACCACTCAGGACAGATTAATGTGACCCCACTGCCAGCACGGTGTGGTCGAGGCTTGGAAATGATCTTGAAGCCATAAGTGAGGAGGGAGTCAAAAGCAGTGACTGAGCTAGTATTGGACAATGTCTCGGTAAGAGCGAGGATTTCGAGGTCAGAGTCTTCAAGTAGGAGGCAGATGTCAGCAGAGTTTGTTGGCAAAACAGGCGTTAAGAGTTGCCAGGTGAAGGAGGTCTTTGCCTTTGTCGTTTTTTTTTTTTTTTTAGGAGAACAGAGGTGTGGCACTCTGGTCAGAGGGGGAGGGACAGTGAGAGTAGTAGGGAGAGGCAGCAGAAGGAAGGGAGTTAATTAGGGAAGGCAGGATCCTGTCGAAGAGCAGGAGGATGGGTTGAGAACTCTGAACCAGAATAGGGTCAGTGTGGTAGACATTAACGATGCAACATGAAGATCAGAAGCATGCCAAGAGGACTTCTCATTTGGTGCCACCGTAAATGGGAGAGGAAGTGAAAGGAGAGAGAGATGAGATGAGGGGTCCATTTATTTGAAGAGGCGACAGAAAAAAGGATATCAGTGAAGACCTCTCTGGAGGTTGGGCTGACATAGGTGCCTGGTGGGTAGGTCGGGGTTTTCACGCAGCATATCTTTTTTGTGCTTTTTCATTCCAGACTTAGTGAGAGAGGGGGGGGGGGACATAGAGTAGCAATTAAAGATAGGAGAGATGGTGAGTGCCATTAGGGGAGCAGAGGTAAGTTAAAGGGTGAAG
The DNA here is from genome assembly GCF_040938575.1 of Ambystoma mexicanum. NCBI lineage: Eukaryota > Metazoa > Chordata > Amphibia > Caudata > Ambystomatidae > Ambystoma > Ambystoma mexicanum. The sequence goes on from NC_090931.1 coordinate 870,274,037, forward strand.
GGTGACTGCACTGCACAGTTCTGGCCTAGTCTCACAAGAGCTCTAGTAGTTAGAGAGGAAAACACAAGCAATGCAATTAGGGCAAGGATGAAAAATGCAGCTCAAAACAGTTTTCAGTACAAGGCACTAATGGACACAGCTACATTTGGTTTCCATGAAAAGTCACAATACACACTGCTAAATTCGGTTTTGAATGGAAAGGCACTAATGTGCACAGCAAAATTTGCTTTCCATGAAAAGTCACAATACACACAGCTAAATTCGATTTTGAATGAAAAGGTACAAAAGCACACAGCTAAATGTAGTTTTCCATGAAAAGGCAAAGCTCACAACTAAATTCGGTTTTGAATGACAAGGCACTAATGCAGAGCGCTAAATTTGGGCTTCCATGAAAAGTCAATGCACACAGCTAAATTTGGGTTTGTGAAATTAACACAGAACAGTGAGAGAGTAGAGGAGTAAGGATAGGCAGAGTGAGATAGGCGTAGATATAGTTCAGGGTGCTAGTGGAGCAGGCACATGAATAGTTCAGCCATCACTCACTGGAAGTCCAAGAGATCTTAGTGGTGCTGAGGCCCAAGTTCATGGGAGAGCAGAATGTGAACAGCAGGATGTAGCATGGTAAACAGTGGGGGCCCTCACAGTCCTTCAAGGGCCTGAGAGGCTCTGACAGGGGCCTTTGAATCGGGCCGGCTTTTGCCTGCCGGCTTGCCTGATTGGGCCTTTCAAGAGTGAGGGGTCCAATCAGAGCCAGGCCACCCACATCAGACCAGGCACATCAGATGCAGTGAATCCGGCGGCAGCCATTATGGCAAAGGATGGCCCAGTCCCGAACACTGTTTGAAAAGTATAGTGCACCAAAACACACCACAACTGTGGAGCGCAGCAGTATGTGTTATTGGCGATCACAGTCTTTGAAATAAATTATTTCAGAATTCAGAGAGTCCACTGTAAACAGAGGTGCGCCCAGTGTGCCGCTTCTTTGCTGGGTGCTAAGGGTCCCACAAAGCCCAGCAGGGCTTACCTTTCGTATGGGTGGTGGAGGGTCCTCTAGGCCTTGTGGTTGGCAGAGAGGCCCTTGCTGGTCAGTATGGCATCAAAGAATAATGGATGCAGGGGAGGCTCGGACAGGGGCCATTGAATCGGGCCTTGGAGGAGGGCTGGACTTAACCTGCCAGCTTGCCCGATTGGGCCTTACATGAGCGAGTGGCCCAATCACCGCCAGGCTACCTACATCGGAGCAGGCACATCAGCTGCAGTGAATCCGGCGGCGGCCATGATGGAAAAAGATGGCCCAGTCCCAAACACTGTATGAAAAGTATAGTGCATCCAAAACACACAACAGTGGAGCGCAGCAGTACGCGTTTTTGGCAATCATATTCTTTGATCGTAGTCTTTGAAAGAAGGCCTCGTGGTGGGCAGAAGGACCTTTGCTGGTAGGGAGGGCATCAAAGGAGAACAGAACGTACTTTTCGTATGGGTGGTGGTGGGAGGACCATTTTGCGAGCCTGTTCAAGGGCCATTCCAGCAGTTGTAGTTCCAAAATACCCAGCACTTTAGGCACAACGCACACAAAAACCTACAAAGGTTATATAGTTGGAATACCTCAGATTATTACCGTTGTATATTAGAAAAGATTAAAGCAGCATCCAATAATAGCTCATATGTTGCAAACCGTAATTTAACATATGCGGTTACTTCAGAAAGAAAAGATACATTCTTTCCAGGCCTCCAGATAAGGTTAGTACCAGGCATTTTTACGCATGATAATCTTGTAAATACGACAGATTTATTATTTTCCGGTGTACATTGACACACAAGTTTAGGGCAGAGGGCAGTGCAAAGGTCAGGTTACTTGTCAGAAACCAGAACACTTCTTTTGATTTTTATCTACGTGGATGTAATTGCAAGCAATGGAGAAAAGCCTGTGAAACAGAATGTATTTCTCTGAAGCCTTTCAAAAAAAGAAACTGCACACTGTGTTAAAAGGAATGGTTTTGTTCTATTCCGTTTCGGCTGTTTTGTATGCAGAGGCTCATCGAGCAAACAGAAGCACTGTGCATATTTATTTTCCTAGCATTTTAGGATTGTATAATAAGATGGAAAACTAAGTTGCAATTGAGAATTAATCTTTTGTAACAAATTATGCTTTTTTTCCAGTGAAAGAAAACCAGTTTTGCATAATTGTATTTTTCAGAGTTCCAGTGCTGTGTGCATAATCGCGCAGAGGCAGATCATTTTCACACTAATAATTTAATGTACATTCTAATTATAAAAACAGTGTGTAAAATGATGAGAATGCACGGTCTAGTTTAAATCCATTCATTGCAGTCAATTGGGTACATTACTATAAATGTTTAGTGGCAGCAGTCTTTGCTCAAGGGTGTGCGATTGTTGCCTTTCAAATCTTCAAGACTATAATTAAAACATCCAAAACCTGACTCTACAGAAGACCAAGCGCTGTTCAAAAACAAACAAATGGAAGGTACATTTGTAATTGAAATAGAAACTCAGCAAAACCTTTCCCTGTGACAATCCAGATAGGTATTTAACTTTATGTAGCACTTCATATATGGCTCGTCCAAAATGTAGGTGCTGTCATTATTAAACTACAGTCGATACTCAGTTTACCAAAGATGTCAGCCAATAAGATAGCTCAGCCAGTTGAGCACTCCTAGCTCCAATCTGTGCGTGATCTGTTTGTTGCAGGTTCGAATTCCAGCAAGGTCAATTCAACATTTTATCCTTTCGAGATTGATAAAAGAGCTCCGACTTCGGTTTGGTGATAGTTGTGATAAATATATTCCATGACCAGTGCTTTGCCAAAAGCGCGATATAATTAACCATTTTACTATGAGATTAGGTATAGAATTAAGGATGGAGTCCTTGCCTCTCTGCACTGTTGTATCATAACACTAGCATACCGTTAGGCAGTAATAGCTCCAGGAAATGAGGACCTTTGATTAAACATCAAAAGACAGTTCTGCTATCAAACCTCAAAACACACAAAACAATTCAATGTTTGCTTTATTATGTAATTGGCTATGTTTTTGTCTTACCAACATTCAAATATATACAGGAGAGATCAAACGGCCAGACCGTAGAGAAATAATGCAAGGTTTATGTCACAATGGAGAAAGCTGCTGCATGGTAATGATTTCCATACAGTTTTTTCAAATGTCAGCTGGATGTCACATACCTTTTACACATTTGCAAAGGAGAAAAGTCATTTTTACTCTCTTGAAATCACATTTACCCTCAAACTTTAAAAATAGCGAGTAAAATACTGCCACCTCAAAATCTTTTCTGGAGCATTGATTCTTGCCGTGAGTTACTTCCTAGGCAAGAAACAGATGGCGCTCAGTAGGATATCCGTATCTTGAAGCGGAGGTTCCCGCTACGTCAGCCCAGCCTTCCCCTCGTATAATCCGGCAATGTCGTAGCCGCGCACAGCTCTTGGTTTAGGTTTACCCCCACAGTTTTAGGAAAGCGGAACATAGCGAGTGCCAGACACATTTTCTACTCCATTGCATTCAGCTGACCTCTGAACATTTTCAGCACCATTTACGAAGAAATGGGGTATCGGTAAGTCTCCTTTATATATGGGTGGGAAATAGGCCATTACTATAGATGCCAATCCACGACTTTGAAATTCGTTTATCTAACAATATAATTATCACACCCACCCTATGTCACCCATACAATGCCCTTCAATTAGCTCTACTCCAATCCCTTATATTAAGTAGTATGCAACTGACAGTAATCTAAAGGCAACATTCTCCAGGACAACACCCATGTAACGTGGAGATAGGAGATATGGAGGACAACGTACCCTTCACTGCCCCATCTAAAAGGTCCACTTGGAACTCTATCAGCACTGAATATTGATCCAATTAACACAAACAATATGTACAATGGAAACAACTGGCCATAAACTCTGTAAAAATCAATTGACCCCTGCAGCTGAGCCACTGCATCTTGAACTGCAGTGTCCAAACCATTCTACCCCAATGCACCCACGTCCTTATTCTCCCAAATTGCCAAATCAGTAGCTGTCAAGAGTCTACTCCCCCCCACGGCCACTTCAGGGATAGTACTCAAAGAGCAATGGTGCACATTGCTTCTACCGCTTTTCCTATTTCCACTAGTGACCATCTCGACATACTCAGCATCCCTCTTGTCCAATGTGATGTTAAATATTCGAGCCTCCAACCAGTTCACAGCATCTTGGGGTGATTTGCAAATAAATATTCTGTAAGAGGTAAAAATATCAAGCTGCAAGCTATTACCCCTCTAAAAAAGGTCACCTTTCACCTTAATTCTGCACACAGCACAACATGCGTTACTGGCCAAGGGTTAATTAGATTAATTATGACTATCAATGGCTATTGGCAAGTACACATATAGAGATCCGATTTTGTTATTATGCAAAATCTTCATTTCTTGGGGTATAACATACACTTTTTATTGGGTTATTCCGAAGCTGCTTCTTAACCAATGTGAGACACCTGTGGGCATTCTCACTCCTACTCCCCCTGGATCCTCTTCTCAAGTGGCCAGGGAAAGGCCATCACTTTTGGATCCTGATCGTGGGGGGGGAGAAGCGAGGGAGGATCACCTGGGTAAAAGGTCCTTGGGCACCGGTAGTGGGGTACCCACAGGCGAGACATGGGATCCCCCCTTTTCCCTCTGAAATCCAACCTTACCGCCCCCAGCCTTTATGAGCTATTGTAAGACATCTCCCCTCATTTGACCTGTCACAGTACTGAGACGAGGAAGCGGTGACTAGGAGTAGTGAACACAAGTAGGTATTTTCACCACTCTGGTACTGAGACGAAGAAGAGGACTGTGAATGCATATCATTGGGGAAGTTAGGCATGTCCCATTAATAACTTGACTAGAGGTCAGGCAATTAATCTTGCTGACCCACTCCTGTGGGCCCTTAATACTCCTAGGGAGTATAAGAAGTGGGGCTGCATGCTATGTGAGAAACACTGGAGGGAGAGCAGGGGACGAGATGGGCTGCAGAGAATAAAGTCGGAGCCATGACTGGGAGCTGTGGGAGTCCGGAGAAGGAGAGACACACCGGGGCCGAGAGTGAGGCGTGAAAGGGTCTAAATCTCCGGCCGAGCTCTGATTACCGATAGACTGTGCGCTGCCTGAAGCCCATAGCCACTATGGCAAGCGGGAGAGCAAGGGAAGCCCTCGGTAGACACTGCAAGGGAGGCGAAGCTCGTGGATCCAGGAGGATCGCAGAAGGAGAACCAGCAAAGCTGCTGAGAGCAGTCGTGCATAACCAGTGAGTGTAATCAAGGGAATACTCTGTCCGGAGCGCTCCGCTAATGCTGCCGTGTATTCTGAGAATGCTGAACAAACTGAAATAAGAAACCCACGAATGTCGAATGATACGAAATTGAGCATAGAATTGGATAACAAAGTGAATATTTTTGAATATTAAACAAGTAGTGAACACTTGCAAAGGAAAATTCCAAATATTGAATACCAAACTGAATGAAAACATTGTGGGCAAAGCTCCAAAATGAGGAAAGGCAAATGACAAAGTGCCTATTTAAAAGATCGTACATTTGAAAGAGCCTAACAGAAAGGTGGGGAATAAATAAAACCACAAAGTGAATTGGCAAAGTAGAGTGAACTTTGTGAAAAACTAACATGTGGCAATGCCAAAGACTCTCAGAAGGTATGTGACACATTGTGGCAAAGAAAAGAGGCTAACCAGGAGAAGCCAAGAGTGTGTGAACCTGCCCATACAGCAAAGAGGCCAACAAGGAGAATCTAAGTGAATGTGAATCTGCACACGGGCAAATATAGAATAAACTGTGTGGGCTGAAGAGACTAGGGTTCCTGGTTGTGTGACCTGTGATGGGTCTACCATGTGGTCTGACAACTGGACCAAGACCAGGGAAACCTCAATGGTGAAAGATAAAGACAATGTGAAACAAACCAAGAAGGAGCACTTTATGTGAACTGTTAATGCAATCCAGAAAGAAAGTCAAGTTGACCTGGAGTTGTGTTGAACATTGGAAGCTTGAAACCAACTAAAGTTGCTACGTTCGGAGTCTCAGGGAAGGGAATCCTGAGACTTGATGAACAGCAATGCTGTCTTGAGGAGGGAGCCAAGACCCTTTTTTTATTTTTAACTGCAGTGCCTTAAACTTGGGGTAAGAGAACCCTGAGGATTGTGTGGAATTGTATTGCCTTGAACCTGGGAGAGTTAATCTTGAGACTTTTGTGGAACTTTCTTGAATTTGGAGAAGGGCAGCTGAAGAGGAAGCTAGGAGCTGGAAGAAGCTCAGAACATTGTCTTAAACACCATTTCTTTTGTTATGGACAGCCCTAAACATTGTTTAGCTTTAAGTGTGAGGGCAACGATAGGTTTTGGACACAGACGGACTAAAGTTGAATTTTCTGAATCAGACTTTCCTTAGTTTCGTTCAGTTAGGGCAATCCCACCTTAGCATAGGGAAAGTTAGGTGTTAATCCATCCTGACATTTGATTTGATAACCAAAATAATTAACAGATGAATTGATAACTTTAAGTTTTAAAATGAATCGAGAATACTGTAAACATGTATAAATGTAAGGTTTAAAGATATAAACCACACACATTTTAATTAAAAAAATACAAAAATAAACCATATTATTTTGAACTTTAAGTCCGTTGCGTGTGTCTTACTTCATGATGCCTTCATACCACATGGAAAGATTTATGGGCTATTCAGAAACATAGACTAAGATCACACATTATCTTTCCATTGATGCTTGAATATCTCACAATCGCCTCTGTCTCTCGGAAATTAGGGATTTTTGCATTTATGGCAGATGGGGTGTTCCTTGTGGTGCTCTATGTGCTCTTTCAACTGAAAACAAGGAAAGCAGAGCTGCCCCCTTGCCATTAGCAAATGTTTTTCAAGAAGGTTGACTGGGCGAGTGCCTTCCACAAGTCCCAGAGCCCTAATGCTACGATCACAAGATCACCGCTCAGCATCCCCTGCTCACCTCAAGGATCCTTGAGTGGGCTTGCATGACATTTAACTGAGTTTCTAGAGACTTCACAGTGATTTCCAGCTCAGACAGCATACACTCAACAGTGGTTACCGATTGAGAGACATTCAAATCCTCACGAAACAAGGATGCATCAATTGCAACATAATCTATCTTGTGCTCCAGAGCTGATCTACAGTCTCAACTAGCCTTCAGAATTTCCAGGCGAGTTATTTGATCCGCACGTAGCACCAAATCTTGCATGCATGTAGCTACAGTGATCATTATTGCTGCTGCAGTATAGGGATCTATGTTCGCCTTAATTCGGATTTATTCCTCCTCTCCTCATGGGTAACTAAGTTACAGCACACTAATTACCGTTCACTCACTAATTTGAGTTTTACATTTTAACAGTCAAAAGTCAGTATATGCAGGATGTAAACTACACCCATTTAGCCTCCAAAGTTTAGTTCTTAACTTACTGAAACCACAGTAACCGTAAAGCAAATTTAACCAGCAGCAAACTGTTTACCATATCAGAATTATTCTTGAGCCATCATGTAAGTATGAATTCTATCCTTGTCTGAGCGCCGCAAGATTTGAAACACCAGTTATGGGCACTTCATTGCTTCAAATTAAAGCCACTTCACATTTACTGCTGTGGCCGGGCGGAATGCTCATCGCAACCAAATGTGCACTTTGCTCTAGCTGCTACTTAGCCAAGAATGCCATAGATGGCAATTGATTTGCTACGGTACCCACATCAAATTCTATGGTGAACACACATGCGTCTCCCTTCAAAAAGTCTTCTTCTGAGAGTCCACCCTTTCTGGGGACTATAGACCTCGTCCTTATCACTCAGTTCTATGAGAAAACAAGCTCCTTAGTAAAGCACTGCAAACTGTGCTTGGAACACATTGCTCATCCTTGATTCCGCTGCATTTTGTTTGAGTTCTGCAAGCCACTGTATAAAATGGATCTAAACTGGTCTGTAATGCACTCTACAGTGGCCTTCCCATTCCCATTGGTTTGCGCATATCTTCCACCACATGTATAACAATTCTTTCATCTAGAGTCGTCCGCATAAAAACAAAGTTTAAGTTACTTACCTGTAACTAGTGTTCTCTAGCATGGGTCTGGCATGGATTCACATACTCATGAATATTCCATCAGGCGGGGAATATTCGGTAAAAGAAAAAAGTTTCACTTTTTTCCAAACCGTATTTTTCCTCTAAACCAATCACTGTCCTCTGGGTCAATCTGCCCCCATCCAATGACAGTCCTCTCCCTAAGCCCCACATCGGGCAGCCACCTTCAAAATTGGTAAGCACATAAAGTGGCAGTATGACCAAGAAGAGCCGCAGAGGTTGCCGGGAGGGTTCGCATGTTAATCCATGCCAGACCCATGCTGAAGAACAATAGTTACACCTTCTCCAGCATGGGGTCTGGCATGGATTCACATGCTCATGAATGACGAATACACAGCAGTACAAGATAACTCAACCACAGGAAGTGGCAAGGCTCAACAGAATCAATTAACAATTACCCCTGGAACAGACTCACCTCAAGTTTCGGGAAGATAGCTCAATGGCAACGCGCTCGCCTTTGAAGCAAGACGACATGGGGGAACACTAGGGCATTAAGCACATTATAAATAACCAATTACAAGCAAACAGGTTACGTAGCACTGCCTGGCCGACTCTGGACTCCTCCCTGGAATACCTGTCGGCGCACTAGAATTTAGTGAAGGTGTGCGTGGACATCGACATTGCAGCCTTGCAGATGTCGAGCAGGGGCACACCAGAAAGGAATGCCGTCATCACAGCGATCGCTCTGGTGGAATGGGCTCTTTGACAGCCCGGCAGAGGCCGGTTAGCCAGCCGATGACAGCGCATGATGCAGCCAGAGAGCACCTTGAGATGGAAGCGTTGGAAAAGGCCACAAACAATTGCGAAGTCCTGCGAAAAACTCTTTGTGCGTGTCACACAGAACTTCAAGGCACGAACAACATCCACCAAATGCAAGGTCCACTCCGCGGGCGACAAAGGTTTGGGGAAGAAAACAGGCAACACCAAAGGCTTGTTGAGGCGAAATTCCGACTGAACCTTCGGCATTAAAGTGGGGTGTGTACACAGTGCCACCCTTGATTCGTGGAAAATCAGATGAACAAGTTACTTACCCATTGTAACATTCTTTCGACTGGATGTTCCTCCCACATATTCCTCATCTTTGATAGTCAATATCCAGCTTCGGCTGCTTGAGAATTTTTTTTCCAGCAGAGGGCGCTGTGCTTCAAAGCAGTCGACTCGATGTCCCTCAAGGGCCTCTGTCTCGAGGATGATATCATCGAAGGCATAAATAGTATATGCAACGTCTGTTGACTTCAGTTCTGTTTTTCATTCTCAAGTAGAACTACATGCATCAAAACGCGTTTGACCGTACTAAGCTTTGAAGAAGCGAAAGCTGTAATAGCATGGGTAATTCTACTGAGGGGTAGGCTGGGAGGGCGATGAGGAATACGTGGGAGGATCATCCAGTCGATAGAACGTTACCCGGGGTAAGTAACTTTTTCTTCAAATGGATTGTGTCCTCCCACGTATTCCTCATCTTTGATAGACTCCCAAAGCACTGTTATTTTTGGTGGAGGGAGCAAGAATTTTGTTATTAATGGTTTCCGTGAATCGAATGGAGGGCAGCTTTTCCAAAGGTTCCATCCTGGCTTAGGGCAGAATCAAGGCAGTACTGCTTAGTGAAAGTGTCTATTGTGTACCACATAGCTCACTCACAAATGTTAATAGGAACACCTCTTTGCAAAGTAGAGGAGGTAGCCATGCCCCTAGTGGATTGGGCCCTTAAGCCTTCTTCCGGATCCTTGCCCGCCAGCCTGTAGCATTCTGAAATCTCTAGAATAATCTATCTTGCTTTGTCACAGCCTGACACAGTTTATGAAAACCTATGAATAGTTGGTCGTCCAGATGAAGTTTTGATAACAATGGAAATGTAGAAGCTCAAAGCCCTACGTGGATCGAGCCCGTGCAACCTCTGCTCCTCCTTGCCAGGATGAGGTGGAGGGTAGAAAGTGGGTAGCACAATCTTTTGTCCTAAATGAAAGTCTGAAATGACCTTAGGTACAAATTAAGGCTTAACCCTCAGGATGACCTTGTCCTTGGGAAACAATGTCAATGGAGGTTTTGAGGATAGTACCAGCAACTCACACACTCTACGGGCTGAAGTTAGTGCTACCAACAAGGTGGTCATGAAAGTTAGTAACCTTAAGGGACATGAACGTAGAGGTTCAAATGGTGCACACAAGAAATGCTAGCACCAGATTGAGGTCCCAAACAGGAACCTGAAAGGGAGATGGAGGGAACACATTAGTGAGCCCCTTCAGAACTGTATCACCAAAGGTATCTTAAAATATGAAGTATCCTCAGACGAGCCCTTGAAGATGGATAGCGCCGCCAAATAACCTTCAATGGTCCCACCCTGGAGCCCCAGATTGGCTAGTTACAGTAGAAAGGATAACACCTCTGGTGTTTTCCAAAGCAAAGGGTCCACATTCTTGTCCCTGCACCAGCAATTTGTTCCAACGGCAGCAGTACAAAGACTTTGTTGCTGGTCTTCTGGCCGAAAGAAAAATCTTCATTACATCATCTAGGAGGTCCCAATCTTTGTATCTCAGCCACTCAGAAACCATGCGTGAAGGCTAAGAGTGTTGACCTCTGGATGGAGGACCCTACCCTCCTTTCGTGATGGAAGGTCCTCTCTTTGTGGAAGATGTATTTGAGGGCAGATGGACAGGTCCAGAAGGTCCGGGTACCACGTCCTCCTGGCCCAATCCGGAGCAATTAGGATCATGGACTTCCTGAGATTTCTCAACCTCCTGATCATGTGAGGCATGACGGGGACTGGACGAACCGTGTACTGGAGTGAAAACTCCCAGTCCACCACAAAGTCTCCTAGAGCTCCTCTTGGGGGAAATTCCCTGGATAAGTACAGTTTGAACTTCTGGTTGACATTGGTCGTGAACAGGTCCATTTGAGGGCTTACCCAAAGGCTGAAGATCTCTTGAAGGACTTCCCGAGCTAGTTCCCACTCGTGGGAGACAGTGCTCTGCCTGCTCAGAGTGTCCGCTGCCGTGTTCTCCTCTCCGACTAGGTGAACTGCGGATAGAGAGATTCCATCTTGAATTGCCCAGTACCAGAGCTGCATTGCCTCTCTGCACAGTGGTAGTGACCTTACACCACCTCTTTTGTTGACGTAGTACATTGCCACTATGTTGTCTGTCATTATCAGGACATTCTATCCCCGTACAGACGGCAGTAAGACATTTTCCGCAAGTCTAATTGCCCTCAGCGCAAAAAGATCGATGTGTCGGTTGGACTCCGATGGAGACCAACGACTGCTGATTGTCAACTCGTTGGCATAGGCTTCCCACCCCGTGAATGAGGAGTCCATCACTACTGTAACCTCTGGGCAAGGTTGCCAAAAAGGTTCTCCCTTCAGAATATCGTCCTTGCAGGCCCACCACAGAAGATCCTGTGCGACCCTGCTTGGCACCTGAAGTCGGTCTGACATGTTGCCTGAGAACTGAGAACATTGTGCCCCAAGAGCCCATTGAAGATATCTCATTCTAAGGCGAGCCTCTGGCACCAGGAAATTGTAGGATGCCAAGTGGCTGAGCAACCTCAAAAAGTCGAAGGTCGGGAGATGCTGGGCACTCTGAAATTTGGAGACCATCTGCACAATGTCTTGAGCCGTCACCTCGGGTGGCAAGCTTTTTCCCCAAGCATGTATCTAGTACAGCTCCGATGAACTGGAGCTTTTGGGATGGTGTCATATGGGAATTCTTGTAATTGAGGGAGAAGCCCAGTCTGTGCATAGAGTGGCAGATGACGTTGAGATGATTCAGGACTTGTTTGGGAGAAGGCGCCTCAATTAGCCAATTGTCCAAGTAAGGGTAAATGTGAATCCCCCCTGTTACATGAGACTCGCGGCCACCATCGCCATCAGTTTGGTGAAAACCTTTGGGGCGTAAGTCAGCCCAAACGGCAGAACTCGAAACCGATAAGCCAACATCGAACCTCAGGTACTTTCTGTCACAGGTTTCCCCCTTTCTCACCTGTTTTCGTTGTCTGATGACTTCTTTAGGAGGAGTCTTCTTTCGTATGGTTCGGGTCTTATACAAGCCCGCTCGGCTATCCTCGGCTTCCAGTGTTCGTTCAGCTTCGATGTCCGGGATCAAGGGAAAACCCCAGGAAATTCAGAAAAATGATATGGAGCACGCGGAGCAGGGGTTCCGGGAAGGGCTGGATGAGAAGGAGGGAAGGTAGATTGGAAGAAGGGGTTCCAGGAACCAGGAAACAACAGAATAATACAAGGGAGAGTACGGAGCACACATCCGGTCACAGCCAACAGCAGCGTTGAGACGCGCAGGGCTGTGGGGGTGTGGCCTCTTTATAGAGTACGCTGCGTAGAGCGTGAAGACTGGTGAGCAGCGTTCTGTGCTTGCAGCCATGTTGGTAATATTATGGAGTGTAATCCCCGACGTGTCAGGGACCAGGAGGCCCAGAAAGGGCAGGTTCGATGGTTCATGACAGCATGCCTCCTCCGAAAACCCGTCCCGCCGGGTTTGCCCGGGTGTATGAGATGGAACCTTCTGAGTAACCTGGGGGCATTTAAGTCTGAGATAGGTTCCCAAGTGCGTTCACTGGGGGGATATCCTTTCCATTCCACCAGGTACTGGAGTTGGCCACATCTATATCTGGAATCACAAATTCTGGAGACCTCATACTCCAGTTGCTCATTGACGAGCACTGGGTTAGGCCGGAGGTTATTTTGAGAGGTCTGGACGTATGGCTTTATTAAGGATGTATGAAAGACTGGGTGGATTTTCTTCCAGGAGTCTGGTAATTTGAGTCGAAAGGCCATTGGGTTGATGATTTCCTTTATAGGGAAAGGCCCATAATACCGGGGAGCCAATGTATTTGGTTGTAGATGCCGTGGCAGTTGCTTCGAGGATAGCCATACTTTATCCCCTATTGTGTAAGAAGGGCTCGGTCTTCTTTTAGAATCCGCATACAGCTTGGTCTGGGTCCTGGCCTTCTCTAATTGTTCTTTGGCCTCTCTTTGTACATTAATGAGTGTTTCAATCCAGGAGTGGACTGTGGGAACTGGTGTAGGATGTGGAAGGACAGAAAGTAGAACCGAAGGATGGAATCCTTGGCTACAGGAAAAAGGGCTGGTCTTAACGGCCGAGTGATCCGAATTATTATAAGCGAATTCAGCCACTGGTATTAAAAAGGGACCAATCGTCCTGGACCTTGGTAGTAAAGAAACAGAGATATTGTTCCAAGGTTTGGTTAAAACGCTCTGTAGCTCTGTTGGTTTGGGGATGATAACCTGAGGAGAGGGCACGTTGAATTCCTAGTATCCGGCAAAGGTGTTTCCAGAACTGAGAAATGTATTGAGGCCCTCTGTCCGATTTGATCTTGGAAGGGAGTCCATGTAGTCGGAATATGTGTTCCAGGAAAATTCCAGCAAGTTCTGACGAGGATGGCAGTTTATTCAGGGGTGTAAAATGATCCATATGAGTGAACAAGTCAATGGTGACCATGATGGTTGTGTATCCCCTGGAAGGTGGTAACTCCACAATGAAGTCTGTAGCTATGAATTCCCAAGGCCTTGTTGGTAGTGGAGGTTGATGTAGTAGACCCGCCGGTCTTTTGTTGTCGTGTTTGTTTTGATTACAGACAGAGCATGCCTGAACGTACAGTTGTACGTCAGCTTTCATTCCGGGCCACCAAAATTGCCTTTGTATTAGTCGAAGGGTATTGGTAATACCACGATGTCCGGAGTAAAGGGTATCGTGACAGAGGTTTATTATCCTTTGTTGTAGTTGTGTTGGAATGACCAAGGCGTTATCTTTGAACAAGTATCCATGCTTAGTCTTCAAATTCCACTGGTTCATGCTCGAGATGTCTTTCCAGAGCTCAGAGGATTGAGTTTGCATGCAAACTTCATCTAGGAGACTGATTGCCTGAGCTACAAATATTGTATGGGGAAACATCTTAGGAAATGTTCGGTCTTCAGGGGGTTCATAGTCAGGACGCCGAGACAGGGCTTCAGCGATTATATTTTGTGTTCCAGGAACATGGTGAATCTGGAACTGGTATTGGGCAAAGAAGAAGGCACAACGGGCCTGAAGGCTGTTCCTGCATTCCAGGGCCTGTAATACTTGGAGATTTCGATGGTCCGTGCGAACCTGGACAGGATGTATAGCTCCTAGAAGTAAATGACGCCACTCGGTGAAGGCTTGGCGCATGGCTAGCAGTTCCTTTTCTAAAACCGAGTAATGAGTTTCACTGGGGGTCAATGTCCGTGAAAGATAGACAATAGGATGTTCCGGTCCGTCATTGAGTTCCTGTTCTGCTCCGATGGCATAGAGGCATCTGTTTCCACTAGGAAGTGTCGATTTATATCAGGTTGAGCCAGGATGGGGGCTTGTGTTTTCAAGCGTTGGAAGGCCTTCTCCTGGACTGATGTCCAATGAAAGGGAGTATCTTTCTTCAACAAGGCAATAATCGGTTGAACAATCTCGGAGAAGGATGGTATGAACTTTGATAGAAATTAGCTAGGCCCAGGAAAGACTGGATCTGTTTTACGGTGGTCGGAGTTGGCCAGGATAGTATGGCCTTAACCTCTGATTGACCCATTCCTATGCCGTCTGGGCTAAGGACAAATCCTAGATAGTGAACTGTGGAAACATGAAAAAGGCACTTCCCGGGTTTTGCTAGGAGCTTGTGTTCACGAAGCCATTGTAATACTGCCTTAACATGTCCTTCATGCTTGAGAGGATCCTTAGAGAATATCAAAATATCGTCCAGGTAGACGATGACGAAAAGAAACAGCATATCCGAAAACACCCGATCCTAAAAGCGTTGGAAGATCGCCGGAGCATTAGCGAGTCCAAAGGGCATGACCATGTATTCATAATGACTAAAGGGAGTTCTGAAGGCTGTCTTCCATTCGAATCCTTCCCTAATATGGATCAGATGGTAGGCACCCCAGAGATCAAATTTGGTGAATATTACGGCTCCTCTTACGGCTTCCAGGATATCTGAGATCAAGGGTAATGGATAACGATCTTTAAGGGTGCACTGATTTAGACCTAGATAATCAAGACAAGGTCTGAACTCCTTGTTGCCGTTCTTAGGAACAAAAAATAGTGAAGCTCCGGCTGGAGACTTGGATGGGCATATGGTGCAGTTTTCTAGGTTAGTATCTAGGTATTCACGAAGGGCCCTTTTTCTCGGGTTCAGACAGAATAAACATCCTTCCCAAGGGAATCACAGCTGAAGGTTCGGTTTCAATAGCACAGTCTTCCGGCCTATGGGGTGGTAAGGCTTGGACAATAGCAGAAGAGAACACATCGACGTATCCCCGGTAGGCTTTAGGAACCTGGACGATGTTGGAGACCGTAAGAGGACCTTGATGGGTTGTTGAACGTTCTTCCGAAGGTGTCGGAGAAAGTTCCAGGAGTAGACAATGAGACATGCAAAATCCGGAACCTAGGAGCAGGGAACCTGCTGTCCAATTGATGTATGGATTGTGTTTTTGTAGCCAGGGCATTCCCAATACCATTGGGTAATGGGCAGATTTTATGATGTCAGACTTCATCTTCTCTCGTTGATGGTTTATTGCAAGCTCGATTTGATTGGTCTGAAGGGTTATAGGTCCAGAAGAGAGGGGTCTCCCATCAATTGCTTCTATGGGTTGCAAGGTGTTCCGGGATTCATAGGGAATATGATGTTTAAGGACCCATTCTTGATCTAGGAATATTCCCATGGCCCCACAGTCCACTAATGCCAGAATGGGGTAGGTTTCCTTCTTGGATGGCGATAGAAAGGCCTGTAAATTACCAGAGAGTTTTGTCCAGGAGAGTTCAAGGATGGTATAGATGTGGAGCCTACATCTCTCTCCCGAAACTGAGCTCCATCTAGGATCGGGAGCTGGCGTTTCCCGAATGCCGCGGAGGGGCTATTGGACATTCTCTGACTAAATTCTTGTCCGAGGCACAGTACATGCATAAGCCAGTATGGATCCTTCGCAACCTTTCTTGGGGGGGATATGGGTCCACGGAAGGCCCCTAGTTGCATGGGTTCAGGTTCGTTTGTAGGAACAGAAGTATCTTCGGCTTTCGAGGAGGTCTCTAAGGGTTTCTTCTGGAGGGGTGACTTGGTCTTCCTTTTCTCTGCCTTCCTTTCCTGGATGCGAAAATCAATCTGTAGAGCAAGATCCATAAGTGCCTGGTAAGAACTTGGACGTGCCACCCTGGCTAATTCATCCTTGATATCTTCATTTAGCCCTCTTCGAAAGAGAGTGAAGCAAGCTTCAGGAGGCCAACCCGCTTCTTTAGCCAGTTGCTTGAATCGAGTCACATAAGTGAGCATGTCCTGAGAGCATTGCTGGAAATCAAGTAAACGTTCCTAAGCACTAAAGACCTGTTTTGGGTGGTGAAACATGGTTTTAAGTGCTTGAATGAATCCATCATGATCATCCAAGAGGGCATCTCCGGAATTAACTAATGGTGGGGCCCAGGCTAATGCATTCCCGGAAAGGTGTGAAATAAAAAAGCCCACTTTAGCCCTGGGGGTGGAGAAATAAGGTTTAAAGGTAAAGTGGACCAAACAAGAATCCAGGAATCCACGGAGGGTTTTTGCAGAGCCATCATATTTCTCAACAATGCCGCCCAATAGCACACTGTCTTTTGTGGCAGAGTCGCGGAATAGCACCAATTGCCTTAACGCAGCGTTCTCAACTTTCAGGTTCTGCACTTCGGTCGTTAGTTCCTGCATGCCGCGCATAAGTTCCTGGATGGCCGCTTCCATGCCTGTATCGACTTCGGTCAGGTGGCGTCTCAATCTGTCACAGGTTTCCCCCTTTCTCACCTGTTTTCGTTGTCTGATGACTTCTTTAGGAGGAGTCTTTTTTTCCGTATGTTTTGGGTCTTATACAAGCCCGCTCGGCCGTCCTCGGCTTCCAGTGTTCGTTCAGCTTCGATGTCCGGGATCAAGGGAAAACTCCAGGAAATTCAGAAAAGGATATGGAGCACGCGGAGGCGGTGCCGGGGTTCTGGGAAGGGCTGGATAAGGAGGAGGGAAGGTAGATTGGAAGAAGGGGTTCCAGGAACCAGGAAACAACAGAATACTACAAGGGAGAGTACGGAGCACACATCCGGTCACAGCTAACAGCAGTGTTGAGACGCGCGGGGCCGCAGGGGTGTGGCCTCTTTATAGAGTACGCTGCGTAGAACGTGAAGACTGGTGAGCAGCGTTCTGAGCTTGCAGCCATGTTGGTAGTATTATGGAGTGTAATCCCCGACGTGCCAGGGACCAGGAGGCCCAGAAAGGGCGAGTTCGATGGTTCATGACACTTTGTGCTTGAGAAGGATTGTCACATGAAAAAAAAGTATCCAGAAGGTCCAATGACATCATCCAATCCTGGAGTTGGAGGGCCTAGAGGATCTGAGAAAGTGTGACCATCTTTAACTTGTCCTTCCTGAGGAACTTGTTCAAGTATCTCAAGTCCAAGATGGGTCTCGGTCTTCCGTCCTTCTTGGGGATCAGGAAATATGGAGAATACCATCCTTTGTTCCTCTCGGCTACAGGTACCGGCTCAATAGCACCTTTCTCTAGCAGGGTCAACATTTCCTGCACAAGGAACGGATCCGGAACCTTCAAAGAATGGCTGCGATGGCTGGTTCGGAGGTCTCTGAATGAATGGAAGGCAATAACCCTGGGCTATGGTTTCTAATGGCCATTCTTTCATGCAGCCTGCCTCCCACTGGGTTGTCGTGACTCAAGACCTCAGAGGTTTTGAGGCGGCTGAAGCAGTGGCTGTTGGTAAAGATGCCCCTCCTTAAGCGGGCTTGCACCTCTCCCTCGTCTACCACGATGGAATCTTCTTTGGCCTCTTCAACCAGCCATTCCTCTCGCTCTTCCAACTGAGGAGTAGAAGCAAAAGGATCTACCCCGCCTAGATGGTCCACTGGGGTGAAAAGGCTGAGGCTGCCTTACAGAGGAACCCAAAGACTTGGCTGCCGCATTGGAGGTCTGCAGCTTCTCAAGGCTTTCGTCAGCCTTGCTGCCAAAAAGGTGAGACCCGTCAAAAAGCATTCCTTAAAACGCAAATCTGCGAATTACGGTGCTTTCCGCCATGGCTCTGCTGATGCGGTTAGCATAATCCAGACCCGACTGAAGAGACTCGCACATGGCTTCCTTGCCATCCTTAACAATGGGTAAGAAACTGTCTCTTTCCTCCTCTTCAGGAATATGCTCAGCAGCCATAGAAATGCAGTCCCATAGAGTGTATGAAAACTTTGCCATGGCACATGTGGAGTTGGCTGATTTAAGAGCCATGCACCAAGCGGAAAATACCTTTCTGGACCAAGCATCTACCCATTTGTCATCCCTATCCGGTGGGATGGTTGGATAGGCTGCCTGTTTTGAGGTAGCAGTTGCCGTCTGCACCACCAGACTTTCTGGGGTGGGGCGTTTTTCGATAAGTAGCTGGGGTCACTACTTGGACAGTACTTTTTTGTCAAGTCCTTATTCACTGCCGGACTTGACTCTGGTGCTTCCCAATTGGCACTTACTCTCTTCTGAAGAGCAATGTGAAAAGGTAAAACAGGATCCTTTTGAGGACATTTCTCAAGGATGTCTGTAAGGCCATCTTGTTCGAAAGGGGGACAGGTCTGCTCCATCCCAGCTAATCCACTACCCTGGTCATCAACTGCCTGTACAAGGCCTCTGCATGCTCATCTAACTCAGGCTTTCCTAATTCTAATTCTGGTGAAGTGTCCACTCCACTGGCTGTCTGCAGATTCACATATAAATCTTGCAGTCTGGACTCCTCTGAAATTAAGGTATCTAGGACATTTGGTGTGCCATACTGCAAACAAAAGGGTGTATCATTATCAAGTGGCTCATTGTCCTCATAAATGGAGGTCAGAGACTTAAAGAACTCCTTTCTTGGTAAAGGAGTGAAGCTTTTGTTCAGGTAATGGCGTTGAGGGTTTTGAACATTTCTAACCAGATGCCTGAGGAGAAGTCAATGTCTTCGAGGGAGAGGTTTTCGACTTCGAATGCATCAAAGGTTTCGATGGCAATGATGGCGCCACTGGTATCGATGGGCACCCTGGCTTCAATGGCGCAGCTGGCATTGACGACATTGACTTGTTTTTCGATGTATGACTCGAAGGATCCCTTGATGATTTCTCATCGTGTCGAGGCCTTGACGGCTCTCTATGTGGATCTTGTCTTCGTTGAGGCCTCGAGAGCGTGCAGGATTTGGCTCAAGCCCATTGCTTACCAGTTTTAGAAGGCACAGTAGGTGCATGGCTTGTCAAGGGTTTTCAGCTCTCGAATATTTTAAGCATTTCTTGCCTGAAAGCTTCCCATTCGGAAGGAGTGGAGTCCCTTGTGGGACAGGATATAACTCTCTCAGGAGAGGAGTTGGACAAGGACGAAGTAGGCGATTTATGGTGCCTCCTCTTCGACGTCCTCAACAAGGAGTGGCAGCAGCCACTCCTTGACCTGGACCTAATTGCCTTCTTTCTTCGAGGAATCGCTCTCTTGCATCGTCAGAAGTTGGTTTCTTTCACGGGGTAGTCGATGGGGATTTCCATAGGGACTCTACCTACTGCTAATTTCCCCTTTTGCTCCTTCAGACCTTTTCCGGGCATCGATTGACATTTTGTACAGGCCAACGTCTTGTGCTCCAAACCGAGACACCACAAGCATACTCAATGCAGATCGGTCAGCAACATCTTGGCATCGCAGTCTTGACACTTATTAAACCCGGTCTTCAGGGTAGTCGGTGTCAAAGACATTTTTGTATATTTGCGAGGAAATACTGACGCGCGCCATATTTCTCAAAGCTTAAACTTACTCGGAAAAAGAGAACTGAAGCAAACGGGTGCTGCGAGTGCTGTTTATGCCTTCGGTGACATCCTCGAGGCGGAGGCCCTCGAGGGACATCGATTCGACTGCAAAGATGCACAGCGCCCTCGGCCGAAAAAAGTTTACGTAGCAGCTGCAGCTGGATATGGTCTATCAAAAATGAGGAATACATGGGAGGACACAATCCATTCGAAAGGGCTGCTTGTAGGATAGGTCCTACATCTCACCCACCCGTCTGGCTGAGGTGATGGCCACAAGGAATGCTGTCTGCCACAAGAGAAACTTGAGTGAGGCTTGATGCATAGCTTCGAAAGGTGCCCCCATGAGTCTCGTCAGGACCATGTTGAGTTCCCATGCCGGGTAAGATTAAAAAAGCCCCTTGAAAAACTCCTGATCAAGTCTGTGGGACCACAGTGAGCATCTTCCCCGGGATCTGGTGTAGCGTGAGACGGCCGCCAGGTGTACCTAGATGGATGTGTGAGCCAGCCCAGCTTTTGCCAGAGAAAGCAAGTATGGAAGAATCTTTTGGGCAGTGACCCTCAGAAGGGTAATCTTCTGCGACCGGCCTCACGTAGCACAATGCTTCGATTTATGGCCGTAGCACTCTAGAGTCGATGCCGCCCTAGCCTTGGCGAGGACCTCCCTGCAGTTCGCTGGCAGCTCATAACCTCCCAACTCTAAGGCTGCAGCCGCCATGCCTACAGGTTCAGAGATCCTAGGTCGTGATGAAGGATTGCACCTCTCTCCCTGGTGAGCAGATCCAGAAGAACCGGCAACTTGACTAAAGGCGACACTGACAGGCTGAGTAGGTCCGGATACCATATGTGTCCCGGGCCATGCTGCGGCGGTGAGTATCATCTTGCACTGACACTGTGAGAATGTGTTGATCACACATAGCAGGAGAGGAAACGGGGGAAAGGCGTAAAGAAACAGACCTTCGCATGGAAAGGAGAATGCATCTCCCATGCTCCTCGGTTGGTGGAATCTGCTGGCAAACTTCTGGCATTTTGAGTTTGACGGCGTAGCAAAAAGATCGATCGGAGGTCTGCCCCATTTGACGAACAGACAGTCCACCTGATCCAGACGAAGTTCCCACTCGTAGCAGGAGCACAGCTCCCTGCTCAGGGAGTCGGTGATGGTGTTCTTGACGCCTGCAGGTGGAATGGGACAAGGAACATCCCTTGTCCGATGGCCCAATTCCACAAATCCTGAGCTTCCATGGAGAGTGCTGGGGATTGAGTGTCCCCTTGCTGCCTGATGTAGGACATGGTGGTGGTGTTGTCCGTGAAGAAGCTCACCACCTTGAGACGGCAGGAAGACATGAGGGCCCAGAACACTGCCCGTAACTCCAGGATGTTGATGTGCAGATACCTCTCCTCCGGAAGCCACAGACCACTGGCATGTAGACGTCCGGTGTGAGCTACCTAGCCTTCCAGAGAGGTGTACGTGGTGGTCATCTCCTGGTATCTGCAGTGGTATGAAATCCCATCCCCTGGGTGATGTGGGGGCGTACCCCCTACCACTGTATCGCCTACTGTAACTCCACGCTGAGGGGGATCTTGTCTGCAAAATTCCAAGAAACTTGCCTCCAATGTGAATCCAAGAATTCCTGAAGGGGTCGCATCTGCAACCTACAGAGACGGACGAGGTAGATGCAGGACGACATCATGTCCAGCAAAGACTTGATGGCCCTAACCAAGGTCATCTTCTCGATGGCTGCCGCTGTACCTACCCTTGAATGGCCGCCAGCCTCTCCTCCGATGGGGATGCCAAGCAAACCACTGTCTTAAGTCTGGAGTAGAGGAAAAGCACGTTCTGTGATGGCGTTAAGCAGGACCTCTGAAAGTTCACGTAGAACCCCAGCTCCATCAGGAGCTGGACGGTCTCCTTCCTGTACTCGTCCGCCAGATCCCGGGAGCGGGCCCGTATCAGCCAATCGTCCAGGTACGGGTATACGTGCATGCCCTGCAGACGCAAGTGGGCCGCCACCAGAGCCAGACATTTTGTGAACACCCTTCGGGCCACCTTTAAGCCGACAGGTAGGGCCTTGAACTGGTGGCATTGTACCACGAACCATAAGAACCTCCGAAGTTTCCTGTGGATGAGTCCAACAACGTCAAGAAATCCCCTTCCTCCAGTTGGCTGAGCACGTGTTGCAACATGACCATCCTGAATTTTGGGAATATCAAGTACTTGTTCCGACGGTGCAGGTCCAGGATGGTCTCCAACCCCTGTCTTTTTTCTGACCAGAAACTATCTGGAATACACTTGGGAGCCTCCGGGCCGCTGGGGAACGAGCTCCATCACTCCTTTCGTAACATGGCCTGCATTTCTCCTAGGAGCTGAGGGATGTGCTGCTCCCGATGGGGAACTGGTGGAATACGAGGGCACCTGCATTGGAACTCAAAGTTGTGTCCCAGAGCGAGAGCGTCCAGCACCCATCTGTCGGTGGTGATCTTCCACTCACTGACGAACCTCGTCAGCCGGCCTCCCACCGGGTGCACGAGTGGGGACCCGACATCTTGGTCAGTTCAGGATTGCTTGGGCGCACTGCCCTGTGGGCAACAGCGTCCTCCGATACCATAGGCTTGGGAGCGTCCCCTGGAAGCTTCCTGCATGGAGGATCAGGTAGGTTGCATGTATGACGTGGAGTATCCCTTGGATGATCTGCTCGATTTTCCCATGGAGGAGCGAAAAGATGACGAGCGAAGCTGCTGCAGAGTATCAAAGCAACGTGCTGTCTCCGTGTCAGTCTTTATGGCTTGAAGGGATTCGTCGACCGCCTTCCCGAACAGATTTTCGCTGTTGTATGGCACACCTAGCATGTTTGCATGAATGTCCTGGCAAAAGTTAGTGGCCTCCAACCATCCCTGCCGACGAAGGAAAACTCTTTTTCACATCTGTTGAAAGCCTGTGTTAGCAATATCCACTGCCACTGTAATGGCATGGTCCGATGCCTCCTCCCATTCCTGAAAGAGGGCAAGAGCCTCAGTCTTCTTGTCGTCGGGAAGGAATTCCAGGATAGGGCCCAGCTTGTACCAAAGCTCCTGGTCGTATCGGGACAAGATAGGCAGAGCATTAGCTGCCTTTATTGTGGATGCTGCAGGGTAGATGACTCTTCCCAATGGCATCCATTTTAATCCCCTAGTGGTCCGGGGGGACTGATTATGCAGAGGCCGGGTTGGCTGAACCTTTACTTGCGGCGGCCGACACAGTCTGGCAACGGTTGCGACCTCAAACCCTTGGGGTGCAGAACCCTGTATTTCTTCTCCAACCTGTCTCGTTTGGTTGGAGACATGCATGGGTTTTTCATGAGGACTAGGCCTTCCTCCCATATGTCATCCAAAAAGGGTACTGATATAGGAAGCCCTCCTCCTTGGTTTCCTCAGGCACCAGCTGGAACAGCTTGGAGATCGAGTGGAATGATCCCACCTCGTCAGATGGAGAGCCTCTATGAGGGGCATCAAGGTGCATTGATTCGTTGTCTGCCAGGATGGAGTCCTCATCTTTGTCGATTTCCATGGCTGTCTCCATACCAGTATCTGTGTGTGTATCCAGGTCCGTTAGTGGAGGGTTCCAACGTGGTGGAGGAGGCTGATGCAGCGGCATACTGTTCTTACGTGGAGGCTGGTCAAGGGCCTGCGGTACAACAGGCGCTGGGGCTGGAGGCAACCTTTTGCTGGATCTCCATCACTAGGGTGTGGAGAGTTGACAGGATGTCCATGGATATGTCCCTAGATGTGGCGGGAATGATGGAGTGCTAGGCTCTGCGTCGCCGCCCTCCTCGTGGACTGTATGGACTGATGCTTGGGAGTCTTTATCTGTGGATGAGTTGTCCATTGGTTGAATGTAAACCTTGGAGAGCTGTTTTGGGTCTTCCTTGCACACCATCCTTTTTCCCTCCTTAGAGTCGTGTACCGGGACCTGAACTGGTACCTTTCCCCCACGGGTGCCCGCTGCTTTCGACGCTGCCATGGCAGCCATGTCGCACCTGGGAGGCAGGGTTACTTTCTGCGCTATAGGGACCAACCTCGTCGGGTCGGTACCCCCCGCCGCAGTGGTCGCCTGAGAGGATGTCGACAAAGTGGTTGTCAGTCTTTGGCTGCGCCTGATGAGCCTGCTGTAAGGCCTTCTTCTCTTCCTCTGGACTTTGTTTCTCTGATTTGTCCCGGGAAGGAGTACTTCCTTTTTGAGTAGGAACCCGATGGCAGGCCGGCAGATGAGGCAGACGGCGATCTATCCAACATGGGACCTGCATCAGCTGCAAACCCGGTGGAATCGGCCTTGCGGCTCTTGACCTTATCTTGGACCCACACGGATGGGGCGTCCTCAAAGGACTTCAACCTCCTCCCAAAGGGAGACCGGTCCTCGGAACGACTGGTCCTGGGTGAGTCATGACCCTGCTCGGGGCACGAATCAGGGGCATTGCTCGACTTGAGCCATACCGCCAGCCTGCTTGCTATACCCGTCTTTCTTAGTCTTCGAGTAGCCCAGGCATACCTCGCACCCGACCTCGTTGTGGTCCGGGTGCAGGCAGTACAGACACTTCTAATGTTTGTCCTCCACGAAGACGTTTCTTAGCCCGTATTGGGCGCAGGGCCTGAAAAACGTCCTTTCCTTTCCCTGTGTTTTCCTTTCTCCTCCTTCATGGTCTGAGGGTGCAAAGAAGTCCCAAGACGGCCTTCCAGAAACTTTGACGAAAAAACACCCTTGAGGGGCATGCAAATTCGCCAACGGATCCCCGTTGAAGGCCAATGAAGATGGGAGCACAGGGGCTCTGATGGAACAAAAATAGATGGCTGCCAGAGGCGGGACTTAGGGAGAGGACTGATTGGATGGGGGTAGAATGACCAAGAGGACAGTGATTGGTTTAGAGTGGAAGAACAAGTTACTTACCAACTGGTAACGTTCTTTCGACTGGATGTTCCTCCCACGTATTTCCCATCTTTGATATACGTACCTCGTCCAGCTTCGCTGCTTCGGAAATGTTTTCACGGCAGAGGTTGCTGAGCACGATGTGGCGCTGACGTCCCTCAAGGTCCGCTGTTGCGTGTCGACGTCAGCAGTAGTATAAGAAGCTTGTGCTCCGCCCGTTGGCTTCCGTTCTGTTTTTTTGTTCCATTATTCGAAGAACTAACCGTCATACCCCAGACTGAAAGCTCTCCGGAAACGCAGAGTGTAATTCACGTAAATTGTACGGCTGGGTGGGGCGATGAGGAATACTTGGGAGGAACATCCAGTAGAAAGAACGTTACCATGGGTAAGTAACTTGTTCTTCGAATGGATTGTGTCCTCCCACGTATTCCTCATCTTTGATAGTCTCCCAAAGCAGTGGCAATTTGGATGAGGGCGGACTACTCACTTTTATCATGATTGGAATGAAGGACTGCCTTAGCAAAAAGGCCTTCTTGAGATGAAGAGGAGTCTAAGCAATAGTGCTTAACAAAGGTATGCATTGACGCCCAAGTTGCTGCTGAGCAAATGTCAATCAGCGGGACACCCCTTTATAGAGCCGCGGAAGTAACCATACCCATCGTGGAATGGGCTTGAAGCCCTTCCCGTGGGTCTTTTCAAGCAAGTCTAACACTTTGCAATAGCCAGTGTAGTCCACCGGGAAATAGTTTGTTTAGTCACTGCTAGTCCTAATTTAGGATCAGTATAACGCACAAAAAGCTGGTCATCAAGGCAAAATTTTGCCATTCTCATAATGTAAAAACTCAGAGCCCTTTTTGGGTCTAGTCTATGCAATCTCTCTTCCTCTTTGCCCAAATGAGGAGGAGGGTAGAAAGTTGTGAGTGTTATTTTTTGTGACAAATGAAAATCAGAAACTACTTTGAGCAAGAAAGATTGTTTAACTCTCAGGACTACTCTATCCTTGTAAAGGGTAGTATAAGGAGGTTTGCATGAAAAAGCCTGCAGCTCACTAACCCTGCAGGCTGATGTTAGTGCTACAAGAAGAGCAGTTTTCAGTGTTAATAGCCTCAATGGGCAGGTATGTGTAAGGGCTTGAAGGGAATACATGTTAGAAACTTTAACACAAGGTTTAAATCCCAAGCCGGGACATGAAATGGTACTGGAGGGAACACATTATTATTATTATTATTTATTTCTGATTTGTTGAGCGCACAACAGCCCGAGGGCATCGTGGCGCTTTTTAAAGACAGTTCTTAGTTACAGATAATGAGCATTTGCAGTTTACAGTAAGGCTGCAGAAGTTACAGACAGTTCAAGGAAACAGTTAATATAAAGAGCAGTTGCAGATTACAATACAAAAAGTGAGGTTTTGTGTTTTCATCGGAATGTAAGGAGCGAGTTTTCTACTCTAATGTCTGTGGGTAGTGCGTTCTAGGATTTAGCTGCAAAGTACGGGAAGCCTAGGCCACCAGCTTTGGCCCTATGGATTTGTGGGATGTGAAGTTGGTTGGTGTATTGTGATCTGGTGGGTCTTGTGGATGAGGACTTGTTAATTGTCTCTGATAGGTATGAGGGTGCAGAGCGGGTGAGGCATTTATGAGTGTGGGTGAGGATTTTGAAAGTGATTTGCTCTTTGATCGGGAGCCATTGAGCTGATTGTCTGGCCTGGGAAATATGCTACCTTTTTGGGATGCTAAGAGCTGCACAAAGTGCATTGTTCTGTATGACTTGTAATCTGTTTAGGTTTTTTTCGGATGTACCTGCAAGTAGAGCATTGCAATAATCAAATTTTGCGCCAATAGTTGCTCTAGCTATTGATAGACAATTGGGTTTGGAAAGGTAAGGTTTTATGGCATTTATGAGCTTGGTGGTGTGTGCGGATGAGGATGTGATAGCGCTAACCTGTCTAGTCATGGATAGGGTGGAGTCTAAGAAGACCCCCCAAGGTCTTGACAGATGTGGACACTGGGATTAAAGTGTTCTCAATGGTTAGGTTGGCGTACAGTTTATCAAGTTTGGTTAGAGTATTTTTCTGATTTAGTATAATTATTTTGGTCTTATCCCCTTTGAGCCAGAGGCCACTGACCACCATCCAGGCCTGGATGGTGGAGTAGATTGTGTGAAGTGCCTCGGCGTCTTTGTGGTAGGAGCCAGAGAGAGGTAAGAGTACCTGTGTATCATCAGCGTAATTTGTGTACGCAATACCAAGTGAGTCGAGCTTGTCGAATAGAGGCTTCGTGAACAAGTTGTAAAATGTGGGAACTGTGCAGGAGCCCTGTGGGACTCCGCAGTGGATAGTAGTGGGGGTGGCGTTTGCTATGTTTGAGAAAACCTTCATTGCTCTACCTTCAAGGAAGGAGGTGATCCAGAGAGCTGCTTGTTTAGAGAAGTTAGCTGACTGTGTAAGGTGGGATGTGAGGGTCTTGTGGTCAATGAGATCGAAGGCACCCGAGAGGTCTAGGAGTAACAGTAGGGCTGGCTTGCCTTTGTCCATGATTTGGGTGATCTGGTTATTTAAGTCTACAAGGGCTGTTTCCGTGCTGTGTCCTTTGAGGAAACCAGATTGCCTAGTCCCGAGGATAGAGTGGGTTTCCAGGAAGTGTTGGATCTGGCTATGGGCAGCTTTGTCTAGTATCTTGAGGAGGAAGGGCACAGTGGTTATGGGTCGGTAGTTATTCAGTTGTAGAGGGTCGAGAGAAGGCTTTTTTAGGAGAGGGCAGACCCAAGCCTCTTTGAGGCTGTCAGAGATAATGCATGTTCTGAAGGAGGCATTAATGAAGGACGTCAGGAGCTGTGCAAAACAGTCAGCGCAGTCCTTGACGAGCTTAGGAGGACATATGTCGCCTTTTGCAAGTCCCTTGAGAAATTGGACAATTAACAGTATTTTGAAATAAGAAACCTTCCAAGAGGAGCGCTTAAAGATGGAAAGCGCCGCCAGTTATCCCTTAATTGTACTAATCTGGAGCCCCACATTGGCTAGATGCAGTAAAAAAAGAAAGCACCATAGGTGTGCCACATAGGAACGGATCCACATTCTTATCCCTGCACCATTAATGAACATATTCCAACGACACCGGTACAAGGATTTTGTTGCTGGCCTTCTGGCTGAAAGCAAAATCTCCATTACGTCTTCCGGAGGTCCAACTCCCTATATCTTAACCTCTCAGAAAATATGCGTGAAGGCCGAGTGTCTTGACCTCTGGATGGAGAACCAGACCTTCCTATTGCAAGAGAAGATCCTCTCTTTGTGGAAGACATATTGGAGGGCAGATGGACATGTCAAGAAGGTCCGGGTACCACGTCCTCTTGGCCCAATCCGGAGCAATAAGGATCATGGATTTCCCGAACTTTCTCAACCTACTGATTACATGAGGAATCACGGGGACTGGAGGAAATGCGTACAGAAGCGGAAACTCCCAGTCCACCACAGGGGAAATTCATTTGAGCAGTACTGATCGCACTTCAGGTTGATAGAGGTTGTGAAACAGATCAACTTGAGGGGTTCCCCAAAGGGTGAAGACCTCCTGAAAGACTTCCTGAGTTAGCTCCCACTCGTGGTAGACTGCTCTGCCTGCTCAGAGCATCCGCCGCTGTGTTATGCTCTCCGGCTAGGTTAACTGCCGACAGAGCGATTCCTTATTGAATTGCCCAGAGCTGTATTGCCTCTATGCACAGTGGTAGTGACCCTACACCACCTCTCTTGTTGAGGTAGTTAATGTCAACTGTGTTGTACGTCATTATCAGGACATTCTTTCTCCTTACAGAGGGCAGAAAGGCCTTCACCGCTAGTCTGATTGCCTTCAACTCCAAAAGGGTGATGTGAGGTTTGAACTCAGATGAAGACCAACTACCATTGATTGCCAATCCTTTGGTGTGGGTTTCCCACCCTGTTAGTGAGGCAACCGTCACTACCGTTATCTCCAGCCATGGTTGCCAAAAAGATTGTCCCTTGAGAATGTTGTCTTCGCAAGTCCACCACATTAGATCTTCAGCAACTCTGCTCAGAACTTGCAGAATATCTCACATGTTCCCTGAAAATTGGGACCACTGGGTTCTGAGGGCCCACTGAAGGCATATCATTCTCAATCTGGCTTCTGGCATCAGAAAAATGAAGGATGCCATGAGGCTGATCAACCTCAAAAAGTCAAAGGTCGGAAGTTGCTGGGCATTCTGGAACTTTGTTACCATCTACTGAATGTGTTGAGCTCTCACTTCAGGGATAGCCTTGCACCCCTGAGGAAGTATCCAAGACCGCTCCGATGAACTGGAGTCTTTTTTATGAAAATTTGATTTTATTGAAGTTTTTATGGTTCTGACATTAATAAAAACAACAATACAACCCTTGAAGTGAATAGAAATTCAATCACAATTGTTCCCCCTCCCTCCCACTCCCTTCCACTCCCTTCCGCATGCCCCCTCCCTCTCCCACACCATGGATCATTGGATAAGCAGCAGGGCCCAAAACAATATTTTAAGACACATTGCAGACGAAAGGAAATCCATAAATGGGTGCTCAAAACGTAGAGCCCAACGTGCAAGAACAGCATCCTCTGTCCTATCAGGCCCCTCCAGACCCAGGGGAAGGGTGCCCGGGAGGCAATGTTCAGGTCCAGCAGTCTATCTAAAATGTTTTTTGTACCTCAAACTGTTCTTCCGTATTTATCAAAGAAGGGAAGCGATAGGCCCTCGATATTAGACTTAGATTCATCAATGAAATGGGTCAAGAATTCCATGTTGTATATTGCCCATATTTTAGAGACCCACTCTCCTTCCCCGGGGGCTCGATGTGATTTCCACAGCAGAATCTAGCCGCAACTAGCATGACATGCAGCATGTGATCGTGTTTCACCTTTGGACCCCCCCCCTCCACCTCAATACCAAACAACATTAGCCAAGGGGATAGGGTTCTTTCAATTCCATCAACCTCTTTTATCCAGGACAGAACCCCACTCCAATAGGTTTGTACCACGTGACACTTCCACCACATATGTACATAGTCCCCCTTTTCAGTGTGACACTTTTAGTGAGGATCGTAGCCCTTTCTCATCTTGGCTATCCTCTGTGGGGGGTAGTGCCATCTGTGGATCAATTTCAGGGCCTGGTGGCGGTATTGGGGCGCGGCTGTGGAGCGATTGGCCTGTCTACAGATCTTGGTCCATCTCCTTTCGGTGATGGGGGTGTCTCAAGTCTTTATCCCATTGTACTGTGAAGATGGGGGTTCCCGCGGGGCAGAGAACAGCAAAAGGCTGTAAAGTTGCAATATCACACCTTTAGTTCCCTTATATGTGATCAGGAATTTTTCAAAGTCTGTTAAGTCTCTCCTAAGAGTGTCTCCCCATCTGTTTTCGGTAAGGGCACCCTTGAGCTGCAATTATCGAAAGGGAGAGAGGTTGGTGAGGCCCAGGGCGTCCTTCAGATCTCCCAGGGATATAAATACCCCATCTACCCAAAGCTGCCCAGCTCTGCTAAGACCTGCCTCATACCATTGTTGGAAGGCTAATGGTTCGTCAATCCCATCCCAGAGTGGGGGAGCCCAGATGCAGCTTAGGGGCGAGGGCCATGTCGTGAGCCATCTGAGGTAGCCCCCCCCCTCTTTCCATATGGACCATAGCACCTCCAGGACTGGGTGATTCAAGATTCTCCTTGGGATGCGTGCCTTGGGGACCCATAATCACTCGTCCAATGTGACCGGGGAGAAAAGCACATTGTCCAATAGTACCCACTGTTTCTTTGGGCCCATTACCAAGTGGTCAACAAGAATTCCCAGTTGTGATCCCTTATAGTATGTGTCTAGGTCTGGGAAGTTAACTGCACCATCATCTTTGGGCCTTATCAATGTGTCATAGGCGATTCTGTGGGATTTTCCCGGCCAGAGGTAGAGGAGAAGGGCCCGCTTGACCTCTAGAAGGAATGGCTTTGGTATCTGGGTCGGCAGCATTTGAAATAGATATAGGAATTTAGGGAGGATCACAATTTTAATGGAGTTGAGGCGTGCCATCCATGAGAGGCCGGACTTCGTCCATCGCTCCAGGTCTCGTTTGATCGCCGACCACAGGGGAGGGTAATTTGCATTGAAAAGATCTGCTAGGTTTGATAGTATCTGGATCCCCAGGTGACAGAGTCCCTCAGCTTGTTTACAAAATGGGAGATCCTCAATATATTGCCTTTCCACCTCATCGAGCTGACCTGATACAAATGTGACTGATTTTTCCAAGTTTACCTTGTAGCCCGCGAGGGCCCCGTATCGTTCCAGGCTGTTCAGTACCTCAGGGACCGATTGGGATGGGTTGGAAAGATATAGCAGCACGTCGTCAGCAAATAGGCTTATCTTATAGTTGATTTCCCCTATTTTAATACCCTGGATTTTGTCGTTCCCCCCTGATCGCTATGGCCCAGGGTTCCATTACCAATGCGAATATAAGGGGAGATAATGGGCACCCCTGTCTCGTGCCCCTTCCCAGTGGAAGGGCTTCTGATTCACCACTATTCACTACCACTCTTGCTAAATGGTTAGAGTAAAGGGCTGTCATCCAACCTCGCAATTTAGATCCCATCCCAAAGGACGATAGAACACTCTGCATGAAGGCCTAGCTCACCCTGTCGAACGCCTTCTCCGCATCTAAAGATAGGAGGAGAGCACCCTCTGTTCTAACTCCTGTTTAGCTCAGTACATGTATGGTTTTGTGCATACTGTCAGCCCCCTGTCTGTTCAATACAAAACCCACTTGATCTGGGTGGATCAGTCGGGGGAGACACTTTTCTAGGCGTCTCACCAGGATCCTGGTAAAGATATTCGTGTCTGTGTTCAGGAATGAGATGGGCCTATAAGAGCCGCACTCCACCGGGTCCTTGCCGGGCATGGGTATCACTATGATCATGGCCTGTAGGAATGCCGGTGGAATGGTTTCCAGGGACTTAATTTGATTAAACAGCTTGGTTAGCGGTTGTATCAGTACCGATTGATATTTTTTTTTATAAAAGTCAGCTGTATATCCATCCTCCCCTGGGGTCTTACCCACCTTCAGCCTTTTAATAGCCCCCTCCACCTCTTCCTCTGATATTTCCCTTCCCAATGCCTCCCTTTCTGAGTCTGTGAGCTTGGGCATGGGGTGGTCCTCGAGATATCTTCGGATCTCGTTCGGGGACTCACTGTTAGGGAGAATTCTCATTTATGGCTAATTTCCCTCACCTAGTGAGTCCTCCAGCAGCTTTGCTGGACTTCTGGAGTTAATTTCTTTCCACTTGGTAAGAGTGTGAGCTTTTCCCCACTCTAACCTGTGTTTTGCCAGGTATATTTCTCTGTTTTTGTGATTGTGGACTCTGAAGTACACCACTTCAGTAGCTCCCTTCTTTTGTGTGTCACACAGCACCTTCTGTGCCTTGGCACGGGGCTGTCGTTGAGACTTCCCCGACTCCATTTCTGAGGCTGACTACAGTCCCCCAGAAAAGGGTAAAGTTACCATTAGCTTTACCTAGTCAATCTACCACAGATCCAGTACACATCTTCCATGGAGTACTGGAAAGGGTTACTTCGTATCCCTTTTTATCTGTACCTCCTAGAGCATTGTTTTGCTCTTTTAACATTTAGACTTGGGTGGTGGCAGTGATATCTACCCTAACTTTTCTACCGCGATTATGTTAGATAAACGTGGTATTGTTTTAGGCTATTATATTAGCCTCGAAAATAAACACACTTGACCAAATTGTCTTTCTTTTGGCTCCGGTTGGGTTTATTCGCCATTTCTTTTTGTTAAAGTCCTTCTTGTGTTTTAATTTGCGCGGCAAACTAGGTTCGCCTTCTTTGTTCACCGTCTTTTGGCGGGCTTCTGCCAGGAAGCCCTCCACCAAGCGCCTGGGTGTCTAGGTGGGCTGAATGTGAGGGAGGGGTGTTTTCACCCCCTGCACAGGGTATCCTATGAAACCCAAGTCGCACTTTGCCATGATTGGCTGATGTGGTTGTCCAGGCTGGACAACCCCCCTGCTGAGTGATCGACAGCCAGGCTGTGTGAATGGGGGTTTTGCGCATAAAA
The DNA here is from genome assembly GCF_040938575.1 of Ambystoma mexicanum. NCBI lineage: Eukaryota > Metazoa > Chordata > Amphibia > Caudata > Ambystomatidae > Ambystoma > Ambystoma mexicanum. The sequence goes on from NC_090931.1 coordinate 870,306,945, forward strand.
GGCAAGTCTCTTGTTCTAGAAGTCAGAGTTGCCACTGGAACTACAAGGAACTGAAGAGAAGCAGAGAGAATGACGACTGCTGCAACTACCCCATCCCGAAGAAGCCCTGCTGCAGTTCTGAGCCATCTACCCTTCGACGACTAGATAAGATCCAGTCCGGAGTCTTCTTCCCTTGAGCATGGTGGGGCTAACCAGCTCATCTTCTTCAGCCAGAGGTCGCCTTCGTGGTCGAAATCGCTGCACACTGCTGTAGTGGTCCGGATAGCCACCTGAAGAGCCTCTCCTTTTTTTAAGGAGCGCACCTTTCATTCATTGTCGCTGCTGCCGGCTTCATCCCTGTGTGGTGCAGACCCCCTTCAGACGTCGTCCTTCACCTCGAAGCTCCAGGAACCGTGGGTCTGCGGGATACCAACAGGAACAACTGCCAGGGTACCAGCTGCACCATTGGAATAAGGTACTGTGTTCTGCTTGAGGAAACAGGGTGAACCCCGTTTCTTCATCTTCAAGTCTTGCCCTTGTCTTCCCTCCTTCTTCTAACGTATATCGAAGTACTCTTGGCTACGTTGAATCGTGAACTGTCTGACTGTGTGATCTTCGGCAACAGATCCCCGGTGTCACTTAACCCTGGCTCCGGCCCTTTGACTCTTGAACTCCTGTCTGAGTGTTTCTCGATTCTGTCTACCTAACCGAAATATATTTGTGATTTTTGCCTCCAACCCCCTCTGTGTATCTCAAGTGCGAAGTGTGTTTTTGCCCCGGATACACCTTTAGTGAACTGTCAAAACGTGATCACAATCGTACTCACAGTAACATGTTTTGTTTGTAACACCGGTCCATTCAAACACAGGGTACTTACCTTGAGATTTACTGTACAAAGTGAATTGGTTAGTTGTAGTATATTTTTCGTGTGGTTCTAAATCTAATAGAAGTGTTGTGTTTACAACAAATGGTTTAAAAATAAATGTACTTATATTTTTCTACCTGAAACATTGAGTCAGTGTTTGCTTGAGTCACAGTAATTGTGGACCCTTTGTGAAATCTCTGCTACTGCTCATATACTCTTGCGATAAGCCTGGCTGCTCTGCCACTGCTACCACTCTGACATAGTAGTGCAGGCTTGTACCAAAGGTAAAACTTGCATTGCCACCTGTAGTCTTAATTGTGTGTAGTGGTCCCTAAGGGAACTGCACAGGATTCTGCCCAACACTCACCATCTTGTTTAGTGTAGAGCGCCTTATAAAACCCGCAAATGACTTGGTTATGTGTTCGGTTTTTGTTTGGATGTTACCGACCCGTCCCTAACCCCCTCTATCCGTCTGCCCACCCTGTTTTACCTCAGCCTGTGTGCCAAGAGGGTTCCAACCTTGTCTCCCTTCTCATAATATCTGTGCTTTGTACATCTCATTTTTTTTACCACCTCTCCGATTAAGACTGTGGGTAGGGCCTGCCTTTTTTCTCTCATTTCACCCAGGTGGTTTTCACGGTCTATTTTGCACTTAGTAAGCTGTGCCCTCATACCCCGTAAGTCCACGCGGAGTTTGGATTCTATTAGCGCTCTCGCCCGTTTCTTCCTCGAGCCCTCTGCTATGAGAAGGCCCAGGAAGGTGGCCTTTGCTGCTTCCCAAACTGTGGCCATTGGGATCCCCCTGCATCGTTTGGTACAAAGAAGGCTTCCATTTCTTTCCGTAGGAATTCCTTGAACACCTAGTCTCTCATGAGGGCGTCGTTACAGCGCCACCTGTATGACTTCGGGGTGTCATGTAATCGGCATTCCATGACGAGAAGTTCATGGTCCGACCAGGTCACTGACTCAACCGTGGGGTTTCCAACTTCCCCTTCTCCTTCCTCTGATACCAGTAGTAAGTCAATTCTGGTATATGTTTGGTGGGGGGGGGGGCCGAGAAGAACGTGTATTCCCCAGGAGTTTGCCAGCATTTTCGCCATACATCCACCCAATAATATTCTTCTAAGAGGTCTCTCATGGCGAGGTGATCCTTAGTGGGAGCCTTCGGCCCCGTTCCCCCTGGCGGACCACCAGTCTAATCGGGGGTCTGTGATAAGGTTAAAATCTCCACCCAGGATCATCGCCTCCTCCGCCCATTTGTCCATGACTTTAAACACTTTATGGATGAACCTGATTTGGCCAACGTTGGGTGCATACAGAGTGGCCAATGTGACACGTGTACCCATAGACAGCCCCGTGATTCCCAGGAATCTACCCCCAAAGTCCCTTTTAGTCTCAACATCAGTGAGATGTAGTGATTTACCAAGGAGAATACCTACTCCCTCCTTCTTTGAGGATTTGTGTGAGGCACAAATGTTCCTTCCTATCTCCTTTCCTTTTATCTTCGATTCCGCCCCCCTCCTATAGTGTTTCTTGTAGGAAGAGGACTAGCAGTTTTTGTTTGCAGAACATGTTGCTTGTGCAAGAGCACTTGTTTTGTGAGCTTAGGCCCTTAAATTTGAGCGTACCAATCCGTCCTTCAAACATGGTCGTCAGTACCCTTGTCCTGTAAGGTTTCAGTGTGTCCCCCCTGTATCATCTTTTCGCTTGACCCGCAGTTCCATCGCCTGGTGTCCCCATTTTCTTTGTCCCTACCCTTCCCCATGCCTGGTTCCCTGTCTCCCTTACCCATTTTGTAAGGTGTTCGTCTCCATCGCCCGACAGACATCGGGGTAGTCAACGAACCACCAGGGCTACTACCCTGGCCCCGGGAGATTAAGTGATGCGGAAGGTTCCCTCCCACTTTTCATTCAAGAACATTTCCTGATATTGGTTGGGATCTAGGTTCTCGTGGGGGACACCATCCAACATTCGCCTCCATGTGCCCACAACTTGCTATGTGCCCCACCAACCGTGAGCCCCACCGCACATTAGCTTTCGGTGTGAGTCGGAGAGGGTCTCCGCAGTCCTGGAGATTGAGTGCAAATACCCTCCGAGACACAGCATCCCTCAGGCCTTTATTTGGGTGGGTCCCAAACTTTATATTGTGCCCATTAAACAGAAACCTCGCCAACAGTGGCAACACCCATGGGCATCATATAATTCCCCCCAACCTGGAGGAGCCCCCCGAGGATCGCGTAAGCGATTGCATTACAGAAAACATCGTCATTTTTCCATTATGATCATGTGGGTCCACCGCGATCTGCCGGGGGATGCCTAGTTTTCTGAAATTTCCCAGTGCCCTTCACTTTGTGCTTCCCTTCAGTTAAATCAGTGCCCCGTGGGGCCCGACCTGGGTCCCTATCAGTCCCATTCTGTTCCTTGGATGTTCCTGGGGAATCCCCAACCAGCTCATCAATGGCTCTTTGGATATCTTCTTCCATCACGAGCTGGTGGTTCTCGCCTTGCCATTCAAACGCTAAGTAGAATGGGTGTCCCCAGCGATATCGGACCCTCTTCTCCTGTAGCCATCTGGTAATTGCCCCACATTTTTTCGTCATCTGCAGCGTGAGGGTGGACAGGTCTTGGTAGATTGCCACCCTGGAGTTGCCGTTTTGTATGTCTCTCAGAGTCCTCGTCCTTTCAAGTATCCTTGTTTTGTCTCTATAGTAGGGGAAAATCGCCAGCACTGAGCGTGGACCCCTTCCGCCACCATCCGCTCGATGGGACGGTTTCCCCAGAGTCAGTTCCCAGGGCGATCCTGATGATATCCTGTACCTTGCCCTCCAGGCCCACCTGGGTATCCCCCTCCACCTCCGTCAGGCCAAAGATCCGCAGGTTGCTTCTCCGTTCACGATTTTCCATGCCGTCAACCTTGAGACGGAGCTCCCCCTCCCGGCGTTGTATCTCTCTGAACCTTGCCTCCATCTGCGTTTCCAGGAGGTCGGTAGACGCCCTATTGTTCTCCACCCCCTCCATTCGGTCCTCCAGTATGGAGACTTTGGCAGTGAGGTCGGCCAGCTTGGCACCCATGTCTGTTCATCCCCCTAATTTCATCAAGGATCGTCTGGACGTTGTTCTGCATGGTGTTCATGTCGGGAGCCGGGGCAGATGAGATACCAGTCTCCATGGCTAGGTCTCCGGGTGTCAATTAGTATTTCGCTAGGGTTTCTTTCCAACTCATGAGGTGCTTCTGCCCCTCTATCCCTGCGATTTCCTAGTGTCCCCAGTGGTATCGCCCCGTGACCGGAGCCTACTCACTTGCCTCTGCCTCGGCTTGTGTTCAATATTGCGTGGTAGGCGAGTCCTTGTGGCGTATTTCACTTGTAGAGGGTTCCCCACATGCCACAGGGCCCAACTTTGCAATCGCTGGTGCAATTTGCTCCTTCAATCCTTGAGTTCGCTTCTGCACCCAAGAGGTGCTCTGGTGCCTAGTATATTGGTCTATTTAGAGCCCCAGGCGGTTACCTACTTGTTGCTCTAGGTTCGATGTCGGGGTCTTCCTCCTGTTCTGGCACTCCCCCTGTCTGCACCTCACGGGAATAGTGAGGGGGGGCAGTGACCTGGGAGGGTGGTCTGTGTCCCTGCTCCTGCTGGTTGTTGGCTATCACAGTTAAGTCACCATGGGCTTGAAGGTCCCGTTGTAGGGTCGCCGGGGTAGTGGCCCCCAGGGCGTTCACTCTGGTCTGGTGGTCCGTGCTGATGACCAGGACTGTCTCCCAGCAGCGGTGGTTGGACGGCGGAGTGAGGAGCCCCCTCACAGGGGTGTGATGTGTCCCCCATCCCTGGGGGAGGGCAGGCTTCAGCAAGTTACGCCTCCCTAGGGTACTCACCCCGGTTAGTTCGCCTTATGGGGCTTTAACGGGCTGGGGCCCAGGCTCGCTCCCGCGTCGGCCAGGGCCTGTGAGGGTGCAGCCCCAGGCAGCCGCGCTCTCCAGGTGTTCCGGATAACTCCTCCGGATGTTCGGCGGTGTTGGGCCCTGCAACGGCCCGGGCAGGTTAGAGAAGTCGCTGGTGGGGACACAGGGAGTTGGGCAACACCGGTGGAGCTCCCTTGGTAGTAGGAGCTATTAGGGAGAATTCTCATTCAATGGCTAATTTCCCTCACCTAGCGAGTCCCCCAGCAGCTTTGCTGGATCTCTGGAGTTTATTTTTTCCACTTGGTAAGAGTGTACCCCTTTTTCCAACTCTTACCTGTGTTTTGCCATGTGTATTCCATCTGTTTTTGTGATTGTGGACTGTGGAGTACACCACTTCAGTAGCCCCCTTCTTTGTGTGTTACACAGCACCTTCAGTGCAGTGACACAGGGTTGTCTTTTAGACTTCCCACCGACTCCATTTCTGAGGCTGACTACTGTTCCCGAGAAAAGGGTAAAGTTGCCATTAACATTACTTAGTCATTTAACCACAGATCCAGTACACCCCATCTTACATGGAGTACTGGAAAGGGTTAATCCTTAGCCCTTTTTATCTGTACCTCCTAGAGCATTGTTTCGCTCTTTTAACATTTAGACTTGGCTGGTGGCAGTGGTATCTACCCTAACTTTTCTACCGCGAATATACTAGATAAACGTGGTATTGTTTTAGGCTATTATATTTAGCCTCGAACTTAAACCCGCTTGACCAAATAGCTTTTCTTTTGGCTCCGGTCGGGTTTATTCATGATTTCTTTTTGTTAAAGTCCTTCTTATGTTTTAATTTGCGCGGCAAACCAGGTTTGCCTTCTTTGTTCACTGTCTTTTGGCGGGCTTCAGCCAAGAAGAACTCCTCTATGCGCCTGGGTGTTTAGGTGGGCTGAATGTGAGGCAGGGATGTAGTCATCCCCTGCACAGTGTATCCTAGGAAACCCAAGTCGCACTTTGCCATAATTGGCGGAGGTGGTTGTCCGAGCCGGACAACCCCCCTGCTGCGTGATTGACAGCCAGGCTGTGGGAATGGGGGATTTTCGCATAAAAGGCAGGTATCTTGGGCTAGAAGTCGGAGACGCCACTCAACTACAAGGAATGGAAGAGAAGCGGAGACGAAGTCGACTGCTGCAACTAACCCGTCCGGTGAAGCCCTGCTGCAATCCTGAGCTATCTACCCTTCCACGACCAGAGAAGATCCAGTCAGGAGTCTTCTTCCCTTGAGCTTGGTGGGGATAACCAGCTTATCTTCTACAGCCAGAGGATCCTCTTTGTGGTCGAAATCGCTGCGCACTGCTGTAGTGGTCCGGATAGCCATCTGAAGAGTGGCTCCTGTTTTTAAGGAGCGCACCTTTTATTCACCGTCGCTGCCGCCGGCTTCATCCCTGTGTGGTGCAGACCCCTCCAGACGACCTCCTTCGGATCGAAGCTCCAGGAACCGAGGGTCTGCAGGAAACTACCAGGAACAACTGTCGTGGCACCAGCTTCTTCCTTGAATAAGGTACTGTGTTCTGCCCGAGGAATCTAGAGTGAATACCTGTTCTTCGCCTCCAAGGCTTGCCCTTGTCTTCCCTCCTTATAACTTTTGCTTCCTCTGTTGACAATATCTAAGTACTCCTGGCTACGCTGAATCGTGAACCATCCGACTGTGTGATTCTCAACAGGAACCCGGTTCCACTTGACACTGGCTCCGGCCTATTGACTTTTGAATTTCTGAGAGTGTTCCCGGATTATGTCTGCCTTGACGAAAGTATTGCCCATGATTTCCCCCCCCCCCCCAACTCTCTTTGGGTATCTCAGGTGCTAAGAGTGTTTCTGCCCCGGTAACATTTCTTGCCGCGGATACGCGTTTCTTTAGTAAGACCAAACTGTCATTAATGTCAAAAAGTGATTGCAAGTGTATTCACGGTAAAGTCTTTTGTTTCATAACACCGGTCAGCTAAAACACAGGGCACTTACCTTGAAGTATACCGTACAAAGTGAATTGGTTAGTTGTAGTGTATTTTACGTGTGGTTTTTGAATTACTAGAAGTGTCGTGTTTATAACAAATGGTTTAAAAATAAATGTACTTATATTTTTTTTATCTGAAACCTTGAGTCAGTGTTTGCTTGAGTCACAGTAATTGTGGTCCCTTTGTGTAATCTCTCCTACTGCTCATATACTCTTGAGATAAGCCTTGCTGCTCCGCTACTGCTACCACTTTGACATAGTGTTGGGGAGAATTCTCTGTTTAGGCTGAATTTCCTAACCTAGTGAGTCCCCCAGCAGCTTTGCTGGATTTTATTTTTTTCTCCTGCCAAGAGTGAGACTCTTTTACCCTCACTCTTGGACATGATTTGAGTGTGTTTCTTTGAATCTAGATGTGTTTAATGGGCTATGGGGTCTTTTACTCCATAGGGCTTCATGTGTTTTTGTGTTGTGTTACACAGCACCCTCCGTGCAGTGACACAGGGGTGTCATAGTGACCCCCCCAGTATAGACTCCATACCCTGGGACTGACTACTGTCTCCCAGGGCATGTAAAGTCACCATTGACTTTACTAGTCTTAAATTCTGAACAGAACCAGTACAAACCATCATATTGTGGACGTACTGGCTGGGGCAATTCAATTGCCCCAGGGTCTGTTAGTCGAGGGGGCACGTCTCTGTCCCCCTGATCGAGTTTCAGCTGCTGGCAGTGGATACTACTTTTTATATTCAACCGCAAATATTTTCCTATGGGATTTTATCCTTATTTAATTATTTACGGTAGCCTCGAACATACTGCCAGTTTATTTAATTATTAATAATTCTCCGGTTGGTATTTTTTGCCAAAACTTGATTCTAAAATGTCGTTTGTGTTCTCTTCTGTGACTCCAACCCAAGTCGAGCCCTTTGTTCCACTTTTTGGCGGGCTTCTCCACAGAAGCCCTCCAATGTGGTGCCACTCTGTCTGGGGTACTTAGGAGGGGTGGAGGGGGATTTAGGCACCCTGGACTGAGTTGCCTAGGCAACTCAAGTCGCACTCCGTCCTGATTGGCCCAAGTGGTGAGCCGGCCGGCTCACCACTTAGCATGTTTGAGTGACAGCTAGGCTGAGTGAATGGGGGTTTTCTGCATAAAAGCAGGGCTTTGGGGACTGGAACTTCTGAAGTCGCCACAGGACCTAAGAATCCGACGAGGGAGAAGCTGAGCCGACCTGCAACGACACCACCACAGGTGGAGCTCTGCTGGACCGTCTCACCACTTTTCCCAACGACAGAGGAGATCTCCCGCCGGAGAGTCTTCTTCCTTTGACTGGTGGGGATAACCAGTTTCACCGTCTTTTCGCCTTCCCGACATACCTCGTGGCCGCCTTGCCTATGCCAAGCACCCCGGCAACTGGGATACCACGTTTTACCACGACCGCGAAACAAAGGTACCACCTTTAACCGGAAAACTCCGCGGCTGGTTTCTTCCCTGGTAGTGCAACGACCTTCATCTTTCCTCCAAGTCGAGATCTTCTCTTCCCCTGGACGACGACGCGACTTGCACCCACTGCCAGGAACAACTGCCACCGCTGGAGGATCCTTCCCACTTAAGGTCCCTTGTCCCACCCGGCTTCCCTTGCTACCGACTGTACGGGGTAGATTTAGCCCCCGGCTTTCGAACCTGGGTTAGCCTGGGACACACTGGCTAAACTTTCCTAAGCCTCTCTAAACTCTTTTTGGAACTCTCTGCAAGACTTTCTAAGCCTAGTGTAACTGTGTGATCTTGGGCGCATTTGTGCTCTGCTCTCTCTAAGAGTGGGCCCAGCCTTTGGACTTTGGCTCACCAGTGACTTTTGCTCTTCTGCCTTGCTAACAGTGTTCCTGAACCTTAGAGTGGTGTACCTTTCCATATTCTGTCTTTTTCCCTCCCTTTCTCACAAACTTATTGGAGTGCCATCTAGTTAAGCGCTCACCTCTGTATGAAAATAAGTGGTGTTTTACTGTGACTTATCTGATAAGGAAAAAGGGGTGTACATATTACAATAGTAACTGTGTTTAGAATATTTCACAACAAGAGTGCTGGAGTGTTCCAAACCGTGTGTTTTTAAATAAATAATTATATACTTTGATACCAAAGCTCTGGTCAGTGTTTGCTTGTATTATTGTGTCTGAGTGCCTATTGTGTATACTTTGCATACTGCCTAACTCTTCTTGAGGGAAGTCTGACTGCTCAGCCACAGCTACCAGGTAAATCTGGGTGGTACAGACTGCTACCAAGTGAGTTTACTGCCAACACCTGTAGTCTTCTTTTGCAGTGCTCCCTAAGGGAACTGCACAGGTTTCTGCCTAACACATAGTAGTACAGGCTTGTACCAAAGGTAAAACTTGTATTGCCACCTCTAGTCTTAATTGTGTGTGGTGGTCCCTAAGGGCACTGCACAGGATTTTGCCTAACAGGAGCCCAGGCGCGCCCCGAGCTGTACTGCGCCTCGGTCCGCCCCCCTCCCCTGCGTCGCACCAGGAATGGAAGGCAGGCAGACCGCCGATGCACAGGGGCCTGTGATCAGGGTCCCCAGGGTAACTCCGGCTCCTCCGCTGAGTGTCCCAGCAAAGCTGCGGAGCATCAGGCCAGCGAGTCGGCTGCGGCCCGGGACTCCCCCGCTGCAGGATGGAAAGCAGCTCCGCACCTCTGGCCTGTGTTCGTCGCAGGGCCGGAAGGGGGAGGGGAAGCACCATCGTTCCCGATCGAGTATCTCCGATTCCGGGGCACCTCCAGGGCTCAGTCGGGTGTCTCTGGAATCCCTGTGAGTTCCGAAGGAAGATTTTCCGTATTTATGGAGGGCAACGTTCCTTTTTTTCTTTTAACTCTGCACTTATCCCGGGGCCATATGGGGAGCTGATAGATCAGGCAGCCATCTTGCATGCGCCTCCTGGTGGCCTCCAACTGGAGTCTTTTGAATGGTATCATATGGGACTTCTTGCAATTGAAGGAGAAGCCCAGTCTGTTTAGAGAGTGGCAGGTGATACTGAGATGTTCGTGGGCTTGCTCGGGTGACCAAGCCCTGATTAGCCAATCGTCCAGGTAGGGGTCGACTTGAATCCCCCCTCTCCTGAGAATTGCTGCCACTAGCGCCATCAGCTTGGTGAAAACCCTCGGGCGGAGGTCAGCCTGAATGGCAGAACCCGAAACTGATAATGAGAACAGCCAACCGCGTACCTCAGGTAATTTCTGTGCATGAGATGGATTGGCACATGAAAGTAAGCATCCTGAAGGTCCAATGATACCAACCAATCTTGGAGTTGGAGAGCCTGAAAGATCTGCGAAAGGGTGACCATCTTGAAATTGTCCTTCCTGAGGAACTTATTCACGTTTCTTAAGTCCAAGATGGGTCTCAGTCCTCCGTCTTCCTTGGGAATGAGAAAATAGGGGGCGCACCAACCCTTGTTCCTCTCCGCTACAGGTATATTTTCTATTGCACCTCTCTCTGGCAAGATAAAAATTCCCTGCACGAGGAGCGGATCTGGAATTCTGACAGAGCTGGCTCTCGGTGGATTATCCCAAGGCCTTTCTAGAAAAGGAAGGCAGTAACCTTGGGCTACTGGTTCCAGTGCCCAAGCATCTGAAGTGATGCCCCACCATTCGTTCAGATGCTGAGAGATTCTGCCTCCCACAGGGGTCTTGTGGGACAAGGCCTCAGAGTGGCTTAGAGGCGGCTGCAGCAGCGGCTAAGGGTAAAGATGCTGCTGCTGGGGCTGCTTTTGCTCCCTTACCTCGTCCACCGCAAGGGAATCTTCTTTGTCCCCTTTGTACGACCTGTCCTCTTCCTCTCCCAACTGAAGAATAGAACCGAAAAGACGACCACTCCAGGAAGATGAGCCCAAATAAGGTTGTTGAGGTTGCCGAAATATAGGAACTAAGGGATTTAGCCACTGCCTTGGAGGTCTGCAGCTTCTCCAGACTCTTGTCTGCCTTGCTGCCGAACAACCTTGATCCGTCAAACGGCATGTTGAGCAGTCTGGCCTGCACGTCTGGTGCAAACCCCGACTTTCTCAACCACACAAATCTGCATAGCACAGTGCTTGCAGCCATGGATCTGCTAATGCTGTCAGGAGTATCCCGTACTGATTGGAGACACTCTCCCATCACCTCTTTGCCATCCCTAACCAAGCTCAGAAAGCCATCCCTTTCCTTGCCTTCTGGAATGTAATTAGCTGCCATACTAACACATTCCCACAGGGTATAAGTAAACCTAGCCAGGGTACAGGTAACATTTGTGGACTTGAGGGCTGTACTGCCCGAGGTGAAAACCTTGCAAGCCCATGTGTCCACTTTCTTATTGTCTCTATCTGGGGGGCAATACAGGGATAGGCAGACTGCCTGGTGGAAGTAGCAGCCTGGACTACAGACTCTCAGGCGTAGGATGTTTGCTGAGATAGTCAGGGGCACTGGATGAGGGTCTATATTTCCTGGCAAAATTCCTGTTGATAGCAGGACCAGATTCTGCAGTTTCCCAAATAGCCACCACCTTCTTATGAAATGCCTTGTGAAAAGGTAAGATTGGGTCTTTTTTGGGACCTTGGTCCAGAATGTCCGTCATGTCATCCTGTGAAAGTTGGTGAAGCCCTACTCCAGCCCATGTACTCAGTGACCCTGTTCATGAGATTTCTATATCCAGAATCAGCCTGGTCTGATGGGTCAGGTTTACCAAACTCCAGCTCTGGTGTTGTATCAAGACCACTGGCAGAGTGGAGGGAGTCACAGAGATCTTTCATTTTAGACTCAGGATCAATTAGCTACTCGGGCACCTCTCTAGTGCCAAACCTCACTCCTAAAGGAGAAACATCCTCATCTGAAGCACTATCCTCCTCGTAAATGGAGGACATTGACTTCAAAAAGTATTTCTTTGGTACAGGTTTGTATATTCGCTCCAGAACCGGTAAGTGCTTCGACAGCATCGAAGATGCCATCGGCGGCGTCTTCGATAAATCTTTCGACTTCGGAGTCAAAGCAACTGGCGTCGACAAAACAGTCAAAGGCTTTGACGTTTTTTGTTTCTTCGCAGGTATCGGAGGCGGAGTCGACTCACGCATCTTTTGTCGGGTCGAGCACATCGAGTCTCCGATTTACTACTCTTCCTAGCCAAAGTCGTTTTTGACCTTCCTGCGTCATCCAAAGGAGCGACCGGGGTCTGGCTCTTGCATGTTTATTTTCAGGGGGTCGAGGCCGCATTCTCAAAGATCTGCATCATCTCTTGCCTAAAGGCATTCCATTTACTGGGAGAATCCAACCTAGTCGGACATCTTATAAGCTCTGCAGAGCTGTCTGAAGACAGAGAGGGAGACCTATGGTGTCTTTTCTTCGCCTCTTCGAAGAAGACAAGGATTGCCTCCACCGACTCCTCGATCGGAACCTCTTCAAATGTTTAAGCCGAGTGGAGTCTTTGAACTCACCAGACTTTTTATATTTCTTCGAAGTGGCCTTCGAAGCTTCCTGCCCCACCGCCAATTTACCTTTGCATTCCCAGAGAGCTTTCTCAGTCAAAGATTGACAGCAGCCGCATTCTTCGGTTCGGTGATTAGAACCCAAACACGAATGGCAGTTACGGTGAGGATCATTTATTGACATTTTTTTCCCCAGAGTCGTGACATTTCTTAAAACCCGATTTATGGGTAGAAGTGGTCTAAGAAGAAGAATTTTTTCAAAAAAGAAATGAAGCGCACCGTTATTACTCGAAGAGAAGCTATCGGAAAAACAGAACTGAAGCCAACAGGTGCAGCTCAAGCTACTTATACTACTGGTGACATCGTCATGCCACGGCGGCCCTCGTGGGACATCAACGCCACAACATCGTGCACAGTGCCCTCTGGCGAGAAAACATTTCCGAAGCAAAGAAGCTGGACGAGATACATATATCAAAGATGAGGAATACATGGGAGGACACAATCCATTCGAAATACAGTTTTAATGTGAAAGTGAAACAGTTTTTTTCTTTTACCAAGGATTCCCAGCCTGACCAGGAATATTCATGCTGGAGAAATAGGGTTTCACGGTTGACAGACAGGAGCTCCTTTGCAATGCAGCCGCACTTCATGGCGGTTGGCCACACACGCACATGCTTCAACTCCCCCCACCCTCGACCCCCAGCACCGGACTTACCTCAAGCTCAGCATTGCCCATGAATTTTCTGGCTGCCCCAGCTCAACTACAACCTTACAATACGTATTACTGAGACTGGTTAATGTACAACTTTCACAATTATTCACAAACTTATCTGTGATAAGCAGCAGACTGAGGGCTGGTGTAAACTTGCAGTTAAGATTTTGCAGGTAGATAAATCACCTTGTCTGGTAGTTCCTTTTAGAATTCCGCCAGAAGCCCATCCAGACCCGATGACTTCCCAGCATTCAGATTGTTAATAGTGGCAATAATCCCTGATTTTGATAGCTCCCCATTAAGCAAAGGGAGCTTTCCTTTAAGTAACACAGTGATTGGTAGTTAGTCCAGAAAGTTCTTGACCACTCTCTCCCCTACTTGGCTCTCTGATGCATAGAGATCTTTGTAGAAGTTATGGAATCTCTCGAACTTCTGAGGGTCAATGATCAGCCACCCAACCTCCAAGAGCATCACCCAAAAGCATTGTTCACTCTCTGTAACCATCAATGTGCCAACAATTTACTACATTTCCGTCCAGTTCCAAAGTGCTGCCTGCTTCTTGAGCCAAAATAGACCACTTTCAAACTTGCCTAACAGTCTTTTATTCACTTTGTTTTTCATTTTCAAATGCTCCATTTGCAGGATGACAGATTTACATGTACTGTAGTCAATATCCAATTTAGGTTGTCATAAATTAGAATATTCACATTAAGAATTATTATATACTTATGTATGCAGTTATTGGTTGAAAGGCTCCCTGAGGCATGCTTCAACAGGACAATGCCACCTAAGACTAGGTTAGAGCAGCAGGGTGACACTAAAACAGGTTAAAAAGAAGTCCAGTTTTGAGTACATATCATGGTGGTTGTGTGAACGTTACAGTCTCTTAAAATCGAGCGCTCTGGTCTCCAGCTGTCACTCAAGTGGAATTCCCTCATTAGTCACCCGCTTATATACTCATCCTGAAGTGACTTTGAAGCTTTAGGTAAATATTATTTAAATGGTACAAGAACATTTTTAGGAAACAAGATGTGCTTAAATACCTGGTAACTTTCCCGGATGACAAATGTAGGATGTTTATGCATTTTAGATTTTTATTTATTATACACAATGGACATATGCACCCCAGCCCCAGTATAGGAATAGAGCAATCCAAGAGATATTGTAGGCTGTGTAAAGTAACACATTCGAGAGAAACAGTAAAACATCTCTTCATTCATTGTGATGAGATCTATGGAGAGAGATGGGGAGAGAGGTAAAGAAAAAGGGGCGGGGTCTTCCAGCACCTTCGGTTGTCAATAGATCCAGGACTGAGCCCAAAAGTGTGCCGGAGTAAATTCCAGCATGTGCCCTGCCGGTCGCAAAAGAAACGGCGGGACCCATAGGCGCCCCGGCAGAAGCTGATGGTGCCACAGCCGGTCCTAATGCCAAAGACATCAGCCCTGTGACAAAGATGTCCATCATCTTTAGGCACAATGCCTCCCATTCCTCTTTAGCGGATGGCTGGCTGGGAAAAGGAGCTTGTACCTGGAGTGGTGGCTCGTCTACTTAGAGGATGAAGAGTGACAGCAAAAGGAACCACTCGGGTTTCGGGACCTCTTCCAGTGGTTCTTCTTTCCTCCTCTGTGTGTAGAGCAGTTTTTTATGGGACAGCGCTCCACATCGTGCAACCTTGAAGGAGACTGCAGCTCCTTCGCCTTGTGGACGAAAGTGAAGAGCTTTCCTGCTCTTTCAGGGAGGGCCTTCGGGTGCATCGACTGGTACGACTTGCAATCCTGCGTGTCGTTATGCTCGCCTAAACAATAAAGACAGATCCGGTGCAGATACAAAACAGACATCTGCTGGCCGCAATCTGCAACAGACTAAAGTCTGGAGGCATTTGACGAAGTCAGTAAGGCGTAGAGAAATTATCAGTAAGTAAATGCGCTCCGATCAGTGAACCGAGTGTGCAGAAAAAAGGAACTGAAGTCACGGCGCGCGGCACCTCAATATATACTTGCTGCGACGTCATGTCTGACTCAGAGTGTAAAGGCTTCGGACAGAGCTGACATGGAGCCGTGCTGTGTCCCCTGGTGGGAGAAAAGGTTACAGAGAACAGATGCGCTGGGGATAGGGATTATCCTAGAAGAGGCATCTGTGGGAGGATAGAATCTATTAGAGATGGAGAGAGAGAGAGATGGATAGAGAAATGGCAAGAGAGATGGATAGAGAAATGGCAAGAGATGGATAAAGAAATGGTGAGTGAGATGGATAGAGAAATGGCGAGTGAGATGAATAGAGAAATGGCGAGAGGGATGGATGGAGAGATGCGGAGAGGGAGAGCGAGGGGATGGCAAGATAGAGAGATGGATAGAGAGATGGCGAGAAAGAAGGATAGAGAAATGGCGAGAGAGATGGATAGAGATATGGCGAGAGAGAGAGAGAGATGATAGAGAGACGGATAGGGAGAGATGGACAGGGAGAGATGGACAGGGAGAGCGAGGGAGAGAGGGAGAACGAGGGAGAGGGAAGGGGAGGGAGGGAGGAAGGGAGAGAGGGAGCGAGATTGAAAGGGAGGGAGAGGGAGTGGGCCAGAGGGAGGGAGAGAGGGATTGTGACAAATGGATAGAGACAGAAATGGATAGAGATGGATAGAGACAGATAACGAGATGCATAGAGAGGGATAGAAGTAGAGAGAAAGATTGATAGAGATGGATGGATGGATGGATGGATGGATGGATGGATGGATGGATGGATGGATGGATGGATGGATGGATGGATGGATGGATGGATGGATGGAGAGGTGGATAGAGATGAGATTGACAACTGGAGATGGAGGGAGAGCGAGAAATGGATATAGAGATATGGATTGTGAGAAAAATAATTAATAGATGGATATAGAGAAAGAGATGCAAATAGAGATGGCTAGAGAGATGATGAGATGGATGAGAGAGGTGTATAGAGAGAGAGAGCGAAGGGGTGGGTGTCATAAATGGAGTGAAGAAGATATGGGGAGGTAAAGGGAGTGATGGAGGGAGAGGGTGATGGTTAGAGAAAAAGTAATTTTGAGAGGAAGTGACAGCATGTGCAAATTAACGAGTTGGGCATTGGTAGGCCGAGAGCTACATATCTGATTCAGGCGCCCAACCAAGACCTTCCTCATCACAGGTATCCACAACAAACACGGGAGAGGAACAATTATTGACTACAGGTACTGATCCCACAAGTATACCTAATGAATGCTCAACCACTCCACCGAGACCATCTTTTTTTAGGTACCGACACAAGCAGAAAAAAACCAGCAGGGGTCAGAGGAAATGGAGGAACACAGAAACCAGAGGGCAGATACCAGAGCAGAAAAACCTAATCATCAACATCAAGACGCATTCTTAGTCAGCCAGGAACTGAGATCCTACAAAAGGGGCTGATTTGTACCTACACATGGCACCAACTTTTTCAACACAAGAATTGAGAAATTTAAATTGATTTGTAAAATGAAATGAAAAGCATAATTTGCTCACACCACAATGGAAACAGATCAACCAACAACTGAATTGCTTGAACTAAGGTACTTTATTCCCCCCATTAACTCACGGTAAGATTGATGTGTTCCACAAAACACACCTCAGAGACTTTAAAAAGTGATCATATAAAACAACTAAATTCAAGAACCTGAACGCAAGAGAGGTGTCAATTACCAGGAATCTTTATGAAGATGAAAACAGCCATCCGACCAGCATACAAGCAAGGTGCACTGGTAATTCTTAATGTGGAACACTATGAAAAAGAATGCTTAAGACAACTCAATGACACCAGTATATACCAACCATCACTTATTAATCCAACATGAGAAATTATTGATAGCTTGAATATCATCCTAGATAGGGCACTAGAGAATGAGTGGATCAACGAAAAGACACGCACATTATATTCACAAGATTAACCAAAAACTCTGCACTTCTATCTCCTTACCAAGATACATAAATCAATGGAAAGACCACAAGGACAACCAATCATACAGAAGTATCAAACTAGTGGGACTGCAATGGGGGCCACAATGGCCCCAGCATACATAAATGCATTTATGCTAAATTTTGAGGAGGAACATATCATTAAACATTCTGTCCGGCAAAGGTACATCAGCCATTGGGGTCGATGACATTTTCATGGTGTGGAATGACAAAATGGGGACATTGGAAGCCTTCTTGAGATACCTTAACCCAATAGACAAAAGGATACAGTTTGCACATGTAATTGGTAAACCCGGCATCCATTTTTAGGAAGTACAAATAACTCAGAATGCCCCCGGGTTTGACACTTCGCTATATCACAAACCTACCGATCGCAATAATCTTCACAGAATGAGTTTTCATCCTCAATCTATCAGAAATCTACCGTACAGTCAACTTTTACTAGTCAAACGTATAGTAAATATGGACACTGAATACAATCGAGAAGAAGAAGAAATGATCCGTAAGTTTAAAAAAAAGAGGATATACAAAAGAGCTCAGAGCGGCCAAAGACAAAAGTTGACACTAAGGAACGTACGACTATGTTGACACCCAAAACCAAAACTAACTTGCGAGGAAAAACACTTGTTTTGTGAGCAGGTACAGCACACAGACACCCAGAATTAAAAAGATTATATTGAAACATTGGCGAATTTTACAGTGTGACAACAAACTACAGAACTTATTTAAGAACAAGCCAATTTTTGATTTTCAAAGGAGTAACAATCTCAGAGATTTGTTAGTCAGAACTTATCCCAAGGAAACATATCAAGAAAGAAAGGAATGTTCCCATGCATGACTTGTAATAATTGCAATAACATCATTAAAGGAGATACAGTCACGCACCCCATAAAAGGTGAAAAAAGTCAACTTCAAACATTGATTATGTGATATACTCCATCAAGCTTCTCTGTGGTTTATTGTATAGAGGCCAAACCAGTCGTAAAGCCACAATTAGGTGGAACAAACACAAGTCTAACATCAGGACCAAAAGCCAACAATCTCCGGTCGCCAGACACTTTCAACAAGAGAGACATCAACTTTCACAAATTAAATTCTGGAAGTCATCAATTTAAAGTATCGCAACATGAGTAATGTTAAAAGACTTCAACAAAGGAAGCTTTCTGGATTGACAAACTCGTCACAGTCTCTCCTCAAGGACTGAAAGAGGAGCTGGATTTATTTTGTTTTTTTTTATAAGAGAAGCAATTTTTCATTCCAGAAGAAAGAACGATGCTTAACACACACATATTAGTTAAAACATGTTCTATACTTGTAAATATATTACCAGTGTTAGAACAGAATAATAACATTAATATTTTGTCATGTTTTTGAGATGCTTCTTTTCAAAGATAAATCACACACACAGGTGAAGACCAGAACAGTAGATTGTTGATTATATGATGTATTGTCTATTTGATGTCGGTTCTTCCCGTTGTTATTGGTATATTATCTGTTTGATTATACGGTGCATTATCTGTTAGACTCTTTAGACATCAACTGTATGCTATTTGAAAATTAGTTTCATGGCTTCACATGTTTTAAGTCACATACAATAATATTTGCAGAGTATAAATTAAATGAAATAAGTTAATATTAGGTTAACTGAGTTGAATCATACAAAATACTACAAGGCGCGGAGAGAACTTTCTTAATTTCCATGCTTTGTAATACCAGCACCGTAGAAGTACGCGCACACACATGCTTGTCTATCTAAGCTGTTTTCATGACATCAGAGTACTGCAATACAGTATTGACGCAGTCACGCAGCGGATTGACGCGCCGCGCACTTTCACAGAACCCGTTACCCTTTCGATAGTGGTTGCTATGGACACGCATAAAACTTTACCGACAGCAGCAGCATGTCGAATGTTCACCTGACTATAAATCATTTCTACACACGTTACGGCCAAACAAACGTGTCGAGGTAGTCTCTTGACTATCTCCACTTAGGATTTACTCTTTTGATGAGACGCGCAGCACCACAAAGTATTTCATTTGGAGCAACAAGTGCCTTTTAGGAACAGACTCAGCGGTCACGACCGGCCGCATGGATGCTGCATTTCTCCGTACACGCCTGCTAGGTAAAACCAGTTCAGAACACTAGCGATTCTGACTTTCACTAAATGGAAAAGTGATCCGCAAAGCTAGAAGATATGAGGCTCCACATCTTTTTTCAGCATGCACATAAAGAGCGAGGCGCAAGACATTTTAAGACACAGCACTTCTGCGCACACAGTTACATGCTACAAGAAGTTGCAATTGTTGTAAGGAACGCTTTAATTATTACCATTTTTTGAGATGAAACATTATATTAGACTGTAATTATTTAGTGATGTACTGTCTAATAAAAAAAAAGTACATTAGTTATGACCCACAGTTGCAACAGGGCATGGTTCAGATATATACCCTTAACTTGTAGATAACGCACCAGAGTTCACGTCCCCGAAAGCAAAAAGAATCACTGATTCTCGTAGAGAAGCTCGAGCATCAGGGATTTCTTCATTTCTCCAGTAGAGACCATGTATTACGGTGTCATTTTGTTTATTATGATTCCGATTAATGTGGATAAGCAGTTAATTTTTTTTGTAATTGAGCTGATCACTTGCTAAATGAATGTATTGTATTGCATTTGTAGAGATCGCCCTGATGAAGGAGTGAGGTCTGAAATGCATCAGCGATGTTAACATCTGCAAACTAATTATGCAAATGAAGAATAAAAAAGCTTTCCACATGTAATATGTTCCTTGAATATTATTGTTTTATACACATTATGAACTGAATGTGACAACATTTAAATTACCTATAGTAGTGTTTACTACCACCACTGGCGTCAACAGGTCTGGAGAGATTTTCACCAGACATTTATTTGCTTGAGAGCTATATGTGGCCACTCTGGTACAGAGTCACAAAGACAAATACAATCAGACACAACACTCTGGACATCGAGTTAAGGTGTTGATTTCGAATATTGCCACAGGTACACACGAAATTCTTTTTTAAATACAAACAAATGTAGAGATATAAAAATCCAGTCAGTAATACCTATAAAAAGTGATTTTGAGTATTATATATAGAACAATTATTTATGTGGGACATATATGGTGAAATATGGAAACATGGGCAAAGGATGATGTAAATATATTTATTTCCAAATAGATCTAGAAAAATACATAAAAGAATTATAATAAAGACAACTGACAAAAATTATAATTTGTCCATTTATAATCAAGTGACAAAGAAACGAAGAGAAGACCCAATGAAAACTTGATCTAAAAAGCAAAAAAAGATAAACGCAACAAATATGCATGCATTTTAACATGCTTATTTATTTCTTTGGATATTTGAAACGATTGAATTATCATTCAAAAAATGTCATGGAGAAAATAATGAGAAACAACGGATGAACAAATACATACCTAATGAACAAAATCTGCAGAACGAAGGAGCGATATATTCATACAACAAATTGATTTGGAGATTTTGTTTGAGATGGTTTAACATGTACATATTTATGTTTATTTAATGAAGAATACGAAAATATATAAAATACAAACATGTATGTTTCATTTAAAAATAAATATACTGTATACATCGGTTAGAAAAATGTAACTGTGATAAACAATAAAAAAGTAATTAGTTGAAGAAAAAAATATGTATACAAATATACAGAGAGAAACAAAGACATGAAATAAGTAAAGCAGACAAAATGAACTGCTTACATTTAAAAACAAATAATAATAAAATTGGAAATTGAAAATCATCAAAATCATCAAAATGTAGAATGGTTTTATTCAATTAAAATCTATACACACATTCAGCAATAAGATATACAAAAATGATTTGCTTCTTAAATAATTGTGCAAAAAGAAGAAATTCTAAAAATCAAATCACTTCACTTGAATCGAGTTGTCAATTTTGCAGCAATTTCAGACTTTGGAGGGTGTGGGAGGGTTAACCACATTAGCAATAGTATACTTGCAGATGCATTTAGAACTGGAAGAAAAAGAGTACTTCAAGTCAAGTGAGGTTTCTGTTGATCCAGGAAAAGTTTATCAACAATTATGCTCGATCCTTTATTTCAATTGATATTGTCGTGAACATAGTGTGATGAATCCTGCAGAGTCATCACTAAACCCCAGCCTAAGACCTTCTCCTATGTGGCCATGGAATGGCAGTCACTTCCTAACCCTGGGGGTGGTAAAATGTGGGAGGAGAGGGCTGTCGGGAGGTGTGGGGGGAGGTGACTCCTTTAGGAGGGACAAAGTATTCATCTTCTTCATCTTCTCTTCTTTTGAGGATGAGATTCCCATAATTCCAAATACCTAATGGCATGCTGTCAGTGCACAAGTCCCTCCCATATAACTAACCAAAGCACATGCTATGATTCTGTCTAGAATACAGGTCCTAACCCAAAGAGTAAATCACAAACCCTTTTCACAACCTCCCCCAACTCGGACTAATCTCAGTTCACAAAGCAGTTAAAACCAACTGAATCTAAAAAGACCAAAACCACTATGGACATCAGGACCCAGAATGCCTGTGGTACTGGAACGTGGAAGAGGGACTCAGTCAATGAGAATCAAAAGGTGTCACTAGACATAATGAGTAGTCTAGTTGTTGTAGTGTGAGGCACCGGAGCAGGACATATAAACTCAGAAATGAGTTGGAGCTGAGAGAAGGAGACACTGAAGGAGAAGTAGAGGTAGCATCAGGTTGTCATAATGCAGGGTTTGCAGTGAAAGCAGATGGAGCACCATTTGAAGCCGATGCGGGAGAAGGCGTGTGGCAGATCAGAAAGAGCACAGCGGGAAGCAGCGGGTGCACTCTGATGAAGAGGTTGAAGCAGAGACCCCATTGAGCCGTCAAAGCTCCACCGAAGAAGGGAGTAGTTTCTTACCTGTAACTCCATTTGTCCAGCGTTGGATTCTTTCATGGATTCACATGCTATGAATATTTCCCGTCGTCAGGCTGGGAAACCTCGGTAACTTTAACCTAGCGTTTTCCTATGGAAAACTTCGACACTTTAGTGTCCTATCGACATCCTATTTGGGTGCTTTAGGCTACCCAATAGGATGTTCGGTATAAATAGCCCCACCCTGCGGCTTCGCTTCAGATTTTAACCTCCAAAGTAGAGGAAACCCGAATCACTGTTTGCCTGCAAGGAGAGGCCGGTGTGCGCATGTGAATCCACGAAAGATACCAACACTGGAGAAATGGAGTTACAGGTAAGAAACTACTCCCTTCTCTAGCATTGGATCTTTCATGGATTCACATGCTGTGAATAGATTATATAGCAGTATGACAACTTAGAGGTGCATGACAGACAAACCATACCCCCATGCCTTAAAACATGACAACGAACCCCACATGTAACCACAGGCATGAGAACAAAAAACCAGTAAGGCAAATAACAATAAAACATCCCCTGAAGCTGCAGGGCCAACCTTACTAAAACAGGCGTTGGAGGACTGGCCGTCCCACCTGCACATGTTGTTGCCCCAGACAGTGCCTGGTGAAGGTATGCGGCACCGCCCAGGAAGCCACCTGGCAAATGTCCACAAGTGGTATACCAGACCATAGCGCCGCCGAAAACGCTGTGGCCCGTGTAGAATGAGCCTTAGGAGTGCCCCTCAAAGGCGTGCCAGCTTTCGCCTGACAAAATGAAATTGTAGGAGACCAAGCAGGAAAGTCCCTGCTTGGAGATGGATAGTCCCTTGTTGGAGGAACCAAATGCCACAAACAGCTGCTTCAACCTCCGGAAACCCCGAGTACGGTTAAAAAAAACCTTCAATGTCCTCTTGATGTCCAGAGAATGCAGGGCCTTTTCTGCCAGCATGGTCGCATTAGCAAAGAACGCGGGTAAGGCAATGGAAGCAAGCTTGTGAAATGCCGACGGCACTAATGAGCAGATTAGTAGCTAGGAGAACCTTGTCCCTCACGTACCTCAGATATGGTGCGTCAACGACCAGTGCCTGCAACTCCGACATCCTCCTGGCCGACATGATAGCAAGCAGAAATGCGACTTTCCATGAGAGAAACTTCAAGGAAGCCGTAGACATGGGTTCAAACGGTGGCTTCATCAGAGCCGAGAAAACCATGTTGATGCTCCACAGCGGTGCAAACTAGTGCGCCGGGGGAAATGTCCGAAACAGTCTCTTTAAAAAATGCTTAACCAACCGATCACTAAAGAGGGGAGTAGCATGTCGCCGTCTTGTGAACCTAGAAATCGTGGCCAAATGCACCTTGATCGATGACAACGCCAGTCCCCATTGCGCAAGCTGTAACAAGTACGGGAGAATCTGGGCCAGAGACGTCCAATGGCTGCACTTCTGGATGCTCCTCACACCAGGCACATAAACCTGCCCACTTGCGCCCATACGATACATTGGCAGAAGGGGCCCTTGACGCCTCCCGGATCCGCTGACACTTTTGTGAGATACCTAGATGACCGAACTCGGCGTGGTCAGGAGCCACGCATCTAGGCTGAGAGATGCCAGATCGTGATGCCACACTCTGCCTTCGCCCTGCGACAGGAGCTCCCGGTCCGCTCCTAGACGAAATGGCTCTTCCACAGCCAGATGAAGGAGTTCTGAGAATCATGCCTGCCTGGGCCAGAACGGCTGCTTTCCTGCGTGGCGAACAAGTCCTGCGGGGGAGACCTCCATTTTCAGTAGATTTTTGCAACCTGCTCCTCGTTCAGCCGCCACTCGTGCAGCTGACTGGTGTCTCTGCTGAGGGCGTTAGCCTGAACATTCTGACCCCCCAGCAGATGGAAAGCTACAATATGGATCCCCTGAGCCAGGGACCAATGCCAGACCTCCTGAGCCTCCTTTGACAGGATCCAGGAATGAGTGCCGCCCTGCTTCCTCAAATAGAACATCATGGTGGTATTCTCCGTCAACACCCGCACCACAGTTCCTTCAATGCGAGGTAGAAACTACTTCAGAGCCCAGTGCACCGCTCTCAACTCTAGCACGTTGATATGCAAACCTGTCTCCTTGTTAGGCAGAATCCTGTGCAGTTCCCTTAGGGAGCACTACAGAAGATTAAGACTACAGGTATGAGCAATAAATCCCCTTTGGTATCAGTCTGTACCACAAAGATTTAGTTGGTAGCTGTGTCTAAGCAGTCAGACATATCTCAAGAGGGAGATGAGCAGTATTCAGGGTTTACACAATAGGGCTACAATACTATGGTACAAGGAAACACTGACCAAAGCTTTTTATTAAAAGAATATATATATATATATATATATATATATATATATATATATATATATATATATATATATATATATATATATATATATATATATATATATATATATATATATATATATATATATATATATTCATTTTACACAATTCTAGTTCAAAACATTAATCACAGTTATTAAAGCAAGTTAAAATCAGTCATGAAAAGTATACACAACTCCCTGGTTAAATTGTAGACGAGTTTGAGCAAGAGTGAAAACTGAGCAAAACGGCACAGTGAAAACCAAACACAAATGGCACTCTAGCAATTTCTCACAAGGGAGGGAAACAACAAGTTTTACAGGGATACACTCTTGGGCACCCTAGCAACACTTCCCAATAAGTTTGTTAACAAGTTTAGGCAAGGCAGTACTTTTAGCATGTATAATACTTAAATAAAAACTGTGCAAAATGGCACTTCACAAGGTTTAAAAGAGGGAAGGAAGATATGGTTATACGAGTTAGGTGCACCAACACAGTTCTAGTTGAGAAGCAATCTAGAGAAGGCAGTTGTAACAGATTCAGCCAGAGTCAATAGGCCTGTGCCAGAGTCAGTGGTACAGGGCAAAGAGCCCAGGAGCAAAATGTTCTTGTAGCTGCAGTCAAGTCTTTGTTAAACGATTCGAAAAGGTGGTTGCAGAAGGTGAAAGACAATGTTAGAGGATAGGGGCAGCCAACCCAGCAGGTAGGTAAAGGATTTAAAAACCTTTAGCGCTACCAAACGAAAACGGAGGCCTGGCGGAACAAAGTACCTTAAAATGCAGAAGAGGCTCCTGCGGTGGTGGTTGTTCCTGGCAGTTCCTGCAGTTCAGGAAATCCAGCAGAGAAAGAGAGACACTCGTCGCGGAGGGAGGTTCGAGTAACTGCACTGCCCAGGGATGAAACCAGCCGCGGTGCTGCCCAACGAATAAAAGGTACGCTCCTTTAAATCGCGGTCCGGGTGCCTGGCTATCCGGTCACCGAGTGCAGGGCACTGGCGATTCGACCAAGGCAGGTCCTGGAAGGAGATTGGCAAACTGGTTGGCCCCACCAGCTCAAGGGAAGAAGGCTCTTGCAGGGGAAGATCTTCTCTCGTCGTGTGGAGAAAAGTGGTGAGACGCTGCAGCAGGGCTTCACCAGTGGTTCAGTTGGTGCAGATGTCTTTGGCTTCTCTCCTCTTCGGCTTCTTAGATCCAGTGGCGACGTCTTGCTCTTCCAGTCCTCAGGACCCTGCTTTTATGCAAAAAGATCCCAATTCATAGAGCCTAGCTGTCACTTACACAGTGGAGTGGCCATCCTGGCGGGAGACCCTCCAGCCTATCAGGGCAGGGTGCGACATGGGTTGCTGAGGCAACCCTGTAAAGGGGTCCTACTCCCCCTCCCACACAATGGTCCCACCCCAAACTCAGTGGCGCCGAAAGAAGGGCTTCTTGGCAGAAGCCCGATAAAAAGGAAAAACAAAGGATCCCCGACCTGGGTTAGGAGTTTAGAGAAAGACACGAGAAAGAATTTATATAAAAGTTCTGGCAAATAAAACCTACCTGAGTAAAGTTAATATGAAAATAAACCGGCGGTATATTAGAGGCTGTCAGTAAATGTGGTAGCCTTGAACAATGGGAAAATCCTATAGGGAAATATTTGCAGTCGAATATTTTTGGTAGTAACTGTTGAGGAGAATTCTCATTCACGGCTAATTTCCCTCACCTAGTGAGTCCCCTAGCAGCTTTGCTTGACTTCTGGAGTTTATTTTTTTCCACTTGGTAAGAGTGTGAGCTTTTCCCCACTCTTACCTGTGTTTTGCCAGGTATATTTCTCTGTTTTTGTGATTGAGGACTCTGATGTACACCACTTCAGTAGTCCCCTACTTTTCTGCGTCACACAGCACCTTCCGTGCAGTGGTACGGGGTTGTTTTTGAGACTCCTCCCCCGCCCCCGACTCCATTTCTGAGACTGACTACAGTCCCCCAGAAAAGGGTAAAGGTACCATTAACTTTACCTTGTCAATCTACCACAGATCCAGTACACCCCATCTTCCATGGAGTACTGGAAAGGGTTACTTCGTGTCCCTTTTTATCTGTACCTCCTAGAGCATTGTTTCGCTCTTTTAACATTTAGACTTGGCTGGTGGCAGTGGTATCTACCCTAACTGTTCTACCGCGATTATATTAGATAAACGTGGTATAGTTTTAGGCTATTATATTAGCCTCGAACATAAACCCGCTTGACCAAATTGTCTTTCTTTTGGCTCTGGTTGGGTTTATTCGCCATTTCTTTTTGTTAAAGTCCTTCTTGTGTTTTACTCTGCGCGGCAAACTAGGTTCGCCTTCTTTGTTCACCGTCTTTTGGCGGACTTCTGCCCAGAAGCCCTCCACCAGGCGCCTGGGTTTCTAGGTGGGCGGCTTCTGCCCAGAAGCCCTCCACCAGGCGCCTGGGTTTCTAGGTGGGCTGAATGTGAGGGAGGGGTGTAGTCACCCCCTGCACAGGGTATCCTAGGAAACCCAAGTCGCACTTTGCCATGATTGGCTAAGGTGGTTGTCCAGGCTGGACAACCCCCCTGCTGGGTGATTGACAGCCAGGCTGTGTGAATGGGGGTTTTGCACATAAAAGGCAGGTCTCTTGGGCTAGAAGGCAGAGTCGCCACTGGAACTACAAGGAACCGAAGAGAAGCAGAGAGAATGGCGACTGCTGCAACTACCCTGTCCGGTGAAGCCCTGCTGCAATCCTGAGCTATCTACCCTTCGACGACTAGAGAAGATCCAGTCCGGAGTCTTCTTCCCTTGAGCCTGGTGGGGATAACCAGCTCATCATTTTAAGCCAGAGGTCGCCTTCGTAGTGGAAATCGCTGCACACTGCTGTAGTGGTCCGGATAGCAACCTGAAGAGCCCATGGTAACATGTTTTGTTCTTAACACCGGTCCATTCAAACACAGGGTACTTACCTTGAGACTTATTGTACAAAGTGAATTGGTTAGTTGTAGTATGTTTTTTGTGTGGTTTTAAATGTTGTGTTTACAACAAATGGTTTAAAAATAAATGTACTTATATTTTTCTACCTGAAACCTTGAGTCAGCGTTTGCTTGAGTCACACTAATTGTTGTCCCTTTG
Source organism: Ambystoma mexicanum (assembly GCF_040938575.1). Classification (NCBI taxonomy): domain Eukaryota; kingdom Metazoa; phylum Chordata; class Amphibia; order Caudata; family Ambystomatidae; genus Ambystoma; species Ambystoma mexicanum. Next base: position 870,334,163 of record NC_090931.1, read on the forward strand.
TGTAATCTCTGCTACTGCTCATATACTCTTGAGATAAGCCTGGCTGCTCCGCCACTGCTACCACTTTAACATAGTAGTACAGGCTTGTACCAAAGGTTAACTTGTATTACCACTTCTAGTCTTAATTGTGTCTAACGGTCCCTAAGGGCACTGCACAGGATTCTGCCTAACAGTAACCACTGCCACCAGCCAGAAACCTTTGAGAGAGGGACTGTACGGTACCCTTTTGAAAATAAACATAAGGAAAAAACTATTAACCCTTGCCAGTATCTCCATAGTAAGATGGGTTATACTGGTTTTGTTCATAAACATTGACTAGTAAAGTCAATGGGGACTTTGCATGCCCTGGGAGACCGTAGTCAGTCCCAGGGTATGGAGTATATGTTAGGGGTTGCTACGACACCCCCTGTGTCACTGCACAGAGGGTGCTGTGTAACATGTGGATAAAGATGGTTTCATTAAGGGTGAGATAAACCCCATAGACATTAAACACATAAAATAGCTTAGAACACACATAGCAAATATGCCTAAGAGTGGGAAAAGAGCCACACTCTTAGCAAGAGAAAAAAACAAACCCTTCAAATCCAGCAAAGCTGCTGGGGGACTCTATAGTTAGGGGAAATTAGCCATAGAATGAGAATTCTCCCTAACACTCCTCCCGAGACCATAGCCCCCGTACCTGTGACTTGTCGAGTTGCGCCCCCCACCCCACTTGGGAAGCGTCTGCCATGATCGTGAACTTTAACTCTGGCTCCAGCAGGGGCATGCCTCGTATGAGATTGTCTGCACAGGTCCACCACCGAAGGGCTTCCACCAGCCCCCGGGTAACGACCACTTTGTCTGACCACAACTCTCGACTCTGCGATCACCTGTCTGCGTGGAATTCCTGCACTGGTCTCATGAACAGGCAGCAATTTGGAACAAGCAGAATGCATGACGCCATGGCTCCCAACAGTGACACGCAACTTCGCACTGAGACAACCGTACCATGGCGCCACTCGCCCGCCTTGGACCGCAACTTCACTACTCGTTCGTTGGAAGGTTTCACCAGATTGTCCTGGGTAAGAAACTGAGCCCTCAGAAACACCAACTCCCTGAACAGCGTCAGAGAGGATTTTTTTAAGTTGACGGCGAATCCCAGCCATTGCACCAGGTCCATGGTCGCCATGAGAGACTCCAACATCCGTTCCGCCGACAGACCCCTTACCAATCATCCAGGTAGGGGTACACATGATGGCCTTTCCTGCAGAGAAAGGCAGCCACCAGAGCCAGGCACTTTGTGAATGTCCTGGGAAACGACTTCAGGCCAAACAGGAGGACACGGAACTGGTGATGATCTTCCCCTACCACAAAACGCAGGAACTTGGTGATTTAGCCTCATTAGGATGTGAAAGTAGGCGTCTTGCAGATCTAACGCCGCCAGGAACTCTCCCGATTGCACCAAGCAGATGGCATCCTGAAGTGTGAGCTTCTTTAACTTCAGGCCTTGCAGATTCCATTTTAGTTGCCGAAGATCTAGAATAGACTTCCACCTGCCACTGGGTTTTTTCCGATGAAATACTGGGAGTACACCCTGTGGCCCCTTTCTGAGACCGGTACTGGTTCTATCTCCCCTTTCGCTAGCATGAGCACTTCCTCCTGCCACAAAGACAGGAAGATGCGGCTGCTTAGCCTGCCACCGGAGCACAACCCCATTATTGATTTGCTTAAAACCTGACTCCGCCAGGTCCACTGCAATGTTGATACTGTGGTTGGAGGCCTCCTTCCCCTCCCAAACCAGCAACATTGCCTCCTTGTGGTGTTCCTCTGGGAGATTATCAAGTATCAGGATCATCCTGTGCTACATCTCCCTGTCATACCTGGCCATAATAGCCAAGGAATTTGCAGCTTTTACCGTGGTAGCCCCCACAGTCAGGACCTTCTTCCCAAACGCGTCCTGCTTCCTGGCTTCACTGTCTGGGGGCGCAACACATCTGTGCTGGTTTTTGGCCTTACGGCTAGCCGCCGCCAACACCACCGACTCAGTCATGGGCTGCGACACGAGACAGTTGGGGGGGAGGGGGTCGATTCGGGAGCCTTGAACTTCTTTTCTAGATGCCCCTTCACTGCAGGTTCAGAAAACAGGTAGCGCATAGTGCGCAGACCCTACTGCCATACGTGGTCCAGAATCGGCACTGAGAAGACAGCTTTCTGTCGCTTTCCCATATGGTCGAAGAGAAAGCAGTCTTTTCGTACTTCTTCAGGACCCAGGCCAAACTCCCGACACGCCTTCGCCATCATGGCGTGGAAAGCCCCAACATCATCCGGCGGAGACGGTTGAGCCGGGCTACTAGGCTGTTCCACCTCAGGATCCGTATCCCACGCATCGTCCCTCGACAGTGACTAAGACACCGTTGACAGGGTATCAGCGGAGCACTCTCCTGATCCGAATCTGACAACTCCCCTTCTTCAGGATGACTTCTGGGACGGTCCAACCCAACCGGCAACGGCAACCAGACCAGAGGCGACCTCCTAGGGGCCTCACCAGGCACACTCTCAATCACTGGAGCCACCGGGCTCAGCGGAGGAGGAAGCCTCGCATTCAGCTGCCCCAACGACTGGAGAGTATTCAACACCTTCAAGGATAGCAGGGACTTTGGATTCACAAACAGGTAAAGGGGCGGCCCAGCCCCCACCCCACTTGACGTTCATGGGCGTGCACCCTGCAGACCCAGATCGGACCGAAACAGAGTATGCAGCCTGTTCCTGTTGCAGAATGTCCACTGGAAGCATGGGCCCAAAGCCGGCAGACTACCACGGTTCTCCCGTCGGCAACAAGCCCTCCGAAATCATCTGCACCAACGATAACAGCGGCCCACTGTCAGTAACAGCTGTGGACGGGGCTGATGATGCCACCATAGACGACGGAAGAGCCGATTGTACCGCCAACCGTCGACGACACACAGGCCTATATTTTTCCAGTGAAGCAGACTTCTTGGAAGAAGAGCCAGAACGGTGCTTTGACAAGTCCCGGCTGGACGAAAATCATTGAGGTTCTTTAGACGCAGAATGCTTCGAGGAGGAAGACTCCCTCGGTTTCACTTGTCCTCTGTTCGACACCTCTGACTTCCTGGGCCTAACACCGGGCACCTTCGACTTGTATGCCGATCTGACCTGGGCAGTGAGGAGCCACTCGCCTCTTTCGAGTGATCTGACCAGGACTTGTTACCTCTCCCCACCTCCGACGATGGCAACTCCGTTCGTTGCTTCTTAGCGGGGGTTCCACCAAGGCTGCCCGCCGGTTCGCAGGGACCTTACCCTTCATCACCCAAGACTGGCTCCCCCGGGTTGAACCCACCTCCGAAGCTAGGCAAGTACCCTTGTTCAGCCAACAGATGAGCCGGCGGTTGCGGTCCTTGAAAGTCTTCTGCGAAAACCCCTCGCATATCTTGCAGGAATCCGCCGACTGATGGGGATATAGACAGTAAAGACAATCTGCAGGACTATCCCCTTCGAACAACTTCTTTAGGCCGCAGGTAGCACAAGCAGTGCTCCAGATAACATTTTGAGTTGGGAGTATTTTACGCATGATTTTTCAAATTAGAGCGTAAATGCAATTTCAAGAGAGTAAAAATTAGTTTTCTCCTCTGCAAGAGAGAAAAACGTATCCAACATACACCCAATGCATATGTAAAATCAGACCCGTAGCCCAAAAGAGTTGTAGATCAAAGATGTCTGGCTTGGCTTTAACCATTTTATTACACTTGTGGAAAATATTCTGCCATAAAAAAACTTACAAGTACCTGGTACTTACACAGCTTCATTTTCAAAATTCTAGAGCCTAGAAACTCAAGAACTACTATAGATTGAGACTGATGTATTGCCTGCAGAGGGAGTGTGAGTAAGCAATTGTTGGTATATGGTTTACTTACAGGAACTTGCACACATAATCTTAGCAAAAGTCACAAACTGCTAATCTACCTTTCCCGCTGTCTGCTGCAGGAAATTAATGTGGATCGCGAGCCACTAGTTAGCAATATCACTTCAAATAACCAAAAAGTGCATGCAAGCTGAATTGCATTATGGTAGGCATATTTGGTTTATTGTTTGTGTACAAAGCCAAAAACCATAATTCTGGCAATTACAGTTAGGAAGAAATGCAGGCAAGTGCATAAATTGAAGACTGGTCCCAAAGCCCTACTTCAACACTAAAGTGTTTGATCCTGGACAAATACTTTTGCCAATGTGCCTTTCTAGCAAAAATAGAAATTGCTCCTACAAGTGATTTATTTCCAACTACTTACTACTAAAAAAGCCTGACTGGCCTCTGTTCCACTGTTCGACCTGTAGCATTAATAGTAGTGACCATTTATATAATGCACATGACAAAGTTTATGTCACTTGGCTAACTCCTTGCGGCTTGTTTAATAGAACTTCACATGAACTCCTCGAGTATTAAAGACTTGTCTGTACCTTCCCCCATCTTCTACTTCCATTCTAGGAGAGCAGTCTTGATTGCCCGATAGGTTTCCTCCTAGATAGCCAAGAATCTGCATCTCGGACATAGCGCACATCACAGCAAATTCAGCCCATGACCGCTAATCACATCAGTTGTGGAAGTGGAAAAAAGGAACTAGTGGTCCTCTGGTTGCATCCAAAAAGGAGGGAGTAGGATGGCCGGACAGATGGGGTGGGAGGCAGGGTGGAGTATGGGGACAGGGGACCAGGATCACAAACCTTGGCTGAACAGTGAAGCAGGGATTTTCATCCACTCTGCAAATTTTATTACATACCTTCCAAGCTTTCCTCAGTACAAATAGTTTGGATTTCAAGGCCTACAGTAATGATGTCTTAAAGAGTTTACTTCCAAAAACACAAATTGCATAATAACACCACATGGCAACATATAAATCCTTACATCAACATGTTAAGCCTGAATGGTAAACGAGAAGTCCCAAAAATCTAGTTAACACCACTGTACTTTCAGTGATTTAATAAAATAAATTGTGTAATGCACTCAGATAATTGCCCTCTACTGCCATCTAGTGGAGGAAAGTCTGCTTTTTAATGAAAATAAATACAGCGTAAACGGTACGCAGAAGAAAATTAAATGCTCCGTAATGGCTTTAATTACATGCGTATAAAGCCAAAATACGCACCTTATCTGTAGGGCTGAGAACAAGGTTTAAAAAGCGATTTTTTCTGGGCCACAGATGACATACTGGCCGGATACGAAAAAGCATGTGCAAACCATGAAGAGAAACACAAGGCGATCCCAATAGTTTGGAGATGGTTGAAAATCTGAAGGGAAGAGGCGGGAGGGGCTATTGGACGCCTATTGGGTAACCTAAAGCACCCAAAAAGGACATCGACAGGACACTAGGGTGTCGAAGTTTTCCATAGGAAAACACTAGGTCAAAGTTACTGAGGGTTCCCAGCCCGACGACAGGAAATATTCACAGCATGTGAAACCATGAAAGATCCAATGCTGGAGAACTCTTCACACAGTGAAAGTTACGAGGGAGCCGCCAGAGGAGCGGACAGAGCACAGAAGATCTGCCGAAGCGCCAGCAAGTGAAAAGTTGACAGCAGAGAAGACCGGTAAGTGGGCCTTAGACAGGTAACCCCGGGGCGCTCCAAACAAGACAATTAACAGACACTAATATTTTTGAATATCGAACAAGTAAAGCAAGACAACGGCATCAAGGGTGCAATTCCTCTTATATGGGACACCAATTGGGGTAATCCTTTAACCTGCATTGGCAGCAGCCAAGAGGTAGCAGAAGAGTAATACAGAGGCAACTAGAGTGCAATTCGCCATTTGTAGGATACCACCAATTGGGGAAATCTGTAATCCACATTGCCAAGCGTCAGGAGACTATAAAAAGAAGCAGCAATAAGATACTGGTGTGAAACAAACACAGCAATGAAGCACAATTGTAGTTGTAGAAGTTATTTCGTCCTGGCAGGCGAGAAAATCAGGAAAGGGACCAATAATAGTTATTCTGAGCAGGCGAGTATACCAGTAAAGAAGATGATGAGGAGGAATAGCTCAGCGGTAACAAGTTTGTCTTGTTACCAAGACAACGCAGAGCACCAGAGGTTCGAATCCCGATCCCACACTTAGAAACGAATCTCCAGTATAAAGCGTGTTGTACAAACAATTATAATTATAATGATTTCGAGAAGTGTGTTTATGGTTAAAAGGTGTGGTGGAAAGAACTATACCAATTTTGACAAACTGTTGCATTACCAAAAGTAGTAGTTGTGCTATCCTGACAAAAGGGATTCAATTTGAAGAATAAGTGTCATATGCCAACAGCGACTTGGCATTCTCAAGATAACAATTGCCTTGGTTTATGAACTTATGTTTTGAGAGAAAGACATTTGCTTTGCTAAGAAGAACATTGTGGAGAACAACAGTTGTTTTGATTTTGTGACCAAGCATCTATGAAAGAGAGGGGCGTAGTTTAGCCCGCATGTGATGTATAAGTATTATTGACATTCTGCCAAGCAGGGCAGGTGGTGTGGAGACCCCGGACCACCCCGCCAAATTCCAGTGCAAATCGGCCCTGGATTGCTAGATACCGAACTGAGACCTCGCGGCCCTAGGGACAAGACGCTAGTGTGGTGCGGTCCTGCTGTGTTGATCCTCTGCAAGACCAAGCCATATTCTGCCTGACTGTGAAGGGGACCACCGAGCGCCCCAGCCTTCGACGGGGAGCGCTGCAGGCGTAGTTGCCTACTGTGGACTGGCTGACGTAGAGGTGGTGAGCAGCAGGGACCTCGGACA